>NC_143130.1:63132500-64382500 GCF_059928025.1 Delphinapterus leucas | reverse complement strand
TAAGCAGTAACTCTACTTCAGGTCATCTTCATACACTTGCTACTCCCCAAACTTCAGCAGACACATAGGGTGGAGGCTGAGGAACATCCTTCAGGCAAAGCCGATGGGACAACTGTGGAGATTCAGTGCCTGTACCAATAGCACCCTGTTGCCTCCCATCCAGCTTCTATATATACTTGAAGACAAAAGAAGGCTACACAGTGGAAAACAAATGGCAGAAATTAAATCAGAATTCTACCTAAAATGAAGGGGTCTTGAATAAATGAACCTGAGAAGAATTTATTAGAACCCAAGGAATGAAGAATTCTAGACACTTTAAAGTCATTCCTGGTGAAAGATTTAATGGAACACTTAACTCCAACAAAATGAGGATAATAACAAAAAGGGGATAACAATGCAACCTAATAGAGATGCCAAGAAAATTAACTGTGATAAGCATGTGAAGTGCTTAGAACGGTGCCCAGGACATAGTAAATACCCAATGAACATGCACTATTATGACGGTGATCATAATGTTGTTTCTCCTGAACCAGGCACTTACCCTTCCTTTTCTGCCACCTCTAAATCTTGTACACACTTCCATTATTTGTCTGGTTACCCTATGTAAGGCCCCCGAGGTGATGGACAATGACTTACCCAGAGCATCTAGAACGGTGCCTGGCACACAGTAAAAATTTTATAAATGTTGATGCTTTGAACTAACTTTACTGAGACAGCCTTTGCACTTCACATTAAAGTCAAATACTGACTGAATAATAATTATAAGTCAGGCATTGCACTAGCTGCTTTCCACATGATCTCATTTAATTGCCAAATATTATCCCACTTTACAGACAAGGAAACAGGCTCAGTAGTCCCCATGTGGCTACATAACTCAATTCTCTGACCCTACAGAAGCCTCCTCATTGAAGCCTTTAATACTGAATAGTTAGTAAGTCCCTCAGTGTGGCAACTCTACTAATCGCTTTCTCTGGGCTCAGCCACAAAGCAATGCAAGAAGAAAATCACAAAAACTTGGCCCATTAAAACCTCATGCAATCTAACTACAACTGGACTCGCTGCCATTCTTCACACCCCACAGATTCAATGCCTTTGAATTCTGTTGTTCACTCAACCCTCTTCAACCTGTCTTCAATCATCAAATCCTATCAAATTCCCCTTTGTCACTTCTCTCACATCTCTGTCTTCCTTTCCATTCAGAGGTCCAAACCCCTGGCATATTAGTTATGTCACCAGTCTAACTTATCTTCCTGCTCTGGTCTCTCTCCTCAAATTCTACCCTGAATTCTATCATAAGACCAGTATTCCTAAAGACTAACAAATCTTCCTAAAGGAGATTTTGGATCATGTCTTTTTCAGAATCCTTCAGTTGCTCCTGATGGCCATAAAACAAGGGACAGCATTAGCACACAGGCTCTCTGTGCTCTGGTCTAAAGCTATTTTTGATTCCTGCTATTCCCCCACACAAAAACCTCTGCCCTGGCCAAACCAGCCACTAGCCAATCTCCCACACAGCCCTTCATCACACTACACAGCACCTGCCCAGCCTACCCGTAAGTATCTTCCTCTTCCTCTCTGGTGAAATCCTGCCCATGCTTCAAGGCTTCTGTCCTGCTCCCTTTGTGAAGCCTTCCCTGATCAGCCCAGCCTTCAGGACCTCTCATGCCCCTCAACACCCAATGCATTTAACGTCCACACTCTCACTGGACTCCAGGCATATATGGTATCTTTCCATTTCCTAGTACATCTGAATTACTTGGATGCAAGGACTGTCTTAGAGTGACTTACATGTAGTAAGCACAGTGTTCCGACTGGCCCACACCGTCTTAAAAATTACTTTTAGAATATTATGTATGTTGAGCAAAGATTCTTCTCTGAAGCCTTACCACTCTCCTAACCGGTGTTCTTTGGGGACCTCTCACCTCTGAACAGAGTGCTCACATGCGTCTAGCATTTTATAGGCAAACTTAACCAACATGTATGCAACCACAGGATACAATTACTTAGCAGCATAGGTCCAAGCTGGAGGAATGTCTGACCACCTGTTGGAGATAGTAGCACTGTTAAAGGATGCAAAGGGGCCTTCCAGAGAGAAAAGATTTGGGTTAAACAAAGAGCTAAATTTAGCTGCTTCCTGAATGTGTTTTCCCAATCAACAGACCTTTTATAACACTGCCCCCACTCCATGCACACAGTTGGCAAAGAGTATTGCCAAGAGGAATATGAGCAATTAGAGAGTAACAGCTTAGAAACTGTTGACACCACTCAGCATGCAGTCAATGTGCAGGATACCAGCAGCAAGCTGCCAGAATCCTGAAACCCAAGCCATTACCAAGTGGGTAGTAAACATGTTGTTCTTTTGCTACTCTGGGACTTAGCAGAAAATAAGTATTTGGGGTTCTAGGACATGAATGTCACAAGGCTAGACTGGGGAGCCAGCCAAACCACTCTCTACAACTGCAGATCTAAGTTGGTCTATTCCTGAGGGAATACTAAAGAGAAAACACTAGGTAGTCTAATTGCCATTAAACTGCCCTTCTCTTCTTATATCCTTCTTTCTCTTTAACATATCTGTATTCAGAAAAGGAAAGGAAATGTGATAGATAAGGTTTACAGAGACTTTACCTCTCTGGACCTCAATGTCCTCAATCTGTTAAATGAGAAAATTATACTAGGTGATCAAGTAACCTAACACTAACATTTTTTTTTGTCCTAGCTTGTTTCCCCACATATTCCAGATAGCTTGCCTCATTCTGATACTAACGTTTGGATAGTAAATCCAACTGGAAAAGTGTCCCCAGCCAGGCACTACGTGAATAACACTGAGTAAAAACCTGCTTTGAGACTTGTGCCTTGGAGCTGGAGCAGAGACAAAATCACCTGTAGAAGCTGCTCAGCAAGATAACTGCTTGCTTGCTCTATTTCCAGCATAGATCCTGCTTGGCAAAAGGACTTCATTTCCACTCCTTATCACTGCTGAGAACAAAGAGAAAAACCAGATGGCATGAGGCTATAGGGCCTCTTGTACCCTCACTGTCATGCTTCAGTGAAATGCAACTGGTTGCTACACACCACAAGCCGCCATACCCGAGTTCTTGGCCAGTGCCTGGCACATGTGGTTTGTAGTATGTCTGTTAATGGCAATTCTGGAAAAATATGAGAGGAGGGAACTTTCACTTCTGTCATTAAACAAAATGCGAACATTAAGCTGGGGAGACAGAGTATGTAGGAAGAAAAAATTCCCACCTCTCCTGTTGTCTACTTTGGCAAATGTTTTCTTAGGCTCTTTTAGATCTGAGACTCTTTCCTGATTCTTAGTGCTATTCTCTCCCTGTTAGCCACTTCACTCCAAGGCAGGCTATAATCTCCCCAAGCTCAGGAATTTCAGGGAAATCACATATGGCACGACCCAACCACCTCAGCTTCCAGAGAGTGACCTGTAAAGGCAGCTTATTTTGCCACTGAGGGCAGTAAAAAGGAGAACAGTCAAAAGTGGATGGACGGTGTATGTATAGCTGATTCACTTTGTTAAACTAACACACCACTGTAAAGCAATTATACTCCAATAAAGATGTTAAAAAAAAAAAAAAAAAAAGTGGATGGACAGCAGGATCTGAGTATACGACCAGACCTGATGGACGATAGCTGCCTTTGAAAAGCTTAAAACCTGGCAATTTAAATTAAGCCTGATTCTGAGCTAGGTTGTTTGCCTTAACATAGGTGATAAAAATCAAAGGAGTTCAGCAACTCACACTGTCAGTGTCACTTAAGGAAACTACCTTAGTAAAGAGGCGTGCCTGCCGAGTCTGATAGTGAAAGACAGAAATCAGTAGTCTTTCTTAACCTGACAAGCTGTTTATTTCTTTTCACACGGAAGCTTTTACACTCAGCAAAACCAAATACAACAGAGCCCTACTGATGTTTACAAAAATGCCATGCCATATCTCTGACTTTCCCCCATATGTAACTAAGCTGTCTCCATAAATCTCCCTGTAACTGCTACTAGCATTCAAGGTTTATATTCCCTATAGTCAAGACTCCAAATGATTATTATACTTATTAAAATGATCGAGTCCTCCTTTAGCTCCTAAGATCATTTATCAACAACAGTTTCAATCTGTAATCTAAGAAGCCCAGTTAATAATAAGTTTGGGGGGAAGGGACAGAGACAAGGATGAGGTAGACCACAGCTGCCTCAAATGCCATGTTTGAAGAAAAGATCCAAATGCTAAAAGAAAAAACAAAACCACAAAATTAAAAATCACTGAGTTAACAGATTAGGCTATCATACACAGTGACCTACCTAATTACCAAGGCACTACACTGTCACATAAGCATTATGACTAGCCAACCCTCAATGACCAGGGCTAGCAGGAGATGAGGACAGTGTAGTAAACAAATGTAATTTATTGAAACCCTAATTTTAGCCAATGGTTTCAACTACTCAGCTCTATTTCTTACCCCAGCAAACAACCAGTGAAACAGAGTTGAACTTCTGGTAAAATCTACAGGCAGTAACAGTGAAGCCAAAGTGAAAATAGAGCTGACTATGTCAATCTAGATAGTCAGCCTCTATGCCTTTAGTTGTTAACCATAACATACTTAACAGCAGACCAGATCCTGCCAGGTATAGGATATAAATGGACATGTAGAGAAATCAGCCCCCACCCTAACCTAGTGGTAGGTAGGATGGCCACAGTCTCTAAAAGACAGTATAATGGGCCAACCACCATGCCCCTTGAGTTAATTCCTACTACAAGACTCTGACTCAGAATCTGGGTCATTCTGTTTCAAGTATTAAAAAAAAAAAAAAAGGAAGAGCAGCCAGTGGGACGTGGGGTTAACTTACCTGTGCAGAACTCCTTGCCCATGTTGTGGGGCACTGTGATCCGACGATAGACGATGGGCTCTGACTCCAGGATGTTCTCATCATGGCGGTACCGAGTAGGCCTCTCACTTGGGATGCCCCGGGAACGGGTACCACTTCTCCTCTCATAAGTATCAATCTCCTCAAACACAGCTGCTTTGTCAAAAAGGGCCAGGTTCCCTTCAAAGTCAAAATCTGTATCTGGGATCTCCTCAATATCATCCCCAAAGCACTCGTCATCTTTATTCTTCATCTGGCCGTTCTTTAAGCCACTTTTCTTTGGAGTTGCCTGATTTGGGTGCCTGCTACTAGACGACCCTGGAGAAAAAAACAGGGACTAAAGTCAGTGTGCCCACAGAAAGTGCTCAGTATAAGTGGAAAATACATTAGTCCTTTGTGGACAGTGGTACAGGAATCAATGTGAAAATGGTATAAGGCAAAGCTATTCCTAAACCCATTAAGTAGAAAAAATTACCACAAATCTCATGGAATAATAGATTTCGTATATTACCCAACTAACAGTGAATATGAAATAAGCAGTACTCCTGGAAGTCTTAAGCTCTGCTCTTCATAAGGGAATTGGTAATGACCGAGGCTTTTCTGACAACTGAATATATCAAAAAAGTGGAAGGGCAAGAATATAGCAGTCTCCTCCCACAGGTCTGGGTGGTTTGATTCTGAATGTCCAGCAGTTAATTAAGAGAGAAATACCCCCAGAGTAAAAGAAGGCCAAGTCCTCATAACCTGAAGCTCATAGGAAGATCTTACTCAAGTGGCTCTGAATTCCATGCTTACCAAGCAAGCAATCTTCTGATTTTTTAACTCAGTCTTAGGCTAGACCCCAGTAGGAGGGAATCTCTGGGTTTAGACAGATCCCAGACCTTGAGCCAGATATACATCTACCACTATAAGTTGATATATTTTGATTTATAGGCCTGTTTTTAGATCTTTTGGTTAATGTGATCTCTTTTCTCAAAATTTTACCACTTTTGGGTAAGCAATTTCTGAACCATCAAATGATGACAAGGACCATATTGACCTGATCCTGTAGAGGGCACACCAAGATGCATATTAACACCACAGCAGTCAGTCACTCTCTGTCTCTGAAACTCTATTTGGCCACCACATATCAGTCAACTACTCCTCTAGCAGCCAAGGCAGAAGACCCCACAGAATTCTCCAAACCATCCCTTCCCAGAGAATCCTGAACTGAGTTAATAGTTTGATCCCCATCTGATCATCCTGAAAGGATGGACCAGGTAACTGGTATGGTAAATGGAACTGCCAACATAGTCTGGATAAACATAATGTACTTCCTTTTGTGAGAACAAGCTCCTCAATTATTGAAAATACTCAAGAAGAGGTTAGAATGATCATGAGCAAACCCCCTCACACATATCATCCCAACTATACTGCTCTAACTTTACTCACAGCAACTCCCTTCTATCCAATGGACCATGAGTCACGAGACCTAGGATCTATTTGCATGCTGTATAATCTTATACCTATCACCCAACTTCTCAATTTCCTTGTATGTAAAACGATCACTGTGGTACCCCCAGCAGGGTTTCTAGTACATAGCAGTCAGTCAATAAATATTTCTTTAATGTTATCAATCAACATCAGCAAGATCAATTACAACAATTATTCTGAAAGATGTATACTGTGCAAAATATAACTCATGTCTAAGTCTTCCTAATGCCAAATACTGGTATGGAAAAGGGCTATACTGGCAGTTAGGATGAGATTTAGGCCTCTGAAAAAAACCTAAGGCTGACCAAAATTATGAAGGGGAGGAAGAGTTGGCTGAGTCACCATAAACAGCTGAGATTACGAACCACTGAGAAGCTTGTCAAAGTCTGGGTTAAGTTCTAGTTCCGATAATCTGATAAAAACATTTAGTGAGAGCATGCTGTGTGCCATAGCCAGGTACCAGGAATATAGTACATAACCAAGACATGCTACCCAAAAAGGAAGGAGGAGAGATATATAAGCAAATAACTAAAATACAATATAATGAGAATTATAATAGAAGTTTATATAAAGTGCTACAGAAATATGCATGAGAAACAGAGCTGGATTAGGAATGCGAGAGCAAGAATGAAAATACAAGGTCAGGATAACACCATTAGCGATGTATGTAGGCGAGGGAAGAACTAGAGAAAAAAGTCCAGTTTGCAAGATTATCAATGTACTGCCTCAATATTAAATCAATAGGGACATCCCTGGTGGCGCAGTGGTTAAGAATCCACCTGCCAAAGCAGGGGACACGGGTTCAAGCCCTGGTCTGGGAAGATCCCACATACCGCGAAGCAACTAAGCCCGTACGCCACAACTATTGAGCCTGCGCTCTAGAGCCCATATGCCACAACTAATGAAGCCCATGCACCTAGAGCCCATGCTCCACAACAAGAGAAGCCACCGCAATGAGAAGCCTGTGTATCGCAATGAAGGGTAGCCCCCGCTTGCCCCAACTAGAGAAAGCCAACGCACAGCAATGAAGACCCAACGCAGCCAAATAAATAAATTTATTTAAAAAAATAAAAAATATTAAATCAAGATTATTAGGAAATAGGTCTCTGGCCCAGGGGTCTCTCTCCAGTGGTTGTGTGCATACCCAGGAGTGCAAAGGATGATCCACTGGGATGCAGGGAGAAGATACTGAATATTTTATTTACTTTCTTTTAACTAAAAACAGGAAGAAATTAAGCCTTATGAACTTAATGTACAGATGGAAATTGGCACCCTTATGAGGTTTCATGCCACCCAATCACTGCCAGTATTTGAACTATCTGAGGAATGAATGATGTTCCATAACAAGAAGTGTGTCCATGCAAGTGGATTTACATCAGAATTTTTAAATTGTGGTAAAATATACATAACACACAATTTACCATTTAAAACCATTTTTAAGTGTACCGTTCGATGACATTAAGTACATTCACATTGAGCAACTATATACATTTTTAACTACCAAAGCATACAAAAGTGAGTAAGCGGCTTTAAAGGATTCCTATAAAAAAGCTATGTATTGGGACTTCCTGGCGGTCCAGTGGTTAAGACTCCATGCTTCTAATGCAGGGGGTGCGGGTTCAATCCCTGGTTGGAAAACTAAGATCCCACATGCTGTGCAGTGAAACCAAAAAAAAAAAAAAAAAAAAGCAGCTATGTATTAAAGATAATACTAATAATGCAATTATAAGTGAACAAGAGAATGGCAGACATAACACTTCCTCTATTGCTCTTATAGGCTTCTTTAACCAGACTGTTTTAAAAATGTAATCTAATCAGATCTAAGAAGACAGCCTCCCAAATTAAAAAGTAATCAAGGTTATTCCAAACATGAATCCATATGGACTACCACTGATTAACTTCTCCCTAAGTGTATACTCTACATCATAGCCCTGGAGCCAAATCCAGCCCAAACACTGCCTGCTTCTGTAAATAAAGTTTTACTGGAACACAGTTACATTCATTTGTTTACATATTGTCTAAGGCTCCTTATGTGCTACAAAGACAAAGTTAAATGTTTGAAACAGAGACCTTATGGCCTGCAAGGCCTAAACTATTTAATATCTGATCCTTTACAGAAAAAGTTTGCTCAGTCTGCTCTACATCATGCCTCTCACAGGTATTCTCTCCAACTATAACTGCCATTAAAATAAAAAAAAATTTCTTTTAATTAACTGAATGTAACCAGAATTCTTTGAATCTCTGTTCTATTCAAGGTGTTAAGTGTGTCACTTGTCATTCAGACCTGTCAGCCAATACTATGCCTGGTCCACCGTAAGTAAACAAGAATCTCTGCTGAATTATGAAATCAAAACAGCCATACCAAAAAACAAAACAAAACAAAAAACCCCCAAACAACAAAAGCCTCTGAAGAGGTTATAAAAAAAAAAGACAACTTGAGACTGTGAGAAAGAAAGGGAATCATCAAAAACTATGCCAAGTGTGTTGCGTGACTGAAAAGGACAGGAAGATGAAGTCAACAATGATACAAGAGGGAGTATGAGGCAAGGGCTTCACAGGAAAGCAGTTCAGTCATGTCCATTATGAACTGACAATGAACTATCCTGGACCTATCAAAATGACAGATGAAGACAAGCAGTTTATCAATGGTAGAGAAGACAGTAAAAGAAGCAAAACGGGAAATCATTTTTGGCTTGGCCACAGACTCTACAAACATAACTTACAAACCCACAGTTCTGACTTTAGAAAGTATCAAGTATTTTCTCATGCTCCCTCTGACTAAAGATCTTCCATTCATTCATTTGACAAAGATACACTAAGGATCAGCTATGTTCCAAATACTGTCAGGAAAGCAGACAGTGAAAAAAATTTCCAAGAGGAAATACTGACACCATAGGTCAGCAAGAAAAAGGTAAGAGAATATAAAGTAAATGAAAGGCAGGCTAAAATTCTCAGTTGTCTCTTATTCTTCCCTTTCCTCATACTTTAAAACAAATATTGGGAAGTCCTGGGTGAATAAGCTGTCTCAATACTTGGCTTATTCAGCCCAAAGGGCCTGGCTCTGTATTAAACTGGCCTTTGGCCACTAGGAGAGAAAAGCACTTCCTCTGGAAAAGATAAACAATGCTTCCCAGATTTCTTTACCTTTCAATTACAAGGGCCAAGTGTGTGTTAAGACTAGAGGCTGGCTGCCTTCCTGTGCCATTTTGCTGCCAGCCTTTGGCACAGAGGCCCTTTGGCCAGGACAACTTATAACAAGCCCATTGTTGTGTAACACTCAGTGCCACTTATTTATTGGTTTTTGTCACACACATATTGTAAAGGGGAACTTTGTCCTGCACTTACAGCACGCTAAAGGGCACATGAAGGTCAAATTACAAATGTTTTAGTGTCGGACTCAATGGGCTTTGTGAGCAGGTTCCTGAGAGTATCTGGTGCCTTCTTTTCAACTCCCAAATTCCAGGCCCTGGTAATCAGTCAACTTCTTGGGCTCCAGCAGCAGCACCAGGGTTTTCAAGTCTGGTGGATAAATGAAGCACATCCAAGGAGGTTAAGAAGTCACATTAGAACCGCAGAAGGATCATGAAAACTTAGCAAAACATAACTTTAAGGCCTCAGATGGTGGGATCACTGTTACACTAAAAAGACCATATAACAGGCCTCAGGAGGTTTCCCTCTGCTCCCTGGGACTGATGCTCCATTCATCCACTTGACAAATATTCTAAGTGGTCAGTTCAACGACCAAAGTCACAGGAACTACTCTTTATAACCACCCTCGCACCCCCACTTCTTTTACAATCTAAAAGAAGAGATTAAAATCTGCTTGTGCTAAAGCTCTCATCAGTGTTGGATTAGGTAACTAGAACCAACAAATCCGTCAACAACTTATTACTAACTTTGAAAGAACAATTAAAAGCCAGAATCGACGAGAGATTATGTTCCTGTAGCTTTATCAACCTGCTAATCTCAACATCAATGTACATATACCAGAGAAAATCTGATTTACAGATCTCTAATAAGAAAAAGACTTAATCTCCAGTTCTCACTCATCCATGAAACAAACATTAATAATCTGCATTACAACTGTGGTGGGAAGAAACCAATCTACCTCCTTGGAATCCTTAAAATGCTACATAAATGCTAAGTCAGTCAATCTCCGGCAGACCTTTCTACTTATCTTACAGGGTTCACGAATCAGATAAATAAATGTAACTCTGTTTTCTATCACAAACCAATTCTGAGCCACATCACATCATCCAATTCCCAGGCCACAGACATCTTCCACACAAATCTGGATTCAAAAGAAATTCTCGAAAACAGAGTCTAACAGTTTACTGCCCATGACCTTATTTACATGCACTTAATAATATAGGAAAGGGGAATGGATCAAACAGCGAAAGCAGAAGAAGCATCAACCAGAGTACACTTTTTTTTTTAATTTTTTAAAAAAACTTTTTAGTTTAATTTTATTTTTTTGGCTGCGTTGGGTCTTCGTTGCTGCGCGCGGGCTTTCTCTAGTTGCGGTGAGCGGGGGCTACTCTTTGTTACGGTGCACGGGCTTCTCATTGCAGTGGCTTCTCTTGTTGTGGAGCACGGGCTCTAGGCACACGGGCTTCAGTAGTTGTGGCGCATGGGCTTAGTTGCTCCACAGTATGTGGGATCTTCCCGGACCAGGGCTTGAACCCGTGTCCCCTGCATTGGCAGGTGGATTCTTAACCACTGCACCACCAGGGAAGCCCAACCAGAGTATACTTTTGAGAGTGACCCCACTTTTTACTATATCAGACTTGTTAAAGATCAAATAACTGACAGTCTCACCATAACACCCAGCAATCACACCCCCTAGGTATTTACCCAACTCACCTAAAAACTTATGTCCACATAAAACCTGCACACAAATATTTACAGCAGCTTTATCCATAATCACCAAAAGCTGGAAGCCACCAAGATGTCCTGATATATCCATACAATGGAATATTATTCAGCAATAAAAGGAAATGGGCTACCAAGCCACAAAAAGACATGGATGAATCTTAAATACATATCAAGTGAAAGAAGCTAGTCTGAAAAGGCTACACACTATGTGATTTTAATTATGTGATATTCTGGAAAAGGCAAAACTACAGAGGTGGAGGGTAAAAAGATCAGTAGTTGCTGGGGGAGGGGGGCGGCAGGCGGTCCCTGAGGGAAAAGGGGAAGGACTGAATAGGCGAAACACAGGGGATTCTGCAGAGTACTGTAATGAGAGATACAAGATACTATGTACTTGTTAAAACCCACAGAACTTTAGAGCACAAAGAGTGAGCCTTAATGCATGCAAATTTTTAAAAAAATCACTGAGGAGGTTGGAGGGTCCAAGGATGAAATGCTGACTGTAAGGAAACAATCTGTTACAAATACATGAAACAAGTCAATGAAGGGGGTGGGAGTATGGATTAGGGTTAGTAATTCTGATACTGTATATTGGAATTGAATAATTTAAGTCAATGGATGGCAGATGGTATGGGTTTCTCACAGTAGGAGGGAGAGGTTACAGATAAGGAGGAGGCTAGAATGATCCATGTGGTAATGGATTAGCCTTGCACACATCAGTATGAACTTATATTTAGCTTAATATTATAGTAGTGACGGTTACATAAAGAAGTATCTACAGATATGTGTACATACACTGGTTGAGTATACACATATACATTTTCCTGCTCTGTCAGCTGAAGGGCGACACCCAGTAGCAATGAGCACGTCTAGTGGCTAGACTGTGGTCTGTAATACCATTCTCCAGTAAAAGGAAGCAGGGCTCCTTGGAGACATGGCTGATTCTAGGGCTGGGGCAGGAAATATAAAAGATAAACCTGGAGCACCTTGTAGTGCCAGGAAGTAAGGAAGTACTGGGGGAAAAAAAAACCCCACCCACAATGATGGGAGCATGTCAAAGGTACACAGTAGCCAACTGGAAGAGCTCTCAGCGTCCAAAGCTGAAACAATCTGAGTACCAAAATAAAGTGGTATTGAATTATAAGCCAAAGTATAAAATAAATACTTATAAGTCCATACTGATAAAAATAAATGATAAAAACAAATGAGAGAGAAGAGACAAATCTCTGGTGCAGAAGAATTCCAAGTAACTTATGTAGATACTCTGTATAAGTCTCCACTCCTTAGGTGTGGGCTGTACATACTGACTTCAGAGGAGAACTCTGACACACACTACCTTAGCCAGGCAATCAAGGTCAACATCAAAAGTCATAAACCATGGTGGCAGTACGTACTCTTGATATGATGTGATGAAAATGACACTTTCTCTCTGTGGTCTTCCTCCCAAAAGCATACAACCCCAGTCTAATCATGAGAAAAACATCAAATACCAATTGAGGAATATTCTACAAAACAGCTGACCAGTGCTCATCAAAACTGTCTAGGTTATCAAAAACAATGAAAGTCTGAGAAACCATCAGAGCCAAGAGAAGACATGACTACTAAATGTAATGTGGTATGCTGGATGAGAGCCTGTAACAAGGACATGAGGTAAAAACTATGGCAATCTGAATAAAATATAGACTTTGGTTAATGTATCAACACTGGTTCATTAAATGTAACAAATGTATCATAGTAATGTTAAGATATTAATAAAGGGGAAAATATGTGTGAAAAATGTAATTTACAAATTGCTAATGAAGATTATCTACAAGTACATGAGAGATTATAAACTGCTTGAACATTCGAACTTAACAAAGAGTCAATTTTTTGGTAAAGAAAAAATGTTTGTTTTTTTTTTTTAAAGGCAGGTACATCAACTTCGAAGCTCAGTACATTGGTTCTACCTTTCTATTTTTTTTTTTTTTTTTTTGCAGTACACGGGCCTCTCACTGTTGTGGCCTCTCCCGTTGCAGAGCACAGGCTCTGGACGCGCAGGCTCAGCAGCCATGGCTCACGGGCCCAGCCGCTCCGCGGCATGTGGGATCCTCCCGGACCGGGACACAAACCCACGTCCCCTGCATCGGCAGGCGGACTCTCAACCACTGCGCCACCAGGGAAGCCCCTTTTCTATTTATTTAGAAAAAAGTTTTTTTTTTTTTTTCTTAAAGAGAAAATAAAGCAAAGTACAGAAGGTTGAAGTCTAAATGGAAAAAGTCATTTTGTATCCAATAATTCTACAGTTTTTCAAAGGATACAGAAGAACTAACAACTCAATTTCAGTCTCAGATCTTCAATCATTGTCAATTCAGATAGTTATTTTAAGAAGCACTGAAGGAAAAGTGCCTTGAAATACCTTTTTTTTCCTCAAAATTCCAATAGTTTAGTCACAGAATCAGGCATTTTCAAAACTTAAAAATGTTGGCTTCTGAAGGGCCACACAGATTCTAGTGAATCTTCTATAATTCACTATTATAACATTATTCTAGTAAATATTCAATATGTTAAAGAGCATACCTGATTCTTGTGAATTAACTACAGTTCTATAATGAGCAAATGACATTCAACAATTTGTCAGTACCAAACAAAACTGGGCATTAACACACACCAGTGTATGCCCTCCTTGGTGTGCCGGCCGGGACAGTGAACACAGCAAATTTAAAACTGTCAATCTGTCAGAAACTGTAAGATCACAGAGATGCCTAGGCCCATCCCTTCCTCTCCTCTGAGGATGGGAGTCAAATCACAAAAAGAGAAGTTATTCAAGAATCCCCAGAACAGCTTTAGTGCAGGTTCAACCCAGACTTCACTACTACCACCAGTCACCAGATTAAAAACAACATCACTTTTGTCTATGTGAACTCTAGGCAGATCACTGACTTTTTTAGAAGGAAGGGAAGTGGTGGGAGAGGGCAGGGAGCTGGTGGGAGTCTCTAACAGCTCATTTCCTTTCCCTTTAATATCTTGAGGAACTAGATCCAGAAGAAAAGAAACATGCTATATTTTTGCGAAGCTCTGCCAGCATCCTTTTTTTATTAGGGTAATAAATGACTTATTTAAAGAACAGAAATGGATAAGTGGACAGGAAATATCAGGTTAAGAAGAAATATTAACTTGATCCAACTTACAAGAGTTGTGCCGACGACGGAAACTTTTGGACTGACTCAAGGATTCCATGTGCCTGTCCACATAGCTCTTTGAGCACTGCTGCTGGGGAGAGACTGCAACATCTTGGCTCTTCACATCTGTCCTCTTAGGGATGTTCTGAGGGGCACTGCTGGAAGAGGCTGGCTTCTTGACCAACTTGCCCGTGCCATTCTGATTGATACCTACTTGGCACCCAACACCAGAGGGGCCTAATTCTGTCTGATGAAGGTCTCCAAAATGTTGGTTTTCTCCAGGACCTGGTATCTCCAGAATTTTTAATTCCATTATGTCACCTGCCCTGAAATATACAAAAGAGTCCAAGTCTCAAAACTATAATAGTGATAACAGAGATGAAACTGGGATCAACAGCAACCAGCTACACCTTTGCAGGGCTGCATTTCAATGAGTCATCAGAGGCAAAACCTAGAAAAGGTAGTAGAGCACTTAAAGACAAGGCTCAGCCACTGACATTCAACTGACACAGCACTGGCCTTTAAAGAGACCTATTGTTAAGGGGGAGTTGGGGAGGGGGAGGGATGGAGTGGGAGTTTGGGGTTAGGAGATACAAACTATTAGAATTTATGGACAAGGTCCTACTGTAAAGCACAGGGAACTATATTCAGTGTCCTGGGATAGACCATAATGGAGAATAATATAAAAAAGAATGTATACATATGTATAACCGAGTCACTCTGCTGTACAGCAGAAATTAGCACAACATTGTAAATCAACTATGCTTCAGTAAAAAATATAGAGACCTATTGTTAATCACAAAACTATCATTAACATCTTAGATTTCTAGACTGCTTAATAGTTTTTTTTCATTCATTCACTCACCTGCTCATCCAATAGGTATACACAGAGTACTTACTATATGGTAAGCCCTGTACTAGGAGTGCGGTATATATAGCTATGAAAAGCATTACATGCCCACAAGGAACTCACAGTCTGGTCAGCAGAAAATTCAAGTAGGTAATCAAAAGTGTTAAATACTATGACAGAGGTATGTACAGGGGACTAGAGCTCCCCAAAGCAAAATACATGCGAGTCTGGCAGAGATGGTTGAAGCACTTAAGCTAAGTCTGGTGGGGGAAGGAAAATAAGAGTTGGCCAAGCAGAGTATGGTAGGGAGAGGGGCATCTTAGGCCAAGGCTCAGAGATTGAGAAAATGTGGGCCATTTGAGGACCTGCAAATGTCACAGTGTTACTAAAGAGTAGAATGCCTATGGAGGGCCATTAGGAGCTAAGGCTGTGGAGGAAATTAGGGATCAGATCATAATCACACTGGATTTTCCTGGTGGCTGTAAGGAAGGTGGAGAAACTAGACGCAGGGTCACCAGTTAGGAGATGAGGCAAGAAATAAGAGGGGATGAACAGGGCAAGTGACAGTGCAAAGAGAGAGGGGAGGACAGAACCAAATAACATTTGGAATCCACAGAATTTGGTAACTAACTGAACATGAGGATCAAGAGAAAGAATTTATTATGACTCCTAAGCTTCTAACTTGGGTGAAAGGTGTCGTTAGTCACTAATTAAGGGTACACCTTGGGAGGAAGAAATCTGCAGATAACATAATGAGCTCAGCTTTGAAAATCTTAAATTTAGGATATTCTGTGGGATATCCACCTGGAAATGACCAGTAGACAATTAAATTAAAGTGTATGGAACTCACATAATGGGTCTAAATTAAAGATTTGGGATCTCACTAATGTGTAAGAAGATACCCATGAGACTGTCTAAAGAGAATACAGACTCAGAAAAGAACCAAAGATAGAACTTTGACTAACCCCATCTTAAAAACTGAGAAGAAAAGGAATCTGGGGGTGGGGGGGGGGAAGGTGTATAAAGGAATGGAGGAATACATGGCAAGAAAACCCAAAGGGTGACAAAGAAACTAAAAGAAGAGGCCATTCCAACAGTTAGGGCACATTTGAATAAGATTAGAATTGAGACACTCCACTGAATTTGGCACTTGGCAAAAGCTACTTCAGCAAGATGGTAAAGTTGGAAAAAAGACAATGGTGGAGTAGGGAGGGCCTAGAGGGACTAGGCCACAAAGGGAATGAAAGCAGACTACAGTTGACCCTTGAACAACAGTTTGAACTGTGCAGGTCCACTTATACATGGATTTTTTTCCCCACTAAACACATTCTATAGTACCACATGATCCATGGTTGGTTGAATCTGCAGAGACAGAACCATGGATACTGAGGGTCAAATGTAAAGTTATACCCAGACTGTCGATGGCGCAGGCAGCTGGCGCCCTAACCTCCTCATTTTTCAAGGGTCAACTGTATTTTGCTCTGAAAAGAATTATGAGTACAAAGAGAAGGGAAATGACAGGGCAATACCTAGTGGCAAATGCAAGGTGTGTGTGTAGGGGGGGCAGGGGGGAGTGTTTTTACTATGGGGGAGGCCTGGGAATGTTAGAAAGCAAAGAGAAAAGTGACAGTATAAAGGTTGCAAGTGAGGACACAAAAGAAAAGGAGTAGGGCCTCAAAGGAGATAGAAAAGGATAGCACATAAAGCATACGTGCGATAAGGTTAGCCCTGAACACAAAGGATATTTCTTCCATGAAGACTTCAGAGGAGATAAGCAATAAGAATGGATACACCTACAGAAAAGGTTACATGTGGGTGCTGTTTAGGAAGTCAAGGAAGCTCTTGCCAGACAGTCTCTTTTTAAAAAAAAACACAAAAAACATAAGAAAGGGAGGTTTCTGTCAAACTTGTGAAAAGAGGGATGTGGAGACATCTAAGGTTCAGATCTGTTAGCAAACACTAAGAAAAATACATTCCTGTAGCTAAGAACTTCAGCTACTGGCTACAGTGTGCCTCTGGAGATAAATCATAATATAAATCTACAAAGAGAGATAGTTACATGGTGGGGTGGGGGGATCAATAAAGACCTTAGATGTAAGAAAGCACAAATAATACAAAACTGAGAAAGGAAATCTGAAACCAGAAAACAGAAATATTATTCTGAATTTGACACATTTAAATATAATATTGCATGTTTGACAGAGATAAGAAAAATGTTTCACAAACCCTGAATCATTAGCTGAAAGCTAATTATGACACAAAGTCTCTGCTGAAACAGTAGAACTATAGGATCTAAGACTGCAAAATCTCACCCCTGATAAGACTCTACTCAAAAGTAGCCCTATGCAAGAGAATACTGGCAATAAGACCTAGGTCAAGCTCCACAGATCACCAGACTGGATTTGGAAGAATCAGGATACTCACCTGAAAGTGACTTCTGGCACAAGGCACTTCACTCCATTGTGGAAAGGCCGGGTGAGAGAAATGGTCTGGCTGACCTGATCCACTGCTGATACTCTTCCCTGATAGACACCCAAGCTATCTCCACAGTTGATGGACACAATACTGCCCAGCCAATCCGCAGCCATGTTTCAGATGTGAGACCACCGTGGAGAGAAGGAACAATGCAGTGTACCTTGAGAAAAAGATAAATCTTTAATAAAATTCACCAAACATTATACCAGGTCTGTATCAGGTGTTCTTAATAATATATATTCTATCATATCCTTAATTGAGGTAATAAAGCATAAAAAATAAAGCTTTTTTTTTTAGTAGGAGTAAGCATACTAATGAATAAGCAATACCATTATATACATAGATTTTACAACTGCTTTAAACCACATGCACTGGATATTTACCTGCACATCAAATCACAAAAACGATCACCTGTTTATAACATTATATATATATATATATATATATATATATATATATATATATATTTTTTTTTTTTTTTTTTGCGGCGCGGGCCTCTCACTGTTGTGGCCTCTCCCGTTGCGGAGCACAGGCTCCGGATGCGCAGGCTCAGCGGCCATGGCTCACGGGCCTAGCCGCTCCGCGGCATGTGGGATCTTCCCGAACCGGGGCACGAACCCGTGTCCCCTGCATCGGCAGGCGGACTCTCAACCACTGCGCCACCAGGGAAGCCCATATAAAATTATATTTTAATATATCTGCCAGCAGAATGTTTTCAAAGAGAATAAATAAGAAATAATATATAAAAAAATAATGCTGGTAATGTCACAGTAGCTCATATCAGACTAACCCTCTTGCTGATGACAATGAAAAATTGTGGACAAAATTTTTTTTTAAAAAGCTGACTGAAGGCATTAGAGAACACTACACCTAACTACAGAATAACATTCTTTTCAAGTTCACTAACACATGCTGGGCCTTAAACTAGTATCAATTCATTTCAAAGGACTGAAATCAGACAGAGTATGCTCTTTGTCCATAACAGAATTAAATTTGAAGTTGATAAGAAGATATTTCAAATATCCCAAAATATCTGGAAATTAAGCGAGACATTTCTAAATAACCTATGGGTCAAAGAAGAAATCAAAAGGGCAGTTAGAAAACAGCTCAAATTCGGGACTTCCCTGGCAGTCCAGTGGTTAAGACTCCGCGCTTCCACTGCAGGGGACGTGGGTTCGATCCCTGGTCGGGGAACTAAGATCCTGTACGCCATGCCACGTGGCCAAAAAACAGAAAACAGTTCAAACTCAATGGAAATGAAAACAGAACATATCAACATTTATGGGATGCACTTAAAATAGTGTTTGAAGGGAAATTTATATATTTATCTATTTCTAATATAAATGCTTATATTAGAAATGATGAAAGGTTTAAAACCAATGATTGGGCTTCCCTGGTGGTGCAGTGGTTAAGAATCCGCCTGCCAATGAAGGGGACACGGGTTTGAGCCCTGGTCTGGGAAGATCCCACGTGCCGCAGAGCAACTGAGCCCATGCGCCACAACTACTGAGCCTGCGCTCTAGAGCCCATTAGTCACAACTACTGAAGCCCACGCGCCTACAGCCCATACTCCCCAACAAGAGAAGCCACCGCAGTGAGAAGCCTGTGCACCACAATGAAGAGTAGCCTCCGCTCGCTGCAACTGAGAAAGCCCGCGTGCAGCAACAAAGACCCAACATGGCCAAAAAAAAAAGAAAAGAAACAAAAGGGTTGCAACAGAAATGTCAGATAAAAAATTAAGGCAAAAACACAGAAAGAGATTTATTTAATTCATGTCCATACAGGGTACAACTCACTAATAATATATATTACTATAATTCTCCATAGAGGTAATTTTATTATATCAAAATATAATATAGACTATAAAACAAGTATATAAAATATTCAAGGGCTTCCCTGGTGGCGCGGTTGAGAGTCCGCCTGCCGATGCGGGGGACACGGGTTCGTGCCCCGATCCGGGAAGATCCCACACGCTGCGCTAGTGGCTAGGCCCGTGAGCCATGGCTACTGAGCCTGCGCGTCCGGAGCCTGTGCTCTGCAATGGGAGAGGCCACAGCAGCGAGAGGCCCGTGTAACGCAAAAAAAAAAAAAATTTCAAGAATAGGGACTTCCCTGGTGGTGCAGTGGTTAAGAATCCACCTGCCAATGCAGGGGACATGGGATCAATCCCTGGTCTGGGAAGATCCCACACGACACGGGGGAAGATCCCACAGCTGGCGGAGCAACCTAACCCGTGCACCACAACTACTGAGCCTGAGCTCTAGAGCCTGTGAGCTACAACTACTGAGCCCATGCGCCACAACTACTGAAGGCTGTGAGCCCTAGAGCCCAGACGCTGCAACTACTGAGCCCACGTGCCACAACTACTGAAGCCCGCATGCTACAACTACTGAGCTCATGCACTTAGAGCCCATGCTCCGCAACAAGAGAAGCCACCACAAGAAGCTCACAGACTGCAACGAAGAGTAGCCCCCACTCGCCACAACTAGAGAAAGCCCCCGCACAGCAAAGACCCAATGCAGCCAAAAAATTTCTTTAAAAAAATTCAAGAATAATTTTTTAAGTCAACAGAAGAGAATTAAGACAATCTTCTTTGATGACTCAAGCAGCAGAACATAAATATTTTTAAAAATAAATAACATAGATACTTAGTTTAATAACTATATCAGGCTTTGTATCCTCCAGTGAAAGAATACAATTATACCTTGCTTTTGTTGTTAAAACAAACAAACGGTGATGGAATAAATGGATATCCATCAGTAGAAAATGAACACTGACCTAAATCTCTTAATTTATATATACGTTTACTCAAAATGGGTCATGGACTTAAATGTAAAATGTCAAACTATAAAACTTTTAGGAAAAGCATAAGAGAAGCCTTCAGGATCTAGGGTGAGGCAAAAAGTTCTTAGACTTGATCCATTAAAAGAGAAACTGATCAGATGGACTTCTTGAAAATTAAAAACTTTTGCTCTGCAAGAGGATCCTTGTTAGGAGGATAAAAAAGACAAGTTACAGACTGGCAGAAAATATTTGCAAACTGCATTATCTGACAAGGACAAATGATTATTATCTGGAATATATAAAGAACTCTCGGGACTTCCCTGGCGGTCCAGTGGCTAAGACTCCGTGTTCCCAATGCAGGGGGCCTGGGTTCGATTCCTAGTCAGGGAACTAGATGCATGCCACAACTAAGAGTTCGCATGCCGCAACTAAAGATCCCGCATGCCGCAACTAAAGATCCCACATGCCGCAACTAAAAATCCCGCATGCCGCAACTAAAGATCCCACGTGCTGCAACTAAAGATCCCACATGCTGCAACGAAGATCCCGTGTGCCACAACTAAGACCCGGCACAGCCAAATAAATAAATAAATAAATATTTTTAAAAAAAGAACTCTCAAAACTCAATGGTAAAAAAACCCAAACAATCCAATCCATAATGGGCAAAAGACACAAAAAGACGTTTCAACAAAGAAGATACACAGATGGTAAATAAGTACATGAAAAGATATTCAACATCATTAACCATTAGGGAAATACAAACTAAAACCACAATGAGATATCACTACATATCCACCAGAATGGCTAAAATGAAAAACAGTAACACCAAGTGCGAGCAAGGATGTGGAAAAACTGGTTTACTCATACACTCACACATTGCTGACAGGACTACTAAATGGTGCAGCCATTCTGGAAAACAATTTGGCAATAAAAAAAAATCTAAACATGCAACCCCTACGTGACCCAGCAACTGCACGACTGGTCATTTATCTCAGAGAAAGGAAGACTTAAGTTCACATGAAAACCTGTACATGAATGTTCATATCAGGTTTACTCCTAATAGCCTCAAACTGGAACAGCCTAGATGACCTTCCATGTGTGAATAGTGAAACAAACTGTGGTATATTCATGCCACGGAGAAAAAGTGAAAAAAAGCCAACCCCAAAAGATTACATTCTGTATGATTCCATTTGTGTAATATTCTTGAAAGAACAAACTATAGAAATGGAGAAGAGATTAGTGGTTCCCAGGGGTGAGGGAAGTGTTGGGAGGCAGGAAGAAAACAGGGATGATTATAAATGAGCAACATGAGGGATCCTTGTAGTAATGGAAACATTCTATACTTGACCATATCAATGTCAATATCCCGGTAGTGATATTGTACTATAGTTTTGCAAGACGTCACCAATGGGGAAAACCAGGTAGGGTATGTGGAATCTCTATTATTTCTTACAAGTGCATATGAATCTACAGTTATCTCAAATAAAAAGGTCAATTTTTTTAAAAATGTCAACGTCTTCTACCACATTAACAAAGTAAATGGGAAATCATGGATGGTCATGTCAATAAATGTAGAAAGATAATCTGACAAAATTCAACATCCATCCATGATATAAAAAAGGGGCAGTGGCATCTACAAAACAATTAAAGCTAACATCATACTAATGGTGAAACAATGAATTCTTTCCCCCGCAAGACTGGGAGAAGGCAAGAATGTCCACTCTCGCCACTTCTGCTTCTTATTCAACACTATATTTAGGTCCTAGCCAGTGAAATAAAAAAAGAAAAAGAAATAAAAAGCATAAATATTGGAAAGGAAGATGTAAAGTTATCTTTATTTGTAAGCTGTATTATTGACTGTGCATGTAGAAAACCCTAAGGAATGTGCCACCCCCCAAAATCCTACTAGTATGACTTTAGCAAGATCACAGGATACATGCTCAATATAAAATAAACTGTTTTTTATATAATAGCAACAAACAACTGAAAATGAAATTTTAAAATACTATTTATAACAGTATTAAAAACCAAAATACTTAGGAATAAATCTAATGAAAAATGGGCAGGACCCCTATGATAAAAACTGAAAGACTGCTGAGAAAAATTAAAAGATCTAAATAAATGGAGAGATGTACCACATTCACAGACTGAAGAGCTTAAAGTTGTCAATTCTCCCCGAGTTGATCTGTGGATCAAATACAAATATTAATAAAAATCCCAGCTGGCCTTTTTGGAGAAACTGAAAAACTGGTCCTAAAATCTATATGGAAATGCAAAATACTTAGAGTAGCCAAAATAATCATATAAAAGAAAAACAGAGGTAGTTGTTTTACACTATCTTCTTTCAAGTTTTACTATAAAGCTATAGAAAATCAGTGTGGTACTGGTGCGAGGATAGACAACTAGATCAGCAGAACAGAGTCCAGAAATAGACCTACACACACATGGTCAACTGACTTCTGATCAAGGTACCAAGATAAATCAATGGAAAAATCAAAAAGTATTTTTCAATAAACGGTGCTAGAATAACTGGATATATATGAGAAAAAAATAACGGTCTAGTCTTATCCCACATAGATACAAAAAAATTAATTTGAAATAAACTATCTAAACATAAAAGCTAAAACTAAAGCTACTGGGAAAACAAAAAAATAGAATATTTTAGTGACCTTAGGGCAGAGAAAGATTTCTTAGCCAAAATACAAATAAGTACTAATCATAAAAGAAAAAATCTGATGAATTAGATTTCATCACAATTTTAAGGTCTTGCTCATCAAAAGTCATCATTAAAGAATACAAGTTGGAAGAGGTATAAAAAAGATGCAGGAGACCAGCTGGGAGGCAACTAGAGCAGCCCATTTAAGAGATGGTGGTAAGCTGGCATAGGCAGAAGCAATGAAGGTGGAAAGAAGATGACAGATTCAAAACCTATATAGGTGATGGTTTAAATTTGGTGATGATTTAATATAGTAGGTAACAGAAAGGGAGGGGGAATCACCATTAAGAAAACAAAAGGTGAATGGAACACACATAATCCCACAGCCTTTATACACATACCATCATATTGTGTAACAGCAGCAGCAGCTAGCATTTATTGCACACTTACTATGTCTCAGGAATGAGCTAAAACTTTAGGGGCATTCTTTCCTTCAATCATCATGACAACCCTATGAGGCAGCTACTTTACTATCCCATTTTACAGATGGGGAATTTACAACAGAGAGATTATAATGGATATTTTACATACTTGTAACCAGAGCATAAAGGCAGCTTCTTAGTACAATGGCATATTTTCCATGCTGTACATATTCCACTGCATTCACATATCACAGTTTTTTTTTCTCAATGGGCATTTAGATAATTCCATTTTTCACAATTATAGTTAGTGCAGCAATGATCAATTTCATTCAGTGCTTGTCTTAAATAATTTTCTCAGGATAGAGCCTCAGTCAGTCAAAAGGTAAAGCCACCTAGCTTTCATTACAATACTCCAGAGCAGAAAACTCTTTTTTTCAAACCAAATTATTTTCCACTTTTTTCCAAACCAAATCATTCTCTGGATGGGTTAAGACAGTCATAAATTTAAAACAAAGGTACTGTAATAAAATATTTAGGAAATTATTCCATATAATCTAGTCCCATCTCAAAATCATTCCAATGAAGGCTACCTCCCTGGCAGCCAAGCATTTCAAGAAAACTCTCAAATTTATGATGGCAAAAAGATGTTTCTGCCCTCTTCTGTTACAATCACCCCAAAACAAGAAGAGAAAAAAAGAAAAGGTAAGTCACAGTCAAGGAGAAAATATTCACAATAGATATATCTGATAAAGGACTTGTATCCAGAATATATAAGGAGTGCTTACAAATCAGGAATAAAAAGGAAACACCACATTTTTTTAAAAGTAGGCAAAAGAAGTTATATGAATAGCCAATAAACATATGAAAAGCTGTTCAATTATCATTAATTATCAGAGAAATGTAAATTAAAATACAATGAGGGACTTCCCTGGTCCAGTGGTTAAGAGTCCGTGTTCCCAATGCAGGGGACCTGGGTTCGATCCCTGGTCAGGAAACTAGATCTCTCGCACACCGCAACTAAAGATCCCGCACGTGGCAATGAAGATCCCACGTGCCACAACTAAGACCTGGTGCAGCCAAATAAATAAATATTAAACACACACACACACACGCACACACACACACACACACACACACACACGAGACAACCCAAACGTCCATGATGGACGAATGGATAAACAAAACACGCTATACACGTAAAATGGAATATCATTCAGTCTTAAAAAAGAAGTTAGTTCTGATATATGTTACAACACAGATAAACCTTGAAGACATTATACTAAGTGAAATAAGACACAAAAGGACAAATCTTGTATGATTCCACTTATATGACGAATTTAGAATAGTCAAACTCACAGAGACAGAAAGTAGAACAGTGTATGCCAGGGGTTGGGGGAGCAGGAAACGGGGTGTTACTATTTAATGGGAACAGAGTTTCAGTTAGGTATGATGAAAAAGTTCTAGAGATAGGTGATGGTGATGGTTGCATAACAATGTGAGTGCACCTAATGTCACTGAACTGTACACTTAAAAATGGTTAAAATGATAAATTTTATGTATACTTCACCACAATAAAAAAAATATTAAATTGGGAAAAAACCAAGAGAGGATACTACACCCACTAGCATGGATCAAAATTGAAAGCACCAAATGTGTATGACAATGTGAAGCAACTGGAACTCTCTTACACTGCTGATCGTGTAAAATGATACAAGCACTTTGGAAAAGAGTTTGGCAGTTTTTTACAATATTAAACACACACCTATGACCCCAAACTTCATTCCTAGGATTTACGCAGGAGAAATAAAAACATATATTCACAAAAAGACTTGTACACACATGTACAAAGTACATTATCACAATATCCGAAAACTGGAAACAAGGAGAAGAGAGGAAACAAACGATGGTGTAATTATACAACAGAACACTACTGGACAATAAAAAGGAACAAATTACTTATGCTACAACGTAGATGATTTTCAAAAACTGAAAGAAGTCATACAGGTACATTTATATGAGTCTATTTATAAGAATTTCTAAAAGAGCCACTACTTTATAGTGAGAAAAATCAAAAGTGTTTGCCTATAGGGTGGAAAACTGACTAGAAAGAGGCACAGAGGCCTCTTTCTGTGCCTCCTGAAATGAAAATGTTCTATGTTTTTACTGATGCGGTAGTTACAAGGATGTACACATCTATCAAAACTCACTGAATTGGGCATTTAACGTCTGTGCATTTTTATTGTATGTAAGCCATATCTCAATAAAAAAGGAGGAAAAGTATATGTAGCCAACATAAGCACTATATAATGCCACAGAATATTTAGCCATTCCTCCAATAAGATTAACTTCCTAGCAAGGTTTTCCATAAACATAAAGATGAAAACTCACACATTGGACAGTTCCTACAAAGATGTCTGTCAGGCATCTCATAAATGCCCAAAATAGAATTTTTAATTTCTTTAGCCCCACGCTCAACATCCCCCAATTTGTTCCCTCCCAAGCTTTTCCCATCTTAATAAATGGCACCAATATCCACTACACTGCTTAGGCAAAAAAAGAAAAAAAAAAGTCAGAAGTCATCCTTGATTCCTTTCTTGTCCTTCATCCCATACTTTCAATTCATCAACAAATCCTATTGTCACCACCTCAAAGATAGGTCTATTTCTCTCCAGCTCCACTACCACCTTCCTAGTCCAAATCACCATCATCTCGTAATTACAGGAAACCTCTAACTAGTATCTCTGCTTCCACTTCTGCCCCTCCAATTCTTTCTCTACACAGCAGCCAGAGCAAATTTTAAAATGTAAATCACTTGTCATGATTCTGCTTAATAACTTCCTTTCCATGGACTGTAGGCCCTACATGATCTGATTTCTGCTAACCTCTACAGACAGCTTCATCTCTCACCACTCCCTTCCCCCCGTTCTCCAGACACACTAACCTTCTTACTCTTCCTCAAACATATCAAGTTTGTTCCCTCCAAAACTTTGCACCAGGTATTCTCAGAACACTCTTGCCCCAACTCTGTGAACAGCTAGTTCTATCTTTTCCTTCTGGTATCTGCTAAAATGTCACCACCCCAAAGAGGCCTTCCCTGGCTATCCAATTTAATGCAGCTACTCCCCATCACTCTCCAACACTGTCTGTTATGATTCCAAAATGACTCACCATATGAATTATCTTATTTGTTTATGTTGCATGTGTTACCCCACTAGAATGTAAGCTCCACCAGGGCAAGGGACCTTGTCTGTTTTGTTCTGCCTAGAATGGAAGAGGAACTCAAATATTAATCCAATCAATGAATGAATTAGATATAATAAATCTGACAGAGGTTAATCACTCAAAATCTAGAGTATCTAAATACTCTAGATTTAAATGCCTTGGCTCTCCTTGGAAATGGTTCTAAAAATACAATATCCCTAAGCATATTCTATGCAAAATCCTATGTAAGATATGAAATCTAACACTGCCCTACACACAGAAGGAAGTCAGCAAACAGCAGATGAGTTTATAAACATAGCATACAACATCAAGTATAAAATGAAACACTGGCTCAGTGTTTCCCATGAAAAATAGAAAAGAAAGAGAATAGCGTTTTAAACAGTTTTCAAATATTAATTTCAGAAATATACCTACATAAAACAGAGTCTAAAAAAGGAAAAATAGCTATATATATATATATGTAAAGGAGCAAAAAAGGCACTCTTGTGGTTAAAAAAAAAAGTATGTCTCATTAGAAACACAAAAACCTAAACACAAACTCAGGTAGTTCTCTAGTATTTAACTGAGCAAGTATCACAAAACTGTGCTGACAGAACAGAAAATAAAAGAAACAATGCATTAGCAGGCTCATCCATAAATTTTTTTTTACATTTTATTATAGAAAATTTCAAACATATCCAAACATAGGGAGAACAGCATAATGATCCCCACATACCCATCACTGAGTTGCAACAGTTACCAATATATCTCAAAGAATTTAAGAGATCAGGTGAACTTCTAATGCAACACAATTTCAACACTGATGATGGTAAAAGGCACATAAAACACACGTTTTATGCTTATTTTCCCCTTCCTGATTGGCCTTTGTCTACTTAATGTCACAAAAGTATGGGGTTCCTTTGCTATCATGTATACTCCATCACAATCCCACTCTGATGCTTATTTTATTTTTGCCTTTTTCTTGTTTTTGGCCGCACCTCACAGCATGCCAGATCTCAGTTCCCCCACCAGGGATCAAACCCGTGCCCACTGCAGTGGAAGTGTGGATTCTTAACCACTGGACTGCCAGGGAAGTCCCTGATGCTTATTTTAGATAGATGCAGAACGAAGAGCGGTAATAAGAATTTTAGAAATACCAGAAATTAATCAGATGTGAAAAGACTTTTTACTTCTTCATTCAACATATATCTCTAAGACACTGATATTAAACATTCAAGTTTATATTATGTTAATAATAACTAAATAGAATTTTAATAGTTTTAAAGAAAATTCCTTTATTAAATGAAAACAGTAAATCTAAAACAAGTGGAGGGGCTTCCCTGGTGGCGCAGTGGTTGGGAATCCGCCTGCCAACACAGGGGACACAGGTTTGAGCCCTGGTCTGGGAAGATCCCACGTGCCACGGAGCTACTAGGCCCGTGCGCCACAACTACTGAGCTTGCGTGCCTAGAGCCCATACTGCACAACGGGAGAGGCCACCGCAATGAGAAGCTCGCACACCGCAGCAAAGAGTGGCCCCTGCTTGCCACAGCTAGAGAAGGCCCGCATTCAGCAGTGAAGACCCAACACAGCCAAAAATTAATTGAAATAAACAAATAAATAAAACAAGTGGAATGCCAACATCTGGGTTTCTAATCAGATGAACACACTAAGCGAGGAGGCTTCATCAATTACAGGGCTAACACCTTCATGTCAAAAGAAGAGCTACCACTGAAGATGATCTAGGAGCTACAAACAGACCAATCTTTTTCTTTTTTTAGACACACTGCGTGGCTTGCGGATTTTTAGTGACCGGACCAGTGATCGAACCCTCGCCCTCAGCAGTTAAAGTGCAGAGTCCTAACCACTAGACCACCAGGGAATTCCCAAGGAGACCAATCTTTGTTTTTTATCTTCTACTTTTCTATCATGGTATTACACAGATAGTAAGTCTACATATTTTAAGTTTACAGCTCAATGAATTTTTACATATTTACCCAAATAACCACCACTCAATCAAGACACAATATTTTGAACACTCCAGAAGATTCCACTGTGTTCCCACAAAGGCAGCCATTATTCTGATATCTACCACAAAAGATTCATTTAGCCTGTTTTTGAACTTCATACAAATGGAATCATAAAGGTTCTCTTTTAAAGTGTCTGGATTCTTTTGCTCAATATTACATCTGTGAGATTCATCACTATGTAGTATTCTATTATATAACTATGCCTCAGTATATTTATCCATTCTACTGCTGATAGACAGTTGGATTATTTCCAGTTTGGGGGCTATTATGAATAAAAAATTAAACATTTTTGTATATGTCTTTGTGGTGGACAAATGTACCCATTTATGCTGGGCATACCACACACAGAAGTAGATATGGGATGACTTTGCTCAAATGCTATCAGGATTTCCAGACTACCGAATGCCACACTATGAGACTTTACTGAATCATTTCTCTTGTAAGAAGCCTTTAGATAACTTAAGTCAGGTAGACCTAAACGGTCTTCCACCCATTATGCAACTGAGGTAGTTGCCAAAATGATTCAAAGACAACTTGCCAATAACAGACCGACAAGCTTCCATCTCATCTGCCACATCACACAGAACTCACAGCACTCAGATCCAAGAAGCAATCCCTTGGTCTGCTAAGGACAATTAAATCAACAGTTACGGATGAGTGGTTAGTTACGGATTTCTGAAAAACTAGGTATTTTTCCACACATCTATGTAGAAAGGTGCTTGTAGAATCAAAAGCTTGGGAATGGCAGAGATCTTAAAAGAAAACATCTAGTACAACCCTAGTACTAGGCCCCTATCTTCCACAAAAGGCAACATAGTGAAAAGGGCATGGACTTCTTAAGTCAGACATTACAGGCCAGAATTACAAGCAAATTATCCTAATCTGAGTCTCAATCGTCTCAACTATAAAATGGGAATTACAGTTGACCCTGAACAACATGGGCTTGAATGGCACAAGGCCACTTAAACGCCAATTTTCTTTACTAAATACTACAGTACTACACGATGGGCGGCTGGTTGAATCTGAGATGCAGAACCGCAGATACAGAAGAACCAGGTATATGGAGGGCCAACTATAGATTATACTTGAATTTTCAACGTTGCAGAGGGTTGGTGGCCCAATAGTTCAAGAGTCAACTGTATGCCAATTATACCACCACCTCACAGAACCATTGTGAAGATTAAATGAGATAATCTACACAATTTCTACGATACAGCAAATTTTATTTCAAATGTCTCTGTTTTTTTTTTTTTGGGTGCAGCATGCAGCATCCTAGTTCCCTGACCAGGGATCAAACCTGTGCCCCCTGCAGTGGAAGCGCAGAGTCTTAACCACTGGACCACCAAGGGAAGTCCCTCAGATATCTCCTTTTCACAGAAAGAATACTGGCCAGATAGGGGATTCGAGTTATGGTCCTAGAAAATCATACTGTGAGGGCCCCTCCCATCACACCTGAACAAAACTACAAATTGGAATACACATATCCTTAGGGGTACACAAAGATATGCAAGCAAGGGAATCCATTTCCACCTTACTCTTTCATAAACCTGATCTGCCTAGATAACTGGATTATCAAATAAGGTTTTCAGGCATAAAATTTATTATTTTAAAACAGGGGTCAGAAAACTACGGCCCACGTACCAAATCTGGCCCACTACCAATAAAGTTGTATTGGAACACAACCACACACAGCTGTTTGCTTATGGTCTGTGGCTGTTTTTGCACTACAATGGGAGAACTTAGCAGTACTGACAGAGACCACATGGCCCACAAAGCCTACCACCAGGTCCTTTGCAGAAAAACTTTGCCGACTCCTGTTTTAGGATAAAATTCTGTGGGATAAATAGAATGGATACAAGTTCAAAAAGGAAAAGGAAAAATATGAAATGGACATTCCCAGAAGGATACAATTACCAAAACTGACTCAAAAAGTAATAGAAAATCCGGATAGACCTATACCAAGTAAAGACACTGATTTAGTAATTCCAAATCTTCCTACAAAGAAAAGCCCAGGCCCAGAGGACTTCACTGGTAAATTCTATAAAACACATAGAAAGAAATAATTAACAATTCTACATAAACTCTTTTAGAAAACAGAAGAAGAGGAACATTGCCCAACTCACTTTATGAGGGTAATTTTACTCTAATACTAAGGCCAGCCAAAGATATCATAAGAAAAGGAAACTTCAGACCAATATCCCTCATGAACATAGAGATGTTCACAAAAATTCTTTTTTTTTTTTAACAACTTTATTGGGGTATAATTGCTTTACAATGGTGTGTTACTTTCTGCTTTATAACAAAGTGAATCAGTTATACATATACATATGTTCCCATATCTTTTCCCTCTTGCATCTTCCTCCCTCCCACCCTCCCTATCCCACCCCTCCAGGCGGTCACAATGCACCGAGCTGATATCCCTGTGCTATGTGACAAAAATTCTTAATACTAGCAAATTGAATTCAGCAACATATAAAAAGTATTATACACCACGACTCAATGGGATTCATTCCAGGAACACAAGATTGGCTTAACATCTGAAAATCAAGTAATGTAAGACACCATTTATACATATCCATATCCTAGAGGGCTTTTTTAATATAAAAAAAGGTTATCTGAGGACTTCCCTGGTGGTCCAGTGGTTAAGACTCCACGCTCCCAATGCAGGGGGCCCGGGTTCGATCCCTGGTCAGGGAACTAGATCCCGCATGCCACAACCAAGAGCCCGCATGCCACAACTAAAGATCATGCATGCCGCAATGAAGATCCTGCGTGCCACAACTAAGACCCAGCACAGCCAAATAAATAAATATTTTAAAAAATAAATATATCTGTATATTTTAAAAACATCAACTTGCTATTACATTTAGAAACTTTGTATCTATTTTTAAAAAGTCAATATTTACAACCTGTCAGAAATTACATCCTAGGGACTTCACTGGTGGCGCAGTGGTTAAGAATCTGCCTGCCAATGCAGCAGACATGGGTTCGATCCCTGGTCCGGGAAGATCCCACATGCCACAGAGCACTAAGCCTGTACGCCACAACTACTGAGCCTGCACTCTAGAGCCTGCAAGCCACAACTACTGAGTCCATGTGTCATAACTACTAAAGCCCGCGTGCCTAGAGCCCATGCTCCACAATGAGAAGCCACCACAATGAGAAGCCCACACACCACAACAAAGAGTAGCCCCCACTCGCCACAACTAGAGAAAGCCCGCACACAGCAACAAAGACCCAACGCAGCCATAACTAAATAAATTTTAAAAAGAAAAAAAAAGAACTTACATCCTAAACTATTTAAAATTAAATATTTAAACTACTTAAATTTCTGATGACCCTTCCATTTCATTAGACTGCACTGGGCAAATCTTGAGAATACCCAGATGATACTTTCTCTCTTCACTTCATAAAGGCAACAAATTGATAAGCACACTCTCTAGATAAGCCTTCAAATACACACTATGTATAAAGAAAGTGACAGAGCCTCAACACTGATCACCAAAATCCCAGCTGTAAGTTGTGCCCACAAATCAAATCCCTACAGACATAGATGCTCAAAGTCATGACGTCATCTAATTTTACCACTATATGGCAAATCCGCCCCCCATCTCACCCACCAGGTCATCGGAAAAGACTCAAACACCTTGCCAAAATTCGGACACATTATCACTATGGATACTGCCCTCCTCTGAGATACCGATATGAATGTCCTGTCCTGTTGTTCTGGTGAAGAACTCTAGTAACCCTGCTCCTCTGGTTGATAAGAAGAGAAAAATGACATATTTTCCACCTTGCATTACTTACAGAATCTCAGGAATCTCAAGAATCTTAATTAAACATTTTCTAGTCCAATGTTTTTCAAACTACAGGTCTTTAGAAGTCAGACCCATTACAGGTCAGAGTCAATTTCGTGAGTTGCAATCAACTTTTTTTTTCTTTTAATGAAATAGAAAATGTCAGCGGGCATCGTATACAGAAAGGGTAAACTTTTGTTTCCTGTGTGTGTACACACTCTGTGCATGCAGGGGTCACACAGGGTCAGCATGTAAAATACATTAACTGTGGGTCACAGGTCAAAAAGTTTGCGAGACACTCTGCTAGTCCCACAGCCCTGACCCCTCAAGAAAGCTCCACCAAAAACTTCTCGGCAATCAAAAAGTTATGTTATTGGGTGGGGGGGGGGATGAACTGGGAGATTGGGATTGACATACATACACTAATATGTATAAAATAGATAACTAATAAGAACCTGGTGTATAAAATAAAATTCAGAAATTCAAAAAGAAAAATTTTTTTGTTATGTTATTTGTAACCATCTCCGTTTTATACAGAGAAACCAAAATATAGGAATTCTGTGTTCAGTACCCTTTATCTGCCATTCATAAAAAAAAGCCTAGAAAAACCTAGAATCCATCTGAGGTTTCCAGTTGAAACAGTGACCTGCTCGGGGACAGTCACTTACGTTTTGATGGGATTGAGACAGATCGCAGACTGAAATCAGTTTAGCCTGTGGCTAGGGAAGAGAACAAAAACCATTCTGGGTCTCGAGTTCCTCACCTGTAACCACAGGAGAGGACTGTTAAGACTCCTAGCTCCAGAATTGGGAGGTTTACTGACAACCAACTGGCCAAGCAGGTGAAGACTATGCCTCCCACACACCAAAACACTTGAACTTGAACCATTCAACAAGTCAATTACTGATCAAGTCAACTAACATCGCACCAAGACTACCGATAATAAGAAGCTAAGACTTACACGAACTGCAGTAAACAATCAAGGGGAAGCCCCCAGGATTCAGCAGAAGCTGCACCCTAGCAGGTATCATTATTTCTCAGCCACCTTTCCCTCTCAGAGTCCAGTTCACCTCTGTTCTCCAGCTATCAGTCATGGATGTGGCACTCGCGCTCTTCCCTGCCACCGTACTTCATTGTGCAAGAGGAAACTGAAGCAGGGAGCAATGAGTAGGCGGGCTGCAGGAACCATCAGCAAGGCTAAACTAAGAGGCTAGGCGGCTAATGCCTCACACCTCCCACAATTCCTCGACTATTTAAAATCCCGCTCCCCTCGGCCTCCCACCTCAAACCATACCCCGGAGGCAAGCCTTAGTAAATGGGGCCCCTGCGCACCCGAAGCGGCCCCCAGCTCGTGCCCGCCTCTAAAAAGGTCTGCAAGGCCTGGAACCACGAAGCCTAAAAGCAAACCCTCCTGGCAACCCCGGAAGCCCCCTCCCACGAGCGCCCACTAGTCACCCGCCTGCCCCTCGCTCCCACCTCCACGCCGCCGGGCCTGCGCCTCCTGCGCACACCACACCAACACGGCCCTGAAACACCGCAGGACCCAGCGACCACGGGGCTTCTCCACATCCACCCCGACAGCCGCGGCCGCCGCCGGAAGCGCCCGCGATCCCACGCCGCCTCCATGAGGTCACTTCCGGCGCGACGCCTCGGAAACCGGAGGGCCGGCCGCTGAGGGGCGGGACGCCCGAGAAATTTGAGAGTTTGGGAAGAGCACTACTAGGGTCAACTCTGTGGCCTTCCAGAACCGCACCTGCTCTCCATTTTGCATTCCCCGCCTTTTTATATCGGGGGGAGTCTGGGTTCGAGCTGGAGTCCTGTCCCCCGTCCTCGGCTCAGATTCCTGGGGAGCTCCCCTCTCTCGCGTAGTGTTGATAAAAAGCTCCGGCTTTCCCTCCAGTCCCTCTTGGGCTAATAGCCGAACCAGAGCGGAAGACTTCGGCGTGGAGGGCGCCTGGTCACGTGGCCCCCATCCTTGATCAGTTGCAGCTGTGGGGTGCAATTAGTAGGCCCCCGTGATGGATTAAAGGAAACAAAAAATTCCCTTCGTGGTTGGTCTTCAAAGTTTATCAGCTTCAGCTCGTTTTTGGCCTAGTGTCAGCCAGTCTGAGCTTGGCTGCATTCCACCACCCCCACCCCCAGTACTCCGTACACAGGAAAGTGCCACTCTCCTTCCCGTGGCATTTCAGAGTCTTGCTAGTCTTAATTTTGAAAAGAGCAGGCGTTTAGGGCCAAGACAGTGTAACGAGGAATTTTGGAGTTTGAGTTTGCAAGGTTATCTTGAAGCAAGTTGCAAGGTTATCTTGAAGCCTGACACCTGGTTTAGGGACCACGGCTTGGTCAGGCAGCATTGAGTAAGGCCGTGGTTCCAAATCTGGCTCTGCAAAGTCAGTTTAAGAACTTTAAAATTTTTTTCTCTTTTCAGGAACTCTCCCTTCCCTTCCTCCATCAGTAGAGATTCCATTTTAGTAGGTCTGGGGGGGCCGTGGCATCTATTATTTTAAAGGTTCCTTCCAGTCAATTCTTAGCACACCCCAGGTTTGGGAGCCATTGGTGTATCAGACTCAGAGTTGAATCCTTGCTCTACCTTTTCTTTTTAGTTATTATTATTTTACAAACGAGCTGTGCAACTCTGGAGATAATAGCTAACAAAGTTGCTGTGAAATTAAATGAGATAACGTGCACCTGAGCATGATTGATAGTCCAAAAAAAAGGTGGTTAGTTCTCTTATGCCTCCCTTTGGTTCTATGGTTCTATAGTCCACTCCAAATGATTTTTTAAACTCACAGGAGAGATTGGAGATCTTCAAGATGGCAGAGGAGTAAGACATGGAGATGACCTTCCTCCCCACAAACACATCAGAAATATACCTACATGTGGAACAACTCCTACAGAACACCTACTAAACGCTGGTGGAAGACCTCAGACTTCCCAAAAGATATATTTTTTTTTCCTTTTTTTCTTTTTCTGAGTATGTGTATGCTTCTCTGTGTGATTTTGTCTGTATAGCTTTGCTTTTACCATTTGTCCTAGGGTTCTGTCTGTCCTTTTTTTTTTTTTAGTACAGTTTTTAGCGCTTGTTATTGTAAGGAACGGCACCAAGAAACGGAGGAGAGCTTAAACAAGCTTTATTTGGGAACGCTCCCAGGCGAGGTTCACTGGTCCGAGAAAAAGGGGCCAGAGAAGTCGCGCCCGGGTGTGGGCGCCAACAAAATTTATAGGGGAAGAAGGGAAAGGGGTGTGGTGAATCCGGGAGGGCGCAGGTTATTCCTTATTTGGTGGTCTCTTTGGGTATCGTGGCAATATCCGGTGCCGGTTGCATCAGTCTTGGGACCGTTAGTCCCGCCCCTCGAAAGGCGGGAAGGCTGGGCCGGGTGGAAAGTCTGCAGGTCAGGTTCTGGAACTGGGTGGTCCGGAAAGTTTCGGTCTGATGCAACCTGTGAGTCTGATTGCGTTCCCCTGCCTCGGGCCAGTTGGCCTTACAGTTATCATTGGTGGATTTGTTTTTTGGTTTGGTTGCCCTCTTCTTTTTTTTTTATTACTTTTTAATTTTTAATAATTTTTTATTTTAATAACTTTATTTTCTTTTTCTGTCTTTCTTTCATTTTTTCTCCCTTTTCTTGTGAGCCATGCGGCTGACAAGGTCTTGGTGCTCTGGCCAGGTGTCAGGCCTGTGCCTCTGAGGTGGGAGAGCCAAGTTCAGGACATTGGTCCACCAGAGACCTCCTGGCTCCAAGTAATATCAAAAGGCAAAAGCTCTCCCAGAGATCACCATCTCAACGCTAAGACCCAGCTCCACTCAAGGACCAGCAAGCTACAGTGCTGGACACCTTATGCCAGACAACTAGAAAGACAGGAACACAACCCCACCCATTAGCAGAGAGGTTGCCTAAAATCATAATAAGGTCACAGACACCCCAAAACACACCACCAGATGCAGTCCTGCTGACCAGAAAGACAAGATCCAGCCTCATCCATCAGAACAGGCACTAGTTCCCTCCACCAGGAAGCCTACACAACCCACTGAACCAACCTTAGCCACTGGGTGCAGACACCAAAAACAATAGGAACTACGAACCTGCAACCTGCAAAAAGGAGACCCCCCAAACACAGTAAGTTAAGCAAAATGAGAAGACAGAGAAACACACAGCAGATGAAGGAACAAGGTAAAAATCCACCAGACCAAACAAATGAAGAGTAAATAGGCAGTCTACCTGAAAAAGAATTCAGAATAATGATAGTAAAGATGATCCAAAATCTTGGGAATAGAATGGGGAAAATTCAAGAAACGTTTAACAAGGACCTAGAAGAACCAAAGAGCAAACAAACAATGATGAACAACACAGTAAATGAAATTAAAAGTTCTCTAGAAGGAATCAATAGCAGAATAACTGAGGCAGAAGAACGGATAAGTGACCTGGAAGATAAAATAGTGGAAATAAAAAAAAATAAAAAAAAAAAATAAAATAAAAAAAAAAAATAGTGGAAATAACTACTGCAGAGCAGAATAAAGAAAAAAGAATGAAAAGAATTGAGAACAGTCTCAGAGACATCTGGGACGACATTAAATGCACCAACATTCGAATTATAGGGATCCCAGAAGAAAAGGAGAAAAAGAAAGGGACTGAGAAAATATTTGAAGAGATTATAGTTGAAAACTTTGCTAATACGGGAAAGGAAATAGTCAATCAAGTCCAGGAAGTGCAGAGAGCCCCATACAGGATAAATCCAAGGAGAAACATGGCAAGACATATTAATCAAACTATCAAAAATTAAATACAAAGAAAAAATATTAAAAGCAGCAAGGAAAAAACAACAAGTAACACACAAGGGACTCCCCAGTAGGTTAATAGCTGATCTTTCAGCAGGAACTCTACAAGCCAGAAGGGAGTGGCAGGACATATTTAAAGTGATGAAAGGGAAAAACCTACAACCAACATTACTCTGTCCAGCAAGGATCTCATTCAGATTCAACGGAGAAATTAAAACCTTTACAGACAAGCAAAAGCTAAGAGAATTCAGCACCACCAAACCAGCTCTACAACAAATGCTAAAGGAACTTCTCTAGGCAGGAAACACAAGGGAAGGAAAAGACCTACAATAACAAACCCAAAACAATTAAGAAAATGGTAAAAGGAACATACATATCGATAATTAACTTAAATGTAAATGGATTAAATGCTCCAACCAAAAAACATAGACTGGCTGAATGGATACAAAAATAAGACCCGTATATATGCTGTCTACAAGAGACCCACTTCAGACCTAGGGACACATAAAGACTGAAAGTGAGGGGATGGAAAAAGATATTCCATGCAAATGGAAATCAAAAGAAAGCTGGAGTAGCAATTCTCATATCAGACAAAACAGACTTTAAAATAGAGACTATTACAAGAGACAAAGAAGGACACTACATAATGATCCAAGAAGACGATATAACAATTGTAAATATGCACCCAACATAGGAGCACCTCAATACATAAGGCAAATGCTAACAGCCATAAAAGGGGAAATTGACAGTAACACAATCATAGTAGGGGACTTTAACACCCCACTTTCACCAATGGACAGATCAACCAAAATGAAAATAAATAAGGAAACACAAGCTTTAAATTATACATTAAACAAGATGGACTTAATTGATATTTATAGGACATTCGATCCAAAAACAACAGAATACACGTTCTTCTCAAGTGCTCATGGAACATTCTCCAGTATAGATCATATCTTGGGTCACAAATCAAGCCTTGGTAAATTTCAGAAAATTGAAATCGTATCAAGTATCTTTTCGAACAACAACGCTATGAGACTAAATATCAATTACAGAAAAAAATCTGTAAAAAATACAAACACATGGAGGCTAAACAATACACTACTGAATAACCAAGAGGTCACTGAAGAAATCAAAGAGGAAATTTAAAAATACCTAGAAACAAATGACAATGAAAAGACGACAAACCAAAACCTATGGGATGCAGCAAAAACAGTTCTAAGAGGGAAGTTTATAGCAATACAATCCTACCTCAAGAAACATCTCAGATAAATAACCTAAAGCAATTACACCTAAAGCAATTAGAGAAAGAACAAAAAAACTCCAAAGTTAGCAGAAGGAAAGAAATCATAAAGATCAGTTCAGAAATAAATGAAAAAGAAATGAAGGAAACAATAGCAAAGATCAATAAAACTAAAAGCTGGTTCTTTGAGAAGATAAACAAAGTTGACAAACCATTAGCCAGACTCATTATGAAAAAAATGGAGAAGACTCAAATCAATAGGATTAGAAATGAAAAAGGAGAAGTAACAACTGACACTGCAGAAATACAAAGGATCATGAGAGATTACTAAAAGCAACTACATGCCAATAAAATGGACAACCTGGAAGAAATGGACAAATTCTTAGAAAAGCACAACCTTCTGAGACTGAACCAGGAAGGAATAAAAAATATAAACAGACCAATCACAAGCACTGAAATTGAGACTGTGATTAAAAATCTTCCAACAAACAAAAACCCAGGACCGGATGGCTTCGCAGGCGAATTCTATCAAACATTTAGAGAAGACCTAACACCTATCCTTCTCAAACTCTTCCAAAATATAGCAGAGGGAGGAACACTCCCAAATTCATTCTATGAGGCCACCATCACCCTGATACCAAAACCAGACAAAAATGTCACAAAGAAAGAAAACTACAGACCAAGATCACTTATGAACATAGATGCAAAAATCCTCAACAAAATACTAACAAACAGAATCCAACAACACATTAAAAGGATCAGATAACATGAACAAGTGGGGTTTATCCCAGGAATGCAAGGATTCTTCAATATACGCAAATCAATCAATGTGATAAACCATATTAACAAACTGAAGGAGAAAAACCATATGATCATCTCAATAGATGCAGAAAAAGCTTTTGACAAAATTCAACACCCATTTATGATAAAAACCCTCCAGAATGTAGGCATAGAGGGAACTTACTTCAACATAATAAAGGCCATATATGACAAACCCACAGCCAACCTCGTTCTCAATGGTGAAAAACTGAAACCATTTCCTCTAAGATCAGGAACAAGACAAGGTTGTCCACTCTCACCACTATTATTCAACATAGTTTTGGAAGTTTTAGCCACAGCAATCAGAGAAGAAAAAGAAATAAAAGGAATCCAAGTCAGAAAAGAATAAGTAAAGTTGTCACTGTTTGCAGATGACATGATACTATACATAGAGAATCCTAAAAATGCCACCAGAAAACTACTAGAGCTAATCAATGAATTTGGTAAAGTTACAGGATACAAAATTAATGCACAGAAATCTCTTGCATTCCTATACACTAATGATGAAAAACCTGAAAGAGAAATTAAGGAAACACTCCCATTTACCACTGCAACAAAAAGAATTAAATACCTAGGAATAAACCTACCTAGGGAGACAAAAGACCTGTATGCAGAAAACTATAAGACACTGATGAAAGAAATTAATGATGATACCCACAGATGGAGAGATATACCATGTTCTTGGATTGGAAGAATCAATATTGTGAAAATGACTATACTACCCAAAGCAATGTACAGATTCAGTGCAATCCCTATCAAATTACCAATGGCATTTTTTATGAAACTAGAACAAATAATCATAAAATTTGTATGGAGACAAAAAAGACCCTGAATAGCCAAAGCAGTCTTGAGGGGAAAAAACGGAGCTGGAAGAATTAGACTCCCTGACTTCAGAGTATTCTACAAAGCTACAGTAATCAAGACTGGTACTGGCACAAAAACAGAAACATAGATCAATGGAACAGGATAGAAAGCCCAGAGATAAACCCACGCACTTATGGTCAACTGACCTATGACAAAGGAGGCAAGGATATACAATGGAGAAAAGACAGTCTCTTCAATAAGTGGTGCTGGGAAAACTGGACAGCTACATGTAAAAGAATGAGATTAGAACACTCCCTAACACCATACACAAAAATAAACTCAAAGTGGATTAGAGACCTAAATGTAAGACCGGACACTATAAAACTCTTAGAGGAAAACATAGGAAAAACACTCTTTGACATAAATCACAGCAAGATCTTTTTTGATCCACCTCCTAGAGTAATGGAAATAAAAACAAAAATAGACAAATGGGACCTAATGAAACTTCAAAGCTTTTGCACAGCAAAGGAAACCATAAACAAGATGAAGAGACAATCCTCAGAATGGGAGAAAATATTTGCAAACGAATCAATGGACAAAGGATTAATCTCCAAAATATATAAACAGCTCATGCAGCTCAATATTAAAGAAACAAACAACCCAATCCAAAAATGGGCAGAAGACCTAAATAGACATTTCTCCAAAGAAGACATACAGATGGCCAAGAAGCACATGAAAAGCTGCTCAACATCACTAATTATTAGAGAAATGCAAATCAAAACTACAATGAGGTATCATCTCACACCAGTTAGAATGGGCATTATCAGAAAATCTAGAAACAACAAATGCTGGAGAGGGTGTGGAGAAAACGGAACCCTCTTACACTGTTGGTGGGAATGTAAATTGATACAGCCACTATGGAGAACAGTATGGAGGTTCCTTAAAAAACGAAAACTAGAATTACCATATCCAGCAATCCCACTACTGGGCATATACCCAGAGAAAACCATAATTCAAAAAGACACATGAACCCCAATGTTCATTGCAGCATTATTTACAACCACCAGGTCATGGAAGCAACCTAAATGCCCATCGACAGACGAATGGATAAAGAAAATGTGGTACATATATACAATGGAATATTAGCCATAAAAAGGAAGGAAATTGAGTCATTTGTTGAGGCGTGGATGGGTCTAGAGACTGTCATACAGAGTGAGGTAAGTCAGAAAGAGAAAAACAAATATCGTATATTAATGCATGTATGTGGAACCTAGAAAAATGGTACAGATGAACCGGTTTGCAGGGCAGAAGTTGAGACACAGATATAGAGAACAAACGTATGGACACCAAGGGGGAAAAGCCGCGTGGGGTGGGGATGGATGGTGGTGTGATGAATTGGGTGATTGGGATTGACATATATACACTGATGTGTATAAAATTGATGACTAATAAGAACCTGCTGTATAAAAAAAAAATTTTTTTAAATAACGAAATTATGTACTTCATGTCCCAATGTATGGGTGAGGGCTTAGCAAATTAATGGTGGATTCAACACTGGGACTCAGGTCTCCATTACTTATATGTAGAGAGAACATACGTCCCAGTTTTCCTAAAACAGTCCCAGTTCACACCTGTTACTCATAGTAATTATTATCACCTGCTTTTATTTATTTTATTTTAATGTTTCTTTTATGTGATCTCAAAGGTTTACGTGTCTTAAACTCTTACATGTCATTCTATGAGAGGTAACGTACATGAAAGCAGGCCCCAGACTATAAAATGCTAAACCAAGGTCAGGATTAAAAATAGTAATAACCTTGGATTAGGCAAGAGTTTCTTAAATATGACACGAAAAACACGAGCAACAGAAGAAAAAATAAATTGTACTTCGTCAAAATGAAATATTTGGGGCCTTCAAAGGACATATCAAGAAAGTAAAAAGATGACCCATAGAATGGGAGAAAATATTTGCAAATCATATATCTGATAAGGATCTAGTATCCAGAATAAAGAACTCACACCTCAACAACAAGAAGATGAACAACTCAATTTAAAAATGGGCAAAGTACTTGATAGACACCATCAATTTTATCATGGAAGTTAATGGGGAAATGGATTTATCTCATAGAACCTTGCCTTGCCATCAAACTTGTTGCAGTTTTCTCATCCCATTAAACAAGAAATTTCCAAAGAAATGAACCCAGATTTGTCAAGGGATAGCTTTGCATTCTTGACTGAAATCATCTGAGAATTGCCTTCCCCTTGTATCTCATTTTGGTGAAATCAACTTAGGCATGAAACCATAGTCTGTGCAGTAAGCAGGGCTCCTGAATCACTGCAGATGAGGTTGGACTTGAAGGGTCATCCCAAGGAGTCTGTGGTCCACCCAGCCACAGCAACAAACCTCTCTCCCTCAATGCAATGTCCTCTCTTCTCTTATACCTCTCCCACCACACCCTGTAATCTTTACCATGTCCTTGGTTTTCTCTTTCAGGCTTCTTTCCCAGTGTCTAAACTAGAGAGAATTATCTTAATTTTTAAAATGGGGCAGGGATAGATATTGAGCAAAGAACAAAGGGCACCTAGAACTGTGCTGGGTAATAGGGGAGGGTGTGTTGCCTGTGTGAAAAGATGTCCAAGGAGAGAACAGACGACAACTGTCACTGGCGTGGCAGCAGACTTGCCTCAGGTGTGAGGCCTCTCCCAGCTCCAGCCGCTCAGCCTTGGTGTCCTCCCTTTCCTTCCCCTCGGATACTCAGAGAGAAACCGGTTCAGCAACAATTAGGCTTTTCAGATGCTGCCTCTGAGTTGCCACTTCTTACTCCAGTCCTGGGACTTTAGTTTCAGGAATGTCAGCGTCACAACTCTCATGTTCCCAGGCAAGCCTTAAGGGTTGCGTGCAGACACAGAAGCTCCTGATTTTCCTCAGCTGGACCTGCAAGCTAGCTATTAAAGTGTTCAGGAGAGGTGATCTCACTGTGCAGACACATAGGTGGACCAAACAGAAGCCCCGATGTTGGTGGGGAGAGGATTGGATGGGAAAGCCTCCTAGCTCACCATGGCTAATAGCCCAGAGCCTGGGCTCCCTTCCAGGTGCAGTGTGCTCCTGGGGACTTAGAAGCTAGGTGTCCTCCCCAAGCATATCTCAAGGGTCAGACTACTGTGCAAAATGTTTAGGAGTTCAGGACACTTGTGCATGTTCCCTACAGCCCAATTAAGTGAATACTGCAAGCTGGATCTCTCCTTGCTCTCTTGCTCTCCTCCTACACTACCACTCACCTTAGAGCCACATCCTGACATATCTGACGTTCCCCCTGCAAGAGAAGTGCTGAGGGCTTTCCTAGTGGCGCAGTGGTTAAGAATCCGACTGCCAATGCAGGGGACGCAGGTTTGAGCCCTAGTCTGGGAAGATCCTACATGCTGCAGAGCAACTAAGCCCGTGACCCACAACTACTGAGGCTGTGTGCCACAACTACTGAAACCCACGCGCCTAGAGCCCGTGCTCCGCAACAAGAGAAGCCACTGCAATAAGAAGCCCGCGACCACAACAAAGAGTAGCTCCCACTCGCCACAACTAGAGAAAGCCGGTGCGCAGCAATGAAGACCTAATGCAGCCAAAAATAAAAACAAATAAATAAATAAATTTATTTTTTTAAAAAAGAGAAGTGCTGGGAAAAGTGGGAAGTAAATGAATAATTTCACATTCAGTGTAAAAACAAAGTGATAAACCCAAGAATGCTTTGGGCTGTTTTGCAAGTGTGCATTTTCTTCTTCTCCTTCTTCTTCCTCTTCTTCCTCTTCTTCTTCTTCTTCTTCTCCTTCTCCTTCTCCTTCTCCTCCTCCTTCTCCTTCTCCTTCTCCTCCTCCTCCTTCTTCTTCCTTTTCTCCTTCTCCTTCTTCTTCTTCTTCTTCTTCTTCTTCTTCTTCTTCTTCTTCTTCTTCTTCTTCTGTTTTTTAATAGATTCAGAGTACTCTATGGAGGACCCACTAAGAGATGTTCAGGAAAAATCCCAACAGGTAAACATATCTTTATTTACTAATCATCAGATCCTTTGGAAAGATCAGACAGAGGTGTGAACAAGAGAAAAGTAAGCCCAGAGAGGCAAACGAGATGCTCCAAGTCACCCATAAAGTTATTAGGGAAGGCCTGATTAATCAACAAGTATTTATGGTATGCCAACAATGTGCTCAGCCCCAGTGCTAGAAGATGGGATGGAGGCAACAAAGAAATAGGCCTGCCGTTACTGTTCAACCAGGGAAACCAGATTAACACAGTGTATCAATTTTTTTATTGCTGTGTAACAAACTCTCCCAAAATTTAGTGACTTAAAATAACAAGCACTTATTTCGGTCATTACTCTTTGGATTAGTTGGATCGTTCTGCTAGTTGGGCTAGGCCTGGCTGATCTTGGCTGGACTCACTCAAGGAAGGTTGACTAGGGTCTGGCTGCTTTAAGGTGACCTTGACTTGGTTAACTGCTTTCTGTTTCATATGGTCTTTTATCCTCCAGCAGGCTAAGCCGGATTTGTTCTCATGGTGGTGACAGGATTCCAAGAGAGGACAGGAGTGTGCAAGGTTTCTTGAGGCCTGGGTATCACTTCCAATGCATTCTGTTGACCAAAGCTGGTCACAGACCAGCCTAGATTCAAGGGCTGGAGAAATAGACCATATCTCTTTACAGGAGGAGATGTATAAAGTCACTTCGTAAGGGAAATAGATATAGGAAGGAAAGAAAAATCGGACCACTGTTAACTGAAAACTCATAAGAAGTAACAAGCAAAACAAAACAGTAAATGGCTAAGGGCTACTCTGTGCTGGGGAAAGTTTACCAGGTCCCAGGCCTAGACCTGGACATGGCTTCTAGTCAGAAGTCAAAGTAGCAACCATTCATGTGCAGCTTCACACTATTATGTTCATAGGGTCTTATTGCTATTGTCTGGGTGCTTTTATTGATTTATAACCCAGATGCCCAAAACAGCCAAATAAGCCATTGTTTCAGTCAAATTTGTTAAAATGCTAAGACCTACTTTTCAAGGGGGCACCCACTTGGAAAGGATACTCCAAGCTCTACATCCCAACCCCAGTCCAAGACCTCAAAGTTGGAGATGTCTTCATCTCCTGTGCCAGAGACAACTTCACCCCAGACACTAAAACCTCCACCCCAGCAAAGCTTATGGACTGCTTCTCCTAAAATTCATATTGGACACAGGACATTTCTGGTTTTCTTCCTTTGATATTAGAGATGCTATTATATTCCCAAGCTTTCTGTCTGCTTAGCCCATGATCCTGGTATATTCCTTGCCAAAACACACCCCTACAACTCTCAAGTTGAAAGAGAAATCTGGTAGAAGTTAATACTATCTGTGCCATTCTAAAACTTAGTGGACATTATGGAGGCATCTGCCTTCGGTCAGTCAACCCCAGGGCCTCCCTGGGAAGAGGACTACTCCCTCTGCAGTGCCTTCTCCTGCTACTCTCCTCCAGCTTTCGACCACAGCCTTTCCACCACAGCCATCACAACTACTCCATCCCCTGGTTACACACAATACCACTAATCTTTATGTTTCCTTTCTAACTTATGAGTTCATATCCTCCAACAACATAACTGCCAGACCTACCACCTTGAACTGAGCATAGTTCCAACACACTCTATAATTCCACCAAGATATTGTTAGAAACTCCAAAAATTTCAGATCTATTTTCTTGGCTAATGCCATGCAAATGGAAAACTTAGTTATGGCCAGCCTACAAGGATTCCTTACACTTCTATTTGTGTTCCTCCTTTCTTATCCCCATAATAAAAGGCTTTCTATGCTGCTTAGGGCAACTCATGCCCTGCTCTCTAAAAGTCTCTATTTTCATTACTGAAAATTTCCCTTAAAATGATGCCGAATAGCCACAGAGTCGATTGTTCTGTGTTTTCTTAGATTCTGTATCTTTCTATTTGGCATCCATTGGTTAATTACATTAATTATATTTTCTTATTTTTTTGTATCCTTTATGCTCTGACATTTATGAGCCTTACAGACCCTGGGAAATACTGCCCCTCCCAGGGCTAGTCAATTCTTACAGATAACAAAGGGCTTGACCAAAGCGCACTTTTTACATACAAACCAACAAATCCAGAGTCTATATCCCACAACCAACTCCTTATCTAACTCTCACACACCAAGCAAGTATTTCTCCAGCCTTAAAGCATCCCAGGACCAGGTACTAGGCAACTGGAGAACACTTTATGCCTCAGAGCCTGCCAGAATTATTCAAACTAGGCATTCCTAAGATGTTTACCTTGTCCTGACTTGTCTTTTCCCTGGAAACAAAAGTAAAGCCTCTGGCCTAGGCTTTTCTCTTGTTTCTGTCTTCTGCACCTGACCAAAACCTGGCACTTCCCCTGTGGCCCTGCATGGCATGCAGTGACCCCCTCTCTGGGACCCATGGGGGAAAAAACTTATTTCTTTCAAGCCTTATTCTTGATTCCTCCTGTGACCTCACCAACTTTACCATACTATATCCAGTATGTACATTCTTAGAATAGGTAAGAAGAAATACCTCATTTTATAATTAAGAAAATGTGAACTGAAGGAGCTCATGTCACTTACTGAGGATCATATAGTAAATGAAGGAGCTGAGGTTTGAACTCAATTCTCATGGTTAGGTCTTGGAAAAACCTTAAATTATGGTTTAGAGGTGCTTTTCACACCCTCCTTATAGCTCTAATTGGTATTTTTACCTCAGGGTCTTAAAAGCTACTGTACAGCCACTATTTTGAAAACTGATTCATCAAATGACAGTGCAGAGAAAGCAAATGGATGAGTTTTGGCATCAAGTCAATTTAAACACCTGATGATCACCGGGACAGAAAGAAGGAATATACAGTGCTGTGACGATCTGGGAACATGAATCAGAATATTGTGTTCCCTGGTGGTGCAGTGGTTAAGAATCCACCTGCCAATGCAGGAGACACAGGTTTGATCCCTCGTCAGGGAAGATCCCACGTGCCGTGGAGTAACTAAGCCTGTGCGCCACAACTACTGAGCCTGTGCTCTAGAGCCCACGAGCCACAACTACTGAGCCCACACACCACAACTACTGAAGCCCGCGTGCCTAGAGCCCGTGCTCTGCAACAAGAGAAGCCACCACAATGAGAAGCCCGCGCACCGCAACGAGGAGTAGCCCCTGCTCGCCGCAACTGGAGAAAGCCTGTGCGCAGCAACGAAGACCCAACACAGCCATAAATAAATAAAGAAAGAAAAGAAAAAAACTTATTTAAAAAAAGAATATTGTGTTCTTTTCTTATGTTAGATTTAAAAAGATCAAAAGGGAGATTTTAAGGGAATTCCCTGGCAGTCCAGTGGTTAGGACTCTGAGCTTCCATTGCCAGAGGCCCGGGTTTGATCCCTGGTCGGGGAACTAAGATCCCATAAGCCACATGTGGCCAAAAAAAAGTGTCGAGGGGGAGAGATTTTAAAAAGGACAAACGGGGTGCTTCTTCTGTTATGTGTATCAAGGGCATAATATTAGGAATCATGTTCATTGAAATCATATCCACATCAAGGACAGTGCTAAGGAATACTGTTCTTTTAAATAGTAAGACCCTGAGAAACTTGCTGTTTAAATCATATCAGGGAAAAAGAAGAATAAAGTTGGAGGAATTACACTTTCCAATTTCAACACTTACTACAAAACCACAATAATCAAAACAGTGTGGTGCTGTCATAAAGACAGGCATATAGGTCAATGGAATATAATTGAGAGTCCAGAAATAAGTCCATATATCTATAGTAAATTGATTTTCAACAAGGAATGGGGAGTGACTGCTTAATACAAGCAATGTATCTAAAATATTTGTCGAACTATTATAACTAGTTTTATTTCCTCAATTTAATCAACCTGTATGATGTACTTCTTTTTACATTAAAGTTATTAATTGTGCACCAATCTGAAACAGAAATTAATTTCAATGAATGAGCCTAATCATAATTGCAGCTGGTGACAACTTTAGTAGAATACACTAACAGAAGAGATCTCACCAGTATTCTTGGATACCCAAATGGGAAATCCAACAGTGAGGTAAATTTCCTGAGCTAGCTAGTATTGAATCTAAAAAGTGAGCTGTTTCTATATAAAAAGTTAGGCCTAGAATCAGGATGGTCAGAAAAATTAAAAATAGTTAAAAGAATTAAAAGGTAGATCCGTAGACCTACTCATAGGCATGATCTCGATTGAAAAGTCTTGGAGTTGAGCTGTCCACCTCCATGAAGTCCCTGCCTCTGGACTACACTGCAGGGGGTGCGGTTTTGGTCCCTGGTTGGGGAACTAAGATCCCGCATGCCCCACAGCAAGGCTGAATGACTTTGGTTAATTTATTTTAATAATAACAAAACTAGTAATACAATACAATGAGGAAAGTGGACTCTCTGTTGAGAATAATACACAACAATCTATGAAGCTTTCCTCAGTCATTTATAGTATCAAATGTTTTTGTGATTGTTCCCAATAGAAACAGGTATTTAAACTTAGAAACAAAAATTGTTCATTAATTTGTGTACAGTTATTGTTTCAGTTGTTGTAGGTGAACATGAAAATGCCTATTCTCAAACTGTAAAAAGTACGTAGTCCGTGAAACATATTTATATTAATATCAAAACTGAACTTCTGATGCATCAGATTTTAATTTCTTTTCATCATGGGTATGGAAAACAAAAGAATTTTCTCACTATGTTGAATTAAATAAAATATGGAAATTAGCAACAACCTAAAAAACCTATTATTCCTCCTTTCATGAGAAGAAGCAAATCTCTGTGGTTCCCCAGTGACCATCTGGGAAACCTCAAAGTCAGTTTAGATAGGAAAGACTCTTGTTCTTTTTTAATTGTGGTAAAATATATATAACATGAAGTCTACCATTTTAGCCTTTTTAAAGGGTTCAATTAAATGGTGTTAAGTGCATTCACAATGTTTTATAACCATCAATCACTATCCCAAAGACTTAATATTTCATTATCTTGAATTTTGGAAAGGCAATCTCAAAAAAGTCGTTAGAACAGATTAGCCACAAGAGCAAGGAATAAGTTGTTATCTTGGTTACCTCATTAATCAGAATGATAATAATGATATTTAAAATAAACATAATAAAAGTTTACATGATAATCATTAAGAATCTTAGTCCTTCCTGAAGTGAAGAATCCTTGTTGCTTTATTTTAAAAAACCCTAGGAGCATAGTAAGAGGCAGCATAGAAACACACAAAAAAGGTAGGTTTTTGAGAATTGAGAGTATGCACATAGGTGAGACAAAATAAAATTTTGTTGTCTGAGTAGAGTATGCAGAGGACAAAGATTATTATTTATTTCTTCATATCTAGAACAAACTGTACATTCCAGGCCATAATATTTCTTTAGCTATAAGTCCCCTTTTCTTATCATATTTAAATTTTTTTTATCCTAACATTATTATATGAATACACTTAAAGATTTAGTCATACGCTACAATGTTGGATGGCAATATTATTTAAAGTTTAAATTTTCAACTTAAAAATATAATTAATTTTATTAAATGTTGTTAGATAGTATATATCACATTGGCTTTGCTACTTTATATTAAGCCCTATGTGAGATAAAGACTTTCCAAAACAAACAAAAGCTAGGGGAGTTCATCACTAGTCTTGCCTTACAAGAAATGTTAAAAGAATTCTTCAAGCTAAAACAAAAAGATGCTAATTAGTAACATGAAAACATATGGAAATATACAACACACTGGTAAAGGGAAGCATATAGTGAAATGCAGAATAATACTGTAGTATGGTGGTGTGTTAAGAAAATTAACTCTAGTATAAAGGTTAAAGGACAAACAGATTAAAATAGTTAAAGAATACACAATATAAAGAGATGTAAATTTTGACGTCAAAAGCATAAACGGGGGGTGGGGAGTAAAAGGGTAGAGTTTTTGTACGTGATCAAAGTTAAATTGTTATCAGCGTAAAATAGACTGTTATAACTGCTTTGGGAGAGATCCCAGGTGTTCTCCTTACTTGCTGCAAGTGATAAATCCTTCTTTCTCCTGCAAATTAAAAAAAGAAAAAAAAGACTGCTATAAGATGCTTTATGTAAGCTGCATGGTAACCACTAAGCGAAAACCTACAGTAGATTCAGAGAAGATAAAGAGAATGGAATCAAAGCATACCACTATGGAAAATCATCAGTTCACAAAGGAAGGCAGCAAAAGAGGAAGAAAGGAACAAGAAAAGCAAAATAGCCAGAAAACAATGAGCAAGATGGCATTAGCAAGTCCCCACCCTTCGACAATCATTCTAAATGCAAACGAATTGAATTCTCTAACCCAAAGACATAGAGTGAGTGGATGGTTAAAAACAAGACCCGGGCTTCCCTGGTGGCGCAGTGGTTGGGAGTCCACCTGCCGATGCAGGGGACATGGGTTCGTGCCCCGGTCCGGGAAGATCCCACATGCCGTGGAGCGGCTGGGCCTGTGAGCCACGGCCGCTGAGCCTGCGCTTCCGGAGCCTGTGCTCCGCAATGGGAGAGGCCACAACAGTGAGAGGCCCGCGTACCGCAAAAAAAAAAAAAAAAAAAAAAAAAAACAAGACCCAACTACAAGAGACTTACTTCAGCTTTAAGGATACACATAGGCTCAAAGTTAAGGGATGGAAAAAGATATTCCATGGGTAGTTATCCTTATATCAGACAAATAGACTTTAAGCCAAAAACACTAACAAGAGACAAAGACAATCATTATATAATGATAAGTGGGTCAGTTCATCAAGGAGATACAATGATTATAAATATATATGCTCCCAACATCAGGGCACCTTAATATATTAAGCAAATACTAACAGATTTGAAGGGAGAAATAGACAGCAATACAATAACAATCAAGGTTTCCAATACTCTCCTTTCAACAATGGATAGACCATCCAGAGAGAAAATCAACAAAGAAATATTGGACTTGAACCATACTCTAAACCAAATAGACCTAACTAACGTATACAGAACCTTCCACCCAACAACAGCAGAATACACATTCTTCTCAAGTGCACATGGAACATTCTCCAAGATAGATCATATGATAAGTCACAAAACAAATCATGGCAAATTTAAGAATATTGAAATAACACCAAGTATCTTTTCCAACCACAATGGAATAAAACTGGAAATAATTAAAAACATGGAAGATGGAATATTCACAAATATGTGGCAATTAAACAACACACTCCTGAACAACCAACAGGTCAAAGAAGAAATCAAAAGGGAAATTAAAAAAAAAAATCTTGAAAGAAACAAAAATGGAACCACAACATATCAAAACCTATATGATGCTGCAAAAGCAGTTCTAAGAGGGACATTCACAGCAATAAACACCTACATCAAGAAAAAAGAAAGATCTCAAATAAACAACCTAACCTTATATCACAAGGAACTAGAAAAAAAGAACAAAATCAGCCCAAAGTTAGCAGAAGGAAATAAGAAAAATCAGAGCAGAAATAAATGAAACCAAGACCAGAAACACAATATAAAAGATTAATGAAACTAAGAGCTGGGTTTTTTTTTTTTAAGATAAAATGGACAAACTCTTAGCTAGGCTAAGAAAAAAAAGAGAGAAGACTCAAATAAATAAAATCTGAAATGAAATAGGAGACAGGGAATTCCCTGGTGGTCCAGTAGTTAGGACTTGGCACTTTCACTGCTAGGGCCCAGGTTCCATCCCTGGTCAGGGAACTAAGATCCCACAAGTTGCATGGTGCAGCCAAAAAAAAAAAAAAAGAGGAGACATTACAATTGATACCACAGAAATACAAAGGACCATAAGACACTACTGTGAAAAATAAGATGCCAACAAGTTGGATAACCTAGAAGAAATGGATAAATTCCTAGAAACATACAAACCACCATGACTGAATCATGAAGAAATAGAAAATCTGAACAGACCAATAATGACCAATAATGAGTAAAGAGATAGAATCAGTAAACAAAAACCTCCCAACAAATTAAAGCCCAGAACCGGAAGAATTCACAACTGAATTCTACCAAACATTTAAAGAAGAATTAATGCCAATCCTTCTCAAACTCTTCCAAAAAACTGAAGAGGAAAGAGCACTCCCAAACTCACTTTACGTGGCCAACATTACCCTGATACCTAAACCAGATGAGGACACTATAAGAAAAGCAAATTACAAACCAATATCCCTGCTGAACATGGATATAAACATTCTGAACAAAATACTAACAAACTGGATTCAACAGTATATTAAAAGTAACATAGGGAATTCCCGGGTGGTCCAGTGGTTAGGACTCGGCACTTTCACTGTCATGGGCCCAGGTTCGATCCCTGGTCAGGGAACAAAGATCCCAAAAGCCACATGCGATCAAAAAAAAGAAAAAGAAAAAGAAAAACAAAACACAACAACAAAGTAACATACATCGTAGTCAAGTGGGATTTATCCCTGGGATTCAAGGATGGTTCAACATACACAAATCAAAAATATCCAGTTAGGGTTAGGGTTAGGGTTAACAAAACGAAGGATAAAAATCATATAATCATTTCAATAGATGCAGGAAAAGTATATGACAAAATACAACATCCTTTCATGATAAAAATGCTCAACAAATTGGGTATAGAAGGAACATGACTCAACTTAATAAAGGCCATATATGACAAGCCCATAGCTAATATCAAACTCAGTGGTGAAAGGTGAAAAACTTTTCATCTAAGATCAGGAGCAAGACAAGATGTCCACTCTCACCACTCCTACTCAACATCATACTGGAAGTCCTAAGCCAGAACAATCAGGAAAAAAAAAAAAAAAGAAAGAAAAAAAGGGCATTCAAATAGGAAAGGAAGAAGTAAAACTGTCTTTGTTTGCAGACGATATGATCTCATATATAGGCATAACTTGGAGATAAGTGGGTTCAGTTCCAGATTCACAATAAATCAAGTCACATGAATATTTTTGTTTCCCAGTGCATATAAAAGTTATGTTTACACTATATTGTAGTCTATTAAGTGTACAGTAGCATTATGCCTAAAAAAACAATATACATACCTTAATTTTAAAATACTTTATTCCTAAAAAATGCTAACCATCAAGTCTTCAAGTCATAGTAGTAACATCAAAGATCACTGACCACAGATCACCATAACACATTTAATAATAATTTAAAAGTTTGAAATACTGCAAGAATTACCAAAATGGGACACAGAGACACAAAATGAACAAATGCTGTTGGAAAAATGGCGCCAATAGACTTGCTGAAAGCAGGGTTGCCACAAACCTTTAATTTGTAAAAAACATAATATCTGTGAAGCTCAATAAAGAGAAGCACAATGGGCTTCCCTGGTGGTGCAGTGGTTGAGAGTCCGCCTGCCGATGCAGGGGACGCGGGTTCGTGCCCCGGTCCGGGAGGATCCCACATGCCGCGGAGCAGCTGGGCCCGTGAGCCATGGCTGCTGAGCCTGCGCGTCCAGAGCCTGTGCTCCACAACGGGAGAGGCCACAACAGTGAGAGGCCCACGTACCACAAAAAAAAAACAAAAAAAAAAACAAAGAGAAGCACAATAAAACCAAGTATGACTGTACAGAATATTCTGAAGATTCCACCAAAAAACCATTAGAACTTATAAACAAAGTCAGTAAAGTTGCAGGATGCAAAATCAACCTACAGAAATCAGTTGCTTTTCTACACACTAACATCAAACAATCTGAGAAGAAAATAAGGAACACAATCCCATTCACAATAGCATCAAAAACAATAGAATACCTAGGAATAAATGTAACCAAGGAGATGAAAGAGCTTTACACTGAAAGCTCTAAGACTTTGATGAAAGAAATTGAAGAAGACACAAACAAATTGAAAGATATCCCATGTACATGGATCAGAAGAATTAATATTTTTTAATGTCCATGCTACCCAAAGCCACCTATAGATTCAGTACAATCTTTATCAAAATTCCAGTGGCATTTTCCATAGAAATAAACAATCCTGGGACTTCCCTGATGGTCCAGTGGTAAAGAATCCACTTTCCAATGCAGGGGACATGGGTTTGAAGCCTGGTTGGGGAACTAAGATCCCACATGTCACAGGGCAACTAAGCCCGCGTGCCACAACTACTGAGCTTGCACGCCTCAACAAGACAGCCCGCAAACTACAGAACCCATGCACCCTGGAACCTGCGTGCCACAACTACAGAGCCCACACACCCTGGAGCCCACATGCCACAACTAGGGAAAAGCCTGTGGACCGTAATGAAGAACCCACACGCCATAACAAAAAAGATCCCACATGCCGCAACTAAGACCCGATGCAGCCAAAAAAAAATCCTAAAACACACACAAACACACACACACACGCCCACACACAAAACACAAAAAAGCCAAAGCAATCTCGAGAAAGATGAACAAAGCTGGAGGCATCACAATTCCTGGTTTCAAACTATATCACAAAGCTATAATAATCAAAATAGTATGGTACCAGCATAAAAGCAGACACATAGACCAATGGAACAGAATTAAGAGTCCAGAAATAAACCCTCACATATCTGGTCAACTAATATTTGACAAAGGAGCCAAGAATTCTCAATGGGGAAATGATAGTCTCTTCAATAAATAGTGTTGGGAAAACTGGATAACTACATACAGGAGAATGGAATTGGACCCCTATTTACACCATTCACAAAAATTAACTCAATACTGGTTAAAAATGTAAACATGGGGGCTTCCCTGGTGGCGCAGTTGTTGAGAGTCCGCCTGCCGATGCAGGGGACACGGGTTCGTGCCCCGGTCCGGGAAGATCCCACATGCCGTGGAGTGGCTGGGCCCGTGAGCCATGGCCACTGAGCCTGCGCGTCCGGAGCCTGTGCTTTGCAACGGGAGAGGCCACAACAGTGAGAGGCCCGCAAACTGCAAAAAAAAAAGTAAACGTAAGAACTGAAACCATAAAACTTCTGGAAAAAAACAGGGGGAATGCTCCTTGACATTTGTCTCAGCAATTATTTTTTTGATGTAACACAATAAACACAAGTAACAAAAGCAAAAATAAACTAGTGAGACTACTGCACAGTGAAAGAAACAACGAATGAAAAGACAACCTACAGAATGCGAGAAAATATTTGTAAATCATATATCTGATATTTTGGTTAAAATACAAAGAACTCATACAACTCAATATCCAAAAAACGAACAATATGATTTTAAAATGGGCAGAGAAACTGAATAGACATTTTTCCAAAGAAGACATACAAGTGGCCAACAGGTCATGAAAAGGTGCTTGACATCAATAGTCATCAGGAAAATGTAAATCAAAACCACAATGAGCTATCACCTCACACCTGTTAGAATGTCTATCACTAAAAATACAAGAGATAACAAGCGTTGACTAGCTTGTGGAGAAAAGAAAACAACTGTGCACTGTTGGTGAGAATGTAAATTGGTGCGGCCACTAAGGAAAACAGTATGGACGTTCCTCAAAAAATTAAAAATTGAGCTACTATATGATACAGCAATCCCACTTCTGGGTATATACCCAAAAGAAATTAAAACTGGATCTTGAAGAGATATCTGCACTCCTATGTTCATTGCAGCATTATTCACAATAGCCATTATTCACAATAGCCAAGACAACCTGTGTCTGTCAAACAGATGAATGGATAAAGATGTGATATATACATACAATGGAATATTATTTAGCCATGAGAAATAAGGAAATCCTGCATTTGTGACAACATGAAGTGGACCTTGAGGGCATTATGCTAAGTGAAATAAGTCAAACAAGGAAACACAAATACTGAAATATATCACATATATGAGGAATTTTAAAAAGCTAAACTCATAGAAACAGAGAGTAGAGTGGTGCTTACCAGGGGGTTGGGGGTGAGGGAAATGGGGAGATGTTGATCAAGTGTACAAATTTTCATTTATAAGATGAATAAGTTCTGGGGATCTACTGTAGAGCGTGGTGATTATAGTTAATAATACTGTATCATATACTTGAAAGTTGCTAAGAGAGTAGATCTTAAATGTTCTTACCAGAGGAAACAAATGTTGATTATGTGATGTGATGGAAATGTTAGCTAATGCTATGTGGTAATGATTTTACAAAATATAAGTGTATTAAATCAACACATTGTACATCTTAAGCTTATACTATAGGTCAGTTATATCTCAATAAAGCTGGAGAAAAAGGTTAAGCTTTATAAAGGATAACTGTATTTGTATGTAGCCAAAGGATAAGAAAAAGCTATCATCTTAACTCCATACATTTGTTCTCACTGTCCTATAAGTTCTAATTTCCTTAGGTTATTTTATACTTAAAAATTAATAATTAATAACTTTCAAGAGCTCAAAGTCAGAGATCTTAAAAACTAAATTTTAGTTTAATTTAAAAACAATCAATATTAATATAAAAAATTAACAGAAAAAAAGACATTTTAGCATTTACATAGAAAGCTCAAGTTTAGATTTAAACAATTTACAGTACTGTCTGAAGTTACAAAAGTCTATCTTTTTATGAAAACATTAGTTATCATCATTTAATTTAGTTGAACACATAGGTTTACAATTTTATTTTATTTTTTAACATCTTTATTGGAGTATAATTGCTTTACAATGGTGTGTTAGTTTCTGCTTTATAACAAAGTGAATCAACTATACATATACATATATCCCCATATCTCCTCCCTCTTGCATCTCCCTCCCACCCTCCCTATCCCACCCCTTTAGGTGGTCACAAAGTACCGAGCTGGTCTCCCTGTGCCATGCGGCTGCTTCCCACTAGCTATCTATTTTACATTTGGTAGTGTATATATGTCCATGCCACTCTCTCACTTGGTCTACAATTTTATAAATAATAATGAAAGCAATATTAGCTTATCTGACCAGTAAATCTAGTATAGGAAACTTAAGAGATTCAAACTACAGTTATTAGGCTTTCTCTGAGAAATTAAAACCTTTGCATCACCTAGAATAGTGCAAGAGTTTCTAAAATTGTGATAAAATCAGGGTTAAGTCATATTATCAAACCAGACTAATTTCCGAGGATTCATTTTAACTAGAAATACTGCTTTAGTTTTTCCTTTTATGGTAATATTCCAATTATTAAATTACTTAAGTTGGTTAAAAGCTCTGAGTGACCTATATTGGTTTTTACCTTTCAACTTAGTAACCAAGGCCATTAACTTAATTCAATTATTCCTTTTTTTTCCCTTAGGAGTTCAGCTTCAGCTAGACACACGCACACACACACACACACACACACACACACACACACACACCCAAAAAAAAAAGTCTTTGAAGAATCAGCATATTTAAAACACTATAAGTTAAAATCATCTCTTTCTTTTAGAAATTCTTGAGTTTCCTTCTTTTAAATTCACACAAGTCCTTAGCAGATAGCACAGAGGCCTTACAGATTCTAAGGAACCTTACAGTAACCTGATTTAGTAGTTTTCTCTTTTTTTAATGTTAGATTTGTCTAAATGGATATTCCTAAAGTGTACAAAAAATGAAAACCTTTATCACCAACAAAAAGACTGACTATGGTAGACTGAGTTTTTGTTTTCCTTTTTGCTCTAAAACATTGGGGAGGTATAAAATTTAAAAATTCCCCAAAGTTCCCTGAAATGGCCACTGTAACTCAAACTTTCTTTAATAAAAAACTGTTATTTTACCAAATGGGCTCAGGAATTAGGGTTACAAACAGAGAAACAATAGGAAGCAAGAATTCAACGAGGAGGAGTTTGAGGTTAGATGCTGACACACCCAAATAGATAAGAGAAGAAAATACCATGATTATAACAAGGTATGGAGGTTTGAACCAAACACACAACTGGGCTGTACCACACTGATGCAGAGACCTCTGACTACACTTCCGGCAGCCACCATGTTATCCTACAGCAAGGCTGTGGAGGAGGAAATACCACACTCTTGCCACCGAGGCATTCCTTTCCTCCAGACAAGACATGGAATGCCCCGCACTATATGTCCACAAGTCTGATGGACCTACACCCATAAGGATTGCTATACTTAGCAAATAAAAATATAGGATGCCCAGTTAAATTTAGATTGCAGATAAACAATAAATTTTTTAAAATATAAGTATGACCCCAAAGTTATTAGAGCTCTCGAGGGCCAGTTTGGAAAGAGACTTATTAGGTCTGTGCCTCTATCTGTTCCTTAAAAAAAATGCTCCCTTGTAACAATCAGAACAAAAATTACCAAGGAATGGGGAAAAAAAATCATTTGACAAGTCAATTAAAAGCAATAGATGAGGGACTTCCCTGGTGGCACAGTGGTTAAGAATCTGCCTGCCAATGCAGGGGACACGGGTTCAAGCCCTGGTCTGGGAAGATCCCACATGCCACGGAGCAGCTAAGCCCGTGAGCCACAACTACTGAGCCCTCGAGCCACAACTACTGAAGCCTGCACACCTAGAGCCCATGCTCCACAACAGAGAAGCCACTGGAATAAGAAGTCTGCTCACCACAACGAAAGTAGCCCAATCCCGCGTGCAGCAACAAAGACACAACGCGGCGAAAAATAAATAAATAAAATAAATAAATTTTTTAAAAAAGTAATAAAAGACAAACAGGTTTAGTAAAGGATTGCCTAATGCTCTCCGAAGTATTAACCAAGAGAGGAACCATGGATATCCTAGGATATCCTAGGATAACAAAATACAGCAATGAGAACTCAACAGAAATACCTGAAGTTCAATATTGTCCTTGAGACCTACCCAGCAGCAAACCGGAAGAAGGCCACACAACAGTTCAGAACTGAGCGCTTAAGATTTGAGGGTCCTGTGGGGTTGCCATGATGTGGGGTCTTTATTTTGATGAAACTTCCAAATTATTAAAAATAAGGAGACCAGCTAAAAGAGAAAGCTGAGTTTATTAAACCTGCCGAGCAACAGACACATGCATTCATTTGGAAATACAGTCTTTCCCAAATAATTCTTCAGCCGGGCTTCTATCTATTACACTGAATATGCAGAGAGAATTCTGATTGGCTCTAACAGAAGGGGGAAAGATCCTGATTGGCTCTTACACCGAATAGCAACAGCTTCAACAGTCTATAAGACTGGTTTACTCTGGCCTCCTGGTCCCTGATGTGCTTTGTTAAATTGAGATATATGCAATATGTATACCATAATATTCACCCTTTAAAGTGGGCAATTCAGTGGCTTTTACTATATTCACAAAGTTGTGCAGCCATCACTGCTAATTCCAGAGTGTTTTCCTCACCCAAAAAGAAACCCTGTACCCATTGGCAGTCACTCCCCATTCCTCCCTCTCCTTAACCCCAGGCAACCACTAATCTGCTTTCTGTCTCCATGGATTTGCCTACTCTGGATATTTCACATAAATTGTATCATTTAATATGTGACCTGCATATAATGTGTGGTCTGGCTTCTTTCACTTAGCCTAATGTTTTCAAGGCACATTCATGTTACAGCACGCGTTAGTGCTTCATTCCTTTTTATGGCTGAATAATATGGATATATCACATTTTGTTATCCTTTCATAAATGATTAACATGTGGATTGTTTCCACTTTTTTGGCTACTATGTATAACACTGTTACGAACATTCATGTGCAAGTTTTTGTGTGATATTTTGTGTAATATTTTCACAACATTCATGTGAAAAATTTTGAGAATGTTAGGCATAACTAAGAATGGAATTTCTGGGTCATAACTATGTTTAACCTTTTGAAGAACTGTTTTCCAAAGCAGCCACATCATTGTACATTTCCACAGCAATATATGAGTGTTTCTTTTTATGGACACTGAAGTATATCATGCTCCCTTAAAAAGACACGCAGAAGCCTCCAAAATGAGGCAAGCACAGATTATTCAGGAGAACTTCCAAGGGGAATAACTGAATTCCTCTTCGTGCATACTCTGCCAACTACAATTCCTACAGTGGTAACAGTACAGCTAAAAAACGTTTAAAGCTTGTCTCTGACCTACCAGAAGTCATATAGGACCCCACTGCTCTGAAAGCCCACAAAGTACCCTAAATCCATTAACAAGAGTTGTCATGAACAATCATACAGCCCGTGATTTCCTCTAGTCCACCAAGTCAACATTGCTACCACTATGTAAATACGACAGGGCAAACAGAAAAAGCAACCTGACTCTATAAAATAGGCCCAGTTGGATTCTGGGACATGTTTTGGTTGCATGTATTGAATAATCTAGGTCCTTGGCTTCCAGACCTATCGAAAGACTAATAGTCACTTTGATCCTGATAATTACCTATGTTACAATACGTACCAATACAGACTATCCAGAATCTAAGTACCATTGGGGCACTACTAGTAGGGCAGCCATTGTCACAACAGATGGTCCAGTAACTCATCCCGCAACAGAAACATAAAAGATTAATCCTGGTTCAATTATAGACTACATTCAGTGGATGGCCTTCTTGATCAGCAAATTGATCTTAATCAGCAAAACCTTAGCAATGATGAAAATCTGGACATAATGTATGAATGTCCTGAGACTTAACTTTGTTCTTTTTATTATTTTTATTTTATTTTATTTTTTTGGCTGCATTGTCTTCGTTGCTGCATGTGAGCTTTTCTCTGGTTGCAGTGAGTGGGGGCTACTCTTTGTTGTGGTGCATGGGCTTTTCATTGTTGTGGCTTCTCTTGTCGCGGAGCACAGGTTCTAGGCTCACAGGCTTCAGTAGTTGTGGCACGTGGGCTCAGTAGTTGTGTCTCTTGGGCTCTAGAGTGCAGGCTCAGTAGTTACGGTGCACATGCTTAGTTGCTCTGCGGCATGTGCGATCTTCCTGGACCAGGGCTCAAACCCGTGTCCCCTGCATTGGCAGATGGATTCTTAACCACTGCGCCACCAGGGAAGCCCTAACTTTGCCTGTTCTTGACCTAAAAGGAGGATGGAGAAAGAGCAGCTCCTGACAGCTGGAACTGATCTGGTGCTCACAGCTGAACCACAGTATTATTACAGGCTGTTCTGACGCTCATAGGCCATTTTGTTCTCCCCTTCTCTGGTTCTTTTCTCACAGAACACCAGCCCCACACAGGTTATTCTGAGAAGATGATAAAAATGAAACTCTTCATAGAGACAGAAGTAGAATGGCTGCAGGAAGGAGAAAATAGGGAGTTATTGCTTAATGAGTATAGGGTTTCAGTGTTCCAGTGCTATGGATATGGATGGTGGTGATGATTGCCTAACATTGTGAATGAATTTAATACCACTGAACTGTACACTTAAAATGGTTAAGATGGTAAATTTTATATTATGTATACTTTACCAACATTTTTTAAATTTATTTTTAATATTTATTTATTTGGTTGCACCAGGTCTTAGTTGTGGCAGGTGGACCCCTTAGTTGCGGCATGTATGTGGGATCTAATTCCCTGACCATCAAACCCAGGCCCCCTGCATTGGGAGCGCAGAGTCTTACCCACTGTGCCACCAGGGAGGTCCTTTATCAATGGTTTTTTAAATTTATTTATTTAGTTATCTATTTATTTATTTTGGCTGCTGTTGGGTTTTCGTTGCTGCACGCGGGCTTTCTCTAGTTGCAGCAAGCAGGGGCTACTCTTTGTTGCGGTGCTCAGGCTTCTCATTGTGGTGGCTTCTCTTGTTGTGGAGCACGGGCTCTAGACGCGTGGGCTTCGTTAGTTGCAGCATGCAGGCTCAGTAGTTGTGGTGCACGGGCTTAGTTGCTCCGTGGCATGTGGGATCTTCCCAGACCAGGGCTCGAACCTGTGTCCCCTGCATTGGCAGGCGTATTCTTAACCACTGTGTCACCAGGGAAGCCCTCAATGGTTTTTAAACAGAAAAAAACAAGGCTAGTTTATAATTTTGTCTGAGCACAAATAAAAGCAAGGTCACAATGCTACCCACCAAATACCTTATCATAGAATTGTCCCCACTTTCTGACAATGTCCAACCTAGAGCTAACCCTCCCCTGTATCACTCAGCCAAAGCCCAAATCATTTAAGTTCTTTCTGACATCCTCTTATTGAGACCCCTACAGTTCCCCATGGTGTGTGTTTTACCTTACTGCGATGAATAAGAAACCTAGCTTGTTTAACTACAGGTGTGTTCTTAGGTGGTCTCTGACTAAAGGGCACTGACAACATATATAAATTATATCTCTAAAAAGCAATGAGCAATACAAGTTATTTCTGTTATTCCCTTCACTTTTATAAAACGAGTTTTCTTGAACCACACCCAGGTTAAGAAATAGAACTTTAGGCTCCCTGACTTCAGACTATACTACAAAGCTACAGTAATCAAGACAGTATGGTACTGGCACAAAAACAGAAATATAGATCAATGGAACAAGATAGAAAGCCCAGAGATAAACCCACGCACATATGGTCACCTTATCTTTGATAAAGGAGGCAAGAATATACAGTGGAAAAAAGACAGCCTCTTCAATAAGTGGTGCTGGGAAAACTGGACAGGTACGTGTAAAAGTATGAAATTAGAACACTCCCTAACACCATACACAAAAATAAACTCAAAATGGATTAAAGACCTAAATGTAAGGCCAGACACTATCAAACTCTTAGAGGAAAACATAGGCAGAACACTCTATGACATAAATCACAGCAAGATCCTTTTTGACCCACCTCCTAGAGAAATCGAAATAAAAATAAACAAATGGGACCTAATGAAACTTAAAAGCTTTTATACAGCAAAGGAAACCATAAACAAGACCAAAAGACAACCCTCAGAGTGGGAGAAAATATTTGCAAATGAAGCAACTGACAAAGGATTAATCTCCAAAATTTACAAGCAGCTCATGCAGCTCAATAACAAAAAACAACCAACCCAATCCAAAAATGGGCAGAAGACCTAAATAGACATTTCTCCAAAGAAGATATACAGATTGCCAACAAACACATGAAAGAATGCTCAACATCACTAATCATTAGAGAAATGCAAATCAAAACTACAATGAGATATCATCTCACACCAGTCAGAATGGCCATCATCAAAAAATCTAGAAACAATAAATGCTGGAGAGGGTGTAGAGAAAAGGGAACACTCTTGAACTGTTAGTGGGAATGTAAATTGATACAGCCACTATGGAGAACAGTATGGAGGTTCCCTCTTCCATTCAGCATGTTTCTTCATCCGCTCTATTACTGCAAATTGACAGCTGGATCCAGAGGCTCGGCCAGACTCTGGTTCAGTCCCTTTGGCAATACCGTGGGCAGTGTTGGCTTCTTTTATCATGAGGCACATATCTGGTTTTCTCCCTTTTTATGATGCTGGCGTTTGTTGGATGCCATGCCCAGATCCATTCATTTAGTGGTGGATACAAAATAGTGACATTCCAATTCTATTATTTCTTTTTCATTTATTAATTGGAATACTTTCATTAAGAGATGCTTCTTCTTATGTACTATTTGGTTATCTGTAAGTATAGTTCACATAGGGAAGGTAGAATGAATGCTTGCTTCTTTGCCTTTGTTTTTCATTTTTTAAGGTAGTGAATTGGTTTTTCTGAAGATGAACAACTAATTTAAATATATGTGTGTGTATATATATATATTATATATATATATATAAACTCATGGATTCAAAGGTATTTGATAGGTTTTAATCAATGGCAATTGTTATTATTGACAGTCAAGTTGTCCTATCTTTGGCCTCTTGGAGCCTCTTCAGTTGGGCTCCTGAATGGCTTGATCCACTCCTGGTGGTGTTTGTGGCTTCTCTGCTATCTCGTATGAGCAACTGTTCCAGGCTCATCTTTTATATTTTCTGCCCCAGTTCTGTACTGATATTGCCATTACCAATATGATTAGTGAGAACAGTTCCATAAATTGTTTCGCATATGCTGTCCCCATTCCTCCCTTTTTTTTTTTAGAATAAAGATCGGCACACTTTTTTTTCTACTATTTTAAACTGCATAATTCAGCGGGTTTTAGTATATTCACAAATTCATATAACCATCACCACGATCCTATTCCAGAATATTTCCACCACCCCTAAAAGAAGCCCTGCGCCTTCCATTCTCTCTGTGCACATCCTCTGTCATCCACTAATCTACTTTCTGTCTCTCCAGGTTTGCATGTTCTAGACATTTCATATAAATGGAAGCATACAACATGTAGCGTTTTGTGTCTGGCTTCTTTCACTTAGCATGATGTTTTCAAGGCTCATCTATGTTATAGCATATAATACAAGTTATTTTTTAAGTCAGTACAGGAATGATTGGATGCCAAATTCCTCATCTTCCTATATAAACAGGGTTGCTCCAGCTGACTTCAGCTCTTTCCTTGCAGAGGCCTGAAACTCTTGGTGAGTGGGAGCTATCCACTCCTGCCAGAAAGCACAGTGCATGAATGGCAATTCCTGGCCACTGCACAATGCTTCAGGAGGAAAGGTGGGCTGTGGTCACAGTGCATCTCTCTTCAGTCCCTTAGCCGGAATAGCTCCTGACTATGTGGGTCCAGCCTCTGCCCCAACTTGGCACCACTACTCTGCCATCCCAGGTGGAGAGGGATGATCTCAATGTTGAAATCTGGGCAACAGTCGGCCTATGGGGCCTGATAATCAAACACTTTGTTCTCCATCTGTGACCAGTTCTGGGTTCTAATAGGGGTGCAGGACCTGAACCGGGCATGGCTAGTGAGGAGCAGACCGTGACTTCTGAGCTGAGAACCTTTCCTCTCCCCCACACCATGACCAGAGTCCACCTGTTGGACCTGAGCATCTAATGCTGTGAGTCCCAAATGAGTCTGCCTCCCATCCTCCAAGGAGGGCCCCATGCAGATATCCCCAAGACCTAGTAACCTTTCCCAGCCCCCACTCCCCCCCAACCCACCCAGCCCCCTTTGGCTCTGGGCTTCACCCTCCTGTATGTATCTGTCTGGTAGAGGCCTGACCACAATGAATTGGGTGATGTTTTAATGAGTTAGTTCCCCCAACTAGCTTGGGAAGCTCTTGAATGAACCGTGTTTTATTCACTTTATCTCCCCCCGTGCCTGGTCCAGAGAATGTTTTTCATCAATGTGTGATCAGTTAGAGAAGGAGGAAGCCAGTGAAGTGATAGAGTCTTGTGTCCAGCCAGACCGTGAGCTGCCTGAGAGCAGCAGCTTCACCTCTCCACGGCCTCCTCCTCCCCTTCGTCCTCCCACAGTAAAACCCAACATGAGATTGGGATCACAGTGGGAACATAGATGAGTGATGGCTTCACTCAAGATTTTAAAACTCTCCACCTATACGACTTTTGGATAATATCTTTATTTAGCTCAGGTAGATGCTTCCCACACATTTCTGGATACTTGGGTTAGAATTTTCTCCATAGCACTCAATAAACTGTTCTTAAGCTCTCATATATGGTAAATGCAAACATACAAGTACAATACAGGCTAAAATAAAAAGGCCCTTGCATACAAACATTTTTAAAAGACGTTTTAACACAGGGCATAGGGAAAGGAGACCCAGTAGAAGGTGATTGAATTACTACCCCTTCCCTCCTGACCTGGTCCTGGTGCCTGGATTTGGGCACTCCCTCTGCTCTCTGCTCCCCTTAAACACAAGTCCCCAGCCCATCCTGGACAGGAACAGGGGCCTTGCAAGGCCAGGAGGCAGACCTGTTCCCGCCTGCAGAGAGGAAGGCGATCTCCCAGGCACAGTGTCCCAGACCCTAGTGGTCAGATTGCTCAGCCTTGTATAAGCGGGGAGACCACCACTGTGTCGGTATCCTGGACTGCCTCTCCCTTTCACTCTTTTTTTTTTCCCTAATAAATTTATTTATTTATTTATTTATTTTTGGCTACTTTGGGTCTTCGTTGCTGCGTGCAGGCTTTCTTTAGTTATGGCGAGTGGGGGCTACTCTTCGTTGCGGTGCACGGGCTTCTCACTGTGGTGGCTTCTCTTGTTGTGGAGCACGGGCTCTAGTCATGGGGGCTTCAGTAGTTGCAGGACACAGGCTCAGTAGTTGTGGCTCATGGGCTCTAGAGTGCAGGCTCAGTAGATGTGGTGCACGGGGTTAGTTGCTCTGTGGCATGTGGGATCTTCCTGGACCAGGGAACGAACCCGTGTCCCCTGCATTGGCAGGCGGATTCTTAACCACTGCGCCACCAGGGAAATCCCTCCCCTTCACTCTTGACGGCTCCCAATTGTCAAAGAGATTGGACAGGCCCTGGTGTTGCCTGCTCTAAATGTTTCTCAAGCCAGTCAGCCTGAACAGAGAGCCAGCCAGCTGGTGAGCCCAGGGGCTTCCAGAGAACTCTTTAGAGGTTTCCAGAGGCCTGAGGACCCCCTATCCCTTCCAGGCCTCCAAGCTTAAGCACAACTTCGGAAGGGCTCCATCAGCTCCTGTGTGACCCCTGCTGTGTCCACTGTCTGTGGTCAGTGCACAGAAGGACAAGTCCAGGGTAGGGGGCAGGTATAATCTCTCAGGTTTGCCCACAGCTCAGACAGCAAAAAGTCAGCCAGACAATATCTGTGCGTTTAGGCCAAAGTTTAGACTCCCTGGGTCAGCCCCCTGGCCTGGCTGCCCAGACAGGCCAGTAGAGAGTCTAGGCTGCAGGGCTCTCTGACCCCTAAGAGCGCATGTGCACCTGGAAGTGCTCACAGTGGGCATGCTTCATGGTCAGCCCGTAAATGGGGGTCATGTCCACCTTCACACCCGGGGTCACACGGAATTCCACCTGCTGCAGGAGGATGGCCAGGAAGAGAAAGACCTCCCAGCGGGCGATGGTCTCACCGATGCACTTCCGCTTGCCCAAACCGAAAAGAATCACCTTCTCACTGAGTGCTTTGTTAATGGTGCCATCAGCAGTGAGAAACCGTTCTGGCCAGAAGGCAGATGGATTATCCCACAGCTTCCTGTAATTGAAGAGAGGCAGCTGAAGTAGCAGCTTGGGGGCTCAGAACCATCAGGTAGGTTGAGCCCCAGCTCAAAAGAATAGGGTTTAGGCAAGTAGCTCAGGGACAGGAGAGTCTGAAGCTTAGGAGAGAGTGAAGCTTCCCCTGCCCCCTCTCAACTTACTGGTCATGGTTGATCTGCCACTGGTTTACAAAGACACAACGCCCCTTGGGGATGTAAAAGCCATTCAGACTTGTGTCTCTTGTGGTACTGGGGAGGGGGGAAGCTCAGTTAGGCTCAGGGCCACAAGGAGATCCCCCTGCCTCCCATACCGTGTCCCTCCCACCACCCTGATCAGGTACATGAACTGGAGTAAGGCCCAGCATCAGACAGCAGCAGACCCGTGGAGCCTCACCTGTGGGGGATGGTGAAGGGGACGAAAGAGGAATGTCGGAAGGTCTCCAGAATGAACGCCTCCAAATAGGGCAGCTGGGGTCTGTCAGAGAGCCGGGGCTGCCGTGCGCTGCCAATCACTGTGTCTGCAGAACAGAAAGGACCAGACAGATGAAGGGGCCACTCAGACCTTGGCCGGACCTCCTGCCTTGAGCACACTGAAGGAAACCACCACCTACCCAGCTCCTCCTGAATCTTTTTCTGCACGCTGGGGCTTGTCACCAGGTACGCGAGGCTCCAGGAGATGGCAGTTGTGACTGTGTCAAACCCTGGCCAGGGGAGAATAGAGGGCAAAGTTAGGTGGTTGGTGGGTCGGGACAGCTGGGAAGAGGAAGGGCACAACGGGGTAGCTCATACCAGCTCCAAAGAGGTCCATGACGACATTAACGATCTTCTCATCTGACACCTGGATATTGGCATTCTCATCCAGTCTCTTGTCCTGACAGTGCTCAATCAGGCTGTCTGTGATGTCCCGAATGTGGCCCTGGGTAGGGAAGGCCCACGGGTGAGCAAGATCCCAAACCCAGACTTGCCTCTCATCCAGGCCTGGTCCCTTCCCATCCCTATAGCATCTTCCTTCAGCAGGTGACTGCCCCACATTGCAGCTTCTCTTGCCTCTCCAAGGCTGTCTCCTGACTCAGGATACTTGCAGCCCCAACTCGAGGGACACCTGACACAGAGTCCAGTACCATTATCATCTGGACATGTTTTTTACCCTTTTCTCTCCCATGAGGCCGGAAGACCAACTCTTTAACTCTTTCTGGTCCCCACAATAACTGGCCTAGGGTCCTGCATGGACAGGCTACTCAGTAAATATTGCTGTCTGATGGAAAGATAGAAGGGCTGGTCAAGAAAAAGTTCTATCTCCCTGCCAAGGATGGAGTCCCCTCCACTACTGGCTTCAAAATCCCAGGGTGAAGGCCTGCGAGAGCCTGCCAAACCCTATGCTGCTCCAGTTCTCTCTGACCTCCTGACCCCTGACCCCACCCACTCCCTACCACTCATCTGCCCCTCCCCAGCCTGTACCTTCTCAAACGTTTTATAGTGTTCCTTGAGCATCTTCTGCATGAAAATGTAGAACCTCTGATTCAAGTCCTTGAAGACATCCAGGGCAGTGTTGGGCAGGTAACGGAGGATAGGGATGAAGTCGGCTGGGTTCCCAGAGGCAGCCACCTCCCCGAACTCATTACTCAGACTGACTATGCTAAGCAGCTCTTGGCTGTCATGGTCATAGCGTCGGCCGAAGCACATGGCACAGATGACATTGGCCACTGACACCACTACATACCTGTAGGGGTCAAAGCGCCCAGGTCCTGCCATCAGCTCCTGGAACTTGCTGATGAGGGCCTCAGCCTCCTTGCTCACGTGCTCTTCCAGGTAACAGGAGGATGAGGAAGCCGGGTCTGAGGCAACGGAGAAGGAGTTGAGAGCATTCTGGGCCAGGCGTCGCCGGGCAGCCCACACCGGTCCAGAGTCTGGGTTGAAGGTCATACTCTGGCCATCAGCGACTAAGGTGAAGCTGTAGAGGTCAGGCCGGCCCTTGAAATCATCACCCTGCCGCACCAGGGCCTGCCGGATGGTGTCCAGGCCGCTGAGCACCAGCACGGGTGTGCAGCCAATGCGGATCTGCAGCACGTCTCCATAGCGCTGGCTCAGCCGCGACAGGGCCAAGTGTGGGCTCTTCCCCAAGGTCAGCACGTGCCCGATCAGGGGCCAGCTCCAGGGCCCTGGTGGACTCTTCAGGCCTTTAGGGACCCGAGGCTGCCAGGCCCTGACCACCCAGAATACCAGGCAGAAGGTGGCAGAGGCCAGGAGAAGCTCTGTGGCCGAGATGGGGATGGAGAGTCCAAACACAGAGAACATGATCAGTGTAGAGATTCCAAGGTGGCCGCTGAGAGGTGGGATAGGAGGGAAAGATCAAGACATCAGATGGGGAGCTGGGAGGAGCCAGTGTCCTAAAGTGTCAGCACACTGGTCAAAGAAACGGAAAACCTTACCCAGAACTGTTCACTGGACATGAAGGGGAAGAGGAGGTAGGAGAAGCTGTTTGTTGAGCTGCTACTATGTGCCAAGAATTTTAGTTATTCTTCATTCAGTCCTGGCCACAGCCTATGTGGTAGACTGCAGTGAGGCTCAGAGAAGGTATGTAACTTGCCCAAGGTCACACAGCCAGGACGTATAGGATCCAAATTCCAATCCAAATTTGCCTAATTCCAGAGCACTTTCTCTTAACTGCTGCACCAATCTAAACATCAGCCTGTGATTTCCATAGAGCACCTATACTATTATGTACTTCATATTTTTCTAAAATCAACTTTAAATCCACACACTTAGCAGCATTCCAAACCATAATATCTGTGTGAAAGTACAGGTGTTTTTTCCCCTAACATATATTAAAATAAACACATAATCGATGTGTATCACCCAATTCCCCTTGAGTACTACCCACCCAACTAGGGAAAACACTGTCAGAGAGCAACGGATCATCCACTCCTTCAGCCTTGTTTCACATTTGGGGAAACTCACCTCCAGAGGAGGCACTGACTTGGCTAAAGCCACCCAGCACTCAGACAGAGCCAGGACTCAGACCTCTTAGGGAAAGTTCCCTGGGAAGTTTCCAGCTCCTGTCATAGGCACTTCCCTTGGAAGAGTGGTCAGATCAATCGATGAAAAGGGATTTTCCCAGAACCCTCAGTTCTCTATTGCTCAAACCCAGGGTCTAGGGAATCCTGCCAGACTCTGGGACAGGGTGGGGCAGGGACAGGGGACTGCCCCCTTACTTACTGTCTAAGCCACACTGCCCTCATCCCCAGCTCTCTGAGTTCAACTGACCCTCGGTTTAAAAGCAGCTGGAGGCCAGCTAGATTGAGGCTCCCGGTCACAGAATTCCGGGCCAGGGTTTTCACTGGGCTCAATTCTCAATGAATGAATAGTCTGGGCCTCCCCCATCTGCCAGTCACAAGAGAGCTGTGAATAAATGGAAGGCTCCCACCAGGCAAAGGCTGCAAGAAAACTCCAGACTGGAATCTGGGAAACTAGGAATGGAGCTGAGTTTAACAGAGGCTGAGACAATACTTTCTCTCTAGGTTCGGTCTAGAAAGGGTGTACATATTCATGGACTACTCTCTTCGAGGCATGGGGCTCGGACTGGGACATCTTACTGGTGCCCTGGACCGGTGGTCAGGACACCCAGTGTTCCAGGCTCTATGATGTGGCCTTGGATTAGTCGGTTCATTTTACCCTTTTCAGCTCCAGTCACATCACCTGAGAGAGGGAGTGCGACATGATCTCTGATTCAGGGTGCCCAGCTGAGAAGAGAAAACCCAGATCTGACCTGGGGAAACTCACAGTCTGACTAGTGAGGTTTCCCCACAGAAGAGCCAGCCAAGATGGGGAGGTTATATGGTTCCTACCTCAACTACTATAGCCATCTGTCTAGGGAGGCTTCCTGGAGGAGCTGAATCCCAAAGCACACTTTAGTCCCAATTCCTTGAGTGAATTGGGGATACTGCTAGGGCTTGGTGTGCCATGGTTTTCCCTTCTGCACAGTGGGTGCCCCAAAGACCTCTAGCCTTCATAAGATGGTAGGAGGCCAATCGTTTGATCAATTCTCCTTTGATTTGGATATGTTGAAGTTTTGTTGAGAAGGAGGTTAGAGAGTAGATTAGCAAAGTTCCAAGAGCAAAATTACAGTGTGTTAAAGTGTGGGGGGAAAATTAGTCTTATTTTTTCCCTACGTGGGATACAACACTTTGAAATTCAATCTTCAACTGAAGGCCCAGCAATTCTCCTAAAACACAGTTCTTTGTTTCTTTCCTTAACAAGGTTTAAGCTAGTGTTAATAAATTAAAAAGAGAAATTGCTTTTCTGTCCACTTCAGCTTTGTTTTATGCCCATTTCATATTGTTGTCTGTGTTGTAATTCATATTTTTATACCATTTCTGATGTGTAAAATTGGTTGTCTTGTAAATATCTTATAAAGAGTTCAATGGTAAATAAACTATTGTGGCTGTTAATTTTGAAAAAAAAAAGATGGTAGGAGGCCAAGAGAGGTGTGACTGCTGAGTTTTCAGGGTCAAGCTTTCTGCAGCGGGCAGTCTCTCACATTGACTGCCCCCAGCAGAGGACAGAGAAGACAGTCAGTCAATGGAACAGGGTAGGCCCCTCGGCAGTGCCCAGGACTCCCACTCAGATCAGCTTCCCATGTCGGGCCAGCACACCTCAGCACTGACAAGCTATGCCTTGGGAGGGTGTCTCCAGCCAGGGGTAGCTTTTAGATAAGTCAGGGTACAGCTAGTAAGAACCCAACCTGCCCCCTCCATCTACCCTGACCACCCAGGAGAAGCCCCCCTCACACAGCCTGAAGGAGGGCTGCACTGGCTCACCTGTGTCCTTATTCCAGCCTCCCAGGTGAGCCTCATGGGGAAGCCCCAAGGCATTCATGGAGTCAGTGGGAGATGGAGCTGGAGCCTGGATCCTGGAGCCCTGAGAGGGGAGCGTCTGCATCTAGAGTTCTGATACTAGTCGTGGGACCTCGGGCAAGTCCTGCCCTTCCTCAGGCTTCAGTTTCCCCACTTAGTGAGGAAGCTAGACTGCCTCCTCACTAAGGACACTCTTAGCCTCCTTTTTTTGAGGTGCTAGACCAGAAAGACCTTGATGCATCAAAATTTTCCTTTGCGGGGAGGGAAGGGACAACCCAGAAGCCCCCAGCACTCACCTGCGTCTGCGGGGGGGCTGCAGAGCTGAGCTGGGAAGAGTGGTCCCTGGAGCCAGGGACCCCCGAAGAAGATCAGGGAAGGCTCCAAGGAACTGTTACCTTCAGGGTGACCGTGAAGGCACTGCCACCTTTATAGGAGGCCTTCGCGTGTGGCCACGCCTCCTGGAGCGCTGGGATGGGGCGGGGGTGGGGGGGGGTGCGGCTGGCGAATGGTCGCTCTAGGATGGAGAGAGGAGTGGGGAGACAGGACGCTAGGGGATAGGTAAGAACCCACTATGGGATGCCTCAACCAAGTGTCGGCACTTAAAGGGGTGTACCTGGGACCCCCAGTTCCGAGGTACCCCATGGATAGGGCAGAGCCCAGCTGAGAAGGTTTTGGGGAAGTAGTCCCATGATAGCCCGAAAGAGGGTATGGGGGTGTTCTATCCCCGGGCACAGGGACCCCTCTCCCTCATTTTTGAACCCACTGAACTTTGGGGGTGCAATTGCTTCCTCCTCACTACTAGTGGATGGGAGCCAGGCAGGCAGGGAGGGGCGGAGCTGCGGGTGATGACATCCTAACCCGGGTTATTGAGTCCATGCTCGCGTGAGAAGCACGACGACCCCAGCCCCGAGGTCACCGGGGCCGGAAGACCAGAGGCGCCGATGGGCTGGCCCCTTCCCCCAGAGCCCTCCACCCACCCACCCCAGAGCCCGGACGACTAGCAGAAGTCAGCGTTCCCTGACGGAGGGGCGGGAAGGGATGGAGAAAGTGCAGTATCGCCGAGCGCGCACTAGCGGGGACACGTTGAGGCGCCCCTAGGGCCACTTTGGAATGCTGCAAACCAAGGGTACTTCCAGCCAGGACGCACGGGCCCTCGAAGTTCCCAGGGTTGCTAGCGCTTTGGCATGGCAGAGAAATCGGGCAGCGAGTGGATCTCCTGGTGGCCGAGAAAAGGGTTAGAGGGAGGCGCTTGGGCGGGCAAGAGAGGGGGCCCAGGGACTAAAGAGGGGTGCGCCCGGCGCACATGCCTCCCCAGGCTAGCGTGCATGAGTCTGGCACATCCCTCCAGGGGGCAGAGGTCACGCGGTCCATCCCGGCCCCACCTGGCTAGGGGCGCGGTGCCCAGAAGTTGCGTGAGAAGGACCCGGAGGCCCGCGCAGCCACCCAGCCGCCCAACTCCCGGGCCCGGCTCGGTCCCAGCACAGTCACGCGAGCGCGGGCGGAGGGTAGGGGGGTGTGGGGTGGGGGGAGGAGTCGGGAGCGGGGCTCTTAAAGGGCCAGTCTCTAGTGGAGCGGGGGGGTAGAGGTGGAGGGAGAGGAGCCGCCGAACCCTCGTAGGTGCGTGATTGGATGGGGCGGGCGTGGGGGGGGGGGCGTGCAAAGGGCCTAGGTTTGCGTGCAGAGCTGGGCTTTTGCAAGCAAGCGGGCTCCTGAGTGTGTCCTTATTTTTGGTCCACGCCTGTGGCGGGACATGCAGCCCCAGCACAGCCCGGGTCGCCTGGCCGGCTGCCTCCGACACTGTCCTCATCCCTTCCGAGGCTTCCCGATGTAGGGTGTCCAGGCGTATTTGCGTGTTTAGCTCAACGTGTCCCCAACTAACCACATCACCCGCCCTCGCCGCCGCGCTCCCCAACGCTACGAATAGCACTGCCATCCACTGGCCCAGACCAGGAAACGGAGCCTCATCCTGCCCCGTCACCTTCCACAGCAGTTGGATGCCACCTCGTGCACTGCACAAATAAATATTTACCAAGTGCCTACTATGTGCCAGACACAGTTCTGGACGCTGGTGATTGATATAGAGGTGAACAAAACTGACAACCTCCTGCTTTCCTGTCGCTTACATTGTGAGGCAAGGGGGGTGGGAGGTGGAGACAGAAAACGCAGAGAATCTCAGAGGGTGAAAAGTGCTATAGAGAAAAATAAGGCAGAGAAGGGGTAGGAATCGTGTGGGGTCAGACTGCAATTCAAAAAAGGCTGGTTGGGGAAGGCCTCACTGAGAAAATGACACCCAGCCCAGGCAGGAGGGTGAAATCAAGAATCAAGGCAGATATCTGGAAGAAGAGTGCACCTGGCAGAAGGAACAGCAAGTTCAAAAGCCCTGCACAGCGGTCCTTGGGAGAAGGAGCAGTACCAGGGGCACTGGAAATATGCAGTGTCTTGTGACTGGGGAGTTCTCCTGGAATTTAGTGCCCCCAGGGAGTGGGATGCTGGGACAGGGTGGGGGGGGGCACGGGAACCCTGCCCCAGGTGCAGGGAACACCTCACTGAGACACATGGGACTTTCTTTGTGTGAGATAGAGACATTGTGGGGTCTGAGTCAAGGAAGATCACCGGCTACTGTGCTGAGAACAGACTGAAGGGGTAAAGGACATATTTCTCCACTTTGGTATCTGTCCAGCCCCACTGCCACAACCTCATCCAGGCCCCCATCATTGCTCCCTAGAGTACTAACAGCCTCGAAGCCTGGGTACCATCTGCCTTTCACTCTCTCCAATTCCTTCTCCACCCTGTGGCATCCAAAGTGGTCTTTTCAAAAATGCAAAATCTCATTCTAACACCACCTTGCCCCTTCAGTAGCTCCCATCTGAATAGAAACCAGAATCTTTAGCAGAACCTACCAGGAATGCCCACCTCTACTTCTAATCTCCCCTACTTAAAGTCTCAGCTAAGACATCACTTCCTCTGAGAAGACTTCCTGGATCCTTTCCACAGCAAGTTAGATTTCTCCTGGTCTGTTTCCAACACTATTCCATGGTAATTCCCAGGACATTTGACTCTTGCTAGTACCCCAACCCAACCTGTCACTCCATCCCCCATGCTCTAACACAGAAAACCAGCCTGTGGGAAATTGATCTAATAAGCCAAGTCCTTGCAAGATAAAGGACTTGGTAAAGGAGTTAAACCCAGCTGTATTACGAATGGGGCACATGACCAGGGTGTTGAGCCCAAAGTACTGATGATATAATGGTGGAATTTAGGTAACAGAACAAGCAGGAGGCAAGGGAGGTATTGCTGAGCTTCCATTCTGTCCAGCATCCTTCCATTCATTTCACCTTTGCATCTCTGGCTCAGCCTGAGAAACTCCATGGTACCCAAGAGAGGTCTGTCCTTTAATCCCAACTGGGGCTAGAGCCACAGAGAGTGGAAAAAACTTGTGTAGAAGCCATGGCAAGGAAGTGGGAAGCAAGGTACTCCCAAATCCATCACTGCTCTGTAGCCCAATCTCTCCCTTTGCACTCAGAGTCCCCACCAATGCCCTAGCTCTAGAGAATCATGGCAGCCTGCTCATCATGGCTGGAAGACCATCTGCTGGGGTTCCTGACCAGGACACAGAAAACCACTTCTCTTGGTAGAAGATACACTGCTTTTCTCACATTCTCCAAGGGGCTCTTAATCCCAAAGAAATTCATTAGCTAATTAAGCCAATTCCTCTCCCACTTCTCAGCTGGAGAGACCGATGCCAGAAAGAAGAAGGCCCGAGGACAAATGACAAATCAAAGCAGAGCCCGGAACTCTAGCCCCTTGCTTCCAGGCCAGGGCTCTTCCTACCATGATTTATTGTCCCAGACTACCAGCAAAGCCCCAGGGGGCCAAAGGTAGACAGGCTCAGCCTCTAGGTCAGGGCCCGCCATTGCCCCATCTTCCTGGACAAGAGTCTGGGGCACTGGGGTTATGGGAGGCCCTGCACTTCTCATCACCAAGCCCTGTCTTGGGGAACAGCTCTCAAGATAGGAGGGGACCCTCAGGAGCATGGGGCAGAGAAAGAGGGAGACAGGCAGGAGGTTAGAGGACCTTGACCCGGAGCTGAACAGCCAATCCTGGGTCAAAGTTTGTATGCCTTTGCGTGAGAAGCCCTTTGGCTAGGATTCCCTAGCGATCGATACCAGGAACACAAAGGAAGGGGTGGGCAGGGCAGAAAGGAGAGGGCTCTGGGCTGGAGGGAGAGAGACAGCTGAGGGTTTTGGCCCAGCAGAGTGACCCAGCTTAGAGTCTTCAGTCAGCACTGCTGAGGGCTACATGGCAAGGGGATGAGGAGACAAGACCCAGAATAAAACCCCTACCCCATGGTGGAAGCAGGAAGCACGCTGAACAGAGCCTATGCTAAATCTGGAAATGCTACAGGAGCTGTGAGAAGGCTGAGACCCCTGGGGGACAGCAGAGGACTAGAGAAGGGTCCTGGTGTATGAGGAGTACAGGAAGGGCACACCTGGCATAAGGAGGGGCCATAACTTGAACAAGTGGGAGGTGGAGGTGAGGCAGTTTGAGAAGAGTGGAGTTTGAGTGGATGTGGAGAACTGGGACTTGTCTTCCAATGTGTCCTCACCCCACCAAGCCACCCTCCACCCCTCCTGAGATCTGAGCCCTGAGCGCCTTCTCCTCTCCTACCTGTGCCCAGAGAGCCAGAGAGATTTGGTTTGCAGGATCCAAGGCTCAGATGGGACAGCCCCTGGCTCTCTGGCTCTTGGCTGCTATAGATATGGTGACAATACTTTCCTAGGATAGTCTTGGACTAAGCCTGTTGTCTTGTCTATTAAAAGTAACCTCTGGGGGCTTCCTGGTGGCGCAGTGGTTGAGAGTCCGCCTGCCGATGTAGGGGATGCGGGTTCGTGCCCCGGTCCGGGAGGATCCCACATGCCGCGGAGCGGCTGGGCCCGTGAGCCATGGCTGCTGAGCCTGCGCGTCCGGAGCTTGTGCTCCGCAACGGGGAGGCCACAGCAGTGAGAGGCCCGCATACCGCAAAAAAAAAAAAAATGCCCTCTTTCCTTCTCAAAAGAGTCCTGGCTTGGGCAATAAATTATATGGTCACACCAGTGATAGTCGACATGTGAGTGGTTTCGTGTGCCCAGCATCCATCCTCTCTTCTTCTTGAAATACCACTTCAATTGTCCTTTGGGGACCACCCCACCCCTACTCTTAGCCAGTAGGCTTGGTGGAACTAACCCTACCCCAGGCTACCAGGCTGACACATGACTCAGACCAAGCCACTGAGAGCCCTGTGGGATTTTAATGAAATTGTTGGAAAAGAAATGTTCTCTTTCTGCCAATGGTGGCTAAGCTGGTTAGAAAATAATTCTGGACCTACCAGTGGCCATTTTTGAGAAGCCCATTAGAGGAAAGAAGAACTGGGAGATGAGGGGAGGGAGGGAAAGAATTGTTGACATTGAGCACCTAGATCCAGTTATTCCTGAAGCCAATGAAGTTCACCATAAAACATCTCCGTTATGTGAGTCAATAACATCACCACCTCCGCCGTCTCCTCCTTTCCCTCTTCTTCCTTCTTCTTTACTGTTTCCTCTTTCTCTTCTTCTTTCTCCTCCTTCTCCTCCTCCTCATCTTTCTCTTCTAGTAGGAGTGGATTTGGGGATTTGCAACTGGAAGAATTATAACCAAAACCTGCAGGCCAGAGAGGCTTACCCAACAGCGTTCTCTGAGTGATTAAACCTCGGAACTTGAGACAGATCCAAAAAGGCCTGAGCAGGTTGGACAGAATCCTAAGAAGTTATTCCTATCTAATAGCTTCCCACTGGTTTGCCTCTGTGCCAACAATGCCACCATCAGCACCACTGTGAGCGGCTAGTTTTATCTCCAGAACACCCCATGGTGGAGGTGAGGAGTTGTTGGCTGGGAAGTGCCTGGAGAGAACCCACACTCGAGGCAGAGATCATCAGATGAGTCTGTGCCATCTCACTGCTCTGGGAGCAGAGTTCACACCCTGCTGGCTGGGATGCCCTGAGAAGGAAGGTGCCCCATTTGCACTCCCAGGTCCTAGCTGAGGAAGAGACCCCATCCTTTCCCCAAGTTGAAGTTTTCAGAAGGAAGTTTTTGAAGAATCTCAGAGGAAACAGTCCTTACAATGGCCTGCAGGGCCCTTCCAGATGCGGCTCCCATTATCCCTCTGACCTCCTCACCTGTTACTCCTGCTTCCCCGGCTCACTCCTCTCCAGGCACAAGAGTAGCCTGAGGTTCCTAAGACACACCAGGCAAGTCCCTCCCTGTATCTGTCAGGGTCAGCCCCTGCAGGAAACAGAGAGCCCCCTCAAACTAAGTCATTGAGGAGAATTTAATAAAGGGACCATTTACAAAGGTTCAGCGTTTAGGGAAATCAATAGGGACAATGCAGCAGTCCAGGGCTAGCAGCAGCAAGGCCAGAAGTGATGAGGGGAAAGAGCGGGACAGAACCCAGAGGAGGTGGCTGTGGAGAGGCTATAGAGAGGAGCTGTGGCCTTCAGTAGAGAGTTGCTGCTAGCATGCAAAGACCCTACAGGGAGAGAGCCTAATACTCTGATCTGGGACTTCCCTGATAGTGCAGTGGTTAAGAATCCACCTGCCAATGCAGGAGACACGGATTCGAACCCTGGCCCAGGAAGATCCCACATGCCGTGGAGCAACTAAGCCCGTGTGCCACAACTACTGAGCCTGCGCTCTAGAGCCTGCGAGCCACAACTACTGAGCCCACGTGCCACAGCTACTGAAGCCCGTGCACCTAGAGCCCATGCTCTGCAACAAGAGAAGCCACCACAATGAGAAGCCCATGCAACACAACGAAAAGTAGCCCCCACTCACCGCAACTAGAGAAAGCCCACGCGCAGCAACGAAGACCCAACACAGCCTAATAATAAATTAATTAATTAATTTTTTTAAAAAGGGATGCATGACAAGAGATGCGCTCTTGTCCCTCTGGCCCTTGTCATGTCCGGATGTGATGGCCGGAACTGTAGCAGCCATATTGTGACCTTGGGGAAAGGCTGACATTCCGAGGATGGTGGAGCAGAAGTTTGCAAAGAACCACTTTGTTATTCACGGTCCTTGCAAGAACAGAATCCATTCAAAACTGAATCACTGAGAAGAGTTTAATAAGGGGACTATTTACAAAGGTGTTGACGGGTTATAGAGGAACTAACACAGGGTAGTGTGGTACCACATGACTAGTAACAGAGAGGAGCCCTTACCATCTTGAGCCTGAAGGGGCAAGAGGAAGGATCTGTTTCTGGAACCCAGAGAGAGAGAACTGTAAGGAGAGGAGAGCTGCCTGGCAGGAGCTGTGGCCTAGCATGGTGGCTTTGCAGGGAGGGTCTGGAGAAAAAATACCCCAGACTCACTCTCCTCCCACCCTCCCATCTCATGCCCATGCCTCCCATTGACTGAACCCAACAAGTCACCAGAGGATGGGGAGCCCACTGACACAGTCTGCTGAGGTCAGCCTCTCAGTGCACAAAGTGGGATGGAGAAGGGAGGGAGTGGATGTGGAGGACAAAGAGGATTTTCAGCACAACCTGGGTCCGCAATGATCTCATTCATCGTTTGCTTGCTTGTTGTCAGCCTCCTCCACAAAGGCAAGGTCTGTCTTATTCACTGCTCTAAGTTTCCTCTGAGAACAGTGGCTGGCAACATAATTTATGCTCAAAGAATATGACTGAACGTCCACTATGTGACAGGTACTGTACTAAAAACTGAGTAAATAAGAACATAGTTTGCTTCAAGTTGTTCATGGTCTAGAGAGGGCAAAGGAAACCAAAGCAATATGCCACCATGGTGTTTGTGCCACGGGAGAGCTATGCCCAAAGGAGGAGGATCTAAACCAGAGTAGGGGGTCAGGACACAGCCCAGAGGAGGTGGACCTGGAGCAGAGTTTTGGAGGCTTTGCTTTAATGGAGAGATGAGAATGCTTTGTCATATATGCATCATAGTACTGCAATATAAGTAAGCATCTCTAACCTGGAAGCAATGCATTTCCATGAGAGTGTTTGTTGGATGGGGAAGAGGTGGTTGAGAGGAGGGTAGGGTGTTCCAAGCAGAGGGAACAACACGTCTGAATGTACAGAGGCAGAGGACTAGAAGAATTCTAAGAGTTCCTTCTGACTGGTGGGAAAGATGCATGAGAGGGAGGGAGTCGTGGGAAACAAGGTGAGAGAAGTGAGAAGGAACTGGCTCACATGCTGAGCTAAGGAGTTTGGTTTGGTTTTTGAATGTCTTAAGAAATTAGTACTAAGGGATTTTACAAAGGGATATGGATTGCTCAGATTTGCAATTTCAGGAAGTTCACTTGGGTGGCAGTATGGAGCCCAGATTGGAGGGATGGGATGGAGGGAGCCTAGAACTGTGCCATCCAATACAGTAGCCACTAGCCACATGCAGGTACTTACATTTAAAATTAAACAGAATTAAAAATTCAGTATTTCTGTTGTACCAGCTGTTTCAAATGCTCGGTAGCCACATGTGACTGGTGGCTACCTTATTGGATAGCACAGACTTAGAATATTTCCATCATCACAGAAAGTTCTACTGGGCAACACTGCCCTAGAGACAGTGATACCAGATAGGAGGTTCCTGCAAAAGTCCAGGTGGGAAGCGGCGCTGAGAGTCTTCTCCAGGCAGCGCCACAGTGATGGAGAAAGTGGTCAGACTCAAGAGGTATTTAGGTGGTAGAGTCTTGAGAGTTTGGTGGGAGGTGAATAAGAGAAGGAGTCTTTGCGGATTCCCAGGTTTCTAGCTAGGGTGACGACCCAGAGGGAAGGTGTTTGGGCAGGGAGGTGACATCATCCATTTGGACATGTTGAGGAGGAAGGGGCAGGGGCCCTCTGGGTGGACACATGCAGTAGCGGGTGATTGGATGTCCAGGACTGAATCTCCCGGTCCTTATATAATAGATTGTGAGACACACACCCGCCCCAGCTTTAATTATTTGCCTGTGCTTCCCACAGCACCTGTGTCCACCATGGTCCTTCCTCTCTGCCAGGTCTGGGCACAGAGATGAATGGGACTCAGCCTCTGTCTTCGAGGGACCCACAGTCTGATTTAGGGTTTAGTTTAGATGATGATCCAGCCCCAAACTACAGCTCTTTATGGCTAGATCCACAACAGAGGTGAGAATGGAATGATGAGGGGCACAGAAGAGGACTTGCCCCACAGAAGCAGGGAAAAGGCTGCCATTTACTGTGTTCTGACCACTGGCCAGGCTGGTGAATGTGCACTAAATAAACTTGTTGAGTGACCCTCACCCTAACCGTAGCCACACCCTGCCTCTCCCTGAGCTCCCCCCTGGATAGTCAACTCTCAATGTGCCTTCTCTCATGATAGCTTCCTGATTTGCCCTCTCCCCTGCCCCGTGCCCACTGAACTGCTTTTCCCCTGTATTCTGGCTCTGGGGAAAATTACTTAACATCTTTAGGCTTTCATTTCATCAACTGTAAAATGAGGCCAATAATAGTACCCATCTCATAGCGCTGCTATGAAGCTCAAAGAGACGGCCAGTGTTAAACATACCGCACAGACCTTGGGGCATAGTGGGTACTCAATAAATTTCAACTGTAAGGATTATTACTTGTAATTTCTATAAAACCAATGCAGGAAAATGCTGAAAGCAGTCTTCACGAAACTCTTAACACAGGCTAGCACTCTCACTTGTGAACGCTAATTGATTCAACAAATCTTTTTCTAAATACATGCTGTGTGTCAGTCCCTGTGCTAGAGACTAGAGATCTGAAGAAAAGCAGAGGTTGCCTTGACCTTCAAGGATCTCACAGTACATGGGGGAAACAGCATGATGGGGGTTGTCGAGGAGGGCAGTTTGGGGCCTGTGGGATCTCAGAGGAGGGGCTCAGACCCAGCCAGCATGGTGACAGCTGAGCAGCGTATAAAATGATGAGCAGGAGTTGGCCAGGGAACACAGGATGGGGTGCAGGTTTCCAGTAAAGGGATCAATATATGGAGAAAACCAGTGGAGGCGGGGCAAGTGGGATGTGGTGGCAACAAGGCCAGAGAGGTTAAGCAAGAGCTGCCGCAGAAACCTTTGGGTGCCAAGCAAAGGAGTTCAGTTTTTATCTTGAAATCTATGGGGAACATTGAGGGGTTTTCAAAAGGGAAGTAGTCAACAGACACTCAAGGATGGCTGAAATCTAAAGATTAAAAACAATCCAGTGGGGGCTTCCCTGGTGGCGCAGTGGTTGAGAGTCCGCCTGCCGATGCAGGGAACACGGGTTCGTGCCCCGGTCTGGGAAGATCCCACATGCCGCAGAGCAGCTGGGCCCGTGAGCCATGGCCGCTGAGCCTGTGCGTCCAGAGCCTGTGCTCCGCAACGGGAGAGGCCACAACAGTGAGAGGCCCACGTACCTCAAAAAAAAAAAAAAAAATGTTTGAAACAGTAAATTTTATATTTTACCACAATTTTTAAAAGTGAAAGAAAATTCATAGAACTGCATAACACAAAGAGTTCATCTTAATGTAAACTATGGACTTTAGCTGATAATATTGTATTAATATTCATTCACCAATTGTAATAAATGTGTCACACTAATGCAAGATGTTAATAACAGGGGAAACTGATTGGGGGAGGAGGCATATGGGAGCTCTCTGTACTTTCATTTCATTTTTCTGTAAGCCTATAACTGCTATAAAAATGAAATCTATTAAATTTTTAAAGTTCCATGCCAAAAAAAGTACACAGCATGATTTAATTTACATGAAAAACAAAAACTAACAAAACTAATTTATGCTATTAGAAGTTGGGGTCATTGTTAGGGAGAGAGCCCGAGGGGTTTCTAGGGTGCTGGTAACATTCTGTCTTTTGATCTGAGGACTGGTTACAAGACTTTTGTTAAGTCTGTAGAAAAATTCATTGAACTGTACAGATTATCTGCACTTTTCTGTATGTATCTTGTAATTTAATAAAGTTTTAAGAAAATATTTAAAATAAAAAGATAACTCATCTCTTATGCAGAAGTCCAAATAATTTACACAGAGACTGTCCTCAAGGAGGGGAGCAGAACTCTCCATTTGTTGGTGTGGGCTGTGCACGTGACTCCCTTCCAAGGAGCACAGTACAGAAAGGGGAAAAGAGTAATGTTGCCATGGAGAAACCTGAAAAACACTACTGCAGCCAGCTGACCAACACCAACGTCAACCTTCCTGTCAAGCTGATAGTATGTACCCTTGATATGATATGATGAAAATGGCTCTTTACTCCTGTGGTCTTCCTACCAATAACCCATAACCCCAGTCTTACCATGAGAAAAACATCAGGCAAATCACAGTAGTGGGACATTCTACAAAATACCTGACCAGTTCTGAAAAAAGAGTCTGAGAAATGCCTCACCCAAGGGGAACCTAAAGAGATATGGTGACTCAATGTAATGTGGTGTCCTCCTTGATGGGATCCTGGAACAAGAAAGGACAAAAGGACGTTAGGCAAAAACTAAGAAAATCTGAATAAAGTACGACTTTAGGTAATTAGAGAGAGAGAGAGACAGAGAGGGAGAGAGAGAGGAAAAGACAGGAGGGGAGAGAGACAGAGAGAAATAGTTTTCTACAAAACCTACTCTAACTTCAAACCTTGACCTTTTTTATAGAGTGAGCTGAACCCAATGAAGGTACAGAGAGAAAACATCTTCCCTTTCCTCTCAGCCACAGTCTTCAAACAGGCCCTGTGGCTTTGTCAGATTCCCCAGCCTTGCCTTTTGTTTTTTGTTTGTTTGTTTTTTTAAGTATTTTAGAAATTTATTTATTTATTTTTGGCTGCGTTGTGTCTTCATTGCTGCGCGCAGGCTTTCTCTAGTTGCAGCGAGCAGGGGCTACTTTTCGTTGTGGTGATGGGGCTTCTCATTGCGGTGGCTTCTCTTGTTGCAGAGCATGGCCTCTAGGCGCACGGGCTTCAGTAGCTGTGGCTCGCGGGCTGTAGAGCGCAGGCTCAGTAGTTGTGGTGCACAGGCTTAGTTGCTCTGTGGCATGTGGGATCTTCTCGGACAAGGGCTCGAACCCATGTCCCCTGCATTGGCAGGTGGATTCTTAACCACCGTGCCACCAGGGAAGTCCCAAAGATAGCTTTATCTGCTTTAATTTTCTGTTGACTGGGGGCAAGGTCTCACTGTGGACTGCCACCATCATTGTGGTAAAGGATCCAGGCCACGACCACTGTTTCCAGACTCTCTCCATTGTTTCTTTGTTTGATGGTTGGTTGTTGTTTTTTTCTGGGAATCCCCAGCAACACCCCAACTATTGTTCCAGTTCCTCAAGTTCATCAAGGTGTTTTTCTACCTCTTCTTTTACAGTTTAACTCCCTCTTTCCCTCTCTCTATCTCTGTCTCTCCCTCTCATTATGTGAATTGTGGGCAAACACTTTCCTCCTGGCCCCAAGCCCTTTGTTTGGATGTCTCAGACTCAGTGCAGTACGTGGGCCTCTCACTGCTGTGGCCTCTCCCGTTGCGGAGCACAGGCTCCAGACGCGCAGGCTCAGCGGCCATGGCTCTCGGGCCCAGCCGCTCCGCGGCACGTGGGATCTTTCCGGACCGGGCCATGAACCCGTGTCCCCTGCATCGGCAGGCGGACTCTCAACCACTGAGCCACCAGGGAAGTTCCAGGAACCAAAATCTCTTTTTATTTGGCTGGTGCTGTTTATCTTGCCTCTTAGCTCCGAATGCCCTTGTATGTAGCAGACGTTCCACTGCCAGCTTTTCATCGAGTACCTTTGAGCCCCCATGTGTCCTCCACATCACACCATTCCTAACATAGCTGCTGGACTCCGGTTGACCTCTTGTCCACCCCTCAGCTAGTTCCCGCAGGGTACCCCCTATAGCCCGTCATTGCGGGGTTTCCCACCCCTCTGTAGCCAGGTCTTATCCATGCAGTTCAAGTCCAGTTCCCTTCTTCATGTCCACTGGCCCTCCGGAGACTCACATCCTAGTAAGGCACCCAACTGGGGCTGTGCCGGCTGCCCTCTGCTGCCCCTGCCATGACAGGCTACTCTGCTCTGCCTCCATATGTCCACACATTTCCCCCAGATCCAGGGACACGTGTCAAGCAGGTGCACATAGTGGTCTGGAGCACAGTCTTCTGAAGGTTTGAGCCCAACTCTAACACATTGCTATGTGACCTACAACAAATTACATAACTTTTTGTGCCTCCGTTACCCCTCACATTGTAATATGAGAATAGTGTTAATTTCCATCCCATAGGATTACTGAGAATTTTTTTTGTTAATAGTTATAAAGCTCTTATAACAACACCGGCCCATAAGCATAGGGCGTTGTAAAGTTTGTGATAAATACACAAGTGCCACAGTCTCCCCCACCATGGTCCAACCCATCTGGACTCACAGCTGAGGAGTTCCCTTCTTGCAGATATCCCACTCTTAAGGTTTGGGTCTCCTGGAGCTCCTTCACTTGGCTTTGTGAGATGAGGGAGGAGAGAAGCACCATGGGACTCCTTACCAAACAACAGCCAGCCCTCCACTTCAAAGCTCCCTTTCATACAACGGACACCCACGTACCTTCACGTAGGTTCTTAGATAGCTGACATCTGTCATATCTACTCTCTCTCTCTCCTCTCTATAAAGATACGCAGATAGATGTACATTTTTTTAAACGGAACCATTTAAAAGTAAGTTGCAGAAATCATGATACTTCACCCCCTAAGCACTACAGCATTCATCTCCTAAGAACATTAATCTCCTAAGAATATTTCCTGCAATATTCTCCCACATAATCATGATGCTAGGCTCATATCGAAAAAAATTAACATTAATTCCATAATATCATCTAATCTCCAGTCCTTGTTTATGTAGCTTCAGTTGTCCCAAAAATGTCTTTTTTAGCTTTAAAAAAAGTTCTTTAAATCCAGGGCCCAATCAACGTTCACACATTTTTTTTTTTTTTTTTTTTTTTTTTTTGCGGTACGCGGGCCTCTCACTGTTGTGGCCTCTCCTGTTGCGGAGCACAGGCTCCCGACGCACAGGCTCAGTGGCCATGGCTCACGGGCCCAGCTGCTCCGCGGCATGTGGGATCTTCCCGGACTGGGGCACGAACCCGTGTCCCCTGCATCGGCAGGCGGACTCTCAATCACTGCACCACCAGGGAAGCCCCAACGTTCACACATTTTTGGCATTTGGTTGTCTCTTTAGTCTCTTTGCTCTAGGAAAGGCCCTTGTCTTTTTTTTTTTCTTTCTTTCTTAGTGACATTGACCACTTTGAAGATTCCAAGCCAGTTGCTATGCCCCCACAACATGAATTTTCTTCATTCACTTTTACCATCTCCCACCAAGAGGGAGGAGGCTGAGGGGGCCTCTCTTTACAATATAGGATCCTCATCATTTCTTGTTTTCAGATTAAGGACCAGGGCTGAAATTCAGAGGTGGTCAGAACATACCTATTTCTTATCTGGTTTCACAGGTTGTTGGAGGGGTATTACAGGGCACCTTTCTGGAGAGGAGCAGTGAGTCTCCCCCGCTGATCAGCCTGGACTGAGTGCCCCCAGGCAGGGTCCCTCCTTGTGGGTACAATGGGAAAGTAGGTTGGACTAGCCCAGAGAACTTTCACTCCCAGCACCCTGCCTTGCCCTTGAGAGAAATAAGCATTACCTCCAGACTCTGGACCCTGAAAGGAGCTGGACATTCCTCCCCAGGGACATAGTACCTATCCCCAGAAGAGCTGCCCCTGGGCCCTGGGAGGTAGGTGGAGCTGAGGGATCATGGCCCAAGGCCAAGAGCTGATCCTTTCAAATTTTTTGGGTGACTTTGATATCAGGTGACCAGGACAGCAAGGCCAACCTGATTGGGGTGGTAGTTATGAAAGGCCACTCACCCGGAGCCAGAAGCTCTGTATCAGCTTCCACAATCCTGCTGATCTCAAGCACCTGCCTCTACAGGTACCTATGTTGGGCTCATTTCTTAGCCCTTGGGATTTCCCATCAAATATCCTGGGAACCAGTGGAGATGGAGGGTTAGGGGGGAACACTGGGTTAGGTGTAGGAGGTCTGAGTTCTGGTTTTTTTTTTTTTTTTTGGTTGCATTGGGTCTTCATTTTGCACGTGGGCTTTCTCTAGTTGCGGCGAGCAGAGCCTTCTCTTGTTGCGGAGCACAGGCTCTAGGCACTCGGGTTTCAGTAGTTGCATGTGGGCTCAGTAGTTATGGCTCACGAGCTCTAGAGCGCAGGCTCAGTAGTTGTGGCGCATGGCCTTAGTTGCTCTGTGGCATGTGAGATCTTTCTGGACCAGGGCTCAAACCCGTGTCCCCTGAAATGGCAGGTGGATTCTTAACCACTGTGCCACCAGGGAAGTCCTGAGTTCTAGTTCTTGCTGCCCAGCTCCAGACTTTGGTTTCCCCATTTTTAAATGAGAAGCTTGGACTGGGCCACCTCTAAGGACCCTTAGTGTGACTGGATTGAAGAGGTGGGTAGGGCTCCCCACCTGGCATGAGGGCAGCCCTGGCCCTGGCTGCAGCCCAACCTCAGCCTTCCAGACTGTGAGAGGATGGGGCGGGGGGGTGGACTTCCCTGGTGGTCCAGTGGTTAGGACTCCACGCCTCCACTGCAGGGGGCACGGGTTTGGGAACTAAGATTCCCACATGCTATGCCACGCAACCAAAAAAAAAAAAAAAGATTCTGAGAGAATGGGGACTTGTCCTTGGAGGAGGTGTCCTGGTTGGTCTTGATAAACAATGCCCTGGGGAAGGGGGTATCAGAAGCCATTTGCATCAGCCCTGGGACCTTGATCCCATCAGTGTTGCTAGCGGGGAGCAGCTCCCTGTTCCGAGGGTATGAGGAGGTATCAGCAGGAAGGATCCCCACGGTACAATGCCCAGCATACACGCTGCACTGGGGTCCACAAGAGTGCTCCGTTTTGAAGTGATCACTTCAGCCTCAGAATTGGTAACAGGTGATGGGCAGAGGGGATGGCCAGGGCTGGGATTTCAGACGCTCAAGCTGGGGATCTCAGGGCTCTTTTCCAGCGCTCAGATTCTGTGATACACCATGGGTGAGCTCCTGGGATGAAGGATCCATGTAATTTAGAGAATGCAACTTAGTCTTTCTGGTGTCCAGCTGGGAGCCAAGCACAGAACATGTACAAGTGCTTATTGACTGAGTAAATGAATGAATGAGTGGCTCTATCTCGTCCCTCAGTCTGGCTCCTCCGTTCTCTTCCCCTGTAGTTGGTACAAATGGCATTGTCCCAGGCCACTCCCTTCTCGGCCACAGAGCTTCTCCTGGCCTCTGCCACCTTCTGCCTGGTATTCTGGGTGGTCAGGGCCTGGCAGCCTCGGGTCCCTAAAGGCCTGAAGAGTCCACCAGGGCCCTGGAGCTGGCCCCTGATCGGGCACGTGCTGACCTTGGGGAAGAGCCCACACTTGGCCCTGTCACGGCTGAGCCAGCGCTATGGAGACGTGCTGCAGATCCGCATTGGCTGCACACCCGTGCTGGTGCTCAGCGGCCTGGACACCATCCGGCAGGCCCTGGTGCGGCAGGGTGATGATTTCAAGGGCCGGCCTGACCTCTACAGCTTCACCTTAGTCGCTGATGGCCAGAGTATGACCTTCAACCCAGACTCTGGACCGGTGTGGGCTGCCCGGCGACGCCTGGCCCAGAATGCTCTCAACTCCTTCTCCGTTGCCTCAGACCCGGCTTCCTCATCCTCCTGTTACCTGGAGATGCATGTGCGCAAGGAGGCTGAGGCCCTCATCAGCAAGTTCCAGGAGCTGATGGCAGGACCTGGGCGCTTTGACCCCTATGACCACGTGGTGGTGCCCGTGGCCAAGGTCATTGGTGCCATGTGCTTCGGGCAGCACTTCCCCCAGAGCAGTGAGGAGATGGTCAGTCTTGTGACGAACAGCCATGATTTCGTGGAGGCTGCCTCCTCCGGGAGCCCCGTGGACTTCTTCCCCATCCTTAAATACCTGCCCAACCCTGCTCTGCAAAAGTACAAGAGCTTCAACCAGAGGTTCCTGCAGTTCCTGCGGAAAATGGTCCAGGAGTGCTATCAGGACTTTGACAAGGTAAGCCCAGGGTACGGGAAGTGTGAGGGCACCCAAGAGTCTGTGTGTGGCCCCTCTTACCCAGCTCCAAGGTACCCACACACCTGGTGTGCAGCCAAGGCCTAAGAAGGCTCTGGGACATCTCAGATCACCTGTGTGACCTGGAGCCAAGTCCTCTCCCTCTCTGGCCTCAGTTTCTTCATGCCTATAGTCTCCCTCTCAGGGCTGCTCAAAGCCCCAGAGAGATAAGGTCGTGAATGGGGCCCTGGCAGAGCCCTGTAATGTGGGGTGCTGTTATCATGAGAAGGCTTTTGTTCTGCTGGAAACTGAACCCAGACAGAGACTAATTCCCAGCTCGGGTGTCACTTTACTTCCCTGTACTCACCCCAACCTCCTTCTCTGAAATCTCTGAAATTGGACCCCTGGGGTTATTGGGAGGAAGAGTCAATGGGGCATGAAATGATACTTTAAGTCCTACCTTGGGCTGCTACCAGCTCCTGTCGTGAGCTCAACCCACTGCCCAGAGGCCAGCTGGCAGTGCCAGATGGGATGGGGCAAGGTCCAGACTTCCACCCCAGAAGTGCTGGGGTGCTCCTAAGCTTGTGCCCCCTCAGAACAGAGTCCAGGACATCGTAGGTGCCCTGCTCAAGCACTACGAGGATAACTCCAGAGCTAGTGGGGGCCTCATCCCCCAGAAGAAGACTGTCAACCTTGTCAACGACATCTTTGGAGCCGGTAGGAGCCAGACCCCTGCCCCTCCATCCCTCAGTGCCTGCTGTTCACACACAGCCTTGCCCAGCCCCGGGGTCCATCAGATAACTCACCAACTACGTGTCAGATGGTGCAGGACACAGAGACCAGGCCCAGGCTCAAGGTTTGAGCCCAGGCTGTACCACCAACTCCCAGTGAAAACTCAGCCAAGTCCCTCTCCTCCTCTGGGCCTTAGTTTCCCCAACTAAACAATAAAGGCTTCTCTGGGCTGTAAGTCTAGGCCCTTGTAATTCCAACAACTAGTCATGAAAGCAGTGACTCAAGTTTGTGCTGAGGTGACTCCACCTCTGCCCTTAGAAAATTCAGGGTGAGGGGCTTTGGGGGAAAAGGAGGCAGAGAAAGACAATGTTTGCTACATACATGGTGGGTGCTTGGTAAATGCTGCCTTCTTGTTCCTGTCTTCCTTTTCTCCTCACCTTGCCCCATGCTGCCCAGGGTTTGATCCGATCACAACAGCCATCTCCTGGAGCCTTCTGTACCTTGTGACAAATCCTGAGATACAGACGAAGATCCAGGAGGAGCTGGGTATGTAGTGTCCCCTAACCCTCTGGTGGAGAGAAGCCTTGGGGTCCCAGGTCATCTGTTCAATCTATATATAGCTGTTATGTACCTACTAAGTACAAGCCCTGGGCATACAATGGTGCCCACCCTCGCCTAGATGATACTGGGTGGGTCAGTGTGTCTCAGACCTGTAAACAGACATAGTACCACATAGAGTGACACCTGGTATGATTGTGGATGCTGATGCCATGGAGCAGTCTGGACAACCCCTAAGCCTTGTCCATCCTCTGTGTTCTGCAGACACAGTGATTGGCAGGGCGCGGCGGCCCCGGCTCTCCGACAGATCCCAGCTGCCTTATTTGGAGGCCTTCATCCTGGAGACCTTCCGACACTCCTCCTTCGTCCCCTTCACCATCCCCCACAGGTGAGGCCTGCCTATTCTGCCCTCCCACCTCTGAAATCATTGCCATGTTTTCTTCCCAGCTTCTCAGCCCTGGCCCTGGTCATACCTCAGCATCTTCTTCCTAGCCATGACACCAGATTCCTCACAGACCTTGGCCTCTACTCTGCCTCCATCCAGTCCAAACATGATCAGAGTACCCGGCTCTCAGGAGAAAAACCACACTTCTGACCTCAGCTCTCATTCACCTCTGCTCACATTCCCTCCCTACAGGTACTCTCAACCCTGCCAGGCTGGCCTCACCATCCCTTACAAGCATGAACCAGCCAGCCTCCAATTTTGCTTATGTTGGACCTTCTGCTTGGAAGGTCTACAGTCTTCTCTGGCTACCAGAATCCTATCCTACCTTATCCTGACACAAACTTCCCCTCCCCTAGAAGCCTTTCTTGATTCATCCAGCTGGCATAACTTCATTCTGATATTTTGTAGGACTTACAGCCATTGGTCCTTGATTAGGTCCTGGGATTTTAACAATGTCAGGAGAGTTAGTGAACACTTACTTCAGCCCATATTTTGGTCTAGTTATACCCAGAGGAAGGGGCCTGATGCCTCAGCCAAGCTGGGAACTCCCCAGGACTGGCCCAGACTGCCTGCTTCTTGGCTCCAGAGAATGGCCAAGGGCACAGCTGGGTACAGAGAATAGTTTAGTAAACCTTTGTTGAAGAACAGGATCTGAGAAAGGGGAAGAATAATTTCAACCCTTCCTTGCCCCTGCCATTCCCTCCTAGTGTACGGTATAGAAACCATGGTGGACAGGCTATTGGAGTGGGGTGAAGGAGCAAGAACCTCTGTGGGGGGGTATAAATCAGGAGTTTGGGATTAATATATACACAACTACTATATATAAATTAGATAAACAACAAAAACCTACTGTATAGCACAGGGAACTATAGTCGATATCTTGTAATAACCTATAATGGAAAAAACCTGAAAAAGAATATATAGGTATATATATGGCTGAATCACTTTGCTGTACATCTGAAACTAACACAACATTGTAAATTAACTATAGTCAACTTTTTTTTTTAATTGTTAAAAAGAAAAAAAACAACCTCCCAGAGACACACTCCAGTTTTCCAGCCCCTGAGCCTGACAGAGCCCTCTTCCCTCCTTAGCACAATAAGGGACACAACACTGAACGGCTTCTACATCCCCAAGGAGCGCTGTGTCTTCATAAACCAGTGGCAGGTCAATCATGACCCGTGAGTACATATGCCCCACTGAAAAATGTGTGAAGTTCAGCAGTCAGGAAGGCTGTTTGTCCCCCTAGGAACTGGTTATACAATAAGGGAATGGTGCCTCGATGGCTCTGCAGCCTGCTCTAAGGGACAAAATTCAGGTCCATGTTTCTCAAACTTTAATGCATTGACCAGGAAGTTGATTTTAGATTTTGGTGCCCAGTCCCCCGAGAATCCTCTTCGGTAGGTAAGGTGGAGTATCTCAGGTGATTCTGATGTGAATGGCTTAGGGACCTCTTTGGAAAATCTCACTTTATAGGTAGGAGGATCATATAATTTACCATCCAAACTAGGGCACTTCTGTGTGTGAAAAAGGATGCTGTAAATAATTACTCCAAAACAATAAGCATAAACCAGGATGGATGGTTGATTCCCCTTGCATATTGAGTAGGATAGAGATGGACATGTGTTCCTTCTTTCAATTTCTTTTAGTTAAAGTATTATTTCTTTAAAATAAAAAATTAATATTAGGGCTTCCCTGGTGGCGCAGTGGTTGAGAGTCCGCCTGCTGATGCAGGGGACACGGGCTCGTGTCCCAGTCCGGGAAGATCCCACGTGCCGTGGAGCGTCTGGGCCCCTGAGCCATGGCCGCTGAGCCTGCGCGTCCGGAGCCTGTGCTCCGCAACGGGAGAGGCCACAACAGTGAGAGGCCCGCGTACAGCAAAAATAATAATAATAATTAATTAATTAATTAATATTAGAAAGCACTATTTTCAAGGCTGGTGATTTTAGAGAGAGCTATGTAAAAGAAATAAACATCAAAATACAGTTTGGCCCCTTTCCCCACTCTCCTTTCATTGCGCTAGATCTATTCTAACACAGATGTCCCCCACCCAGGCCTTTCCCAAAGGGCCTCCCCAGCCCAGAGATACCACTTCCTCTGTTCATCTCGCAGGAAGCTGTGGGGGGACCCATCTGAGTTCCGGCCGGAGAGATTCCTCACTGCCCATGACACCACCATCAGCAAGACCTTGAGTGAGAAAATGATGCTCTTCGGCATGGGCAAGCGCCGGTGCATAGGGGAGGTCCTGGCCAAGTGGGAGATCTTCCTCTTCCTGGCCATCTTGCTTCAGCAGCTGGAGTTCAGTGTGCCACCAGGTGTGAAAGTGGACCTAACCCCTACCTACGGACTGACCATGAAGCCTGCCCCCTGCGAGCATGTCCAGGCACGGCTGCGCTTCCCCATCAAGTGAAGAAGTTACAAGCATTCTGAGGCAGAGGGAAGGGTGGAGGTCACTGAGGAATCTTTGTTTCTTTTCTTTTCTTTTTTTTTTAACTAATAGCTTTATAGAGATATAATTCACAGACCATATAATTCACCTCCTTAAAGTATACGATCCAATGGCTTTTAGTATATCACAGAGTTGTGCTATCACACCACAATCAATCTTAGAACCTTCTCATCACCCAGTAAAGAAACCCATACCCCTCAGCAGTCACTCCCCATCTCCCCCTAACCCACCTTCCCTACCCCGTTAGCGCTAGAAAACTACTAATCTACTTTCTGTGTGTACAGATTTGCCTACTCTGGGCATTTCATATAAATGCAATTATACAATAAATGGTCTTTTGTGACTGGCTTCTTCACTTAGCATGATGTTTTCAAAGTTCATCCATGTTGTAGTATGTGTCAGTAGGCCCTGTTTTCTTGAGTCCTGAGACTAGGCTCAGTTCACTATTCTTACTTCTTTCCTGTATGATTCACGTCTTGGAACACTTGAAGGGAACAGAGAAGAAGGGACCCAGCCTTCTAGGCCAAACCCAGATGGGTGAAGGGGGATCCCTCATGTCCTATCCTCAAAAGGTAGAGAACATCTGACCTCTCACAATGTTCTGATTTGTTCATCCATAGCTAGGGGAAGATAAGCCCCCCAGAAATGCTTGGGTTACCTGCAAAAAGCGCAGCTCCCATCAAAAGGGGACTATCAAAAGAGTGAAAAGAGGGCTTCCCTGGTGGCACAGTGGTTGAGAGTCCACCTGCCAATGCAGGGGACACGGGTTCGTGCCCCGGTCCGGGAAGATCCCACATGCCGCGGAGCGGCTGGGCCCGTGAGCCATGGCCGCTGAGCCTGCGCGTCCGGAGCCTGTGCTCTGCAACAGGAGAGGCCACAACAGTGAGAGGCCTGCGTACCGCAAAAAAAAAAAAAAAGAGTGAAAAGATAAGCCACAGAATGGGAGAAAATATTTGCAATTCACATATCTGTAAAGGATTAATATCCAAAATATATAAGGAACTCCTACAAATCAACAACAAAAAAACCAAACAACCCAATTTTTAAAATGGGCAAAAAAGTGGTAATCGTTTTGTAATGTATAGAAATATCGAATCACTACGTTGGGCATCAGGGACTAACATAGTTTTGTAGGTCAGTTATACTTCAAAAAAACAAACAAACAAACTCATAGAAAAAGAGATTAGATTTGTGGTTACCAGAGATAGGGGGAGGGCAGGGGAATTTGAATGAAGGTGGTCAAAAGGCACAAATTTCCACAAATTTAATTTTTTTGTATCTATACAAGATGATAGATGTTCACTAAACTTACTGTGATAATCATTTCATGATGTTTGTAAGTCACATCATTATGCTGTACACCTTAAACTTATATCATGCTGTATGTCAATCATATCTCAACAAAACTAAAAGGAAAAAAGACAAACAGAAATGGGCAAAAGACTTGGATAAACAGTTCTCTAAAGAAGATATGCAAATGGACAAGTACATGAAAAAACACTCAAAGTTATTAGCTATTAGGGACATGCAAATCAAAACCACAATGAGGTACCATTTCACACCTACTAGAATGGCTACAATAAAAATTAAAAACTAGGGACTTCCCTGGTGACGCAGAGGTTAAGAATCTGCCTGCCAATGCAGGGGACACGGGCTCGAGCCCTGGTCCAAGAAGATCCCACATGCCGCGGAGCAACTAAGCCCGAGCGCCACAACTACTGAAGCCCGTGCGCCTAGAGCCGGTTCTCCGCAACAAGAGAAGCTACCGCAGTGAGAAGTCCGCGAACCGCAACGATAAATAAATAAATAAAAAAAAATTAAAAACTAGAGAGCTATTTGGGAATGCCCTGGCGGTCCAGTGGTTAGGACTCCACGCTTCCACTGCAGGGGGCCCACGTTCTATCCCTGGCTGGGGAACTAAGATCCCGCAAACCACGTGGTGTAGCCAAAAACGAAAAACAAACAAACAAAAAAACCTGCTAGACTGTGATCATATGATCACCTCAATAGATGCAGAAAAAGCATTTGACAAAATTCAACATCCATTTATGATAAAAACAAAAACCCTCCCAACAAAGTGGATATAGAGGGGATGTACCTTAACATAATAAAGGCCATATATGATAAGCTCACAGTTAACATCATACTCAGTGGTGAAAGCTAAAAGCTTTCTTCTAAGATCAGGAACAAGACAAGGATGCCCCCTATCACCACTTTTATTCAACATAGTATTGGAAGCCCTAGCTAGATCATTTAGGCAAGAAAAAGAAATAAAAAAGCATTCAAATTGGAAAGGAAGAAGTAAAACTGTCCTACTTGCAGATGACATGATATATATAGAAAACTCTAGACTCCACTAAAAAATTTGTTAGAGGGCTTCCCTGGTGACACAGTGGTTGAGAGTCCGCCTGCCGATGCAGGGGACACGGGTTCATGCCCCAGTCCGGGAAGATCCCACATGCCATGGAGCAGCTGGGCCCATGAGCCATGGTCGCTGGGCCTGCGCATCCAGAGCCTATGCTCCGCAACGGGAGAGGCCACAACAGTGAGAGGCCCGCGTGCTGCAAAAAAAAAAAAAAATTTGTTAGAAATTATAAACAAGTTCAGTAAAATTTCAGGATACAAAATCAATATATAAATATCTGTTACATTTCTATACACTGATAACAAACTATTGGAAAGAGAAATTAAGAAAACAATCTCTCATTGCTTCAAAAAGAATAAAATATCTACAAATAAATTTAACTAAGGAGGTAAAAGACCCGTACACTGAAAACTATATGACACTGGTGAAAGAAATTGAAGAAGACAAATAAATGGAAAGATATTCTGTGCTCATGGATTGGAAGAATTGATACTGTAAAACGTCCATACTGTCCAAAGCAATCTACAGATTCAAGACAATCCCTATCAAAATTTCAATGGCATTTTTCACAGCTATAGAACAAACAATCCTAAAATTTGCATGGAAGCATAAAAAACATCCCGAATGACCAAAGCAATCTTGAAAAGGAAGAATACAGCTGGAGGCATCATGATCCCTGATTTCAAACTGTATTACAAAGCTATAGTAATCAAAAGAGTATGGTATTGGCATAAAAACAGACACATGGATCAATGGAACAGAATAGAGAGCCCAGAAATAAATCCATGCATATATGGTCAATCAATTTATTACAAAGGAGCCACAAATATCCAATGGGGAAAGGATAGCCTCTTCAACAACTGGTGTTGGGAACACTGGACAGCCACATGCAAACGAATGAAACTGGACCACTATCTCACACAATACACAAAAATTAATTCAAAATGGATCAAAGATTTGTCCATAAGGCCTGAAACCATAAAACTCCTAAAAGGAAACACAAGTGGTAAGCTTCTTGACATCCATCTTGGTAATGATATTTTGGGTTTGATACCAAAGGCAAAGGCAGCAAAAGCAAAGATAAACAAATAGGACTACATCAAACTAAAAACCTTTTGCATAGTAAAGGAAACCATCAACAAAATAAAAAGGCAACTGACAGAATAGAAGGAAATATTTGCAAATCCTATATCTGATATTTTGGTTAATATCCAAAATATATAAAAACTCACCCAATGCAGTAGCAAAACCCCCAAACAGTCCAATTTAAAAATGGGCAGAGGAACTGAATAGACATTTTTCCAAAGAAGACATACAGATAGCCAACAGATAAATGAAAGGTGCTCAATACCACCAATCATCAGGGAAATACAAATCAAAGCCACAATGAGATACCACCTCACATCTGTCAGAATGGCTATTATCCATCCATCCAACGGTCCATCAACGGATGAATGAATAAAGAAAATATGGGATATATATATTATGATTATATATATTTATAATTCAGCCATAAAAAAGGAAGTCTTGCAATTTGCAACAACATGAATGAATCTTGAGGGCATTCTGCTAAGTGAAATAAGTCAGGCGGAGAAAGCCAAATACCATATCAACTCACTTATATGTGAAATCCAAAAACAAGCAAACAAAAACCCCCAACACCCCCAAACAAACAAAAAGACCAAGCTCACAGGTATAGAGAACAAATTGGTGGTTGCCAGAGGTTTGGGTGAGGGCAGGGGGTGCAAAATGGGTCAAGGGTGTTTAAAAGTACAAACTTCCAGATATAAAATAAATAAGTAATGGGAATGTAATATACAGCATGGTGACTAGTGTTAACAATATTATACTGAATATTTGAAACTTGTTAAGAGAGTAAATCTTAAAAGTTCTCATCACAAGAAAAAAATTGTAACTATGCATGGTGGCTGATGTTAACTAGATTTATTGTGGTGATCATTTTGCAATATATACAAGTATTGAATTATTATGTTTTACACCTGACACTAATATAATGTTATACGTCAATTATATCTCAATTTAAAAAATGGACATTAATGTGTTGGTGAGGACATGGAAAAATTGTGACCCTTGTGCATTACAAGTGGGAATATAAAATGGTACAGTCCCTATGGAAAATGCTTTGGTAGTTCCTCAAAAAGTTAAGCATATAGGGGCTTGCCTGGTGGCGCAGTGGTTGAGCGTCCGCCTGCCGATGCAGGGGACACGGGTTTGTGCCCCGGTCCGGGAAGATCCCACATGCCGCAGAGCTGCTGGGCCCGTGAGCCATGGCCGCTGAGCCTGCGCGTCCGGAGCCTGTGCTCCGCAACGGGAGAGGCTACAACAGTGAGAGGCCCGCATACCACAAAAAAAAAAAAAAGTTAAGCATATAATTACGTATAACCCAACAAGTTCACTCCTAGGTGTCTACCCAAAAGAATTGAAAACAGGTGTTCAAACAAAAACTGGCACAGGAATGCTCATAGCAGCATTATTCTCAATAATCAAAAGGTGGAAACAAGTGTCCAGCAACAGATATATGGATAAATAAAATGTAGCCTAGACATACAATGGAATATTATTCAGCCATAAAAAGGAATGGCATTCTGATGCATTCTACAACATGGGTAAACTTTGAAAACATTATACCAAGTGAAATAAGCCAGGTACAAAAGGACAAATATTATATGATTCCACTTACATGAGGTATCTAGATTAGGCAAATTTACAGAGAAAGGAAGTATTATAGAGGTTACCAGGGCTGGTGGGGTGGGGAGGGAAGAATAGAGAGTTATCGTTTAATGAGTGCAGGGTTTCTGTTTGGGACAATGAAAAAGTTCTAGAAATGAATAGTAGTGATAGTGGTACAGCATTGTGAATATACTTCATGCCACTGAATTATACACTTAAAAGTGGTTAAAATGGTAAATTTTATGTATATTTTACCACAAATTTTTTTTTTTATCTTTTGGCCCCACCACACAGCATATGGGATCTTATTTCCCTGACCAGGAATCGAACCTGCGTCCCCTTCATTGGCAGCATGGAGTCTTAACCACTGGACTGCCAGGGAAGTTCCTTACTACAATTTTTTTTTTTTTGTACATCTTTATTGGAGTATAATTGCTTTACAATGGCGTGTTAGTTTCTGCTTTATAACAAAGTGAATCAGTTATACATATACATATGTTCCCATGTCTATTCCCTCTTGCGTCTCCCTCCCTCCCACCCTCCCTATCCCACCCCTCTAGGTGGTGACAAAGCACCGAGCTGATCTCCCTGTGCTATGCGGCTGCTTCCCCCTAGCTATCTATTTTACGTTTGGTAGTGTATATATGTCCATGCCACTCTCTCACTTTGTCCCAGCTTACCCTTCCTCCTCCCCATATCCTCAAGTCCATTCTCTAGTAGGTCTGTGTCTTTATTCCCGTCTTACCCCTAGGTTCTTCATGACATTTTTTTTTCTTAGATTCCGTATATATGTGTTAGCATACGGTATATGTCTTTCTCTTTCTGACTTACTTCACTCTGTATGACAGACTCTAGGTCCTTCCAACCTTACCACAATTTTTAAAGGCAAGTAACACAATAAAACATTGTGTACAATAAAAAGAAACAAGCGTCAAAACCACAAAAAGACATGGAGGAACTTTAAATGCATATTGCTAAGTGAAAGAAGCCAATCTGAAAAGGTTACCTATTTTATGAATCCAACTATATGACATCCTGGAAAAGGCAAAACTATGGAGACCATCAGTGGTTGCCAGGATTTCAGGGGTGAGGGGGTGGGTGGGAGGAGGGGGAGATGAACAGGTGGAGCACAGAGAGTTTTTAGGGCAGTGAAACGATTCTGTATAATACTGTAATGGTGGGTACACAGCATTATACATTTGTCAAAACCCAAGGAATGTACAACATGGGCTTCCCTGGTGGCGCAGTGGTTGAGAGTCCACCTGCCGATGCAGGGGACGTGGGTTCGTGCACCGGTCTGGGAAGATCCCACATGGCGCGGAGCGGCTGGGCCCGTGAGCCATGTCTGCTGAGCCTACGCGTCCAGAGCCTGTGCTCCGCAATGGGAGAGGCCGCAACAGTGAGAGGCCCACGTACCGCAAAAAAAAAAAGAAAAAAAGAATGTACAACACGAAGAGTGAACCCTAATGTAAACTATGGACTCTAGTTAATAAAAGTGTATCAATACTGGTTCATCAATTGTAAAATAATTACCTACTAATGCAAGATGTTAATAACAGGGAAAACTGGGAGCAGGGAGAGCAGGTACATGCCCACTCTCGGTACCTTCTGCTCATTTTTCTATAACCTACAACTGCTCCAAAACTAAAGTCTATCAATCAAAAACACAAAAGGCAAGTAATCCAATAAAATATTGGCAAAACATTAGGGAAAAAAGGCCCAGGCCTTACCCTCTCTTCACATAGCCCTGGGGGTTGGAGCAGTCACTGTGCTCACTTCCATAGTGCCAGAGGCCCCTTTTCTGCTCCGAAGCTCCCTAATTTCACCTCTAGTGTTTCCACCTGAAAAATGGAGGCAAAGAGTTGAATTAGTTTATCTCATAAGAGCCCTCGATTCTAAGTGCATAATAAGTTTGCTTTGGTCTTCGCAAAATGAAAGACCTGTTCATTATGTTTTATATGCATGAGCAAGGCCCTTCACCACTGAAAAAAATGGATACAGAGAAACAGAGCTTGAGGACGCTGAGATTTGGGCTTTGTCCCTTCCCACACACACCTGAACTGACCACTGCTTCCTTATTGTCCCTCCAGCCCAAGGCTCTTTCCAAGGACATACCTTTATGCCTGGAGGGATCACCTGGGTATAGCGTGACTCCAAAGTACCCACCCTGGGTGTTGGGGATAAAGGAAGGAAAATGATGGAGGAATTCTCAGGGAGGGTCCTAGAAGGAGATAGAAGAGAATGACACAGAAAGAATGGCTGTGCCTGCACATCTATCCTGATGCCCTGTTTTCTGGAATAGCCTCATCCAGCCACGTGGGCAGTAGAGCGGATCTCTGCAAAGTGAATCCTATTTTCCTATTGCCTTTTCTTTTTTTTTTTTTTTCCCCGATACGCGGGCCTCTCACTGTTGTGGCCTCTCCCGTTGCGGAGCACAGGCTCCGGACGTGCAGGCTCAGCGGCCATGGCTCACGGGCCCAGCCGCTCCGCGGCATGTGGGATCCTCCCGGAACTGGGCACGAACCCGTATCCCCTGCATCGGCAGGCGGTCTCTCAACCACTGCGTCACTAGGGAAGCCCCGTTTTTGTTTTTTTAAAGGGAACTTTATTATTTGTTTCTTTTTTTATTTTTGGCTGCATTGGGTCTTCATTGCTGCACGCAGGCTTTTTTTAGTTGCGGAGAGCCGGGGCTACTCTTTGTTGTCGTGTGCGGGCTTCTCATTGTGGTGACATTGTGGTGTTGCAGAGTATGGGCTCTAGGCACGCGGGCTTCAGTAGTTGTGGCATGGGGGCTCAGTAGTTGTGGCACGCGGGCTCAGTAGTTGTGGCTCACGGGCTCTAGAGCGCAGGCTCAGTAGTTGCGATGCATGGGCTTAGTTGCCCTGTGGCATGTGGGATTTTCTGGGGCAAGGGCTCGAACCCGTGTCCCCTGCATTGGCAGGCGGATTCTTAACCACTGTGCCACCAGGGAAGCCCCGTCAGTTTGTTTTTGCCTTCTCTATTACTAATCAAGACTCGGCCTCATCTGTCCTACAAATTATGATTTTCTGAAATGAGATGAAAATGAGCCAGACCTCATTTTCAAATGTTCATCCAGTGGCAGAATTGCCTCAACATTCTGGAAATAATCACGGCTGTCTGTGACTTTGAAGAAAATAAAAAATTTAAGAATAAAATCAGCCGGATTCTGTGCTAAAGTCCTGGAGGGAGGAAGCACCTCACCTGAGCTCCACTTGTCTGTCCTCAAACCCAAAGCAAACTCCTCAAGGAACCCCTTGAGGAAACTCAGCTCACCCGTCAGACAAAGGAGGCTCAGCTCTGCCCTAGGGAACTCCAGTCTGAGGGGAAGATAGTCCTGTCCTGGGAACCTGAGGGTGAGCAGGACGTGACCCTGTCCTGCACGTCACAAGCGGAGCAGGGAGACACAGGCCTACCTGGGGGCTCCAGTCTGAGGGGGAAATGAACCTGCTCTAAAAGTCCCAGTCTGATGAGGGGGATGCAGCTCATCCCCCGGAATCTCAGGAAACATGGCCCTGTCTGAGGAAGGAGACAAACCCTTGTTCTGGGAGCTCCAGTCTGTCGGGGACATGGTCCTATCCTTCAGAGCCCCTAACTAGTGGAAAATTCCATCGAAGCACCCTAGTGGCACACGTAAAGACCCCCAACAAGCAACAAACAGACACTGCCATACTTCATCAATCCAAGACTCAGCCGAGGCCCAGCTCCCTGGGGAATTTCAGGCCCAGTGGTCACTCAGGGTCACTGCCCTGTCTGGCTCCCTGTGGTCAGGAACTGGCCTGAGCCTTCTCACGCACACCTGGCCAATCTTTAACTCACTTGGGCTGGCTTAGGGCTCCCCTCTGGTCAGAGCCAAAGGAGGAGAAACTGGACATGGAGACTTTGCCCCCCACAGCAGGCTGGAGGTAGACTGCAACGGTTCTGTCCTGCCCCTCCCTGGGTAGGTCCTGGACACACACCATCCCAGGCTGTTCTCACGACAACCTCAGGAGGCAGGCGCCACTATAGCCCCTTTTGAGATAAGGAACACAAGGCTCAGAAGCCTGAGCTGGGAAGTGGTTGGGGAGGGACTCAGGGCTGTGTCTCTTATACCCTGTGCAGCGTCTCTTCTCCTGCCTCACCCACATAGCCAGGACTGTTCGGATAGAACAGGGCAGCTCAGAAAGGCAACACGACCATTGAACCATGTGCAGAGTTGGAAAGAACACTGGGCTGGAGGATTAGGAATCCTAAGCTCAGGTTTTACCTGTGGGTGACCTTGGACAAGTCCCTTCCTCTCTCTGGGCCTCAGATCCCCCATCTTCAGCCACCTCTGAGGTCTTCTCCAGCACCATAAACCTGAAGATCAGGCCACTGGCAATGACCCCTGGTCTTCCAGCCTCACGTAAGGCTGTGGGCGAAATCCCGTGAGAATCTGGCAAACTGTGGGGTGCAGTGCACTGGGAAGGGGTAATTTGGTTAAGATGAAATGATGGGAAAAGCCCTGGGTTGGGAATCCCATGAAATGGTGGGAAAAGCCCTGGGCTGAGACTCCCATGTCAGCCTCACAGGGAAAATTAAGTGATTTCCCTAAGTCTCCCAGCTTGTTCAGTTCAGTCTCTCAACTCCTTTTATCTCAAACATCCACCGCTAACCAGCTCTTTGCTTTACTTAACTCAGTTCAGGTTCTTGAGAAAGGAGTTTGACTGAACCAGGCCATGTGTCAGTCAGTGTTGAGTCCCCTTGGAGCAACATCTGTGTCTGGTCCAAGTAGTCACAGCACACATGCCACCTTGGCAGGTGGACCCTGCACACCAGGCCCAGGAAAGACAGTGGCACAGGAGAGAGCTTACAGAGCCACACAAAAGACTCCATTTGTTATTTTCTCCTGCCCTGCCCACCCCTCCCCATATCTTCAGTACAAAGCAATCTTGCCCTCATTCCCAGTCCTCCCTGAGACTCCAAAAGGTTAGGTTTCTTGACAAATTACCGAAAAAAAATCACTATTCTTATTTTGGCCCAGCTCATCCTTTTTCTGATAGGGACTGTGACACTGGGGTAGGTGGTCCTGCTTGGCTCCTTTTTTCCTCAGGGTGAAGGTGACCTCCTCCCAGGATCCCCTTGGTCCCTATGCAAATGAACCCAGTCACTGGGGACACCCCCCAGATCTGCCCAGATAAGTCTTAGTCCAAAGGCAACTTGCTCCCCAAGGAAGGATTTTCCAAGGGACAAAGGACTCTGAGGAGGGAGCAGACTTCTGAAAGAAGGGTGGTGAGTGCACCATCTGGGTGGGGGAAACCAGAGGCTGGATTTTCTTAGTCCAAAGTTTATATGGTTCAAAGACGCAATCCATGAGTCAGCCCTCCACCTTATCCCTGTCATTGGCTCCTGTCCCTGAGAGGGGGCTGCCACCAGAGGTCATCACACCCTGAGCCAAGTTCCCCATCCCTTAATGATCCCCTCTCTCAAAATTTGCCCCCCAAGATCCCGCACTCTGGTTACCCCTGTACCAGGACATAACACCAGGTTCGCAGGATGCCCCTGGAATTGGGGCCGTGATTCAAGGTTGTGCAACTGTAGCAGCAGCTCTCAGGTTGTGCAGGGGAGGGGGCATTTTTGGATAGGGAGCCTACCCAACAGCCCTCAACCTGCACTGATGAGGGAGGCAGCCTCTGGTCTCCACTGAGGCCACCTACGCTCTCCCTGCCAGCCCTGCATGCCAGCAGATGTTTCTAGTATTAGAAGGACGACATGGTGATACTTGATATGCTTCCCCAAACCACCCCCTCACCTGTGCACCCTCTATGCTATCCTGGGTCAGTAATTAATGATAAGAGTCTAATCCCCAGCAGGGCCTGGGAAAGGGAAAGGGGATAAGGTAGGAGGCTGGCTCACAAAGAGAGGTCTAAATCCCAGCTCGCCCACTAATGCTGGGCCAGTTGCATAACCTCCCTGAGTCTAGATTTTCTCAGCTTGCAACTGGGGATGATAATCCTACCCCACAGGGTTGGGGAGGGCCTAATGAGATGGAGTGTGTAAAGTGTCAGGTATTAAATCAATGCTACACACACACACACACACACACACACACACACACACACACAGATGCATGCACACCAGGAATGCTGGGAAAGGTGGTCTGGGGGCAGGACTGAACCCGGGACATGGGCATGGCATGTGCAGCTGTGCATATACCAGGTCCGTGTGTGAGCCAGCATTCCCAGGACCCCACACCCTCTCACTGGGGTCTTGCCAGGGCCTGGGCTCAGCCTACTTCCTTCCACTGCTCCCCCCACCCAGCAGCTGGGGAGGGCTGGGGGTGCTGGCGTGACAGGGAACAATGGGCCCCCAACCCCTTCCGGCCCATTGCGTGAGAAGGAGCTGCCGGAAGGAAACTCACCTCCCTGTGGGACAGGCCACCACCCCCCTGATGACTGCCCCAGGGAAGACTGGAGACCCCCCATGCTGCTCAAGGGGAGGGCCTGTGCACTCTAGGACTCTCATTCTTGGTACATTCTGTCCTTGAACCTAGACTGGCCTCCCCCACCTCCTTTCAGAGGCATCCCTGACCCCTCCTGCAAGAGTCCAGGGCCCTGTTCTCATTCATCTCTGTGGCCCCAGAGTGGCCTGGCTAGAGCAGTCCCAATTGATGAGTGTTGACCAACTGAGTAAATAACAGTGCAAGAAGCCAGTCCATGGATGGTCAGGGCCCAGGGGCTGAGCCAGGAAAGATGAGAGAGAGGGAAGGATCCATCTCAGGGCTCAGCCAAAACTCCTACACTGCAGATAGGGATGAGGTCAGAGCCCCAGAAATCCCCTCAGAGAGCACAGGGCACACTGCTGGGGGACCAAGGATGTTCTCCCCCCAGAAGTCCTTCCGGTACTCAGGGTTTCACTTATGTAGCAGCATCTTCACCTACACCCCCAACTTCCTCTCATGCACAATCACCCTCACTCCAGGTGGGTCCAGCGCCTCCACCCTCAGACGGGGAGCCCTCTGATGTGGGGGGAGGGGGCTCTTCCACTGTGCCTGTCCACACCCAGCAGGATGTCTCGGAGGGTTCACCCCTGGTGGGCTGCTGGGCAGAGGCTCTGGACAAGATGCACCCTGTCTGGGCCTCAGTTTCCCCACGTGGCAGCCTGTGTGGGGAGTGGACTGGGTGGGACCATCCCCGTAGCTGGGCCCTCCTGGCCTGACTGCCCAGTGCACAGCTCTGTCTGATCTGCATCTCTCTCCGCTACTCCTTTTCAACACCACAACCCCCCAAAGCTCTGGGCAGGGTCTCAGCTCGCCCTGTCCAGGCAGATGGCGTCACCAGGTCCAGGTCTCCAGGCTCTCAGGCGTGACCATCGTCAGCGAGAGGGAGGAGCAGAAACACGCTCCACAAACCTGACTGGTTACCCCACCGGCCGCCTCCCCACCTCCACCCCCACCTTGGAGGACGTGCTAACCTGGGGCCTGAGAGATTCCTCAATTCCCACGGCAAGAAGGACTCTCAGGCACGCGAGCAAGCAGCTCCCGTGGCCCTGAGGGCACAGGAGACAGCAGGCACACCTGCAAACACACGCCTGGCTGCAAGCACGCACATACCTGGCTGGCATGCTGACCCACCTGAACGCACACCTGGCAGGCTCACGCACAGGTATACACCTGACCACGCCAGGCTCATGCTTGCCCATGTGCACGCACGCACAGAGAGAGGGTGCCCCACATCTGCGGGCTTATCCACCCCCCAGGACTAGCCTTGACATGAATGCCCACCCCCACCCCACTCCCCACCAGCCCACTGGTACTCTTGGCTGGGCCACCCCACAGGAACGCCACCTTCCTTTTTTTTTAACTTTTATTTATCTTTTTTTTTTTTATGGCTGCGTTGGGTCTTCATTGCTGCACGCAGGCTTTCTCTAGTTGCGGCGAGTGGGAGCTACTCTTCGATGTCGTGCGCGGGCTTCTCGTCGCGGTGGCTTCTCTTGTTGCAGAGCACAGGCTGTAGGCGCGCGGGCTTCAGTAGTTGTGGCTCACGGGCTCTAGAGCGCAGGCTCAGTAGTTGTGGCTCATGGGCTCTGCTGCTCCGCGGCGTGTGGGATCTTCCCAGACCGGAGCTCGAACCCGTGTCCCCTGCATTAGCAGGCGGATTCTTAACCACTGCTCCACCAGGGAAGCCCTCCATCTTCTTATGGACCCACACCATGTCCACTTTGGCAGTTCAGAGGATACTAGGGGTATGGCAGGGCTTTGGACATGAACCCCAGGCAGGGCCCACGGGTAACAATGGGGTCTGGTGCTGTGTAACAAATGATAGAGCAGTGAGTTTTTGTGCCCAGAAATGCTACTGATTCATTCAATCATTCATATAAGTTTTTACTAAAAGGTAACATTTCAAATCAATGGGGCAAAGATACGTTACTGAATAAATCATGTTGAAAATAATTGAAAAGACCGATCCTACTACATAAAAGTAAATCATTTCTACATTTAAAAGAATCGTAAAGTCAAAAGACATACAACAAATGTGTGCTGATCTCTTCCATTTTGCCCCTCCAGATCCCCTCTCTACCCTTGTCTACCCTGCTCTCTGTCTTGTGAAGCTGGCCTGCAGGGGCCTCAGCCACAGGCACCCTTGCCCCCTGGTTTCTATTTGGTTTCCTGGAACCGAATCTCTAATGGGAGATGGGAAAGGTGACCTCTCAGGCATCCCTCCGCGTGCAGCTCTTTCCCTGGGGGTCTAGTAACAGCTCCCTCTAGTGGCATCCTTCAGGCAACTGAACTACCCCGAGAGCCCCCACTACTCCCTGCCTATATAGCCGTGTAAATAATCCCTTATTAACCCTTCCCCAAATTAACCTGAATTGAGAATTCCGTTTCCTGCTGGAATGCTGCGTGATACACAGATAAAAGAATAATGTCCTTAATATGCAAAGAGGTCCAACCAAAAAACAGCAATCCAATAAAAAATGGACAAAAAACATGATTAACAGAAGAGGAAAATACAAATAAATTTTAAACTATAAAGAGGTACTTATACAATATTGTACATCAACTATACCTTAATAAAAAACAAAACAAAAGAGAGAGATGCTTGACCTCGCTTATAATAAAAGAAATATAAACGATATACAATTTTTCACCAATCAGATCGGCAGAGATGTAATGTCTGCTAACACACTGTGCTGGAAAGGGTGTTGAAAACAGGCACTCATCTTCATTTTGGTGAAGGTGCATTTAAGTTAAAAAGTAAACCTCTAAAAAATGAATCTGACAGTATTCGTCAAAATTTTCAAAGTACATACTCTTTGACCCAGCAATTCCACTTCTAGAAATTGATCCTTCAGTTAAGCTTACACAAATGACAATAATATGTTCAAGGATCTTTGCTGCGGCATTCCATTATTTCCAATAATCTGGAAATGACTAAGTAAATTATGATAGATCCATACAAAATAATATGTATGATATGGAAGATTCTCCAGAACAAAGTATCTAGTTTTGTTACCATTTATGTTTTTAAACACACTATACTAATACATGCAGAGAAGATCCTGCAAGGATGTATAAGAAAAAGTAAGTCTCTTCTCTAAAGAAAGTAACGGATGTCCAGAGGACACGTTTGAGAGAGATTTTATCCTTTTGTAACTTTTGAATTTTGTATCATGTGTATAGATTTCCTATGCCAAAAAAGGAATTTACGGGCTTCCCTGGTGGCGCAGTGGTTGAGAGTCCGCCTGCCGATGCAAGGGACACGGGTTCGTGCCCCGGTCCGGGAAGATCCCACATGCCACGGAGCGGCTGGGCCCGTAAGCCATGGCCGCTGAGACTGCACATCCGGAGCCTGTGCTCTGCAACGGGAGAGGCCACAACAGTGAGAGGCCCGCGTATCGCAAAAAAAAAAAAAAAAGGAATTTACATCATATTGATTGAATATCTACTATGTACTAGGTTCTGTGCTGGCTGGTGGAGACATAGCTGTGAACAAGATCAGCATATGATTATTTCTGCTCCCATAGAGCTTAAAGTCTAGTGAAGAAACAGACTAAAAAAAGTAAACATAAAAGTAAATACCCAATTACAAATTGTAATGAGATTCCTGAAGAAGAAGCAAAAGTGTAATAAAGAGACAAACAAGGATGATGGCTTTAGATGGTTAGATCAAGGCAGGCTTCTCCCAGGAGGAAGAATTAAATAGGAAGGGAAGAGGAAAAAAGAGTTCTGGGCAGAGGGAGCAATGTGCGCAAAGGTTCTGAGGCAGGAAGGGGCTTACTGTGTGCCCAGGGCAAATCATCGCCCTTCTCAGGGAAGCACAGCCTCACAAGTGAAATAACTCCATTTAAGAGATGGAGAGACAGAGCCTCAGACAGGGAAGACGGCTTCCCCAGGAAAGTTGACGAGGCAGGACCAACACCTGTATCTTTTGAGTCCATGAACTCAGAGCTATTCTCAGTTCCTAGTCGGGGACTTTTTTGCAGGATCACAGAGACCAGGAGCAGAGGTAAAGAGGGGAAAAGTTGGCCATTCCCCTGGCTCTTTCCACCATCTCAGGGCCTGAGGGAGGGGGAAATCAGAGGCTTCGTGCATGTGCAAGCGTGTACACACACACACCATTGAGCACCAACCACACCCCAGACAGCTGAGCTGCTAACCTACCATGGTCATCTCAGGCCTGAAGTCAGATACGCCCTCTACTTTGCCCCAGACTTTGAAATGTGCCTCTTTAAAAAAAAAAATTTTTTTTAATATTTATTTATTTATTTGGCTATGCTGGGTCTTAGTTGCAGCACATGGGATCTTTTTTACTTGCGGCATGCAGGGTCTTTAGCTGCAGCATGCAAACTCTTAGTTGCAGCATGTGGGATCTAGTTCCCTGACCAGGGATCGAACCTGGGCCCCCTGCATTGGGAGCATGGAGTCTAAGCCACTGGACCACCAGGGAAGGCTCGAAAGGTGCCTCTTTTAGAATGCTGCTTCTTTTGTGTACAAACCTCAGGGCACGCACGTATGTGTGTCCTTGTGTATCTGCAAGCTTCTGTGTGAGCATTCTCAGTGTGTTTACACTGAGCGTTTCCCAAGAACAGCATCCAGTTCCCATTTTCCTCGTTGTGTAATAATAATTTAATCAACAATCCTATGGGGCACACACTATTATTCACCCCTTTTTACAGATGAGGAAACTGAGGCCTAGATCATCACATAAGTTGTCCAGCAAGTAAGTGGCAAAGACTCAGACCCAGGAGTGTGGGATGGCAAAGCCCCTGCCTTTAGCTCAACACTAGATAAACATGCAATGAATAAATGAATAAGTGAGCCTCATGGCATAGATGGGGAAACTGAGATCTAGATAGGAACCTAGCAAGCTGATGTAGGCAAGGCTAAAACCCTAGCCTTCATTCTTCCCAGGCGGGCCCCCTCCCAGAAGCCACCCTCCTCAGGACTGCAAGATCCTGTCCTCCTCCTGCTGGGCTCCCACACAGCTGGGCAGGCAGGCAGTATATGGGAACGGGCAGGATATCCTCTTTGCCATCCTGGGATGTAGCTGAACTCTCTGGCCCCTGCCCGGTACCCCCAACTTGCAGCCCGAGGGAGTCCTGGCCTTCTCTGCCCTGCACCCCCAGGGATGCACCGGATGATGACTGAGTGTGACGAGGGGCTGCCTTCTCCCTAGGCTACTCCCTCACCCTATCTTCTCACCCAGAGAGGGCCCCAGGCCCCACTCTGAGGGCAGGTGGAAGTCCTTTGCTTACCCACAGCTGTGCCTGTGCTAAGCCCATGCAGAGCCCAGGGGAGCAGCTGACCTGGAAGGAGGCCAGGAGCTCTGAAATGAGCATACTCATTACACACAGGTCTGCTCCCTCCCACACCAGAGCCCCCCTTTAGCCTCCTTTCCCTGCAAGGTCTGTTTCCCTGGAGAGATGTGCAAGCCCAGGATACTGGAAAGCCTGCACCACAGTCTGCCCTCCCAGGGGATGATGAGAGGTACTCCAGGAAGGGCTATAGCCCACAGCTCACCACCCGCCATGCCTCCCACCTGGGGTCAGCACTGCCCTCGGGGCTCCTCTCCTCCTGTGCTCTAGGCCCCCTCCTCCCTCCTCTCAGCAGCCATATGCTTACATTCTCCTTGCCCCAGAGGAGGGGGAATCTGTCCCTAGAGTGCCCCGCCCCTGCAGCTGTTCAATTCTGTGCCCCTCTTCCTGCCCCCAGATCTCAGATCAGGATCTGCCCCCATCCTCCTTCCTCCTGCTTGGAGCTGGAGCAGCGATAATGCAGTCTGGGCTGCCCCCTCGTGACCACTCAGAGAAGCACAGGCTTCCCGAAGCCACTGACCCATCACCTGCAGCCCCGGGAACCCCATGCCAAATAAACAGACAATCTAAGGAAAAGTGAGTTTATTTCGCAAATGCAGCTTCAAGACAACTCTCAAGTCCTTCCTTCCCAGAAATTGTGGAGAAGCCACTAAGAATGGCCAGAGGACTCTCCTTCCAACCCCTTCCCCATCATTCCCTGGCCTGGTCTTCAGAGACACACCTAAAGTAGAAATTCCCTGTCCAGCTTCCTGATAGGCGTTCACTTCCATTCTCTTACTTCCAGAGACAGGGAACTCGCCCAAGGGTGTCCCATCATCTTTTCTGTTCTGGGGCACCAGGAACACTGACAATGTAGACCCACCCCTGATCTCCTAGGACTCACACTGCTCAGGTAAGCAAACAAGGGCCTCAGGTAAGCAAACAAGGGCCTCAGGTGCACTGATCAGCCCAGAGATGGGCGTGGCCAGTGCTACAAGGACCTACACATTCACCTACCTCTTCTCAGGGGTCTTTTTGTGTTTTTTTTTGGCTGCGTTGGGTCTTCGTTCCTGCACGCGGGCTTTCTCTAGTTGCAGCGAGCTGGGGCTACTCTTCGTTGTGGTGCTCGGGCTTCTCGTTGCAGTGGCTTCTCTTGCAGTGGAGCACGGGCCCCAGGTGCACAGGCTTCAGCAGTTGTGGCGCGCAGGCTCAGTAGTTGTGGCGCACGGGGGCCTAGCCGCTCCGCGCCATGTGGGATCCTCCCGGAGCAGGGCTCGAACCCGTGTCCCCTGCATTGGCAGGCGGATTCTTAACCACTGCGCCACCAGGGAAGCCCTTCTCAGGGGTCTTGTAGTCAGGAATTTAGCCCTGGAATCTTGAAGATATCTGGAGGCTAACTGCCCCCTTAATTCTGCTTGAGAATCAGCCAGAGTCCCCTGAGCACTTGCTCTCTGCCAGGTCCCTCCTGGTACTTTGCCCCACTTAGTCCTCACAACACTGTAAGGGCAGTGCACTCGTGTCTGCTGGGCAGATGGGGATGGGGTGCAGAGCGGGAGGTCACCCACCCAGGATGTCATGGCTAGTCATTTGCAGAGTTGGACTTGACCTCAGCCTTGCTGGTGGCTCCTGCAGCTCGTGCAGACTACCTTGCCCCAATGCATGACGTCTGGGCCCAAGTCAGACCTGCTGAGAAGGTACAGGGTGGACTCTGAAGCCAGAAGTTTGATCCCAGCCTGCCCCCTCATGCCCCTCCCTTCCAGCTCTGCCTCCACCAGTGCCCCCACCTTGAGGCCCAGGGCCATTCCAACCAGACCCTCCTGCCCTGCACCAGCAGCTCCTCTATACCTCGAGGGGGGACTGGCAGGCGGGATGTAAACATCCTCCCCACAGCTCACTGCCCCTTCACTGCCAAGCAAACCTATGGCCTGGGGACTCTGGAACTGCCGTCTGAGACCAACCTGATGGGGCAGGAGAGAGAGCCCAGGCTTCGAGGTGGTTCTGCAAGTCACCTTCTGTGGGCCTCCCTGGCCATACAGATAAGATCTAGATGCTACTGTTTTCCTTGATGGACAGTGATCAAATGAAATCCAATGTACAAACAAACACCCAGCACACAGTAGGTGCTCAACAAAGCATGTCTTGCTTCTCGACCTTGCCTTGTTATTCGGAAGAATACCAGGAGAATCAGCAATGCTCAGGCCAGTCAGGCACCTGGGACCAGTGTGGTAATGGCCTTGGAATCAGAGAAGAGTCCAAGGTGGGGGACCCTGGGGAATTCTGGCAGCCAGGACAGATCTGGCTGTCCCCCGCCAGCATCCCATGAGGAAAAGCCCTTCCAGAGCCAGACAACAGCCACTGGGGGTGGTTTCTGGAACAGCTGGATTCTGTCCCTCTGTAAAGGGATGACCAATCCACCCATGCTTTCCAGAAGTGGTCTTATCTTCTCCCCTTCTAGCTGCCCTGGGTTCTCTGTCCTCACCTACCCTGGCCAGCCCTGCTCAGAACCCGCCCTGTGGCACTCTCAGTTGGTGAGGGTCAGCTCTGGCTCTGGCCCTCGTTGAGCCCTGGACAGGGTCCTGCCCAGGCTTCTAGAAGCCAACTTTTTCAGAGCAGACACCTGCTCTACAGGTGAGGCCCTGGGACTGCTGGCCAGGACGTTGAGACTGCCTTGCCTCCAGCCCCATCACGTTCCCTTCCCCTTGGGATCTGCACTCTGGCCACCAGGAGGCGCTGTTCCCCCTCAGACCCGATGAGACCACAAGCCTCATCGTTAAATGAGACCAAATTCTAAGAGACAGCAAAAGGCAAGTCATAGCGGAGACTGCAAGGGGAAGACAATGGCCTTTGTCTGATCGCTGCTTTGAATCTGGCACTTCCCACGCAGGACCGTACCTCATCCTCCAGCCGCCACAATGGGGGTGGGGTCGGGGGCACGGGGTGGGGTTCTGAGTCACAAACAACAGAAACCGACCTCTGGCTAACAAGCAAAAAATAAATGTGCTGTTCACCAAAACAACAGAAAAGATAGTCACTCAAAGAAGACAGCCAACATCAGGCCTCCAGTGCGGTTTGAACAGGATGCTGCTCCCAGCTGCAACTGAAAATAATCAAGGGTCCCTAGAGTTCGTGGCACTGCTTTCCTCTGTTACACACCCTCACCCTCGCTGACTTGAAGCTTCATGTTCCCTTGCACCACGAGCTCAGGGAAGCAACCAGCTCCTCCCAAGTTTTGGTCCTATCACCCCAACCTTCATCCTTCACTCATATCAACATCAGGCACCTAGGACCCAGTCTCCCAGACTCAGGCAGGCCCGCCTTTCCTCTGAGGCTGCCACCCTCACTGCTGACTGGCCACACGGTTGAGGGCCAGTGGGAGGGGGGGAAGGCTGGCTGCACTAGGTGTACCTGAAACTGGAGTTGCTTGGCCCCAGGGATGGGGGGGCAGGTCTTTGGAGATAAGAGGACCACCTCTACAACCAGAACTGGCTTTGGCTGGAGAGAGATGTGACCTGGACCTCTATGTCAGGAGAGCACTCCTGGAGACCCAGTGGTTAAGAGCGGGGGTCTAAGAAGATGGGCTGGGGGAAAGAAAACAGGGAGGCAGGCAAGGTCCTTTTCCTTGGGATGGGAGCCCTGAGACCTATGGCAAGAATGGCAGCCAGAGACCCCAAGGAGAATTCGGTTGCTCACTTATTCACTCAATACACATTTACTGCTACAGGCTCTGTTTGCCCCATGGAGAGACAATCCCTCTCCTCTCCACCCAGGCACCCGCTCTTCAGAACTAAACTCTGAGGGCCTTAAAAACCAAAGGGAAGGGACATGTCCCTCCAGGTGCCCATCCCTGTCTCAGGCAGCTTCTAAAACCTCCTCAGCTCACGGAGGATCTCCTCCCTGCGCAGTTTCAGCCCACTCTTCCAAAAGCTCCCCTGATCTCAGACACAGACACACAAGTTTATTCACAGGTACAACACCTGGGCAAGAGGATTTGCATGTGATTTGCAAAAGCTCGGCCTGAGGCGTAGCAGCACCCAGCTGTTCTCCCTTTGCAGCCCAAGCCAGGTAAACCTCCTGCTTCTTCTCCTTGCCCACCCCCATCCTAGGCCAAGTTTCCAACTTTTGAACCGTGAAGAACCCAGAACCCCTTTTTGGCTTTCCCCCAAACAGTTCCCATGAGAAAGGCAGAACAACACCAACTGGGTTTCCAATCTGTGCAGTTGAGCCCGGGGACTTCTGGGTGGAGGCTGGTCCAGCTCAAAGATGACACGCGGCAGGATAAGGTCTCCAGGCAGCCTTGAGGGGGAAGCATCAAACTTTCAGAAGCTTTCCGAGCCCAGGACTCCGGGTACCAAGAACCAAGGAAGCTCTGGCTCTGCCTAACCCCAGGGGCTCTGGTGCCTGGGAAGTAGTACACATGCCCTCAATATTTGGGGAATGGATGGAGGAGGGTTACTGTTCACAAGCCATTGTGAAACTGTAGGCGTAGGCTCAGGAACAGACAAAAGCCTCAGGAAGCTGGACTTAGAGGACAGCAGGGGAGAGCCAGTACTACACAGCCTGTTTCAGGAGTCAGAGAAAAAATATTCGTCACACTGCCAGTGAGTTCAAGTGTGCCTGGGGCCAAAGCACTGTGCTAAGTGATTAGCTTTTCTTCTTCTCTGTTTAGCATCACAAGTGAGGTGAACCTCTCATTTTAGAGATCAGGAAACTGAGGCTCAGAAAGTTATATGACCTTTACTTAAGGTCACACAGCTGGGCAGGAGTGAGGCCAGGACTCAAACCCAGAAGCTGTTAAAATAAATTGGGTGAGAATGATACAATGGCATCCTGAATCCTTCCTCTCCTACGCAGGGTCTGGTGGCTGAGTTCCCTCATGGAATCCCCTTCAGTTCCTTTTCTGCAAAATGGAGAGAATAATGATACATACCTTGGAAATATATTACAAGGATTAAATGACACTTAAGACATGTAAAGTGCTTAGGACTGTGTCTGGCATATGGTAAAGCCTATATCGGTGTTAACTATTTTTATTATTATTATTATTAATTAAAATTCACATCACTCAGTCATTCAACCAACATCTGAACACCATGTTTCAGCCTCCAGTGGCAGACCAGGAAACTTGCACAAAGCAGGTAGTCAACGCTACAAAGCTGAGAAGAGGGCCCACTGAGGGGCACTGCAGAGGGAGCGATCTAGCCTGGGGATTTGGGAAAGGCCATTGCAGCTTCCTGGAGGACAAAAAGCCAGTCAATTCTCCATCAACAGGAAGAAGTGATCTTTTAAAAATGCAAACACAGGGCTTCCCTGGTAGCGCAGTGGTTGAGAGTCCGCCTGCCGATGCAGGGGACACGGGTTCGTGCCCTGGTCCAGGAAGATCCCACATGCCGCGGCGGGACGGCTAGGACCGTGAGCCATGGCCGCTGGGCCTGCGCGTCCAGAGCGCAATGGGAGAGGCCACAACAGTGAGAGGCCCACGTACTACAAAAAAAAAAAAAGCAAACACAGGGACTTCCCTGGTGGCACAGTGGTTAAGAATCTGCCTGCCAACGCAGGGGACACAGGTTTGATCCCTGGTCCAGGAAGATCCCACATGCACAGAGCAACTAAACCCGTGCGCCACAACTACTGAGCCTGTGCTCTAGAGCCCGCAAGCCGCAACTACTGAGCCTGTGCGCCAAAACTACTGATGCCCATGCACCTTGATCCTGTGCTCCACAACAAGAGAAGCCACTGCAACGCAAAGCCCACACACCGCAATGAAGAGTAGCCCCTGCTCGCCTCAACTAGAGAAGGCCTGCATGCAGCAGCGAAGACCCAACGCAGCCAAAAAATAAATATTTTTTTAAAAATGCAAACGCACAGCTGAGGCATTGGCGAAACCCTCAAAGAGCAGGGTCCCTCTGCCCTGAGGTGGACACAGGAGGCCCTGCAGGCTCTGGTCACTGACCTCTGCTCCCAAGACTGCCCCCCACGCCCTGCACCTCAGCCCATCCTAGCCTCTTTCTGCTTCTCCCAAAGCTCAACCCCTTCCAGCTCCAGGGCCTCTGCTCCTATTATTCCAGGCATCTCTCCTCCTGCAGGGTCTGAGCACTCAGGTGAGGAGGGCTCCTCTGCTGTGCACCTGCATCACACCTGCACATCCCCCCTAGTAACTCTCATCACGCTGTTGAACATCTGTGCCCCACCAGACAGAACATTGCAAGACCAAGGACCAAGGAGGAAAGAAATATGTGCTACATTTCTGGAGGAAATATGCCTTCCTGGAGGAAGGCACCAGATAGTTCGCAGGGATCCCAGGTTCCTTGACCAATTCACGTCATGAACTTCGTTCTGCATCTGCCTGCTCCAGAGAGATTCTGAATTGCGAAGCCCAGACCCATGACCTTCAAGGTCAGGAGACCAGCCAATTAACCCCTGTGGTGTGGTCGAGGAAGCCCTATGTACCGGCTGCCTCAAGCCACAAGAGTGAGGTCCTCCAGCTCTCAATGGCCTCTCGGTTGGGTCACCACCACCGCTAACACCACAAAAGCCAAAAAGCCACCAAGCCATCAGCACCAAGACTTCTGCCACCATCATGGCGGAAACAAACAAACAAGCTTCCTTAGAAATCCCCTTAGAGCAAACTGTTGCGGTAAAGAGAAGAGACTTTAATCTGACATTAAAAATGTTTGTGCATAGTAAGTGTCCAGTAAATATCAGTATCATCATCAATAATAATAATAAAGTATCGGGCACATAGCAGGTGCTCAGTAAATGGTAGTTCCCTGGTCCCAGGGGGACAGAAGTTGGAGTCCGTTGGCAGCTGCCCACCCTCCCCATGCCCAGGGCCTCCACCTGTGCACACGAAGTCAGAGCTGCAGGAGATCACCAGATGCAACCCTTCGGTACACAGGAGGGGAAACTGAGGCCTGGATGGGGAGGACTTGCCCCAAATCAGAAGCCAGTCTGTCCCTAGAACCTGGGTCTCCCAGGCCAATGCCTTGTCCTCGTGATAAACTCAGCCACCCAAGAAGGGAGGTTTCCAATGCATGATGCCTCTGGATGCAGGTGTCCTCCCAAGGACAGCTTTGTGAGGGTGGGGTCTCAGGCCCCTTGAGGAGAACACAGGGCTTATCTGGAAGGTCACGGCTCTGCCTCTGCATGAGGCAGGCGTAGCTTCTTGCCTTGACGGAGCCCACGGAAGCCAGCTCTCCTGCGGGTCAGGAAGGGAAAGAGATCACGGGGGAGGCCCATGCTGGCCCCTGGTTCCCTGAGACTTTAGCAGCTGTGGATATCAGCTTGGCCACCCCACAGAGTGGTCCCTGATGTTGAGATGGCCACTGTGGCCACTTGCTTTCTCCTGCTTCTGCCCTCCCCTAGGCCTCCCAGGCCCCAGCACTGGTCCAGTCTCACCGGCTACCTTCCCTGAAGCCCCCGTTTGCATTGCTCCTACCCCTCGACCCACTCCCACAGGTCAGTGAGACCCTACAGCAAGAAGTGGCATTCACACCAGGGCTGAACAATTCCAAAGCCCATGCCCTCTCCGCCTGGCCTCGCTGGCTCCTAGGTGTCCCCAGGTGCTGTTTCCTGTTGGTGCCTCCTTCCACCTTCCACAGCCTCTTTCTGCAGGAGGCTCATTCCCCCAAGGGCCTGGCAGGAGCTTCCTGTGGGGATGGTGATGACGAGGTTGAAGAACAGCTCCTAAAGCAGGAGAGCCGGCCTCTGCAGAGCCACCCAGAGGTGCTGTCAGCGAGGGAAGCTGCCCACAGTCAGCTCAGCCTGAGCACCTGCTCTGCAGGAAGTAGAAGGGGACTTTGCTGGAAATCTGCCTTTAATCTTGGCTTCCTGTTTTCTGCCCTGAGGGACTGCCCAGACATCTGAGTTTCAAACTATTTCACACCAGTTTCTCTAAACTGTCATTTCAGAGCAAAGAGGCTGGGGGAGAGGAGGAGGCAGCGTGGCGGGAAGTCCTTTCCTTCCCTGGGGACCCTGGGATCAGAGCTCAGTCCACCCATAAAGGTGCTTAAGCTCTGGATTTCTGGCTACCAACCCAACTTTTTATCGAGCTACTGCGGTGGCATTGTGTCATCAAATGCAGCCAGAAGTCCTAAGCCCTGTTCCCACATCCAGGGGTCTCAAGCCTCCCCTCTTTTCTCCATTCCCCCAAGGTGGGGACAACAGCTCAGCCTGGGAAAGCTAGCACTTGAGCCTACCTGGCAGGGAGGGGCTTCTCTTAAATTTCCTCCCCTATCCTAGAACCCGAAGACTCTTCTCTGATGAGTTCCTTTCCTAGGGTCGGCTGAGAGGGGAGGCTGTTTGGTGCCCCAGGCTTTGGAGGTCCTCAGATTGGAAGCCCAATTCTGGGAGTGGGACTCTGGGAAAGTTCTGAGTGCTTCAAGCCTCAGTGGTCTTGTCCGTAAAACGTGGCTCCAAACGCCATCTTGACATCTCCCTGTCTCACAGGTGTCTTAACCTTAGCTTGTCCAAAGTACAGCTCCTGAGCGCTACCCCCAGCCTGCCCCTCTCCCAGGTCCTCCCTACCTCAGCAAAAAGCACCAGCATTTCCCCATGTTCCAGCTGTACCTAAGGATCAGGACCCCTTTCTCCTGGGGCCTCACTCCCCCAAACAGCCCATCACCCAGAGCTGCCACGTGGCTCCCTTTTGTCCACTGGGGTCCGTGCCCATCATCACTGGCCATAATATTTAAAGTCTCCTCGCTGGTCTCTTGAGTTCTGCTCAATTGTGTCACTCCCCTGCTTAAAAACACTTCAGCGGCTCCCCAGCACTCACGTGATAAAACCCCCGCCCCATAACACCCTACCAGATCCAGCCCCTTCCTCTCATACTACTCCCCCTCGCTTGCTGGTCTTGTCACCTTGGCCTTCTGGCTGTCCCTTAAGCTGCTGGGCCCTCTGTGTCTGTTTCCCCGTCCCGCGCTCTCCTCCATCAAGCATTCATTGCCCTCATGCCACAGTGTCTGATTGCCCTGCTTATTTATTTATCCCATGAGGGGATAACCACATGGTTATCCACAGTGGTCTTTCTCGCCCTTTCAACTCCTGCATCCAGGATAGTGCCAGGCACTTAGTAGGTGCTCAGTAAGTATTTGAGTGAGGGAATGAATGAATGAATGAATGGTGGTGAGGTTGGAAGTTCATTGGCTCTTCCACTGGAGGATAGCTCTGTGGGGCAGGACCCTTTATTGATTTGTCCCCTGTGCCTGGGGTTCAGGGAAGTTAACAAATTTATTGCATTCTACCGTGAAGAGGTGGAACCAGGAGGCAAATACAGGTCTATTTGACTCCAAAGTTCACACTTAGGCCACAGCAAACCCAGGGGAAAACGTCAAACATGTTTGGGGGGGTAAAGGAAAATGCATTGGTGAAAAACTGGGACAGGGATTAGAGCATTTTCCACATATCCCCACAGCCCTTTCCCATTTTGCCAGCTGATTCAGTCAGGGGAGAGGAGATATCAACTTGGCCCTTCCAGAAGCCTTCGCAGAGCTGCTGAAGTGCTTTCCTTCAGGCTGAGAGGTGGCCCCATCCGGTCCCACTTTATCATTCCATCTTGACCTCAGAGGAAAGAAAGGGAAACCAGCCAAGCTGAACACCCTCCCCACCTCGCCCACCCCTAGGCCATTATCTTGCTGCATCTGCACCATCTCTTGTGAGACAGCTGCATTTAAGCTTGATCTTACAGAGGAGGAAACTGAGCTCAGGGACGTTAAGTAACTAGCCCAAGATCACACAACTAGGAAGTGGCCCAGCTGAAATTTAACTTTACAATTTGAACTCCAAATCCATGCTTTTTCCTGTTACACCATAGCTGTCTCTGAGACTTACTGGGTGTCTCCTCAGAGGGCAGTGGTGTGGCTACCACTTCCCTCCTTGAAGGGCTGGCTCCTTTCTGGAAACTGGCCAAGGGGTGCATCGGGTCAGAGGGCCATCCTGCAGTTTGTCTGGGGAGGCACACCCAACTTCTGCTCTTTGCAATGCACAGCCACACTGCCTTCTCAACTCACTCTCCTCCAGGACCCTAGTCCCTCACTTATTTTGAATTTCAAGACTGCCCCGTACACCTCATTTTCCCCACCACAGAATGCCCCTCCCCTCTGCCCCACCAATCCTGACCCTTCCTCCAGGGCCCAGTCCCTAGGGAGTAGCCTGCCTCCTTGTACCCACACTGGAGTCTCTGGTCTCTCCTCCATCATTGCCCCCGCCCCCAACTCTATGCTCCCCCCTCACACTCACACACACACACACACACACACACACACACACACACACACACACACTGTCTGCTCCTGAGCTCAGAGCAGATCACGCCCTGCTCCTCGTTAACAGTAATATGTAATAACAGGCGATACTTAGCTAAGGGCTAACCATGTGCCGCCCACTGCACGCTAAGCCCTTTAAGCGTATTAACTCATTTCCTCCCCACAAAACCTTAAGAAGTTGGTGCTATTACTTCCCCCATTTGGTAAACTAGAGCACAGAGAGGTTAAGTAACTTTCCCAAAATCACATAGCTACTGACAACTTCCTCACTGCTGCCAAGCTGAAAACAAAGTCCAGGAAAGTTCCATAAGGCCCTTTGGATCTCTCTTGTCTCTGGGGCTTGCAGGGACCCCATCTCCCACTACTTTCCTGGACCCACACTGCAAACTGCGGCCGTACTGAGCTATTTACAGTTCCCAGAGCCATCAAGTGCTCTCACCTCTCCCTACCTTTTTGTCCATGCTGTTCCTTCTGCCTAAGGTCCCAGCTCTGTGAAGCCTCATCAGGCCTTCCCTCTTTTCTGCTTCCTGTGGACCTTGTACACCACTTCTTCGCTTTTATCAGTTATCTCTTGGCGCTTGTCTGTTGGCCTGTCAGTACTGGGAACTCCTTGACGGTAACGAAGTCGTCCTACTAGTAGACTCCTGAATTGTCACATTCTCAGCGCCAGGTAAATGCTTGTGAATCTATAAACGCTGCTGTGAGTGAGGCCCACTCTCCACAAACAGATCCGAGGAGAGGGGACCAGGCCTGGCCTCAATCGCTTCTACATCGGGGGAGCCGCGCCCGAGGAAGGCTTGGAGGTTGCTCCAAGGCGGGCTGGTCGGCCCTCGGTGAGGGGCCTTCAGGATCCTTCAGCGCCAGTGGGCAGGTGGGGGCAGGGCGCGGGCGCGGACACACCCCCCCGCAGTGCCCCCGGCGCCCGGCAGGGGGCGCCGCCCCGCCGGCCCACGCCCCGCGGCGCGCCGGGCCGGCTCCCTCGCGCAGGCGCGCTGCCGCGGGCGGAGGATCCGGGCCGCGCTTCCTCTAGCCAGGCCTGCGAGCTTCCTCCCAGCGGAGCCCAGGGCGAGCCGAGCTTGGCCGCCGCCACTGAGACCACCGTCGCCCTCTACCTCTCGCCCCACCCCGCACCCTGCCCGGAGGTCTTGCCGCGGTGGGGTCCGAGCGGGGCGATCGCCCGGCCGCGCAGCCGTCGGGGCCATCCCCCGGCCAGCGGTCCCTCCCGCCCCAGCCAGCCTGTGGCCGCCGGAGCCTCCGGGACGTGGAACGCGGGGACCCCCTGCGGCCCCGATCCAGGGTCCGGGGCAGCCCCGGGGAGCCGGCGCGACGTCCCAAAATCGAACCTCTGTGGCGGCTTTCGGAAGCGGAACTCTACCGGGGCCGCGCCGGCTACATTGTTTCCTCCCCCCGACTCCCTCCCGCCCCCCTTCCCCCGCCTTTCTTCCCTCCCCGACCCGGGCCGCGAGGCCATCCCCCTGCCTCTGTCTGGCCGTCCCTCCTCCCCCTCCTTTCGCACCCAGACCTCTTTGTACCGCACCACCCGGGGACCCCTGCGCCCCTCCCCTCCCCCCTGGCCGCATGGACTGCCCCGCAGGCCGCTGATGCTGCCCGCAGCGAGGTGGCCCGGACCGCAGTGCCCCGAGAGAGGTGAGTGCCTGACAGACCTGGAGGAGGTGGGCGTCCGAGTGCTTCCCGGCGGGAGGTGGGTGGAGGTCGCTCGTCCCGCTTCTGTTGCTTCTGTTGCAGCTGCCGTGGCGTCCACACCCATCCCCCAACTCCCTTACACCCTCCTTCCCGGGTTCGAAATCTCCCGGGAGTCACTGTCAAACCAGACCGACTGTGAGGGGAGCGCACGAGGGAGGTACTACCTTTCGAGCCCCACAGACTTGTCTGTGGCCACCCCGAGTCTGTCCTCCCCCTCTTGGGGGGGCTGGCTGGAGCCTGGAGGGAGGGGGTCGGCGTGGGCCAGGGCCCAGGAGAATGGGCGGTTTGCCATTCCCGGCCCAGGGCCTCCCTGCAGGTTCCTTGGCGTGCCTGGTTCTGACCCCTCCCGCATTCCCCCGCGGAGGCCCTGCCGTCTCCAGGAAGCCCAGGGCCCAGCCACCTCCCTTGAGCCTGCCAGAGGTTGAGCCTGTCACCCTCAGTCTCCCAGAAGACCAGGCCTAAACCAAGGGACCTCTGACCCTAGGGTGGGGAAACTGGGCTGGGCCTCTGTCCTGGTGGAGGTGACACTGGGCATTAGGACCATGCCCCACCTCCTGGCAGCCTTGTCAGCCCCTTTTCCCAGGCTCCTCAGGGCCCAGCCAGGTGTCAGGAAGGGGCGTGTCCAGCCACTAGATTCTTGGAGCTTAACTAGGGGTTTATCTTCCCTCCTGTTTTGTAGACCGGGGGGCTGAGGCTTAAAGGGGGAGTTGCTATCCCAGGCCTCTGGCAGAGTTAGGCTGTCTGTCCTTTCATCCCCCCGGCTCTGCAGAGCTGGACTGCTGTGGGCAGAGAGAAACCAGCCAGGTGCCTTTACCCACCAGGGACATAAGCCCCCAGCTTGGCCCATGGGTCCTTGTGGGGTGAGCACGTGCTCCCCTACAGAGGGCTAGAGAGAAGGGAGAGGGCTTCCGGCCCCGGCTCTGCCTGGGTCTGGGCTCGGGCAGCATTGGCACTGCCCGTGGGATTTCCCCCTGGTGCCTGAGGCTGGGTCCCACTGAGGGATGCGGTGAGTGTGTGGGGCACCCATGGGGTGCAGCCCTGGTGCTGAGCTGAAGCAGCCTGGTGGTCATTCCTGACCTCTCCCTCCTATACACCTTTGGCTCAGCTGGTGAATGGGATCTGGATGGGGAAGGCGAGAGCCCTGTTTCCACAAGGAGCACCCTTCAGCCTTGGCATGGGAACATTGTCAGAGTGGGGACACCCAGGGTGTCTCTTCCAAGCTCCCTACACCCTGGTGTTCCCAGTGTCTTTCTTGGTGGGGCCCCAGCAGGAGCAGGGTGAAGGCAGCAGGAAGGAGGCTGGGACTGTGGCAGGATCCTTTTGCTGCTGGAAGTGTGGGAGGTTCCCTGGAGGATACTTAGCGGTGTCTGGGGCCCCTTGGGGCTGCTAGCAGTTTTGTCCCACTCAGGCCTCTGCCCTTGATTTAGAATTGTTTCCGGTTGCCCTGACATGCACAGTGGAGGGGACACAGATGTGTTGGGCCTGTGAGGCTCCCCTCACCCAGCCCTAACTTCCTTGCCAGCCTGAGGGCCTGGGGCTGAAGCCTGACATGGTTGGACGCCTGTGAGCTGTTGGGTGCAGGCCGGGGTCCCAAGACCCTTGTAGAAAGGGGTCTGGCTTCAGGCAAGCACGTGTGCAGGGCTTCACTTTTTATGTGGCGAGCTTGGTGTCTTCCTCCCTGCTCTTCTCTCTGCCTTGGGTCTGGGACAGAGAAGGACCAGAAGACGGTCCCCAGCACTGCTGCAGAGGGCACCAGGCCCCAAGGGGTTGAGCCATCACAGAGCAGACCAGAGTACAGGCAGAGACAGAGGCCCAGGGCTCACAGTGTGACGTGGCCGCCCCAACAAGCCTGATCTGGCAGGACGGCTTGGGTCCAGTTCTGAGCTTGTTCTTTGGGAGGTTTTGAACCTCATTGTCCCCAAAGGTGTTTGGTCTGGGAACGAGAAGGTAAGGAAGCACCATCATGTGTTTGAGGGGCTGTCCCAAATCAGAAAGGCCATCCCTTGATGTCCCAGACACCAGGACCAGAGCTGGGTGGCAGGTGGGTCCCCAGGAAGCAAATCTGAGCTCAGAAAACTACGTATGTAGGTAAATAGTATTAGGGTTCTTAATTTAGAAAGTAACAAAACAGCACTACAGAAAATTTAGAACACAGAAAATTCACCCACTGTTTCTTCACCGGCACAGTGACTGTTAGTATCTTGGAGCTCCCAGCCAGTCTTTTCCTGATCTTTTTTGCCTTTGTCGCTGTTTTCATTTGGGTATGCGTGCCATCACACCTTTTTTCATTTAATACCATATCTGGGCATTTTCTCATGTTGCTACACAATCTGTGCAACTTTGCTCCTAAAAAGCTACAAAATATTCCCGAAAGCTCTGCCACAGCAACCTTACTCCAACCCTCTTACCAAGCTTGTGCATTGTTGTTTCCCGTCTGTTGCTGTTGTAATTGTTGTTACTGCAGGCCCCCAAAGCAGCTGAGGGTATTGGAGAGAGTGGGCAGCTTGGCACCCAACCAACGTGATTCCAGGCCCAGCTGTGCCATTTAGGCCAGGGAAGAGGGACCTTGGACAGGTCATCCTTTGAGCCAGAGTTCCTTTATATACACAACAGGGACGGTGATACCTACTTCAGAGGGGAGTGTGCGGACACGGAACTAACTAACCAAGGTACTAGAAGGTGCCTGGCACACCCCCTGGCATCCACTGGGCGCTCTGTGAGAAGGCGTAGGCTTTGCTGAAGGAGTGCCCACTGCGGGCTGCCTCAGCGTGTGCAGAAGACACCTGGGCCAGGGCTGGCTGATGGCTTACCTAGCCAAGGGTGGCCTCTGCCCAGGGAGCCCTTCAGAAACCCTGTGTTCAGAAACTGCTCTGGCCAGTATCCTGTCCCCCATGTCTGCCTTCCCCCATCCCCATCACCATGTGAAAGGTGGGCTACTGGTTGGTTTCTGGGGCCTGGCCCTACCCATTCTCCCTCTGTTCTTTCAGCATCAGAGCTGAATGGACAAGGCTTTTTCTCTGAGAGCCTGGCTGCCTCCTGTCGCCCAGCTTCAACTACTTCCTAGGCCAGCCCCACATTTCCCCAGTGGAGATAGAGGCCTACTTTTACTGGGAAAACTGAGTCTTAGCAAGGAACCCCGGCATCCGGAGCCCCAAGCCAGGGACAGCCATGCCAGCCTCATCCTCCTGCCCAGTGGCTGGGGAAGGGAAGAAAGTTGGGGTCAGAGGCAGAGATTCTAGAGCCTCCCAGCTGAGAGTTGAAGGGGAACATAGATGGTCCACAAATCACTAGGGAAGTCTTGTGTGTTAGTGTCCTTCTCTTCAGCAGGTGCTCCCCAGGTGTAATCTGAGCGTGTACTGCTCTGACATCGCTTACTTCCTCTTGTTCCACGTCTGTGGAGATCAGAGAACTGGGAGTGCCCTGCTAGGGTCAGCCCATGGACAGTAGGAGGAAAGCAGTCTCAGCTTGGCACTCCCAGGGCCTACGAGACCATAGCCCCAGCTGACCCTGGTATGGCTCAGGACTAACCTAGGTAGAGGGTCCTCCCCAATGCGGCCCATTCATTGCAGAGGGCTCCCAGGCACATGACCTCGGACTCCGGCCACCAGACTTTTGCCTTTGGAGTGTCCCCCTCGTCCCTGGTCTTGGCGCAGGGGAGGCGGGCATTACAACTGCCCTCCTGTCCCACAGCTCAGGCTGGGATGAGGTCACAGGGTGCGGTCCTCTCCAAGATGCTGGCCTGGCTGGGGTGAGCACTTTGGGAGTTTCTCAGTGCCCCCCCTTCTTGGTTGGGGACAGGATGGGTGGAGGAGGCAGGCCACCCTCCACACCAGGCAGGGAGCACTGCCTCCCCTCCTCCTCTCCTCTGGGTCCCTTCATCCAAGGGCTGGAAATAGAATCCGCTAAGTAATGATTAAAGTCAAATTCAGACCTAAAAATAAAGAGCTGGTGAGGAAGAGCTAGTGTGCTCCCTGCGTGGCTGAGGGGAGAAGCAGGCAGGGCGAGGCTCGCTTCGGGGGGCCAAGCCCTGCTACCCGGGAGAGGCCAGAGCCTGCTTGGGGACCAGGAGTACTCCACTAACTGGGGGGCGTCTCTTGTGTCAGGCATGATGCAGCCCGTACCAATCAGGGTCAGACTGGCAGGACCAAGGAGAGAATCCCATTTTTCCCGTGGGGAAACTGAGGCCTGGGAGGGACAAGTGGTTTGTCCAGCGACTGTCCAAAGAGCTCCCCTTGGCAGGCCCCCAGGGACCTGAGGGCCCCATGCAGCCCAGCTCGCCCTTCTGCCAGCTCAGTTTCTCTTCCTGGTTTTGAGGTACTGTGATGAGGGTAGCTTCTCATCACACACCAGCTCTGTACGCCTCAGTGGGGCTGGGCCTCCAACCGCAGCTTCCCTCCGCCTCCCCCTCCCCTTCCGTGGTCTAGGCCCCTAGAAGCAGGAGAGGCTGCCTGGTGCCCCCCTCCTCCCCGCGGGTCCTCCTCTCTGCACAGTTGGAAGCCTTGTGGGTGGGTAAAAACCTGGGTGTCATCTGACGCCTGCACACCCAGGCTGCTGCCTCTCAGCCCTGCCCAGCCCAGTCGCTGTTCCCCAACCGGCCGGACGCCTGTGGCCCATGCTGTCAGGGAGACTGGAGGGGAGAGGAGAGAAGGAACCCTGAGGCCCCCCTGCCGACCAATAGAAGAGGCCAGAGTCAGAGAGGAGTCAGTCAGTAGGAAGAGGCCTGTGGTTCCAACTTCCTGGCAGGGCTCCGGGGAGCTCAGAAGCTGGGGATCTGCGTAGGCTGGAGCAGCCAGGAGGGCTTCCTGGAGAGGAAGGGCCATGAAAATCAAGAAGCGTTTGAGAAAGAGACAGGGTAGGGGCAGAGGTCCTTGCTTAGAGCTCCTCCACTCTCTAGGGCTGCTGGCTTCTCTAGTTGCTGTGCGAGGCACGGTATGGCACATACTCTGTGCGAGGCACGGTATGGCACAGATGTGACCCATCCTTCCCAGAGCAGGAGGGCCAATCTCTGGGTGGACCTCCTCTCAGCTGCCCACTCGCACCTCTCTGTCCAGGGTGTCATCTGTCCTGCCCAAGGAAAGGGTGGAGGGGTTTTCTCCTGACCAGGTTCAGACAAATCTGAGCTGAAATCTGCTCTACCCCTTGGAAGCTGGGTGATCCTCCTCAGCCTGGCTCCTCCTCTGTCAAACAGATCAGCAGTAAAACCTCATGGGGTTTTTTGGAGGATTAAGTAACTAAGGCAGGATTGGGTCAGTAGGCTCTCACTCTTCATGCTTTCATTTTTATAGTCCATCCCGTGGGGCGAGGGTGTTGGTAACCCTTCTCCCTACACTGGGTAGCAAGACTGTACGTCCTTTGAGTTGGGCCCCCTCAGCTTTACCTTCTGAGCCATGTGTTCTCGGGGTCCCAGTTCTGAGATGGGGAGACCAGGAATCTGGTGGCCAGCTCACCGGCCTCTGGGCCGCAATCTCCCCACCTGTAACGTGCCTAGGGGACTTTGGGGTGAGGGACAAGGACGCTCTGGTTTTTAAGGGGCTCTGGTTTTTAAGGGTTCGTTGGAGGTGGTTTTTAAGGGTTCATTGGAGGTCAGTGCTGAGAGGCTGTATGTAAATGTAGGCAAATGAAGATGCAAAGACCACAGCCTGTGCCGAGGTGGGTGGCGGAACAGAGGCCTGGAGTCCCCACTGCCCAGTGCATGTAGGTAATTAGGCTCCTGAGCGGTAATTAGAAACCTTTCTGGGCCAGGAGTGTCAGCCTCAGGCTGCAGCAGCGCCTGGGGAAGGCGGCTCCCCTTACTAGCCTCCTCTAGCTCCAGCCCCCACTGAGCCATTGGGGGGCAGGAAAAAAGCCAGTGAGTTGCTGTAATTTGGTTTTTAACACTTTGCAGCCATTAAACTCACCCCTCCCCTTAGGGCAGGGGTGCTGGATGCTGAGGGAACCCTGGGGGTGAGGGTGGGGCAGCTCACACTGGAGACGAAGTGGGACCGTCCATCCTTCCAGCCCTCTCCTGACCCCCGGGGAGGTTCAGGCCTCTCCAAGGGTCTTGTGCCCAATTCTGCAGCTGCCCAGCTGAGGGCTCTGGGACCACCCATCTGGCTCGGTGGGAACCAGCCTCCAGCCCATGGCCTGGTGTGTCGCCAGGGGCATCACAGTGCCGTCAGCCTGGGTGCCCTGTGCTTCTAGAACCAGAGGTGGGGCTGATTTTACTGCTGCCAAACCAGCCCAGCTGCTGTTGGTGCCCCGCCCTCCTCAGGTGTCTTTCGGAGGGGCGTGCCCAATCAGAAACGCAGAGCTGTGTGCCAGACTGCCTGGGTTCAGAGCCTCTGTTGACCCTCACCCGCCTCACCCTGAGCCTCCTCCAGCCTTCATTAACTCTCTCTGTACCACGGTTTGAAATCCTAATCCTGGCCGGATCTAGCACAGTCGCTTCTACCTGAGATCCTCCCCTCCCCTCCCCTTCTTCCTGGAAGCCTTCCCCAGTGGCCTTTGTCTCCTCTGCTGAGGCACCAAGCACACCTGGCCGTGGCTGACCAGCTGGTAGCCAGGAGGGCTGGAGCAGGGCTGGGCACAGAGGAGAGATGCCGAGTAGCATTCCTGGGGTCCCAAGGGCAGGACCTCCTGGGCCCTTCCCCCCTCCTGTCCCTCCTGGCCACCACACATGGAGCTGGGCTCACAGGGAGCCTCTTGAAACAGTGGCTCAAAGAATAAGAGGGCAAGGTGGACCTGCTTGTTGCCTCTGGGGGCTGCCCTGCCCCGCAGAGGCTCCAGCTGGGTCCTGTGGCTGGACCAGAGTCTCTGGGGGCCATGGCCCCCAGAGTTCCCCCAGGTCTCTTGTGCACTTCCCTTTTCAGTGGCTATTTTTAGCTGGGTGTAAACAGTTATTGAAGGCTCCCACGCCCCATTAGGCAGTGGAGTTTTGGTGAGGGGGGCAGGGCAGGAGCCCCTTAACCTACACTGGCCCTCAGCACGTGCTAGGCTGTGAGGGTCTACAGCTTCCCCAAGGCAGGGAAAGGGCAGTTGCTGGGCTTCCCCCCTGCCTGCCAGCCTGGGCTCCCAAGAAAGGCCTGCCTGAGGCTGTGGTCACTGACCTCAGCGCTTGGGCACAATGCCCAGCCTGTTCCTGGGACCCCAGCACAAGAACTCCTGGGAGCAGGGTTTGGGGCAGGAAGTCGGAGTGAAAGCCCCCTGTCCCCCAGCCCTGTGGGGGTGGGGTGGCAGCTGCTGTCCCTTTGGGGTTAAGTATAGTCCTGTCGGTTATGGGACCGCAGTGTGGTGCAGCCTGCCTAGCTTCCCCCTGTTGTTTGTTGGTTCATTCATTCACTCAGCACTAACGTGCTGAGCAGCCGCCCTGGGCCCGGCTGTCCTCCTGCAGGGGCTCCCAGGCCAGGGTCAGTGAGCTTCTCGCTGGAGCATGGGGCATGAGAGGCTCTGGAGGCCCGGAGCAGCCACCACAGCTGGGGAGCCACGGAAGGCTCCTGGCACAAGTGGTTTTCAAAAAGTTATTGATTTTCTTACTAATCTTATTTTTAGGGAGAAGGTAATAGATGCATGTGGTTAAAAAAACAAAAGTTAAAAGAACAAAATAGCAAATATACAACGAACAGTAAGTTTCCCTTGAACTTGATACTCACTACTCCTTCCCATTCCCAGAGACAACCTCTGTTATCAGTTTCTTCTATCTTTCAGAGATAATCCGTGCATATCTAAGGTTAGGGGTGAATGGTATGTCCTTTTAAAAAACAATAATTTGTAATATACCATGGGTGATGTCCGGCACCCTGCTTTTTTTTCGGTCTTTGAGTATTTCAGACCTACCAAAAAGCTGAAATAATGGTATAATGAATACCCATGTATACTTTACCCAGTTTCACCAGTTCTTAACATTTTGCCACATTCGCTTTACCTCTTCTTTTATATACATGGACATATGTGTATACGTATTTTTTTTTGCTGATTTATTTGAGTGTTAGTTGCAGGCATCGTACCTTTCTCTCCCGAGTACGTTATCGTGTATCTCTTACATAATCACAGTACCGTGATCACACCTAAGAAAATTAACATTAATTCCATGACATTATCTAACATTTTCATTTTCCCAGTTGTCCCCAAATGATCTTTACAGCTATTTTTTCCCTCTGATCCAGAATCTTATTCAGAATCACTCATGGAATCTTGCTATCATGTGTCTTTTCTTTTCTTTTTTTCTTTTGCAGCTTTGTTGAGATATAATTGCGATTTAATGTTGTGTAAGTTTAAGGTATACAGTGTGATGATTTGATATATGTGCATACTGTGAAACGATTACCACAATGAGGTTACCTAACACATCATTCACCTCACATAATTACCATTTTGTTGTTGTGTCATGTTTCTTTTGTGTCTTGTTTAATCCAGAACATTCCCCAGCCTTTCTTTGTTTGTTTTGTCTTTTATGACATTGACTCTAAGAGTCCAGGCCGGTTATTTGGTCTCTGTCTGCCTACGTCTTCCTGATTGGAGTCAGGTTAAGCAGCTCTGCGGGCCCATCGCACAGAGGATGCTGTGCCCTCCTTAGTGCAGGAGGCACGCAGTGTGCGCCTCTCATTATTGGTGATGCTTAATTTGATCACTTGGTTAACGAGGTATCTGCCACATCTCCCTGTGGTGGAGGTGCTTTTTCCTCTCTCTGATTAATCTGGAGGGTGGTACTTAGATGCCATGTCACTGTCCTATTCCCCCAGCAACGTTTCCTTCGTGCCTTGAGCTGGCTTTTTGCCATTTCTACTTACTCTATCATGGGGAGGCTTCTGTATCAGCACCTGGAGATCCGTCCTGGCCCCATAACAGCTGGAGTTGTGTTGTTGCCTTTTCAGGCTATCTGGTCATATATTTACTTGGTTCTTTATTAACGGACATAAAGGTTGTCTCCCAATCTCTTGCTACAACAAATAGTACTGCAGGGACTGTCCTACTACATTTTCTTAGGCACACGTGCAACCCCTCAAGGTTGAGTGGAAGTTCCTTGGGTAGAGAAGGGGGAAGGAGTGGAGAGGGAATGCCAAGGCGGGAAGGTGGGTGGGGTACCATGGTCCTAGGAGCAGCGGGTGAGAAAGCGATCTGGTTCAGGTGCTGGAGAGCCAGTGAGTCCCAGAAGGGTCAAGGGAATTTCCCAAGGTCACACAACAAGTTGGTGGCAGAGCCAGGAACAGGACTCAGAGCCCTTGACTCCCTGGACAATGTTCCTGCACTTCTTCCACAAAGTGGCCTGAAACAAGGTTCACATAACCCTGGAAGGGCCCCTCTGTGCCTGATCAAGGCCTGACTAGAGGCCTAGGTTCGCAGTAGCTCCTCCCAGCCACTCTGACTCTTGGCCTCTGACCTGGAAGGGGATAGACCGGCTGGACCCTCAGAGCCCTAAGGACGGGACCTTCCTGGCCTCATGACTTCGCCAGGGAGGAGCCATCAGAGAGGGTCTGCAGCTCCTGCTGGCAGGATTTCTGTGGGAAGAAAGCAGGCTTCAGAACAGCCCTGGGAGCTGTAGGGTTGTCACCAGCCCATTGTACAGATGGGGAAACTGAGTCCTGAAGTCATAGCCAGTAGAGCAAAGGGGAGAGGCTAGCTCCTCCCTTCCGTTTCCATATCTGTCAAAACCCAGACCCTCAAGGAAGGCCACCCTGACCCTCCTGGCCTTGCCCCTTCCTCTGAGCACCGCTTGATTCTCCCTCTTCCCTTGCACTCTCTTTTCGAGGCCAGTGTGGTCCCAGCCAGCTGGCAGCCCCCGCATGGTGCGTGCACATAAGGCAGGAGGCACCAGGGGTGGGGGTAGAACTGGCCTGCTGGCTCAGGCATATGACATCTGCATGGGGCAGGATGCTCACTGGAGGTGTAGCCTCAGGTAAGGCCACTTGCCTCTCAGCCTGGCTCATCTGTAAAATGGGGATAATAATAGCCTCTCCCTCTCAGTTGTCAGAGGATTTGATGAGCCATAATGTGCCAAGGACAGGGCGCAGCACAGAATAAGTGCTCAGCAAACAGGACCTATTATTATTTTTGTTATTATCATCTAGTCAGTGGGGAGGCGGCAGCTGCAGGCCTGCAGGGGAGGGAGTGTTTGCAAACTGACAGCTGGGAGGGTGACTAATGGTGCCTCAGCCTCCTCGCCCTCTCTCCCTTGGTGGTGGTGAATCTTGCGAGGGAGGGAGAGGCAAGGGGATGTGGAGAGCTGGCAGAGCCCCTATTCAGAAGGTCTTGAAGGTTGGGGGCCCAGCCAGCCACAGAGGGACCCCAGTTCAAGTTCCGGACCATCGTCCCTAACTAGCTGTGCGACGTAGGGCAAGTTGTTCAAACCTCATGAGCCTCAGTTTCCATTTCTATAAAATGGGGGCAAGAGGAGCTCACGGCTCCCACATGTGGTTCTTGGGAGCCTGGAGGTGCTTCCTATACTCATGGTGGCTCAGTCGTGTCAATGTATGTGTGTGTAGGGGAGTCCAGGCTCATCCTTCTTGTGCCCCAGGCTCCCTGCCCAGATGGCAGAGGTTGACGGGCTGGCCTTGGGACAGGAAGCACTATGTATGCCGGGAGGAAGGGAAGCCTGGAAGTGGGGCCTGGACGCAGTGGTGCTTCTCCCCACCTCTGTTCTCCCCGGCTCCTTCTGGTCTCCAGGACCACACACTCCCCTGCTGAGGCCCACAGACCCCATGGCCCTCATAAGCAAACCCTGTTTCCTCACGTCAGCGTTTGAAGCCCCCGCATCCCTGCAAGTTTTGTGCCAGGCGGACCCAGTACACACGGTCTCCTGCCGCAGACTGACAGGGTGCTCAGACTGTCAGGGTCTGTTTCCCGCCCTCCTCACCATGGGCTTCCAGCCTGGGGTGCCCCTGCCTTTTTTAGCCCTCTAGCCTTCAGGGCTCAGCTCCAGCGCTCCTTCCTCCAGGAAGCCCACCTAAGCTCTGCAGTCCTCACTCACCTCACACCCCTAGGCACTTGCACTCAAATGTCTTCTTCCACCGCCTGGCCTGGGGTAGGTGGTAAAGTTTGTGAGTGTCAACCAGGCCCCAGGCCTTGTGTGTCCTGCAAATGAGCCTGGGAACAAGGCACGTGGAGGAGTTTTTCTTCTAACGTACTGTGAGCACGGAGTAGTCACTGGCCCTGCCTGAGCCTCAGTTTCCTCATCTGTCAGAAGAGGACAGTAGCCCCATCCCTCTGCTTCCTGGGACAGGTACTCCGGGGCTCTGGGCTGTGTTTGGGAAGATGCTGGTCATAGAGGGCGTGCTGAGCTGGGGCCACAAAGAGTATGTGTGCAAGACGGGGTTGACTTGCTGCTCTTGGGGCGTGGGGTTGGCTGAGGTGACTTTCTCGGGGTAGTCAATTTTATTGAAGTAAACACATACACCAGAATGTATACCAGCCACAAGGGTACAGCTCAGTGAAGTGTTACAGAGTTGAACTTGCCCCCTTCCAGTCACTGCCTCCTCCAAGGGGAGTCGCCATCCTGCACTGGAAAATCCCCTGACTGTGGAGTTCATACAAATGGAATCACAAGGCATGTGTGCTTTCTGTCTGGCGTCTTGGTTAGCATGTTTAGATGCATCAGTGTTGTTTCATAGCTGTAGTTTATTCATGTTTACTGCTGGCCAGTACTCTGTGAATGTACACAGTTTATCCATCTCACTCCTCATGGGCGTCTGGGCAGTTCCCAGTGTGAGGTTTGTTACAGACTGTGCTACTGTATGTGCGCCTGTGCCTGTGTCAGCAGCGCCTGCCCTGTTTTCTCTTGGGTGTGTGCTGGGAAGTAGGGCTGCCAGGCCATGGGGTTGGCATACATTTGGCTTCAGAGATACTGCCTGGGTGAGTTTTTATAGGTGACAGAACTAAGAGGCCCACAGAGGACAAGGGACTTTCCCAAGGTCCCAAGCACCTTCCCCAGGTTCACAGCTGCCCTGTGGTCCCCCACAGACCACTTAGCTGATATCCAGCCATGGGGGGCTGGTGGGGCAGGCATTACTCACCCACTACGCTTTGTAGCCTCTGTTGGTCACTCCAAGGGCTGTAAGGCCACAATGGGCTCAGGGTTGACGGCCCTCTGTCCTTGGGGGTCCTCAGCCCTCATCCCCTGCCTCCTCCCCTGCCCCGTGCCCTCAGCCTGCTGAGACTGGAAAGGACAGCCCTTGCCCCAGGTCCCAGCTCTGGAAGCCTCTGGCATCTGTTCGCATTGCTATGGGGAAGGAGTAGGGTCTCAGTGATGGAGGGAACCATCTCCTCTCACAGCCTTCCCTCAATCTTCCCCTCTCCCCACAGCTCTCATGGTACCAAGTGACAGGTTGGCCTTCCTGTGACACGGGGATACCAGATCTTCTGAGAAGATGTCGGCAATTCAGGTACTGCAGGGGCAGGGGTCTAGGGCAGTGGAGTATCCCCACCACCACCACGGGGGTGCTGAGAAGAGTGAGAATGAGGATTCAGGTCGATTCATTCCCCTTTTCCCCAGTCCTGGCTTTCAGCAAAATGGAATTCCAGGGCCCACTGTCAGATGCACGGCCCTCAAGATGGGAGCACAGGTCTGGGGGCCGTGGGGAAGTCTCAGCTAGAAGACACCCAGAGCTCTCCAGGGGAAGGGCACCTCACCCAGACTCAAGGAGGCCAGCCAAGAGGCTGTGACCTTGAGGGCTCGCAGGTGGGTGGGGCCCCAGGCTTCTCCGCCCACGTGTCGCCTGCCCTGCAGGCTGCCTGGCCATCCGGTACAGAATGTATTGCCAAGTACAACTTTCACGGCACTGCTGAGCAGGACCTTCCCTTCTGCAAAGGAGACGTGCTCACCATTGTAGCTGTCACCAAGGTAACCAGGGACTTCACACCCCTACCCACTTCCTACCTCTGGGTTTTGTCTCCCCTGCACGGGAGGGTGAGCCTGAGAGCGTGTCTGGGCTCCCCTCTCCCCAGGACCCCAACTGGTACAAAGCCAAGAACAAGGTGGGCCGTGAGGGCATCATCCCAGCCAACTACGTCCAGAAGCGGGAGGGCGTGAAGGCAGGCACCAAGCTCAGCCTCATGCCGTGAGTACCCCTGGGTACGGTTGGGAATTCCCAGTCTGGGAGGAAGGAGGACGGGGAGCCCTGTTACCCCTAGAAGAGAGTCCGGAGAGCAGGGAGGCGAGAGTGAGGGGCTGGGATGTCCGTGAGGGCCTCTCGAGACGAGGGCAAGGGCATGGGTGCCGGGCCTCAAAGGGGAGGACGGAGCTAGGAGGGCTGGGTGCCGGACCTCAAAGGGGAGGACGGAGCTAGGAGGGCTGAAGAAAGAAGGGCAGGAGGCAGAGGATGAGGGCCTCCAGAGCCTGTCTGAGCCCTGAACTGTGGAGAGGTGCCAGCCAGAGGGAGGGCCTTCGGGAAGTGGAGCCTGGCAGTGCCCTTGGGCCACCATGACCCCAGGCCTGGCCTCCCCGCAGCTGGTTCCATGGCAAGATCACGCGGGAGCAGGCAGAGCGGCTCCTGTGCCCACCAGAGACAGGCCTGTTCCTGGTGCGGGAGAGCACCAACTACCCCGGGGACTACACTCTGTGCGTGAGCTGCGACGGCAAGGTGGAGCACTACCGCATCATATACCACGCCAGCAAGCTTAGCATCGACGAGGAGGTGTACTTCGAGAACCTCATGCAGCTGGTGGAGGTGAGCGGAGCGCGCCGGCCCTGATTCCGGCTACAGTCCCACCACTCTAGCTGGATGACCTTGGGCACGTCCTGCAGCCTCTGCAAGCCCACGTTTCCTCATGCCTCGATAGAGCCCGTGCTGTGTGCCAGCGTTGAGCTCTGACCCCACAATGCCTGCACAGGGAGGTGGTACCCCAGTTCATAGGCCAGGAAACAGAGGTTCAGAGCGGTTAAGAGACCTGCCTCTGGTCACACAGCTGTGACTTGGAGGCGCCAGGACTAGAATCTGAGTATTCTGATCCCGGGACTAGCTTCCTTCCAGCCACTCATAGAGCTGTATGCCCAGCCGTGTGTACGTAAACATGTCCTCCTGAGCTTCACCTTGATGGCCCACATGTCCCTGCAGCTCCCAAGGCTGTCTCTACCCCAGGCAGCCTCCAGATGCCTCCTGTGCTCGCTCGCAGCACCTTCCCCCGGTTGGCCTGGCTTGGCCTATGACAGGGGAGGGTCCTGTGCACACCTGGCTAGAGGCTGGTATTAGACTGAGCCAGGGCTTGTCCTCTGCTTTGGGATGCTGGTGAGGCCCAGAGTGATCACAACAACCCGGTATCCGTCCAGCACCTGGGTGTGGGGTGGCATGGCAGATGGACCATGTGTCTGGGGCCTCCCTAACCCCTGCTAGAAATGGAGAGCCCTTCTGACCCAAAGCAACTCTGGGCTGGGTGGGACCGGCCTCTGCTGCCATCTGGTGGTCAGACCGGGGCAGTGCACGGGAGCCGCGGGTGGTACACAGGGGGCTGGCCCTGATCGCCTGCCCTGCCCTCTACAGCACTACACCTCAGACGCAGATGGACTCTGTACTCGCCTCATCAAGCCAAAGGTCATGGAGGGCACCGTGGCGGCCCAGGATGAGTTCTTCCGCAGTGAGTGCCACCCCCCCACGCCCACTCCTCACTTGCCCACCCACCTCCTCCCACCCGGGCTTCCTGGCACTACCCCCTCCTGGAGGCTCTGGGAACCCCACATAAGTCACAGTCCAGTCTGCTTCTGCTGTGACCCCCGCTCTGGCTTCAGCACCCCTCACTCACCACCCACTCCCTCGACAGGCGGCTGGGCGCTGAACATGAAGGACCTGAAGCTGCTGCAGACCATTGGGAAGGGGGAGTTTGGAGGTGAGCCAGAGAGGGTGGGAGCCCTAGGAGAGGCTGATGACTGGGGGGAGTCCAGGAAACGACCCCCAACTCTCTTGCCCCAGACGTGATGCTAGGTGACTACCGAGGGAACAAAGTCGCCGTCAAGTGCATTAAGAACGACGCCACTGCCCAGGCCTTCCTGGCTGAAGCCTCGGTCATGACGTGAGTTGGGGCAGGGGGTGGGGAGGTCACCCGGGGCCAAGAGGTGATGGGGAGGCTTGGCAGGCTCTGACCACCCCGTCCTGCCCCAGGCAACTTCGGCATAGCAACCTGGTACAGCTTCTGGGCGTGATCGTAGAGGAGAAAGGTGGGCTCTACATCGTCACCGAGTACATGGCCAAGGTGTGTGCCTGCCCCGCGATCCAGTTGCCAGCCTGGAGCTAAACACTGGGGCTCGAGCCTTCCAGCTGCCCCAAGCCCCCCGCCATACCCTTGGGCCCCTGCTCCCTCAGTCCCTTCTCTCCAACTGGTCTTTGAAGTCACCAGGGCTTGGCTTTTGTCTTGGCTCATCATTTATTCACTACGACCTTGGAAAAGTTGTGTCACCCCTCCAAACCTCAGGTCCTCATCTGTGAATGGAGGTAGTAACAAAGTTTACCTCAGAGATTTATGAAGATTAAGAGATAATGCATGATAATTGCTGAGCACAGCGTCCGGTGTCCAGACTCTGATATTCCTTCAGTAGTGACGTCCTGACCTCTCCCCTGCCCCTCCCCTCTCCTGACACCTCCCTTGAGTGTCGCCATTTACCCAGCCCCAGGCCCACTGTTCCCAGGGTCTAGAGGGCAAGTCTGACTTATAGGGCCTGTTGGTCTGTCTGTCCTGCCCCCAGGGGAGTCTGGTGGACTACCTGCGGTCTCGGGGTCGGTCGGTGCTGGGCGGAGACTGTCTCCTCAAGTTCTCACTGTGAGTGAAGCAATGCCTGATGGGGGGGGGGGTGGCTGCTATGGGATCCCTGTCTGAGAGGACATGTGGCTGGCTCGCCCCCAGAGATGTCTGCGAGGCCATGGAATACCTGGAGGGCAACAACTTCGTGCACCGGGACCTGGCAGCCCGCAACGTGCTGGTGTCCGAGGACAACGTGGCCAAGGTCAGCGACTTCGGCCTCACCAAGGAAGCTTCCAGCACCCAGGACACGGGCAAGCTGCCGGTCAAGTGGACAGCCCCCGAGGCCCTGAGAGAGAAGGTGGGCGCGCCTCTCCTCAGGGCCTGAGCAGTGGTGGGTGGGGTTCCCGGGTCACCTGCACCCCGCAGTTCCCAGGACCTGACACTGCCTCTCCCATCCACGTGGCAGAAATTCTCCACCAAGTCTGACGTGTGGAGTTTTGGGATCCTCCTCTGGGAAATCTACTCTTTCGGGCGAGTGCCTTATCCAAGAATTGTGAGTGTGGGCGCTGGGGCTGGGCGGGGCTTGGAGCAAGGGAGGGGGTGACAGGGAGGGGGACCGGCTGATCCCCACCTCCCCGGCCTGAGGCCTAGAAGCTGCAGACCTGCCCTCGGGACCTTCCAGGCTCTCCCCTGGCCGGGGCTGAGGCGGAACTAGGGGGGTTCTTGGAGAGCAACGCTGAGTGGGGGTCCCCTCGGGGTCAGGCCTTACACCGATGCGTACCACCCACCTGCCCACAGCCCCTGAAGGACGTTGTCCCGCGGGTGGAGAAGGGCTACAAGATGGACGCCCCCGATGGCTGCCCACCTGCAGTCTACGAGGTCATGAAGAACTGCTGGCACCTGGACGCCGCCATGCGGCCCTCCTTCCTGCAGCTCCGTGAGCAGCTGGAGCACATCAAAACCCACGAGCTGCACCTGTGACTGCCGGCCTCCGCCCAGGTCGGGGGCCTGTGGGGACTGAACCCAGAGAGATTGCGGACCTGGTGCCCCACTCGCTGGGCCCAAACCCGAACTGAGCCCAGCAGGACCGTGGGCCTCTTTTCTCTGTCGCAGCCTGCGCCCCTTCTGGCCCCCGGAGACCCCACCTAGGCTTGGCACCTTCTCTCATGGACCCACCTGTGGGGCTTTGGGAACCCCGCCCAGGGCCAAGAAGGGAGGAGGCTGAGGAGCCCTACTGGGGTCAGGCTCCCCCTGGCCTCCCGTATCTCGCCTTCTTAGAGTTTTATCCCTTTCCTTTTTTGAGATTTTTTTCCGTGTGTTTATTTTTTATTATTTTTCAAGATAAGGAGAAAGAAAGTACCCAGCAAATGGGCATTTTACAAGAAGTACGAATCTTATTTTTCCTGTCCTGCCCACAAGGGTTGGGGAGACCAGGCCCCTCTCTAGGGACCCATCGCCCCAGCCTCGTTCCCCACCCCGTGTTCCTTGTCCGTGTTGCCTCGGTCGCCCCGTGTCTGCGCTTGACCATGTTGCACTGTTTGCATGCGCCCGAGGCAGACGTCTGTCAGGGGCTTGGAGTCCGTGTGCCGCTGCCGCCCGCCCACCCACCTGCCTTGTGAGATGGAATCGTAATAAACCACTCCATGAGGACCCCGCCGCCCAGTCTCGGCGCTTCCTCCGCCGAGCCTGCCTGTCCCACCCGGCCTCCCATCCCCGTGCCATCTTGTCCATCCCCCTGTCTCTGTGAGTGAGGCTGTGCTTGCCCTGTGAGTGGGGCGGGGTGGGGAGCACCGCGGGCAGATGTAGCCGCCGCCTTATGTCAGCTGCACGAGCGAGTGTCCTGTGTCTGCCATGGGAGAGCTCTCACTACCCGCCTCTCCCAGTGTCCCGCTGCCAGGCAGGTTTGGCCCTGAGGCCGCCCTGGGCTTGGGTCCCGTCCACAGGGTGATGCCTGGGCATCCCGGCCGCCTCTCCTGCCGTGTTGTTCAGGCCCTCAGCACGAGGAGGGCTGGAGCCACGGACGGGGGAGAAAGCCAGGCCTGACCAGCTGGAGATGGGCTCCCCTTGGTAGGAGGCAGGATAAACGTCTGGTGCTTCAGAGGAGATGGTGACCTGGAGTGGGAGGGGGAAGGGGAGACTCTGATACGCTGGTGGTTCTCACAGTCCGCCTAAGATGTAGCACTGCCGCCCCGTCCCCAGCCCTGTGTGTGCCCAGCCCCGTGCCTGAGGACACAAAGGTGGGGGGGGGTCTTCCCCACCGCACCTTGTGGGGCACAGATGGAGAACGCGGACCAGCCATGGGGTTTTCTCCCCTCGGGTTCCCCAGGGCCAGTGGTCAGTGTGGAACCTCTGAGGGCTGTTGGGAGGCTCACCTCATTCACTGAGACAGGCAGCAGGGGTGGGGTTCCCCTTGTTGGCACTCCGCGCCCGCCTTTCCTAGCCAGCAAGCCCTGAAATCCAGGCAGTTCTGACCTGGCAGTACGCCTCGCGTCTGCAGCTCCTCGGCCCACCGTGGTCCAGCACCATCACCTCCCACAGCCCAGTGTTGCCACTCCTCACCTCCCCGAGTCCGTCTGCACACAGCCAGACTCATTTTTCTAAAACTAGACTTCATTCAACAACAAATATTTGGATACCTGCTGTGTGTAGGACTGGGGTTCAGCAGTGAGCAAAACAGACCCCGTGGAGTTCACAGTTGGGAAGACAATCACATAGACAATTACAAACTGATAAGTGCTGTGAAAGAAACATACATCATGGGAATCGGGCCTTGACTGTAGATCAGGGAGGGCTTCCCAGAAGAGGCAGCATCAGAAGGATGAACGGGAGGGTAAGGGAGTGGGTAGCAGCATACCAAGAGGGAGGAGCCAGCTGGTCCCTGCTTCCCAGAAATCACTGGAGAGGGGAACTGAGCCTGCCATAGGTGTTAGCCGCAAGGAGGTTGCTGGTGACTTTAGCAAGACCTGAGTTTGCTGGGGGTGGATTCCAGATCACAATGGCTAGAGGAGGTGCGAGGAATGCGGGAAGGTAGGCAGTCTTTGGAGGAGCCTGGCCGTAATGAAGAGGAGAGGGGGTGAGAGGATATTTAAGGCAGCAGAGGCTTGAGCAAATATGACCGCCAAAGGGAAGGACGTTTACCTTGGGATAGCGTCCACATACTGAGAGGGAGGCGGAAAATATAGAGGGGAGGTCATGGTAGTGATTGAAGGTGGAACCTTCCCTAGAGCAAGGTCGGGCAGCTGGAATCCAGACCGGAAGGGGCAGTGGGTGTGCGATGGGAGAGGGACTGTCCTGGTGAGACTGCCAAGGGGAGGGAGTCACGCGGTGGTAAATGTCTGACACTCAGGTCTAGGGCAGGTGTGGGGGAAGGGAGCTCTGATGTATAGTGTGCCGGTGTCCATGGTGTACCCTCTGCCAGGGTAGATTTCATGCTACCAACCTGACTTCACTGAAAGCAGGGATCAGGGTGGACTCTGACAATTGGCTCTCACTAGCTGGTCTGGAAGCCAGTTCAGGTTCAGAAACTTGCAAAGATGCCTGTGGCCATGAGGCCACAAGAGGGGCCAGGCAGGCGTCATAATGGAGAATTGCACCAAGTGTGACAAGCAAGAATAAAGGGGCGGGCTTCCCTGGTGGCACAGTGGTTTTGAAAGTCCGCCTGCCGATGCAGGGGACGCGGGTTCATGCCCCGGTCTGGGAAGATCCCACATGCCGCGTAGCGGCTGGGCCCGTGAGCCAAAAAAAAAAAAAAAAAAGAATAAAGGGGCAAGTTCCAGCTGATGGGGTGCTGCGGGAATGCAGGCGCAGGTAACGGGATGTTCCTTCTACCTGGTGGCATGTGAGCCCCCCTCCTGCTCCCATTCCTTCATTACTTCTCCCCTCTCTCCCTTGGTTTATGGTTTTTTATTTTTCCCCTCTTTCTTCTCTCATCCTCCCCTTGTGCTCTACTGGCAACTACTGGCAACTGGCATGTCATAGATGAGCGAGACAGAGTTCTCACCCAAGGAGCTTACAGACCTGGGGGAATCCGCTCAGGGCTCAGCTCGGTGCCCAGAAATCTGGTGGATGTTGCCCACCGCCAGCACCGAGCCCGTGAGGCAGAGGACGGAGGCGTGGGGCAGCTTCTCAGATGTGTGGAGAGCAGTCAGGGACGGGGTGGGGCGATCCTGGCAAGGGAAGGGCACTGACTGGGCAAAGGCGGTGAGGTGCTTAAGTGTGGCCGGGATAAGGTGCCAAGGGGTGTAGTTTGGGAGCACGTGAGGCTGAAGAGAAATCAGGGCCCAGACCCCACCTGGCTTTGCAGGCCCCTCAAGGAGTTTAACTTTATACAAAGATGACCAAGAGCAATTGAAGGATTTAGGGCGGAGTGACATAGATCTGCACTTTAGAAAGATCATTCTGGCTGCAGTCTGGCTAGAGGAGGTTGTTGCCAAGATCTTGGCTCTCTGTGCACCACTGCCGAACGGAAATACGGAGACAGAGTTATAGAGGAGAAGGAAAGAGCGGCTTTATTTCTTTGCCAGGCAAAGAGGCAACACAGTAGTCTAGCGCCTCAAGAACTATGAGCCGCTCTTTCTTTCTCCTCCATAACTCTGTCTCCGTATTTCTGTTCGGCATCGGTGCACAGAGAGCCAAGATTTTGGCAACAGGGTGGTGGTGTCCGGAGTGGAGACAGGGAGATGGTGGGGAGGCTGAGAGGCCAGACAGGAGGTGACTGATGGTGGCCTGGACGAGGGAAGCTGGTAGGAAGTGGAGAGGAAGATGAACACGGTGTTTTACTGAGCTGAGCTCTGTCACGCCTTGTTCTAGTGGATGTAGTATCTCACGTAACCCTCCAAACAACTCTTGGAGATATATGCTATTATTATCTCCATTTTACAGGTAAGGAAAGTGAGGCTTGGAGAGATTAAAGCATCAGGTAACCGTATGAGAGTGGCAGGAGCAAATTGAAGAGCTTGCTGATGGCTGATGCGAGGATGAGGCAGAGGAAGGGATCTGGGGGGATTCCAGTATCCAGCTTGATAAGGTGGGTGGTGCCACCCATTTCCCCTCAGCCCTGGAGGAGGATGTGCTGGGGGTTGGAGAAGAGGAGTTTGGTTTGGACGTGTTGTCTGGGGGCCTTTGAGATATCCAAGCAGAGAGGTCTACTCCAGGGTTAGACATTCATTCGGGGCTGTGGCTGCAGGAGAAGCCAGGCTGAAAGTAGAGATTTGGGGATCGTGGGCACAGCAATGGTGCTTGAAGCCATGGACGTGGACGAGCTTGGCCAGGTAGCACGTGGAGCCTGAGGAGAGACGTGACCCGTAAGGGGCCAGGGAGGGAGAACAGTGACCAAGAAGCAGCTCCTGGGATGGCCCAGGGCAGCAGAGAGGCAGGTGAGCCCTGGGGCAGGGTTTCTCAGAGCAGGGGGAAGAGAGGGGGTGTCCACAGCATTTCACATTGCAGAGACCGTGTTGAGAATTGTCTGCTAGGCACAGAGAATGGGCATCGTCAGGCCTTGCTGGAGCAGTTTTCCTGGGAGGCGGAGGTGGGGAGGGCAGGAGCTGGAAGGTCTTAGGGGGAGGCGAGGAAGCAGGGCTGGAGGGGAGCCCACCTTTCCACAGCTTGGCTGTGAAGGTGAAGCGGGAGAGCAGGTGGAGGTAGCTGAGGGCTTAGTGTAGAGAAATGAAGTTCTTCTTTTAGCGTGTCCTAAAATTTTCCATTTACAGCCTTGGTTTTAATTACTTTGTGGAGCTTCAGAATCTTAATCCTACTGGGGGTTTACAAAGTACAGTAAAACTTCAGCTACCCAGAAATCTTGGCAAACGAGCTACGCTGGAAAACCAAAATGTACTTGGATGAAAATATTTGAAATATAGGATTTCTTACTTTTTAAAAACTTTTTTTATTATGGAAATTATCAAACAGATAAAAGTAGAGAGAAGAATATAAGCAAGCCTCACGTCCCCACAACCCAACTTTATCAGTTATTAGCTCAAGGTCAATCCTGTACCATGCGCACGCTGTTCCCCTCAAGCTCTGGGATATTTGGAAGCAAATCCTAGATGTTACGTCAATTCATCCGTAAAGCTTTAGTATGTTTCTCCAGAAGACATAAGAAAAAAAAACAAAACACTACACAGTACCATTATTACTCCTAAAAATTCTAACAAGAATTCCTTAATTTAATCAAATATCCATTGTGCAAATTTCCCCAATTGTCTCATTTTTCCCACATTTAGTTGGTTAAAATTAGGCTCCAAACAAAGTCTATGCATTGCATTTATTTGCTCTGTCTCTTAAGGCTCCCTTTCTATTTTCATATACTTTATTTGTTGAGGAAACTAGGTTGCTTGGAGGCATGAGTGTTCGGGAATATGGCAGAGAGCGGAGTATTGCAGCAGGGAGAGCAGGATAGGGAAGGATGGGGTGGGTAGGTAATGGCCAGACAGTGGGGACATCCATCTGTGGGAAGGAGGCAGGATGTAGGGGCCCATCCCAGGCAGGGAAGAAAGACAGAGCTGCGGAGGGTGGCCCATCCCAGTGACCCCTGAGGCCCTGCAGCCGCTGGGGCAGAAGGGAGGTAGAAGGATGGCCTGAGACGAGGAGCAGGGGCAGAGCTCAGGTTGGCAAGAGGTCAGGCTGCCCATCAGGCTGGAGGTGAAGTGACGGGCAGGGCCTGAGGTCAGGCCTGGAAGGAACAGGATGTCTGTGCTGGGCAGGTGGGGAGAGGACAGTGCCAAAACCCAGCTCCTGGCCCATCCCGGCTCCTCCCCACCTGGCCCCATCCCAGGAGGCCCTCCCTGGCCTCCCAGCTGCAAATCCACCCTTAGGCCCAGATACCAGATCCTTTCACAGTGCTGGTGGTCCGTGGCCTGGATCCCTTGCTCTGCCTCTCCTCCTCTTCTTACTCCTGGACCCTCACAGCCCTGAGTGGGGCCATCCTCCTCAGCGAAGGTTTGATTACAAGCTCAGCTTCAGAGGACCAAGCCTGGCATTGCCTGGGGCTGGAATACCCTTCTGGAGCCATCACGGAGGTAAGGGGGCCAGCCATGCCCAGGGTGGAACACTGGAGGGGCTGACCAGCTCTGGGTGGCTGTGACTTGGTGGGGAGCAGGCCTGCCAGTACCAGCCACTGCCCAAGATGGGGCCAGGCCTGGGCAGCCAGTGCCAGGGGCCCAGGGCCCCTCCCAGACCTGTCTGCTGCTCCACGACAGCCCCACCCCCAGCCAGCAGCCTCAGTTTCTCCTCTCTGCTTCTCCTCTTCTTTGCCCTGGGGCTTCTCTCTTCTCTCTTTATTTTTTTATTTTTATTTTTTGCGGTACGCAGGCCTCTCACTGTTGTGGCCTCTCCCGTTGCGGAGCACAGGCTCCGGACGCGCAGGCTCAACGGCCATGGCTCACGGGCCCAGCCACTCCGCGGCATGTGGGATCTTCCCAGATTGGGGCACGAACCGTGTCCCCTGCATCACAGGTGGACTCTCAACCACTGCGCCACCAGGGAAGCCCTCTCTTCTCTTTTTACCCCTCCTTGGAGGACCCCTCACCCTGCCTCTTGGACCTGTGAACACACACACACACACACACACACACACACACGTTCATAGGATGAGTCCCAGACACCAGGCAACTTGGACCAGCAGCAACCTACACTTTGGCTCCACGCCGTTGGGTCTGTGGCTGTCCAAGAGAACTAGGGGGCTGCCTGGAGGGAGGCATCCCCATGGCCAGCTGTTTTGCCAGAGAGGGCCCCAGCCCTGCCCTGTATGTTTGTTGGGTGGAAGCAAGCATGAGAGCATCTTAGCCCATACTTTGTATCCAGGGCCTTCTAAATCCAGACCTACGAAGAATCTGTCTTCTGCTTAGTCTTGTTCTAAAAAGATTCTGGAGGACTTATAAGGACCTATGCAATAGAGAGAAGTTTAAATTAGGAGTGAGCAAGAAGAATAAGACTTAGGGTTGAGGCCTGAAATGAGTCCAAGAATGTGGCTTGTTGCCAAAACATATGCTGTGAAGTCTGCCTACCCTTCAGAGTTGGGCCGTGGATCTGGTTCAGAGCCTCCTAGCAGACAAACCAAAGAGAGAAAGCAGATCCATTGTGTATTTCCGTGTCTGTGAGATGAAATTTCTGAAAAACAGCATGATTCCTAACTGAGACCAGAACAAATATCCCTTTAAGAAGACCGGCCCTCTCGGCAGGGTTTAGGCCCAGTCCTCCCTCGCAGAGACACAGGAGGTAAGCAAAGGAGGGGGCTGTTCCTCATAGCCCGGAGCCAGGCCCTGCCTCGGGGCCAGGATGCCTGAGGGCCAGGATGGCAAGGCCCATACCACACTCACGCTCTGGGCCATGCCAAGTCTGGGGTGTCCCAGGCCATACAGGGTAGCAGAGGTATATTCTTCAAGGCCACACAGTGATATGCTCACTGTCCATTCATTCATTCCTCCTTGTATCAGACTCACCCCATGCCCTGTGTGCCCAGCCCAGAGCCACAGGGCTGAGTCTGGTTCAAGGAGCCCACAGTCTAGGGGGAGGTCCCATGAACAATCCACATGAGGCAGAGCACAGAAGGGTGGCAGGTGTGGGCAATCTCTGCCTCCTGCCTGCCACTCCAGAGGCAGTGGTGGCTCCCAAGGGCTCCAGCACTCCTGGCCTTGCAGCCTCTGAGCCTCCCTGCCCCCAGCTCTGGCCTTTGCCAAGCAAACAGGCTGGATTATCAGTCTCTAGAACGGCCGGCAGGGACTGGGCCCTGGGCCAGGTTCCAGGCTGGCAGGCCGCAGAGGAGGGGAGCCAGCAGGGGCGGGGCCTCTGATCACCCTTCTCCTTTTCCTGCCAAGCCTGCCTCAGTTTCTCACCCCTTTCTTCCCTCCTCCCCCACCCCGCCCGCACCAGTGGTAATTCTCACACTCACTCCATCCCTCACCCTTTCCTCAGTCCCGCAGACCAGTTCCCACCTTCGCTTTCATACTTTCCCCACCTTGAGATGTCCCCTAGCTGCCCCCATCAGGAAGGCCCAGCTCGTCTGGACACACCCAAGTGTCTGTTCAGGGTCTAGAGTTCTGACCGTCCACGTGGTTATTCTCTCCAGGTGATCCCCTGTGTTCTGTGGTCTCAGGCATGTCCTTTCCCTCATAGGGCCTGTTTCCTCATCTGAGAAACACAAAGGGTTGGACACAAATCTGTCTCATGGCGGAAAAAGCTTGTACTTTGGAGTCAGACAGAGCTGAGTTCCAGTTCACTTAGTTCCTTAACTTTTCTGAGCCTCAGCTTCCTCATCTATAAAAGGGGGTCTTATAAAAGCAGGCTACACAGACCTGTGGTGAGGCTTACACGAGAATGCGGGGAAAGTGCTCTGTGTGGGTTTGGCCTCCGTTGCCCTCCCCTGGCAAAGGCCCATCCAGCCGTGCTGGGGTCTCACTTCTTCGGTGGATTCCAGTGTCGGACTAGCCAGCCTGTTATCTAATGGCTGTGATGTTACCTTCTCCTCCTCCTGGAGCCCAGCCTTGACCAATGAGAGAGAATGATGGGGGAGCAGGGGCTGGTGGGGCCCAGGCCCTGAGCTGCCCTGGTCCGCAGATGCCATCCCAGGCCTGGAGGAGGTACGGCTGGCCCCAGCCATGCGGAACCGGAATGGTGCCGTGTGGAGCAGGAACCGTGTCCTCTTCTCTGCCTGGGAGGTGGAAATGCAAATGAGGGTGACTGGGCCGGGGCGCCGGGGAGCCCAGGGCATGGTGAGTGGCCCCACCAAGGTCCAGTAGAGGGGGTGAGTCAGCGGGGCTGGTGGTGAGCCCGGGGTTCCAGTGTCCTGCAGGGACCCTTGAGCTGAGCAGCTGGGGACCCGCAGGCCGTGTGGTACACCCAGGACAGGGGCCAAGTAGGCTCTGTCCTGGGGGCGCTGGACTCGGGGGACGGCATTGGGACCCTCTTCGACTCCTCGGCTGAGGATACCCAGGTGAGTCATGGTCTCCTGCCCGCCGTCCCGCCCACACCCTCACCCTCCTCCCTGTGCCCGTGGCCCAGGCTGCTTGTCACCTCCCACACAGAACAGCCCTGCCATCCGTGTGCTGCCCAGTGATGGGCACAACCCCTACGAGGCGCTTGGGTAAGGCCCCGCCTGGCCTGCCCCACACGCCATTCCTGCGCTGCTAGGGGCTTGGCGGTAACCCGCTCTGCCCACCATGCCCCTGCCCTGGCCTCTGGTGAGGAGCCCCCCTCCTTGGGCGGTGCCCTCCTTTCTGGTCTCTCATCTAAGCTGATGGCACTGCCCTGGGACTCCATCCCACTCGGTCCCAGAGGTGCCTCCTCCTCCGGGGCCTGGGACCAGAGTTTGCTTGCTGTTCCTGGGAACCCCCCACTGAGTCCTCAACTCATTCAACCCAACAGCCCCAGGCAGCGGGAGCAGAGAAATGATGCAAGGTGGGGCCCATGCTCAGTGTTTTCGCTCACATCATCTCATATTGACACTCTTGAGAAGTGGGGATTAGTGCCCAGTTACAGGTGAGGACACTGAGGCCCAGAGAGGGGAAGTGATTTGCCCCAGGTCACACCGTTGTGCACAGAGCTGAGATACGAGGGCAGATTTGCCCATGGAGCGTCCACGCCTTTCCCGCACCAGCTGCCTGCCTGCACCGTCTCTTTCTCTCAGATGACGTGGCTGCCCATCCCTCCTGAGCCAGGCTGCCTCCTCAGTAGCTGGGCCAGTTCGTCAGTGTCTCTCGGCAGGCATCCCCTAGCTCATAACAATTAGAATAATTGCTAACGTTTATGACCTGAGCTTACTGTACGCCAGGCACAGCGCCAAGTACTTCACATTCATTACTTGGTTGACCCTCATAACAATGTTATGAGGGAATCTCAATTATTATCTTCATTTTAAAGGTGGGGAAACTAGCGTTTGGAAAGCTGAGGTAACTTGCCCCAGGTCACACGGCTCCTCCCCTGCCCCGCACCGCCTCCCTCTTGGCTGAAGGCAGTGGTGACAGGCTCTCTGGTGTGAGAGCTTCTGTGTGTCCATAAGCCCAGAGAGACTCAGGACGTCTCGGGCTCAACACTCCTAACAAACACCCAGAGCTAGCGGCACCGCCCCAGCGGGGGAGGCAGGCTGGTCATACTGTCCTTGGCTGCTAGGATGAGTCTCGTGTTGTCTGTCCTGCTGCAGGCCAAGCTTGGCAGAAGGGAGAGGAAAGAGAAGCCGTACCCAGAGGGAAGCCCGTGGGACGAGGCCCGGGGGACTGGGGGTGGAAACCCCACTGTTGGTCCAGGCTCTGCCCGCTAGGGAGGAGTCCCAGGGAGGGCCAAGTCCCAGCATTCCGCCAGGCAAGGCCTGCTTCCCCGCTCCCCTCTCTTCCGCTACAGGAGCAGAAGACAGCAAGGGAGGCTCGAGCTAGACAGCAAGGACAGGTCCTGCACCAGTGGGGGTGGCTGGCACTGCAGGCCTGGGAAGAACGGCCTCTGGGACCACACCTGCTGGTTAGGCCTTTGGTCCTGTGCGGCCTGGCTGGATTCCAAGTGCCCACAGGGATGGAGCCAGCCGGGTGCTGGGCTCCTGCCACCAGGACTTCCGGAACCGGCCTTACCCCTTCAGAGCACAGATCACCTACTGGGGGCAGAGGCTGCGTGTGAGTCTCCCCTCCTGCTTTTGTGGGTCCACCAGGCAGGGAGTGCAGATGACAGGGCTCGAGCTTTATGAACGCCCATGACCCCACAGACATACCTGTGACACCACACAGTGTCCCTGGTCCATGCAGGCAGCACCCCAGGGATCCTCCTCCCTACACAGACTCCTAACTGGCCCTGAGCACATGCTTGGGAGGGCTGGCGTGAGACCAGGTGTGCGAGCCCCTCTGCACCACTCTGACACCAAGCTGCTGCCCGCCTTCCGGGCCAGGGGAGCCAGTGAGTCAGGTGGGGACGATCCACTTGCCGGGGTCAGGGGAGAGGAGTGGGCTCCCTCTGCAAGGGGCCCGTGCCCTCTGTGCCCCTCAGGTGTCCTTGAACAGTGACCTCACTCCCAACGACCCGGATGAGGTCTGTGTCGATGTGGGGCCCCTGCTTTTGGCCCCTGGAGGTTTCTTTGGGGTCTCGGCAGCCACCAGCACCCTGGCAGGTGAGGGCCCCTAGCTGGGAGCTGTGTGGCAAGAGGAAGAGGGACAGCCGCAAGGGACATTTAGAGAAATGGAGCAAAAGGATGTGATATAACAGAACCCGTGGAGGAACTCAGCCGGGAAGCAGGGAGCAACCAGAGGTGGGAGTCCTGGGATGACAGGGCTTTGGTCTTTACACTCTGGGTGCTGGGGAGCCATGGGCGGTTTCTGAGGAGGACAGTGACATGGTCAGAGCCACGCGGAGGAGGTGGCCTCTGTGTGGTGGCTCCTGCCAGCAGCAGCCAGGCTCTGGGCCTGAGGGTGCTGCTCGGCCTGTGGTCATGGCTCTAGGTCAGGACTGTCCAGTTTTCTCACTCACTGGCGGTCCCCCTCTGGCTCTGTGTGTGGGTCAACCCTCACAGCCCACCCATCTGCTGGTCTGATCCTCACACCTTTCCCATGAAGTGAACAAGACAAGGGTCAGAGCTGCCCAAAGTCACCCAGATCTCTTGCCTGCCAGGAACATAATGGAGGCTGGGGAGAGAGGGCTGAGTGAGTGAGTTGCCGGGTGGGAGCTACCTTCCCTCTCTACCCCCCTTTCCAGATGACCATGATGTCCTTCCTGACCTTCAGTCTGCGTGAGCCGGGTGCAGAGGTAGCGCTGGCCCTGGGCCTTCCCTGGGGGTAGGGCTGGGGGAGAGGCAGCCCAGGGATCCCTTCCCTCCCCGGATGCTCTTCTCATGTCCAGCTACCAGACCTGTCATTCCAACCCTTATCTCTACCGGCTCATGGAGCTCTGCTCAGGCCAAGTCTTGTGCTAGGCAGTGCTGGGGACCAGAGGTGACCCAGAGCCAGGCCCTGTCTGTCCTCAAGGACCTCCCAGCCTGACTAGGAGCTATGGGAGCACAGAGGGGTCCTAACCAGCCAGGAGAGCAGGGAAGACCGCATGGCAAAGATGAGCTTGAAAGAACACAGGGAGTGGCATGGACAAAGGTCTGAGGCCTGAGAGAGCTGCTGGGGTCTGGGCTGCAGCAGGAGAGAAGGGTGTGAGGGTCGGCAGTGCAGTGGGGCTGGGAGGACTGGAAAGTTCTGGGCCTGGTGGCAGAAGGAGAACCAGCTGTATGGGAAAGAGAACCAGCGGGGTGGGGGTGTCTTCCCATCCTGGGGTGAATGTTTGGTCAGGGAGGGGGACTGGGCTTGTGGGAGGCCCTGTGAGGAGACTCCCCGGCCCCCAGATCTCCCATGGGTTTGGGGCCTAAGTTTTCATCTTCTTCCTCCAGCCTCCCCCGCAGCCCTTCCTGGAGACAGAGCAGCTCCGCCTGGCAAGGCAGCTGGAAGGGCTGCGGGCAAGGCTGGCCCTGGGCACCAAGGAGGACATGATTCCAAAGCCGAACTGTGAAGTCCAGGAAGAGGGTAGGGACCCAGGGAACGGGCAGGTGGGGCAAGGGCTTGATTGAGGGTCACAGGATCCTCTTCCCTTCGAACCAGGAGTCCTTTAACCAGTGGGGACACGGAGGCCTGAGGAGGCCATATGTAAGCAGGTTCTGGGGCCCAGGTGATGTGTCCTGTCCCTGCCCCACCACCCAAACACCTCTTTCCAGGGGAGAGCCTTGGAGGCAGAAGCCACACCTTTCTGGCCCTCCAAGGAGCCTTCGAAAGATAGGATCTCTTGCCCCACCCCAGCTGCCGGCTGCCTGTCCCAGCTCTGCCCCTATCCCCAGGGGGAAGTAGCTTTGCCCTGGAGGAGACACTGCACAGACACAGCCAGATTCTGCAGGCTCTCCAGGGTCTCTCCAAGCACTTGGCACAGGCTGAGAGGCAATGGAAGAAGCAGCTGGTGTCCCCAGGCCAGGCCAGGCCGAGGAAGCCTGGGTGAGTGGCCCCTCAGGCATCCAAGGGTCTGCCTGCAGGCCTGGAGAAGCTGAGCCCCATAGGCACTGGGTCTGATGGCACCAGTGCGCTCCCTCTGTCCAGAAAGAGGAGCAAGCACCGCATTTGGGAACTAGTCTCCCCCAAGGCCTGGAGGGAACGGAGGGCAGGGGTGAAATGCTGCAGGTCGCAGATGGGGTGGACCTGCCAGGCAGGGGAACGGGCAGGAGGGCGGCTCTGCACAAGCGAAGGCTCACAGAGCCCCACAGCTGGGGCTGGGGAAATGAGTTGCCACGTATTTAGATGTGGGTCTCCAGACAAGTGACAGAAATAGACCGGGTGTTTATTTGCATGTAGCTCCACGTGTGATTTGATTCACATACGCTTGCTTAATGCTCAGAATCCTCATTTCCCCTCCACTGCCATCCTGGCTTCTCCCCTTGGGAGTCATGTCCCATGGCAGACCCAGCCTGGGGCCTGAGAGCTGAGCTCAGTCAAGATGTTAGATGCTGAGCAGAAGAGGCCAGCGGCTCCTGTGAGCTTTGCTGGGCTCTGACAGCTCTAGGTTTGAATCATGTCCTCAGGACAGAGCAGCTGAGGCTGGGCTGCTGGAGTGGGGCAGAGGGGAGGGAGGCCACACTCCAAGGCCAGGCCCAGGACTCCCCCTGCCAGGTTCTACCCACCCCTGAAAGAGGTGGCCAACGACCCAAGCACCGGGAGTTGACTGTGCCCTAGGGGAAGTGGGGAGGAGAGGACTGGCCTCCTTTTGGGGCAGAACCACTTCTGGAAAGGGGAGGAACTTTGAGAAAGCTCCCAATTGGCCACTGTCAAGGGGGAAGCCACCATCCTCAAGGAAAGGCTTTGAGAGGAGGCGGGAGTCAGAAGCCCAGGTGGAGAGGGTTAGATAAACCTAATGTATCCCAAATGAGGAGGGCCCAGGTAATGGTGTAAGGCCTCTAGAAGGAAGAGGGCTGCAAATCCCTGGGGAAGGTGAACTCTGAAAAGAGAGGGGCTGTGCCCTGGGCCCTAGAGAAGAGGCTGGCACTCCTGCAGGACTCAGCTAAGGTCAGTGCCCTACTCCGTGGACAGCGGACTCTGCTCCAAGACCTGCAAGAGATGAGGTAAGGGCACAGGGAGATGAGGATCCTGGGGGAGAGGAAGGAGAAGTCCCCATCCACCAACTTGGCTTCTCTGCCTGAAGACCCCCCCCCATTAGTCCTTTATTCCTTTCATCGTTTCCCGAGCACCCAGCACAAAGTCTGGAGCATAGCGAGGGGCTAGGGGCCAAGTTAGGTTTGTTGAACTGACCTGAAATGAACTGAATCAAGTTAAAATTTTGAAACTCCTAGTTTAAGCACAACTCCCTGAGACATTCTCACCCAGGAGGGTTAGTAAATTTGAGCCTTCCTTCAGTGATAGCTTCTGGAAGGAGGGAAGGTTTTTTTTGACCACTCCACGCGGCATGCGGGATCGAACCCGCGCCCCTTGCACTGGCAGCACGGAGTCTTAACCACTGGACTGCCAGGGAAGTCCCAGCGGGGAACATTTTGATGGGGTTCTTGGAGGGAGCACAACCAAAATCAGGCCCAGCTGGGGAGTGGGCAGTCCATGACTTCATTTTACCCTCCTCCGGCCTCCCAGCAGCCCTCTCTAGGCCAGGCCTCTGGAGTTACCCATGGAGCCCTGGGGGCAGGGGGTCACCTTGATGCCATGGGAGGAGGATGGCTTCAGGTTGTATGCTGTGGCTGCACCCCAACCCCAGCCCTCCTCCTTACATCTAGATGCCTGGGGGCCAGAGACTGAAGGCAGAGCCCAGGAAGCCTGGGGTTGAGACAGACAGCTTTAGGGAGGTGCTTCTCTGAGCTAAAGCTGTCTTGAGGAGAAGCTCTGGGGTAAAAAGACCAGTCCCCAAAAGGAGCCATATGGATGGTGTCTATTTCTCACCCAGGTGCTGCCTTTGGGGATTATGAGAAATGGTTAGGCAGTTTGGGTGCAATCAGAGGGGATAATGAGCTCTTTCCCTTGGTTTCCACCCTGCACCAGGGATGCAGCTGCTCACATGGCCTCAAGAGCCCAGGTCTTCTATCTGCCTGTGGGCACCAAGCATCATTTCTTAGAGCTGGCCCAGATCCTGAGCCTTCTGCAGAAGGACCTGCGGGGTCCAGTGGTGAGGGGCAAGGAAGGGGGGGGTGCGTGGGGCTCAGCCCCCTTCTTCCAGCACTTCTGCAGCCCCAGGCGCCTCCTGCTTTTGCCCTCCCCTCCTGGGACTCCTGTCAGGCACACCTGTGTCTGTGTCTGTGTGTGCATGCACACAGGCATGCAGGCACACAGATCTCATCTTCTCTCTGCCTTCTCTGCTCTCTGGAGAGTCCCACAGACTCTCAGTACCAGCAGGGCCCTGGAGACCACTTGGCCCAGCTTCCACAATGACCAGAAGATAAACGGGAATAGGCTGTGCCCAAGATCATTCAAAGCTTCATGGTGAAGTCCACTCTTCCTTGTGCCCCGCCCCATCTTGCTCTTTTCCTTGCCCTCTCCATCACTCTGTCTTTTGCTCTCTACTTCTCTCTCTTGCTTATCTCTAGAGACTTCGGCCCCCTGGAGATCCCAGGCCCCAGGCCCTCCCAGATGTTCCCACAGATGGAGCCATGGGATCTGGGGTGGGGAGGCAGCTTTGTACTCTGCCCTCTCTCCAAGTTCCCTGGATGAGAGTCAGGGTACCCCAACACTGGGAGAGGGAAACAAAGCCAACAGTGGCCCAGATTCTAGGTCCCCTCCCTCCTTCTGGGTAAGAAGCTGATCCAGGATCTTAGAACATCTCCTTTCAGAAAGCGGCAGCCAAGGACTCCTGCCCACCTGGTCAGCCCCCAGGGGTTTCCTCGTGTCTGCAGCCTGGAATCTTCCTGTTCTTCCTCCTCATCCAGACTGCAGGCTTCTTCTGCTATGTACACTTCAGGTGGGCCTTCCCATGGCAGGACTTCCCACACCTAACTAGCATCTCTTGGGTCTGGGCCATAGCCATTCAATTTGAGAGAGGGGATACTGAGGCCCAGCGGGGGACCTGCATGGTCCCCCAGCTGGCAAGAAGCAGCACCCAAGTTTGGACCCTTTTTTTCAATAGAGACTACTGACTGACTGCTCATCTGCTGGGCCCATCTAGGTCCTACCCTCACAGAACTCACTCTCCAATGTGAGAAACTGACAAGTAACTGACAGTCACATCCTTTGTGGTCAATGCCATGATGGCAAGAAGCTCAGGGGCTATAAGAGTGCAGGAAAAAGTACTTGAGCCAGCTTGGGGAGATCAGGGAATCACCTGGAAGGGACATTTGCTATGGGTCCTCAAGGCCACTAGGAGATTTCCAGCCTGACAAGATAAGTAAAGGCATTGATATAGAGGAAAAAGCATGAGAAAAGGCATGGAAGCATGAAAAAATATATATTTTGGAGAAAAAGTGGCAAGTTCAATACTGTAGAGCAAAGGGTGGGACCAGTTTGTGAAACTGGGCAAAGAGAATTTAAAAGGTTGGGGGGAGGTCACCGTTTCTGCTTAATGAGTGTTCGTAAATGAATGAAACACTTAGAGATGTAAGGTGTGCTAAGGAGCTTAGAAACGGGACAGTCCTTGTTGGTGGTATTTCAAGACAAGAAGAATCAGTGTGCGCTGGGACGGTCCTGGAGGAGGAGTGAAGTGTGCTGTTTTAAAAGCACAATGGGAGAGGGGATGGCCGGCAGATGTGGAGAACAGCAAAGGTATGAGGTGGAAATGATGACAGGCTTATGTGTTATATGAGTGCAATGGTGGCCATAAGGCTGGAACCACCTGGACAGACCTTGAATGCCAGGAGGAAAGTGTGGTACTGATGGAGCAGGCCAAGGGAGCCATAGAAGGCCCCAGAGCAGGGGGTGCTATGGTGCAGTGAGTGTAGGGAGGTGGATGTAGTAAATATAAGGAGCCTGGTCTCAAGAGCCCAGAAGGGAGAAGCCCAAGTAAACTTCTTCTCTCCCTGGCAGCAAGCTGGACAAGAACCTTCAGGACTATTTGTCCACAGGCAGCCTTCCTTTGAGTCCTGCACTACAAGTCCCTAGGACCCTGGGGGCTCTGAGGAGGCAGCCCCTCTCCCCCAGCATACATGGGTGACCTACCTCAACGCCCTGAAGAAATGTCCACTTCTCATCCCTAGGAAGTCACTCTATGCCTGGGAGGTGGAGAGCTTGGCCAGTGTCCTCTGCCTCTGGGTACCCAGCTCTTACCCACACCTTAGCTTTTGGGGAGCTCCAACCTGATTTCCCTCTCCTCATGCTTTGATATGCTCATTTACCTTCCAGCTTCACCTTAATCTCTCTGAAGGCAACCTCTTCTAGATGGTAGCTGAGAGTGGGCTCCAAGCAGGCAAGAAGGCCAAGGACTGGCTTGACTGACAAAAGACCAGATACCCCACAGGCCTTGAACCCTGGGCTATGGTGGGAGATGGAGTCACAGCTGTGTATAATTCTGTCCCCAAATTCAGCCAGAACAAGGAGTGGTGCCTCCTGGTCCAGCCCAGGCAGCATCACCATGAACAACTCTCTCTCGATGCTCCCTGTAGCTCCAGGGGTCAGCAGGGCAGGCGTGTGACCCAGAGCTCTGAGAGGCAACCCATGGAGCCATAATTGGGATTCCCTGCTCTCTGATCTCCCTCCCTTTCCCAGTGTCAAGCTCTCTGGGCAGCTGCTGGGGCAGTGGGTTGGAAAGAAGGTTGGGGAGGGACCAGGGCTACTCGCATTCCCAGCTGAAATCCTGGCTACCCGGGGGAGGAGGAAGTGGGCGGGAGAATAGGGAGCTGTGTACTAGGCGCATAACAGCACAGCTCGTTCCCCTGGGGGGCGACCCCCTCCCCGAACCCCTCGCGGCCGGCCCCAATCCGTTGGCAGCAGTGCCCAGAGGAGCTTGGCATTGAAGGAGGCACGTGGGGTAGGCGGGTGTGAGGAGCGAGCACGTGGTCCCGCCTCCTCAGCCCCGTGCATGCCCCCCGCCCCCTGTGAGGAGGGGTTTGGGGAGTTGGAGGCGGGCCCGGACAGGGGCGGGCGGTGGGCGGTGCAGAGCGTGGGGCTCCTGCCGCAGGCAGGAGCTGTCCGTAAGCCGTAGTGCTGAAGTAGGCGCGGACGTGCTTGGGTGCCCGCCGCGTGGTACCCGGCGCCCGGTGCCCGGGCCAGCGAAGACCATGGCGTTCATGGTGAAGACCATGGTGGGCGGCCAGCTGAAGAACCTTACTGGGAGCCTGGGGGGCGGCGAGGACAAGGGGGACGGGGACAAGTCGGCCGCCGAAGCGCAGGGCATGAGCCGAGAGGAGTATGAGGAATACCAGAAGCAACTGGTGGAAGAGAAGTGAGTGGGATCCCTTCCTGGCTCCAGCAGCCCTCCCCACCCCCCAAGGGCCGCGCGGCCCACCCTTAGGGCAGTCTCAGACCCCGAGCCCCTCCCCTACTTTTCTAGACGAGGTGAGAGGCTGGGATGCGCCCTCTAGGCTGCCCTCAGAGCCATCCCATCTCAAACCCAGAACCCCGCTCCACACTCGGGCCCAGGAGTGGGGGACGGGGAGATAGGGGCCTGGGACAAGGTGAGGGCACGTGCATTACTTGTTTCTGACGAAACAAGTAATCCCTTAATCCGATCTGGTCCCAGCCGTCTGTGTCTTCCAGCTGGAGCTCCTCTGAGCCTGAGGCTCTGAGAAAAGCGGTGCAGCTGAGGCGGAATCAGTCATGGAGACAGATCCTGAGATGGGGGCACTCATAGATAATTGAGGCTACTTGTGTGAGGACGACGCTGGGACAGAGAGGGAGCTGGGGTGGCGTTAGGGGCTGAACTCCACAGCTAAGCTGTTTGGGTCAGATCCTGGCTTCGTTTTTTTTTATCTGGGTGACCCTAGGCAAGTTACTTAACCTTTCTGTGCCTCGGTATCTTCTTCTGTAAAATGGCAATGGTAATAAAACATGCCTTATATATTTATGAGGGTTAAATTACTTAATGCACATAAACTGCTTAGCGGAGCGCCTGGAACATGGCAAATCATTAAAGGTTAGCTATTATTTCACTTAATCGTGATAACAGTTTTGTGAGTTGCAAAGTCTTATCCCCATTTTACAAAAGAGGAAGGTAAGTGACTTACTCAAAGACATAAAGTGGTAGTGGATTCAGGACGCGAACCCATGTCTGTCCTGAATACTTCGCCCCACACGACACAACCTGTCAGGAAAGGAAAAGACCGAGTCGGAGACCGCGAGGGACATATGTTAGGGTCCGCAGAGACAGCCAGACAGACACCCCCGCCCCGATAGCTCCCGTCCAGCGACGGGTACGGAGGCGATAAAGGGCTCTGTGATAGCTGGGAGAGGCAGTAAAGATTAATTCCGGCTGGTCAGAGCACCGAGCACCCAAAATACAGGCCCTCGGGCAGGAGGGATGCAAACTGCGGCCAGGACCCAGAGACCCTTCCCGCCCCTTCCTCGCAGACCCCGCCCATTTTCACAGCCCGGGCAGTGATTCCGCCCCCGGTGCCCCCACAGGATGGAGCGGGACGCGCAGTTCACTCAGAGGAAGGCAGAGCGGGCCACGCTGCGGAGCCACTTCCGAGACAAATACCGGCTGCCCAAGGTAAGCTTAGGAGCCCGGGCTGTAAGGCACCACCGGGACCCCTGAGCTCTGGGCTCCGGACTCCTTTGCCCCGCTCCCGGCGCCGCAGCTCTCAGGGAGTGTTTGATTAAATCATGGGTTCTCTCACTCGTTCATTCATTCACTGTTAACTGGAGCCCGCCAAGCCAGTGCTCGGGGGACTGATAGGTTTGTGTTTCTGGAGCCATTCCAGGCCCCTTCTCTCCTCCAACCCCCACTCACCCAACCCAGAGTCAGGCCTAGGCAGATGGAGAATTGGAAGGCAGTAGATTTTACCACAGGTAAAATCTCTTGGGGCTTCTGAACACCCAGGGAGGGAGGTGGGTGGAAAGAAGGCAGCACCTTCTGTGGGCCAGGCACTTGACCTTCACACCCTTACCTAACCCCTCAGTGACTCTGCCAGGTAGCTACTACCCACACCTACAAATAAGGAAACTGAGGCTCAGAGAGGTTAAGGGACTTGGCTAAGGCCATACAGCCAGCGAGTGATGGAACCGGGATCAGAGATCAAGCCTCTGCATGCTGAGCCTGCACTTGCTCCCGGACCCCTTGCTGCCTTCCAGAGTATGAAGTCTGTCTGCAGAGAGCAAAGGAACCCCTTTGGCTGGCCAAGCAGCCAGGAGGATGTCTCCCCTAGGTACTGCAGCATGAGATAACCATGTAAGTGTTCTACTCCTGTTGCCTAAGGAGGGAACCGAGGCACAAGCCACTCCCCGTGCCCAGAATTGTGCTAGACTCTGAAGAGAAACAGAAGCACAGGCTACGGTACACCTGACCTTGATCTTCCACTTGAATTGGAAGATCAGATATGTGAATGTCACATTCACTCACTCAACAAATGTTCACTGAGCCCGTGGCTGCCTCTGACTCCCCACAGCACACTAGTCTTTTGAAAATCTCTCAAAGGGAGAGTTAAACTCAGCTAGGAATGGAGTCATTCCTCCAATGCTCGCACTAAGCGTATAAGAGACACAACTCTGCCATCGGGGAACACTGAGTCCAGTAGGAGACAGCAGACTTGGCTGTAACTCAGTAGGACATAAAGTGGAAAGCCCCAGGGCCCCCAAAGGGACAGGGAAGTGCAATGACAGGTGCTGTGCAAGGAGAGCACAGATGTTGGAATCAGGGACATAGGTTTAAATCTAGCTCCCTCACTTCCTAGTGGTGTGACCTTGGGCAAGTTACTTAAGTTATCTGAGCCTCAATTTCCTTTTTTGTAAAATGGGGAAAACAATACCTACCTCACAGCGTTGTTGTGAGAATTAAAAGCACTCAGCTCAGTGTCAGCCACAGGATAGGTGTTTGGTGAACGGAACCCATCACTGTGATTGGTAACATCCTTCAGTGTAGTTAATGATAGTCAACACACGACTTAGCTGACTCAGTCTGTCTCTGAAGGATTTTCATGTTGTCATTACTCACTATGCTAGTGTCTTACCTTCAGCATCTCAGAGTGAAGTGAGGTGGTGTAAAAGTGCAAGGTCTCCATATCCAAGCGTCAAAAGCTTGATCCTGGGATGGGGGAGGGGGACTGAGCTCACTGGAACATGGAGCTCCAGAATCTTGGGGCCTGGAACCCAGCCCAGGCCTCCTCCCTGCCACTCAACTCTGGGTTCTCACAGACCTCCAACCCCACCCCACTCCTTTTCCTCTTCCCTTCAGAATGAGACAGATGAGAGCCAGATCCAGATGGCAGGTGGAGACGTGGAGCTGCCCCGGGAGCTGGCCAAGATGATTGAGGAGGACACAGAGGAGGAGGAGGAAAGGGCCTCGGTCCTTGGGCAGCTGCCCAGTCTCCCTGGCTTGGACCTTGGCTCACTTAAGGACAAGGCCCAGACCACACTGGGGGACCTCAAGCAATCAGCTGAGAAGTGCCACATCATGTGACTACTTCCCCTGGGGTTGCCCACTGGGGTGACCAGAGGGCTGGCCCCACATAAGTGCTAACAGCATGCCTCAAATTCCAGGGACCCATATCCCATCTTGGCTTTGTTACCCTGCCCCAGGCCAGCCCCAGGACCCTTCTCATCCATGGCTCCAATCTGCCTTCTGCTTTCTCCCTCTCCAATGGGACCAAAGTCCCCATTCCTCACCCTACCCCTCAGGACCCACCATCCCTACTCAGCCTGGGAAGGCCTCCCAATATTGTAAGAATAGGCCCGACCCTCTCTGGCCATGGCCCCAAGTTCCTGAACATAGAAGCACACATAGAGGGACACACAGAGGGACACAGAGACCCTGGCATATGCAGAGGGATATGCCGCAGATGCATCCTGGCCCACGCAAACACAAACACAGGCCAGCTCCCCTGGGTGCCTAGCTCCTCTAGACACCGACATTCAGATGCGCTTAGAGAGGGGCTTGAGGCAGACACCCTCAAGCAGTCAGGAGGCCTGAGTTCAAGTCTCCACATTTATTCTCCTTAAAACCCAGTGCCCTTTCTGGGCCTTATTTCATCATCTATAAAATGGGAATGGACTGGGTGATTTCTAAGACTTTCTAGCTTGGCCTCCCCGGCCCCTAAGAGTCAACCCCACAGCCCTCGTTGGGTAGGGCAGCAGCTGCAGCCATAGCCTTAAGCGGCTGCCACCGTGGGTTCCGGCTCTCGGAAGCTGAGTGATGCTGTGAGGGGCCTAGTGCCAAGGATGAAGCTGGCACTGAACAGCAGCCCAGGTGGCTCCGGGCCTTCTCTGGGCCCAGGGCCCAGCCAATTTCTGTTCTGTTCCTGTAGAACTCTCTCTGGATTCCATAGCTGGATTTCCTCTCTCAGCTCAGTGAAAAATAAAAATTCCAGATGACCTGCCTATTCTCCCACTTCTTACTGACCTCCAGGAGTCTTGGGTTTCACAGGCCCCTAACCCTGCCCTTGGAGGGGTGTCCTCTACCTCCCACCCACAGCTTCACAGGAGTGCCAGCTCCTATAAGATATTCAAGCTCTGCCCTCTCAGGGCCCTGGGCTGGGGCGGGGTGCCCGCACTGACTGAGCACCAGGTTCAGCCTGTGGCCAGATGAAATAACTCTGGGCTTTGAGGAGGCTGTGGCAGCCATCTGGATGGGCGGCACCTCAGGAAGGCTGGGTCACTACCTGAGACTGTAGGAGGGGCTGAGGCTCAACCACAGCTGTCTCTGGCACCTGTGCCTATATCCCCCTCCACACCTTGGAAATGGAAGGTGTAACAAAAAGAAGGCAGGGCAACTGTGTTCCAGCCCAGGCACTGCTGTGTGACTTTGAGCAGGTCCCTTTCCTTCTCTGAACATGTTTTCCCCCCTGTGAAATTAAGAGCCCCACCCCACCCAATAATAATACCTGTTTCAAAAGGTGACCATTTGTAAAGCCCTTGGCACATGATGGACCATATCAATAAATGGTAACCCATTCTTTAAAAAAAAGTGAAGAGTCCAAATCTCATCCTCTCATCCTGCTCACTGGTGTGTGTGTGGGGGGGGGGGGTGGGTATCCAGGAGACCAACCAGGAGGGTCCACAAGCAGGCCATCCCAGGGGCCTGAGAGGAACAAGGTGCTACAGGCTGACCCTGGTGCCCCCACTTGACACCAGTCTGTGGAGAAGCCAGCCAAGATTTACAGGTGGAAGAGCCGAGGGTTTGGTTTCAAGGGCAAAGCTTCTGTTAGGCCTCCTTTGTAAAATAAGAACAAGGAACATAAAACCTGTGCAATAGGTAATGTGGGGAGGGACAGGTGGAGGAGAGAGGACGAGGAGTTAGGAGGGTGGAGGCAGGGAAGGACGCAGGCCCAGGAGCTGGGCACTGCTGCTCAGGCTGTCACGCTGCGCCTTCTCTCTTGAGCATCCCAGGGGAAGGGGTCTGGGCCTCTGAGCTGCTCCTAGGCTGCCCCCCGGGGTAGTCACTGGACAAAAACCCCTCCTCATCTTCCTGGAGCTGGAGGAGACCAAGTCCCGGCCCCAGGCTGTGTGTGGGGGGCGGGCATGGGCCTCCTTGGCAGCGTCAGCAGCAAGGCTCACGTCAGCACTCCACCCTCCGGGGCCTTCTGCCTAATGGGATTGGACAGACCCCTTTCCCCTCAGTGGTTTTCAGGACCAAGAGCAAAAGAGGCAGGAATGTGGGCCATGGGGAGGCTGGGGGGTGAGCACTCACTGAACCCTCACACAGTGGGCTGGCTGGGGCCTGGGGTTAGGGAGCGGCAGGTTCCTTCCTCACAGCCTGAGAACCCTGAGCAGCTCTGACCTGTCTGCACGTCCCTGGAATCGGGGTGGGGGGTGGGTAGTGGAGGCTCTGGGGCAGGAGCTGGCTCTGGGGCTCAGGCAGAGATGGGCACGGAGGGCAGGCTGAGGGGTCCCCAGGCTCTGCTGGCCTCCCCCGCCTCCCGCTTCCTTCCCCTGCTCTTCTCCCAGGGTTGGTCCTTTGGGAGAAGGGTCCAACGCTGGCTGGGCTTGGGGGACTTAGTGGAGGTAGGAGGACAGGGCAGAGTAAGCGCCCAGATGCTGGAGGGGGCGGTGGGCAGCAGGGGGTGGAGGAGGCCTGCCCTGCCTTGGGCGCTTTCTTTTTTTTTTTACAGACCTAGTTCTAACTGGTAGTCAAGAACCATAGATACATCACAAACACTTGGGCACTTGCAAGGTTTTAAAGGTGAGAGACAGAAACAACCCTCACTCCTAGGAGAAAAGCCATATTCAAAGAAAGCCCTAGGGAGCCCCACCTCCTCTGGCTGGGCTGCCTCCCTCCTTGGCAGGTGGCTTAGACACATCTAAATGTCTTGCCCAGGAAGGGCCCTTCCCCAGGGCCTCCTCCACCTGCCTCAGCCTCCCAGGCCTTTCCTGTACCCAGTGCCCCCATGGGGGCCCACTCCTCTCCACATCCACATGTATCATAATACCAGGCCCCTGTTCTCAGACAGCCAATGCAGACATCACAAACAAACAACTGGGGTCTGAGGGGCCAACCTTTCATCCCATCATCCTTCTATTCAATTAGTCTCTCACAAACCCTGTCCTCCTCACTCCCGCTCTCCCTCCCACCCATTCTTCTCCACTCACCCACCCAGCTGGGTCCATTCATTCTCCTCCTTCCTTCCCCTCATTTTACTCACTGAGGCTTTTTCATCCAGCCCGTTCCCCATCTGAAAATAACATTTATTGAATTCTGGGTGCCAGGCTCATGTACGGTGACTCATTTAATCCTTAACATTCCCACGGGGCATTTATCTTCATCCTCATTTTACTGAGAAACAGGCTAATCAGTGGGTCCCAAGCTTCAGGGCCAAATGGCAAGGCCAGAATTTTAGCTATGCCTCCTGCCCTCTGGGCCACTGCTCTACACTGCCTCCCAACAGTCAGGCTTCAGGGAAATTAGGTCCCTCCTAACGTTTCCTTCCCTGTACAGCAGCCCTTTAAGGTCTGCACGGAAGGCTGAGCAGCCTTGGTGGCTGGCCAGGGGGTGAGCTCCCCTTCCCCTAAGTCCCCAAAGATGCTCCTGAGTGCCATTCAGGCCAAGACCCCATCAGTGGCTGGGGTGAGGGCTGCTGGAAACCACCCCAACTTGGGGGGTCTGGGGAGCTGAGCATGAACACAGGACACCCTAGAGGATGCCCTTTCCCCGATCTAGCTCACTGCCCACTCACTGGCCCAGGGTAAGAGCGGGTAGCGACTGGGGTGAGGGAGTGTGCAGTGCAGAGCACAGAGGGTAACAGGACTGCACCCTTGCCATTGAGCCCTCATCCACGTGCAGAGAGGAAGGGCCTTTGCCTGGGCTCCCAGGCCTGTGCTGGTCTCCTGGGTGGTGGGAGGACTGGTGGCTGGTCCACCTGACTCTCCCAGATCTCCCAGGGGCTAAGGGCAGGAGGCAGATGTGGCTCTCACTCCCCCACCCTGGGGCCTCCCCAGCCCTCCCTCATGTCACCCAGCTTTTCCTGGGGCTCCTCTAGTCCCAGCCTGTGAACAGGGGCTACCTCCAGTTTTTCCCAGGTCAAGAAGAGAACAAGTTTAGAAAATAATTTAATAGAAAAACAATGAATTACATTCTTTACACCCAGCCTCCTATAGGGAAGGCAGACAACTCTTGCCCCAAGGAGGCTTTTCAGGGCTGAAGGGTTAGAAATCACTAACACCCTCTCTGACTTTTTAGAAAAGAAACCCCTAAATAACTCTAGGTGTATATATTCTTTCCAGATTAAAGTCACTTTGTTCTCCTGAAAGCCCATGTAGGGGGTTGAGGAGATAGTAGCAGTCCCATTGGAGAGATGGGGAGACCCAGGCCCAGAAAGGGGAAGGAGCTTGCCCGGGGTCACACACTGGAGTAGCAGCAGTGTCAGACCTAGAATCAGGTCTCCTGGATCACCGGGTCCCCTGGAGCCTGAAAGGCCAGGCAGCCCCCATGCCTCCCCATCCCAGGCCAGGACCAGCTCTGAGGCCAGTAGGGGCATTCCCCACAGAGGGATGAAGGTGGGAGGAATGACTGAGGACCCCTCCCCTTGTACCCCCCAGGCCAGGGCAAGAACAAGGCATGGGATTTCTCAAATTTGCCTCACCTCTACAAAAGATATTATTTTCATGCATGAAGGATTATCTTAAAATATTGAGAGGGTGGGCAGGGGTCAGCTCCCAGGAAGACTGGTGAGTTCTGTGGGGCTGAGTGCATATGGTGGGATGGGTGCTCCCTGAGGGGTCTTGGAGTGCCCTGCTCCACTGCAAGGAGGGAGGTAAGTTGCAATAAAGGCTCCCAGGAAGGAAAGGGGTGGGCACAGCTGCCTCCTGGCAAGGAGGGGAAAGAGAACAAGTGCCCTGCAGAGGGCTCCCTGATCGTCTCAGAGCAAAAACAGAAATCAACAGGCTCAGGGCTCAGCAACCACCAAATAACAGAAGTCACGTGAAAGAAACACTCTTCTCCCAGAGTCCTCCCCACCCCAGTGCTCCCAGTACACACAGTGGGTAGGGGGTTAAGAGTTTTTCAAGTGGTGCTGGGGATGCTGGGATGTGGGGTGTCCCAGAGTTGCCCATCCAGGAAGCCTGCTCCGCAGGGTGGCAGAGGGCCACAGAATTCTGAGGGTCAGCTGGGGTGAGCGTGTCCCCAATTCCCAGTGACCTGTCCAATCATCCTGCAGCGTCACTGCAGAGTACAAGCTGTGGAGGGGAAAGTGGGGAGCGTCAGTCTCAGGTCTCTGGCAAAAGAGGCAGAATCCAGGGCTGCCCCAGCTCTCACCCCTCCTTGCGGGGAGGGTCAGACCCCAGGGCAGGACTCACAGCTACGAACAGACTCCGACAGCCCCTCTTTGTCCAGGGTCTCAGCTTCCCAATGAGACTCCCTCATCTGCAGAACATAAAGGGCAGAGACAGTGATGGAGAGGCCTTCAGACAGAGACGAGAGGAAGACATACACAGCGGGGAGCAGGGGACAGACAGCCACAGGCAGAGAGGAACAGAACACATACAGCTTCATCCCAGTGTGGGCCCCCATGTGCCCACCTTGACCTGCTCCTTCAGGTATTCAGCTCGAGCCATGAGATTCTGAACCTGCCAAGGGAAGACATGCCCATGGACGTGGGGCGAGGAGAGGCCTCCAAATTGAGCTCCTCCTCACTCCCGATGCTCTCCAGAACCCTCTGCCTCATTAGAACAACTTACCGCTGAGTCCTTATCTGCTCCTTCCTCCAGGAAGCCTCCCGATTGCTGCTGAGTTCCCAGATCCTGCCTGTCCCCTTGCCCTGACCTGAGCACCCAAGCCCTGACAGGGTGCGAGGGGCCACCAACTTAGCAAGGCTGTGTCGTCTAACTCCCAGACTTGGAGCACCCTGAGGGAACCCAAGGAGGTCCCCACAAATGGGAGCCGGGCAAACGGGGAAGAGGAAGCCCCCCGAGCCTCCCGACCCCAGTGGGCACCTCAGTGTGAAGCAGCTCCCGCCTCCGGCCTGGGGGCTCCGCTGCAGAGAGAGGGAGGGCACGTGGTGAGGGCAGGGCAGCCAGAGGCTTAGGGGAGTACGGTGATGGGGCCTCACCTGCCAGCAGTAGAAGCAGCTCCCCCAGGCCGTGCTGGTACAGGGCCAGAGCATCCTGCTCCCCGCCAGCCTCATCCTCCTGCAGCCACAGGGACACCAGGTCATTTAGGGGCATGACTTGGATTCCTTCCTGCCCTGCCCAGACCCCTCCCCCTGGCTACAAACCTTAGCCATGGCAGCTGAAGCCACTTCCAGGGCAGCTAGGAGGCGCGGCTTCTCCCGGGCCATCTCTGGGACGAGGCGCAAAGGCTCAGGGTGAGGGGAGCAGCCTGCTTTCTCATCTCAGGATGCCGACCCCAACCTGCCTCCCCCTCAGGCTGGAGGGAAGTTGCTGGGAACTGGTGGTCAGCCAGGATTGGGGCCTACCTCTGAGCAGGTCTCGGGCAGAGGTCCCCTGCCTCAACAGGGCCCGATTGGAGGAGGAGACGATGGCCTTGAGCTCCTCAGCCCGGGACACGTACTGTCCCACCTGCAGGAGGGCAAGGGGCCGAGGAAGGGCTCTCTCACCTTGCCTGCCTCGCCAGCACCCACCTCCAGGTTCTCCCTCAGGGACCGCCCCAAACTGTAACGTCAGAGGTCAACTGAGGCTGGCCTGACCCCCTTCCCAGGGAGAGAGGTTCCTCTAAGAGCCAATCCCCAGAGGCCCTGGGATCCCTCACCCATTTCCTCAGGGGACTCTCATTCACCTTCGCCTTAATTGCCTCCTTCCGCTGGGTGTCCACTTCATCTGCAGAAAGTGCGGGTTTATATGAGGAGTCTAGAGCGAGGAGACGGCTGCCCCACACCAAACCCTCTGGAATCCCCCAAAGCACTAAGTTCCAGATTTACCCTCTGCCTTGTCTCCCACAAAATTCTGGAAGGGGAGCTGCTTCTGGAATCCAGCCACTGCAGCTATGGCTGACCCCACCCCTGCTGCACCCGGCCTGGCACTCACAGTGCAGGGCAGGCACGAAGAAGTCCAGAGCCTTGCAGTAGAGAGATAAGGCGGCCGCGGCGTCCCCCTCCTGGTCCTTCTTCACAGCCTGCACCACCAAGGCGGTCTGGGGGACAGACAGATGAGAAGTCATGCCCACCCCCCATACTCACCACAAGGGGCGATGCCCTGAGCCCACCCTCTGTCTCCTGCTGGGCAAGTCACCTGGTCACCACTGAAAGGGGTAGATGAAACCCCCAACCTGCCCTCAGCCCACCCATCTCCACTGGTTGCTCACTGCTTGTGCCAGGCTCTCCCCACTCGGCATGTGCTCCAGGTCCACCCAAGGGTGGCCAAAGAAGTCCTGGAAGGAGATGCGGCGGCTGGGGTCCCGCTCCAGAAGCCGCTGCAGCAGGTCCCGGCAGTCCTGGGAGAGGGCAGGACGCAGGGGGAGCTGCGGGGGTGGGAGAGGTACAGATCACACTGGGCTCCGGCACCTCGGCCCCCAGCCCCAGGCGCCGGTCAGGACCACCCTGTCCTGGGACGCCCCAGAGATACACATTTGGCAGATAGAGAAAGTGAGACCAGGAAGAACAGTGATGGGTCAAAGTGTCGCAGCCAGTGAGAGCCAAGCCTCCTCCCCCAGGCTCCTGTCCACGCCCTCACTGGAACCCGTAGCTGTCATGGAACCCTGTTTCCAGATCCTTTTCCCCTCTCTGGAATATGTTTCGGGGAAGGCTGGGCCTAGGTCTGCTTTGGCCTTCTCCCCATGGAGGGCCTGCAGCGGGCTTTGCTCCCTTTTGTGGCTGATCTGAGTCCCTGGAACTGAATGGAGCCGACTTCCAGGCTAGAGTGTGTCCCAGCTCCACGAAGGTGGCCTGGAGACCACACCCCAGTCTGTGCAGGTGGCAGTGAGGTCTCCTACCTCAGGGCCCTGACTCTCTCCGCCCCGCAGCAGGTGCCGAGGCCCTGCTAGACCTACCTCAATAACCCGGTTGCTCCGGATCTTCTCTTCCAGCTCCGAGAACGACCTGGAGGCAAAGGGGGGCTGCCCGAAGAGGGCTTCTGTGGAAGGGAGGCAGAGCGGAGGCTGGGAGGGGATAGGGTCAAGCCTGGCCTGGCCCACTCCTGGGGAGCAGCCCCAGACCAGGAGAGTCAGCGTTCTCATTAAAACGCTTCAGGAGTGGCCCAGAGAGGCCTTGCAGTGCAGGCCTCCAGGTGGGGGCAGGGGACAGCACTCTCACCATACAGGATGACCCCCACGGACCAGAGGTCCACACGGGCATCGTACTGCCGCTGACACACCATCTCGGGAGCCATGTAGAGGGGAGAGCCACGGAGCACATGCTTCTCATCCCAGGGGGACATGTGCTGTGCAAAGCCAAAGTCTGCAGGCAAGAGGCCAGGCAGCAGGGCTCAGATTCCAGCTGCTTCTGCTCCTGGCCTTTACAGCCTCACCCTGGGCTCCAGTGCAGTTTCAAGTTAATGGGCCTCTCTGACCTCCAGTTTCAGGTTAAGGGGCCTCTCTGGCCTCCAATTTCAAGTCAGTTCTCTTCCAAATTTTATCAGGGGCCACAACCACTGCTTTCCCACCTCACACTCTCCAACAGTGCCACCACAGATTGAGTCATACTTTGAGCCCCAATCTTGGTGACAGATAAAGTACTAACCCTGGTCACACTCTGAAACCTGACTCTGGTCACACACTGAGCCCTGAGCCCGCCCATGACACTGCTGGAGTCGAGCCTGGGTAGCCTGAGAAAGGCCCTACCTTTTGGTGATGGGGCCCATCCCTGGACCTCCCCAGTCTGTCACTGTTTGATGACTCAGTAGAGGGCTCCATGAGAGCCACCCTCCAAACCTCCATGCCTTTTGTTCCAGACTCATACCTGCCAATTTAAGGTGGGGCTTCTCCAAGGAGCTCAGCAGAATGTTCTGTGGCTTCAGGTCCAGGTGAGAGATGTTCCGTTCATGCAGGAACTGCAGGGCACTAGCTGGGGAGTAGGACCCATGCAGAGAGACAGGTCAGAGAAGCCCATCTCCCACACCCTCTCACCTCCCCAGCCTTATATCTGCCCCTTCAAGCCTGCACAACCCCAGTTCTGACCTGGCTGGTCTACCAAATGCTTTACATACAAGCACAAGGCTCCCCCTTCTGCTAAGAATTTTCCCCACCCCCACCTCAAGTGACCTCCTTCCTCCCTTGTACCCCTTCACAAGCCTCCCATCCTCCTAGAAGCTTCCCTAGATGCCCCAGCCCTTTAGGTCCTTGCTCTCTTCCTTAGCAAAGCACTTGGGTCTTTGGTATGTTCTATAAGGTCTTTGCATTACATTCCACGTGTGGAAGCCTGCACTCCCCACACATCGGGCTCCTCCCCGTCTCCCTCACAGCATCCTTAAGCCAGGGATGGGCACATAGGAAGGATGGGCCCTAAAAATCCAAGCTGGGCTGGGAGACGACTGCTATGAGTGTCAGAGCACTAAGCCTGGGGTAGGGGTAGTGTGAGAGGGCAGAGATCATGGGAAGGGGTGTCAGGCTGGGGTCAGAGGCTTTTACCCAACTGCTGCATGAAGACCCGAGCCACCTTCTCAGGCAGAATCCTGCGGGTATGGATGAAGCGAGACAGGTCACCTCCTGCACAGAACTCCATGATGAGGTAGATGTTGTCACTGTCCCACTGTGGTTAAAGGCAGAGAGGAGGCTTGAGGAGAGTGTCTCTTCTCCAGCCCCCTTTAGGGGCGGCCCCATCCCAGGCCCACACCTGGAAGTCTTTCAGCTGTACGATGTGGCGGTGTCGAATGCCCTTGAGGATCTCAATCTCTGTCAGGAGGTTTTCCACAGATGCCTTGTTCAGACTCTTCTTGGCCACGCACTTTATGGCTACCACCTCACGAGTATCCTTCTGTGGGGAAAGGAGATTTGACGGCTCTGCCTTGAGGGTACCAGGGACTATGTGTGGCCAGAAGGGCTCTGGTTCCCTCTGCCCCTCTCCCCCTCACAGGGCCTACCCACTCACACTAGCATCCAGGCTTCCCAGCTGCCCCTTCTCAGGCCAACGAGGCACCCGGATTCTGGAATCCCGGCTTCCCCGCCAGCCTGGCGTTCTCTGCCCCACAATCCCTTTCATTGTACTCTAGAGTGCCCCTGCTAAAGCATGTTATTCACTGTTCTAAACTGCCCACTCGGCTTCCTAAGTGGGTCCAGCCTTCTAGAACCCTGCCCCATGCTCCTCCCAGACCATAGGTAGCCTCCCTGTTTTGAGCCTGTTCTTCAGCCACTGACACCGAGGCTCCATCGAGGTCTCCACCTGTCTCTTCACACAACAGGGGTGTGTGTATGTGTGTTTGTTTTGAAGACCTATTGGTGGCGGTCACCACCCACCTCCTCCACAGAAGGTCGGCCTGGGACAGGCTCTCACACCCTCTCTAACCCTTTCTAGTTTCCCGGCCCGGCACCCGCCTGGGCTTGCTCAAGGTCTGGCGGGCACCGGGGCCAGGCCCTCAAAAGTTCTCGTGCCCCCGATTCCTGCCTCGCACAGAAGCCCCGGGGCGCCCCGCACCCACCTTGGCGTAGGCCTTGTACACCGTGGCGTACGTGCCACTGCCCAGGCGCTCGGTGAGAATGAAACCGTCCAGCCGCGGGGGGCCCCAGCCAGGGCCCGCCATCCCGACCGCCGCGCGCCCGCTGCTGGGCGCTTCCTGATTTCCGGCGCCGGGTTCCGGCCAGGAGCCCAGAACGGACAGCGCGCGGCTGTAGGACGGAACTCCACGCTGCCCCCAGCGGAGCCTGCCGAAAGTGCAGCGCGGCGGGCGGGGCGGGGCGCCGGCTCCCCACCGCCCCCGAGCCCCGCCCCCTCCAGGGGCTCCAGTGGCTGCTCCTGGGCGCCTCCACCGCCTCCACCCGCACTGGAAATCACATGACCCGCCAGTACCCGCAAGATCCGTTTGGGGATACTGAGGAGCTCGCGGGCCTAACGGGAGTTAGTGGAGGCCAGCAGACGAGGTCACCTAGGGAATCCCATCCAGGCTCAGACAGCATCCTAGAGATCGCCCACGTGAAGGGGCGATAAGAGAGAAGCCCGGCTGAGCAGGTGTGTAAGACGGGGGTGGGGGGGTTCAAAGAGGTCCCCCGCCCCCAAGACCAGCAGCTCTGAAAGTGGAAGTACTGGGACGAAAGTACCATGGAAGACAACAAGCAATCTCAGTACGGGGCCAGCCAGGGAGTAGAGCAGCCAGACGCAGAGTCTTCACTGTCTCCTCTCGCCTATGGCTGGCGTGCCTCAGCCCCTACCCTATGGGCCACTCCCATCCTCCCAAGTCCAGCAGACATGAGGACCAGTATTGTCTGAAAATGTCTTGTTTTTATTTAAGGACAAAATTGAGACATAACATATACATTTATACACGGAGAAAAAAATACCAGAAAGGAGTTTACAAAACCTTGGTCACTGCCATTATCATTCAGTGGCTCTGGGGCTGTGTAAGCTGGCAGCTTGAGGGCTGTCTCTGGGTAGCAGGTTGGCCAGCTTTTTGAGAAGTCCCCTCAGTCCACCCACCGACTCCTACCGCCTCTGGAGGACAGGGTACAGGTTTTAACCGTGAACTCCTAAGCACCCATCACAGTGACACACCTCCTTGGGAATCCCCAGGACTAGTGGAAGGTGACCTATACTCTACTTGGGAGTATGGGAGAACCCTAGAGGATTAGTCTGGAACCCTCAGAAAGGTGGCCTGAAGGATGCAGTTCTGAACTGATTCCCCCTGCCCTCCCTCTGAGTCATACAAGCTAGATATTGCTGATGGTGGGGGGCAGGGGTGGGGTGGGGGGGCAGAATCTGAGGCCAAGGGAAAGGGCAGCTACCTCTCCGGAAGAGAAGAAATCAAAACAGGACCAAATAAACCACAAGCAAACAGTCAAACCCACCTTCCTAGAAGACAGCCAAAGGCTGGCCAAGACAACTTTGGGTCGGCGTCCTCTATCCCTCTCCATCCGCAAATCCCTACCAACCCCATTGCACGTTCAGTAAGTCTAAAGAGGGAAGGGCCCCAGAGGGCACACTGGGAGGGTGCAGGGGGCCTAAAGGGCTATGAAACTGTTTGTGAGAAACGTGAGGCAGGAAAAGAGGCTGGGGCAACCAGGTTAGAGGCTCTGGAAGCCCGGAGACCACTCCAGTGATCTGAGGAACAGAGTTCAGACTGCAGCTCATCTAAAGGGGAGCCCTTAGGAGGCTACCCCAGCCTGGGCAGGAAAGAAGGGCAGGACTGTGGGGGCCACAGGCTGGGTCTGTGACACCAGATTCAGGCCAGGCCTGTTGGGGAAAGAGTGGAATCTCAGGACTCCAGCAGAAATAAAACTCCAGCTGGGGTGGGCCCAGGGCTGCCAGTGATCCCAAGTGTTTACATGTGTGTCTGTATGTGTGTGAGTACATGTGTGTGTATGTGTGTAGGGAGAAGAGAACTTCAGTCCCGTTGCTTCCAGAGAGACCAAAAAATCCTACCAAACCACCACCAGAGAAGGAAAGACAGCTGTTTTTTTTCCTCTTGTGTAAAAAACAGTCCCTGTCCCTCCCGCCACTTTCCTCGGGTGGAAGGGAGAGCTGGTTGCTGAGGAAGGAGGAAGAGCCACGGGCAAGACCCTCCCCAGGTCTGTGCTGGCATAGCCACTGCTTAAGGCACCCACGGAAAGTGCAGCTCAGAAGGCAGGTGAGAGAAAAGGCCAGGGCAGAGGAAGAGAGTCAGGAGGACTAATTCCCCTGGAAGGCTCCTCGGGCAGCAGATGAGGCGGCGCTGCGGAAGGTCCTGTTACTGAAGATGCCCTGGGAAAACTCCTCTTGGGCCTGCTGGAAGCTGGCCCCCGTCCGGCGGTACAGGGAGTGCACCTGCGGAAAGAGGCTGTGGTGAGAAAAGCCCCGCCCTGTGGGCCACCAGGAACCAAGTCATCCAGGTTATATTCCCAAGGGAGCCACCACAAACCCCAGCCTGCCTGACCTCCCACCCAGAACCTTGGAGGAAGCTGCTGGACCTTTGAGGACCCAGGAGGCCCAACTGCTGTAGTGATGAACACCCCCATGGAGAAGGCAGGAGAGAGGTGCCTGCTTCCTTGGGTTTGCAGCTGGCCCAGCACCCACCACTCACCCGCTTCAGGAGGAAGAGTGAGAGCACGGCACAGAGGGTGAAGAAGCCAGCCACCACCATCATGATGATCGACACAGCCAAGTCTTGCTTCAGTATAGACAGGGCTGCGATCCAACCACTGCAAGGGAGGAAGAGGCCGTAGGGGATGTAGTGTGATTGGGCCCCAGAGCTCCCCGTGAGGGGCTCTTCTCCAAATGGCCACTGTGTGCTGAACACCGCCCAGGCATCTCCCTGCAGAGGCCATGCCTCTGTGAAGGCCATCAGGCCCCACACTGCCCATTGGGAATCTTTGGGCCATGTGAGGTCTGGAAGGGAGGATGTGGCTGCTGCCTTCACAGTCAGGAATAGCCCTGGGTAGAGCCTTTTCCTGCTGCTCTGGGGGTTAGGGGGGACATGGAAAGCCTGGCTACTCACTCCTGAGGGTCCCCTCTCTGGGAAGGAGAACCACTGGCCAACCCACTACATTTATCCTCTCACCTCAGCTCCTCCCACTGCGGCCCAGGGACAGCCCCTCTGCCTCCAGCCAGTCATGTCTCCTTCCTGAGCCCCAGTGTCCTCATCTATAAAGGGGATGTCCTCACATTTTCTGATTTTAAAACTTACTACAAAGCTATAGCTATCAAAACAGTATGGTACTGGCATCAGGACAGATGTATAGATCAATGGAATAGAATTGAGAGCCCAGAAACAAACCTATATATTATCGTCAACTGATTTTTTTTTTTTTTTTTGGCCACGTGGCATGTGGGATCTTAGTTCCCCGGAAGCGTGGAGTCCCAACCACTGGACCGCCAGGGAAATCCTAATCGTCAACTGATTTTTGACAGGTGTGCCAAGACCACTGAATGGGGAAAGAATGGCCTCTTCAACAAATGGTGCAGGGACAACTGGATATCCACATGTAAAACAATGATGGGGGACCCTACTTTGACCACATACAAGAATTAACTCAAACCTAATAATAACTAAAACTACTGGATTTCATCAAAATTTAAAATCTTTGTACATCAAAGGATACTATCAAGAGTGAAAAACAACACACAGAAAGGAAAAAAAATTATATCTGATAAGCAGCTACAATGCTGAATATATAAAGAACTCAACAATAGACAACCCAATTACTAAATTAGCAAATGATATGAATAGACATTTCTCCAAAGAAAATATACAAATGGCCAAACAAGCATATAAAAGATGGCCAACATCACAATCATTCAGGAAACAGCAATCAAAACCACAATGAATTACACTTCTCGACTGGCTATAATAGAAAAAAGGAAAAAAAAGAGGAAAATAACAAATGCTGGTGAGGATATGGAGGGACCGGAACTCTCATACATTGCTATTGGGAACGTGAAATGGTTCAGCCTCTGTGGGAAACAGTTTGGCAGCTCCTCAATAAATTACACACAGAATTACCATATGACCCAGCAATTCCACCCCAGGATACATACCCAAAAGAACTGAAAACAGGTACTCAAAAACCTGTACACAAATGTTCACAGCAGCACTATACACAGCAGCAAAAAGGTGGAAACCCAAATGTTTATCAAGCGATGAGTGGATAAACAAAATGCAGTATCTCCAAAAACAATGTAATATTATTTAGCCATAAAATGGAATGAAGTAATAACATGAACCTTGAAATCATTATGCTAAGTGAAAGAAGGCAGGCACAAAAAGCCACATGTTGTATGATTCCATTTATATGAGATGTTCAGAATAGGCAAATCCAGAAAGACAGAAAGCAGCTCAGTGGTTGCCAGGGGCTCAGGGAACAAGGGAACGAGGGAATGAGGAGTGATTGCTTAATGGGCATGGAGTTTCCTTATGGGGTGAAGCAAATGTTCTGGAACTAGACAGTGGTGATGTTTGCACAACACTGTGAATGTACTAAATGCCACTGAATTGTACATTTTAAAATGGTTTAAGTGGTAAATAAAATGATAAATTTTATGTTATGTGTATTTTACAATCAATAACAAAAAAGGGAGGGGGGATTATATCCACCCAATCGGGGGGGTTCTGAGGTGAGATGAGAAAGGCACTGGGAGGCTGGAGGCTGCAGAGCTCATCCAGGCAGGGCAGTGAGTGGCTGAGCCAGGACCAGAACTCAAGCCTTCTGGCTCCCAGTCCGGGGTATAAACAGCAGTTATTAATCACAGCCTTTTACCAGGACCTCACTTAGGGTAATGAGTAATGAAACTGGGTCACCAGTCAAAGAGAAAAGGGGCCAGATTAGAAACAGCAAGGTGAGAAGGAAGAGGGGTGGGGGGAGGGCAGCGTGCACTTGCTCCGAGTGCGAGCTGAGTCACCCCTCCCCACCACTCTGGACTTGCCAGCTCCACTGGAGGGAGGGGACCAAAATAGTACAGCCCTTCCAGGCTCAGGCTTTCAGCCAAGTGCCAGCCTGACCTTTCTGTAATGTTCCCTGTGCACTGGAGCACAAAGGAAAACATCAGCCATTGGCTTTTCTTTTTGAGACTAATTCTGAGCTGAAGACTGCAGTAGCCAGGACACTCAAGCCAGCTGTGCTCAAGGAGCGCAGCCAGAAGGAGCCGATTCACAAGGGGCAAGGGCTCCATCTCCTGAGATGACAGGGCCTCTGCAAAAAGTCACAGCTCACAGTTTGCAAAGGCCAGGACACCCATCAGCAGCTGCCCAAACCTCAGGGCTTGTCTGGGGCCTATAAGAGTAGCACCAGCCTCTAGGAGGCCATGGCAGGAGAAAAGGAAGAGGAGGCCATCCCGGGCAGGACACAGCCCTGGCAGCCTAAGGATTCAGGCCAAGTCCACTCACAATGCCCCAGAAAGTGGTGAGCAAGGCAAGACAGTGAGTGTAGGTTACCAGTGAAGAAGTGGACAGGGGCACGAAGGCAGACCCCAGCTGACCCACCGTCCCCTCTCCCTGCCACGGTGGAAGATGGGTCATCTGTGGGGGCTTTCTAGGAGCAGAGAAACAGGGCACAACTCCCTCTGTGCTACCCCAGCTCTCACCTGTCCCCCAAGCTAGGGATGCCGACCAACTGGATGATGTAGATCCCTATTTGACAAAAAAATACAAAGAAGAACACGAAGAAGCTGAAAGAGTTGTCAGACCTGTGGAGAGAGGGGGAAACGAGAAGTCACAAGAGGGTTTGGGGCTCATTCCTCAGCCTTCCTCACTTGCTATGACACCTTCCTCGCTAGGAGCCAGGAGGTAGGATGCTAGTAGAAAGAGCTCCAGCGGGCCAGCCACACTGTCCATAAGGACACAGGCACTCACCACCATAATCAAAAAGGGCTTGCCTTCCACTGCCTTCCAATTTAAGGGGTCAGTGCTTGACTGCTTCCTCAAAGAACTAATAAAGTTGCTCACTCCAAGGACAATGTAAACAGCCTAACAGTCCATTTCCTGGAGTACTTATTTGCATTATAACAGGGAAGAAAATCTAAGCCTGTTATAAAGATGATAAATCTTTTTTAATAGAACTGTAGTCCTGGGCAGAAGAAAAGGTATTCGGGGAGTAGGGAATATCAGACAAAACTGGTGTTTTGAGTACTTCCATCTCGGTGTCCTGGAGGGCAAGAATACAGTGAGTGCATATTCAGTGAGTGCAACCCTGCTGAGTGCATGGGAGGGTTCAGCCACTTGCCCCGCCCCCTCTTCCAGGGGCCTGCTGGGCTCTGTCCTGAAAGCATCAACTCTGAGGCACAATTCTAAAGCCCTAGGGGGTTGTGAGGTGGATTCATTCATGTCCACAGAATCGACTCTAGGTCAACCGGTCAAATACTGGCACTCAGCGATGCTCAAGAGTTATTGGGGAGGTGGGGGAGGAGCAGAAATGAGCATGGAGGGGTAAGCCATTGAGAGCTTATCCGACTCTGTCAGACTCTATCAGAGAAGTCCCACTTCTATCAGAGAAGCACACCCTCTTCCCAGTGACTAAAATCCCACCGAACCAGACAAACTGGGAGCAGGGGGAAGGCAAGTAAGGCTCCTGATTTCCTCTCTAGGTCTCCTGTGTCTAGTCCAAGGACAGGGCCCAGAGCAGACCTCAGGTACAACTGAGGAAAACAGCTTTCCTGTCTGCTCTCACTATGGGTTGAAATGGGAAAGTGAATTTCCCCACCAATCCGTTCTGCTCTAAGACTGGGATGGGGCCCCAGGGCTTATGGCCCTTGGCCTGCGACCGGGGATGCCAGCTTCACCCCTTGCCCCAGCCCCACTCACCTAAAAGCCTTGTAGATGGGTCGGTACCAACAAAGGAAGGCACAGGGGGTGAAGATCACAAACCACAAGATCGAGAGGCCAAAGTCTACTCCCTTGGAGGTGTCGACTAAGAACCAGGCCAGGCAGGCAAGCAGGTTCAAGAACAGGGTCACTGAATGCACTGGGAAAGGAGAGGGGAGAGATAGAGAGGCTTGTACCAAGGTGACTGAAGGCTTCCCCAACAAGGCAAACCACCCCCTGCAAATGAAAAGAAGTCCAGGCTATGAGGGCATCTGCAGAAATACTAGAGGACCTCAGTCTGTACATCGGCAGGGTTAGTTCCCAAATCCTGGTTTTCTGCGACCTTAAAACCAGGGACCAAACCAAGTTCCTAAGAGACGATGGAACAGCGTAGGTGTATGAGGAATGGCAGTGGAGGGGCAGATGCAGACCCAAGGGCTGACCCTTGGGGAATGAAGTCTTTCTCTCAGCAACTCTTTCCCCTGGTCCTGCACAGCCCACAATGCAGCTACAGGAAGTCTTTTATCCTCACTCCTAGGAGCTGAGGGGACTGTGGGGAGGGGAGGCCTTCACCTAAGGAGGGTCCTTTAGTGCAGTGAGCTCTGCAGGAACTCAGAAGCCTCCAGCTAGTCCCACTCTACCCGATCCATGGTCTGGAGTGGCCCTTGAGGGGAGGTTCCTAGGACAGGCAGCAGACTGTAGAAGGCCAATTATGTGGGCAGAAGGCACCCCCCAGCCCAGCACTCAGAAAGGCTGGAGCCCGCCAGGGAGGAGCCGCCAGAGCAGAGATAGGGCTCTTGAGTCACAGCCCATTTCACCCTGGAGCTCAAAGGGGCAGGAGCAGGACTCACACATCCAGAGATAGTAGAGCATCTTGCATATCCGCTGGTAGTCGGCAGGGATCTCTGTGGAGAAATCCTGATAGAAGCAGGGCTTGACAGGGCACCACACGGGCAGGGGCGGCCAGTTGTTCTCTCTCACTGTGTGGAAAGAGGTGAGGATGTGAGCCCAGCCTCAGCAGCAGCTTGGCGGAATGCACACACTGGCCTCATTCATGGGTCAAACCAGGGCTCCCAGAGCGGCGCCAGCAGGCGGGGCTCGGGGTCTATGGATACGGAGTGGGATGGGAAAAGGGTGATGGGACACAAATACCCATGAGCTCACTCCAAGATAATGGACCCCAAATGTACTGGGAAACACAGAGCTCAACAGCCTAAGTGATTATTTTCATTAACAACCAGACCATAAGCGCAAAGGGTCCTCATCAAGAGTAAGGAGTCCTGGGACCAGTGCCCCCACTCTATCTAAGAATTCTAGAGCTGGGAAGGAGTGTAGAAATAATCTATATCCATTAGGACTACATGGCAAGTCTCCTAACCTCCACCTTACTTGATATTCCCCAAGGCCAATGCCATTCTAAGATGAACAGGAGTTCAGCAAAGCTCCGAGGCTGCCCCAGAACAAGAGGGCTTGGGGAACTCCCTAAGCCAAGCACGGTGGCCTCTCTTACTGTGTAAGTTGGTTACAGTGCTCTGCAGCTCCCGCTCCTTGCGTTCCAGCTCAGCTGCTTTCCTGTCCAGTTCTTCCTGCTGCCGGAGCAGGCTTGCCTGGGCTGCAGAGGCCACAGCCTGGAGGGAACAGAGGAGGTGGCGGGTGGCCAGACACAAGAGACAGTGAGACAGTGTCAGCATGAGTAGAAGTCAGAGGGGCCTTGCCCCCATGCAGGGAGAGCCCAGAGTCCTAGCCCCAGGGTGTCTTGGGTACCTGAGACCACCGTAGAGAGGCCAAGGTGACCTGCCCCCTACCACCTCTATACCACCTCTGGCCCCTTAGCCATTACCAGGGCTCTTCTCTCCCCTTCATCCCTGAGCTTGAGTTAGGGTTAGGGTTATTTCCCATATTGGAGTCCAGGCAAAGTTCAGTTAAAGTGATTTCTGGAGTAACAGCAAAGGGAAAAAGACCTCACAAGAAACTAACCTACAGCCAGAAACCCAGAGACCCAACCTCACTTGAAGTAAGTGTGTGTGTGTGTGTGTGTGTGTGTGTGTGTGTGTGTGTGTGTGTGAAACAGTGCAAACCTGCCAGCAGTGCGAGGGGAAGGGAGATACTCGAGCGCAGCCTTGGGTACCCAGAGCCTCGGGGATCTATGTTTAAGCACCACCCCCCACCCCACCCCCAGGAGCTGCCCAGAGGTCCACCTGAACTGTTACCCAGTATAACCCAGGACAGCCCTTTAGGTTTGGCCCTGCCTCGCCTGGCTTTCATGGCATGAAGAGTCCAAGCTTTCTCCCTCTCCAGGCAGAGCTGGGCCTCTGAGTGAGGCAGCTAGGATACTACACGTGAGGCTGAACACGGCTGGGCTTGGGTCTGGTGTTCCAGCCCAGGGCCCTGCTCCCCCTGTTGGGACCTGGTTCCTCCTGAAGTCTACAGTCCTCTTTAGGGAGCAGGTATCAAACAGGTCATCTCACAGGATGACAAGGCAGGCATACCTGCACATACGTAGCTACGCGCGTGCGCTCTCTCTCCAAAAGGCGTTCTCCAAAGAGCTAAGGCTACCTTCAGGAGGTAAACTTCAGGCAGTGGGGGCGGAAGAATTGACCACCCGAAACCACGGGGAGGGGCTTAGCCTCCTCTCCCAAGTCTGCAACTTCAGCTGAGTAGGACCAGGTCCCTACGGCCCACCACCCAGCCGAACAGCAAAGTCACCCCTGCCCCTAAGCCTTGCCTCACCTCCACAGGGTTCTAGGGCCATGGGTGGGGCTCAGGGGCCCAGGCAGGGCAGAACGTTCAGAGCAAGTCCAGTCAGACGGTAGGGGCAGCCTGGGGCCCGCTAGAGTCCACAGCCCAGCTTGGGCAGGCTCCAGGGGCCTTGCCCTCACTCTTGCTTATCTATACTTTGCCTACCTTCGGAAGGTTTCACATGTAGCTGTCTCTGAGAATACTATCTCCTCCTAGTAGCATCTGCCTCTCTGAGAGCTCGCTCACTGCCAGGAATCTGGTAGGCAGGAACTTGCTGGCCTGTCTAAGAAGGAGCTGCAACATACAACTCCACTGTGGGCCATACTCACCGGGGGCAGTGAGGAGCGTGGGGTAGGGCAGTGAGGCATGGAGGGGAGTGTCGGGCACAAAGCAGAAAGATTCACAGTATTTGGTGAAGGGACAAAGGAAAACAGGAAGGTGGGCAGGAATAAATGAGGTTAAAAAAAAAAAAAGAAGGAGGAGGAGAGAGAGAGAGGGAGGGAGGGAGAGAAGAGAGATTCTGGGCCCTGTGTAAGAGAGAACAAACCGAAGGCCCAAGGAGGGTGTGGAACGGCACAACAGGATCAAATGCTCTCTCTGACACCAAGGACCCTGGCCTGGTGAGTAGAGCTTATTTTGGGTGGTGGAAGTAGGGTGGGGGAGAGGATATTGGGAGACGATATAGGTTGGCAGAGCAGACTCTCCATCTGCAAGTGACCAACTTCCAAGAGATGATCCAAAGGGCCCTGAAAGGGAAGCCAGGGATGAAAGCCCTCTGCCCACCCCTCAATCTCAGGGCTCAGCTACTGGTCTGGGTGTGCCCCTTTCTGGAAAGGAGGAGTCACAGGGATCCTGTCAACAGTACCTGGGGGGTTGGCTGTGTTGGCTCCACTGAGGGCTGGAGAACTGCTGGCTGCGAGGGCCCAGGGTGCTGTGTGACAGGAACCGTTGTCGCTGCATTTGTCTGCACGGGGCAGATCAGAGGAGGGAGGTGAGTGGGCCTCCACTAGTTGGCCATGTGGGGACAAACCCATAGCAGGGTGAGTGATATGCCCCTGCCTGTGAGGGGCACTCCCTCTGGGCCTTCCCTGGGCCTCCTTCTGCAGCTTCTTGGCCAACGAGCCTCAGGCTCTGGGCGATGTGATGCCTAACCCAGACCCCTGCTGGATCCAGAGCTCCCCAGCATCGCCTGGCCCTGTTCTGGGAGGGGCCCAGATCACGGACCCCAGGGGGAGAATGGATGAGTTCCTCATCCTTACCCCACCCCCCTGAGTTCACATTAGGATTGTCCCTTTGAGGATTGCAGCTATTCTGTCTCTGTCTCTGCCAAGTCTCCTTACCCCAGAGACGCCAGCACCACCCAGAGGACCCAGGGACTCAGAAAGAGGGCATGCTCACCAACCTCGGAGAAGGGGTTGAATTCAGCCAGGCCTCCTTGTGGCGCATTGGTCAGCTGGGTCACAGAGGGATCCTGAGAAAGTGAAAAAGAGCCATTAGACGCTAGGGAAAAGGGAGAACCTTGGTGAGGCAGAGGGAGATCACCATCTCTTGGCCCCTCCCAGGGACACCTGGCTGAAGTAAGGCTGCTGATGGCCCTTCCTAGTGCCCTGGAAAGCCTCTCCCGAAGGCTCCTATGCCCAGCCTCTGCCACACCACAGCTGCAATCGCTTTTCCCTTTCTGGAAAAGGAGCGGTTCAGCCCAGATGACTTCCCGGAAGAGACCCAGAGCAAGGTCTACACTCTGAGGCATGGGAATACACACCACACAAGTTCCTATTAGTGCCCTTTAGAAATTCAAAACGGTTAGGGAATTCCCTGGCACTCCAGTGGTTGGGACTTGGCGCTTTCACTGCTGGGGCCCGGGTTCAAGCCAGTGAACTAAGATCGGGGAACTAAGATCCCACAAGCCACGCAGCACAGCCAAAAAAAAAAAAAAAACAAAGAAATTTAAAATGGTTTATAGTATTTACCTCCAGGGAGGGTTTGGTTTTTTTTTTTTGGAGGGGAAGCAGGTGGGGGAGGCGGGTAAATGAGGTGGTGTGGATGGATATGTACTTTTCACTTTCTAACCTCTTTGTACTGTTTTATTTATTATTTTACAGAAAACATTTATTCCTCTTATTTTTTAAAGGACAGTTTAAGATTCTGGAACAAAAACATGCTGCTGGCTGCCAGTGCTAATTTTATTAAATCATGCACACTTGCTAGGAATACAGATATGAAGGACTCAGATGAAAAGCCAAGAAATTGTTTTGGGTTTTTTTTTTCCAGATTCTTTTCAGAAAATGCAAAAATGTCCTCAGAACACAGCCTTTTCCCGAGTTTTCAATCTTCCCTTTCCCATCTGATCTCTGCCGAGGCCAACCCTTCATGCTGAGGGCCTCACGCAGGGATCTCCGCCACCCTCTCCACCAGAGCAGCTTCCGTGCTGGCCTGAGGCTGGGCTGTCTTCATCCTGCCCCTCACCCAACAGAGCTCCTGTACACTCCCTCCCCTTCCCCATACAATAGCATGGGGCTCAGGTCCAGCTGGACAGAGATGCCTCTGAGGGAAACAGCTGCCACCAGACTCTGCCAAGGTCCCCATTATAAGGCCTCACCTAGGCTCCCCTGTCTGTACACCTCACCCCTAGTCCCTCACTACTGGTCCGGATGCTCCTGTCCTTCATGCCCAGCTTCCCCTCCAGCAGGAAGCCTCCATAGATTGGATTCTTAAACACGTTAACAACAGACAGACCCTCAGAGAACCACCCCTCAATTTTTAGATGTGGAAACGGATATTCGCCACAGTGCAGTACTTGTCCTAGGTCTCAAAATGGGAGCTGGCTTGCTATTCTGAACATTTATAGAGCCATGGGTCAGCACCGAACATACCTTTTTCACACACACTAACTTCCTACCAAGGCCGTCAGCTCCTAGAAGGTGAGCCTGTGTCTGCAGGGTCCCAGGGCCTAGCCCAGCCCCAACTCACTTCCCGTCTCTGGATGGTCCTTGTCCTCTGCACCTCACCCAGTCTCCTCTGCAAAGAGGCAGTGTGGCTGTGCCCTTTCTGCTGGACACCATCCCTGCCTGGTGGCTCCTGCAACTTGGACAAAGTGACAAGGTGAGGCTTGAGAGGCCACCTGAAGTTGGCGAACTGGCCTTGAGGTTGTTGGCTGAACATCTAGCAGATTTATCCCAGAATTACTGAGCTGCCTTCCTGCATGAAAGATCTGGGGCTCAGTATCTGTTCCCCTTTCAGACTCTACAGACATCAAGCCACAGCAGAGAAAGTGAGCTGCAGTCACTGAAATTAGATCCACTGTCCAAGGAACTTGAGTCTGTCACTACAGGACAAGGACAGCAGGGCAGCTCCGGCAGCAGTTTCAGGAGCCAGCGCACATGCCTGGCTGTGGTACGCATGTTTAATAGGCAGCCTCCAGAGCCATGAAGAGACGTCATTTCCTTTACCAAGGTCAGCCAGAAGAGGATTCTGGGAGGCAGGGGGACTGACTACCCTATCCATAGTGACCCCTCCTCCTTTCTCTAAAATCTTAAAAAAATCGGCCCTGGACCCTCACCAGGCTCACCACAAACAAATCCTGTCTCCTCTAGCAGGCTATAAACTCTGTAACCAGGTGTTTCTGGATCTAGTTCATATTTCTGGCTCCCCAGTGCTTGGTGAAGAGAGCCTGATGCAAGCAGAAGCTCAGGTAATGTCTGAGAATAAGTGCTAGATGCTGCAGGCCCTCCTCTGCTTTCTCCAGGAGCTACTGCCCAAATGCTAGGGCACACAGAAGGGGAGGGCCACTTGCATCACAGCAGCAGCCCTGGGGCCCAGAGGCACCTTGCCTGGGAAAAGGAGCCTGGAACACTCTGGGAGACACGGGTACTTTCCACCTGAGGAGACCTAGGCTCTTTCTGAAAGATGTATATGGCTTCAAGAGAGGCTGAGGCCTGGTGAGAGAGGGAGGGAAGAAGAGGGACAGACAAGGGAGCAGACATTTACTGAGTGTCTACCATGTGCCAGGCTCATCACACAGCGATGCTACTGTGGAATTCTAGTCATCCCAGAACTGGCCACTGTGTCAAGCCACCAGAAAAGAAGCTTCTACCAGGTTCTTTTTCAACCTGGTTCCTCGACAGAATTAAGCCCCACTGCCCCAAGGCATCCACTGTCTGCAGTGACTTGACTTCTCTCCTGCACATCTAGAACAGTCCTGGTTATGTTCCATCCTTGGGAGAATGGAGAAAACACTAGCTCCACTCAGCTTCTGTGTTCCACAGCTCAGCTGAGCAGCACTGGCTGAGAAAAGCTACAACGCACCTCCTCATTCAACCTCACAACCATCCTGTTGTGAGGGGAAGTTCCCAGCTCAGAGAGGGGAAGTAGCTCATCCAAGACCTCAGGGACTGTAGTGACTGAGCCAGATTTTGTTTTTGTTAGTTAGTTAGTTAGTTATGGTCACGTTGGGGCTTTCTCTAGTTGCGGCGAGCGGGGGCTACTCTTTGTTGTGGCGCACAGGCTTCTCATTGCAGTGGCTTCTCTTGTTGTGGAGCACGGGCTCTAGGGTGCGCGATTCAGTAGTTGTGACTCAAGGGCTCTAGAGCGCAGGCTCAGTAGTTGTGGCACACAGGCTTAGTTGCTCCGCGGCATGTGGGATCTTCCCAGACCAGGGCTCGAACCCATGTCCCCTGCATTGGCAGGCGGATTCTTAACTACTGCGCCACCAGGGAAGTCTCTGAGCCCAATTTTGAATCCAAGTCTGTCTGTCTCCAAAGACACGAGTGGTAAACCTGAGTGGGCAGTGCGTCCCCAAAGCCTGGCTTGGGGGCTGACCAACGGAAGGTGTTCAGTCAACGTGGGGTTGAGGGGTCGAGGGATGCTGACAAGGGCACCGTGAGTGACTGGGACGACTGCTTCTGCTCGGCTCTTTATTCCCAGACTTCAGAGCAGTCTTTCCTGGCGAACACCCCTGGTAGGACACAGGCAGAGAATCTTGCAAGTAAGGACCACAGTGACTGGCCTGAATGAGGACCCTCAGATTTTACTCCAAGTCACAAGTAAGAAGTCAACAGCAGCAACCTTCCTTCCCACTCACCCAGCAACAGCTGGCTCACAAATGGGTCAAGTAGTTATTTAAAAGCATGGTGAGAGCTAAGTTTCAACTACAAAGAAGTAACCTGACACTCCCTCAGTGCCCAAAGGACTCAAACTGGTTAATGCCCTTTACTGAATTTATAACAAACAGAACGCTCCTGACCTCAGTTCTTTTCACTCAGCAAGCAGTCACAAACAGTGTGAGGGACACACCAAGAGGAAAAGGATGCAGCTATTGCCCTTCTGGAGGCCAAAATCTGGTAGCTGAGACACGTGCACACAGCACGGGAGTAAAAACAGGAGGGGAGAGGAGGGGAGGGGAGAGGAGGCCCAGGCGGGCTTGGAGAAAGGCACAGTTCCAAGAGGAGGGGAGGAAGGGGAGCAAAGGCCCAGTCAGAAAGCTCAGGCCACCACAGCTGCGGGGCAAAGGAACACTCCGTGGAGCTGGGGTGTGAGGGACTGAGAAAAAGACGCAGCACAGCTAGGCTGCAACTCTGCCGGGGAAGGGCCTTGAAAAACACACTTGCTTTCACTAGTTTGGCAACCCCTTTCCATGCATCTCCCAGGTCCTGGCTGTGCTCGAGTTTACTGTGACTCTTCCTTGCTTTCCCACCCTACACTCCACCCAGGCTCCCAATGTGAGATTTATTACAGGCTCCAAATAAATACATTAAATAAATACCTCATGGACTAAAAGAAACTCGGCCACTTTCTCTGGGAGGCAGAGAGTCACCAATACTTTGCAACCTCTGTGAAGTCCTATTTGCTTTAGCGACAAGGCTGTGTGTCATAGAACAAGAAGGGGCAGTCATCGCCAGATCGGCTGGCTGGGTCCCAGGCGTACAAAGAGCCACAGTTAACCTTGGTACTCTCTGAGCCAGAGCCTGAGAAGCCATCCAAAGGAAACATGAGGAAAATATGTAAAAATCTGTATCTGCAAATGTATTCATTGCACCAGTATTTACAACAGGGGAAAAAAAGCAGGGAATGACTTAAATATCCAGTGACAGCGAGCACAAGTACATTTTGGTGCACATCCCCTCAATGGCCTAAAAAGACACTAAAAATCACAGCTATGAACACAGGGCAGCAATAGAGAAAAGGCTTGGTTATATGAATATCAAATGACAATTCTGTCGGAAGTACTCATATAGAAAGTACATCAAAATAACAATGGTTGTAAAAGACTGGTAGAAATATGGATGATTTACTTTGTTTTACCAATTTTCTATAATGTGATTATGTTATGTTTATGTTAAACACACACATACACCACGTACACACTTATTTTTAAAAAGAGAGCCTGAGAACCCACCGAATAAGCAACATGCACCTTGGGGGCTCCCTCCCTGCCACAGCAGTGATGTACAGAAGCACCCAAAAAAGTGAGTCTAAGTCCTCGGCCTGGCATTGAGGCCCTCCCTGACCTGGCACCAGCTCTCCTCTCGGCACAGCCTGTCCTCAATCAAACGGAGCCCCCGCCATCTCCTTCCACCTCGGTCTGTTTACTCCCTACACAAACCATTCCACACCAGCACAGGGCAAGGGCACAAAGAAAAAGCCTTGGTTCCTGCCCCCAAGAAGCAAATAGCACAGAGAACACAACAGAAGCCAGGGCAAGAAGTGACAGCACGTTATCAGTGCTGAACAAGGTGCGGGCAAGTGCAATAGGCTCGCAGAGGAGGGAGTGAGGAAGCTGTCTGGAGACTCAGGGAAGGCTTCACTGAGGTGGCATCTGAACTGGATCTTGAAAGAGGAAAGAAATTTAGCAAGCACTAAAGAGGAAGAGAAGAACAGCATTTGCAAAGACACAGCATCTTTAAAAAGAGCTTGCGTGTGTTCAGGGAGAAGGTTCTGGAGGCAGTGGGGCGAAGTGCATATATACAGAGAGGAGCACCAGGGACCCAGCCTGCAGAATAGGTCAGGCCGTACTGCAGGAGTTCAGACTTCACCCTGTGGGCAACGTGGACAACTAGAGATTGTGAGCAGTGATCACCTCTGCCAGCAGTGAGGAGAGTGTGATGTGTAGGGAAGGAGGATGGTGGGAAGACTGGCTGGGACACAAGAATCCACGTGGGTGATAATAAGGCCTGAACTAAGGGATGACTCTGGAGATAGAGAAGAGGGTACGGGTTCCAGAGACCCTTCTCAGGTAGGTGGTACAGGCTCGGCCACTCCCCGGGTATGGAGTTACTGCAGGACAAGACAAGACGGGGAGAGGAGGGGAGGGGGGAGGGGGGAGGGGGGAGGGGGGAGGGGAGGGGGAGGGGGGAGGGGGAGGGGAGGGGGGAGTGGGAGGGGGAGGGGAGGGGAGGGGGAGGGGAGGGGGAGTGGGAGGGGAGGGAGGGGGAGGGGAGGGGAGGGAGGGAGGGGGAGGGGAGGGGGAGGGGAGGGGAGGGGGAGGGGGGAGGGGGAGGGGAGGGGAGGGAGGGGGAGGGGAGGGGAGGGAGGGAGGGGGGAGGGGAGGGAGGGAGGGGGGAGGGGGGAGGGGGAGGGGGAGGGGAGGGGAGGGGGGAGGGGGGAGGGGAGGGGGAGGGGGAGGGGGGGAGGGGAGGGGGGAGGGGGGAGGGGGGAGGGGAGGGGGGAGGGGGGAGGGGGGAGGGGGGAGGGGGAGGGGGGAGGGGAGGGGGGGAGGGGGGAGGGGGGGGGGAGGGGAGGGGGGAGGGGGGAGGGGGGAGGGGGGAGGGGGGGAGGGGGGGAGGGGGGAGGGGAGGGGGGAGGGGGGGAGGGGGGGAGGGGAGGGGGGAGGGGGGGGAGGGGAGGGGGGAGGGGAGGGGGGAGGGGAGGGGAGGGGAGGGGAGGGGGGGGGGGAGGGGAGGGGAGGGGAGGGGAGGGGGAGGGGGAGGGGAGGGGAGGGGGAGGGGGAGGGGAGGGGAGGGGAGGGGAGGGAGGGGAGGGGGAGGGGAGGGGAGGGGAGGGGGAGGGGAGGGGAGGGGAGGGGAGGGGAGGGGAGGGGAGGGGAGGGGAGGGGAGGGGAGGGGAGGGGAGGGGAGGGGAGGGGAGGGGAGGGGAGGGGAGGGGAGGGGAGGGGAGGGGGGAGGGGAGGGGAGGGGAGGGGAGGGGAGGGGAGGGGAGGGGAGGGGAGGGGAGGGGAGGGGAGGGGAGGGGCCACTGAACAAGGCGGTCATGGGGGAAGAGGAACAGGATTTTCAGGAGCAGGTGTGTGGGAGTGGGGAGAGGATCTGAGAAGGTACTGACTCACACTGGAGAGATGTATAAAATGTATCTCGGGACTTCCCTGGTGGCACAGTGGTTAAGAATCCACCTGCCAATGCAGGGGACACGGGTTTGAGCCCTGGTCCGGGAAGATCCCACATGCTGCGGAGCAACTAAGCCCATGCGTCACAACTACTGAGCCCACGTGCCACAAATACTGAAGCCACCGCAACGAGAAGCCCACGCACTGCAATGAAGAGTAGTCCCTGCTCACCGCAACTAGAGAAAGCCAGCACACAAAAACAAAGACCCAACACAGCCAAAAAATAAATTAAATTAATTAATTTTTAAAAATGCATCTGGGTGGAATGGGTAGAAATGTCCAGGTGACAGTTGGAAGTACTGGTTTGAAGCTCAGGAGAATGGTGAGGGCTAGAGTTCTAGATCTGGGACCGCTGGTATGCAGATGCTATTCTGAAGCCATAAAAGTGGAAAGACTTACTTGGAAAGGTACACAGTGAGAACAAAGTCAAGGACAGAACTCCAGGACACCCTTAAAGGTATGAGACAGGAAGAGAAAACAGGCGGAAGGAGGTGAGAGTTACCAATGTAAAGAGGCCAAGGACAGAGAGAATTTCAAGAGAGACTGGCCAAATGAGCTTGTGCATCACAAGCAGCAGGCACATCGTGGGCCCATGGCTCCCAGAGGGACCACAGGATCCAAGAGTGAGGAGGCGCCTGGGACTGCGGGGGTGACAGTGTGTGGAAGCGACTTGAAGTTCTTGGCGCTCCTTCACCTGAGATACCCTCTCTTGCCATATGCCAGGCTTTCTGCTCTCAGCTCAAGCCCTTCCTACCACGGGACTCTGCCTCATTCCTCCTGAGATCCCTCACAGATCCTTTTGGCAAGTTTTGACTGCCCTTTACGCACCACGGCATGCTGTCATGATCAGCGAGCATTTCTTAGCTCTCCTGCCAGATTACAAGCTCTGACAGGCCATGTGCCCATTTATCTTGGTCACCTGCACAGGATCTTGGAGCAGCAGTGGCTCAGTGATGTGCAAAAACATGTCAGCATCTCAAAGGAGCACCGCTGGACGGGTCACACCTTGCTAATTAATATGTACGGCACTCTTTTCTTGAAGAAGCAGCAGGTACCCCTTGTTTGTCCTGGTTAAATATTACCATTTCTCTGAACCCAGGACCATCCTACACCAAGTGGCTCCAAAGAAAACTTAATAGTGTAGGGTCAAAGTTCAGCTGTGTCTCTGGCCAAGTGCTTTCGAACACCCAGCCTGGCTCCAGGCGCCAACCATAAAGTCGGGGACACCTCCCTCACCCCCCCGCCCCCATCTGGGCAGCTGTCTGGGGACAGTTAAACTATATGAACCTTGCCATTTTCAAATTTCTCAAGACAATGCTCCTGTTCCACAGGAAAGTTCTACCAGGTCCAACTGGTGGTTTTGAGAATTCCCAAAGGTACAGTCAAGCTGGAGCCCACCCTCTCTGGGAAGTGACAAAGCCCTCAGTGTCTGTGCAGGGAACTTCATGTAACTCTGTTCACACCCAAATCACGTTTCTGCCACCACTTTCTCCTCCCACAGGAGAGAAATGTTTTAAATCCTTGGAAGCAGCCACACCACTGAGATTATCTTTTAACTGCAAGGAGGCAACGTGTGAAAGTGATATGGTGTGATTTGGCAACTCATGAACGCTGAAAGGCTTTCTCTGTTCAGCACCACCAGCTAGTCCACTCCCCCTCCTTGAGATCAATGCCGACTGCCTGGGGTAACCTGGCAGATACGCCAAGTAGGAAAGCAGCCCAGGCATTTGCCTGGGTGAGCTGCTTGTTAGTGGACTGCTGAAAAAGAAAACGGGGAGTACAATGCCTACCTGTAGCCCTCAACCTCTTCATCACCCAAGACTTTCTGAGAAAATTTTGGCAACAGACATGCTGAAAAGAAGGACCTGCATACCCAGATGGTACAAAGCAGATGTGCCATAATTCACAGAGGGATTAGGGAGTGCCAGTGAAGGTTGGGAAATCAGCCACACTTGGCTTGCAGTTTCCTGTTTCCTCCTAGGAGTTTGGTAAAACCTCTTCTGCACTCTTGTGACAATTTTCCACTCACAGTGTTACTGTGCAGGAAGTGTTCTAATAATCCCACTGTAACTATACACAAGGAGGGGATCATAAAAACCCATGCCCACAGTTTAGGGTGGGGATGAGAGTAGGGTATACCTAAAGAACATTTATAAGGAAGTCAGCTTAAAGGCGCACCAGGAGCTTCAGGGGATATTACAAGAGTTAGCAGAAAAAGGATTCCGTGGCTGAATAACTCTGAGAAAGGCTGGGTCAAACAAAGTTGAGCAAATATCTTTATTGTAGGATTTCTTGGAGCCTTTAACAAACTAAAAAGCCTGGTCAAGTTTCAAGAAAAATGATTCCTAAACGTATTGGGCCACAGAACCGTGAGCACCTTTCAGGACTGGTATTACTCAGAACACATGCTGCATTAAAGTACCATCTTAAAAAAGCACAATACAATCCATATTATTCCAGCCCCACCCACTGAACAACAACAAAAAAGCTTACCTAATATTAATTTGTTGGGCTAAGTAACACCAAGGCAGTTTAAAACTTTTAAAACAGCACTGTCCTGAGAATGAGACCTGGATCTGAGTCCCTTCCTGCTTCAAATTAGCTGGTGACTCTGGTATGTCCCATCCTCCCTGGGTTCTTGGTTTCCTCATCTCTAAACTAAAGGGTTAGAAGAGATTTCTGAGGATGTCCCAGCTCTAAAAGTCAACCATGGACTCCAAACACTAAGTACATTTTTATAAACCACCATGGAGGAAAACAAAAAGGCTCTGCTCTGAGGGCTGGCTAGGTGTGACAGTTTCTGAGCCTATCTCCTCTCCACCTGCTCTCTCCTGAGCTCTGTGCCAACACCCTAGGTAAATGAAGCTGGGTTCACACCCAGTCACCCAAGGGCTACACCCTCCCAATGTCCCAGCTCTGGCAGTCAGGGAAGCAGACACTACCATCACAAGGAGAGGGAGGGCAGCTTTCCAGGAGAAGGAGATCTGGGGCCTCACACCCAAATCTCCTTCTCCCCACACAGCTGTGCGCCAAGAGGGAAAACCCAGCCCAGGGCAGGAGGAGCAGAATCGCAGCCAGCCAGCTCTCTTCTTCCCACACAGGCTTCCCCTCCAGATGTTGCTCTTTACAGGACCACAGCTGCTTCCTGTCCTGCCATATCCTGGGGCTGCCTGATGGACAGACTGTCTTGCTTGAATGCAGAAGTTACTTCTACCACAGTTTGCACAATCATTTCTGGGGTTGGAGATATGGTTTAAGACTTTCAAGCTGCTATTTATACAGAGCAGAATTTAGGCCAACTATTTGTCCCACTGCTAGCACTGAAGACAAGCTCTCTGCATCTTTGGACAGCTGACTGCCTCTGTCAGATGGCAGCAGACATTTTACTTCTGATTCTGACAGGATTAAAAAAAAGGAAGAAAGAAAAAGGCACATCATTACACAGCACACATACCAAAAGGCTACTAGATCCTTACTAAAACTCAAACTCCAGTAACATACAGCAGTTTTATAACTAAAGCAAAACAGTTACCTGAAGACACTGGCAGAAGAAAAAAAATGCAAATGTTCTTTCTTTACTGAAATAGAGATGACTGCATTACATAAGAGATAAAGTCCTCCAAATAGTTCTGTCAAGAAGCATTAAGCTACATGAGGAATGTTAGGAATTCCCTGAGGTTACAAAGCTATCAAAATTTGCCTTGAGGGCTCCCAGTGGCTAAGTCACCTTGAGACCAGGAAAGAGACTTAAAGTTTTTACTCTCAGACATTCATTCTAGTCTCCTTTGTTTGTTCTAACTCCTGAAGGGATTCAAGGTGGGAAAGCTCATGCTGTGAGTTGCAGGAAGGACCCCTCCAAGAACTTCCCCTACACCTGCAGGAAACTTAAAGTTGCCAGTGACCAAAATAAAGTACAAGCAGGATGAGTTCATGTGCCTGGTGACATCCTGACAAAGCAGAAAGCTCAGGGCTCATAAATCACCAGTCAGCACAAGCAAGCTTCCCTAGAACTGGTTTTGAGCAGACATGAAACAAGAGGCATAGGAACTGTGGAGCTAACAGGAGTCCCAATCTTTCATCATGGAAAAGAACAGCCTTGTGCTCTTAGCTCAAAGGCGGAAGAGTTCTGGCTTTAAATAGGAAGTCTCTTTCTTCCTCGGTCGATTGTTCAAAAGGTGAGGCCAGCTCATAGGTCAGTGCATCTCAACTACCCTGCCACCATACAGAGGGCCATCAGACCAACATTCATTGCACTTCAAGACCCTCTCCTCCCTCCCTAACCTGGGCTCTCACATCTAGCCAAAACCCAGTCCAAACTAGATCCATGGCCAAGGTGTAAAATTGTTATCAAGGCCGTATTTCAGCTTGGGTTACCAGCCTTCCTTTCCTGACAAATCTCAGGGGCTCTCCTATACCTTATAGACTAGTTGGCTGTGTGTATGTTGCGGGGGGTGGTGTTCCTGGGATTTTCTCACATTTCTCCATCCCACTAGAGGGTTCCACCTCCTCATTATGTTGCTGTCACCCCCTCTCCTAAAGTGACTCAAGGCTGGTGTCTCTCCAAGACTGCGGGACGTGGTAGCCACACATCCCCCTCAGGTGAAGTCGCTTCTCTCCCTGAAGCTGGGGGTCTCCCTGATCGTGTCTGCGCCAGTCCCCTTCCCCAGCAGTGTCCAGTTAGAGGGGCTACGTCCCGGGACCTAGACAGTCCCACCTCTTCCCAGAGTACAGCACCCCGCCCCCTCCGCTAGGCCACCTGCTGCTAGTCCCGCCCCCCAGACGCTACGATAGGCCATCCCTCAAAGCCCGCTCTCCCATTGGGCAGACGGCCCGTCCCTCCTACGCCACGTCTCCCGGCTCTGGCGAAGAGGCCCGGGCGGCGGCCTTCGGCACTAGACAGCGCTGTAAGATGAGGGCTCTACCTGGAAGGGGTTTACGTCCACTGGGTCCGCGAAGGGGTTGGTGTCGAAAGACGACATGGCGGTCGGGGACCGACGGGGAAGCTCCGAGAGCGCTTCTGCCTCCGGGCACCCAGACCCAGCGGCGCTCTGCGTGTAGACCCTCCACTTCCGGGAGCGAGGCAGCCGTTCTAGCGCAGGCGCAGCGTCCTCTCAGAGGGGCGTGGTCATGTGACATCACAGAAGTCCGCTCCGCCCTCCTGCTCAGCCCCCTGTGGAGCTGCGGGAGGGCGTTTCGGTTCCGTCGGCTTTTTCGCTGTGCCTGTGCTTCAGGGGTTGGGGAGCCCCCGAGGGATTTGGGAGACTGAGGAGGGGCTGGAGCCGTTCCCAACTGCCTCTCGGTCAGATAGGTTCCAACATGGTATTGGGAACTACCTAAGTGGGGTTGGAAACTTAACCCCTTTGCTTTCTTGGAGGGCAAGTTTGGGAAGCGCGCACTGGTTCAGGCAGGGGACAGAAGTTCGAGCCAACGACGGGAGCGGGGAATGGAATTCCTGACTCGAGAGGACTTTGCCAAGCTAGGAAACGGTTCTGGTGGTAGGGGCCGAGCAGAGAGGTTCTTTTCGGAAGAACCGACCGTGCAGCTGTCCCCCACACTAGCTGAGCCCTGCCTCTCTTAGGCCTTGTCCCCGGATGTCAAGTTTTATCGTTTTAGGGATGAGGATCCCTGAGCCCAGACAGGTTTAGGGCCTGAGCTGGGATTAACCTGGGCATCAAGCATTTATTAAGTGAATGAGGGAGTTCAGCAGTAGAGCCATCAAGCATGGGGGAGATGGCTGATTCACCCTCTGCAAACCCATGTTATTTATTCATATCTTTGTATATTTCTGCGGCCTCTGAATCCAGCCACTGTCATCCCTTACCCTGGACAAGTGCAGGGCTGCTAATTGGTCTATTGTTGTTCATGTTGTAACTAGAGATCCATTCAAAGGGGGCAAAATTACTACGGAACTTTCTGTTTAAAATCCTTCAGTTATTTTCCATGAAGGCCCAAATTCCTCGTTTGGCCTCTAGGACTTGCAAGATCTGTGCTCCACCTATCAATCCTTCCCATTCCTTCTTGTGCCTACCCCACCACCACATCCCACACCGCTGTGCATTCTAGCCCTGCTTTTCAGTTCCTCAAACTTCCCTTGTTCCTCCCTGCCTCAGGGCCTTTGTACTGGCCTTTCCCTCTTCCTGGTATGCTCCTAGCCCATGCCCTCCTCAACCCCTAGTTAACCCCTGCTTATCTTTCAAATCTAGGCATACAGCCCCCTTGCTCAGGAGTGGTCTCTCTCCACCATAGATTAGAGCACTCTTCCCCCACAACATAAGCTCTTCTATTACCCCGTGCTTTTCCCTCATAATACCTCTTGCAGGTTGTAATTACATGCTTGTAAAGGTGGTTATTTATGTCTGTCCCTCCCACCAGATTGTAATCTCCACAAGCGCAGAAGCAGCATCTGTTTTGCTCACTGTTGTATTTCTGGCACTAACATAGTACCAAGCAGGTGATAAGCATTTAGTAAATATTTTACTATTTCCCTCATCCACTTTTCTTAGGGTCCAGCTCAAGATTTTTTCAGGAAATGTCCTGAAGTGGGGGAATGGTAGGGATCTGTGTTTGTGTCCCCTTAGAAACTACTTACCCGTAACCCCCCACCACCACCATGGCTACCCCTTTTAAGGCAGTATAAGGAAAACCTCTCATGTTTCTCCTTTACTAGTCACACAGGACATTTCTGTGACCAGACATGTGGAGTTTTCTTCCCCACACTAATCAATTTTCTGATACCAGCTGGGTGTCATTCAATTTAGTCTGACACTATCTACCTGGAGTTAAGGTCAGATCCCACAAGTTAAGTAAGCACTCAGTCTCACAAGATTGCCTCCACTTCAGAGGCCAATTACAAGTCCGGGTGTCATGTCATCACCTGTACCTCTATAAACCTGGGTTCCCACTACCCCCTCCTTAGGTTCAATAATTTGCTAGAACGGCTTCCAGAACTCAGAGAAACACATTTACTGGCTTATTATGTAATAAAGGAGATGATAAAGAATTCAGATGAATGGCCAGTTGAAGAGATACATAGGGTGAGGTCTGGGTTCTGAGCGCAGGAGCTTCTGTCCTTGTAGAGCTGGGGTTTGCCACCCTTCTGGTAAGGAGATGTGTTCAACGGGGAAGCTCTCTAAACCAGTAGTTCAGGTTTTTTTGTTTTTTTTGTTTTTTGTTTTTTTTTGGGTTTTTTTGCGGTACGCGGGCATCTCACTGTTGTGGCCTCTCTCGTTGTGGAGCACAGGCTCCGGACGCGCAGGCTCAGCGGCCATGGCTCACGGGCTTAGCCACTCCGCGGCATGTGGAATCTTCCCAGACCGGGGCACGAACCCATGTCCCCTGCATCGGCAGGCGGACTCTCAACCACTGCGTCACCAGGGAAGCCCTCAGGTATTTTTATGGAGGCATCATCATGTAGGCGTGATCAACTGTTAATTCGATCTCTCCCTTCCCTGTAAGATGGGAGGTGTGGCTGAAAGTTCCAAGCTTCTAATTGTGGCTTAGTCTTTCTAGTGACCAGCCCCCATCCTGATGCTATCCAGGAGGCCGCCAACAGTTGTCTCATTAGGATAAAAGATGCTCTGATCACCCAGGAAATTCCAAGGGATTTAGGAGCTCCGTGTCAGGAACCAGGGTCAAAGACCAAGTATTAGAACAAAAGATGCCCCTAGTACTCTTACTGCTTAGGAAATTATAAAGGTTTTAGGAACTCTCACCAGGAGCCAGTTATTCTATCACAGTACCACAGGCAGCACACAGAGATCTTTGCTGTCTGCAGCCTGAGAGGAGAGCAGTCCACACAACATGAGGCTGTCCTGCCTCCTCCTTGTCTGCCCAGCCTCGTACATTGCTGGACTGTTGAAGAAAGAATGGAATTTCATATCACCAACATGAAGCTTGTCCACCCGTCTATCTCTGAAGACTCCTGGGATCTGTCTACTTCCCTCTGAGAGAGACATCATACATCTATTCAGTCATTAACTTGTTCAACAAGGGAGGAGGTATAGCAGATTGGAACTCTATGCTCTTGGACCTGTTAACTCTCCAAGACCCATTTTTCTCATCTCGAAAATGGGGCTAATGACAGTACCTATCTCATAGAGTTGTCCTGAGAATTCTTGAAAAGGGCTAGCATAATCGTTAGTACATAACAAATAAATGTTAGCTGCTATTATTGCTTGAGCATCAGCTGGGCACTGGCAGAAATGTGAAGCTGAATTAGACGTATGGTCTAGAAGGAGAGAGAGGAAAGCAGATCATCGCTAGATAACAAAGTGTGATCAGTTCTATTAGACGTAGACAAGCAAGAGTTAAGGGTGAAAGGTTCTAGGTTCTCCAAACACCCTAGTTTCCCTTCTAGATATATTTTTCTGTGTGTAGGGAGGGTGGTAAGGGGTGGGGGCTCTGTCCCAACAATCTAAGCTCTTCCTTCCCTGTGCAGAGGTACTGTGAGGAAGGGACTCTAACTTGACTTCAGTGATGGTGATAGTGGGAGGTGCTCTAAGAACTCCCTATGCCTAGACTGATCCCTCATTCTTCTCCCAGAAGGTTCATATTGCTGGAGAAGTGGGGATGAGAGGAAGGAGGGGTATTCAAAGTTAGGAGGTATGTGAGATGTGCTGTTTGTATGGTTCATTTTCTTATTCCTTAGTGTATGGTGAAGCTTCCTTTGAAATGCAGGCTGATTTATCTGAGCCAGGGGACCGTTAGGGAGGTCGATGTCCATAGCTGGGCAGAACATTGCAGAGAAAACAGTACCCCTCTTTCCCCTGGACATGTGTGGTAGAGGCCATGGGAATCAGTGTGGGAGGAAAGAGGAGGCAGAGTCAGGATTATAGGCCCTTACTCCAGGTTCCCTGGAGCTTTGGCTGCTATGCTCCTGGGCCCCTCCAGCTGGCTGCCCTCTTCCTGGGCTGTTGGCTGAGGAAATCCGTATGTCAGAGCCTTTCTGTCCAGGATATAGCAAGATTACTCCACAGCCAAGGCCAAGCCCAGCCTTCACAATGCAGGACTCCTGGTGACTTCCCTTGACTTCTGTGTGACTTGTGAACAGCTCAGCCTGGAGGAGAAGCTAGGGTTCTGAGTCCTGCAGTACTTAGGGCAGGAAGAATCAGAGGAGCACCAAGCACTGACTGCCTTCCTGAGTCCCACATCATCCCATCTCACCCTCCAACAAGCCTGTCAGTCCAGCATTATTATCCCCATTTTACAGAGGAAGAAACTGAAACTCAGATTAAGGGCCTTGCACGTGACATTTGCCGTCATCATCAAACATTAGAGAGTTCCGGATTAGATCATAACAATTCTTTGCTCAAACCGGTTAATGAAAAACTGAAGTCGTGACAATAGCCTACAAAGTTCTGCCCATTGCCTTTCCTCTCTAACCACCTCACTTCCACCCTTCCTGCTCACTCTGCTCCAGCCACTCTGGCCTCTTTGCTATTTACTCCGTAAAATGACAGGCACATTTCCACGTTCCCACCTTAGGGCCTTTGTTTTTCCTTCACAAGAATGTAAGCTCTACAAAGGCAAGGTAATCGTCATCTTGTTCTCGGATGTATCTCCAGCCCTCAGAACAGTCCGTGGCATTTACCAGGTTCTCAATAAATGTGTGCCTGGTGAATGAATGAATAAATGAATACTGAGACCTAAGATTGCGGGCTGGAAGCCTCTGGACTGGAGGGTATTCGTTCTGAGAGCTGGAGGGTGGGAGAGGGATTCAGAGTGCGGGGAGTGGCCACAACGGGCGAACGGGTCTCCGAAAAGGCGCTCGAGAAACTACATTTCCCATGAAGGTCTGGGGGCAGAGGGGCCGAGGGTGCTGCCGGGAAAAGTATACGTGCTAGAAGCCAGGGCTGGTGCCGCGAAGATGGCCGCTCAGAGAGGTGGGCTGTTGGCTGGGGTGCCAGCGAGCGTGGGGGTGGGTCGCGTCCTCGGACCCTTCCCGACTTGATATACCAGGTAGAACCCACCCGCGGGGCTGTGCGGAAAGATGGATGGGCGCCGGGCAGAGGAGGGGGCACCTGCGATGGGAATTGAGCCGTAATTGCAGCCCTCGAAGGAGGGTCTTGAGGGGAGAGGGCTGCGCGTGGGTTACTTCGAGACCCGGTGCGGTGGAAATAGATTCCTGCCACCCTCTCCCCGTCACCTTAATGCAACTATGTGCCTCACGTCAGCAGAAGATCTTTACTACTGCCAGTCTTAGAGATGGGAACATCGAGGTCTGCAGAAGGGCCTCAACTAACAACCTACAAACCCCTTATTTGACTCTATCCCCCAGAGAGAACCCTCAGCTAGGGTGTAGTTTCCCCGGGACAGGAGGGTCAGGCCTCAGGAGTGGAGTGGAAACTGACGCTCTGTCTGTACCCCCAGTATTCCCACTTTCCTGTGTGGTGCAGCAGTATGCCTGGGGGAAGATGGGTTCCAACAGTGAAGTGGCTCGGCTGCTGGCTAGCAGTGACCCACTGGCCCAGATCTCAGAGGACAAACCATATGCAGAGGTGAGACCCGGGCTGTATTTTAGCCTACTTTACCAGCAGGTGGGACCAAGGTACTCCTCCACTCAAGGGGCCCCAGGCAAGTCATGTGAATCAGCTGGGAAGGGAAGACAGGAAAAGAGAGAGGAGGCCTCCTTGGCTTTTGAGATCTGTGCAGGTTGATGAACCCACATGGTAGCACTAGAAGAAGTGAGGTTTTGTCATAATAGACTGGAATTTCCCAAGAACTGTCAGCACTTACTGACTTTTATTTTATTTTATTTATTTATTTATGGCTACATTGGGTCTTCGTTGCTGCGCGGGCTTTCTCTAGTTGCAGTGAGCGGGGGCTACTCTTCGTTGTGGTGCACGGGCTTCTCATTTCGGTGGCTTCTCTTGTTGCGGAGCACGGGCTCTAGGCACGCGGGCTTCAGTAGTTGTGGCACATGGGCTTCAGTAGTTGTAGCTCGCAGGCTCTAGAGCGCAGGCTCAGTAGTTGTGGCGCACAGGCTTAGTTGCTCCGTGGCATGTGGGATCTTCCCGGACCACGGATCGAACCCACATTTCCTGCTTTAGAGACGGATTCTTAACCACTGCACCACCAGGGAAGTCCCAGCACTTACTGAATTTTAATTCAGCCCTCCTTGACAATTTACTTTGACTAAGTTTGACATTTTTTTTTTTTTTTTTGTGGTACGCGGGCCTCTCACTGTTGTGGCCTCTCCCGTTGCGGAGCACAGGCTCTGGACGCGCAGGCTGAGCAGCCATGGCTCACGGGCCCAGCCGCTCCCCGGCATGCGGGATCTTCCCGGACCTGGGCACGAACCCGTGTCCCCTGCATCGGCAGGTGGACTCTCAACCACTGCGCCACCAGGGAAGCCCAAGTTTGACATTTTTAATAACCTAAAATATATTTTTTTCCTGCCCATTTAGTAGAGAAAAAGCCAAAGCACAGGAAGGCTTAGCCTCTACTTCTGAGACTAGAATAAATGAATGTTAACCCCTCACAGAGCCACCTGAGAGTCAGAGCTTTTCAGTGACCTTGACAATGCAGGTTTCATTCTCCTCACTGGACAGATGAAGAAACTGATACCCAGAGACAGGAAATAACTAGCCCAAGCCTCCACAGCTGGTTGGAGGCAGAGCCTGCACTAGAGCTTGGGTCTCCTGACTCCTGGTGTTCTGGGTCTGCTGCCCTCATGTATGTGTGTGATGGTATGAGCATTTATACCCGGCCTTGGGAGTCCCATTTGAGAACTTGGCTGCCCTGTGGGTAGCACAGGGTAACGGATTGGGGCAGGCCAGTGGGTGGTGCCAGCTTCTTCCTTTTTCCCTCCCAAGTTTCCTGTTTTTACAGCTGTGGATGGGGACCCACCCCCGGGGAGATGCCAAGATCCTTGACAACAGCATCTTGCAGAAGACCCTAGGCCAGTGGATTGCTGAGAACCAGGACTGCTTGGGTTCGAAGGTCAAGGACACCTTTAATGGCAAGCTGCCCTTTCTCTTCAAAGTGCTCTCAGTCGAAACGGCCCTGTCTATCCAGGCACACCCTAACAAGGTACAGGATCAGGGTAGGGCACAGAGGTCAGGGTAGAGAAGAACTTATGTCAAGGCCCTCCCACAACGTTTACTGCTGCTTTTACCCTGCCCATGCCAGGCTCCAGCCCCAAATTAAATCCAAGCCTTCAACTCCCAATTTAGCTCTGCCAAGCCAATTGCTGGTGACACATGTGGCAGCTAAGTTTAAGTGGACAGCTGACCAGCCTGTGCCAGGAGAGCTTCTCCACACTTGTTCCTGGGCTCCCCTCAGCTAACCCAGGACTATTCATATCTGCCATTTTTCCACCTGGCTCTCTCAGAGTTTACCTTCCAAGGCAGGGCAAGTACCCTAGTCATTGCCTCAGCTCCACTCCCATGTCTTTCTGCACAAGCCCATGAGTCACAGCCTAAGCATTTGTGTGTCCAAACTCCTCATTCTAGATGAGCAAAGTAAGACCCAGAGAAGAGAGGGATTTACCCAAAGTCACACAGCTTGTTAGTGTCAGAGCTTGGCTTGGTGTTTGGATTTCCTGATTCGCAGTCCTCTTAAAGCCTGCCCCACCTCTCCCCCACAGTTGGTCCATGTGCCTGCCTTGGGTTGGCTGAGCCCTGAGTTTCTGAATTATGCCTTGACTGGGCTCAGTGCCAGAGGTAGGAAGCTGACTGGGGAGTGTCGAGAGCAAGGTCTGGGTGAGACTGGTGTCTTGCTAGATGATGGCTGCACCTTAACCATTCTCCTCTTCCCTGGCCATCCCACAGGAGCTGGCAGAGAAGCTGCACCTCCAGGCTCCACAGCACTACCCCGATGCCAACCATAAGCCAGAGATGGCCATTGCCCTCACCCCCTTCCAGGGCTTATGTGGCTTCCGGCCAGTTGAGGAGATTGTGACCTTTCTGACAAGTAAGGTTGGGCAAAATGCTGAGAGCATGCATATTGGCCTAGGATGCATGGGCAGCCCAGGACAGAGATGGAACAGTGGCAGAGAACAGAGGCTGAATGTCACAGGAACTGAGGGGCTGGTTGGCCTCATGAATTCTTGACACTCCGAGGGCAGGCCCATGAGACCAGGCTCAGGTGTGATTGCTGAGGGTTGGTGGTGAGCAGTCGCTTTTCACTGCAAAGCTTGCCTAGCATTGCCTGGCTCCTTGGTTAGGGATGAGATGGGGAGGCCTCCTCCAGCTTCCCACTTTTGCCCGTTCCATCTTTACCATTCCTGATATGGGCCCCGGCCTGACCTTCCTGCAGAGGTGCCCGAGTTCCAGTTTCTAATTGGAGATAATGCAGCAACACAGCTGAAGCAGAGCCTGAGCTGTGACTCCCAGGCTGTGGCCTCTGCTCTGCAGAGCTGTTTCTCCCACCTGATGAAGAGCGAGAAGAAGGTAGTGGTGGAGCAGCTCAACCTGTTGGTGAAGCGGATCTCCCAGCAAGGTAGGTGTCTCAGGCCTGGGTGCAATGCCCCGTCCTGGGCCTCTGGCACAGACACTAGGCTGTGGGGATAGGGTTCTCAACCCCTTTGTTCAAGTACAGCACCAAAATGGGCCTGACTTAGATGGCCTGTTAGTGACTTAGCATTTCTTTCCCAGTCTTTGTGGAACAAGGCCCTAGGTTGAGTGCTGCTCTCCATGGAGTGTTTTATACTTTGGGGCTAGAGAGCAGGAAGGAGATGAAGGGATCCTCTCTCTCCTCCAAAGGCCTGAAGTCCAGAGCTCTCAACCAGTAGATCTTTCCTTAAATACCTGCTCTGTGCCCAACCTTGTGCTAACTAAGGAGAGTTCAGGAAATGACTGTGATGGGTATGGTTGTGTCACCTTTGGGTTGGAGAGTCAATACAAGCAGTGAAAAACAAGGCAGAATGGACTCTTCTGCTGGGAGCTTATTTGGCACACGTGCTGAGGCCCCAGCTCCTTTTCCAGGCAAGCCCAGAGCTCTTCTGGTTCTGTTTCTACCCATTTCCCCTACTACCTTTGACCCACAGGGAACTATTTATTTTACCCAAGCATATCCTACGTTTTGTTTTGTTTTGTTTTTTGCTGTCTTCTCTGCTTGCATGCCTCTCCCTTTAGGGCTTCTTGCACTCACAGTAGAGCTGATTACTTCTGCTCAGAGCTCCCATAGCACCCCGTTCATACGTCAGGTATAGCCCTTAACAGCTGTGTGTAGATATCATCACATGCACACCTGTTAAAACTGGAGTTTTCTCTAGGCCAGGGACCTGTCTCCTTGACCTTCGTGGGTCCCCACAGTGCTTAGCACAGAGTAGGCATTCAGCATGTGTCTGTATGAAGACTCAAAACAACCCTCCAATCCAGACCAACTGGTCTCTTCATTGTGGCACTGACACACTCTGCTTTTACGTAGAGACACCCTCCCCCTTCTCTCCACAGTCAAGGAAGCCCAGCTCACCACCCTCCCCTCCTCCCCCCAGTTCCCAAGAAGCCTTCTGCCACCACTCTTGATCAGGCTGAGCTCATCTCCCCTGCTCAGCCTCCAGGACACATTTTAGCCCTTGGTTGCATCCTGCCTCATGCTGTCTGGGGTGACCAACCATGTCAGTTTGCCTGGGACTGAGTGATTTTCAGTGTTAAGGGAAAGGCCTGGGCTAACTGGGACAGTTGGTCACCCCACATGGAACCCTTGGGTTATCTCCTAACTAGATTTTAAACTCCTGGAGCAGAGGTTATCAACCAGGGGACACTGACAGTCTGGAGACATTTTTGGTTGTCAAACCCAGGTTTGGGGTGCCAGTGGTATCTCGTGGGTGGAGGCCAGGGATGCTACTGAACATTCTGCAATGCACAGGACAGTCCCCACAACAAAGAATTACCTGTCCCCAAATGTCAATAATGCTGAGGTTGAGAAACACTGTCTAAAAGGACTACACTCTAGCCCTTTTAGTGCCTAGTAGAGTGGTGGGCATATAGATAGTCAAAATGGGGAAAACGGCCATCTGTGTAGGCTGGAATATCAAGGAAGGCTGGCCCCCAAAGGGTGGGGGATGTGACGAGGAGAATATGCCCACCAGCTTCTGGATTCCTTGGGTGGGGTCTTCTCCAGGACTCTCTTTGGCCAGGGTGGGGCTGTGAACACCACTGAGGGTTCCTAAGTGGCCTTGGGCTGCTCTGTGACCCTCAGTGGCTGCTGCAAACAACATGGAGGACATCTATGGGGAACTCTTGCTGCAGCTGCACCAGCAGTACCCAGGTGATATCGGATGCTTTGCCATCTACTTCCTGAACCTGCTTACCCTGAAGCCGGGGGAGGCCATGTTTCTGGAGGCCAACGTGCCCCATGCCTACCTGAAAGGAGGTGAGCCGCATTTCAGCAGTGAACCCCACTGCCATCCGCCTCAGGCCTTGTTTCACCATCTGGACAAAACAGGAGGGGGTGGTCGAGGAGACCACTTTTAAAGTCCCATCCAGCTCTGACCTCCCAGCGTTCCTAGGGTCAGCAGGGAAGTGACCAATAGGGATGATGAGTGCCAGCTTGAGTTGGACAACTGCTTGGATCCTCACACCACCCCTGTGAGGTCATGATGCTCTCATGTTAAGACCTGTCAATATGTGTGGGAACCACAGTTTGAATCCAGGCTATATTGGATCAAGGCCATTGTTCTCTTCCCTGCCTTCACATGTCTGTCCTGTCTTTGCAGAGATTTTATGTTAAAAAACACATTGCCGGGCTTCCCTGGTGGCGCAGTGGTTGAGAGTCCGCCTGCTGATGCAGGGGACACGGGTTTGTGCCCCGGTCCGGGAAGATCCCACATGCCGTGGAGCGGCTGAGCCCGTGAGCCATGGCCGCTGAGCCTGCGCGTCCGGAGCCTGTGCTCCGCAACGGGAGAGGCCACAACAGTGAGAGGCCCGCGTACCGCAAAAAAACCAAAAAACCCAAAAAAACACATTGTCACAGAACGGTGTCACATTTTGACTGTTGGCCGTTTATCTACTCGTGGACAGGATTCTGTGGTAGAAGGGGAAAATATAAAGTCTCCAGAGAGTTGGGGCTCCTCCAGGGGATAAACATGACTCCCCTTGACAATGGTGGGTGACGTGTCACCTGTTTTGGTATTTGTTATCTTAGCCCATTCTCACAGAAGATGCAATTCACATATTTTTATCTAATTCTACAGAGAGCTCATGGCACTCAAGTTAGAAGGCCCTGCCCTGGAGAGCCAAATTCCAAGGCATCCTTCATTAGCTTACCACATGACAACTGTCTGTCCCCAGACTGCGTGGAGTGCATGGCATGTTCGGACAACACGGTGCGTGCTGGCCTGACACCCAAGTTCATCGATGTGCCAACTTTGTGTGAAATGCTCAGCTATATCCCCAGCCCCAGCCAGGACAGGCTTTTTCCTCCAGCATGGAGTCAGGAAGACCCCTACCTCTCTATCTATGATCCCCCTGTGCCAGACTTCACCGTTATGAAGATGGAGGTGAGTGAGGGCTGTGGTGGGTGTTTTTTTTGTTTGTTTTGTTTTGTTTTTGTGGTGGGTGTTTTTTGTGTGGCATGAAGATGGCAGGGGCCACAATGTGGAGTATACCTGGGGCTGGGTTTCCTTTCTGCCAAGCTTGCGTGATGGGAGAATGGGCACAGGGCCTGTCTGTGGCTCTCTGCACCAGGGACCAGACAAGGGCCTCCGTGCTGACAAAAGCCCGAGCCGTGGGGGAGAAGGTAGCAGAGCTCTCCCTCTCGCTGTCCTTGGGGTTGTCCCGGGACCCCTGTGAGCTAACAGCAGCTCAAACCCTGCTCCATCTTGCTGTTTCTTTCTGCCCAGGTGCCTGGCTCCGTCACTGAATATAGGGTCTTGGCGCTGGACTCTGCAAGTATCCTCCTGATGGTGCAGGGGACAGTGACAGCCAGCACCCGCACAGCCCAGGCCACAATCTCCCTGAAGCGTGGCGGGGTGCTCTTCATTGGGGCCAATGAGAGTGTCTCACTGAAGCTCACACTGCCTAAGGACCTGCTGATGTTCCGTGCCTGCTGCCTGCTGTAGAGGCCACAGACTTCCTGGCTCTTCTCTGCCAGTCACCCTACATCCTGGCCAGCCTCACCTCCTCAGGCCCAGCCCAAATCCCTTCCCTGTTCCAGGCTCTTTGGGTATACCCTGAAAGAGCTGGGGTAGAAGAGCTTGAAGTCAGTGACTCCTGAGCAGGCCTAGGCTGAACCGTCTTCTTCCTGGTAGGAGGGGCCCACGTGAGAACTGAGGGCTGATACTCCCCTTGTATTCTTGCCACCACTGAGTCGGGCTCTCCTCGATGCACGAAGCTGCAGCCGTTCCAGCCTATAGCATTAGGCAGGGTGGCGAAATCTATGATTAGCTCGGTATCAGTCACGGCAAGATAGGTAATTAATTTGGAAGAACAGGGTTCTGGCCCCGGGACTGCCCATTTCCTCAGTGCAGAGAAGGAGGGAAAAGGGTAGGCCTGTGGACTAATGTTGCTGTGTCAAAGCAATTAAAGATCACCTGTGTTGAGGCCTGTGGGCTAAAGAGTACTCAGCCTTTGCCATTCCAGTCCCTGAAGCGGGCTGAAAGAGCCCTCCCTGGATGTTGTCCAGTTTTTGCTTTATTCCTGTTTCAGACAGCTTCCTGAGGTAGGCAGGCTAGACTCCAGAGGCCTTTTAAAGGAAGGTGTGGGAGAGATAGCCTGCTGTAGCTTCAGCTGCAGAGCTTGCAGGCAAACCTTGGGCCCTCCAGCCCTGCACACAGTGGAAGATGGGTCTAAAGAAAGGCATTGTCAGTGCAGAGGTTCTTCTCTCCAGTGCTTTAGTTGGCTTTAGGGCAGGGATCATCAGGCTAAGGCCAGCAGGCTGGATCTGGCCACGCCCTTTCATTTACATACTGTCCAGCTCCATTCAGGCTACAATGGCAAAGTTGAGTAGGTGCACCGAACTGTATGGCCTGCAAAGCCAAATGTACTGACTGGCCCTTCACAAAGGTTGTCAATCACTTCTCTAGAGCACATTAAGTCACTGTAGATACAGGGACTAAAGGACAGGACAATCTAATTAGTGTTGTGAAGAGAAATCAAGCTACTTTTTTCCTACAATGGCAGGAAGTACCTATGAGGGCATCTACTCTCCCTGTGCCTGCCCTCTAGAGGTGGGACACACCCAGGAGGTTGCACAGCTGTGTGTTTTGCCACTGAAGTTTCTGACTAGCAGTCTTAGATGCTATCACCCCAGACTAAGCAGAGACCTAGGCTAGTAGCTCCTTCCTGTAGGTAAGGGATTAATCTCACACAAAAGAATCTTTATGGGCTGCTGCCCACACTAGACCTGTACAATGGAATTCCAGGAAACTACCTTCAAAAAAGTTCTAGCCAATCTGTTCGGCTTTTTTTGGCTTCCAGTAAATTTTCTTCAGCTGAAAAAAAAAAAAACCTGAAAAACAAAACAGAACCTGGGAAGAAAGGGTCTGCCAAAGGGAATTCATTCTAATGAAAAGTGATATGCAAAGGCCTATTCCATCCGTGGTCTCCAACGAGCAGGCCTGAAAACTACGCCTATTGGAAACAGGAGAAAGGAGAGGCAGTCCTCAGAAGAACGGTCGGGGCTATTAGGCTATTTCTTCATTTCAGAATTCAGAAGGGGCAATGACCATGGTCTAGGCCTTTGTTAAAAATCCTATTGCAACACAGAGACTCAGGCTCAACTAGCATGATTGTATTTATTCTTACAAACTTACAGAGCTATAGAAGCCTAAGCCAAGAGTTCTGCAGAGTAAACACCATACAGTACCACTCCCATCCGTGAGCTAAGCCCGAATACCTCCCTGTCTGCTCAGAGTGCTGTCACCTGCAACACACCCAGCACTTTTAATTAAGGCAGTCTGGTTCTAGACACCTTGGTGCCTTTATTCGTGACATTTGTGGCTTCTAGCCCCAAGCAATTGACCATTTCTACCCTTCCTTGCTGTACAATGTTCCTGCAACTTTTCCTACGAAGGTAATGCCTTCCACACAGGGTCAACCAGCTCTGAAACATTCCGGGGGAGAGGTGTGGTCAAATACACCAGTGTGGCTTTATGACAGCAACCACCGGAGGGCCTGGTTCTTGGGGTCCTGCTGCCATCCTCACCCCCAGCAGCTGTCAAACACTCAGGCTACTCTGTCCTAACCAAATGAAGCAACAGACTGGGCAAGTTCCCAAGTTGGGGCCACACCTCAATCCTGACTACCCTACCCCTTAGGCTGGGAACCCTGTCCACTTCCATTCAGTCCCATTTGGTTTTAGGTAAGGCCAAAAAAAAAAAGAACCACTAAAAAATTAAATTCCAGAGAGAGGTCTGGTATAGCAAGAGATGCTATCTACTGGGGGTCACGGGAGATGATGCCGGCCTTTTGGTGTTTTCACACTGGGGACTGAAAGGCTGTACTGAACCCAGAGGTTTACTGTAAAGCCCAATCCTGAGTATCCACTGTGAGGCCCATGCTGTGGTCAGAGGAATCTGGATGCAACAGAATGGCTTTCCCTAGGGTGAAGGGAGGCCCTCTGCAATGGCAAGATTATTTCCTCGGGGCGGGGGGGTGTGGGAGCTTTCACAGGTCCCTCCTCCTCATCCTGTCTGTGAGCCTCTGTCTCTGTCAAAGCCCACATATCTGCACCAGTATACTTTTCACCCATTGCTGCTACTCAAGTGTAAAAAGTTAAATAGGGGAATTCCCTGGCGGTCCAGTGGTTAGGACTCCGCGCTTCCACTGCAGGGGCCTGGGTTTCATCCCTCCCTGGACAGGGAACCAACACTGCCACAAGCCGCAGTGCGGCGGGGGTGGGGGAAAATATAAAGTTCAACAAATGGGAAGGCACCTAACTACTCCTGCAGCTCCCTCTGCTGGTAAGCAAAAAGTGCAGGCTTCCGGGGCGAGCTCCAGAACCTTCACCCAACCTTAGCTCAAGGACTGGGTGAAGATACTAGCTAAGACCAAGGTGAAGAATGGCAACCAAGGAAAGACAAATTTTGTCTACACAGTAGAGCAGTTTTTCTCTAAGGATGGACGGACCAAGTTACTAAGCTCACCCAGACAGTTGGACCAGATGGGAATGCTGTGCTTCCAGGGATTCTGGAAGCCTTGATCAGGTTGTGCCATTAAGCAACCTGCTGTACAGTCAAACAGGAACAACTGGAAGAGGGCCTTCAAAGGGCCCTGCTTTATGTTCTCTTGAAGGTCAAATAGGTAACCCATCTTGGAGCTAGGAAGAGGAGGAGAGCATATGGAATTTCTTGAACTGGATTGGTCCCAAATAGTTAAATTCTTTTTCAAAGACTCCCAGCTGCAAGCCATAAAGTGCTGTCCTCTGCCTCCACACAACATATCCAGCACAACCTGGCGCAGGAGCTCTCCTTTCCCCTCCATACGGCATGGTGACAAAGATGTCTGCAAGTTTTTCTCTTAGCCAACTTTGTCACTCACCGTAAGAACCAGAATTCCTCTGTTCCTTCCCTTATTAAAGTGGTTTCTCCAACCATTCCAACAGCAGAGGAAAACTGCAGAATTCCACCTATCCCCTGTGGCCCAGATGGGGGCCTCTGGCCTGAGAAGCACCAGGTATGGGGTAACTGCGGTCACTGACTTTCCCAGAGGGTCAGTGTCTCCAGTGATTCTGGGGTTGACAGCAGTTCCCACTGCACTCTGTGACCGATGAAGGGCCAACAGGACTCTGCAGTCATGGTGAGCAGGGCCCATCTTAGGGGGTTATGTCTACTGGAGGGTACAGGAGGAAGCATCCCTAAGACAGCACCAGCAGCAGGAGCATGTGGAGGAGGTCATAGGCTTGGGGGGAATGAGGTCCAAGTCCTCATCATCTGGAATCTCATCCAGGTGGTACCCATCCTGGAGCAGCTGCCGGCTCACATCCTGGTTCACCTGCTAAGAGCAGGAGAGGAGAGAACTATAAGCCAGGCTACAAGGCAGAAATAACTGCTGCCCAAAAGGCAGACCCGCATTTCCTTACTATGCATGCTCCACCCTCAGGCCAAGCCCACATAACCCGGGATTACAGGAAGAAGTGCCTCACCCAGCAGGGAGGGACACCCAGGGGCCTGAGCCAGTACTATCCAGGCTGCATTGTCACTAGCTGCCAGGGAAGCTGCCCTCACTAAAGAATCCTGAGAAAGCTGATATAAATATCAGATTACAGATTATGTTTGAAAGTCAAGACCTGACCATTCCCACTGGGAACCCAGACTGGTCCCTGTGAAGGCTGAAGAATATGGAACAATGATAACAGAATAATCGGGTAGAAGGGTAGAGGAATATGGGTTAGAGTTGAACGGGGTGGGGAATAGCTTATTCTGCACTGCCAGTTAGCCATGTCATCCTCTGATGCCAACAGAGCTCATTCCTTGCAAAGTGGCACCTGTCAGCCCGGCTTCACCAATTCCACTGAGCAGAAGGAAAATGAGACTGCAGAGTGTAGGACTTTCTCTGGTTCTTGGCTAATTTTTCTTTTCTTTTTTTTAACAATCTTAGGCACCCAGAGGTTCAAGGAGGATACAATTTTCAAACTGCCTGTATTCTCTGGCAGAAACTCAGGGGGCGGCCAAGGGTTTCCAGGAGAATAAGGAAGAAATACCAGTGGTATACAGTCAGGTCCCCAGCACTTCATCTCTGTCAAAGGCAGTAAGCCGCACGTGCCAGAACTTTACGTCCCCGTGTTTCTGTCTGGGCCAGTCACTCTGGAAACTGTCCAAAAGGCCAGCCCAGGAGTATCTATCTCTGTCTCAGTTCCCATAGATGGAACAACTGAAGGAACAGAAGTCGGCCTGGAAGAAAGCAAGCTTGGTGGAGGATGGCCAGGGGAGGGACAGAAATGCTAATCTCAGATATATCAAAGACAATCAAAAGAAGGGAGACTAGAATTACTGTGTGATGCTGGAGGCAGGACTAGGACCACTAAGTCCAAGCTGCAGGAGACACTTCCAATTAACAAGGAAGACTTCTCTACGAGCTACCTGAATTGTGTGTGCCGGTGGGGGAAGACAGGCAGCAAGGTTTCTTGAAGGTAGTGCTCACTACTCACTACCCAATTACAAGAAGCATTCAAACAAGCAGAGGATGGTAAACACTTAGCTGGGATTTATCAAGAGGATTCCTTTTCTAAGTGGTGGCCTGGATTAGAAGACTAGTGAGGTCATTTCCATCCCTAAGGGTCTATGGTCTCCTGGACTTTCAACAGCACTCCTCAGACACCTAAACTTCTGCTGGAGGAAGAGGGCAGAGTAGAAGATTGGAGAACAGACTGGAAGTCTAGCACAGTGCCATGCATACAGCAGGAACCAGACAAGCATTTGGCAGCGGCAGTGACACTGCCTGCAGCCTGGCCCCACCACAGAAAGGTGCTCTGGACTTGCCTCTGCAGAGGAATACCCGGAGGAGTATCTGGATTCCAGCTCCCCATCACTAGGAGAAAAGGAAGACAGTCAGTTCGGGGAGATGCCCGTGGAGCACAGCTACAAATGGCAAGGTGCACAGCATGCAAAGGAGTCTGGAGGACTTGTGAAGCAAAGACCACACACCATAGAACTCAAACCCATAATCTGCCATGAGTATAAATGGCTCCTTCCATTGGCTCCAGCAGGGACAGGGTCACTGTCACTAACAGTGCAGACATAATAGGGCAGGATGATTCCCCCAGACAAGGTTGGTGCTTCAAATCCAAGAGCAGCAAGATCACCTATGAGTCCTCTAAGCAAGCCATCCTGGGAAGAGATAGTGCTCTGAAGCAGCAGCCCTGGAACATGCACAAAAGGTCTTGGAAGAGACAGGGAATAAGCGAAGCAAGTGATCTGAAATTTTATCCAAGTCACTCCCCAAGGGGTATTTTCAAGGAGGGCACTCACCTGTCAGAGTCGAGGGACACCAGGTTTTCATCTGGACTCTGACTAAGAGCAGTATAGCCCTTGTTAAACTTCACTGACCTGAGGGGAGATGGGGGGACAGACCAAGCATAGATGAAACGCCAGCATTTCACAGGGAAAGCCAGAGTCCTCGCCCTTATGGAAAAAAAAAACAAAACTGCACTACTCCTGACTTGCCTTCTGACTGGACAGCCACCACTGCCTGCCATGTATCTGGGCACAGCTCCTCAGAATGTGCACTTCCCCACACCACTCCCCCTGCTGCTCCTGAGCAAAAGCACACCTCTTTCATGAATCAGGAAAAGCCCCATCTCCCCACCTTATTTAACCAGAGAACAGAAAATCCAAAGTCCTTAGACAAATTCCTTCACCTGCTTTAGCTCTTCTTTGTAAAAGAGGCCCTGGATAAGGTCCCATCCAGCCCTCAGGGTTTACCGTCTGTTAAGAAGAAAATACAGCCCTGGCTGTTTCCACACTGCTCTCCATCCTCACTTCTGGGGATCCCAGCCACTATGCTCCCGCCTAATTTAGACAGTGAATGATCCTAGGCACTGACGAAAACTCTTATTCCAAAGCTCCTTCCCTGACGTCATCACATCCTGGAAGGGAAAGACAAGGTCGTTCCTCTTCCCGTTTTAAAACAGTGAACCGGACAGGTTGGCCTTAGGGGCATCACTAGCTGGGCCTTAAGCGTGGGTACTCTGTCTCCCAGACTACACTAAGGCCTTCTCTGGAAACGCTTGCACAGAGGAGGTGGCGCCTGCTGAGACCTTTTCCCTGAAGAGTCGGGGCGGTTCGGCGCGGCCCCCAGCATGCCTTTTCTCCGCAGAACTGCCTTAGCCAGGTCCCGGTGCTTCTCTGGAAGTCAAAGGGACCCGGTCAGCGGGGTGTTCCCCACTCCGCCGTGCCTCCCAAACGCCAGGAGCCCGCTCTCCGAACAGACTTCCGGGTGCGGGAGCGGGCTGTAGGAGCCCCTCCGGGGTCGACCCAGCGGCGTTCCGGAGCCCGCCCGGGACGCGGCAGCCCGCCCAAGCAGAGACCCCTCATCGGGCCGCACTCACGCAGCTTGGCCTGACTGGAAGGCGCGCGCGCCACCATGTACGGCCCCCGCTTCTCCACAGCCGCCGGGGTCCGCTTCCCCAGCCATGGGACTCCAATGCCGCTTCGCCCGGTGGGCGGCCCTGCAGCTCCGGTCCCGCTGGGCCGGGGTGCCGGGAGAGACGCCCTCGCCGCAGGTTCGCTGGGCTCCGCGGTCGCCATCGCCTGGCCACGCCCCGCCGAGTCGCGGAGCCCCGCCTCCTGACTAACCAGCTGTCAGCCGGGAGAGAGGCGGTCCCTCCTCAAGCAAGATGGCGGCGCGCAGGTGAGGGCCGTAAGCGCCCGAGCTTTCTGGTCGCGCCTGCTGCAGGGTTGGCTCAACTGTTCCGCCCTTCCGGGGGCTGGATTGGTTCAGTCCCTCCTTTCTAGCACCCTGCGGTGCTCGTAGTCGGCCTGACCCTGGGGATGTCAAGCCAAGTTATGTCTCTAGTCGAAATTAAATATCGGTATTTCCGGGGGGCTGCGGGTGCGCGCCCTCAGACTCAGAGCCCGTTAGACCCTGGCGCGCACGCGCTCCCCGCAGTGTTTCCGCACAGGTCCTCTCGCCACAGCTGGAGCTCCCCAAGGGCGGACCTGGGAGAGGCTGGATTGAACCGAAAAGAGCGGTATGACAAAGGGAGGTATTAACTCCCGTCTCTACAAAAGGAAACAGGCTAGAGAGAAAGGTTCAAGGACCTTGTGGAGGTCGCACAAACTAGAGGCAGTGCCTTGGTAACGCCAAACCTTCGTTATTTCCAACACCACGCTGTGCCCGAGACCTTGGATGAGACCTGACCTGCTCCAGGCCTCAGTTTCCACATTTTAAAATGAAACCAACGTCACTACCTGTCTTACAGTGATAAACAAGGACAAAATAGTACTTGGAAAGAAGAGCAAAAGTGCGCTGTGTTTGGGACTTCCCTAGTGGTGCAGTGGTTAAGACTCCACGCTCCCAATGCAAGGGACCCGGGTTCCATCCCTGGTCAGGGAACTAGATCCCCCATGCATGCCAGGCAACTAAAGATCCCACGGGCAGCAACGACGATCCGGCGCAGCCAAATAAATAATAACTAAATATTAAGAAAGAAAGTGTGCTGTGTTTGTGTGCGTCGGGGCATGGAGCTGTCATGGCTCTTGACGTTTCTGGACCCCAAGGGATGTGCTTGTGGCTGGCTGGAAAGTAGCTCCAGATCCTTGTAGTAATTGCCAAATCTCACAAGGCTGTCCCAAGGTGAATTTATTACCTTCCACAGGGTAAGTCAACAGTGTGCAACTTATGAACCCCCAGGGCCACCCAGAGAGTTGGGCAGGGGTATGCCGCAGACAGGATAAGAGGAAAGGACTAAATTTTTTGAAAAATCAGAATCGCAAAGGAATGCTAACTATTTGGGTAGATTCCACCGCTGTTTTTGACCTCCAGACAGCAATTTCATGTGGCTCAACTTAATATTTAATCCTCCTGACCTCCCAATGAAGCACTGTTACTTCCATTAAGCAAATGAGGCTTAGATTTGGTCAAATTCACCAGTTAAGTGGTAAACCTGGAGTTTGTTATTTATTATGTTTTTATATATTTTATTTTTTATACAGCAGGTTATTAGTTATCCATTTTATACATATTAGTGTATATGTCAATCCCAATCTCCAAATTCATCACATCTGCATCTATTGAGATGATCATACAGTTTTCATCCTTTTATTTTGTTAATGTGATGTTCATTAAGTCCCCTACATACAACCAAGTTCTGTTCTGAGAACGCGTTTGTAAGTCCAATTTGTTCATAAGTCCAACAAAGTTAGCCTAGGTAGCCAACTAACACAATTGGCTATATAGTACTGTACTGTAATAGGTTTATAGTATTTTTCACACAAATAATACATAAAAAACAAACACAAATATAAAGAAAACATTTAAAATCTTACAAGTAAGTACCTTGAAAAGTATGCCGGACACGTGAACTAACTCAAGTGATTGGACATACGAACACACGTTCGCGCCTTTGAAAGTTCACAACTTGAAGGTTCGTATGTAGGGGACTTACTGTATCATGTTGATTGATTTGTGGATATTGAACCATCCTTGCATTCCTGGAATAAATTCCACTTGATAATGTTGTATGATACTTTAAATATATTGTTGAATTCTGTTTCCTACTATTTTGTTGAGGATCTTTGCATCTGTGTTCATCAGGGGTGAATTTTTTATCCTGCTACTTCTGAGGTTCTCTTTTCCCATCTCACCAGGTTTCAGATTTTACCTTTTGACTTTTCCTATTACTGGTAGAGCACAGATAACTGACAAATGGAGCCTATGAATCTGCGGGTCTTTCTGGGTTTCCAGGTCACCAGCCCCACCTTAATCCCCACCTTAATTCATGTCATCTCCCTCTAGGGAAGAGATATTTCCCCATCCTCATATGGTACTGTCATACCTACTTCACATATATACAAGGAAAGTGACAGTCACAGGGATTGATTTGCCGAAGGCCACAAAGTTGTATAGGTAAGAGTTGAATCCTTATCTGCCTCAAAGGCCTGACCTCTTTTTATACCAGTCAGGTGTATGTCTTTAATGTTATGGACTTAATTGTGCCCCCACCCACCCAAATTCATATGTTGAAGCCCTAATCCCCAATGTGCCTTTATTCAGAGCTAAAGCCTTTAAGGGGGTGATTAAGGTTAAATGAGGTCATAAGGGTGGAGCTGTAATCCAATAGAATTGGTGTCCTTTTAAGAAAAGAGACACCAGGGAATTCCCTGGCAGTCCAGTGGTTAGGACTCTGCACTTCCACTGAAGGGGACATGGTTCAATCCCTGGTCGGGGAACTATGATCCTGCATGCCGTGCAGTGTGGCCAAAAAAAGAGACACCAAAGATGTGTGCACACAGAGAAAAAGGCCTTGTGAGGACACAGAGAAGGCAGCTCTCTGCAAGCAAGGCAGACAGTCTTATCAGAAACCAACCCTGCTGGCACCTTGATCTTGGACTTCCAGCCTCTGGAATTGTGAGAAATAAATTTGTTTTTTTGTGTGTTTTTTTTTTCTTTTTTTTGGCCGCACAGCTTGTGGGATCTCAGTTTCCCAACCAGGGATGGAACCTGGGCCACGGCAGTGAAAGTGCCAAATCCTAACCACTAGACCATCAGGGAACTCTTAAATTTCTGTTCTTTAAGCCTGTGGTATTGTTATGGCAGCCCTAGTACACTAATACAAATGACATTCTCCAAATTTTCAGAATTTACTTCCAGAGCTTAATACTTGCTCTAACATGATACTTTTAGAATTAAAATGCTGGGTAGAACACTAATCATAAATAAAAGCATGACCACAGCTGTGGTGAGCCAAGGCTACCACAGAATCACATCACTTTTTTTTTTTTTAACATCTTTATTGGAGTATAATTGCTTTACAATGGTGTATTAGTTTCTGCTGTATAACAAAGTGAATCAGCTATACACATACATATATCCCCATATCTCCTCCCTCTTGCGTCTCCCTCCCACCCTCCCTACCCCACCCCTCTAGGTGGTCACAAAGCACCAAGCTGATCTCCCTGTGCTATGTGGCTGCTTCCCACTAGCTCTCTATTTTACATTTGTTGGTATAGATAAGTCCATGCCACTCTCTCATTTCGTCCCAGCTTACCCTCCCCCCTCCCACTTTTCTTTGTTTTGAACAAACCTCCCCAACATAGGAAAATTATGCAAAATTGGGCCAAATGAACTTGCCTTTGCAAAACATGGAAGATGGACTCCACGTGCTGCTAAGGACAAGTGCCCTGGCATCTGTACAAACAGGAGAAACTGCATTGGCAGCTAGCAAAGCGCTTAAACCATTTTCCTAAGCGCCATGATTATAAAAATGATTATAATGAATAAGACCTAATCTTATTAATCTTCCATTCTCATTATAAGCCTGCAAAGTAGCTCCCATTTTCAGATCATAAAACAGAAGCACAGGAAGGTTGGCTAACTTATCCATAGTCATATAACTGCTATATAGACTGGGATTTGAACATAGGTCTAAATACAAACCATTTTCTCACCCTATTTCTACATTGTGTTGCCTTCCGTTGGTTGATGGGTAGATGTAAAAAAAAAAAAATGCTGGACATACTCACATCATGTCCCTCTTGAGGCGATATAATTGGAATTTCACATCATCTGTGTAGTACTGTAGTACCCCCTTACCCATGCAGGATACATTCCAGGACCCCCAGTGGATGCCTGAAACTGGGGATAGTACAGAACGAACCCTGTAAAGACTATGTTTTTTCCTATACATACCTATGATAAAGTTTAATTTATAAATTAGGCACAGTAAGAGATTAACAATAACTAATAAAAATGCAGTGTAATAAAAGTTATGTGAATGTGGTCTCTCTCTCTCCCTCAGAATATCTTATTGTACGAATTTAATGTCCTTCCATCTTAACTAAGCGCTTATCTCACTGTGGCTGTAACTTTTGCAGTTCAAGGTTCAACAGCAAAACTAGCACAAATTTTTTTCCTTCTTCACGATAAAACAGACTGGAGTTGTTCTTAGACCTTAGCACCCTCAGCATAGGACTTTTTTTTTCTTTCCTTATTAAGAACTTTCACCTTTTCACTTAAAGGAAGCACTTTTCAGGTTCTCTTTAGCACATGCAAATTGCCAGCATTACTACTCTTGCACTTTGGGGATATTATTAAGTAAAGTTATTTGAACACAATCACTGTGATATCACGATAGTCAACCTGATAACTAAGACAGCTACTAAGTGACTAATGGGATGGATGGGATGGAGAGGGAAAGCGAAAGATTTCATTATGCTACTCAGAACGGTGCTCAATTTAAAACATGTTTATTTCTGGAGTTTTCCATTTAATATTTTTGTACCTCAGTTTACTACGGGTAACAAATTGCAGAAAGCAAAACTGCAGATAAGGGAGGGGACTACTATATCCTTGCCAGAAACGTTTAACTGGATTTTAATATGAGGAAACAATCAGGAAGATGCAGATGCAGGACATTCTACACCACTGGCCTGGCCTCTTCAGAAAAATCAATTGTATATATTTTATGCCGAACTTCTTGAAGCATGTTAATGGTACTGTGGTTATTTAGGAGGAAAAGGCCTCTCTCTTAAACGTTGCTTAAGTATTTAGGGGTAGGGGCTTCCCTGGTGGCACAATGGTTAAGAATCCGCCTGCCAATGCAGGGGACACGGGTTTAAGCCCTGGTCCGGGAAGATCCCACGTGCTGTGGAGCAACTAAGTTCGTGTGCCACAACTACTGAGCCTGTGCTCTAGGGCCCATGAGCCACAACTACTGAGCCCACGTGTCACAACTACTGAAGCCCACATGCCTAGAGCCCATGCTCTGCAACAAGAGAAGCCACCACAATGAGAAGCCTGCGCACCCCAACGAAGAGTAGCCCCCGCTCGCCACAACTACAGAAAAGCCCAAGTGCAGCAACGAAGACCTGACACAGACAAAAATAAATAAAATAAATTTATTTTTAAAAAAGTATTTAGGGGGCTTCCCTGGTGGCGCAGTGGTTGAGAGTCCGCCTGCCGATGCAGGGGACACAGGTTCGTGCCCCGGTCTGGGAGGATCCCACATGCCACGGAGCGGCTGGGCCCGTGAGCCATGGCCGCTGAGCCTGCGCGTCCAGAGCCTGTGCTCCGCAACGGGAGAGGCCACAACAGTTAGAGGCCTGCGTACCGCAAAAAAAAAAAAAAAGTATTTAGGGGTAAAGTGTCACGTCTGGAACTCACTTTCAACTGATTGAGGGAAAAAAGTGTGTGTATATACTAGAACGAAACAAATGTAGCAAACCATTAATTGGTTTGAAATTTTTCAAAACAGAGTAGGGAAAGAAAAAGCTAGAGACCCCATTCTGTTAGGGTAGAAGCCCTACCTATCATCAAGCTATGACTGTTCTAGCTCTACCTAAAAGTAGACCATATTGTTAGTTTCACATCCCTACTTCTTAAAAAGGGGGAAAGGGGGACGTTTTGGTAGGGAATCAGCCTTTTATAAAACGTCATTTGTGTTAAATCTTACCAAAACTGATTTTTTTTTCCTTTTTTTTTGGCCACATCACGTGGCATGCACGATCTTATTTCCCCGACCAGGAATCGAACCCATGTCCCCTGCAGTGGAAGCACGAAGTCTAAACCACTGGACCCCCAGGGAAGTCCCCGAAAACTGATTTTACTAACATTTCCTTACATGGCTTTAGGAGAGAAGACATCTAAATTTCAACCTACTATTAATCCAATTCGCCTGAGGCTGCAGTCTGAACTGGCTGTATTATAAGTCACTCAAACCTAAAACCTCTTTATCCAGCAGCTGGTTTCTACTATTACGGGGCTTCTAAAGTAAGACAGGATTTGTGTATTTTATTCTCTCAAGTAAACTTGGACTTCCCTGGTGGCGCAGTGGTTAAGAATCCGCCTGCCAACGCGGGGGTCACGGGTTCGAGCCCTGGTCCAGGAAGATCCCACATGCTGCAGAGCCCGTGCGCCAGAGCCCTCGAGCCACAACTACTGAGCCTGTGTGCTGCAACTACTGAAGCCCGTGCGCCTAGAGCCTGCGCTCCACAGCAATAAGAAGCCTGTGCACCGCAATGAAGAGTAGCCCCCGCTGGCCGCAACTAGACAGAAAGCCTGCATGCAGCAACAAAGACCCAATGCAGCCAAAAATAAATAAATAAATAAATAAAATTACTTAAAAAAAAAACCAAACCTCATTTACTCAGTTCTTTAAGCAGAAAGCCTCCAAATCTACCCCAGCAAAGTCTTCGATGTCCAAGGCTAATACTGTACTGCGAGGGAAGAACATGTAGGGAAAAAAAGAGGCACTAAGGGGCTGGCTATTATCAGCACATCCTCAAGACTATCTTAATGACCACTTTAAAACTTTATTTCACCCATTTTTGGGAAGGTATACAATTTGATCTATCCCCAAGGACATCCAATCCCCTAAGTCCAGGGTACTTGCTGGCCTGTCAGCAAGAAAATTCTATATAAATGACTTTTAATTTTTAGCTAATTTACCAGCCAGTGCACCCAAATATGTTTATGCAGCTGACTTTCATGTTGGGTGGTTTCCAGAGAATTGAAGCAGTTCTCTCAGCATATAACACGGAAACCAATGAAACCAACGACCCTATAATAGTTCTTTTTTTTTGCTTTTCAATGCAAACACATGAAACAATACCTAATTTCAGTTCAAACTCATTTCCCTTTTATTAAAGTCCAAGTTTCATTACATGGTTTGGTACTCAACAAAGGAAAACTTGTTCAAATAAGGTAATATGTTTTCATCAGTATTTCCAGGTGATTGTTTACAATCAAGTAGCATTATCAATAAATCCTTAGGAAGCCCATCTGTAAGAGAAAACATGAAAAATTAGCTAGGAAATAAAGAAAAGGTAGAAACCTTACTAAAAATAACCTTTAGAGCAACAGCCCAAGAAAATCACTGTCTCTGTGTAGTCTCTTCTGCTCTTACTTAATCCTGCCTGCAATCAACACACCAGGTACTGCTTAGTTTTTTGTTGTCATACACCCGGTAATTATTGGGGTAGTCTTCTTTTCCAATCAGAAAAGTGTTGGGGAGTTGCCCTTTTAAAAAAATTTTAAGTAAAAGAGTACAGTGTTACTGCTGCTACAAAATATCCTACATAACAAAGATCTTCTGGACTCCTTGGAATAATACTTGATAAATGAAAGCCTTTCCACGTTTTACAAAGATGTGCTATCTGGCTTCAGGGAGGAGGAGGAGGTGGTAGTGGCATAGGGGTGGACAAAGATAAAATTAAGACTCCTGCTCCAAAGCAAGCTGTGAAAAGAGACCTCAAAATTGGATTACAAAACCTCAGGCAGGGCCTTCCCTGGTGGCGCTGTGGTTGAGAGTCTGCCTACCGATGCAGGGGACATGGGTTTGAGCCCTGGTCTGGGAAGATCCCACATGCCGCGGAGCAACTAAGCCCGTGAGCCACAACTACTGAGCCTGCGCTCCGCAACAAGAGAGGCCGCGATAGTGAGAGGCCCGCGCACCGCGATGAAGAGCGGCCCCCGCTTGCCACAACTAGAGAAAGCCCTCGCACAGAAATGAAGACCCAACACAGCCAAAAATAAAAAAAAAAAAAAAAAAAAAAAAAAAAAAGCTCCTTTAAAAAAACAAAAACAAAACCTCAGGCATTTTCTGCTCACTTTGTCAGCAGGAAGACTGAATACAGGGATTCTTTTTGACTTCTAAGAGTTTTTAAAAATTTAATTTAATTTAATTTATTTATTTATTGGCTGCGTTGCCTTTGTTTTTTTTTGTTAGATTCCATATATATGTGTTAGCATACGGTATTTGTTTTTCTCTTTCTGACTTACTTCACTCTGTATGACAGACTCTAGGTCCATCCACCTCACTACAAATAACTCAATTTCGTTTCTTTTTATGGCTGAGTAATACTCCATTGTATACAGGTGCCACATCTTCATCCATTTGTGTTGGGTCTTCGTTGCTGTGCATGGGCTTTCTCTAGCTGCAGCGAGCAGGGGCCACTCTTCATTATGGTGCACACTCCTCTCTGCGGTGGCTTCCCTTGTTGCAGAGCATGGGCTCTAGGTGAGCGGGCTTCAGTAGTTGTGGCTCGCGGGCTCTAGAGCGCAGGCTCATTAGTTGTGGTGCACGGGCTTAGTTGCTCCACGGCATGTGGCATCTTCCCGAACCAGGGCTCAAACCCATGTCCCCTGCATTGGCAGGTGGATTCTTAATCAGTGCGCCACCAGGGAAGCCCTGATTTTTAAATAAGTGTTTATTAGGTGTGAAATTAGATGTTGACTAATGGTATCCTAACCTGGCTCTTTATCTTGTGAGGAGTCTGATACTAGCTCTTTAAATAATTTGGGGTCCACTTTTATTAAAACTTTTATAAGATAGTTTAGTTCCATCTTTTAAAAATAAACTTCTTCTTACTCTTAGGAAGCGAATCCTCTACTTAAGCCTCATCATTTACCTCTGAGAAGTAAGAGTATGGCCTTAGTAAATGCCTCAGTACTGCAATGCAAAGGATGTGTGGCATAGTAAAAGCAATGGACTCTGGAGCCAGACTGCCTGGGTTTAAATGTGGGTTCCTCTACTAGTTGTATGACCTTGGACAATGTGCCTCAGTTTCCTCATCAGTAAAATAGTAAAATGGGAATAATTATAATAATAGTAAGTACCTCACAGGACTGTTTGAGGATTAAACGAGTTAATACTTATAAAGCTCATAAAACAGTACCTGACACGTAGTAAGAGTTATATACACTATGTGTGTTTGTTAAATAAAATAAATATATGACTTTTTACTTATATATTTTCTGTTTTACAAAGGATTTTCTGCGTACTGCTCACCACCCAGGCAATCCTGTGGCTCGTTTTATTACCTAATCTGTCTTTCCATAGAGGACAAGGTATCAAATAAGCTTTTATTATCAATGAATATTACTTAACTATCATATTCCAACATGAGCACACAAAAACAGAATCATCAAATCAATAAAACCCTATTAAAAATAAACAGATGTATAAAAGCATGCATGACGAACACCTTCTATGTAGATTACCTTTAGCTGGGGGAGGTTAAAGGGCTGGAATTAGGGAAGAGGTACAGAGAGGGCTTCAACTCTATGTGAAACATGTCATTTCTTGGGGGAGGGGGAAAACTAAAGCACACATGGCAAAAATAATAATATCTCAAAATCTGGGTGTGGTTACACTTATTCCTTATGCTATTCATTATGCTTGAAATATTTTATATAGATTTTAAAATAAGGCTTTTACTTGCCTTTACGCCAGTAAAAGAATAATTATGACAACTAGAAACAACAATTCTAGCTCCTTAAATTAATCATCATAGGTACTCTCTCAATCTCTAAGCTCATAGCCTCTAAAAAGGCCACGAAAAGGTCTTACTCTGAGAATACTGAAATGCCACTCACTCACCCCTCCCTGGATTCTTTCCTGCCTTTTTCAGGTATGTAGCTTACCCATGGGGTTTACACTTTGTCAAGGCCCAGTTCCTCTGGAGTGGAGATTCCCAGTTCATTTAAAGTTGGTCTAAGTTCCTGGATGACATAGGGGTAGATTTCCTTATGAGGTCCTGCTTTGTCCTGATGGCAAAGAAAACAGTCACATTTAGCTCTGAAAAGCTGTCTCTATTAACAAAATGAACTTGAAAATGCTTTTAATCACAATATGCAGAGGCTAGTAGCAGAGAATACAAGTCACCTACTTTTAAGTTAACATATCTGTTCAAAAAAGACAGCAACTTGGGACTTCCCTGGTGGTGCAGTGGTTAAGAATCCGCCTGCTAATGCAGGGGACACACGGGTTTGAGCCCTGGTCCAGGAAGATCTCACATGCCGTGGAGCAACTAAGCCTGTGTGCCACAACAACTGAGGCTGTGCTCTAGAGCCCGCAAGCCACAACTGATGAGCCTGAATGTCACAACTACTGAAGCCCGTGCGCCTAGAGCCCGTGCTCTGCAACAACAGAAGCCACTGCAATGAGAAGCCCGCGCACCTCGACGAAGAGTAGCCCCCACTCGCTGCAACTAGAGAAAACCCGCACGCAGCAACGAAGACCCGACGCAGCCAAAAATAAAAAACAAAACAAAGGTAGGTTTTTAAGACACCTGGAGACTAACTAAGAAAACTGGACTAAACCCAAGGGAAAAAACATTTTAAAGCCTTGAGTTACTGGAAAAGAAGGTGGTGATGACAGAATTTTGTGAAGGCAATTAAACATGCCTAGCAGGCAACAGTAATAATTAAATTATCACAGAAAAAAGTTTTTTGATTTGCCTCAATTTGAGACCCTAACTGAATTAACTACTGGTGCTGAATGGATTGATAGCCTACAGAACCCTTAATTATCTTACCCATTTTAGATAAAGTAATATCATACTTTCCCTCTTACAGACCTTGAATTTCTTTCTTATAGAACACAATGTCTTTTCACGGAGAGCCACACTTAGAGGATACTTATTTCCAAGGCAAGAGAGTTTTGATGAATACTCGCCATAACATACAATCACACCTATATTGTCATAATATTTGTTCCTCAGGGACAAATATTAAAAAAGTCAAATGGACTAAGACAATGCCAAGCTATTACTCTTCTGTCTTTAACAAACTCTAGGTCCCTTAGCTGTATTTGCTAAATTATAAAATTCTTATTTAAAATTCCATGCATTAACTTGTTCATTACAGAAAAATTAGAAACTATAATCAAATAAGAGGGAGGAGAATAAGTATATACCCTCTTACATTTTGATCATTCTCTCTATACTTTTTAATAAAATGGGGTCATACACTGCAAAAATTATTTCATAATTTCTCTCAGTTAATATACTATGAATATCTTTAGTGTTAAACACATTTCTACAACATGAATAATAACCTCTTCTGGGAAGTCCCACCTTAAGAAACCACTAGCAACATTTAATTTCATATCACAAACAGCACAAAGATAAACTGTACACTCTTAATTATTTCCTTAAGGTAAATTCTCAAATGGGATTGCTGAACAAATGGGTATCAAGCATAATTTTTAAGTCTCTGAATAAATTCTACCAAACCACCCTCCGAAAAGACTGTAACCGCAGTGTACATTCCCTCTAGCTATATAAACTAATTTTAGGTATTTTAACAAACTCAGAAACACAGAATATGCTAATACCTAATCAACAGTCCACCTACTTCCAAAACATTGTTATTTTACTGACCTTAACAACCTCTAGGATGCGGACTGCACTAGCAAAATCATTTAAGCGTCTGCATGCCCGCAAAGCAGCATCAATGATTTTGGGTTCTGGAACCAGATCATAGCCAACAAGGGTGTTCATCCCTGTCAAATTAAAAAGAGGGGTCATATCAACCTGGTATATCCTCACTTAAACTATGAGTTAAGTTATCTGTATTTTTATTGAACCATAGACATGTGATCTTGTCTGTTTGAGCCTCTATTCTCTTATCTCTAAATTGAGATAACTGGGAATTCCCTGGCTAGGGAGGACTGGTTAGCACTCAGCGGGTCCACTGCCAGGGTCCTGGGTTCGATCCCTGGTCAGGGAACTAAGATCCTGTAAGCTGCATGGTGCAGCCAAAAATAAAATATTCTAGATAATGAGATCACAGTGGATCTTCCACAGTGAGTTAGTGAAAAGAACTATGCAGTAGCATGCAGACGGAAGGAAAAAAACCTCAAGAGTTTTCTTAAATGCAAACCCTGTTTTCAAAAGTAGCTGGTTTCTTTTCAAACAAGAGGGCCATTTTCAACTTATATCTTTAACTCTTAGTATGATGTATGTACTTTGATTGCTTTAAAATAGATCTGATTAGAAAATAATCTAAAAACAACCACAGAAATGCTTAAGGAGAGGTAATGAAGCCCAAATGAGGACATTAAGGAGATACAGAGAGCCATTAGCACATAGTCACAAACACTCAACCAGAAAATGACTGGGCATGATTCCTTTTGGCTCAGCACAAAATGATACATCATAAAATTTAAGATTCTCTTAATGGGAATGCAGAACTGCTGTTCTTTTTATTACTTCTACTCAAGATTATCCAATAAGAATTTCCCCAGCTGCAGCAAAATGGTGTCATTACATTCCTGCAGAAAAGTATGAAGCACTTAGGTTTCTTGCTTTTATTTATTTAAAAATATTTAAACAAAGGACACCAGTGACTGCAATGCTAGAATATAGTCATAGAGAATGAACTCCTGGTCTGAGATAAACTTCTTACACTTAGAATTAGTTATCTACCAGTCTACTAGCCTGGTTATTATTAATGCTACTTACTTATGTTAAATGTGTACTTACAAATTTAGGATAAACAAGTTCTAGCTTATTCAGATCGGACTCTTATTCAGGGCAAGACAAATCATAACTGAGAAGAAAAATAACAAAAATCCCAAACTATTACCAAGAAGGGAAGAGAACCAAATGACTAATTATCTAAAAATTACACAACTGTTAAATCTTGCTCACCCCGGCCTATCATTATAGCAGTGATGATTTTGTCCCCCAGGAGACATTTTTAGTTGTCACAACTGGGGGTGTGTGAGGGTGTTGGCATCTAGTGTGTAGAAACCAAGGATGCTGCTAAATATCCTACAATGCAAAGGACAGCCCTTGCAACAAAGAACTGTCTGGCCCAAAATGTCAACTGTGCCTCCTTCAAAACCCTGCATTACAGGAAATACTTACTCTGGAAACTATAAACTTTCCTAATTGCAAGATGCATGACAATCCCCAGTTTGCATGATACATGTTTTCAAAATACAGTTGACCCTTGAACAACATGGGTTTGAACTGTACAGGCCCACTTACACGTGGATTTTTTTCAATAAATACTACAGTGCTACATGATCCGAAGTTGGCTGAATCCGTAGATGGAGAACCTTGGACACAGAACTGTGGATAAAGAGGACGAAGTGTAAAGTTATATGTGGATTTTCTATGTGGGGGTGTGTGTTGGTGTCCCTAACCCCCCAAGTTTTTCAAGGGTTAACTGTAGTTACTCTCAACAAAGTAGTGGAAGACTACACAGCAGTTCATAACTCTATACGAAAGTAGACACATATGCCTATGTTCCAATTACCTTTACGCAATTCCCAAGCATCAATATCTGGCCTATTGAAGTATGTCACCCAGCGAGCATCAAACTCCTCATCTGTCTCATGTGACCCATGGGAGTAGCAGCGAATTGACTGGATAGCTATAGGGGAGAGAGAGCAAAAACTTCAATATATAGAAGTAGTACTTGACATATCTTGCCAATACATAAAGTTTTTTTGTTTTTTTCTTTTTTTGGTGTGTCTTAAAATACACGTAACATAAAATTTACCATCTTAACCATTTCTAAATGTACAGTTCAGTGGTATTAAATACACTCAATGCATGAAGTTTTGAATCAGCTATGTATGTCATGGTAGGAAAATTATTCAGCAGGTCAAATGAAACAAATCTTATGTACTGATTTGAAAAAAATCTTAAAAATTAAGCACATTAAAGCAAGTAGAACAAAAAGTATTATGTATGTATGCTTTTATCCCACTAATGTATAATGCTGGCATGTAATTGTTAACAGAGGTTATCTTTGGAAGGAAAAACTTTATTTCTTTATACACTTAGTTTTATGATAAGCAATTATTAATTCTTAATTTAAAATAATGTCCATTCTTGGGAATTCCCTGGCGGTCCAGTGCTTAGGACTCTGCGCTTTCACTGTCGAGGGCCCGGGTTCAATCCCTGGTCGGGGAACGAAGATCCCACAAGCCACTCGGTGTGGCCAAAAATAAAATAAAACAATGTCCATTCTAGTTCTTAAGCAAATTTATAAGATACACTTTCTTGATAAATTAAAAAAAAAACTTATGCTCTCCATTAAATTATATCCCAAAATAAATTATACATCCTGACAAAGCAATGGTAATTTAAAAATTGTTTTATCAAACTACAGCCCCTTCCTTGAAAATTCTAATTTAAAAAGTGACTTACACCAATGGAAAAAAGTTTTACTAGATTTCTAAGAAGTGAGATTTATTAATATAACACTATCAAGAAAATAGGAAACACTTAGTATTCTGCTCTCAATCAATATACCCCTTCTAGTACCATATGAAAAGCCTTCCCATTTTTAGTTTCTGCCTATCAAATGGACAGTGAATTGGGAGTTAAGAAATCTGAATTCTATCTAAACAGCCTCTGAATGGAGCAGAAGGTGGGAAAAGGCATTTTTACCTTTGGGTTTTAGGAGGCAGCCGAGCCTAGTGGTCAGATGCTTCTAGGCTCTTCACTCTCCCACTGTTTGGCCCTGGTAAAATTAACTCAAGTTTTATACTCCTTATGTATAAAATGAGGGTACTACTACCTTAGCAGAGTATGATGATTAAAAATGAAAGCAAGCTAACACTTTGCCCAGGGTTTAGTACCTTGTATGTAGGTACTCAATGAATGGTAGCTTTAAATTAATCCTTATCTAGAAATGTCTTAATTGATCTTCTATTTATGGAAGTTCTAATTTATAGAAATAAAACATTCTTCAAATTGCATTTCTTGTTGTATGAATTAGACAAGCTTGGTATAATTTCTAGTTATTTTTAAAGGCTTAACATACCAAAAATAACGCTTTAGCCCACTGTTACCAAAAATTTGTAAACTACTTTTTTTAAAAACTAAACTTATTCCTAGCAGAATAAAGTGTAAGTATATAATCGAAGTATAAACTGTTACCAGTTCCTTATCAAGTTAAATACACACCTACCATACCCAGTAATTCCACTTCTAAGTATTTACCCAAGAAAAATGAAGTATATAATTCTCTCCAACCACCCAGAAAAGCATTTCATGATTTTTGCTCACTGCTGGGCATGGGCATGGATTTCACTGGATGACCGTGGCTTTGTTTTGTTTTCTAACTATGAAAAAGATGGCTAGCAACTACAAATCCTAGACAGAGAGATCAATGGATCACCTTCGACAATTTGTTCACTTTCCTTCTGAGAGTCCCAAATTACAAACTGGTTGTATTCAAAAACAAAAAACAAAAACCCTGTATGAGACAAGTATTTAGAATACCAAGCAAGCACTGGGAACACACATAGCTTCCAGGTTGGGAAAAACATACTCTCCCACATGGTTTAAATTATATTCTTAATTCCAGTAATGGGCAGAGCAGGATCTATTCTTGTAGTTATTATGAACATGCTTAACATTTTGATTTTTAGGTAAACTATATAGGCATCTTTTCCCTCCCCCACACCACCCCTACTTAAGTACAGCATTTCCACCTAGTTTTGAGGCTTGTATGGTAAATTATTTTGGAAAACAATTACTCAGTGCTTTAATATAAACTAAAGATTCCAGAGTAGGGAAAAGGAAGCAGCTGTAAAAAACTGGGACATTTCTAGGGCTACAATCTAAAAATCTATTTCTAACACTGCTTTCTGGCATTCGGTTAAGCAATCTTTTTTTAAAAAAGGGTTAACAATATATTTAGAAAAATTAAGGGCTCATTAATCCCCTTCAATAACTAATCAGCTCAGACAAGGCTCAGAGAATGGACATTTTGGTGGTGGTGATTCTAGGAATAATGGAAAGAAGTGAATAATGTAGAGGATACATGAACAAGCTCAAAGGCAGGGTTGCAGAGGTGTAAGGCTTAAGAGCAGTCATGAACCTTGGGGTCCAAAGGCTGGAAATCTATAAATGTGGGAGTGGTGCAGAAAAGGTTGGAAGGTAATAGAAAGTGCTACTTAAATTTAGCCCTGCACCAAGAAAGGAAAAGCGGAAACTCCTCCCACCTTTTCAGAGCTATCAGGGTAAGGACAAGTGCCAGGATTGTGTAACTTTTAACGGTTGACTAGAGAATCTAACCATTATTCAAAACATTTAATTATGTAACTCAGCAGTTATTGGAAAACAATTCTGTTACAAGTTGGAGACTTCTCCTGGGACCAAATATGGAATTTGGGTTGCTACTTACCTACAGCAAACTTGAGGCCCCTCAGGTAACCCCTCCAGAGCTCTTTCACTTGACCTTGGATAGCCTCATCCAAGAATCTTAGTCCTTTCTGACTTTTAATTGCATAAAACCTCTTCATCTCATATTGATAACAAACCTCACCTATAATATGCAAAAATGAAATGCACTATAAAAAAGCAAATATGTATTAAGCATTTGTGCCAGGAAAGGTGCTAAGAGTTACATTATCTCAGTTAAACCTCACAACTACTAAATATTATCCCAATTTTACAGATGAGACAACTGAGTCTTAAGGTTTAATTAATAAGTCCTTGGTCACACAGCTAGAAAGTAGCTGACACAAATGTAACCAAGACTGCCTCCTTGTGGCAAATATTTAGGTTTACAGGACAACACCTAAAATAAAGCTTTTTATGAATTATACTAAAGAGGGTGACTAGAGTGCCTAGAAGATAAATCACTATGTCCAAACTTACTAAGAGTTTGAGTTCACATGTTTAAATATGCATGCTTAGGGGCCAAATTTCATAATGTCGCATATACTACCATCATGGACCAAAAGCAAAGTGCAGTTACAATAATTAAAAGTTCCGTGCTGGACACAAAGTTTCCCGGAACACATATAAGGGGAAGGCAAAATAAGAGACAGCAATCAGCAGACCATTTCATACTCCAACAATCAGGTTTCTAACCGGAAGCCAAAAATAACGCTTCCCCATGTTTGTAGAAGCCAGTATTCCTGGGTCTGTGGTACCCAATTTTCGAAAGAGTAATATTCTTATCATAAGACCTATCAACAGTCAGGCTTTCTTCCAGACCTCAGGAAACAACCACACACGTCGATCTATCGTAAAAATGGAAGAATTAGAACGTGGCACAGCAGTCTCTAAAAAGAACAGAATGGTCTGAGAAAGTGACACACAAAACGCTAACCGAGAAATGTCGGATGAAACGGCTATACTGCGTTCCACACGGGAAGTATAACTCATTCTCGGAAGACGCTGGGGGCGGCGGTGCCGGGGTCCCCGGAGGGACCACCCCCCCCCGCCCCTACCCTGAGCTCAATGTCACCTTCGCCGAAGCGCTGCAGGCCGGCGGTGGCCACTCCCAGTCAGGTGGCCGCGGGGTCAGCGCCGGGGCAAGGTCACGGCCCGGGGACCGAAGGGGTTCGGTGGGCGCTGGAGGTGCGCTGCGCCCCCTCCTTGGCGCCCACAGCAGGTCCACACTTGACCCGTCCGCGGTGCCCGCACCAGGAAGTCACGCCGAGGGAGGCCCCGGGGGCGCGCCCTCGAGTCCTCCAAAACTCGAGGCGGCGGAGAGAACGGCCAGCGGTCACCAGGTTCGGCCGCCGGCCCGCAGGGCAGGAGCTAGGCCTCTGGGCGAGCCTGCCCTCGCGTGGCAGCGGGGGCCCAGGTCACCGCAAGGACACGCGGGCGCGGACAGTGGCAGGCGGGGGCCTTACCGGCGGCGGGGCCGGGGGCCGGAGTGGGGTGCAGGAGGCCTCGAGGGCTGGTCCGGGCGACTGCGGCTGCTGCTACCGAGCAGCGGCGGACAGCGGCGCCTAGCATGACGGTGATGGCGGCGCGTAGGATAAGGCTGAGGAGAAGCCGGGTGTGAGCTCAAGACCGCTCGCGAGCTCGTGGGGGCCGGACTCACGCACCGACGCACGGCGGGCGGAGCGTGAGGGCCCGCCCACTGCGGCGTTCGCGCCTTGGCGGAAGGGGGCACCACGCGGCCTCGGGCGGGCTACGGCGGCGCGCTCAGGACAATTTATTTCGGCCCCGCTCTCCGCCGACTCGCTGGTCCCGTGGACTGCAGCGGCGATCGTGGAGCTAGGATGGAAGGAAGAAGGCGAAGAGCTGTCAGTGGACCGTAGCGTGGTTCAAGTCTGGCTCGGGAGGCGACTCTAGCACCTCAACATGGGAACAATAACAATAACAACGACAAATTATTATAAAAATACCTTCTTTGCTTTACCCCCCTGTTTGAGCCTAAAATAAGAGAACGAGTGGGACAGAACGACTGCTTACCTATAAGGGACCCTATTAGTAACTATTCTTATACCACAAACCCGCAAGCATTCAAAAAATGAGTCCAACCACTTGACGTTACAGAGAAGGAAACAGGCTCAGAAATTAGATTCCTTGCTGGCAATCGAGGCTCTTTTCACCTAATCCCCAGTCCCAGGACTCACCTGGATATTTCTGGTGAAAGGCCCTCCCCCAGTCCCTACAGGAGGCGGTTGATTAAATTCCAAGACTCTTAACGTCTAATCTGGCTTCACTAACTGCATTCTGACCTTGAGCTCCTGGGCAGTGAGACCACATTCTCCAGGCCTGAATTATCTCGGTGCCACAAAGAGTTAATGAGACAAGTCTCATTATCTCTTGTTATCCCTCATTCTCTATCCCTGGGTCTGAGGAAAGAAAAGATGGACATTCACTCTCCACTTCCTGACTCTAGGCCCTGTCTCCAGGGTGTCAGTATTGGCCCTTCTCTATTTCCTACCTAGCAGTGCTTTAGGGGGTATGAACCTGGCTGGGAAAATGATAAAAAAGCTTTTTTTCAAAGCACCTGTCCTCAACTTCTCCCACCAACCTAACGAAAGGACACCTGGGGAAGGTTTCGCCTCTTTGATTTCAATTAATATTCATCAAATCTCCAAGAGCTGGAAGCTCAGGATGAGGTCAGGACTCCTATAATTAAGAAAGCACTGGGAAAAGAATCTAGAAAGAAGTGGGTATATGTATATGTGTAACTGATTCACTTTGCTGTGCAGCAGAAGCTAACACAACACTGTAAATCAACTGTACTCCAATAAGAATTAAAAAAACAAAACAAAAAACTATGAAAACTTGAAAAAGAAAAAAAGAAAGCACTGGGCTGGGAGTTCCGTAGCAGTCCAGTGGTTGGGACCCGGCGCTTTCACTGCCATGGCCTGGGTTCAGTCCCTGGTGGGGGAACTAAGATCCCTGAAGCCTTGCGCAGCCAAACAAAACAAAACAAAACAAAAAACCCACTGGGGTATATGGCAACTGAATCCCAATTGGTCTCTGCTGTCAGTCTCTCCACTTGGCCTACAGGACCTTAGATTGGCTACAGGAGTGTTGCGTGTTTTTGTTGTTGTTGTTTTCAGAAACAATTATGACCATAATTTATTATGTGCCACTGCATGCTACAAACTATTTATTATCCCATCTAAGCCTTATAACATTGTTGTGAGATAAGTATTTATCCCTATTTTATGGATGAAGAAATAGACTCAGAGGACATTGCCCAAGAATCACACAGCTGATAAACAGTAGTGCTTAGTTAGATTTGAGGCCAGTTTTGTCTGACTCCAGAAATTTTCTTTCCCCACCGCCCATAAAGGTAAGCTTTGCTGGCTTCCCAGCAAATTCTGAATCCCCTGCCACTTTGAGGGCAGTTCTAAGCCCTCATCACCTGTTTTAGGTTTTTTTTTGTTGCTGCATACCAATTTACCACAAACTAAGCAGCTTAAAACAATATCCATTTATTATTTCCCAGTTTCTGTAGGTCAGTTATGCCTTCATAGCATAACTGGTTTTCTGCTCAGGGTCTTCTGACAAGACTGAAATCAAGATGTCAGCCAGGACTGTAGTCTCATCTGGAGCTCAGAGTCCTCTTCCAAGCTTGTTTAGGTTGTTGGCAGAATTCAGTTCCTTACAGTGGTAGGACTGAGTCCCCATTTTTTTCTTGCTGTCAGCCAAGGATCACTCTCAGGGCCTTACCACATGGACCCTCCATAGACCCTCTCACAATACCACCATTTATTTCTTCAAACCAGCAGGAGAGTATCTCTGACACTTCACCCTCCTTTAAAGACCTCATCTGATCAGGTCAGGCACATCCAGCGTTCTCTCTCTTTTGATTAATTCAAAGTAAATGGATTACTGGGTCCGTGTGCCGCAACTACTGAAGCCTGTGCACCTAGAGCCCGCGAGCTACAACTACTGAAGCCTGTGTTCCTAGAGCCTGTGCTTTCTCTAGTTGTGGCAAGCGGGGGCTACTCTTCGTTGCTGTGAGCGGGCTTCTCATTGCGGTGGCTTCTCTCGTTGTGGAGCACGGGCTGTAGGCGCGCGGGCTTCAGTAGTTGCGGCACGCAGACTCAGTAGTTGTGGCTCACGGGCTCTAGAGCTCAGGCTCAGTAGTTGTGGCACACGGGCTTAGTTGCTCTGAGGCATGTGGGATCTTCCCGGACCAGGGCTCAAACCTGTGTCCCCTGCTTTGACAGGCGGATTCTTAACCGCTGTGTCACCAGGGAAGTCCCAATAAATTTATATTAAAAAAAGACTAACGATAGAACCTACTTAATAGGTTATTGGGAAGATTATATAAGATAATGCATGTAAAATACTATGTCCTGGCTGGACATAGCTCAATAAATGGAGCTCAATAAATGGTGAGTGTTGTATTCTTCTGTTGTAAATTATAGAAAGTTCTTTTCCCAGGGCATGGCAGGTTGTGAGACGAGGGACAAGGCATGGAGGTGGGGGGGGACAAACACACCATATAGATTACCTGGGAATCAGGAAGAAAGGGTGGCAGGAGCCTTCAAAGTTGATCCTGTGGGGGGCCACCATACAGTATGGGTAGGAGAGCTCTAATGGTACTTTTTCATAATTAATTAATTAATACTTATGTAATTTCCTAAATTATTTCTTTTATGATTGGAACATCATTAAAGGATATCATTTTTGATTGAGATATAACTCACATACCATAAAATTCATCCTTTTAAAGTATATAATTCAGTGTTTTTTTGTATACTCACTATGTTGTATAAGCTTTATCATTATCTAATTCCAGGACATTTGCATCACGCCAAAGAGAAACTCCATACCCGATGGCAGTCACTCCCCATTCCCCCTACCCCACCAGCCCTAGGCAACCACTAATCTACTTTCTGTCCCTATGGATTTGCCTATGCTGTACATTTCATATAAACATGAATGTTATTTCGTCTGGTTTCTTTCACTTAGCATGTTTTCAGGGTTCCTCCATGTTGTAATCAGTACTTCATTCCTTTTTATGGCAGAATTATACTCCATCATATGGATATTCCACATTTTGTTTGCCTATTTATCAGTTTATGGACATTTGAGCTATTTCCACTTTTTGGCTATTATGAATAAGGCTGCTGTGAACATTTGCGGACATGTTTTTGTGTGGACACGTGTTCCATTATTTTGGATATATATCTAGGAGTATTATATGGGTTATAAGGTAAGTCTATGTTTAACTTTTTGAGGACCTGCCAAGCTGCTCCAAAGCAGCCTACATCATTTTACATTCCTGCCAGCAATGTAGGCAGGTTCCATGTTTTCCACATCCTTATAAATTTTTTTTTAAACAAAGAAAGCTGAGTCTTTGTAGCTGTCTGAACTGAGCCCCACATCCCCAGTTTCCAATCAGGAAACAGAGCCCAGGGCAGGGGTACTTTGTGTTCTGAGTTCATTAGCTGCTCTCCTAAAGGTTTCTTCCTGTGTCCCCCAGCTCCTTGAGCCAAGAGACTCTCTTTTCCAGCACCAGCTGTAGGGGGCAGCTCTCAACAGTTCTTGAATAGTTGAGTTTCTCTCCATGGCTGAATGGGAAGGGAAAGAGAAGGGGATTTAGCTTTGGGTCTCTTACCAGTGTGAGTGCCGCTCCTTCTATATAGTATCTCAGGGACTAGGCAACCTTGATTAATCATCAAAATCACCTGAGGATCTAATTGAACTGCCCGTTTCCAGGTCCTTCCTGGGATATTCTGATCCCGTTGCTTTGGAGTTCAACCCCGGCAATCTGTATTTTTTAAAAATTGAGGTATAATTAACATATAACATGCAATCTATATTTTTAACAAGTGCCCTAGGTGATTCTGATGATGAATGATTGGGAAGCCTGGTATTGTCCCCACAGCGATCTGTCCCATTTTGTAGATGAGAAAGCTGAGGCTCAGAGAAGAATTAACTTGCTCCAGATCAGAGTCAGCCTCATTTCCTGCAAAGCCTGTTCAATATGACACCAGGCTTCATATTTGCTAGCAGAAACCTGCAGAGACCCTCTGTCCATGCAAGACTGGACCTTGGCAAACACCCCATATTCCTTTTCCCTATTCCCACTGAAGGTGGTGGGAATACCTATGGTATTAGTTTCTTAGGGCTGCTTTAGCAAAGTAACACAGGCTGGGTGACTTAAAACAACAGAAATGTATTCTCTCATAGTTCTGGAAGCTACAAGTCCAAAATCAAGATGTCTGCAGGACCATGCTCTCTCTGAAGGCTCTAGGGAAGACTCCATTCTGTACCTTTTTCTTACCTTCTGTTGTTCGCTGGCGACCTTTGGCATTCCTTGTTTTGCAGCTGCATAAACTCCAATCTCTGCCTCCATCTTCGCATGCCATTCTTCCCTCTACGTGTCTGTCTCTGTTTCTTCTCCTCTTTTTTTTTTTGCGGTACGCGGGCCTCTCACTGCTGTGGCTTCTCCCGTTGCAGAGCACAGGCTCTGGACGCGCAGGCTCAGCGGCCATGGCTCGTGGGTCCAGCCACTCCGCGGCATGTGGGATCCTGCCGGACCGGGGCACGAACCCACGTCCCCTGCATCGGCAGGCGGACTCCCAACCACTGAGCCACCAGGGAAGCCCCCTCTTCTCCTCTTCTTATAAGGATATATTGGATTAAGGACTCGTCCTACTTCAGAATGACCTCACCTTACATATTAATTACATCTGCAAAGACCCTATTTCCAAATAAGGTCACATTAACAGGTATCAGGGGTTAAGCCTTCAAAATACCTTTCGGAAGGACACAGTTCAACTCACAGTATCTATAATCGTCAGCAGATGTCAGAATCCTCAAGTTTGATATCACCATGGTGACCCTTAGCTTCTTCAAAGAGAAGGTAAAACCCAAGGGCCTAGACGGTGGGGATAGGGGATAAGCAGTGGTGGGGAAAAGGGGAACATTTGGTCACTGTTTATGGGGCTGGACAGTTAAGGACTTTGATGTGGCATCAGAACAGTTCAGAAATCTGGTTCAGCCAGTCTTTACTCACTCAGTCAACAGCTCTCTGTGGGCTTCCTGTGTTCCAAGATCTGGGTAGGGAGCAAGGCAGGCAGGATCCATTCAATCATGGCTTATGGTTTACTGGGGTGACTGACAACCAGAGGTTCACAATAATGAGGGCACAATTATAAACTAAGGTCTGTGCTCTGACAGGAAGAAACCTGGTGTCACCAAGGAGACCTTCCTGTGACTATATTTCCTCCTTCTTTTTCTTCAATTGCCCTTCTCTCTGGGAGACCTGTAGGTATTTCAACATCTCAGTGAAATAGAGGGGACTAGAGAGTCCCTAGTGGCTAGTATGGGTATAGCAATGATCCAAACTGCAGAACTATGGAGTGGGGGCAGGGACATGAAGGGAGCTGGTAGGGGAGATGGGTGTGGCAGGGTGGGAGTGTCTGACCCAGGTCTTCCCCCAACTGTACAGTGAACATGCCCTGGCACATTCATGGGCAGTGGGCAAGAGCTTCTAAAGCTTTTACCAATTTAAAGCTGTGGACCCCCCTACCTCACTCCCCTTCCCCACCAAAATCCATCTATTGTTTGATGCCAGGAAGGCAGGCTAAGTCCTGGCCAAGCTAGGGTTAAAGCCACAAGGAGAAACCCTTCTCTATCCTGGCTGTAATGGCAGTGAAATCCTACCTAGCCTGGGTAGCTCTCATATCTGTCCCCATCTCTGTCCCCACTCCCACTGGCCCATCTCCTATCTCCCTGCAGTATATGGAATGCAGTCAGGCCCCTTCCAATCCACCTACCACCTACACAGGTGCCAGAGGGATCCTTCTCAAACATCAGTCAGACCAGGGCACTCCCTGGCTTCCACTCCCTGCCCCCTCCCCTTCATTCAGGGAGGCTCCTTGTGACCTAGCTCCCACCTGGTATTCCAGTCCCACCTGCCTCTTGTCATGCTTCCTTCAGACACTTGTGGCTGCCTCAACACCAGAGAAGCATCACCTCTCTGTGTTCTGCCTGGAATTCCCTGTCCAGTCCTGTCCAGCTGGCTAATTCCTTCTGATCATTGGCCGGCTCCATCAACACCTCTGAGTGAATTAAATGCCTCTTCTCAGAGCTCCCTTCTCCCATTATCACTGCATTGTGCTGTAACTTTCTTTTTTCTCTCTCCTAGACTGGGACATCGTTGCGGCAGAAACAATGTCTGATTATTCTGATTCTTCCACCCCAGTCCCACCCTGGGCCTAGACTGAGACTTGGCATAATAATGAAGTCCCTCGAGGTCCAGCTGGTGGTCCACTGCCCATCTGACCACATGCTCTGGCCTTGGATGATACACATTTATGTTCCCAAATGGATTTTGATTGTGTGACGGGACAGTTTTGTGGGTGTGAGTTTTCACTGTCACCCCTAGCCTGGAAGTGCCCCAAGGCAGGGCCCAGGAAGCTCTTGGTTAGAGGCCACTATTGGAAAGATGAGGTCTCACGGTTGTGGTGGTGGTAGTGGGGTTTCCCACTCCCTCCCATTCTGCCACTAGTCAGTTCTCAAAGTGAGCATCTCTTGAGATGCTCCCCTTGCCACTCCTTGCCTTACTCCAGCACTTCTCAGGTTCCCACCTTAGCCTTGGGCGTGGGGATGTATAGGGATATCTGTCACCTTCCTTTGGAGCCTGCTCCTGGGTCAGCAGGGCCAGAGGGTCCAGTAAAGCAGGGGTGGGGAGCTCACAGGTGCTGGGTTCCATTGGCACCCATGAGCACCTATCAAAATCCTGGGAACTGAAGCTGCTGGGGTAGAGTAGAGGTGCACAAAAGAAAGCCAGTTTCATAACCTGCTTTCTAGCATGGGGGCAGAAACAGTCCACATGTGAACAGGTTAACGCTCTGAAGGTTGGGAAATAACATGAAGGGGACTTACCTGACCCAAGGCATCAAAAGAGAAAGTCTCTTCTTGCATAGTCCTGGTGACCCGGCAATCAGGACTTCAGACACTGGTGGTCTTGGAAAGTTGGCCATTTTCCAGAACCAAGACCAGTCTCTCTTAAGATCCTACCATGCAGGACCTCTTCCAAGTTTTATCATGTACTTTAGATGCAGACACCCAGTGCCAGCCCAGGGCACCTTAGTTGTCAGGATAGTTTACGTTCTCTCCACACTTCTTGGGCCACCACTGAGAGTCAGACAAGCACACCCAAACCCCTTGGCCCTCCTAGGGACTTATCAAGAACAAGAAATTGGGGAGGGCAACCAGTGTCAGAATCTGTATGGCAGGGCTCTCTGATCCAAAGCTGAAGCCGAGATAGGGGCGTGGGGGTGGACTCCCCAAAGAGCCCCTTCTGTCAACTGCAGAAACCTACCTCTTGTTACCAGCAGGACTTATTTCAGGTTTCTGCCTACCCAGTGACTTACATACTTCCCCATCTCCTCCTTTGCAAGGATGCTGTTAAGTTGCAAGGGGGCAGGTCCCCTGAGATCCCAGGGCTATGTGCCCCCCGCTGCTGCCACCCTACCTGCTAGAGTGCTTCCAGTACATACAGCACTCTCTCCACCCTCCCACCTTACTTGGAGCTGGGCAGAAAGGCTTATAAGGCCATTCTCTCTCAACAGACAGCTGTGCAGGGCTGGAGGCAGCAGCTTATCAGGGAGCCTGCAGTGATTCACAACCCAAGTCCCAGCTTCTCTGCTGAATAGTAATTTCCAGCAGTGGATTTGCGCTCCGTCTCTCCTCCCCCTCTCCCAAGGGTGTGCTGTCCTTTCTCAGAGAGAGAAAGCAGTGAAGGGTAGACCCTATCCATGGGGATGGGGGGGGGGGCTCTGTGCCAGCTTTCTGGATAAGGCTGTCTATTGGCAGGAGGCTGCAGGTTTAGGGACCCCAGTTGGATCTGCCACCCTTGGCAGTGACAGGAGTTCATCGATGCTCACCTTCCTTCCCCATCCAGAAAAGCAATGTGCTGTTCCCTTTCCCTTAGTAGTAATGTGTAAGGTGAAAATGGTCCCCTTCTGGCCACAAGCCCTTAAGCTAGAGCCAGCCAGGGAGGGCTGAGAAAGAGGGAGAAGCCAGGGACTGGGTAATGTGCCCCCTGCACCATTTTGAAGCTGTCCAGTTTCTGTGCCTGACCCCTAAGACTCCAAAGGCTAAGGATCCAGGCTGGAGGGGACTGACACAAGGGGGCAGACCAGAGCAGTCTCTGCACAGGCAACTGGTTAGGAAAAAACCCAGGGACAGAGCCATTTTTGTGCTTGTTTTATTGGAAGCAAGACTCCAGCTGTGGGGCTCAGGGGAGGAAGCATGGGAAGTTCTGTCCTGGGTCTCTCCCTCTGGGCCAGCATGGGGAAAGGGGGATGTTAAAAGAGCTAGAACCTATGGAGATGCTCCTGCCAGCATGATCTCAGGATGCTCCTTAAAAGCAGGGGAAGGGAAACTAGAAAGGAAACTGTGTCCTAGGTGAAGGGCACAACAGGCCACCCCCACAACTCATAATCCGCTGCCCTCAGGCGTGGTTTCCAACCCCTTGCCCTCTGCTGACAGTGGTGGGGTGATACCAAGAGCCTTCCTCAGCTTCCACCGTCCAGGCCCACTTCAAGAATCCTAGGTGCCTTTAACCCTTGGGGGTCCTGAGCAAGGCTCAAGAGTCCCACTGCCCACCATTCCCTCCCTGAGGAAGGTCCCCGTATGGTTCAGAAAAGCTGAAGGTGCAGTTCTGTGTCGTCAGTCCACATAGGTGAAGGAGCAACCCCACCACGAAGCTTCCCTGGGGTCCCCTTCTTGTCGCCTTGGGGTCCATGCTGCCAGGTCGTGGGTTCCAGAGTACCAAAGCATGAAAGGCTGGAGGTACATCTCAAGGTCGAAGCTCTGGAGGTAAGATCCAGCCCACCTAGGTGGCCCAGAGGCCGGAGCTCTCAGGCGGTCTGGTCCTCTTCAGCAGCACCTGGCTCAGGTTGTGACCGCTTCGCAGAGCCTTCTCCAGCTGCGGGTTCCCCTAGGCTCCTCTTGGACGTCGATGCAGCTGGCTGGGACGAGGGGCCAGGATGGGGGCTCGGGGGCTGGTAGCCGGGTTGGCGCGGATCCAGTGAATCCTTGGAAAGTAGGATGGCGAGGCTGGGCACGTTCTTAAGTACACTGAGACTGGCGGCTGGCTCGCCAGGCTTCTGACCAGGCGTGGGCTCCGGAGGGAGGCTCTGCCACACTTCGCGCACGCTCCGGTAGCGCAGCCGCGTGACCTGATGCAGACCCGCCAGGCGGCGCTTGAGGATCTCGGCGCACGTGACGGTCTTGGTGGTGGCCCGACCGCAGCCGCTGAAGACGATGGTGCGCGTGGCTGGCTGCGCCATGCTGGCGGTGGCGAAGGCCAGCAGGTTCCGGATCTTACTGCCTTCCTTGACCCGCATGTGCACGGCGCCCGGCGCCAGGTCTGCGAAGGGGCCCGAGCCCGGGCCGCCTCCCTCGTCCCCGCTCCCCACCGGCGCCTCCTCTGAGTGCACCTTACGGAAGTTCTCCATGCGCCGTCGTTGCCGGGACCGCGGGGACGCAGGCTTCGCCATTGGGCCGCCTCAGCCCCGGGGCTGCATGGCGGCCGGTCGCGTCTGGCAAGGGCCGGCCGGGGTAAGGGTGAGGGAGCTGCGTGGACGCTGGCGGGCGGGCTAGGACGGTGCGATCCTCGTCTTCCACTTCTCTCCACTGGGCGCTGCTCTACTCCGCGCTCTCCGCGCCTTTGGCTGAGGCCCCGCCTGAGAGCCTAGGAGCCCCGCCCCTACCGCCAGGCCCCGCCCCTAACTCAGCCAGCCCAGTTGGGGCCCCAGCCTCACCAGCCTCTCGGATCCAGTCCGGTCGTCAGCTACACGGGCGTGAGAGCTGCGCGCACCGTGGGGCGCCGTGGCAGCGCTAGGGGGTGACCTGTCAGGTGAAGCTTCCCTGTAATCGCTATCAGCCCTCCCAGAGCCAACCCTGATAAACGGGCAACCTAAATAAAAACTGCGTCTGCAGGGCAAACGGCGCTTCGACCCGGGTGCCCGAGCCCTTCCGCGTTTCAGCTGAAGGCCACCCCTTGTCTCCTCCCAAGGAGAGATTTCAAAGCGGCCTGCTGGGGGCTGCACCTCTTTCTCCCACTCCTCAGTGGAACCCCCCACCCCCACCTTCGTCCCTTCGGCTCCCGAGCCGCTATTCTCCACTCAAGGACAGCCCTGTGCACCGTCAGCAGACTGCGGGAGGCGCTGTCTCCGGCTCCGCTCCGCGCCTGCCTTCGAGGACTACGTCGCGGCGTGGTCCTCGCAGAGCAGCCGGAGACTGAGGTCTCAGCCTCTCCGTGCCTGACTGGGGCTGGAGGCTCCTGGACGCCCGCACACCCCTAGGGTGTGGGGACTGAGGCTCTGGGCCAGGCTGTTCCCTGAGATGAATGGGAAGAGAGCAAGGAGACCGTTTCTCAAAGGGAGTTAAGCTCCCTCCATCCATGCCTGAAAGTCGAGTATTAGGGCTGCATGCTTTAGGGTAAGCCAGGCATTGTTCCCTGCTAAAGTGGGTCCCCCTTTTTCTCAAGTGGAATTTGTTGTTAGCCTGGCTCGCTGAGACCCAGCAGGGTCCTTTTTCAGAAAGGAGACTGGGTGAGGGCAGGTTTTGAGAGAAGGGAGGTAGGTGGAAGTTGAAGCCCCGGGGGCATTACGAAGCTACTGGGTGCCCCTCCCCGGGAACTCCGCAGGACTGAGGGAGTGGCCCCGGATCTCCTGCCAGGAGAGATGAACAGTGAAGGGAGAGGTGAAGTTGGGGTTGTTGATGGACTACTGATGAGAGGGAGGGGGTTTGAGAAGGAGCTGGACCCTCCCTAGAACTGCCCTAGCGTCTCGCTCTTCATCCTTCCAACCCCTCGCGCACGCACAGAACCGAGAGTGGGCCAGACCTGATCCGGCGGGAGTGACTACGACGGGGCTTGGCGGGGAGGAGCGCAGAGAGCTGCGGCGGGCGGGAAGCCCTTGAAGTGCTGCGGGCATGACAGTGCCCGGGGGAGCTGGGCCCCAGTCTTGAGACGGGGCTGCCGGGGTCCCCCTCCCTCCCCTCGCGTCCTCCTCAGCATCTTATATCTCCCAGCTCCCATCTTATATCTCCCAGCCTTCCTGTTTGGAACCCGGGGCTGACCCCATTACCGCCCCTTGGGAGTGACTGGAGCAGGTTGGACCTTTGAGCCCCAGCGTACGAATGACCAACCGCCTCTCGGATCTTCTGCTCGCATTCTGGGATCAGGGGCCCTCGAGGTCGCGTTCCCCTCGGAACCTGTATTTCCGTCTCGCCAGCTCCCGCGGGCCCCACAAGGAGCAGCCGTAGGGGTCGGAGGCACAGCAGTCCGGAGAAGACACAAGAGTCTGCAGCGCGTGGCGGGGCGCAGGGAACCTCAAGCTTTGTAAGACTCGGGCAGTTGTGGGACTTAAAGGGCATCAGTTTCTCTAGGCCTGAGAAAAAGTCCCCGAACAGCTGGAATCTATGTTCGAACGGGTTGGTTAGGGAAGAAGCGAGCTCTCCATCCACGCGGGTATGCAAGCCTAGGCTGAACGTTCACTTGGAGGGGATTACGCGGGGGTCTGCAGTTTGGAGAAAGGGGCCTGGGAGCTCCCAGTTTACGTCGGGTGAGAGTGAGGCCGTTATGCGTCCGCCTGAGTTGGCCCTGGAAAGCGCCCCACCGCCATCCCCCTCCACTGCCGCCAGCTGTGGAAGTCTCGATTCACTTCGCTCCCCAGTCAGTGAAGGGAGACCGCGGAAAAGGCCCGCATCCCCTCCCGTCCCTCCCCTCCCCTTCCCAGCTCCCCCTGCAGCACTTAAAATGTAAATGTACTCTGTGATTAGCCGCCGGGTCGCTAATTACCGCTGAAGCCATTCATTACACTGTCAGCGCGCGTCGTAGCCAGCCGGCTGTGCGCTCCTGCCGGGCCGCGGAGTGGCAGGGCCCGGTGGGGAACGAGTGAGGGATGGGAGCGGGGGCGGGGGACTCGAGGAGGGGAGCGGAAAGATTTGAGGTGGGGCAGGAACTGTGAATGAGGGGAGCGAGGTTGGCAGAGAGGACGCGAGGGCGGGAAAGTGGCCAGTGTGCTCGATGGTGACGTGCGGGAGCAGGGCGGGGAGAGCGGAGAAATGCACAAGGCAGTTAGGAATGGAGGCGAAGGAGAGGTAGCGAGGATAGCTGGGGAAGGGGGCGCTGTGATAGAGAAACCGGGATGAGGAGAGGGGCGAAGGCAGGATGCGCTGGGGGAGGCAGGGAGGAATCGGGAGGACAGGGCGGAAGAGGTTGGGAGGGGAGTAGAGGGCTCAAATCTGGGAACGTGGGTAAATAAATGTGAGCATCTGTGGCGCACACTCCGCGACAGTTAGAAACGTGGACAGTCAAGACTTTCTGTTAAAAAAGTCGGGTGGCAGCTATCCACACAGTAGGACCACAAGTATTGTTTTTTTAAAGTTTGGGAGTCTGTTTCCGTGTGTGCATGTTTATAGATGTAAATGTAGTTTTCAAATAATTTTAAAATATCTGCAAAAAAACAGCACACTGCATCTGTTACCTCTGAAGCCACATTTTGTGGGCCTCTCTAAGGAAAGAACTACTAAATATGAATACAAAATTAAGCCCAGAGTTTTAGAACAGTCTGTGTAAGTGAGGTCCTGACCTTGAAGCCTGAGCTTCATTAGTTTCTTTTTGCCTCTTTGTGACCTTGGGCAATTTGCTTAATCCTTATGCCTTGGTTTTCTTAGCTGTAAAATGGGGCTAATACAGGAACCTGCCTCATAAAGTGGTTGTGAGACACATAACAGTATTAGAACCTTGGCTGGTAAGTTCTCAGGAAATGTTGGCTAATGTTATTTTTCATACATTATTTGTGATTAAAATAAATTTTAAAAATTTAAAAAGAGAGGGGGAGGAAGAAACCTGGTGAAAAGGAAAAGAAATGGGCAAAGCCTTGGAAATAACAGTTTTCCTAATATGTTGGGGACTAGTGAGTGGCAAAGTAGACTCCTTTCACCCTCCAAGGAGGTGGAGGGGTGACTAGGCTGGAGTCCAAGCCTCGCCAATGCAGCACCAGCCCCTGATCTGCAACGGGACCTTTCCAGCAGTACATCCCGCCTCTCGTGGACAAATCGCCTGTCACCCCAATACTGGGAGAAGATCCCTGGTGCAGGGCAGGTCTCTTCCTCCTCTGTCTCCAGTGGCAGGAAGAGGATGCGGATCCCCTAAAACTCCTGGTCCTAGTCCCAGCTTGTCCAGGCAGGGGCTTGGGGGGATGCAAAGGAGTCAGAAACTAGAAAGTTAGAGAGGGCCAGAGGGAGGTCAGATTTATTAGGCACCCACCAAGTGCCCAGCATTGGGCCAGGTACCCTCACATCTATTCCCTGATTTAACCTTTGAAATCTTCCTTTCTATCATTGTTTGACAGATGTGGAAACTGAAGCATGGAGAGATTAAGTAACTGGCCCAATATACCACAGCTAGAAAGCAGCAATCACAGATACCTGAATGCAGGTGTTCTACCTCACCTGAGTTTAAGAAAAAAAGAAACTTCTTAATGATTTGAGCTCCCCAGTAAACGTGTGAGTTGGTTTTGGGGAGAGAGGCAGTTCCTACAGTGGGGAAGATGTATTGGTTATCTATTGCTGCATTAAAAATTACCCCAAAACTCAGTAGCTTAAAACAAAAACATTCATTCTCTTACCCAGTTTTTGAGGACTAGAAATCCAAGAGCAGCTTATAGTGGTGGTTCTAGCTCAGGGTCTCTCATGAGGTTGCAGCCAAGATGTCAGCTGGGTCTGGAGCATCTGCTCTCAAGCTTACTCACATGTTGGTCAGAGGCTTCTGTTCCTTATCACGTGTATCTCTCCATAGATCTCATGACAAGCAGCTGGCTTCCCCTGGAGCTGAGAGAGAGGGGGAAAGAGAAAGGGAGGGAGGGAGGGAGGGAGAGAGAGGGAACAAGCATGAAGCCACAATGCCTTTTATGGCCCCACCTCCTCTGAAGGGGAATCTGGTTCCAATTCTTGAAGGGAGCAGTATCAAAGAATTTGTAGACATTTCAAAACCACAACAGAAGGGGAGTATTTGGGAGGCAAATTCAGGAGGAGAGGGAATCAGGACTCAACATATCGAAGCAAATATGTGGAAAGACTTTGAATCAGGAGAGCTGGATTTATTTGTTTATTGTTAAATGGATGTAAGAGTGACAACTTCTCCGAGATTGTTTTTGGTCATGGGCATAAGAGCAGTCACCGCTCTACAGGGCTCTCCTGGAGGTTGAGTAGGATTATGGCTATCAGAGCTCTTTGTAAATTTAACACTGCTAGGCAATGATGCCTGGAGGTGAGCGTGGCCTGGGAGAGAGTTCTGCTATAACAGACAGGTACCTCCCTCATTAGACTGAGTCCGGGGCCCTGGGCCAGTGCTCTGATTCTAGCTCCCCATCCTTGTCTCCGCCATAGTCCAGCCTCCTCACCATGTTTCACTTCCATCAATGCTTTTCCCCTTGGGCCAGCCAGGATAGGACCCAGGAGTCCCAACACCACCAAAGCCTCTACCTTCAGGCCACTCCTCCTGCTGTGCTGGCTGTGGCCCCACAGATGGGGAACAGGGGTTTGCATAGCAGACCCAGTGAGTGCTTCCCTTTGCGGACAAGAGCCATTAACCTAGCATGAAATTCGCTTGCTTTTCTAGCCAACAGGCCAAGTCACCTGAGTCCTGGGGTCAGAGGGTGTATGTGAGACCTAGAGTGAGTGAGGAGAGGGGTCTGTAGGATGGGGAAAGGAGAGGCAAAAGAAGCCACTGGAGCTCCTTCTCCATCTCTTCAGGAGTGGGTGCTACCGCTAGTCGTCCACCTTCCTTCCAGATTCCAGAGGCAAGTATAGTAAAAAGCCACTCACCTGGGCAAAGTTAGAGTTCCCAGGAGAGTGCTTGTCCCCAAAAGACTTCCCAAGAGCCTGCTGGGATGCCTGAAATCCCCCGTTATTTCTTCCACCTTTAGGTCAGTTTTGCCCTCTGAAGATAAGGTTATACTCCTAATTCCAAGGTGGGAATTGATCAAAAACAAAAGAATCAGCATGTTTGAGAACCTTGGGGTGGGAGGCAAGTATAGAGCTGATAAGGTGTGGGAATAGTTACCAACTCTAGCGGACACTTACTTAGCACTTACTTTGTGCCGGACACTCACACATATTAACTCATTTCATACAACAGTGAAGCCACTACCCGTTTCGTAAGTGAGGTAGAGCCAGATCCAGAGTCAGTATGGCTTGAGCCTGCTCTTAATCATGGCATTAGACCATCTGCAGGAGAAAGGGGAAGCAGGGCAGAAAACCACCAGCTCTAGGCCTCCGCAGCTACCCACAACGAAGGTCCTGGAACTCCAGGGTAGAATTCTGCTCTGCCAGGTGCTTGCCTGGGATGGGGGGGTGGGGGGCACCAGGGCCGCTCTTCTTCCTCCCACTCTGACCTGGGCCACAGCTAAGGTGCTTGGTTTATGCCTTCCCAGAATTACAATTATCCTTCAGGGATGCACTGAGTTTTTCTACAACTTACAAAATGCTTGCCTATCTAACACACATGAGCAGCTGGTGAGGTGGTTAAGAGCATGGACTCTGGAGCCTGACTGCCTGGGTTTGAATCCCAGCTCTGCAGTTTGCTAGCTGTGCTCTTGGTCAAGCTATGGGACTTCTCTGGGCCTCAGTTTCCTCTGTTGTAAAATGGAACCTATGAGGATGATAATAGGACTTACTTCTTGGAATTGTCTCAGGTTATGTCCCAGTACCTCCATGGGATCATCACTCCCACTTTGCAGATATAGGCTAAATCCCTTGTCCAAAGACTCAGCTACTGAGCAGCAAAGCTTGTAGGCAAACCTGGTGGGTGGGGTTAAAAAAATTAAAAAAGAGAGAGAGAGGCAGAGCAGAATGTCAGCCCTCATGGGGCAGCCAGAGCTGCTGGGCCCCAGCTGTTTGTTGACAGGTAGGAATGCAGACCCAGTGGTTTTGTTTTGCTTCTGTGTGATTTGACATTTTCTGCTTCATTTCAATGGGGAGTGGTTGTATCAGCTTTTCGGAATGTTACATGCGTAGATCCCTTCTCCCATCACATCCTGTCAGAGTCAGGCTTATAATAAACTGTAATTTTGTTGCTGTAGAGGCCCCTAGGTTTTGGAGCACTGGGAAGAAGCCAGGAAATAGTGTCCTCTTCCCTGCACCGCCTCTTTTCCTGGCAATTGTCCCTTCCCAACCTGCTCATGGTGGTGAGAATGGAAGCAGCTCTCTTCACATAATACTCCTGTCACCACCATCCCAGGGTTCATCCCAGCTGGGGTTCATCCCAGTTCAACGAGCTAGTTGGTCAAATCCAACTTTATGGCCATGAGGGTCCCCTGTCACCACCAGGTAATTCATTGTCTTCCCTTCTCTTGAGTAAAAGATGAAGTTAACCAAGTGTGCTTGCCCTCTATTGTTCTGAATTGAATCACAAGGTGCCTTGTGCATACTGTCCCAGAAAGTAAATTTTACATATTTCAACAAGAAAAAAGAGCATATTTTGTTTGCAGAATTCCTAGGAGAACCCTCTCTCTGCCCAGAAATCATGCATACTTGCTGATGAATGACCTGCTCAGTGAACCTTCTTTGGGAAAGATAATAGTTGTGATTGGGTGTCACCAGCTCCCATCATTTCTGCCTCCAGGGAAGCCATGGGAACCGGCAGAACTCCCCTTTCTAAAGCAGTTGTCTTGTTGTATCCACAGATCTTCACTCTGGGTATTGGCACACCTTTCAGATTCTTCCCTGAAGTTCAAGTGAGCAACACAGGTCCAGTGTTTTCAAAAAAGAAGCCCAGGGACTTCCCTGGTGGTCCAGTGGTTAAGAATCTGCCTTTCAATGCAGGGGATGTGGGTTCAATCCCTGGTCGGGGAAGATCTCACATACTGTGGGGCAACTAAGCCCTTGTGCCACAGCTACTGAGCCTGTGTGCTCTAGAGCCCGCACCCCACAACTAGAGAGCCTGTGTGCCGCAACTAGAGAGCCTGAGCACCACAACTAGAGAGAAGCCAGTGCGCCACAACAAAAAGACCCTGCATGCTGCAACGAAGATCCCGCTTGCCTCAGCAAAGACCCAACACAGCCAAATAAATAAATATTAAAACACAAACAAAAAAGAAGCCCAAATTTCATATTTTTGTGTAAGAGTTTAGGTTTTTAAATGTTTCAGTTAACTGTTGCTGGCTAACAAATCACCTTTAAACTTTCTTTTTTTAATAACTTTATTTATTTATTTTTGGCTGCGTTGGGTCTTCATTGCTTTGCGTGGGCTTTTCTCTAGTTGCGGTGAGCGGGGGCTACTCTTGGTTGCAGTGCGTGGGCTTCTCATTGTTGTGGCTTCTCTTGTTGAGGAGCACAGGCTCTAGGTGCGCAGGCTTCAGTAGTTGTGGCACGTGGGCTCAGTAGTTGTGGCTCGCGGGCTCTAGAGCGCAGGCTCAGTGGTTGTGGCGCATGGGCTTAGTTGCCCCGCGGCATGTGGGATCTTCCCGGGCCAGGGCCCGAACCTGTGTCCCTTGCATTGGCAGGCAGATTCTTAACCACTGCACCACCAGGGAAGCCCCAAATCACCTTAAAACCTGGTGGTTAAAAATAACGATGATTTCTTGTTTCTAATGCTTCTGTGGTTTGGCTGGGCTCAGGCTGGCCATTCTGCTCCATATGGGTCAGTTGGGTCACTCACTCATAGACCTTCAGCGGGGAGCTTGACCAGGGCTGGAACACTCAAGATGGTTTCATTCACACGTCTGGTGCCTCAGACGGGGTGGCTGGAATGGCTGGGGGTGCTGGCTGCACCTGTCTCCACATGATCTCTAGCCCAGGCTTATTTCTTAAGTGGCTTGATCCCAAAAAGATGAAAATGGGGGCTTCAAAGACTCTTAAGGTCTATGCCCAGAAGTCACACATTATTACCTCCTTTGCATTCTATTGGTCAAACTAAGATGCACATCTAGCCCAGATTCAAGGTGCAGGAAAATAAATTCCACCTCTTGGTGGAAGGTCTGACATGTATATACAGGCACGGGAGCCATCTCTCTGGACAGTCTACCATATCAACTAACTCCTGTCATTAAAACACACATATCTGCAGGTCAGTGTGGTCCACGGATGTAACTTCTACTTGAAACTTTTAAGAAATTCACCGGAAACCCTTCATGACCAGGGGCATTTTATGACAGGAGGTAGGGTGGGGATTAGCAGGAGAAGGATACTCTGGGCTTTCTCTGGTGTTCATGAAGCCTTTTTTCATTGGAGGAGATGAAGTCAGAAGCTAGGCACTGCCCATGTCTGACTATTATTACTTCCTTCTTATTAACCTACTTTGGGACTACTTCCATCCATGAGCCTGAATCCCAAAGCTCCCCAGTTATAACCTGGAGGGAAGAAGGCTAAATGATTGTTAGGATTTCTTTAAATACCCTGGCAGGTACATCCGCTTTTGCCTAAGAAATCATTGCAGGATTGTAATCCGGCCTGTCTTGATTAGGTTAGTACTTTGAAATGCTCACTTAGGATGCTAAGATGCCTCTGTTCCAGCTACCAACTGCTGCTTGACAAATTATCCAAAATTGAGTTGTGTAAAGCAATAATTTATTATGTTCACAGATCCAGTGGGACAGGAATTTAGGCAGGGCAGCGAGGGTGGTTTGTCTCTTTCTTGCCCGTGTCTGTGGTTTCAGCTAGAAGACTCATGTGAAGGCTGGGGGCCAGAATAATCTGAAAGTTTTCTCACTTGCGTGTCTGTTGGTTCTTGCTGGCTGTCAGATGAAAGCCTCAGATCTCCATGTGTGCCTCTTCATGTGGTCTTTCTGCTTAGAGTAGTTTGAGCATCCTCACAGCATGGCGGCTGGATTCCAGGGTGAGCATCCAATGACAGAGGGAGCCAGGCATAAACCATATCGCTTTTTATGACCTAGCCTTGAGTGTCACACAGTGTCACTTCTGCCACGTTCTGTTTACCAAGGAAGTCACTAAGCCTTTGCCCAGGCTTGTGGGCAAAGGAAGTAGACTCCATTTCTAGATGGGGAATGGCAAAGTTCTGGAAGAGCATGTAGGACTAGAAATATTGCTGTGGCCATTTTTAGAGAATATAATCTGCCATGGCCTTAAAGAGGCATTAATTCAGTGAAACCACCATTACATCCAAAATCTGCACTCCTCCCTCCTCTGACGTCATCTCCCACCACTCTCCCCTTTACTCATTCCATTGAAGTCTCACCAGCTCCCTTGCTTTCCCTCAAACACAATGAACACACTTCCATGTCAGGGCCTTTGTACTTGCTGCTCCTTCTGCCTGGAATGCTGTCCCTCTGATATCCCCCTGGCTCTCTCCCTCATATTCTACAGTCTCTGCCCAAATGTCACCTCTGAGAGGCTTCCCTGACCACCCTAATATAACAAACAAACAAACAAACAAACAAACAAACACAAATCCCCCTACTTCAGTCTCTATTCCCTTCTTTGGTTTTATTTTTCTTGGTGACATTTATTGCCTAACATAATTATAGTTTAAAAATTGTTTATTACCTGTCTCCTCCCACTAGAATGTAGGCTCCATGAGGGCAGGGACTTTGTTTGGTTCTCACCTGCATCTCCAGCACCCAAAACAGTGTCTGATACTCAGAAGGTGGTCAATATTTGTTGAGTGAATGAATGATAGGCTTCACTGGGTATGAAAAATCAGCAACTCACTCCCAGGACATGGTCTAAAAGAGTGGTTCTTAAAGTGTGATCCAGGGATCTTTGGAGGTCCCTGGATTTTGGTGGGGAAATGGAGGGAGGGAGGATCTGTGGGAGCAAACATTTTTGGGAACACTAAGATATTATTTGCCTTTTTCATTCTTATTCTCTCATGAATGTACAGTGGAATTTTCCAAAGGTTGCATGACATGTGGTATTGCAACAAATTAAATGCAGAAGCAGATATGGGACTCCAGCTGTCTTCCATTAAGCCAGACACTAAAGATGTCTTCAGAATTGCAAAACAATGCGCTCTGCTAGTGGGACCTCATCAGAACTTGACCATGCTGGCACCCTGATCTCAGACTTTCCAGTCTCCAAAACTGTGAGGAATAAATCTCTCGTTTAAGCCAAAACAAAACAAAACAAACAAACAAAAACACAATGCCACTCTTCTCACTACTTTTTTATGTGTGTTTGTTTTGGAAAATATAATTATTTTAAATAAAATTATGTTAACATGTAATTTATTATTATTATTTTGAATGGACAAATACATAAATTTTTTTAATGTTTTAAGTTATAATACAGTAAATATTGGTAAATAACCCACATTTGTAAAGTTCTATGGGGTTAATAAAAAAAAATCCCACAAGGACTCAGAGGCAAAAAGTATACAAATCAATTTTCACTGCAAAGTAGAGGCGCTGTTATAGTGGAGGATTCCTGGACTGAATGTCAATATTATGACATAGTATGAGTGTGTTTCGTGTTTGGTAGTTGCAATCCTTGTTGCTTTTGTTGTGGTCATCCATTTACAATGCTTGGTGTCAGTTTATTTATCTCTTGTAAAAATAAAATACAGTGTGTGTGTGTGTGTGTGTGTGTGTGAAAAAAATAAAAAATAAAAAAAATTTTAAGAAAATTAAAAATAAAATAAAATTCACTGATAAAAAAAAAGTTCTATGGGGTTAATAATTTTTAAGAATGAAAAGTGGTTCTGAGACTAAAATATTTGAGAGGGTAGGAAGCAGAGAAGCTAAATTGTTTTCCATACTACAGAATTGGGGAACGTGGAGCTGATCATCAGCAGTTCCAGAGAGATGAGGGCTGGGAGGAGGCCGAGGGGTCTCGACCCATGGAAGAGTTGAAGTGTGCAAAGGAGCCAAGCATCACGGTGGCCCATGTACCCATGGAGGAACAAGGCCAGGGCATCAGGATCTGAGTTCAGGAATGACCAAAAATGTTCTAGAGATAGTCAGGTATGTTATTGACTGTTTATTGTTTTAATTGATCCAAAAAGATTTAATTCGTTTGGGGGAATATGCATAAAATATTGTTATTTTCATAGTAATTTACATATAATAACAAAAGAATAAAGCAACCAGATCCTTGAAATCACAAGTGAAAAGCATAACGCTGGTGCAAATTTTCAGTTTCTAAAATTAAAAGCCAAGCAAGGAAAGTAATATATATATTTCTTATTAAATAATGGGTGGCCATAAAATTATCAGTTCATGAAAGGAAGGCTGACTTATAGCAAACTAGCTCTCAGGAGACTGATGAATAAACCAGACACGAACTGTCAAAGCGTCTGGCAGTCACATCCTCTGACTGATCACACCCCTAAGAAAGGTCCATGGGAGGCCAGGTAATGACCAGAGTTATGACTGATGGCTCTTGAGTCAGAGCAAGGGAGTTTGTCATATGCCTTACCAGTTACCCTTCCAATAAATACCTTTTCTGCTCACATTAGCCAGAGTTGGCTTCCTCACATTTACAGCCAAGAACCCTTGGTTGATCAGAGCATCTTCAACACACATGGGATACTTACTGCCTTGGGAGTGGCTGAAATCACCGGGGGATATGAGTTAAACAATAGCTTGAGTGCGCTAGGGACAGAGGAATTACAATTTTGCTTTTCCTTTTGGGAGATGTTTGAAGGATAAATAGAAGAAAGAAGAAGTTGAGGGCACTGAAGGAAGAGGATAATTGATGGATTAAAATCCCTGAAGAGGCAATAAGTGGTGCTGGAAAAACTGGACAGCTACATGTAAAGGAATGAAATTAGAACACTCCCTAACACCATACACAAAAATAAACTTGACATGGATTAAAGACCTAAATGTAAGGCCAGACACTATAAAACTCTTAGAGGAAAACATAGGCAGAACACTCTATGACATAAAGCACAGCAAGATCCTTTTTGACCCACCTCATAGAGAAATGGAAATAAAAACAAAAATAAACAAATGGAACCTAATGAAACTTCAAAGCTTTTGCACAGCAAAGGAAAACATAAACAAGACAAAAAGACAACCATCAGAATGGGAGAAAATATTTGCAAATGAAGCAAACGACAAAGGATTAATCTCCAAAGTTTACAAGCAGCTCATACAGCTCAATATCAAAAAAACAAACAAGCCAATCCAAAAATGGGCAGAAGATCTAAATAGACATTTCTCCAAAGAAGATATACAGATTGCCAACAAACATATGAAAGGATGCTCAACATCACTAATCATTAGAGAAATGCAAATCAAAACTACAATGAGGTATCACCTCACACCAGTCAGAATGGCCATCAGCAAAAAATCTACAAACAATAAATGCTGGAGAGGGTGTGGAGAAAAGGGACCCCTCTTGCACTGTTGGTGGGAATGTAAATTGATACAGCCACTATAAAGAACAGTATGGAGGTTCCTTAAAAAATTAAAAATAGAACTACCATACAACCCAGCAATCCCACTACTGGACATATACCCCGAGAAAACCATAATTCAAAAAGAGTCATATACAACAATGTTCATTGCAGCTTTATTTACAATAGCCAGGACATGGAAGCAACCTAAGTGTCCATCGACAGACGAATGGATAAAGAAGATGTTGCACATATATACAATGGAATATTACTCAGCCATAAAAAGAAACGAAATTGAGTTATTTGTAGTGAGGTGGATGGACCTAGAGTCTGTCATACAGAGTGAAGTAAGTCAGAAAGAGAAAAACAAATACTGTGTGCTAACATATATATATGGAATCTAAAAAAAACCCAACGTTCTGAAGAACCTAGGGGCATGCAGGAATAAAGACGCAGACATGGAGAATGTACTTGACACGGGGAGTGGGAAGGGTAAACTGGAACGAAGAGAATGGCATGGACATATATACACTACCAAACGTAAAATAGATAGCTAGTGGGAAGCAGCCACATAGCACAGGGAGATCAGCTCGGTGCTTTGTGACCACCTAGAGGGGTGGGATAGGGAGGGTGGGAGGGAGACGCAAGAGGGAGGAGATATGGAGATATATGTATATGTATGGCTGATTCACTTTGTTATAAAGCAGAAACTAATACACCATTGTAAAGCAATTATACTCCAATAAAGATGTTAAAAAAAAAAAAGGAAAAAAATCCCTGAAGAGGAAATTTACTGGCGGTCCAGTGGTTAAGACTCTGTGCTTCCACTGCAGGGGGCATAGGTTTGATCCCTGGTCGGGGAACTAAGATCCCGCATGCAGTGAGGCACAGCCAAAAAAAAAAAAAAAAAAAAAATCCCTGAGGAGTTAAGGAGGGGTGGAAATCAGAGCAAAGTTGGGGGGCTGTCCTTAGGCTGGGAGAAGATGGGGAGACATCTGTCTCAGTCTGTTTGGGCTGCTATAACAAAATACCACAGACTTGGTGGCTTATAAACAACAGATATTTATTTCTCACTGTTCTGGAGGCTGGAAGTCCAAGGTCAGGATGCACTCATGGTGGGGTGAGGGTCTTCTTTTGGGCTGTAGACTTCTTGTTGTATTCTCACATGGTGGAAGGGGCTAGGGAGCTCTTTGGGGGTCTCTTTTATAAGAACACTAATCCCTAGTCTCTTCTCAAATACCTCACCTTCTAATACCATCACATTAGGGGGTCAGGATTCAACATATGAATTTGGAGGGGGCACAAATATTCAGCCTATAGCAACATCTCTTCCTTTGAGACAAGTAGGAAGGAGGAACAGATATAGGGGCATGTTAACTTTTCCCCCGAAAGAGTTGAGGTTACCTGCTGAGATTAAATGGAGTGGGCACTATTGGGAGGAATTATCCCCAATGGGCTTTTGCAATGTCCACATTCAAGGACATCAGCTGATAGGAGTTTATAGAAAGGATACCCAGGGAAGAAAGCAACACTATTATTGATCACTGATTCATTCCAAGTATGTATGGGGTCTCTGTTATGTGACAGGCACTGATGTAGGTGCTGGGGATACGGCAGTGAACAACACAAGAACAGTACTTGCTCGGTGGAGCTCACATTCTAGTGAAATAAAAATAGCCCAGTAGATGTGCTCATCACCACCTCCATGGCGCTGAATTGTCAGATGAACTGAACTCCTGATTGCCTCTGCAGTCAGCACACAGAACGAAGCCCATGGCCCGCTGAATATGCCCAGCTGGTGCTCACCAAGTGTGGCAGACAATGCTGGTACCCTCCTCAGTATCCATTCTCCCCGTCTTCCTTACTAATACAACCCTGGTTTTATTGGCAGAGACAATTGTTCCCAGTTAAAAAGTTAAAATGTGCCACACAGTCACTTCCTTGCCAAATAGGAGTGACTATGTGACAGTTCAGGACAATGAGAGATAAATGGAAATTGTTGGGTAGGGCTTCATGGAAAGCTCATTAAATAGGGGTGCAGACTCAGGTAGCATGCCCTTTGGCCCTTTGCCCTTCCTCCTTCCAGCTGTCTGCAATGCAGCCATGGTGGCTGCAGTTGAGAAGCCATCTCAAAAGTCTGAGGAAAAGGCCAAGAGATTTGCAGAGATTTCTACCCTGAATCATTTTTTAAAATTGAAGTATAGTTGATTTATAGTGTTGTGTTAATTTCTGCTGAACAGAAAAGTGATTCAGTTATACGTATATACATTCTTTTTTTTTTTTTTTTGGCTGCACCGTGCAGCTTGAGGGATCTCAGTTCCCCGATCAGGGACTGAACCCGGGCCACGGCAGTAAAAGCATGGAGTCTTAACCACTAGGCCATCAGGGAACTCCCTATACATTCTTTTTTATATTCTTTTCCATTATGGTTTATACAGGATATTGAATATAGTTCCCTGTGCTATATAGTAAGACCCTGTTGTTTACCCATTCTATATATACTAGTTTGCATCTGCTAATCCCAAACTCCCCCTCCATCCCTTGCCCACCCCCCTACCCCTTGGCAACCACAAGTCTGTTCTCTATGTCTGTAAGTCTGTTTCTGTTTCATAGATAAGTTCATTTGTGTCATATTTTAGATTCCACATATAAGTGATATCATATGGTATTTGTCTTTCTGACTTACTTCACTTAGTATGATAATCTCTAGGTCCATCGATGTTGCTGCAAATGGCACTATTTCGTTCCTTTTTGTGGTTGAGTAGTATTCCATTGCATATATGTACCACATCTTCTTTATCCATTCATCTGTTGACGGACATTTAGGTTGTTTCCTTGTCTTGGCTATTGTAAATAGTGCTGCTATAGACATAGGGGTGCATGTATTTTGAATTATGGTTTTGTCTGGATGTATGCCCAGTGGTGGAATTGCTGGATCATATGGCAACTCTATTTTTAGTTTTTTTGAGGAACCTCCATACTGTTTTCCATAGTGGCTACACCAACTTAAGTTCCCACCAACAGTGTAGGAGGGCTCCCTTCTCTACACACCCTCTCCAGCCTTTGTTATTTGTAGACATTTTGATGATAGCCATTCTGATCAGTGTGAGGTGATATCTCATTGTAGTTTTGATTTGCATTTCTCTAATAATTAGCAATGTTGAACATCTTTTCATGTGCCTGTTGGCCATCTATATGTCTTCTTTGGAGAAATGTCTATTTAGGTCTTCTGCCCATTTTTGATTGGGTTATTTGTTGTGTTGAGTTGTATGAGATGTTTGTATATTTCAGAAATTAATCCCTTGTCAGGGATTTGCATCATTTGCAAATATTTTCTCCTGTTCCGTAGGTTGTTTTTTCATTTTGTTTATGGTTTCCTTTGCTATGCAAAAGCTTGTAAGTTTGATTAGGTCCCATTTAAAAAATATATTTATTTATTTTTATTTTGGCTGTGCTGGGTCTTAGTTGCGGCATGCGGGATCTTCATTGTGGCATACGGGATCTTCGCTGTGGCATGTGGGATCCTTAGTTGCGGCATGCGGGATCTTTTAATCGCAGCATGCAAACTCTTAGTTGTGACATGCGTGCGGGATCTAGTTCCTCAACCAAGGATCGAACCTGGGCCCCCTGCATTGGGAGTGTGGAGTCTTACTCACTGGACCACCAGGGAAGTCCCCTTATTTTTTTGCTTTTATTTCTATTGCCTTGGGAGACTGACCTAAGAAAACACTGGTATGATTTATGTTAGGGAATGTTTTGCCTGTGATCTCTTCTAGGAATTTTATGGTGTCATGTCTTATATTTAAGTCTTTAAGCCATTTTGAGTTTATTTTTGTGAATGGTGTGAGGGTGTGTTCTAACTTCATTGATTTGCATGTGGCTGTCCAACTTTCCCAACACCACTTGCCAAAGAGACTGTCTTTTTCCCATTGTATATTCTTGCCTCCTTTGTCTAAGATTAATTGACTGTAGTTGTGAGGGTTTATTTCTGGGCTCTCTATTCTGTTCCATTGATACATATGTCTGTTTTTGTGCCAGTACCATACTGTTTTGATTACTGTAGCTTTGTAGTATTGTCTGAAGTCTGGGAAGATTATGCCTCCTGCTTTGTTCTTTTTCCTCAGGATTGCTTTGGCAATTCTGGGTCTTTTATGGTTCCATATAAATCTTAGGATTATTTGTTCTAGTTCTGTGAAAAATGTCATGGGTAATTTGATAGAGATCACATTAAATTTGTAGATTGTTTTGGGTAATATGGCCATTTTAACAATATTAATTCTTCCAATCCAAGAGCAATCAATTTCCTTTATTAATGTTTTATAGTTCTCAGCATATAAGTGTTTCACCTCCTTGGTCAGGTCTATTACTAAGTATTTTAACTTTTTTGGATGTGATTGGTTTTTTTTTACATTCCCTTTCTGATATTTCATTGTTAGTATAAAGAAATGCAAATGATTTCTGTATGTCAATCTTAAATCCCCCCCCCCAAAAAAACTTGAATCCTGCTACCTTGTTGAATTTGTTTATCAGTTCTAGTAGTTTTTGTGTGGTCTTTAGGGTTTTCTGTATATGATATCATGTCATCTGCATATAATGACAATTTTACCTCTTATCTTCCAATTTGGATACATTTTAATTCTTTTTCTTGTCTGATAGCTATGGCTAGGACTTTCAGTACTATGTTGAATAGAAGTGGTGAGAGTGGGCATCCTTGTCTTGTTCCAGATTTTAGCGGGAAGGCTTTTAGCTTTTCACCATTGAGTATTATATTGGCTGTGGGTTTGTCATAAATAGCTTTTATTACATTGAGATATGCTCCCTCTATATCCACTTTGTCTACCCTGAATCTTTTTTTTTTGGGTGCACTGCACAGCATGCAGGACCTTAGTTCCCTGACCAGGTATTGAACCTGTGTCCAGTGCAGTGGAAGCATAGAGTCCTAACCACTGGACCTCCAGAGAATTCTACCCTGAATCTTAAAGTCACCAAGCCAACTCACTTATTCCTGGACTTCTCATTATGTGAGAAAAAGACTTACCTTGTTTAAGCCACTGTTATTTGAGTTTTCTGTTACATGTAGCCAAGCTAAATCCATACATAATACACCAAGAATCATCTGTGTTTGTGGCCATGAGAATGACTTCTCACATCTTTCATGACAGGGAGCGCAATTGACCAAGGGACCCAGCTGCTGCTTTCTGAAATCCATCACTGCATTTGTTACAAGGCCAAATTTCCCATGGGCTGCTTCTGGCTAATGAATGAGCACAGATGGGATATTAAAGCAGGCCCACTCCTGGGAAAAGGTGGATGATGGGTGGCTTTTGCTGGAGGACTCCCCGGTGACATTGCTGAACTTTCCTGCACCGCAGTCTAGAATGCTTCCACCCACCTTCCTTCCCTCTCTCCTTCACTCAGGCTCAGACTTGTAACATGGTCTGATGGTTCTCCTAGGCTCACCTGGCTCCCTCTTCATTTTCTCTAACAAATCATTTCCCCTAATAAATACCTTGGGTGTTTAATCCCATCTTGGTGTCAGCGTCTCTAGGAACTCAGACTAACACATTCCCAAACCTGTTTATGCCTTTTGTACTCATTATTGTAAATACATAATTTAATAAAGTGTAACTAAACCAAAGAAATATGAGTGCAAAAGGAAAGTGAGTTATTATTTATATGAAAACTAACTTTACTGCTTTGGAAACTTTTGGAAAAGATAGTCATTTTTTTAAAAAGCTGTTCACAAAAAGACAAATACTATATGATTCCACTTGTATGAGGTATTTAAAGTAATCAAATTCATTTTGGTTTTGAAAGTAGAATGGTGGTTACCAAGGGCTGAGGCAGAGGGAGAAATGGGGAATTGTTGTTTAATGGGTAAAAAGTTTCAGTTTTGCAAGATGAATTGTTCTTTGTACAACAATGTGAATATGCTTAACACTGAATACTTAAATGAATACTTAAAAGTGGTTAACATAGTAAATTTATTTTTTAATCAAAGTATAGTTGATTTACAATGTTGTGTTAGTAAATTTTTTAAATTGAGTGAAAGATTCTTTAAATTCTACAGCGCTTTACAATTTTCAAAAGTTTCACACATATAATTAAAGATGGTAAATTTTATCTTGTGTGGGTTTTTTTTTTTTTACCACAATGAAAAATAAATTAAAAAAATAGCTTTTGAGTTTGGCTTGGGGAAACCACTATAAAAGATTTGGGGAACTATAAAAACTCAAGAGTCTGCACTCAAATTCCTTTGCAATTGTCCTAAAACTCTTATGCATGTTATAGAATCTGGAAGTCTAGACAATTTGTTATGGGTATGTTCTACAAGAAATAAGGAATTCCAATCAGCAGATCCATATTAAAAAAAAAAGCCTTAGTATTACATCAAAAGATTGGCAAGTTAATACGCATTTATATGTTTTAAGTTAAAACATGTCCAAATACATATGATTTTTTATGATACTCCTTTTAAGCTGACTTTTTTGTTGAATTGACCAACTTCTGGTTTCAATTGCATCAGATAAGAGGGCTTCTACTGAAATAATGATAGTAAATGTGATTTGCTTTATTGCACAATTATTATATGCCCAGGGTGAAAGGCTTGAGTATAGCTACAGGAGGATGAGCAGAGAAGGGAGGACGTTTCAGGCATCAGGAAGAGGCTGATAAACAGGGCTCAGGGAATAATGTCCTTCAAGATTGAAGGACCTGTTTGGCAGTGCCGAGAGGACTGGAAGAAGAGCAGGCTATAGTCCAAGAGACAAGAGGGGAGAATGAGATTCCTGGGCAAAACTGTTCCTGGTGATGGATGACAAGTCCCATAGTGAGACCATGGGAACAGGGTGATGGCTGAAGGAGAAACAAAGGTCACTGGAGTGAGGAGGTGTCATAAGCCCAGGGTGTTGGGTGGGTCACCCAGTGAACTCAGAAGTCTTCTAGACTGGCAGCAAGATTGGGCCTGGAGGAGAAATGGGGGGCCAGTTATGTGCTGGAAGCAGCTCGTACTGGCTCACGAGAGCCAATTGCTAAAATTTCAATTTTGTGTTCTGCTTGGTAAACACAGCCATTATTAAAAATTTAATTATATTACCTTACAATGAAGTCAACTATGTTAAAACAAAGGTAATAAATATTCAAAACTCATCACTTTCAGACATGTTTGTTATTTGTCTTCAAGGAGAAGAAACATGAGAACAGTTAACAATCCTAAATTCTGAGTGTGGTAGAGTTATATGTAAGGTAGTGCTGGCACAGAGGAAGAAGAAAGTACAGGCCCTAGGGGGATGAGGCAAGGATGTGAATTTCAGCTTCTCACACGTTTTTCTCCTCTGTACCGGGCACTGAGCTAAGTGAGTTTCATGCATTATTTCTCATGTCTTATGGCCACACTATGGAAAGAAAAATATTTTTTTAGCCTTATTTTTCAGATGAGGAAAAAGAGACTCAGAGAAGCTAAGTAACTTGCCTAAAGTCACACAGCTAATGAATGGCAGAGCTAGAAATCAAATCCAACCTTGTCTCTTTATGACTGCACACTATTACTTCTCCAACAAGTTGTGTTTAAGATACAGAGCTCTAAAAGTAGAAAATGTTTGTTTTTCATGTCTCAGCTTTAAACAACCACTTAATAATTTTCATGATGATATATTTTTTATGTTTATAAAAACATAGATGATCCAGGAAAAGGTGTTGCTTAAAAGTTCATTGTATATGGGGTTTCTGTGGTGGCGCAGTGATTAAGAATCCGCCTGCCAATGCAGGGGACACGGGTTCGAGCCCTTGTCCGGAAAAATCCCACATGTTGCAGGGCAACTAAACCCGAGCGCCACAACTACTGAGCCTGCGCTCTAGAGCTTGCAAGCCAAAACTACTGAGCCTGCGTGCTACAACTACTGAAGTCCGCGCACCTAGAGCCTGTGTTCCGTGACAAGAGAGGCCACTGCAATGAAAAGCCCGTGCACCGCAGCGAAGAGTAGGCCCCGCTTGCCGCAGATAAAGAAAGCCCACGCGTACCAAAGACCCAATGCAGCCAAAAGTAAATAAATAAAATAAATAAATATATATTTTTAAAAAGTTCATTGTATGGAATGATCTCTATCAACATTACTCTGGTGCCAAGAATTTGTGAGAACATGTAGCTTTCAAAAACCAAATTCAGTTTGAAAAAACAAAACAGATATGTTGTTTCACTTTCTACCATGCCTTAGAAAAGCTTTTCCATAGACTTTAAAATAAACATGTTAGTAATAAATCATATTTTTTGAGCTGTAAAAAAAACTCATCACTTTCTAATAACTTTACAACATTTTACTGTTCATGCTCTTTAAGTTATTTATGTTTCTTGTCTCTGTGTGGTGGAAATACTACATAATGGTGTGCTATGGTACATCTTTTTTCAACTCTGCATTCAGTGACATCATGTTGGTAGCTCAAAATCAGCCATGGTGAAAATATTTACATCACAGAAGTTAGAAATACTATAATTACAGTTAGATTTATTGTTTTGTTGATTATCTACACTCCTTCATCAATTGTAACTATAAGTTGGCTATAGATGCAAGAGTTAAGGAAAAACCAATGAAAACAGTCTCTGAGAATCAACTGGCTATATGAAATTTACAATAAAGAGAATTGTATATTTTATTATGTGTTAAGTTATTTGTTACACATACATATCAGTAAAACATAAAAAATATATGTGTATATTTATGTACACATTTTCCCCTAAAGAGCCAGTTGTTAAACATTTAGCAAACACACCTCTCAACTAAGGTCTCCTTCCCCTGAGACTGGCACTGGGGTGATGGTGAACAATTCAGATGTGGACCTGCTCCCTCCCTCCTGCTCCAGAGCTCACAGGCTCATGAGGAGTCAGGCACCTAGATAACAACACAGCACTGGGTGGCAGGGAGAGAAGCACGAAGCCGAGGTGCCTAGTCCAGGGAGCCATCCAGAGGAGTGAGACTCACGTGGGCACTCAAAGGATGAGTAGGAATCAGCCAGCCAGAGGAACAACGCGAGCTAAGCCCAGCTGTTGACAGCAACAATGTCAGAGAGTGGCAAGTCGAGGGACACAGGCCATTGTGTGTCTGCCAGGGAGAAACCAGCAGGTTATAGGATGCTCCACCTGGCCTTGTGGTACCTGGAGAGTGGAGTAAGGGCAGTTTCTACTAGAGAGGGTCCTCTGGACCCCAGTCCTAAAAAGAGTAAGGATTTCTGGACAAAGGGACAGGGATGGGAGTCAGGTGAGGAGAGGAGAGGATGGAACAGCATGTGCAAAAGCAAGGAGGTAAAAGAGAATCTGAATTCTTAGAACTACAAGCTGTGCTGAGTGACAGCAGCAGTGGGGAGCCTCGGGAGTGTCCTAATTACTTAACTAATTGGCATAACTAAGATGCCTGTGACTGCTTGGAGGAGAATGGCTCGAGAAGGTGTCAGGTGGGGAAACACTAAAGCAGAGGTCCCCAACCCGCAGGCTGCAGACCGGTACCAGGCCGCGGCCTCTTAGGAACCGGGCCACACAGCAGGAGGTGAGTGGCAGGCAAATGAGCAAAGCTTCATCTGCCGCTCCCCATCGCTCCCCATCACTTGCATTTCTGCCTGAACCACACCCCTGCTACTTCCGTGGAAGAATTGTGTTCCACAGAACCAGTTCTTGGTGCCAAAAAGGTTGGGGACCGCTGCACTAAAGGATGTAATGTCTTTGAGGAGACTACTGCAGTGATGATGGAATTGGGTAGTGGGTATGGGGAAACAGAATTGATAGGACTTAATTTCCAGGGGTCGGGCTTGGGTAACTGAGGGTTGACACAATCAGTTTTTTAAGAGTACTGGTCAGTTATTTTGTAGAATGTTCCTCAACTTCGGTTTGTCTGATGTTTTCCTCATGATTAAATTGAGGTTATGCATTTTTGGGGGCAAGAAAATCACAGAAGTCAGTGAAGCCTATCAGGAGGTACATGATGTCTACATGTCTTATCACTGATGATAGGGCCATTTTTGGAGGCAGGATCACAGGAGGAGGAACAAATATAGGGAAAATATCTGGGGTTCCAGCTTGGGACGGGGCTGGAATGCAGAAGAGAATTCAGACCAGAGACAGAGCTCTGGGAGCCCTGGGCTCCTTAGAGGTAGCAGAGGACTTTGCAGGGGGCAAGGTTGCCAGGGGAAGAAGGTATCAGGATGAGGAGGTAGAAGCAAGACTGGCTTTGCAATATAACTTTTCAGGCAGGTGAGGACTGGAACATGTCCTGTGGTTTTGGTATCCATGGGCCCAGCCAGTGACCAAGGCCACTGTTTACCAGGCCAGGCCCAAGCTGGGACTTGTGAAAGGTATTTTTTCTCTCTGACAGTTAGTTGGAGCAGGTTGGGAGGGGCACTCCCGTTCTAACTCGACAAGTGAGCAGTGGGTGTTGCATGTTCAGAGCTGCTGGCAAGGCTGCAAGAGGTGGTGGTGATGAAAATGAGCTGTGTGTAGGCCAGCAGGCTACCCAACGCCCAGCACTTCTAGCTGCCTGCAGAGAATTAGCTCTGCAAGTGTTAGTGGATGCCAAGTGCAAGTGCGGGCGTTGGCGCCCCCAAGTGGTCTATGGGGGCACTGCTGGTAGAAGAGAAGCAATGAGAGGTGGTCATTGACCTGGGTTTCATGTATAGGCAAGAGGTTGGAGGTCTGGAATCACCTTTGTTCTCTACATTCAAGCTGCCTCAGCGATCCCCATTTTTTTAAGCTAACAGTCCTTTACTGAGTTATAATCAATAAGTTTTCAGTTTGGTAAGTTTTGACAGTTTTATATACCTTTTAACTATCACCCCAAACAAGATCTAGAATATCTCCACCACCCAGAAATTTCTTTTCTGTCCCTTTCCAGTCAATCTAATCTACCCCCATAGCCAACCAGGAACCACGATTCTGCTTTCTATCACATTAATTTTCCTGGTTTTGAACTTAATATAAGTGGAATCATATAGTATGATTTTTGTTTGTTTGTTTTTTTGGCTGCGTGCGCAGCTTGCAGGATCTTAGTTCCCCAACCAGGGATCGAACCTGGGCCCCCTGCAGTGGAAGCCTGGAGTCTTAACCACTGGACCACCAGGGAATTCCTCCTAGCATGTATTTTTTGATCTGCCTTATTTTGCTCAACATAACGTTTTTGAGATTCACTCGTGTTGTAGTTATTAATTGCTCATTCATTTTTATTTTTGATTCATATTCCATTGTTTGAATATACAGCAATTTGTTTATCCATTCTCTTGTTGATGGCTGTTTCTGGGTTTTAGCTACTGCAAATAAAATTGCAATGAATTTGCAAGTTTTTTGTGAATGTATGTTTTTATTTCTCTTGGGTATATAGCTAGGAATAGAACTGATAGGTTTAACTATGTTTAACTCTTTAATGAACTGCCGACTGTTTTCCAAAGTGGCTGCACCATTTACCTTCCTTCCGGCACTGTATAACGGTTCCAATTTCTCCCCATCCTTGTTTTTTAAAAAATATTATTTATTTATTTATTTATTTATTATTTATTTATTTTGGCTGCACCAGGTCTTAGTTGTGGCAAGCAGGGTCTTTGTTGTGGCATGTGGGATCTTTAGTTGTGGCATGTGGACTTCTTAGTTGCAGCATGCATGCATGTGGGATCTAGTTCCCCGACCACAAAGTTGGGCCCCTGCATTGAGAAGCATGGAGTTTTACCCACTGGACCACCAGGGAAGTCCCTCCTCATCCCTGTTTCTTTTTTTAATTAATTAATTAGACTGCATCCGGTATTAGTTGCAGGACGTGGGTACTTCGTTGCAGTGCATAGGATTCTCTCTAGTTGTGGCGTGAGGGCTCCAGAGCATCTGACTCAGTAGTTGCGGCACGTGGGCTTAGTTGCCTCGCGACATGTGGGATCTTAGTTCCCTGACCAGGGATCGAACCTGAGTCCCCTGTATTGGAAGGCGGATTCTTAACAACTGGACTACCAGGGAAGTCCCCCCATCCCTGTTGATACTTATTATTATTTGTCTTTTTGTTTATAGCCATTCTAGTGGATGTGAAATGGTATCACATTATGGTTTTGACTTGCATTTCCCTGATGACTAAAGATGTTGAGTATGTTTTCAAGTGCTTATCAGCCATCTGTATATCTTCTCTGGAGAAATTTCTATTCAGATCCTTTTTATATTTTTATAGTGGATTGTTTGTCTTTTTATTATTGAGTTGTAAGAATTCTTCATAGGACTTCCCTGGTGGCGCAGCAATGAAGACCCAATGCAGCCATAAATATCCCTTAAAAAAAAAAAGAATTCTTCATAAGTTCTATATGGAAGTCTCTTATCAGATATATGACTTGAAAATACTTTCTCCCATTCTGTGGGTTGCCTTGGGGAGGTTCCAGTCTGCTTGGGGAAAGAAGACAAACATGGAGGGGTGAGGTGGTGGGAAGGTGGTGTGGAGGGGAGAGGCATTGTAGGGGAGGTCTAGGGTGAACTCTCTGAGCTTCAGGTTGCCCACCTAGGTAGTGAGTGGGTGAGCTGCTCTGACATTGCCATGGCTGCAAACTTCCACAGGACTAATGGGTGACATTAGAAGCAGCAAGGGTTGCTTAAGAGCCAGACAGGCTTGGATTTAGATCTTGGCTGTAGTCGACACTACTATATACTGTCCCTTTAGCCATTCCTGATGGCTTTTTATATTCTTATTCTTATCTTCTTTCCATATATATGCTTATATTCTTACTGTATGTGAGCCCCTGGGGTTTTCTGCCTAAGGGCTTTCTCTGCTTAGAAGGTACACAAAGAAATCTGCAAGTTCCTGGAGCAGCCCTCAACCCTTAGTTTCCTCATTCTTTTGGTGGGATAACTCATTGTATTCTGCATTGTGTCTTGGAGGTCCCCAGTAGAATTGCCCACAGTGGTAACCTGCTCATTACTGCACCCTGAACTGAGTTCCTTTCATTTCTTTGTTTCAACTTCCTCCACTCCTCTACTAGTGCTTCCCGGGATCATCTCTCAAATACAGCAGTGTTTGCTTCTAGGGAAACCCAACCTAAAGATACTGGTTCTTCCACCTCTTAGATACATCAGTTCTATTTTCTTGAGCAGATCACCTTACCTCTCTGAACCTCACGTTCCTTATCTACGAAATGGAGATAAAAGCATTTGCTTCATAGTATAGTCACGAGGCTTAACATCTCCCTCAGATATATATAGGGTTCAGTAAATGCTAATCCTCTTTTCTTTCCAGTTGTTTACTGTCCTGTAAATAGATATCCTCCCAGAGACTGTTGGGTGGACATGCCTCAACATGCCTCCTACCATAGTTGTGCAGGAAAAGATAAGCAGCCTGCAACTGGCCCTGTAGGTGACTGGATTACTGTTCCCAGTCATTTGCTCTCTCCCTGCTCTAGGATTAAACATCCCCACTGTTTGTCATGTCTTGCATCCTCCAGAGGGAGCAAATCTCCCTGTTGCCCTGGCATTAGCCATAGGACATGCGTTGGTGAGTGGCATGTGAGCAGACGTGACATCCACCCCATTTGAGAAGAAGCTTTAACTGTCATTGCATGGTTTGGCTCTGGCTCTTTTACTCCTGCTCTCCACCATGAGAAAGACGTGTACCCAGAGCCTGGCACACAGTATGAGCCAGCACTTATTAGACACTTATGTGTACCAGGCACTTTCTCAATTGTTACCTATGTCTACACGTGTTAATTCGTTTAATCCTCACAGGAGCTCTAAGACATATGTATTATTATCATCCTTATTTTACATATGTGGAAAACTAAGATTCAGTACAGGTGAGTGCCTTGCTCAAACGTACACAATTGGGAAGGCGCAGGCAGTCTGCCTTCCAGGTCTATATTCTTTTTTTTGTTTTTTAGATTTTACTTATTTATTTATTGGCTGTGTTGGGTCTTTGTTGCTGCGCGCGGGCTTTCTCTAGTTGTGGCGAGTGGGGGCTACTCTTCGTTGTGGTGCGAGGGCTTCTCATCGCGGTGGCTTCCCTTGTTGCAGAGCACAGGCTCTAGACACGCAGACTTCAGTAGTTGTGGCACATGGGCTTCAGTAGTTGTGGCTCGCAGGCTTCAGTAGTTGTGGCTCATGGGCTCTAGAGCGCAGGCTCAGTAGTTGTGGCACATGGGCTTAGTTGCTCCGTGGCATGTGGGATCTTCCCGGATCAGGGCTTGAACCCGTGTCCCCTGCATTGGCAGGCAGATTCTTAACCACTGTGCCACCAGGGAAGCCCCTCTAGGTCCATATTCTTAATGACTGCACTATGCTGTTTCTCATAGTTAATCAACAAATGCTTGTTGAGTAAAAGTTTGTTCAAATGACTGTAACTCCTGAAGCATTGTTTCCTTCTCTTTACCCAGATTCTGAAAGTACAATCCCCTGGGACAAAGATGGGCTTCTGACTTTGGACCTGGGCACTTTTCCTGCCTCAGTTGTTAGCTAAATAGGAGGCCCTTCTACTTCTCTTGATTTGGGAAAAGTCATCTGTGGATATCAGATGAGAATCCAAATATTTCTCCTGTAGGACCCACACGGACCACAAGATATCTCCTGTAAATTCCTTGTGGATCCCAGACATCTCCACTGTAGATTTCAACATGGACCTCAGACCCCTCTCCTGGAGGCTGATATGAACCCTATATCTTTCCTGAGGCCCCGATGGACTCCCAACGTCTCTCCTGCAGGAGCCATATTTGATAACCTCCTCAGGGTCATGTTCATTTCATTGGGTCCTCTCACAACTCTGTAAGTCAGCTAAAGCTTGTCTTATAGCAGGATAGAGGACAGTTATTATGAAAGTGAACCAGGGACAGGATCAAAAGCAGAACCTCTTTGTCCTTCCCTGTAGCCCATGACTCTTCTGTTCTGATTGGCATAGATTATGCTTCCTGCACAACACTCCATAGCCCCTGAGGCTCCCTCCCTTTCCTTGCCTCTCCTGCGCTAATTCTTGTCTGCCTTTCTTCACTCTGGCCTCCTTTCTATCCCAGCTGTGGGAGTGAGGCCCCACTCCCAGCAGGCTGAGACCAGACAATGGGCCCTTATTCTGGGCAAAGAATCCCCTCAGTGTCTCCCACCCACTGAGGCCCCCTTCCAGGCCCAGGATGGTGTGGGCGGAGGGCACTGTGGAGGGCAGGAGCCATTGGCTGGCAGGACAGAGGGTGGCCCTGGTTGTAGATATCCCACAGGAAGTTTACAATGTAAACATCACTCACAATAAAAGCCAGTCCGTCTTTCACTCCCAGCCCCATCTCTCCAAGTGGGTCTCTCTCAACCCTCATTGGTTCTGGGTTTTTAAACATTTAGCCTGATTTCTACTCACTTTCAGTGTTCATCTCTGCATAACACAGTTTCTTTCTTTCTCTCTCCCTTCCTCTCTCTCTCTCTTTCTTTTTCTGTTTTTCTTTCTAGGCCTCTCCCTTTCTATCCCTCTGGGTAATTTGTCAGTCCCTATTTCTTATCTCTTTCTCACTTCCTCATGCTCTCTCCCCTCTATCTTTCTTTGTCTTTTTTTTCCCCTCTCCAAATCTTGATCTCTACATGTCTCTGTCTCTTCGTGTTTCTATGTCTCTATGTTCATGGCTCTCCTCTCTTGTCTTTCTATGTCTATCTTTTTTGGATTTGTGTGTCCTTGTCTATGTCTCGTTTTTGTCTCTTTATGTTTCATCTCTGATCTTCCATCCTCCATCCCCTCTCTGTCACTTTGGGTCTGTGGATCTGAAGGGCTTTCACCAGTCATCACACTCCTGCTCTCAAAGCTCCCTCTCATTCTTACTTTCTGATACGTCCCAGTGGCTCCTGGGACTGGTATGGGAGGTTACTTTCCCCAGTTTACAGATTTGGAAGCTGAGGCTCTGATTGTTGGTACCAGACTCCCATTTCTGGGTCTCTTCCTCGACGTTCTCGCTTTGCTCTTGTCCCCGTGCTTGCCCACCACCTGATCTGGCCCTGTCCCTGGAACTCAGCACCTCGGACAGCTCCTGTAAGGTGAGGGGATGGCCAGGCCTTCCTTCTCGCGAGTTCAGGAGGAGCGGCCGTAGAGGAAGCTCGGGAATCTCGCGAGAGCGGCTGCTGCAGGCAGGCCGGCGCGGGCGCGCGAGGCACTGGCCCCGAGGCGCGCGCACGCTCGCGCACCCAGTCCCCAGACCCGGAGCCGCTCGCGGCCGGCTCCGCGCCGCATCGTTGGGTGCATAGCAGCGCAGCGCGGCGGCCTTTCCGCAGCCGAGCGACAGCAGCGGGTGAGTCCCGGGCCTAAAGGGCCAGAAAAGGGCTTTGTAGGGAAGTTGGGCGCAGGGCGAGAGGGAGTCACCCCATCTCCAGCTTTGTACACCCTACGCTTCACCTTTGGATGCCGGGGGCAGGTCGAGCTGAAGAGGGGCAGAGTCGAGGTGACCTTCCCTGTTGGGGCGGGGGAAGAGAATCTCGGGTGCCCCAGACCCCCCCAACCCCCGCCATCCCCATTCCCGGCTCCCACGGAAGGATCCCAGTCTTGGATGACGTCAGACCCCTGGATTCTGGAGCCTGGGCCTTGGGCCCTCCATACCCCCTCAGCCCCACCTGGCGTTCCCTGGAAACAGGCCTCCTCCTCCTCCTGGGGATGGCGCACGCGGCCTGGGATGGGGGCGTCTGGAGGCGGGGTGGCTGTGGCCTCCTTTGGGTCCTTCCTCACAAGAGGCGCCTGCAGGTGGATGCAGGTTGTACTCCCCACCTCCCAGACCCCGCCTAAGCGAGGCGGCAGACCTTTGGACAGCTCGTCTGAACCGCCTCAGTGTTTCATGGGATGGGTGCATTGGCTTAAGCCTGTGGGCCGCCAGGGCTTTGGGGTGGTGTGTTGGGGGCGCCAGAAGAAGCTCATTCCAACGCTGACAGGAGTCAGTCACGAGGATTGGGGTGAGATGTTTGGGAACCCGTCTCTGCCCCTGCCTCTGGGAGCTCGTGATCCAAAGGTTGGAAAAACCAAGTATAGTCTGGACTGAGAATTCACTATCTCAGGCAGTTCAAACCGGCAATGCCCCAGCTCCAGGATAAGGAGTTGAGGGAGGGCTGGGCAGACTTTCCCGTGGACACTAGGAGCACAAGGAGAAAGGGAGGCAAGAGGCAGTGAATAGGAGGCTTCTTGGAGGCAGTGAGATTGGGATGAGAGGAGAGGTAACAGAGGGCATTTTCGGGGAATAGTCTGGGCAAAGGCATAGAGGTGGGAATTAAGCATAGCTGTTGGGGAGCCTGGCCTGTGAGTCCAGCCATGTGACTGTGCGCATGGGGTGGAGAAGTCTGGAGAATTTTGCAGCCTGTGCCCTAACTGTTCTGCCTCCAAGGGGCAGGCCTCTGAGAGAGGGAAATGGTTCTTGCAGGGGCATGACTAGCAGAGAGATTTTGTCTGGGGCTGCACAGATCGTGCTAGTTGAGATTTGATCTGGGTTTGATGAGCTTGAGTTGCTGAGAGAGGACTGACTGGTCATGGGCCACAGAAAGAGGGTCTTCTTAGGTCTAGCAAACCCATGGAGAGTTAGCAGTGTCCTGGGAGGGGAGCTCTGGTTAGGGGCCTTGGGCTCTGTTCCTGTTTCTTTAACCCTTTCTCTGGTGGGCTGGCTGGCCACCTCTTAACAAATTGATTCCTCTCTCTGGGTATCTCTTTGCCAGCACCTTTCTCTAGGGATGAAATAATAGGACTAAGTACTGACCTCCCTTGAGGAAGCTGCTTGTTCTAGTTTAGAGCGTCCTTCTCAGTTCTTCTACCTCTTCCTTTTCCTTTTCTCCCCCCTCCCTCTGCCTTCCTCTCCCTGTCCCTGCCCCCTCCCCACAGCAGTTCCTCTACAGGCTGCACTTCCTTCCTTGCTGACAGCCCGGAGTCTCTGAAGGTCTCCTGGAGGAAGTGTGGTACAGCAGGGTTCACAGAAGCTGTGGGCTTAGCCTGATTTGGGGAGGGCATCAGTTGCTCCACTCCTACCCTCGGAGGGTGTCCAAGGCTTAAGGAAGAACATGATTGACCATTCTCTGTGCCCTGCCCTGTGCTGGGTCCCTCCTGGAACCCCCATCCATGACGGAACAAGGAAGAGATTGGATGAGAATGAGTGAGCACTTGGTGCCCAATAACTGGTTCAGAATTTAAGCAGTGGGAGGCACAGCAGGGCTGTCTGGAAGGGCTTCCCAGAAGAGGTGGGATGTGAGAAAAATAGAAGGACTCAGAGGCGCTGATGGGGCTCTGGTTTAGGGTCAATGGAAGCAGACGGGATGGCTTGATATGATCTGCATGAAGCTGAGTTGTGTGGGAAGCAGCTCAGCCTGTGGTAGAGAAGCAAAAGGTGGTGGGTTGGAGGTTTGTAGCTGATTGACACAAGGTCTTGATTGCCAAGCACAGGATCAGTAGGGGCTACTGAAGAGTCATCATAGGACGGTAATAGCAATGCTAGGAGTGTACTGTTCTCTGAGGAATATTCATAGCTTGGGGACATCAGGGCTGGAGATATGGGATTGGGTGTGGGATAAGGGGACCAGAGGTAGAGCAAGAGGGGAAAACTTCCATCTTAGCAGATAGGCTCTGGGCAGACAGCAAGAAAATGACCATTTCTATGCCAAGGATGGGGGCTCATCCCATCCTTGGCATAGAAGGATGGGGAGGAGGGAGGGCTGGTGAGTAGGGAGTCCTGGAACTAAGCCCAGGTCCCTATCCTGATCTGAGGCCAGACTTGACTCCCTTCTCTCTGCCATGGACCTTACTCTCTTTGCTGTGGGACCTTCTGTCCTCCCAACTTCACAGTTAGAAATGGAATAAATTATAGTCTGTTTTTTTTGAACAAAATTCAGTTAGTATTTGCTGTCTTATTGATAACTAAGGAGGTGCTTCCTTAGGCCTACATCTTTGGGGGGATATGTAACACCCCCAATGCCTCCCAGCGTTATGAAAGACTCTCAGTTGAGGAATAAATTGCTACTTCTCCCATTTTTCAGTTTAAGAACTTTGGTTTGCAGAGGCCAGTCATTGCTGCTCCCCTCTCCCCCAACACAAGTATAAAGAGCAGAGAGCCTGGAACCTTCCATTCTTGTGACCTCAGCCTCCTGTACCCCTCCCAAGCCTAAATTCTCTCTGGGCTAACCATGTACAAACAAGGCAGCCTTGCTCTGTGCTCTGGCCCTGAGTGCTGGCTTTCCCACCATCCATACTTTGCTACACTGACTTCTCTGTAACCATGGGCACACCTTTGGGAGACAGCCTGGGACCAGACGGGGGTCAGGTTGGAGCCAGGGTTAGAGCCTCCTTCCTTGAGGCTCCTACAATCTAGTTATTGCCCACTCTCCCCCTGCCTCTCTTCTTTGTTTCCCTGGAGGACATTAGTGCTGGACCACAGTCTCCCTTTCCACATCCCATTGTCGCATGGGGGGCAGTGCCTCCTTTGGCCACCCTTTCTACCAGCTACACCTGAGTCTGGTCATCATTGGCATGTGGCCACCTCCAAAATCTTAAACTCCAGTATCATTCTGTGACCACAGTCCAAATTCTGCTTTACCTACTTTGGGACCTCAAGGAGACCTCAAGTTCTCTGACACCTCCATTTTCTCTATCTCATGAGCATGACACCTTCTGTGTCCTTCCTGGACTCCATGGTCCAGGATTTTAACCATCCTCTGGCTCATACCTTCAATGATCATGCCACTTTGCCTGTGTGTCCCACCCCAGCAGCAGACCCCCCAATTCTGGGTTCTACACTCAGAATGTGGAAAGCTTCTGGTGGCCATCACATACCAGGGCAGTCTGGTTCTGCTTCCATGGAGGGTCTCCAGCCTCAGCTGTCCCTCCATCACTTCTAGAAACCCCTTTCCTCTTCCCATCAGCTCTCCATTCTATTCCATGGGAGGAGTATTCCAAACTTGGACTATTATCCCAAAGCCCTTTACTCATGGAGAGGGTTAGTTGGGGGGGGGGTTGTATGTAGGAGTTGGAACCACACTTATGTTTCTCCACTTCTTGAATCCCAGTAGAAGGAGGGCTCCTAATCTAACATACCCGCTCTGTGCTATGGGTGCTTGCCCTACGTATCTCCTGAGATACCAGTGTCTGTCAGCTCTTTCCCCCTCTACTGTATCTTCAGCCTCTCCACCGTTTTCCTTAATAATACCTTCCTCCCGGCTTATATATATGCTCAAGTCTCCTATCTGGAAAATCCTTTCTAACTGTATGTCTTCCTCTAGCTGCTGCTGTTTTAAACCTATGGCTTTGTCTCGCTAGAAAAGTGATATATGACTGTTGCAGAAATTTTAGAAAATAAAGATAAAAGAAAGACAACAAATAACTTGTAATGTCACTATCAAGAGATCACTACTATTAATCCTTTATGGTGTTTCTTTGTTGACACTAATATCCTGTATGTTATATTAAAGTCTCAGCTGAGTTTTTTGATTTAAAAAAAATTTTTTTTAGGTCTTTATTTAATTTGTTACAATATTGCTTCTGTTTTTTTAAGTTTTGGTTTTTTGGCTGCGAGGCATGTGGGATCTTAGCTCCCTGACCAGGGATCAGACCCACACCCCCTGCATTGGAAGGCGCAGTCTTAACCACTGGACTGCCAGGGGTGTCCCTCAGCTGAGTTTTTTGAAAGATTAGTCTGCTAGACTTGTCCCTCTTCCTCTCCTCCTGTTCCCTCATTTCTGGGCAGCTGGCCTCTACCCCACCACTTCCTGAAGCTGTGACCTCCTAATGCCAAATCGGCCCATGTCACACCTGACCACTCTGTGGCCACGGACGTTGTTGACCTGGTTGACCAGTCATTAAAAAGGTTGAGATAACCTGTATTCATTGACATTAAACATTTTCATGAGCTATTGAGTGGAAAAAAACAGGTTATAAAAGAGCGTGTATAAAGTGATCTCACTTTTGTCATATATGCTTATGTATACATAAAAACCAAAAACCTAAAGGTCAGACTGTTAAAGGGGTGACCCCTGAGAAGGTGGATTTTGGAAGAACTTGTATTTTCTACTTTATGCACTTTGATTTTTTTTTTTTAACTTGCAGATATTTTTATACATGTTACTAAAAAGCAACATAATTTCATTTTATTAAAAAAGAAACTTTGAGGTTATATTTTTTAAAAGGAGAAGAGGAAGAATAGAAATCTCCAGTGGCTCGCAAGTCTCAGGATAAAGCTCAAATCCTGCTCATGGCCTTCAAGGCCAGGATGACGGGCCCCTCCCACCTTTCAACCCTATTGTTGCCTTTTCTTCCTTCCTTCCACTTTGGACTTTATCTGTGTGTGCTCTACTTTCTGTTCCTTGAATTCGCCATGCTGTTACTCTCCTGACCTTCCCTTTGCATGTGCTTTCCTTGTTCTTTCCTTTCCTGGCCAACTCTTATTCATCCTCCAGGATTCAGCTCTGATATCGCTTCCTCTATAAAGCCCTCCCTGGCTTTTCCAGGATGGACCAGGGAGGTGCTCCTCTGTGTTCCCACAGCTTTGTGTACTTGCTCTCCTGGAGCACTTCTCAGGCTGTGGTGTAATTGCCCCTTGATTTAGCTGCATCGTCTACTCTTAACCATCTCACTTTCAACTCAAACGTGTCTCCTCTATTACAGAGAAAATTGAAGCAGATTTGTGGGACGTGCACTGTCCTTTCCAAGGCCTCAAACCTCCCCCATCTGCTTGCGTCATGTTCTCCTTCCCACCTGCTAGGATTGAGGCTTGTCCCACCCCTTTGCACTGGACCTCATGCTTCTCCCTCTTTCAGGGGTTTGCTCCATTAATTAACCTCTGTCTCTATTGTAATTGCAACTCTTCCCTGGATCTTTCACATCTCTAGCTTATTAACATCCTAAACAAACAACCCTCAGACATAGTCCTCCCTGGACCCCATAGCCCACCCAGGTAGTACCCTGTCTCTGTTCTCTTCCAAGGCAGGCTTCTTCAACGTGCTGTCTATACCTGCTCTCAGCTTATGTGTTCAACTATATAATTTGGCTGCTACTACCCACTCCCACCCCTCCCCCCAACTCCCAGCTGCCACGACCACCAAAGTAGTTCTTGTTGGGGTCACAGGTGACTTGCTGTTGCTGAGCGTACTGAACATTTTTCAGTCCAGCCCTTTCCATGCTGGACCTCTCAGTGGCATCTGTCGTATTTGTCCACTCTCTACTCCTGGCTTTGGAGACTTCACACTCTCCTGGCTCATCAGTTGCTCCTACTCATTCTTTGCCAGCTCATCCTCTTCTGCCTGACTTTTCTTTTCTTTTTTTAAAGCAGGTAATACGTTTACCTGATTCATAATTCAAAAAGATGTCCTAAATTTCATCAATCCTAAGATGAACATTTTATATTTCCGAAAACATTTTAATGTCTGTGTCTTTAAAATTTTGGCATCTTATCATTATAAGTTGGTGGCATTTTTTTCTTTCTTTTGTTCAATAAGATAATGATCTATCTTAAAATTGATGGTGTCTTGGATTTGATGGTATAAAGATACATAGTAAAAATTTCCTCCCACCTACTCCCCTACTCCGCATGTATTCAGTTCCTCTGGCCCCCAGGAACCACAATTATTTTTTTCTTGATGTCCTACTAGAGATTCTTTGTGTATATATTGCCAAATGCAACTGTGTATATCCCCCTCCTGACTTAAAAGTATTTATTTTTTTATTTTTAAAATTTTATTTTATTATTTTTTAAATATTTATTTATTTATTTATTTGGTAGCGCCAGGTCTTAGCTGCGGCTCGCCAGCTCCTTAGTTGCAGCACATGGGCTCCTTAGTTACTGCAGGTGGGCTTCTTAGTTATAGCTCCAGGCTTCTTAGTTGTGGCATGCAAACCCTTAGTTGCAGCACATGGGCTCCTTAGTTACTGCAGGTGGGCTTCTTAGTTATAGCTCCAGGCTTCTTAGTTGTGGCATGCAAACTCTTAGTTGCAGCATGCATGTGGGATCTAGTTCCCCGACCAGGGATTGAACCCAGGCCCCCTGCATTGGGAGCGCCAAGTCTTATCCACTGCGCCACCAGGTCCCTTTATTTATTTTTATGAAGTATAATTGACATACATTACTTTCAAGTGTACAACATAATGATATTTATACAACATAATATTTGTATATATTGTGAAATGATCACCACAATAAGGCTAGTTAACATCCACTGCCACACATAGTTACAGAATTTCTTTTCCTTGTAATGAGAACTTTTAAGATTTACTCTCTTAGCAACTTTCAAATATGCAGTACAGTGTTATTAAATGTAGTCACCGTGCTGTACCTTACATCCCTGTGATTTATTTATTTAGAACTGGAAGTCTGTACCTTTTGACCCCCTTCACCCATTTCACTCACCCCTCAGCCCCCGCCTCTGGAAACCACCAATCTCTTCTCTATGGATGAGCTTGGTTTTTTGTTTGTTTGCTTTTTAAAATTTTATTTTGTTTTAGATTCCACAAATAAGTGAGGTCATACAGTATTTGTCTTTCCTTGTCTGACTTATTTCACTTAGCATAATGCTCTCAAGGTCCATTCATGTTGTCACAAATGGCAAGATTTCATTCACCAACCTTTGGTATCTCATCCTTCTTATAACAGCCATTCTAACACGTGTGAGGTGATATCTCATTGTGGTTTTGATTTGCATTTCCCTGATGATTAGTGATGTTGAGCATCTTTTCATGTATTGATACCCGTTGGCCATCTGTATGTCTATTTACCCAACTTTTTATTTTGAAAAATTTCAAAGCTACAAAAAGTTTAAAGAACAGTGCAATGAACGCCTGTACTAGGGCACTTCACCTAGATTCAGCAGCTGTTAACATTTCGTGACATTTGCTTTGTCTATCAATATCTCTGATTTTTTTTTTTTTTTTGGCCGTGCCGCGTGGCTTGAGGGATCTTAGCTCCCTGACCAGGGATTGAACCTGGGCCCACAGCAGTGAAAGCACCAAGTCTTAACCACTGGACCACCAGGGAATTCCCTATCTTATTTTTTTGCAGAACCATTTGAAAGTAAGTAGCAGACAAGACACTGTATTTCTAAATATGTCAGCATGTTATCTCCTAAGAACAAAGATATTCTCCTATGTAACCACAACACCTAAGAAATTTAACATTGAACAATGATATCTACTGTTCAGGCTATATTCAAATTTCTCTCCTTGTCCTAAAAATGTCCTTTATAGCTGTGATTTAAAAATCCAGGACCAGTCATTGCAGTTGGTTGCATGTCTCTTTAGTCTCCTTTAATTTAGATGAGTCCCTTTACCAATTTTTATCTTTCACGACATTAACGTTTATCTTGGAGAATTTCCCACAGTCTGGATTTGTCAGATTCTTTTTCTTAATAATTATTTTCAGATTAAAGGTTTTGGCAATCATACTGCATTGATGATCTTATGTCCTTCTGTGTGTATCACATCATGAGGCACATAATGTCCTTTTGTCCCATTATCAGAAATGCTAAGTTTGGTCACTTGGTCTGCCAGATCCTCTCATTATAGAAGTACCTTTTCTCTCTCGTGATGAGTAAATAATCTGGGGGGTGACAGACTGTGTGGCTCCCCTCTTCCCTAATCACCTTCCACCCAGTGATTTAAGCAACCATTGATAACCCTTCCCTGTATCAGTTCTGACATAGGGGTTGCAAGATAATGATTTAAAAAATTATGTCATTCCTTCTATATTAGAACTTTTCTTTCCCTCCTCCCTTCCTTTTGTGTACTATAGTTCACTTACGCATTCTTTTCAGTGTGTTATGATCCATTACTGACATTACTCGTATTTTTTCTCCAGCTTTTTATTTTGAAAACTTTAAAGTTGAAAGAATACAAGGCACACTCATATAACTTCACTCAGATTCACCAATTGTTAGCATTTGCCACATTTGCTTTGATTCTGTCTATATCTATCCATTCATTATTTCTTATTTTTCTGAACTATTTGAAGCAAGTTTCAGATATCACGATACTTTATCCCTAAGCCCTTGAGCACATACTTCCTAAGAAAAAGGACATTTTCCTACATAACCTCAATAACATTATCACACCCAAGAAATGTAACATAGACATAATAATATTATCTAGAGTCTATATTCAAGTTTCCTCTGATATCCCAGTGTTTCCCTCTTGAACCAGGATTCAATCAAGGTTGACACATCAGTTTTTGTTGCCATGTAACTTTTTTTTAAAAAATATTTTATTTATTTATTTGGCTGCACCAGGTCTTAGTTGCGGCACACAGGATCTTTAGTTGCAGTGCTTGGGCTCTTTAGTTGTGACATGTGAACGCTTAGTTGCGGCATGCATGTGGGATCTAGTTCCCTGACCAGGGATCGAACCTGGGTCCCCTGCACTGGGAGTGCAGAGTCTTATCCACTAGACCAGGGGTCCCCAACCCCCCTCCCCCATCAGTCTGCAACCCAAGGCCTGTTAGGACCCGGGCCGCACAGTGAGAGAGCGAAGATTCATCTGCCATTCCCCATCGCTTGCATTACCGCCTGAACCCCCCCCACCCCCCCACCCCTGCACAGTGCATGGAAAAATTGTCTTCCGCGAAACTGGTCCCTGGTGCCAGAAAGGTCAGGGACCGCTGCACTAGACCACCAGGGAATTCCCCAACAATCTTTCATCCAGTGAAAGATTTAGCAGCCACTGAGGATCCTTGTCTGAATCAGCTATTACATTCATAATTGCAAAATTAGGAGATTTTCTAATTCTGTCACTCCTACACTTAGTGCTAGAATTCTTCTGAAAAGAATAGCTTGCTTTCTTCCTTCCTCCCTCTTCTTTTTAAAAATAAGAGTGTCACTTTGGACTCATGGATTATTTTTTAATAATGTTATATTACTGTCATTATTTTTGTTGCTCTTAATTCTCCCAAATTTGGCTGTTGGTAGCTCCTTCAAGCTGGTGTCCTCTTGACACCAATTAGTTGAATTCCTTCTTGCTTCTGGCACCACAAGATGTTTTAGGCTAACGTTGTATTTCCTTGTCCTGGCTTGGGACCAGCCACATATTTTTAAAGTCATGAGTTCATATTGATGCCTCCAATTCAAATCCAACATCACAGGACTCTGTCTTACCTTCCTATATTCCATATTCTGTCTCCATACCTAACACTGAGAACCCAGGTTTCAACAACATGAACACATTCTCTCATATGCTGTCTGCTACAGTTCACATGACAGAGTTTCAGAATCATCACACTAGTACCAACAGTAACAGTAAACCCGCTAAGAATTCAGATTTCTTTCCAGTTGTTTTTGCTCTTGAGATATATCCCTCTAAGAGAACACAGAGTACTGAGATGAAGTCACTTGGCCAATTCTTTTTCCTGTGTGATTGTGTTATCAATTCACAGTATAGATAGCTTCATTTGTTTTTGTTTATTTCAATTTTAATGGTTCTCTCCAATTTCTTTTTTGTTTGTTTCTGTTTTTGGCAGCATTTCAAGGCTTGTGGGTTCTTAGTTCAGGGACCAAGGATCAAACCCAGCCCTGTGAGTGAAAGTGCCAAGTCCTAACCACTGGACCACCAGGGAATTCCCTGCTTTTTTTACTTAACAGTATATCCTGGAAATCATTCCATAGCAGTTCATAGAGATCATCTTCATTCTTTTTTACATCTATATATTATTCCATTGACTGATGTACCATAGTTTATTCAAACAGTTGCATTTAGGTTGTTTCTAACATTTTGCTATTGTAAAATAGTGTCATGTTGAATAACATGTATTTGTTGTTTCTTACGGGTAAATAACTAGAAGTAGGATTCTGGGGATAAAAGCAAAATATATTTTTATTCTCCTCTCCCCTCCTTTTTTTTCTTTTTTTCAATATGAAAGGTAGCATAAACTATTCTATGTCTTGCATTTTTCCAACTACTTGTAATTGTGGAGTTCTTTCCATATCAGTATTAAAAAAAATTTGTTTTTGACAGATTTTATTTATTTATCTATTTATTTATTTATTTATTTTTGGCTGCATTGGGTCTTCGTTGCTGCTCTGTGAGGTGGGAGCTGCCTCCGGTTCATTCCACCATGGAAATGTGAGATGAGTCCTGCTCCAGGGAGTTTCCAGCCTGGCTGGGACTAAGAGAAGGACTAGGTTGGGTGAGCCATGATGTTCAACCTTCTCTGGCTCTTTTTCCTTCCAGTTCAGGACAAAGAGGAGTGGACAGGCCGCTGGGCCGGCTGGTGCCATCATGTCAGGTAAGGAGAGGGTGGGCCACTTGGGTAGGATGTAACAGTGAACTTAGGGTAGGGGTCCCTTTACGCCCCCTAGTTTTTGAAGGTCAGGTTCTTTCTGTCCTCTTGCCCCTGGATTTCCCCTGGTTCCCCACTGAGGCCTATTTATCCAAGACCCTCACTGTCTAGCCCTCTGTCAGACCTCTGACCCTGGGGACCAGGGGTAGCACATCCTGATGCTCTGGTCCTACTGTCTGTCTGACTGATAAGTGGCATGGATGTCTCAGTCTCCATCCTCTCTGTCACCATTACTCTCTAATACTGTGAGACCTTTTCATTCTGGTTTCTGAGTTGTCTGGTTTCCAAAGGCTCAGAGCTGGAGGGACCTGTAGGGACTATCTAGTTTGACCCCCACCGCACTGGATAAACTGAGGTCTGGAGAGGGGTAGTGACTCACCCAAGAGCATAAGTGTTGGAGTGGAGGCTAGATAGAACCCACGTACCCAGACTCACCATGCTGCTTCCTCCACCCGGAACTGGTCCCCCACTGAAGAGGGTGCTGCACCCCTGATGGACAGTGTTTATTGTTTTTATTCTTCTGAGAGACAGTGACACTGCCTCAGGGCTACTTTGGGAGACCTGAGGCAGTGGGGATAGCTGGGTGGGGATAGCAAAGTGGCCTGTGCCCACAGGGGCCAGGAGGGCAGCCCAGGCCAGGGAAAGAGTGATCATATTGGATCATCAGGGAGGGGAACATTCAGGGTGATACCATATGATGTGCCTCGCCCACAGAGAAAGTGAACAACTTCCCACCATTGCCCAAATTCATCCCGCTCAAGCCATGTTTCTACCAAGACTTTGAGGCGGATATCCCTCCTCAGCATCTCAGCATGACCAAGCGCCTCTACTACCTCTGGATGCGTGAGTGCTGTGGGATGGGGGTGGGCCATAGCTGGGGAATGGGGGAGGGGGAAGGCTGGCGGGTGCTGGGCATTCGGACGGGGTCCCCACAGGCTCGGTGTCCTTCAGCCTCACTTGCAGCATCTGTGTGGGCCAGTAAGCCTTTCCCTGCCTGACTCCTGCAGGCTCCTCTCCTGGGCCGACTCCCCAGCTGGGCCTCAGTTTCCCTCAACCTCCCATCTAGGCCTCTCCCCATCTCCCAATCACAGAGCAGCCGGGTGGGGGGTCTCTGTCTGCGGTGTAATTCCTCATTTCTTCCTCTCCTTCTCCTTTTCACTGGAGTAGTTTTCCAGGGATCCTCTGATGACTGCCTCAGGATTCTGGATTTGGAGAGGAATCCTCCCCTCAAAGCCACATTTTTCTTGCTTTCTCTGGAAAATTGCTCAAAAAGAACATTCAGCTGGGATTTAGGAGATATGGGAGGAGGCTGGGCTGGTCACTCCACTTCCCAAGTGGCAGGTTCCTCATTTATAGGAAAGAGGGTATTGTCTCAGTGATCGCTGTGGTTCCACGTAGCTCTGCGTTGAGTCTAGAGTTTTAATGTTCTAAGATTTTGAGGTTGAGAGTTTAAAAGCCCCAATTTCTCATGGTCTGTGGCAGTAGAATAATTACGGCTGGGGCACTAGATCAAGTGAGCTGGAGAGAGGTGGGACTGGGAAGAGAGGTGTAAACCAATATAAAAGCAGTTTAATGTCTGTTCTATGTAAAGAGCAAATAAAATCAGTGAGAACACCAAGGTTCCAAGAAATCTGGGGGCAATAAACAGGGATGGAGGAAATACAGCTGAAACTCACAGAAAGAAATGCTTACCCTCATGGTGAGGGGCCCTGAGAAGGGTGTACCTTCACAGGTGACAGCGTTGTCAGGCCAGACTTGGGGAGCACTGGCCCTGGGCTCTGAGAACTCTGCCCCTGAGAAGATCTCATCCAGGAGCTGGATTTAAGGGCTATAAATATCTTCCTAAGTCCTCACTAGGTGCCCGCCAGATGCTGTGTTCCCAAGGAAGTGTATATAACCCTTGAGATGCTTCAGGGTTCTATTCAGAAGCCAGGACCATAGATACCTGGCTGTTTGAGGCCAAGATTAAGCCTGCCTTCCTTTATTTATTCAGTAAGTCTTTGTGGGACCTTAAATGGACTCAGTCTAATGTTCGAGGAAAGGAGCACCCTTATGTCAGATGACCTGGGTGTGTGTGAGTGACAGCATCAGATGAGGAGACTTGAGGTCCCTGCTGGCTCTGACTCAAGGATACAGTGATTCCAAGGTTTAGCTAGATTATGTGGGCACAGAGGAGGGGGAGCCTGGGTGTCACTCTCGGGGAGCTTCTAGTCTGGTTGGTGGGCTGGGATTTGTACTTGGGGAAGCATGAGAGCGCCCAAGTCTTCAGGAGGTCAGAGGGATGGGAGATGAATAAGGCTGCAGTAGTGAAAGAAGGCTTCTTGGAGGAGGTGGCATAATAGTTGTCTAAGAAATGGATTAAAGAAAGACAGATCCCAGCCACTGCTGCCTGCCCCATTTAAGTGTGGAGCGGATGGTACAATGGCTTAAAGAGATGTTACCTTTTACTTTCCCCTTTTCATGCCCTACCTTGCAAGAGAAGATGGAAGATGGGTTTCCTGTGCCTTGGGCTTGGTGATTGCTGTGGGTCTGGGATGGCCAGAGGCTGAGGCCATTCTTATAAGGAGAAATTCTTATCAGGAGAAGAGCATTTCTCCCAGGCTGAGGCTTTGGGGCCCTTCAACAGGGCTTGCTGGGCTGAGGCTCTGAGTTCCTGATCTGGAGACTCTTTGTTCTCTGGATTTCTCAGATCCCCAGGAACGGGTGTGGGAGAGGGTTGGTCTGAGCTCCCAGTTTTCTTTCTCACAGTCTGTACTCCCTGTGTGTGTGTATGTATACGTGTGTCTTGTGTATCTGTGTGTGTGTATTCACTGATGTGACTTGTGGGTGTGAATCTGTACAAATGCGGTTTGCATGTGTGTTTGTATGTGTCTTCATCTTTCTGTGCTTGTGCTGTTTGCTTGTGTTTGACTGTGGGTCTGTGTTGAGTTGTGGGGGATGTGTGTGTCTGGGTGCTCATATATTTCTGCATGGGCCTTGGTGTCTGTGTGTGTGTCTGGTGTCTGTCTCTGTGTGTGCATGTGCTCCTGGGTCTGCAGTGAATAGCGTAACGCTGGCCGTGAACCTGGTGGGCTGTCTCGCGTGGCTGATCGGAGGCGGGGGAGCTACCAACTTTGGCCTCGCCTTTCTCTGGCTCATCCTCTTCACACCCTGCTCCTACGTCTGCTGGTTTCGGCCCATTTACAAGGCCTTCAAGTAAGTGATGGGTGCTGAACTCCAGCTCCTAACCCTGTCTCTTTGCCCATCTCCACTGTCTCTTCTCTACATATTTTTAATTTTAATTTTTTTTTTTTTGCCATCCTGCAAACTCACTTTCCCTTTGTTTACCCTCAGCTCAGACTGCCAGGTAGGATTTAGGCTTCCTGGGAGCTCTAGGCTGGGGTGAGAGGGCTGGAAGTTAGAACCTTTCTCTTAGTTCCTTCCTTCCTCACTCTACCCTTGGGTGGGGGCAACATAGAAACCAGGCCTGTTCTTGTTTTCCCTTCCCCAGGCAGCTAGCTGCATGATAAGTTTTGCCAATGGGGCCACCTGTCTTGATGGAGCTGTCCATCCTTGTACCCGTGGGGCTAGCTGATTTGGTGCCAAGTGGACCATCTATCCACGTGCCAATGGAACAAGCCATCCATGTGCCACTGACACTATGTGCTAATGAGGGCATCCAACTCTGTGCCAAAGGGATTACCCACCCATGTATCAGTAGGGCTAGCTGTCTTAGTGCCAATGGGTGTCTGCCTTGTGTCAAGTGGGATTTTCAATCTTTGTGCCAATGGAGTGTCCCTCTCAGTGCCAGTGTGATCTCAAATATCTTTGCCTACTGGGTCCATCCATGTATGTGCCAATTAGGCTATAATCTTGGTGCCAGTAGTGTGTATGTTCTTGTGCCAATGACACTTTCTATCTTATGGGACCATCCATCCATGTACCTAGATGTCTTGGTGCCAGTAGGGCTGTCCAACCCTTTGACAATAGGTTTGTTTATTCCTGCCACAATGGACCCATCTATTTCTGTGCCAATGGGGCCAACCATCCATGTACCAGTGAGTGGTGCATTCATAAGGTGATCTCTCCCTATGTAATGTTGTACACACAGGCCTAACACATGGAAACTTGCAAAGATCCATAGGTAAACGCTGTCCTATTTTGGCCTCTTAACTAAGACCTTTAAATGTCTTCTGTCTATTGTGTACCCACTTAAACTTGGAAGGACTTAGAAGTCTTGAAGGCAGGGAAGCCCTGGCCCTCTACCCAGGTGATGGAAGCCATCTCCTCTGTTGCAGGACTGACAGCTCCTTCAGCTTCATGGCATTCTTCTTCACCTTCATGGCCCAGCTGGTCATCAGCATCATCCAGGCTGTGGGCATCCCAGGCTGGGGTGTCTGGTAAGAGACTGGGGTGTCTGGGACTGACCCAGGGCTAGCAGGGTGGCACCTGGGGTGTGTCCTTTGCTTACTTCTGTGGGCTAAGCTGCCTAGCCTGTGGGAACACCATGAGTTATTGGAAGTGTTAAAGGATTCAGGATAGTTTATAGTAGACAGAGCCATAGCATCAGAGGGGAATGAGAACCTTGCAGTGGTTTTTAGGAGTGCTGAGGGGTATCAAGCATCATGAGATTAAACTGAGGGAAGGAAGCCTTATGTCTGAGGAGCTTGTTTCCTGAGCCAAGGGTTCTTTCTGAACCACTGACACAGGCCCTTTGCATCCAATGATATCGCCTCTCCCTGTGACAATGAGATGGTCCCTTACTCTAGTGGGGTGGCTCCTGGGTACCTCTCACCATGCAAGGCAGCCCCACAGCTGGCCTATTTCTGCAGCGGCTGGATCGCTACCATTTCCTTCTTCGGAACGAACGTTGGCTCAGCGGTGGTGATGCTCATTCCCACTGTCATGTTCACGGTCATGGCTGTCTTTTCCTTCATTGCCCTCAGCATGGTATGTGGTCACCTCAAGGGTTAGAGGGTGGTGTTGGGAAGGGACTGTGATCTGTAACAACCCTTCTCCCAAGTTACAAGAGGACCCAGGGGTCTTCCAAGGGACTCACTCTGGAATGGCTTGGTGGACTTTGCTCCCAGTGCACAGGGCATGGGTGGGAGGACTGGCTTTTACGGTGACTTCTCTCTGGCTCCCATGTCTTTTCTGGATAGGCTGCCTCTTCCCTTTGATTAACCCTTCCTTGTGCTCCTCATTCTACAGGTTCATAAATTCTATCGGGGCAGCGGGGGGAGTTTCAGCAAAGCTCAGGAGGAGTGGACCACGGGGGCATGGAAGAACCCGCACGTGCAGCAGGCGGCCCAGAACGCAGCCATGGGGGCGGCGCAGGGTGCCATGAATCAGCCGCAGACTCAGTATTCTGCCACCCCCAACTACACATACTCCAATGAGATGTGAACGAGCCAAGCCTACCAGAAGCTGGCTGGGGGCCGGTGGAACGGGGGCTCAAGCCACACGTTGTGGTGACCAAGCAGGGTTCCCCCTTCCCTTTTTCTCCTCCTCCACTTTGTACAAAGAATCAGAGTTATATATATATATATATATATATACATATATATGTATATCCTCTCCCCCACACCCTTGGATTCACGTGGAGCTGTCCCGTGCGGTGATAGCTGTGTCTGTGTCCCCTTGTGAATAGTGTGCAGTGAAGGTCTCTGTTGTTGTGGTGCTAGATGTATGTTTAGAACTAAACCAGCCCCCCACCCTCCACCAGGCTGCCCCCTCTGACCTTGGCCCAGGGACCCTTCATGGGGCAGAGGGAGGCATAGCAGAAGAGCCTGGCCCCCTCCCAAGGGTTATGAGCTGAAACTGTTTCCACTTTCGGTCTTACTGGGGAGCAGCAGTATTTAGAACTCATGGGGATGGTAGTGGGGAGAGTGGAGACCCGCAGAGGATCTTCTTCTGCTCCTTCTGATCCAGGTCTCTCCCTGCCACCACCCCCAACCTCCTCCTCCCCTCCTCTCTTCCTGCTGTCAGATTCCTGTGGTCCCTTCTCCTGCCCAGGGTCTCTCTCTTCTCTCTGTGGCTTTTCTTTGTCTTCTCCAAGGTTGAGTGTCCCAGTTGTATCTGCTCCTGAGACTGAGCCCCTTCCCAGATCCAGGAAGCAGACAGGGGAGCTGAGCCTTAGCCCTGATGTGGGAGGGCCCACAGCCGGAGATGCAGAGCCCACCTGGGTACCTGAATCCAGGGGATGGAAATGCAAGGCAGGCTCCTCTCTTCCCTGCCTTGCCTTCCCCTCCTTCTCTTCCCAGAGCCCCGTTGAGCCTCGTCTGCCTATGTCCCAGCTGTGGCCTGATTCTCCTACCCTACCCCTACTGTGTTCTAGGTGGCATCTGCCATCCATAAGGGCAGATTCTACTGCCTTCCCTGAAGAGCTAGGCAGTGTCCAGGCAATTTTCAGGTGTAAAGGTGCAGCTGGAGCAGAGGGTATGTAAATAACTACTGGTCTCTGGGTGTCGTTTGGTTGGCCCAAGCCCACTGGGCAGGTGCTAGGTGTCTCTGAATGACCACTGGATTCCTGGGAGCGATAGCTGTTCTGTTTGGGTCTGATAGAAGGGATAGGCTCAGAGGGCTGGTTCTGGAGGGAAGATCAGAGGAGAAGGCAGGCAGGGCCCGGTGAGAGGGGATCATGCATCCCCCCCACCCCAGCTCACTCTTGGTCATAGGGCAGTTCTGGGCACTTGAACTCAAGGCCCAGGAAGAAGCACAGGCCCAATCCTATGTGGAAGCACAATGGCTGGAATGTGATTTCAGTTTAGGTCGGGTGGGAGGGGCGATTCTCTGGCTCTTGTTTTTTTTCAAATCAAGATTACTTGCTTCTCTCTGCCTACTAGACTTGATTCTTGGCCCTTCCTCACCCTGTCAGCAACCCGTTTCCTTTCCAGGCCAGTGACTGCAGGCCTGTTCTGTGCCAGACATTGTGAGAATGTTGTTCGTAGAGGCCCTGGCTCTCTCGGAGGCCTGGAGGGGAGTGGGTTCTCACCCAAGGAGCAGCTGCCCATTTCTCACTCACTGCCCCCACCTCCCACCTGGGCTATTTAGCTTGAAAAACCAAACCCCGCCTGGCCACTCTGGGCGGCTCCAGCTTAGAACCCAACACCTGGATTTCCAGGTGCCGTCCTGAGCTTTGAGCTCCAGGTACTTCATTTTCCTGTAAGGGGAGCTAGGGCCTCTGGGAAGTTATCTTCCTAATGGTCCCTTAGGCTTGGGCCAGAATGTGATTGGCTCTCTCCTCCACCACTTTCTCTGCAGAAAGCAGTTGTCACAGGCCCTAGTACCGGAAAAGAGACCCTAGGTCTAGGTTCTTCCTCCCATTTCCTTTCTCCCCTCCCAGACCTCTGGCTCCCTTTCTCTTTGTCTCTCTGGTAACTCCAGGAGGCCTGTGGTCCAGCTGCCAGCCCAGCATCCTTGACCTGTTGGATGCCACCTCCAGTCAATTTCCTGTCCTACCTACCCTTTCTCTTTCTTGGCTCACACCTGTATGGCCATGCCCTGGCTCTGCCCTTAGGAAGACCTGCTACCTGTGTGTGGCCCAGCTTGTCCAGGCCCTGGGATGCTGCATCTCCAGGCAACTATGCACTTTCCTGGGGAGGGAGCCAGTATGAGAAGTGGGGGCTGGGCACAGATACATCTCTGCTGGATGGTCTGGCTTGAGGGTCGGGTGGAAGAAGGCCCAGGTCAGTCTGGAAATCCTCAGGTCTTTGGCCAGCCAGTCACCTGCTTTTGCATTCTGCTGGTGCCCCCTGCCCCTCTTTGTTTCTGGGAGACACAGACCATTCTCCAACTGGCAGTTGACCTGCCTGAGCCAATGTGTCTGTCAGTGGTAACTGAATGAACCATAATAAAGGGGAACATTTGGCCCTCTGTGTCCTGCTGTGTCATGTGTCTTCATGCGGGCCTGTGTGGAGCCTCACCATGGGCTGTAGGCAATGGGGATAGGGTGGTTTGAGTGGGTCTGTCATTCCCAGAGGCCAAAAGTCACACACCTCTGTGTGGTTCTTTCTCTGAGGCAGCCTCGAAATTGCCACAGAGGCCTTCTGCCTGTTAGGAGGAGGAGTTCTGAGTTCCCTGAGGAAGAAGTAGAAGGCTGGATCAGTGGGTGAGGGGTGGTTTGGTTCAGATGGTCACTGTAGGCAGGGCAGGGGTAGAGCACAGAGGGCCCCACCTCAGCTCTCATTGAAGGAGACTGGCAGCTGATTGAGGACCCAGGGGCCTGTGGATGCTGGAGGATGAAGGAGGCAGGGAGGTGTATCCAACGTGCTCTCCTCTGCTGCTTTCCCTTTGCCAATGCTGTGTCCTCCACTTGGAGGGCCGTTCTGGCACTTTTTATTTAAGCTCCTGGTCATCCTTCAAGATTCACCTTGAGTGACTCCTTCTCTGAGAGAGCTTCTCTGCCTCTGATTGTTACTTAGGACCCTCTCCTTCCTCATGGACCTTATTCTGTAATTTTTTGTGTCCCTCTTTGTCTCAAGAGCAGGGAAGAGTCTGATTTAGCTCTGTATCCTGTGCACATAAAACATACAAGAGGCTCAGTAAATGTTAAGTATTAAGTGCTGCAGTGATGAGCAGTGTGGGATGGGGCTGGGGCGGGGGTAAGTAGGTCAGACAATCTGGGCCAGGCCCAGATGAGCACAGGAAATACCAAGAACTTGGAAGCTGGTGTTCCCGACAGGACTCCCCGGAATGGACTACAGTTCCCAGAAGGCTGAGAAGTGGACTGCAACTCCCAGAAGTCTGCGCAGTCGTGGAGGCTGCCGGCGACTGTGGTAGCGTTGCGTGCCAGTCAGAATCTGTGGGAGGGGCGACCGAGGTATCGCGATATTTTGGGGGCTGCTCCGAGACGCGCCTGACGCGGGTGAGGAGGCTGGGGGGCCCTCTGGAGGCAGGTTTCACGCGGTGGGGCAGGAGGGAGGCTGGAAAAGCTTCATTCGCGATTTTGGGTCTGTGGCTCTGTGTGTGACCTCACTCTGTGTGTGTGTTCTCTCCCTCCTATCGGTGCCCGAGAAGCTTTGCTGCGGGTCTGCGCCTGTGTGTGTGTGTGTGTGTGTGTGTAGGGCCTGTGGAACCTGTGTGTGTGTGTGTGTGTGTGTGTAGGGCCTGTGGAACCTGTGGGGCCGGAGCGCCATGGACCCCTTCCCGTCTCCATCCTGAAGTGGGGCATTTATATATATATATACACGCTCCCATCCCGGCTTTGTGCTGCTCTGCAATTAACTAGTACCATTTAATCTAGTTTGAAAGGTGGTCCTATCGGTTACCCACACTTAACCTTTTGCCTTAAAGAAACAAAAACAAAATCCATGAGCCTGCCTCCAGAAAGGAATGGGGATGGCCCAAAGTACAAACTATATTTTACAAGTTGGTAAAATAGAAAAAGGAAAGCCCTGGGATATTGCAGTTGTCCCCTGGCTCCACCTAAAAGTGCCGAATGGCATTAAAAATGAAAGTGAGGCCAAATTTTGTCAGAGAAAAACTTCGTGCTGTACTTTGAAGTATTGGAGGCCTGTGCCAGGTAATAGGCAGGGGAGATTCCCAAGCTGGGGAAGTGGTGGGTATCTTGGGGCAGGAGTTTTCCACATCTCTCCAAGTGACTGAGAGGTGGCAGTTCTCAGTCACTCCCTCACTAGTAGTCACTGCGTGTGTATGTAATATATATCTATATATCCCCAACATGTGGCCTTGAGGAGGGGTGCCTCATGGGATTCCAGGAGTAGCAGACTCTGGAAGCATGCCTGCTTCTGGTTTGAGAGAAAAGCAGTCTTTTTGTTTGTTTTTAATTTTCTTGGCCGCACTGGCAGCACATGGGATCTTAGCTCCCCAGCCAGGGATCAAACCTGAGCCCCTTGCATTCGAAGCTCGGAGTCTTAACCACTGGCCCGCCAGAGACGTCCTGAGAGAAGAGCAGTCTTAGCAGAATGTCAAGACCTTGAGCTCTCCCTGAAGAGTTCCTTGCCTTTCCTTGGAGGAAGGGGTTTAAAGTGCCCCTGTGGCCACGTGACTCCTTTTAATGACTGGGTTTGGGGGAAGAGTACCACTATGGGGAACTATAGGTGTTTCATTATTACTGGGGCAGAGTTGTATTGACTGGTGGGAGATGAGGCCAGAGCAGACTCTTGGGGCCAGTAATAGGAACTTTGATGTCAGGCTAAAGGATTCAAGCTCTTAATGGATCCTGGATCCCTGCCCACCCACCCAAATTTGGTTCTGCTTTTTCCTAGGCCCCAGTTCCTCATCATTCCTGTGCTGTGCTGGGCTCATACCCCATCTGGCTTTTTTTTTAGCCCTGGTCCTGCCCTGGCTGCACACCTGCCCATATTGTGACTGGCAAGTATTCCTGAAACTTGTACTTAACTCTGTCCTAATTAAACTCATCAGAGAAGGAGACTTACACATCACAAGTCTGCCACAGCTGAGGCTCTTTACTCTGTCTGGCCTTGTCTTTCTAAAGGACAGAGAAACTGTCATTTTTCTGGCTGTGACTGTATGCATGTGGCTACCTGCATGGCTAGTGCCCTGGGAGCTTGAGGCTCAGTAATCACAGCCTTCAGCCCTATAACCTCTCTGCCTGCCAACTCTTTCTGCTGCTCAAGAGTTCCTATGAGTAGAGCAGAGCTCAGGAAAATGAGGTGCTGTCTACAGCTACCTTGGCTGTGCAAATAGATGGTTCTAACAGGGACTGGGTAGAGTAATAGACTTACTGGTTTGGGATTTGATCTTTTTTTGAGAGTAAACATAAAGAACTGCTGGGACTTCCCTGGAGGTGCAGTGGATATGGCTCCGTGCTCCCAATGCAGGGGGCCCGGGTTCAATCCTTGGTCAGGGAACTAGATCCCACATGCATGCCACAGCTAAGAGTTCACTTGCCACAACTAAGGAGCCCACGTGCTGCAATTAAGGAGCCCGCCTGCTGCAACTAAGACCCAGTGCAACCAAATAAATAAATATTTTTTAAAAAAGGGACTTCCCTGGTGGTCCAGTGGCTAAGACTCTGTGCTCCTAATGCAGTGGGCCCAGGTTCTGTCCCTGGTCAGAGAACTAAGGTCCCGTATGCCACGTTGCATGGCCAAAAAAAAAAAAAAGAATTAAAGGGCTTCCCTGGTGGCACAGTGGTTGAGAGTCCGCCTGCCAATGCAGGGGACGCGGGTTCGTGCCCCGGTCCGGGAAGATCCCACATGCCGCGGAGCGGCTGGGCCCGTGAGCCATGGCCGCTCAGCTTGCACATCCGGGAGCCTGTGCTCCGCAACAGGAGAGGCCACAACAGTGAGAGGCCCGCGTACCGCAAAAAAAGAAAAAAAAAAAAAAGAATTAAAAATAAATACATGTTAAAAAAAAAAAAGAACTCCTGCCAGCTGTCACCCTACATGGGACTGTCAGATTGAACTGATTTGACCTTGCTTTCAGATGTTGGTTAAATTTTCCACTTTCTGACCCTCAAGTACATATCCCCCCCACACCCGCCTTCTAGAAAGATAGGTAGGCTTTGGTCCTTAACAAAGATCGCTCAGCAGGCTAAGTAGTAAATCTTGGGCTGTACCACCTGCTATGGGGAAGCAGCTGAAGTCACCAGCATGGATTCCTGCCCCAAGTTTAACTGATTGCTTTCAGTAACCTATTCCCTAGGAGTGATATCAATTTGATGTGGAGGAGGTTTTATTTTTATTTTTTTAATTTTTAAATTTTTGGTTTTTTTTTTTTTTGTTGCACCGCGCAGCTTGTGGGATCTTAGTTCCCTGACCAGGGGTTGAACCTGGGCGCTCGGCAGTGAGAGGGCCAAGTCCTAACCACTGGACCACCGGGGAGTTCCCTGGAGGAGGTTTTAAATTCAGCTTCTGGTTTTGCAGGAATCTCCATGTCCTTGAACCAGTTGGCTGGGGTAGGACAGGGTCCAGGTTTGGGATTTGGCAGGCGGGTTTCCCTGGAGAGTGCAGGATGTGCCTCTATCACCTACTGTGGGTGCTCGCTAGCACACTGATTAGTTCTGGGAAGCTGGCTGATAGGCCCTCTAGACCTTGTCATTTGCTAACAGGGCTCTCCAGGCCCTAGAGTAGACTCAGGTCTGCTCTGGGCAAGCATGGCCCTGGCTGAGGCCCTGACGTAGAGGTTGAGATCTCTGGCAAATGGAACTTTGGGGGAAGTTCTGTTCTAGGGACCTGGCCTGTGCTTAACGCCTGTTGAGAAGGGTCTGGGCCCCTCGGAGACCCTTCCAGGTAGAAGTGGAATAATAGACCCAAACATGATCCTCAGCTCATGTGGTTATGTGCCTGAGTCTTGAAGGCAAAAAATGGGCAAAGAGGCCCTAAGGAGCCAAGGGGCCTGTGGAGTGAAAAGGGAGCCCTTATGGGTGTGCAGCCACATAGATAGCCATTGGGTGACTCACTGGACTTCCTCCTCGGGGTCTGCCTTGGTCTCCCTTCCCCTTGTTGATTCTACCCTTTTTGAGTACATCTCCCAGGACCCCCTTGTAGAGAGAGTCCCTTACCTCTGTCTTTCATGCATTGACTCAGAAGTTTTCTGATGGAAGGAGCTTCAGAGATCACCTGGTCCTATCTTTGCATTTTTCAGATGAAGAGACATGTCCAGGGAGGGAATGACCCTGAGCCAAGGTCACATACCAGGTCAGGAGCACAACCATGGCCAGGGCCCAGGGCTCCTGATTCATAGGCCAGGCTTCTGTTCTCTGCCCCACTCTACTTCAGAGGGTGCAGTTTATTACTCATTCGGCAGATGTTCAGGACCTACTACAGGCCCGATACCTGTCTGGCAGTTGGTGTTTAGACCAGGTCGCACATTCAGGGAGCTTGCTGGGGGTGTTGGTGGTCATGGGAAAGTGGAGAGGGAAAGGCAAGGAAACCGATGCACAGATTGAATCAGTGATCACCAAAAAGGTGCATCCCAGAGAAGGACCCATCTCAAGTGATTTCAGGTGTGACTCTTGTCGTCTCAATTCATGCACAGATCCCCTAAAGGCAGCGGCTGTCTCTTCCACAGTTTCTTTGCCGGTGCTAGATGTAGTTGGTCCTTGATAATTGTTGCTGATGGAGTATGTTTTGCTGGCCCAGTCTGCCAGAATGTAGGCTTTGATGTGTTCATCAGCCATATTATGAACACTCACTTCTAGCAACATCTGAGGGCCAGAGGAAGAAACCAAGCAGCTAGTCTCATGGGGTGGCCTTTATCCTTTTTATGCTTGTCTCTTCTCGGCCTTGGATTTGTAGGGTGGTGCCTGATCCGCAGGGAGGGACAGAGGGGCAAATCTCTCAGCTCCCTGGAGCACCCAAACCCCTTTGTTGCATAGGGTTCTACCCCACAGGCATCCCTGGAACCTACCCTGCCCTGCCACTCTCTTCAGCCAGCCTAGCCCACTGCAGTGGCTCCTTTGTCTGCCCCCTCCAGTCTCTTCACCACCAAGGCCCCCTCCACACTTCTCACCAGCACCGTCTTTCTAAAATGAAAACGCACCATAGCCCTCACTGCTCTTGACACTTAGTCCTTGACCTGATTTTGCAGCCTTACCTCCTGCCCGCCCCACTGCCCGCCCCACTGCCCCCTCCTTCCATCACGCTTTAGCCTCACTGCTAAGCTGCTTTCTGTTCCCCAGACCTGCCACCCTCCTTCAGGCCTCTTTACCTCTGCAAGATTGCTCCTTCTTGCAAAGTTATTTCCTTGCTTCTCTGAAAAACTTCCTCATCCTGCAGGACTCAACCTGAATGTTATTTTTTTGGTCTCTGACTTACTCAGACAGTAACTCCTAGGCAGCACAGCCTTATGGCACTGGCCGCATTACATTGTGACTGACCCACGTGGGATGAGCGTGTCTGACCTTATCACACTGTGTGCTCCCAGAAGCTGGGACTGTTGACCCCTCAGGAACACTAGCATCTGGCCCAGGCTCTAATACAGGGTGCTCAGTACATTTTGGTTGAATGTATGAATGAAGCAGGCACCCCCTGTTCTGCTTTTAGATCCTAAATCCTGGCAGAGCTTTATGGAGCCCAGTTCTGGCAGGCTCCCAGGACTCGAAGCTACCAGACCGCACATGGAACCCAGGGCCACGTGTTCAGCTGCTGCACCCTTGGTGGAGAGACAGTTCCGTGTTCTTGTCGGTGTCACTGGGAGTGTTGCAGCCCTGAAGTTGCCTCTTCTGGTGTCAAGGCTTTTGGACATTCCTGGCGTGAGTATGCTTACTAGACAGCCTCGGGCATTAGAGGGCTGATGCTCTGGGGCCAGCCTGTTTTTGTGCAGTACACAGGGTTTTCTTTTTCTTAATCATGGTGTTTGTGGAAGTCCTCTGTGTGCATTGGTATGTGGGGGACGTGGAGACAGAGACCAGTGTGACAGTATAACCAGGAGCTAGATTAGGTAGTAGACAGAGAGTGAGGGGAGACTGCGAAAGGAACGCTGTGGTGAACGGAGATGTTGGGTTCCCAAACATTTGCTTTGAATTCCCTGAAGTCCTAGCATGAGAGAAGAGCAGGCTGGAGAAGTGCGGCAAGTTCTCAGTACCCCCTGGCTGCCTTGTGCTCCCTGCCTCTGCTTTCACCCCATCCTGGACATTGTGGCTCTGTCCTCCCTCCTTGTTAGACACCATGGGTGTCCTGTCAGTCCAAATGCACTGGAACCTTAGGGGCTCCCTGCTGCCCGCAGCTCTGGTTTCAAACTCTGCTCCTTCAGGTGTTCAGAGATGCCCAGGGGCCACCACAGTGTGTTGGAGGTGGGGGGCTTAGCCCCCTGCCTTTGGTCAGATCACCTCAACTTTGATCAGTTTTATATGTAGGGGTTCTGGGGCATATTCTTTTGCGGGAAAAGTTCAAGGCTTTAAAAAATGTGAAAGCCAGCTGGTAATAACCCCACTTCTTCGTCTGGTAACCTAGGCCCTTCACTGGTTTGCCACTCTCCAGCTATCCCACGCTCCCCCACGATGGCCTTTGCTTTGGCCCAGCCCCTTCCAGGCTGTGCCCCCCTGCCTACTTTTCCCTGCCTTTTCAAATTCTCCACAAACACTTCATGTAAAAGCCTTCCTGGCCTGCCTCAGCCCATGTGGTTTTGCTCTCTTCCTTTTTTTTTTTTTTTTTTGGTGATTGTTTTATTGTTTTTTGGCTGCGAGACATGTGGGATCTTAGCTCCCCGACCAGGGATCGAACCTGCACCCCGTGCACTGGAAGGCGAAGTCTTAACCACTGGACCACCAGGGAAGTCCCTGCTCCCTTCCTTTTAAAACTCATTTGATGTATTAAAGAAAAGCTAGAAGTAAAGTGGTAAAAACAGGTTTTATTCAGAAAAACTATTGCAGTAGGGGAAAATAGATCTCAGTATAGAACTGGGTTTAATTCTGAATACAACAAGGAAAAGTGGAGATTTGTAGCCAAGGAGCAGTGTGTGTGTGTGTGTGTGTGTGTGTGTGTGTGTGTGTGTGTGTGTGTGTGTGTGTGTGTGTGTGTGTGTGTGTGTGTGTGTGTGTGAGTGGATGGAAAATTACTAAGAGGAAACATCAGGGGTAAGGGAGATTTTAGCAAAACTGTCCTGACCGGATTCTTGCTGAAGGCAGCCCAGGGTGATCTGGGGGCTGTTGGGGGATGAGGAGCTTGATGAGATGTCCAGGCTGATCAGACATCGAGCGTAGGGGATTCTGGCTAAACCAACTTAGCAGAAATCTTGTTCTGGAGGACAAAACCCAAAGACGGGCCTAGTTGAAAAAGTGGCTCCAAGGAGCCTGACTAAAGTTTGGTTAAGAAGAGAATCTTGACCAAGCTGTGGAACCACAGGTTATCTTTGACACTGCCTGTGTTGTCAGACACTAGTTTGTGGAGTGTTAAGCCGTTGAGGCCCAGGCTGTGCTTTTTTTCCTTGCTTGATACAAACATAGCACCTAACTCAGGGTGGCGCAGGCGGGTGTACCCTAAGTGTCCAGCAGGGAGCAGTGCTCACTTGCAGATGACTGTGTCGGGAGTCACAGGCAAGGGCGGGAAAGCTGCTTTTTTTTTTTTTTATTTTTCAACTTTCCACAAACTTATACCCAGAAAGTCACCCCCTCACCCCACCCTCCAGGCAGCCAGGGATGCCAGTCAGGCCAGAAGAGGGAAAGGAGGAGAGTGTTGTGGCTGCTTTGAGGCTGGGCACTGGTGCTTTGGGGCAGTAACCCCTTCGGCCTGCCCCCGCCTCTTGTGCCCAGAACCGTTGGTAGGAGCTGGCCAGCTAGAGCCTTGAGGGCGGGAGGCCTGGAAGCGTTGCTGCAGCAACAGCCTCTGCCACCGCCCTCTGGGGAGGGAGGGAGCCATGCAGTTCCCTTTTCCCATAGCCCCAGAGCAAGTGAATTTCCGGACTTGGGGTAAGTGGGGGCAGGGAGTCCTATCCCAGGAAACAGATGAGCAGCCTCAGAGCAGAGGGAAATGGCAGCTCCACCGCTTCCTGCCATCCCACACAGCCAGCATTTATGCGGGTGTGAGGAAAGGGTTGCCTGAAGCAGGGAGGCTCTCCAGCCTACCCTAGGCCTTTTAGTCCAGCCTCTGTGGGGGACAGGCCACGTGTGGAATGGGACTTGGCTCTCCGTCTCTGGCTGGAGTTGAAGCTGAAGGTCAGGCAGCCAGAAGGGCAGTGACAAGGAGAGAGGACTGCCTGACTTAGCCTCTAGGAGCCTGCCTTTCTCATTTTAAAATAAAGATGGTGGCTGCCACCCATCCCCTCGGGAATGTTTGCAAGGCTGGGGGAGGGGGACACAGATGAAACTGCCATCTTGTGCCCACAGCTAGGCGCAGCTCCTGGCACACGGAAGCGCTTAACACTGTTTGTTTCCTGTCCATCCCCCTCTCCTTTTCCCTTGTCGTGTCCTTTGGGGCAGCCACACGTGGTGTGGGGTGTTGGGGTTGGTAGACGGCCCATGTGGGAAGAGCCGTGGAGCCACCGTCCATCCGCTTATGTGGAGGGGCCCACATCCCTCTCATCCTGTGGGTAGACAGCTCTCCAGAGAGCCTGGATTTGCTCAGTGGAGTCCTTGTGAGGTGTTGGTAACCAAAGGGGGACTCCCTGCTTGCCTTGTGTTGGCCCCGGGGGGGTGGCCTTTCCCCTCGCTCTTCCCCACACTCCCTGATGGTACTGATCTCCCCAGTGCCCCGCCTCTGGGTCACCTCCAAGAGTAGTCTTTGTCCCTTGGAGCAGTCCTTCTCAGCTCTTTGCCTAAGTCATGGATTCACATGCTTGAGGCTTTGCTGAGCTCCCTTAGGGATCCCTAGATTTTGACTAGCAAACGAGCAGCTGGGATATGGGTGGCAGGGAGCTGGGTGATTCTACAGACCTGGCTCAGGATTACTCCTGATCCACCAGTGTGTTGAGGCTTCCCAGGAGGATCATTGACCTGGAGCCAGACCAAGGAGACTATGGGGGAGTGATGGGGAGGGGTAGATTTGGTTTTCTGCCTCGGTCACCAGCAGCTGGAGAGAGTGGCCACCAGCAAAGAAGCCTTGGAGGCTTTGTGTGAGGTGGGAGGAGCTGGACAGTGGGGGCCAGCCCTCCCTCAAAAGAGGCGTTGCACATAGAGGATTTCTCACGCTGGGACTCTGGGCAAGTCAGGTCTTTTTTATGGCCTCAGTTTTCTTATCCCTGCAATAAAGTGGGGGCCAGGTACCCAAATGATGCATCTCCAAGGCCTCTTCTGGCATGAGTGGTAGAAGATTCTAGATGTGAGGACAAAAAGCACTAGGACCAAAGGCAGCCTGAGAGAAGGTCCTGGGGTGTAGGAGCTGTGGCTGTTTTGCAGTTCTGTGATCGTCATGTAATTGAGTGGCACTTACGTCTGAGCAGTTAGCTTAGTCAGTTTCTGCCCTTTGGTTGGTACCCTCCTCACTATGGAGGAGAAAACATAACACCTCTCTAGCTTTTGCTGGGTAGGTGTCAGCAGGGCTGAGAGCCAGAAGAGGATTTCTAAAAGTGGAAAAAAATCTCCCACCCAGGGAGTTGGCAGGCCTTGGCCTTAGAAAAGGCTGTTTCCAGAATGCCTGTGAGGACATTCAGGACTGTTAAGGGTGCAGGAAGAGGGCCCTGCTCATATGCAGAATGAAGTAAATTCTGCTTTTCCGGAGGACTGTTGTAGCAATATCTAGAGAAAGCAAAAATGGTCACAGCCCTTGCTTCACCCATAGGATTGAACCCTATAGGGCAGGAGTCCCCAACTCCGGGGCCATGGACCGATACTGGTCTGCGGCCTACCGGGCCGCACAGCAGGAGGTGAGCAGCGGGCAACTGAGTGGAGCTTCATCTGCCTGCCTCTCCCCATCGCTCGAATTACTGCCTGAGCCATCCCCCCACCCCCCCGACCCGTGGAAAAATTGTCTTCCATGAAACCAGTCCCTGGTGCCAAAAAAGGTTGGGGACCGCCGCTATAGGGTACAAAAGTTCACCAAATGTACAAGCATGTTCCTTTTAGCACTGTTTATAATTTTAAAAGAAAACTGAAACAAACAAAATATCCAGCAATAGAGCTGTGGTGCAGTTGTGGTTCAGCCTCTTGATGGATTCGGAGGTAGCAGTTCAGAAGAATGGGTGGATCTTGTGTGCTGATATGGGACAGTCCTCAAGATATAAGTGAAATGAGCAAGGTGCTGAAGTTAGTAAAGTGTGGCCCACAGGCCAAATTCTTGTTGTCTGTTTTTGTATGGCCTACGAACCATACATATGTAAACTATTTACATTTTTACATGGTTGAAAAAAATCAAAAGAAGATTATTTTGTGCCATATAAAATTATATAAAATTCAGGTTTCAGTGTCTGTAGCATTTTATTGGAACACATCCATACCCATTCATTTAAGTATTGCCTATGGCTGCAGTCTTGCTACTATAGAATAGAGTAGTTGTGACAAAGCCTAAAATAGTATCTGGCCCTTTATAGAAAAGGTGTGCCAACTGCTGGCATATAGTATGATTCCTTTTGCGTGTTCACGTATCAAAGTTACTGCCTGTGGTCTTCCCCCGGAGGTGGTTACCCTTGTGGAGAGATGGGGGCAGGAAGGGAGATTTGCATTTTGTGTCATTCTGTTCAATTTTGATTTTCTAACCTCTCTGTGTACTTATTTTGTTTCATTTTTTCATTTTTTATTTATTTTTAAATAAATTTATTTATTTATTTTTGGCTACGTTGGGTCTTCGTTGCTGTGCATGGGCTTTCTCTAGTTGTGGCGAGCGAGGGCTACTCTTCGTTGCGGTGTGTGGGCTTCTCACTGCAGTGGCTTCTCTTGTTGTGGAGCACGGGCTCTAGGCGCATGGGCTTCAGTAGTTGTGGCACACGGGCCTAGTTGCTCTGTGGCATGTGGGATCTTCCCAGACCATGTCCCCTTCACTGGCAGGTGGATTCTTAACCACTGCGCCACCAGGGAGTTCCCCTTATTTTATTTTTTAAAGTCAGTGGGGCTTTTAGTAGGGATATCATGGAATGTTCTTTGTAATTTTATGCTTTTTTTTTTTTTTTTTTTAAATAATGCTCATTGAGGAAAGGAGAGCAGGAGAAACATGGCCTGGTTTGAGGTTTTTCTTTCTTTCCAGGCAGGGGCCACCTGCCTGCTCTGTGCTCCTGCTGTGGAAACTAATCTACTCAGCAGTAGCACTCTGAGGCATTTTTCTGGACCTGCACTGGCTTGGCTAGCCCCATCCTTCCCTGGCTTGCTCCCCCAGGGAGTGACCTCTGCAGGCCACTGGTTGGAGGCAGCCAGCCCTGGGCCAAGGGCTCTTGCACCCAGGGCCCTTCCCTGCTACTCCAGAATAGCGTCCCTATGGAGAGCCTCTGCAGTCTGCTTCTCTAGTTTCATTCTTTAGAAATTTCTCTAGTTGGGGAGGGATTAGCAGCTATGCCCTGCTTGAATGGCAGGATGGGCCATGCGACTAGAATACCAGCTCCCCCAGGAGGCCGGTTTGGAGGCAGAGGACAGAACGGCAGAGCCTGCTGGGAAAGGACAAGGGTCACAATAGGGCTGGGAGGTGCAGCGAGCTGGAGGGGCCCCTGGAGGCCCTGTGGTCCAGATGGCTCATGGCTCCGGAGGAGAAACCAGGCCAGAGAGGAAGAATTTGCCAGAGATTCCCCCAGCCAGTGGGCTGGCGGAACTGGGGCTCAAGGCCGGTTTCCTGACCACCATCAGCAAGTGGACTTGAGCTCAGATTATGGGCATTCTCTACTCCACCTAAACACGGCCATGAGGCTGAGAAGCCCCAGGCAGTTGTGGACTCCTGCCTGGTCAGTCTTGCTTTATAGTCAGGGGTCATATATACCCCACCCACTTGTTAGACACACTGAGCCCTTACCAGCTCTGGCTCCCATGTGTGTAGTAGGCTCAGTAAATGTTTGTCAAGTGGAGACATCATTGTGAGCCATTGGGACACCCACTCAGCCAACCGGAACTCCCTCGGGGATTTGTTAATGAGGCCACCTCCTCCACAGCTTCCCCCCACCCCAACCCCATGTGCTGACGGCACCCAGAGTCCTTTTTTCTAGAGTATTCCCACCACCCCCATGCTCAGAGTCATGCCAGCTTCTTGGCTGGCCCCCAGGCCCCGGGCACTACCAGTGTCAACACTGGGAGGCCCAATGTCGGGGTCTTCTGCTGTGTGTGTCAGCCCAGAGGACTAAGCCACTAAAACTCTGGGTTCCTTGCCTTGTGCCGGGTTAAGTCATAGCCGGTGTTTCCTCTTTAGAGTCCTCGTCAGTCTCCTGTGGAGCCATCATCACATGCCCTACTAGAAACACCTGCTCTTTTCTAGCCACTGAGCTGGGGGTTCCAGCTGGGGCTCTTCTTTCCTTGTATATGCCAGAGCTGTGCTATCTAACACGGTAGCCACTAGCCACATTCAAATTTAAATTTAAATTATTAAAATTAAATAAAACCAAAAGTTCAGTTCCTTTGTCACACCAACCACACCTCAAGTGCTCAATAGCAACATGTGGCTAGAGGCTGCCATACTGGACAGCACAGGTGTGACATGTTTCCTTCACTGCAGAGAGTTCTAGTGGATGATTCTGTAGAGAGTGGTTCTCAACTGGGGCAGTTTTGCCTCCTAGGGAACACTGGACAATGTCATTTTGGTTGTCCTACTTGAGGAGAGGGTGCTACTGGCTCATGGTTGTAATGGATAGAGGCCAGAGATGAGGTTGGAGGTGGACATTCAAGCCATGGGATTTATCTCATCCTGTGGCTGTGAAAGTGCTTCTCCACAGATCCCTTTGATATCTGTCCCAGAAGCAGCCTGGGCCAGACCAGGGGCCTAAAAGTAAAAATGGAAGTATTGCCCCAAATTCTGTTTTCCATTTCCCCTCCCTGACTCCCCAGGAGCCCCAGATGGGATTGCTGATGTATTTTCAACAGAGAAAGGAACACCAGACTTGCCAATTGGTTTCAGGAAGAAATCTCTATAAATGCTAAGCAAAATGCAGGCAGCTTATGTAATAGGGTCTGGCCAAGCCTTGGTCACATCACACAGAAGTTCAGGTTAAAAATATTAAGACATAAAAACTGTTGGCCAGGGTCTCGCCAGGGGGCCAAGCACAGAGCTGCCTTTCAGGAACTCTGATGTGTGTGAGAGATTGTTTTAATGTCCAGCCCCGCTTCTACGATGACCCAGGAGGGTGTAAGAGAAAGCCAAGGAGGGTTCCTGTCCTCAGGAGTTTTCTGCTCTGCCGAGACTCCTTAGCATTTGCTGAGGGAAAGGTCAGGGTGAATGAGTGACTAGCCCAAGTTATTTAGTATCTCAGAAGGTAACACAACATGCCTTCTTTTTTTTAATGTGTGCCAACCCAGGGCCTAGCTCTTGGCTCCCAGGACCTTTTTACCGAGTGAATGAAAATGAAAGAACAAAGCCCACAGGACTGAAGAATCAGATCAAGTGACATACTTCTAAAACCAGAAAAACTAGCCTGGGCTTGCCAGACAACACTGGGGTCAGGGTCACTGCCAAGGAGAGGTGGCTGCTTGATAGGGGTCAAGGGAGGGACATTGGGAAGGATGGGCTTATTACATACTCTTCACATTACTCTTTAGGAAAGACATTTACCCCAAGAAGCTCCCTAACAATGACAGTGTAACCTGGGAGGGTAGCCAGAGACGGATAGATTGAGAGACTAGGGGAAGATCTTAAGGGGAAGATCTCAAGCTGCAGCTATGGACCAGGGTGGGAGGCCTACTTGGACCCCTGGTTGGAATTCCCCAGGAGCCAGGGGGAGACTGTGAGGGGGATGCAGAGGGAAGGAAAAGGTAGAGCTGAGAGGGAGGAGGGAGCCCCTGAACAGGGCCATCACCAAACTGGGTATGTTTTTGAAGGCTGGCCCTAGGCACAATCCTCACTTTGAGAACTGGCAGGCCGTTTGGGAGTTGGGGAGAGTAGGGGAACTCGATCTTCAGGAAGCAGCTTTCCAAATTTCAGAATAGAGAGAGGATGAACTGGGGTGATCTTAAGTGGCAAATTGTTCAGGATGGTCAGGAAGCTCCTAGAAATGAAAGAAAGTAGTCCTCTTAAGGAAAAGAAGGCAGTGACCAGAAACTGATATGTCTGTTGAAGCCATCTGTTGAAGGAAACTGGAAAGCAGTTAAATGGAAAGGAGGAACATATAACCAAAGATAAAGGTAGAATATGGTCCAGAGGTCACCAGAGTGAGCTGAAGCCTGCAGTGAAACTCAGAACGACCAAGAGGGCTCTTACATATATTTAGAAAAAGAGCAATGGAACAATGCCTGGTCCTGGAGGCCAATGGTATAACATTAGTGGGGGGACAGAAAGAAATGGCAGGGACTCTTGAGTCCACTTGGCTTCCATTGTTTTCTTTTGAGTTTGAAAAAGGACCAATGGTGGCAGAAGAGACTTGAACCCAAGTTGGGTGATTCATCTCCTGAACTTGGCAGGTTCTGTCCTGGGGTGCTGAGGTTGTGGTTGGTGACCTACAGGATGTGTGGGAAACAGCAGAGGGGCTAGAGGCTGGAGATGACTAATGTCCATTTATCAAAAAGGCGGAAGAGGTAGGCTCCACAAATTAGAAAAAGCTTGTGAGCCCTTAGAAAAGCACTTAGAAAATGGTTGTTACTGGGGTTTGATTGGGCTCACTGGGGACAAGCCATATCAATTTTATTTTATTTTATTTTGGATATTAGAGTATTTTTGGATTTGGTGAGGGCTTTGATGGAATCTTAGGACATCCCCCTGGACCACCTGGTAATGTTATCAGCATGTTTATAATCAGGGAAAGATCCTACTTGGAAAGGGTTCATTCTTGATTCTTTCCCACCCCAGCCGCCCAACCTGTGGACCTTGGCGAAGGGCTCTGCTCTTGACCTTGTCCTTTTCATCATTTGGATTTGTGTCTTGGGGCTACTGATGGTGGTACTGGCTGAGAACAGGCCAGGAGGAACAGGATTGAAATTTTTGGAGCTCTTTACATAGACTGAGCAAACACTGGGCCAACTCTGGAAAGGTGGGATGCACCAGGGAAATGTGAGGGGCTACATTTGGGAAAGTAACAACGCAAGTACAGTTTGGGGCTTGTGGTTTAGTAGCAACATGGGTGAAAAGAACTTGTGAGGTTTTGCTGATTGCAAACCCTATATACTTCAGTAGGAGGATGTGGCTTCCAGGAGAGCTGATGTGGGCTCAGGCTCCATTGACTTATACTCAGTGGATGCCAGGGACATGAGACTTCAGGTTCCCTGAGCCTAACAGGTTGCCACCTTCTCAGAGCTCTGTAGGCAGAAGAGATGGCTCCTACCTCTGAGTTCTTCAGTTTGGGGAAATTTCATTTTATTTCTTTTGTAATTTTCACCCCTCTATTTTTATGTTCTCCCTTTCAGGAACTCATTATTAGTCAGATTTTGGACCTCTTGAGTTGGTCTTCTGATCTCATCTTTTTTTTTTTTTGGGCTGTGCCATGCGGCATGTGGGATCTTAGTTCCCCAACCAGGGATCAAACCCTTGCCCCCTTCAGTGGAATCGTGGAGTCTTAACCATTGGACCACCTCATCTTTTTTAATAGTATTATCCATCTCTTTATCTTTCTCTTCTACTTTTTGGAAAATTTCTTCTAAACTTATATTGAATTTTTTATTTGACTATTTATAATTTTAATTTCCAAGAGTTCCTTTTTGTTCCCGGAATGTTCATTAAAAAAAAAAAATCTGATCCTGTCTGATCTAATCTGATCTGTTAATGCTTCCTTCCACTTCCATATCTTATGTGTTGATATATCTTAACTGCTGGGTTTTTGTTTATGTTTTTGTCCTCTTCTCTTTGTTTTGGTGATTCATACCTTTAAAAAAATCCCTTTACTTTTATTTCAGTGGGCTTTTGAGAGGGAGTAGAGTTTAATCCACTTTATTTAACTGAAAGTTTATTCTTTTATTTAAGCTTTATATATCTTTTTGTCTTAAATGTGTCTTTTCAGACACATTTTGATGTGATTGATGGATTTTAAAACATCCAGTATGAGAGTCTGAATTTTGATTAGGGAGTTTAGCCAATTATATAATTACTATAATTGCTATTCTATTAGGACTTCTTCCATCTTATTTAATGCTTTCCGCTTATCATGTGTTCTCTCTGCTTTTTTTTTTTCTCCTTTCCCTATCCTTTATTGTGTAGATTGAATTTTCTTCTGCTGTTTCGAAAGTTATATATTCTTCTTCTTGTGGTTAGTTCTAACTTACTATGCCCCACACCTTACGTCATTACTGTCTTGTGTCTTAAGAGTCTCAGCACCATCCTGCCTTTCACTGCTCTCCCTGTGCTGGTCCTGTGACATCTTCAGGGCTGGGTTCCATGGAGGGACAGCAGCCCTGTTCATTTGCCATCTTGTTCAGAACTGGACCAGGCTCGTTCAGGGCTATCCTAGAAGGGACTCCCCAGCTCAAAAGGAGTTTGGTTTAAATGACCATTAAAGAGGTCCCTCAGGTTTTGTGCAAGTTTGGGGGATGGTAGGTTCCAAGAGGGAGTGAGTGGGAGAATGGACAAATCTGAGAGCTCTTCAGCAGAGCTGGGAGCACCAGACCTTTTGAAGTTCTTCTGCAGTCTGCCTCTCTGAGATTTCTACTCCCTGGTTCCAGCTTTACTCCTAGGTACTGTGCAGAACAGTGTCTGATAACCCACAAAAGGCAGGAAACAAATGAGGAGAGGGAGCCTTGGTGAGATGATAGGGAGGAGCAGGGACTAGGTTGAAATGGCATGGGCACGGCCCATCCAAAGAGGCAGCCCCACCAAGTCCCACCAAGTCATTCTCAAGCAGGAATGTGGGCCCAGCAGTGCCAGAGCACTCAGTTTTGTTTTGTTTTTTTATAAATTTATTTATTTTACTTATTTTTGGTTGAATTGGGTCTTCGTTGCTGCGCGTGGGCCTTCTCTGGTTGCGGCGAGCAGGCTTCTCATTGCGGTAGCTTCTCCTGTTGCGGAGCACGGGCTCTAGGTGCGCCGGCTTCAGTAGTTGTGGCTCTCAGGCTCAGTAGTTGTGGCTCACGGGCTCTAGAGCACAGGCTCAGTAGTTGTGGCTCACAGGCTTAGTTGCTCTGCGGCATGTGGGATCTTCCTGGACCAGGGCTTGAACCCGTGTCCCCTGCATTGGCAGGCAGATTCCCGACCACTGCGCCACCAGGGAAGTCCCAGTCAGGTTTTTAAAAGGAGCCAGGAAATTGGATTTTCTGTGTGAAATCTCCCAATTTGTATATTTTGGCTTAAAAATGTTTATAACCCGGGGCTTGCCTTGTGGTCCAATGGCTAAGACTCCGTGCTTCCACTGCAGGGGGCGCAGGTTCGATCCCTGATCGGGGAACTAAGGTACCACGTGTTGCCTGGCGCAGCAAAAAAAAAAAAAAGTTTATAACCCCATGCAGGCCAAAGAGCACATCTAGCCCAGACACTGCCACCCATGACCCTTGCTCTGGTTAGTTGATGATTCTGTCCTTGTCACCCTTGACTTTTTTCCCTCCTGGATAAATGTCCCCCAAAGATGTGATTTCCTACACCCCTCCCCTCCCAGCCACCTCTTCTGGGCCCCTTTAATCTGCATGCTTGTTAGTCTGACATCTCGTTTTACAAGTAATGGGAACTGGTCTAGTGCTGTTCACCCTATCATGTGCTGTTTCTGTCTGTTAAGCACCTTAACCATCCCTCTTGTTTGCGTTATTAATTTATCTGCTAAATGAGTAGTGTGAAGGTAAATATCACTCTTGCCCCATGAGTGTAGGGCACACAGGTTTGCTTTTCCTGGAGCCTGTCTGCAGCCAGAGCCCACGAAGCCTTGTTCCTAGAAGTACGGCAAGGGACTCTGCCTGCTTTCTCTCTGGGCCATGGCTGCAGACACCACATGCAGGACCCCAGCTCCCCAGTGCCTTGCCTGCAGAGGGCAGATCTGTGGCGTGGCCCAGAGCTCAGGACCTGTGAGCCTCCTTGGGGTGGCCCCTCCTGCCTGCCATGGCCTGCGTGGCCTTCTTGCCCTAATTTCCCTTCCTGTCTGTCTCTGCCTGAGCGGCAGGAGCCTGCAGCTTTATATACGCTGGGCAGTTGGTGACTCATTCCTCGGCAGCGCCTCAGATAGGGAAGTGAAACGGCTGCACCTGGTGAGGCCTGACCTTCGGGTGACAGCGGAAGTAGCTATGCAAACATGGGGCTCGCTGCCTCGGAGGGAGAAGTCCTCTGCACAGCCAGGCTGTGAGGAAAGCTCTTGCTGGCCTGGCCCCGTGTGGCCTCCAGGCCGGTGGCTCTGGTAAGTTTCTCTTTCCTTCTCCACCCCCACTCCACTTTTTCTTGGTGACAGCTGGAAGTAGCAGTGGTCACAACTGAGAGAGCCAAACATTTCTACAGTCCCCAGGATGTTCCTGTCACCCTCTACAGCGACGCTGATGAATGGGAGGTCAGTGCTGGGGGCCCCAGGGCTGAGTTCCATCATGTTTGTACCAATAGGATAGGACCATCCTCCCTGCAGCCTATGGCTCTGGTGGCCGGAGCAGACAGGCCAGGCTCAAGTCAGCGGTCAGGGCTCTCCGGGCAGAGGCAATGAGGAAAACATCTGTCTAGCTCTGGCCTGCAGGAGGCCCACAGTCTCCGCCCACCTCAGGCAGACCTCAGCTTTGGCCCTGGGCCTGAGGGTGAGTGTCCTTGTATTTATCTGGGCTGATGAAACCACAGAGGGGCTCTGTTCCCGCCACCCTTGTCCACGCGGCTCCCAGCGTCGGGGCTGTGGAGAGTGCCTCACTTCCCACGGCTGCCGGGCTCTGCTTTTGCTCTCCTGCAGAGGGGCGGGCACTGGCCGATTCACTAGACATCGAGTGTGGGCCTCACAGGGGTGCCCTGCCAGGCATTTTTAAACATTCTCAGCCTAGAACATTTCTGGCTGGCCCGTCTTCCCCACCCCGCCCCCTCCATTTCTCACCGCCCAGAGCCTTTCCACTGGCTTGGACAACCCAAGCATCCGCCTCAAGCAGACAGGCCAGGAGTTCCCTGCCAGATGTCAGTTCTCTTGAAAACCAAACCATAAAGGGAATAGCTCAGAGAGACAAGGGGCGTTTGTTTCCTCAGGGCTGGTTTCTCTCAGGCTGTTGGCTCCACAGCCAATGTTCACCAGCTTAGCTGCAAGAGGGGTGGCAGTGAACTTGGGCAGGGGTCTCTCAGGTGGTCTCCCTTGGGTTCCTGACTTAGTGTACCTGGTCTGTGTTGGCCCTCACCCCACCTGCCGCTCCTCCCTCCACACTGAGAGAATGGCCGGCCCGGTGACCCCACTTCCTTCCCTCTGCCAGATGTGGAAGTGCCGATCCGACCCAGTTCTCCACATTGACCTGCGGAGGTGGGCAGACCTCATGCTGGTATCTCCTCTCGATGCCAACACGCTGGGAAAGGTGGCCAGTGGCATCTGTGACAACTTGCTTGTGAGTGACTCCCTGGGCCCTCCTCCCTCCCTGGGCCTCACTCCCAGTTTGCTGAGCTGCAGACTGCTTCTGTTCTCACCTTGGAATCCCTTTATGGTGGGCCTGTTTGCTCGGAACACAGTCCCCTGGACAACCCTCCACCTGGCCTCACCTGTGCTCCAGCAAGTGGGTAGAAGGCCTGGTCCTGATGGGTTGACTCGACTTGCGGGTGCCCTCTGAGGGTGTCCACCTCTCACCTGCCCCCCGATGCTCAGCTGCTCTTTCTTTGTCCATAGTTCATGGGCTGTCCTCAACATGCTCTTCTGCTGGTCTCCCTGCCCAACCCCGTTGCCTGCCCACCTTAGCTCTGCCTTCCCATCAGGACCTGGATATCCACATGGGTAATCGGATAAGAGCGTTTACTTCCGCACGGATCTCTCAGGCACACTTGTCTCTCCTGTAGCTTTAGCCACAAAGCTGAGATGTGGTTTTCCTGTATATTATGGAAAGCTTAAAGGGGAAGAAAGGAGAAAGGACGAGAGGCCCAAGGTGGAGGAGAGGAAGAGAAGTCCAGCTGTACAGAGTGGGGATTGTCTTAGGCCTGGGGGACCTCCAGGGAGCTGTTGTCCTTAAAGAGCCTTTGTTTACATGATCATCTTGGGAAGACTGGGTGTGGTCCCCCTCCCTCTCCCTTATCATCCCTCTTCCCTCATCCATTGAGCTTTAACTTGCCATGTGTCAGGCCCTGTGTGGAGGGACACAGAGGACACAGGGAGCTGACAGTCTGGAAGGAGAGGGTTTTTAGAGTATGCTCTGGTGTGTGGTACAGTCAGTCCTTTGACAATGGCGTCACCACCTTGCACGGTACTGGGCATGTAGTAGGCATTCAGGAAATGCTTATTGTATGTATGAGGCAATCAGTCATTTTACTTTGGCTAACAGCCAAAGTAAATGAAGTGACTAACGAAGCTGGGTCAAGGTTTTGGGGGTTAGATAGGATGTTAGTCTCCTCATATGCTTGTTGATTGGTGCTTAAGGTACTTCTCAAAGAAGCTGCTAGTGATTTAAGCATCATTTGAAATAGAGCACAGGTGATCAGAAGAAGAGCAGCACACAGATTGCGTGGCAGGCGCAGGGGTGGGGGAGTGCAGAGGAGGGCAGGCCTAGGAGCAGTGTTATCAAGAAGGCTTCCTGGTGGGGCTAGTGCCTGGCTGACAGGACGGCGGAGCAGGTCAGGCTCCTGGCCATTTTCATCTAAGTGCGTCAGCATTGTGTGTAACCAGCACCATCTCACCAGATCTCCAGGCTTCCCACTGGTCGGTCAGTAGCCAGCTGATGTGACAAAGCACGCCAACCTCTAGGAGCTAAGCCCCGGCCCGGGCCAATTCTCTGAGGGCTCCTTCCTTACTCCTGAAAGCTCTGCTTCCCTCTTTTCTTCAGTGCTGCCACCACTCCCTGAAATCTTTGGGGTTCCCTCCTACTGAGTTGGCTGAGCAGTGGAATATGTTCCCAGGACCAGCCCTGAGGCCCTTTGCCTCAAAGGTTTCCCTTGAAGGTGCAAGTATTTCAAAGAACTGCAAATCTTACACTGCTGTCATCATGGTCTGTGGCTCTGTGCTCTCTCAAAAGATGTTTTGTCCTTATATCCCCCAAAAGAAGCTTGCCCTGCTTCCTCCCTCCTTCAGATCATCTCCCTTTCCAGTGTCCAGAGCTTGGGGTGTCATTAGAGCAGTGCACTAGGTATGAACCTGTGTTCCCAGTCTCAGGGCCCTTGGCCTGGGTGATGTGCATCTCTGTCTGCCCTCTGGCCCACTCAGGCTCTAGCCCTTCTTTGTGCTAAATAACCAAGCAGATCCAGAAAGAGGAGGTGACTTCCCTGGGTCACCAGTATAGCTGGCAGCTGGTCTCCTGACCCGGATCCAAGCCTTCTCTCCACCCACGCGGATTCCCAGGGGCAGAGCCTGAGGTGCTGCACACAACATGGGCCAAACAGAAGTGACTGTGGGAACTGATGCCTCCTTTCGGCCCTCTTGCGCTGGAAGGTTTGGAGGAGCTGTGGTTTGTCCAGGAAGCGCTGAGTTTTGAGATGAGGTGGGAAAAGCTAGAGAGGTGTGGGGCATGGAGATGTTGAGTTTCTGCTCCGGTTGCTGTGCTTCCCTTTGAGGTCATTTAGAACCCCAGCCCTGCCAACACCCGCCCCACACGCAGTCAAGGGACTCTTCTAGGTATGCTCATGACTTCTGCAGAAGCAGCAGGTGGCACAGGGCCAAGAGGAAGTGTGGACTGAAACTGTCCACTCATAGCCAGGTTGCCTCATTGTGAGGACTTGGTGGGAAACAAACGCTGTGTCTGGGATGACGCAAGCCCCCAGATCCTGAGGCTGTGTGCTGACCAACTTCCTTCCTGTCCCCAGGAGAGGGCAGGGGCACTGAGGAGGGCAGGCATTTTCCCTGGCGTGTTCGTGGCATTGTTCTCTGGACTCCCCCTCTTATTGCAGACAGGCTCCACTTCAGGGAAGGGGTGTGCCAGCCGCTGTCTCCCTGAGGGGCCCACAGCCTAGGCAGAGGCGCCTGAAGCAGTCAGAGCCCAGGGGAGCACACTCCTGTGGGGCCCAGAGCTTATTTCTCCCCGAGGCAGCCCCTGGCCCAGGGAGCCTATGCCTGTAATAATAACAGGAGCTACTACTTCTGGAGCCTGTACTTTGTGCCAGGCCTTGTGCAAAGACCTTTATAAGTATTCTCACCCTCTGCCCTCAAGACCACCCAGTGAGAGGGCTTTTGCAGAGAGGAAGCTGATACTCCCGGCATGAAAGAACTTGTTCAAGTTCTCATGGTTAGTAACAGCAGATAGCACAGCAAGATTTGAACCCAGGTCCACGTGATTGCAAAGCTCACAGTGCTAAAGACTCTGTGAGCTGGTCTGTCCCTTTCATAGCTGCTCTGGTATGTGACTTGGTGGGATGGCCTGGACATCGGGAGGTAGTGAGGTTGCACGATGCAGTGGAGGATGGCATGGGCGGTGTGCAAAGCCTTGCCCTGGATCATCGTCTGGTGTGTCTTTGGGTAATGGCTCACCTCTGGGAAGTACAGCTTCCCCTCTGTGAAATGGGACAGCAACTTCTTTACAGGGTCGCAGTGAGGGTTCATGAGATAACACGTGGGAGAGGGTTTTGTCATGTGGAAGATGTTGTTTTCATGGCCAAGCTTTAGTTGGCCTCAAGTAGAGCTGGTGTCAGGATAGATGAGCCCACCTGCTGGGCAGTCTGGTCCTTAGCTTTGTGGGAACCGCAGGCCTGCCCCCAGCTGCCCAGGGTTGCTTCAGTCTGTGAGGTGTGGCTGACTGTGAGGAAGACAGAGGCTTGGGCAGAGGGAGCCCTTTCTGCACAGTAAGGGAGGTCTGCTTGGAGGTGGCTAGGCCATTGCTAGCATTGGTAGAGCACCTCCTGTGTGTAGGGCCCTGTGACAGAGCCTATGGGGAGGTGAGAGGGACCAGGAGACACAGCCCCACCCTCAAAGTATGAGACAGCTCCCTTCAGACAGTGGCTCCCAGTCATCCCAAGTCCTCAGCTGGCTGTGGCCCAGAAGCAGAGGGTAGGATTTGGGAAGGCCAGGGAGGGGTGGCAGGCAGAGCAGCAGGCACCCCCTACCTTTTTCACAGACCTGTGTCATCCGGGCCTGGGACCGCAGCAAGCCCCTGCTCTTCTGCCCGGCGATGAACACCGCCATGTGGGAGCACCCCATCACCGAGCAGCAGGTGGGCCAGCTCAAGGCCTTCGGCTATGTCGAGATCCCCTGTGTGGCCAAGAAGCTGGTCTGTGGAGACCAAGGTGGGTGTCTGGCCAGGCTCACAGCTCATTCCCACAGCCTGGGGCCGCGGCAGGGCTCAGCTTCAGATCCCAGCCTGTTGTGACCTCCAGCTCAGCTTTCTCATCTGGGAAATGGAAGTGGTAATTCCTGTCTCTCAGAGTTGTTAGGTAAACTGCCTGGTATCCTCCCTGGCATGCAGCCCATACAGTTCAAGATGGCTGCTGTAACTATTCCTGGGGCCTGTCCCGGGGGTGTCTCGGAAGGGACTTGCTGGGTCTGCCTCAGGCCTGGTCCTGGCCTTCTCAGGCACTGGGCTCTGGGTGGGACACTCGGGGAGCAGTGGGTGAGGGTGGGTGGGGGACGGTCCCCTGCTTCAGTCTGCAGGGTCATAGCCGAACTCTGCTCCCTAGGTCTGGGGGCCATGGCTGAGGTGGGCACCATTGTGGACAAAGTGAAAGAAGTCCTCTCCCAGCACGGTGCCTTCCAGCAGAATTGAACCCGGGGATTTCTGTCACGCATGTCCCTCTGAACTCAGGTGTTTTCAGGCCAAGTTGGTGAAGAAGGTGGACTTTGGCAAGATATGGTGAAGACTTCTGCATTTGTTGAGTAGTGGTCTGGCCTGGGCCTGCTCGGGAGCCTCCCCAGGAGCGTGACCTGCCCCAGGTTAAACTAGACCAAAGGCCCAGGTCCCAACTCCTTTCAACCAAGAGACACCCGCTTTCTGGAGTTCCTCCCCACCTTTTCCTGGGATGGGCACAGCAAGCCAGGGGAGCAAGCTGCTGTATTGTTCCTGTGCTCTGGGAAGGGGACTTAGGAATGACCGAGAAACCTCCATCCAATGTTGTGCCCAGGAACTGCTTTTAGAAAGAGCCACAGCTGGAGATCCCCAGACCTTTGGAGCTTCAGCTTCTTGGTGGGGTGCAAGGAAGACTGCGAGGTGGCAAGGCCCTGAGATTTCCCACAGACCGTGCTGTGAGATCGGGGGTACTGAGAATAAAGAAAAGTGACTCTTTGGGAGACTCTGTCCTTCCTTTAGAGCCTCTCTGTGGTCTTAGAGATCCGGGGCGGGGGAAGGGCCTAGGCTGGCAACTGACTGACTGTCCTTAGTTCCTATATCGTATGGCAGGTAAGGGCAAAGCGTTCAGAAGCCAGACAGTCCCTAGTTCAAATCCAGCTCTGCCGCATACTAGCAGTGGGACTAGGGCTCAGGGCTCAGCCTTTCTGACCCTCACTTTCCTCATGGAGTTGTTGAGAGGATTAAATGAGATAATGTATGCAAAATGCCTACCCTACTACCTCTCACATAGTAAATGTCAAGTAAAATGGAAGTTAAAGCTAGATATGTATTCATACCAGTGAGCTTTTCTAACGTTTACTGAAATAGACTGTCTCATTTTGGGAAAAATAAAATCCCCGACCCTAGGCTGACATGCACTTTATACAAGTGACAGGCACACAGCCAGCAGGGCTGGAATCTGACCTGGAACCCAGGCCCCTTGCTTCCTGGTGTCCTCCTCATCAGCTTTTCTGTGCCTGAGATGGGGACCTCGGTGTCTGTCCCTCCCCCTGCCCCCACAGTGGCACACATGGATGGGGGAAGCAGACTCCAGAGAGACACATGTTCTGCCCTAGAAACCCTCCGCTACCCTGCCTTTGACCTACTGCTGTTTGATGGCTGCTGTGGGTTGGGGCTTGTTTGACTGTTTGGAGCTGAGGTTGGGGCTGCCTTCCTGCCCTCTTGCCTTCCAGGCCGGGGTGAGCGGGTACCCCTTGCATGCCCTCGGACCACTGGGGAATAGAGGCGCCTTAGAAGGGCCCAGGAAGCCTGCTGGCTGGAACCAAGCCTCCAGCAGCCTCTAAGAGCCTTTATCTCTATAGCACTTGACTTAATCAAGTGATCCTTTGGGATAAAATTGTCTTAGGGCACTAAAGAAAATATAACTAAAATGGTAGCATCAAGAACCAACTTCTTTGGCTGGTTTGGGGGTCGGGCATGGTGAGGGCCTGGACAACTGAAATCCAGAGGCAATCCCAAAGTTCTGTTTAAGTGTTTTCCAACTTCCCTCCTTCTGTCCACATCGCCCTTCCTTTCCCTCAGCAACCTCCTAATGAATGGTGAGGCTTCCAGTTTTAACAGAAACTGCTGCTGAGTGCTTGCTGTGTGCGAGGCTCTGTGCTGGGCACTTTAGCGAGGACAGTTGCTCAGGACACCTGCTACAAAATGCCTGTTTTAAAAAGTCACAGGAGCAGAGAAGTTCGTAGGCCTGTCTGTGGCCGCTCATAGTGGGACTGAGCCTTGTTGGCTAGAAGGAAAGAGATGTCCCCATGAACACGGGCCAGCTGGGGTCCACCCCTCCATCACGGCAGTCCCGCATCCTGTCGCCCATTCTGAATGAGGGTCTGGATGAATGGGCGGGGGCTGAAGAGCCCAGCTATTTCCTGAGCCAGGCTGAAGCTGAGGGGAGGGCAGGTAGTATCTGAGCTGCATTTACCTGGCCCCATCTGCCAGCGGGGTGCTGAAGTGGGCGTGATAACCACTGATAACAGTAAAAGTCAGAGCTCTTGTAGTTGTCATCATCTTGGGTAGAAATGTTTCTCAGAGAAGGTGCTAGCTTCCCTGATGATTTTTATAGAATTCTGGAAGTTTGACAGAACAGAACATTTGGGTTTGAAATTCTCAGTCTTGTTTGGCAGCCTGGAGCCTCTAGGCTGCCGTGGCTGCTGCTGGGCAAGAGGCAGAAGCCTTAGAGCCAGGGCCCAGCCTCCACACTGGATCGTCTCCAGCTCTTCCTCCACACGGCTGATGTGTCCCCCTGCCACCTCCCCACTGCCTCAGGGTAAGGCCCTGACTTTGGGGCAGTATCCTGTTGGCCCTCGGTAATCTGGCCCCTGTCTACTTTCCTAGCTCCACCCCTTACCACACACCAACCCTGCAGGGCTCCTTGTTCTCTTGCCAGACTGGACAACTTTGACCGAGCCCTGTTGCTACTTGCCTTTGCACATGCTGCCGCTTTTACTGGAAGACCATTCTTCCCCTGGCTGCCTCCTACGCATGCCTCTGGATGTACCTGGGTGCCACTGCCTTTGGAAAGCCTTGCCCGGCCAACTCAGGCTGGATTAGGTGGTCCTAGCCCAGGCTCCCATTGTGCCCCCTCTTATTTACTATACCATGGAATTGCAATAGTCAGTTTATGTCTCCCTAAAACTGGAATCTCCTGGAGGGCAGGAGTTGTCCTGTTCCTCACAAAACCTGGCAAGTCATTCCAAGCTTTTTTGTACTGACAGAATTTTTAAAAGCTTTTTGTGTGTGTGTGTGTGTGTGTGTGTGTGTGTGTGTGTGTGTGTATTTAGGGGGTTGGGGGGTGTCTTGCTCATTTCTGAGCCAGGCACCCAACCTAGGAGCCATAAAAGCAAAGATTGATAAATTTGACTATAGAAAAATAAACAATTCCACCTAGCAACAGCCCAAAGGCAAGGTCAAAAGACAACAAACTGGGGAAATTATCTACAGGTCATATAACAAAGGGCTAAATCCTTTAATATACAAAGAGTTCCTCTACATTGATTAGAAGAAGGCGAAGAACACAAAAGAAAAGTGAACAGAGGATAAAAACAGAGTCCACATAAACACGCGCACACACACACACACACACACACACACACACACACACGACTATAAAAGCTATTCAGCCACCTTCACGAGGAGAGTGGTGCAAATCAAACTACACTGAAATGAAAGTTTTCACATACTAGGTTGGTAAGGGTGTTAGGAGATCGCACCCTCGTACTTTGCTTGTTGGAGTGTAAAATGATACAACCTCTTTGGAGAACAATCAAAATTACATATTCACCTTACCTTTTGGCCCAGCAATTCTACTTCTAGGGATTTGTCCCACAGATACACTCACATATATGACATTAAATCTGAACAAGGCTATTCTTTGCAGCATTGCATATGGTAGTAAAAGACTGGAAACACTCTCCCCATCTAACAACGGAAGGTTGGTTAAATAAATCAGGGTCATCCCTGCACTGGAACACCACACAGCCGCAAGACAAAGAGTGAGGAAGGTCTCTAGGCCTGATACAGGATGATGTCTGAGATACATTGTTTAACAAAATGCAAGATGGAGAACAATATGTATTGCATGTTAGCTTGTGTATTTAAAAAATGAGGGGAGAAAAGGAGGATCTATTCGTATTGGCTTGTATTTGCTGGAATACTTATTGAAAAATAAATAAGAATCCAGTCCATTGTTTGCCTCGCAATGGGGGAACTGGGTGGTTGAGAAACAAAGGTGGGAGGCTGACTTCATTTTAAGTTTTGAGCCAGATGAATATATTATCCACCACAAAAGCCACAATTACATACATTTTTTAAAGGGTTCCCTCTGCCCTTTATCCAGAAGTTCTTAAGAATGACTTGGCAGGGGCATCTGGAGATTTCCATCAAGGCCTTTGGAGTAGAAACGGTTTGTTTTTCTCCTCAGGAGCTCATAGAGGAAGATGACTTCTGAGTATCCCTGGGTGCTCCCTATAAGCCTTTGAGGTCTCTGATCTCAAGGAGCTTATGGTCTTATGGGAAGAAGACTCAAGGCTTTAAAACAATCAAGTGACAGAGAAAATCAAAAGTGAGACTGTGTGGCACAGACTCTGTGAGTGCCGTGATTCAGAATTGAGAAGAAGCCAGGGTGGGCCCTTTGGAGGGAGTGGCACTCAGGCTGGTGCTCACTGGCGGGCCAGCGTAGTTAGAGTGCAGGCAAAGGTGGAGATGCACTGCCACGTGCTCGATGTGGGATACCTGGATGGGATCTTAGACTCCATGTGCTGAAGTCGGAGCTGTACAGCAGGGGAGCCACATGGTGAGTATGGAGTGCAGTAAAGATCAGCTGCGTGGTACGTGCAGAACAGATGGGAGACTTGAGAAGCTGGAGTCAGGGAGGAAGCCAGATGCTAAGTCAGGGAAGCCAGGCTGTGCTGAAGGCCTTGGCCACACCCATGGTTCTAGAAAGGGAAGGGATGCAAAAGTGAGTGATGACGTGAAGGAAAATATTAGAAAGTATAAAAGCCACAGTCCTGTGGCAAATGGGGGGAAGGAGATCTTAATGACAATTGTGTACATGGTGGTGCAAGACTTATTAATGGTTCCCGGTCTCACCCACTAAAAAGAATTTTGCTTTGCTTACCACAGTCTTTTCTTTCAGGATTGTTCAGCCTGCCCTCATGGTTCCCGGACATTTTGTGGTGTAGAATTTGAAAAAAAAAAGATTGAGATATTGAACTGAGAAGATGGGAGGAAAAGGGGAGGAATCTTACTTTTTCGGTTGGTCCCAGAGTCACCTTTATTGTGACAAATTCTGGTAATGCGTAAAGGGAGAAAGAAAATAAAGCATGGAGCATAGACTTGGTTAACTCCATCCTAAAGAGCTGAGAGGGGCCTGAGTGGAGGGATGGCAGCAGAGCCATGCAGGCTGGCCAGAAGTTGGGGTACATTCTGGGAATTGGCTTAACAGAGTCTCCAAGCTGCTAAGAGGTACCAGAAGATGGGGGTGGGGAGTAAAAGGATTTTTGAGGAATGCTGCTGAGGATTTTGAGTTTGACACACTTTAATGTTCTTCGAGAAGCCCAAGTAAATATTGGATCTTCTTTTAAATTAATTAATTATATTGAAGTATAGTTGATCTACAATACTATATTGGTTTCAGGTATACAACATAGTGAGTCAATATTTTTATAGATTATACTCCATTTAAGGCTACTATAAAATATTGGCTATATTCCCTGTGCTGTACAATATATCCTTGTGGCTCATTTATTTTCTACATCGTACTTTGTACCTCCTAATCCCCTATCCGTATCTTTCCCCTCCCCCCTTCCCTCTCCCCACTGGCAATCACTAGAATATCGGGTCTTTCAAATTCCTTTGCCAGTCTGTGCTTCTTGGAGTGTGACTCTGTGCAGGATTGAGCCATATGGAGCCCTAGATTATGTCTGGGTTATGTATATGTGTTATGTGTTCCTTATACTGCTGAGAGTTTCCTTGATTTCACTTCACCCTCCGAACATAAAGCCTCATGACAGAATCAACTAGTATATTTAATTCCATTTTATAGATGAGAAAGTGAGGGTCACCCAGCCAGTTTCTCTTTCTGCCCTAAAGCTGCCTCCAAATAGGCTACCCCTGCAGAACCAGAGCTCCCACCCTCATTAGCATTTACCTCCCTGCGATCTGTTGAAACACCCCCTCCACCACACACCACCACCACCAGATACCTTTTTTCAGTCCCAATTTAGCAGCTGCTTCATTACGTTTTTCTTCCTGTAGCTTCCTTCATACATATATTGTTTCTAGGGCAGCATGAAAATCTGAAACGTCACGCAACTGCCTCTGAACAAAGAACCCTAGAGTCAGATCCCAGTGACTGACAGGTTGTTTACACCGAGAGCTTCCTGGTGGAACAGAATATTCTATAATATTTGAGGCAGGCTTCGTGCCACCTGGGGCAAGGCAAGTGGAAGGAGTAGGCCAGGAGAACTGCTATAGCTGTCTAAGAGCAAAGGAATGCCAGGAGCAGGTGGGTGTGAGGGCAAAAGGCAGATGGGAGATTTGAGCTTCAGGGTCTTTGGAGGACGTGTTGCTAATCCAGGTGTGATCTGGGAGCATGTTATCCCCTTGCTGCAACAGGCTGGTCTCATGGTGGCTTTATCTGCTGAGATTACATGATTACCCTTTGCCTGCTGGCCCAGATAGCAGGTCCCTGGGGATTGGAGGCCCAGCAGACTCCTTTTTGGGCCTCTGGATTCCTGGAAGAGCGGGGAGAGTTCAAAGGTGCCTTCTGTTCATGTGGGCAAGGTAGCTGAGGGCTGAAGGGTTTCCAGCTATAACGATGGGCTTGGAAGCTGCCAGCAGAAACACGTGGTTGCACGCAGGAAGGAGAGGCTGGAATGCTCCTCGGGGCCTGCAGTGGAGGGTGGAGGTGAAGATCGTTTCTTGCTCTCAGGAGAGATCATGGATTGGGAGCTCATATGTCACTTGGAACTTCTAAAAATCACTCTCTTGGTAGGGGTGAAGTTTAGCTCTGGAGCCCCACTCTTGGGGGGAAGCCAGCATGATGGGAACCAGGGAGAGAAGGCCATGGAAGGAGACTCATGTTTATCTGGCACCTGGCCTATGCCAGACAAGTGCTTTGCATACCTTATCTCATTTAATCCTCTAAGCAGCCTTCAAGATAGGCATTGCTATCCCCATTAAAAAAAAAAAATAACCTGAAGCTCAGAAAGAAGGTTATAAAAATCCTCCTAACTATAAACCAAGACATGGCTTCTTAGAGGGGAGAGTAGAAATGGGTGAGGGTGCTGCTCACACAGGCTGGACCCAAGTTGGGAATGGAGAGAGGTGCAGGTAGGCTGACCATGTATTTTGTTGTCGAAAGTGAGCTCTTCTGGGACTTACCTGGTGGTCCAGTGGTTAGGAATCCGCCTTCCAATGCAGGGGACGAGAGTTCAATCCCTGGTCAGGGAATTAAGATCCCACATGCCGTGGGGCAACTAAGCCCGTGTGCCACAACTACTGAGCCTGCACGCTTTAGAGCCAGTGCACCACAACTAGAGAGCCCGTGTGCTCAATATCCCCCGCTCCACAACTAGAGAGCCCACATGCCGTAATGAAAGATCCTGCATGCTGCAACGAAGATCCCACATGCTGCAACCAAGACCCAACACAGCCAATAAATAAATAAATAAAAAGAAAGTGGGCTCTTCTGAGAGTGAAAAGGGGCAGTAAATATGCCAGGACAATAGGCATCAACTGGGACTGTCCTGGGAAAACCAGGATGTGTTGCCACCCTGCCACAGAGCACCAGAGGGAAGTACTGCTCAGAAGCCATGCTCTGTGAAGTAACAGCTACCATTTGTAACATAATCCTCGTAGCAGTCCCTAAGGGGGAACTTATTATCCCCATTTGACAGATGAGCAGACTGAGGCTCAGAGATGTTACTTAATGTTCTCAAGGTCCCACAGCTTTTAAGCAGGGAAGCTCTGGCTGGCTCCAAGCCCTGGTTCTTCCAGTGGGTCATGCTGCCTCCCAGGCTCAGGGCCTTTGGAGGAAGACCAGAGAAAGAGACCAAACGGAGAAACAGCTGGAGTGTGGCAGACCATGTGATAGTCTCTTTGTGGCCTCTTCCAGGACTGGCATGTGAGCAGTGGCTGAGGAAGGTGGGTGAGTGTGTGGCAGGGGGCTGGGGAAGGGTGGAGGCTCCAAAGACTTCTGCAGCCTTCTCTGATCTTCCTGGACCTCAAGGGGAGCAGTGGCCAAGGCCGGGAATTTCTAGGAAAATAAATCGTCATTGTGTTGCCCCATGTCTATGAGTGGTGAACAGGAACACTGAGAAATCGAATGGCAGGTATCCTGGAGTCAGGACTGTCCCCTCTGGTCTACAGAGCCTGTTCTGGCTCCAGCTCAGTCCCTCTGGGGCTCCTGGAGAGACTGTGCAGGTTTGGGATACAGGAATACTCTAGATCAGGGGTAAAAAGTCTGCAAGGTCACATACATATGGAGGGTTTGTGAACCTTGGGGTTAGTTCCTGCTACGTTCACCAGCCAGCCTGACCTTCCAGGAATGGGTCAGTGGCCATAGCGCTGACAATGGAGGGCCCAGCTGAAACCTCATACGGCCTTTGCAGGCGCCTTAACTTGTTGCATCACAGGTGGATGGGCAGGGAATTGGTCGCTGGTCATCCAGCCAGTCAGACCACACCACCTGTGTGCACTCAGACATGGGCTGACAAGGCTGGCAGGGCTGATAAGGGAAGGGAAGTCCCTGCCCTCAGGAATGACAGGTCTGCCTGGGGTACCTCCCTCAAATACAGTAGCCTGTGGCCTCTGCAAGCCAATGTTGCATAATCAAAGGCTGATCATGTTTCTTCATTCATTAAAAAAAATTTTTTTAATTAATAAACTTTATTTTTTAGAGCAGTTTTAAGTTCTCAGAAAAATTGAGTGGAAAGTACAGAGAGTTCCCACATACCACCCACCCCACACATGCACAACCTCCCCATATTCACATTTTTCAAAGTCTGTGTTCCAGACAGTGTCCTGGACCAAAGACCCAGCCCTGTCATCAAGGCACTTCCAGTTCAGTGAATAGACAGCAGAGCAGAAAGACCAGCCCAGGGAGGGAGGAAGGGATGGCGGTAAGTAGGCCTAGGGTGCCAAGTGAACCAGCAGGACAGCCCACCCACCCTGCAGGGGAGGTCTGAGGAACAAGGAAGGACCTCAGAGGAGGTTCTACCTGGGCTGAATTCTAAAGGTGGTGTGGGCACTAGCAAAGAGTAGGAATGGCAGGAGTGGGGTGCAATGTGTGCAAAGGCCTGGGGCCAGATGGCACACCTGAACCAGGTTCTGAGCCTGGCTCTGAAGTTGGACATGGTAGGTGGAGGCGGGAGGAACCTCATCCTGCAGAGCCCAAAGCCAAGGGGTTTAGTCTGAGGAGGAAGGGTCCAGTTGGGCCAGAGCAGGCAGGAGGGACTTACCAGTGTGGGCGGGGCCAGCAATGGCCCTTGAAAGAGTTGGAAAGCTCAGGTGCTGGATTGTGCAGTTATGGCTTTAAATGTGTCCTGAAGATGCTTCAGCGGTTTTCACTGATGCCTCAAGTGCCTGGCCCTTGAGGACAGGACCATTTTTCTGATGGCTGGGTGCTAACGCCTGCTTCACTTCTGCCCAGATATAGCCTTGGGTAACCGTCTCACATCTCACAAAGAAGCAGACGAGGCCCACCTGGTGGAAGTCATGTCATGTTTTCTCCATTTATTCATCCCTGGTGGTGGTTCCAAGGGAAGAGGGGTATGAGAAAAAGGAACCCTTTTCTAATAGACAAGCTGACCAAGGCACAGGGAGGGCAAGGACTTGGACCCCTCACTCCAGCATGCCAGAGGCAGAGCCTGAGCCCCCTGGGAGGGGCAGCAGCCGGGACTAGAGTAGGTGAGAGTGCCCCATGCAGCCGAGGCTCAGAGCCTCTGCTTGCTTGTTTAGAAAATGGAGACGGTAAAGTGTGCCCTTTCCCTGTGACTCTGAAAGTGGGATGAAGATGAGGGGCTCTGAGGCCATCAGAGAGCAAAGATGGTCCCAGACCCAATTAGAGAATTCCCAGAGCGATCTGGTGGTGAGAGACATACCTCTTCCCTGTCCCCACTGCTCTGCCTGCAGCAGAGGAGCCCCACCCAGGTGATGAGAACCTACCTGCCCGTTAGAGGTCTTGGGATGTGAACACACCCCTCTCACAAGCTTCTGGGGGAGAAGACTCACATGTTCTGAGCATTGTGTGCTAGGCCCTTTGCATACATGATTTGTGCTTCATCCATCATCCTGTGAGGGGCCCACCATTGCCATCCCCATTTTACTGGTGAGTAAACCGAAGCTGGGGGAGGTGAAGTGACTCACCAAAGGCACAGTCTGGTGAGTGGCAGTGCTGGAACTCAGGCCCAGGTCTGCCTATCTCAACAGCCCACCCTCTGCTCTTCATCTTCTTGCTCCATTTGGGCAGGATGGAGTGGTGTGGTAATGAAGGGGCTTTGCCTAATTAGACAATGTAACCCTGTGCCTCAGTCGTGCATTCATTCACTTGATCCAACTTTGTTCTGCGTATATCCCAAGCCAGGAACTGTGCTCAGTGTTGGGGATACAGTGAGGAGCAGAAGTAGATGTGCTCCCTGCTCTCAGGGCTAGCTGTCTAGTGGGAGGGATAGACCTTTATCAGACAAGGAAGAGGAGACACTCCAATAAGTACCATGGAAGAAAGGTAAGGGGTGCTATGAGAGGGGTAACCATGGGGCCTAGTTTAGTGAGGGGGAGAGGGGAGCTTCAGGCGAAGACTTCCTGGAGGAAGTGATCAGAAGAAAGATGAGTGAGCAGGAGTTACCCAGGGAAAGATGAACCAGAACGTTCCAGGCTGAGGCTACTGTATGTGAAAAGGAAGGGAGGAGAGGGCTAGCTGGGGGAACTGAAAGAAGGGCTGTGAATACGAGAGGGTAGTGGTTTAAAGCGGGGTAAGGTGGGCAGAGGCCCAGTGGGACAGGGCCTGGGGGCCACAGCAAGTGACTGTGGGAAACCAAGGCAGGTGCCTATGAAAGGAGAACTTTCTTTCTCGTGAGCTACAGTGAACATACAATGCACGGAGCTTCCCCAAAAGTTTGGGCTGCATTAATAGTTGCATAGAATGCAGGTCAAAGGAGGAGATTATTCCTCCCTCTGACTCAGACTGCACCTGAAGTGTTGTGATCCTTTCAGGGCCCCCGCTGCCCAACATCTGCAGAAGAAGAGCCAGCACACCGAACAGGTGTACAAAAACCAGACTGGATGGGCAGGGAAGAGCAGCCTCAGGAGACAGGAGTATGTCCTAGACCTGTAAGGAATCTCCTAGAGGCCAAGTTCAACCCCATAGAGGGAGAAACATCCTGGCAGTTAGGGCTTATGAAATATGGAGTGAAAATGTGAGGTAGTGAGCCTCTCATGCTGGGGAGCAGATGCCAGAGGACCAGAGATGTGGAGAGGGCCCCTGCTTAGCTTAACGTGTGGTCGAGATTCAGTCCTTGGCATTGACTGAGCACGTAGTGTCTGCTTTCTCCCTTCCACCTCTGAGCTGGAGGCTCACCACACATGTCCCCAAAACACAGGGTCTTGGGCCATGCGGATGGTGAGGCTGACCCTGCCTAGCATGCGGTGGGCTCTGGGTTTGTTCTGCTTAGACTGCTTTGGGGAAACCAGGCATTGGGAATGGTGGAGATCTTGGACCTGTGGGCTGGCAGCTGCTGGTCACTATCTGAGGTCACTTCCCAGGGCACCTTTTCCAGAATCCTGAGTGTTTTCTAGTACCCTGGACCTTCTAGCCATCCATCATGTAGTCCCCACTCAATCAGAACCTAGGAGAAGCCAGCAAACGTCTCCCCACCTCCCCATCAACTGTGTGTATACTGAGACTTCCCAGAACTCCTTGGTTTCCCTAAAGAGAGAGCTGCCTTGGCTGTCATGCATCAGAACCCTCACTCTTGATCCCCTCTGTCTCTGACATTCTGTTAGTCCCTAGACATTTTTTTGACAAGGGCTCCAACCCATGCCCTCTGCAACTTCCCACTGCCATCCACCAGCCTCCAGACCTGGGTCCCCCAATGTTTCTATCCTCTGTCTTCTCTCCACTTGGCCTGTCTAGTCTCTGCTGAGTTCTGGGGGCTAGGGCCAGTCACAGTTTTTTTTTTTTAATTGAAGAATAACATATATTATACCACCCAGATCAAGCTAGAGAATACTTTCAGGTCCATCCTTTTAAAATGGTTCCTTCCTCTAGTCTCGCACAGCTTTATTATTGGACACTTGGCAGGTGTTACCTTTCATGCCAGCTAGTTGGAGGAGAGGGAAGCATCCTGTGTGCCATTTTTGCCTCTCCCCACCTGACCTAGCACAGTGTAGGGCCCATAGGAGGTGCCCCTTTAGGTCCATTAGATGGAAGGGTGTGGAATTTCCCAAGTGTGTTTTAGCATATGTGTTCAGTTGCCCCTCAGAAATGCAGGAGAGGCGACAGATGGAGGATGCAATCACCAGAGTGCAGGAAAAGCCCTGAGCACCAAGTGTGCTGGTTTTGCTCAGGTGACCGGTCACCCCCAGGATGATGTGTGCAGGCCTGGAGGCACACATTCCCAGCAGAGGGCTCAGGTGTGTAGAACTCCTTGTGTGGAATGCCCTTCCTAGAGGGCACTGGCTACAGCATGGAGCTGGCCAAGCTCTCATCCTGGCCCCAGGAACTTCAGGTTTGAGCACCCACCATGGCAGAATCAGAGAGCTGAAGGAATAGGGCCAGACCCAGCTCAGGGAGCCTTTGAAGTCAGATGCCTGGTGCAGAATGCTCTGAAGGAGGCCAGAGCACACAGATTCTCAGTTGGAGGCCAAGACCTCCCCTGCTGGCTTAGGAGAGGCTATCCCTTTTCTCCTCTTGCTTTATGGCCTTGCTTAGGAGATGGTATCCTCAAGGAAATAGAGCTGTGGCCTGGGCTTGAGCAGCAAAATGGGTGCAGCAGGAAGGAGCTGGAGGGCGGTGGGGAGGCAGGGTAGTGTGGGGATGTGGTACATGAAGTCTAACAGCTGTCCTGAAAAATCGTGTATCCGGACTGTTGGAAGATTTGAAGACACCCTCTTTGCTCTAAGCAGAGAAGAACCTCTTTTCTGAGGTCCAGATGCCAGTTGTCACTGAGGGTCTTCCTCTTGGGTATGTTCTGAGTCCCTCAGACCATATTGTTCCTGTCTCCTCTTATCTCTCTCTTGTGTTTTTGGGCTGCGTTGGGCCTTCGTTGCTGCGTGTGGGCTTTCTTTAGTTGTGGCGAGTGGGGGCTACTCTTCGTTGTGGTGTGCGGGCTTCTCATTGTAGTGGCTTCTCTCGTTGTGGAGCACGGGCTCTAGGCACGCAGGCTTCAGTAGTTGTCGCATGCAGACTCAGTAGTTGTGGCTCATGGGCTCTAGAGCGCAGGCTCAGTAGTTGTGGTGCACAGGCTTAGTTGCTCTGCAACATGTGGGATCTTCCCAGACCAGGGATCGAACCTGTGTCCCCTGCATTGGCAGGCGGATTCTAAACCACTGCACCACCAGGGAAGTCCCTCCTCTTATCTCTTTGACTGTAGTAAATAGGGGTCTCATCCAAGGCTTGGGGACACTGGGTGAACCTCTGATTTTACATGATATCTGTTATTTCAAGGCTCAGTACAGAGCTTGGATCCCAGGTCCACCTGACACCAAATTTGTTTTAAGGCATCATGGTGGCATAGTCTTATTATCAGGGATGGGCTGTCCCTCCATGGTTGGTAGAGGCATGATCATGAGCATATGATGTTAATAGAAAGGGAGAGACAGAAGGAAGAGAAGTGCACGTCAGTCAGTGCAGAGGATAAGGACTGACCGAGGTATCTTAGACCAACTTCTGAATGGGGAAGGCTGGGATCTTAACATTTCCTGAGTATCTGTGGTGTGCCCAGCACTTGCTTATGTGTGATCTGCAAGGGTATATTATTATCCTTATTTTACTAAAAGGGAAGCTGATGCTCAGGGGATTTACGCAATCAGAGTAAAAAAATGTGGAGATGGGTTTTGAGCCAGGTGTGTCCAGCTCCATGGTTGGCCCTCTTTCTCCTCCACAGAACGTGATCTCCAGGTGATATGAGCATGCCTTCGGGCTGGGACGTCAGCCCTGAAATAAAGAGCCAGTTTTCAGACATTTGAGGGAAGTTTTGTTTTGTTTTGTTTTGGGTTTTTTTTGCAGTACGTGGGCCTCTCACTGTTGTGGCCTCTCCTGTTGCGGAGCACAGGCTCCAGATGCACAGGCTCAGCGGCCATGGCTCACAGGCCTAGCCGCTCCGCGGCACGTGGGATCTTCCCGGACCGGGGCACGAACCAGCGTCCCCTGCGGACTCTCAACCACTGCGCCACCAGGGAAGCCCAAGGGAAGTCTTTTTTTTTTTTTTTTTAATTGTTTATTTTTGGTTGCGTTGGGTCTTAGTTGCGTCACGCAGGAGCTTCGTTGAGGCATGCGGGATCTTTCATTGCAGCACTTAGGCTTCTCTCTAGTTGTGGAATGCGGGTTTTTTCTCCTCTAGTTGTGGTGCGCAGGCTCCAGGGCATGTGGGCTCTGTAGTTGTGGCACATGGGTTCCAGAGCCCGTGGGCTCTGTAGTTTGCAGCACGCAGGCTCTCTAGTGCATGAGCTCAGTAGTTGTGGCGCATGGGCTAAGTTGCCTCGCAGCATGTGGGATCTTAGTTCCCTGACCAGGGTTCGAACCCGCGTCCCCTGCATTGTAAGGCAGATTCTTTACCACTGGACCACCAGGGAAGTCCCTGAGGAGAGTCTTTAACATGTAAGAGAGGCCAAAACAATAGAAAAAGGGAACTCAGAAACAAAGATGCTGCAAAGAGCAGATGAAAACTTCAAAGAAACTATTGTTCATAATCTTAGACTGGAAGAGATATTGCATCCTGAAACAAGAACGGGATGCCATAAAAAGGGAACAATCAGCGAACAAGTAAGAAATTTTAAATGTGATAACCAAGTGGTAGAAAGATAAAGTCAAGGAAACCTTTCAGAAAGTTAAACAGAAAGAAACAGAGATGGATAATAGGATGAAAGAGATAAGAAACCCGTTATGTCCCCCTTTGCCTGGCAAAGTAATAAAGCTATCCTTTTCTACTTCACCCAAAACTCTGTCTCTGAGATTTGATTTGGCACCGGTGTACAGAGAGGCTGAGCTTTCGGTAACAGTAAGAAGAGTTAGAGGCCTTGGCATTTGAGCTATGATCTTCTTTCTCTCTCTCCCCTTTCATGTCATTGTGAAAGAAGCTCTGCTCTAGGCAGTTACAGCCAAGAACACAGGGTTCTCTCTATCCCCAGGGCCCAGTTGAGAGCTAAGGTATCTCCCTGAGAGTGGCAGACCACCAGCATTTCTCATCTACCTCACCTCTATGTTGCAGAAGCTCTATTCCAGGTAAGAGTAGCTGAGAGGGCTGGGGCTCTCTTCCTCAACCCATTCCCAACTTATAGGGTGGAACCCCTACCCTAGGCATGGAAGCCTGAGGATACTGAGGCCTTGATCTCCCTCACCCTTGTTCACTTATAGAGCGGAGGTTCCATTCTGGGAGAGGCCAGTTTAGAAGACCAAAGGCTACTGCCACAACCCAGCACCCTTGTAAAGCAGGAGTGTAACTCCAAGACGCCAGCTTCAGAGCAGTGGCACAGAAGTTTTTTACAGGGAGAGAGGAAGTCCATAAGAGGGAGTCCATAAGAACATAAGAACTCTGATGCTCTCCCCAAGGGAACTGACTTATTTGCAAGAGAGTGTGGGGAAATACAAGCACATGGGCGCTCTCAAAAACAATGGAGATATTGATGGTAAGCAAAGTCTGGTAGTGCTTTGAGAAAAACAAGCTAAAAATTAGACTAAGTAGAAGTTTGCCAGAGAGAAGCAGGCAAAGAGATAACTAAAGAGCCCTCCTGAGGTCAGAACAAACTTCAGAGACTGACCTCAAAGACTACTCCTGCAAAGGGTCTTCATTTCATTGTATCAGACTGTGGAGCAATTTATGCCCCAGGGCATTGTTGAAAACAATAGAGCAATCAGTCAGCAATTAGTGGAGGCTAACAGCTGGGTGTGATACCAATAGAGACAGCTTAACAGAATGGTCAAGGAAAGAGATGAACAGAGCCCTTTTAAAACCACTGTCATTCCAGGGTGACTGCACATATCCAAGGCTATGCAGTTTAGGAGTGAAATCAGTCTACACACTGGGGGGGAAATAAATCTCAAAATAGTCTAGCCAGATCACAAAATAAATAAACAAACAGCAAGAAGAAGAAGCTGGGGGGAGAGGAGGATGGCTAGTATCCAGAGTTGCTGCAATGTATTATCTAAAATTTTATTACAAATATAATAAAATTATACACAAACGGTTTTCAACAAAAAATTATGAAACATGCAAAGAAACAGGAAAATGTGACCAATACACAAGAAAAAAAAAAGCAGTCAACAGAGCTGCTTTTGAGAGGGTCCGGATATCAGACTTAGCAGGCAAAGATTTCACAGCAAATATGTTCAAAGAACCAAAGGGAACCATATGCATAAAGAAGTAAAGTATGATGATAGTGTTGCCAAAATCTTGGCTGCCTGTACACTGATGCTGAAATGAGATACAGAGACAGAGTTTTGGAGGAGAAAGAAAGGGTGGCTTTATTCTTTGCCAGGCAAAGAGGGGAACACAGAAGGCTAGCAGCTCAAGAACTGTGCCCCCCTCCCTGGGGAATAGGGAGAGGTCTTATAGTTGGGGCTCGTGGTCAGGGGTATGCAATAAGGATCAAGGCAGTAACAGTCCTGCATTCTTCTTTCTTCTGCAGAGTTTCAAAAGGGTGGGGTTGCTGACAAGATTAGGGTGTGTGCAGGGTCTCAGGTGGTCAGTCTCCTATCTTGATGAGCTTCTCTGGTCCCTTTAATCTTGCCTCAGGTTGTTTTCTGGCTGCTCCTCCCTTGATTTGCAATCTGCCCTTTGGAAATCAAGGAAGGTCATGGAGGCTGGAGTCTTGCCTACAAGAAATGGGGGACAAAAATTCCTCCATACTTGGGAGCCCCATAGGGCCCTGCTCAGTTTCATTCGTATCTCATCAAATAGATAATATCAATAAAGAGAAAGACATTAAGATACAATTGGAAATTCTGAAGTTGAAAAATATAAGAATTTAAAAGAAAAGTCCAATAGATGGACTCAGCAGTGGACTTGAGCTGGCAGAAGAAAGAATCGGCAAACTTGAAGATAGGTTGATAACGAATATGTAATATGAAGAACAGAGAGAAAAAAGAATGAAGAAAAAAGAACAGAGCTTTAGAGAAAAGTGAGATACTGTTAAGTGTACCAATATAAGCATAATAGGAGTACCAGAAAAAGAGGAGGAAGAGAAAATTTAAAAATATTTGAAGAAGTAATGGCTGAAAACTTCCAAATTTGATGAAAAACATTCATCTACACATCTAAGAAGCTCAATGAACTCCAAGTAAGATAAATATGAAGAGATCCACACCCATACACATTGTAGTAAAATTTTGAAAGCCAAGGACAAAGAGAAAATATTGAAAACAGCAAGAGAAAAATGATTTGTCATGTCCAAAGAAACCCTAATAAAAATAACAGCTGCCTTCTCATCAGAAACAGTGGAAGCCAGAAGGCAGAGGGATGACATCTTCGAAATGCTGAGAGAAAAAGACTGTCAACCAAATCTTCTTTCAGCAAAACTAGCTTTCAGAAATGAAAGTGAAATAAAGACATTTCCAAGTACAGTAAGTCCCCTACATACGAACCAGTCCTGTTCTGAGAGCGCATTCTTATGTCCAATTTGTTCGTAAGTCCAACAAAGTTAGCCTAGGTACCCAACACAATCGGCTATGTAGTACTGTACTGTAATAGGTTAATAATACTTTTCACACAAATAATACATAAAAAACAAACACACAAAATAAAGGAAACATTTTTAATGTTACAGTACGGTACCTTGAAAAGTACAGTAGTGCAGTACAACAGCTGGCATACAGGGGCTGGCGTCGAGTGAACAGACAAGAAGAGTTACTGACTGGAGGAGGGAGAGGAGGTGGGAGATAGTGGAGTTGAAGGATCATCGCAATAGGAGATGGAGGGCAAGCTGCAATTTCACTCATGCCTGACATTGATGGAACGCACGTTCACATCTTTGAAAGTTTGAAATTTGAAGGTTCATGTGTAGGGGACTTACTGTAAACAAAAATTGAGAGAATTCGTTGCTAGCAGACCTACCCTACAAGATATACTAAAGGAAGTTCTTGAGACTGAAAGCAAGTGACCTCAGGCAATAATTCGAAACTATATGAGAAAACAAAGAGTGTTAAAGACAATTAGGTAATTTATAAGATAGTATACGTGTATATTTCTTCTTTTTCTCTTAACTGATTTAAAAAGCAATTATATGAAACAATATGTCTATAATTGTATTGTTGGTTATATAACATATAGAAATGCAGTGTATTTGACAATAACAGCACAAAGGAGGTGGGTGGAAACAAATTTGTATTAGAATAAAGAAATGACAACAGATTGTAATTTGGATCCACAGGAACAAATGAAGAGAGCCAGAATTGGTAAATAACAAACTCTGTAATTATATATTCTCTCCCTTCTTCTCTCAGCTTCTTTAAAAGACATACAAATATTAAAAAAGTAAGAATTATAACAATTTATTATTGGATTTATAACTTACATAGACATATACAAATACACTGTATACTATTTATTTTATAAATTAGTAATAATAATAAATAACTATAATAACAATAATAGCACAAGGAAAAGGGAATAAATATACAGGAGTGTATAAATAAATGTGTAAGGAGTAATATTTTTACAGCTCACTGGAATTAAATTAAAATAAATTTGAATCAGACTCTGATAATTACTAAGAAAATAACTCAAAAAATAGTGAAAATATAGTGAAAAAATTATTAAAGAAATTAAAATGTTATATCAGAAGGTATTCACTTAGTGTAAAACTAAGCAGTAAAGGAAGGAGAAAGGAACAAAAAAGATGTAAAACATATAGAAAACAAAAAATAAAATAGGAGACATAAATCCAGCTATAACAATACAACACTATACGTGAGTATATTACACAATCGGTCAAAAGGCAGAGAAGGTCATACTGGACTAAAAAAACAAGATCCAACCCTATGATATCTAAAAGATAAATGCTTCAGATTCAAAGATACTAATAGATCGAAAGTAAAAGTATAGATAAAGGTCTCTTACGTAAAAAAACAAAACAAAAGTAAGCTGGAGTGGCTGTACTAATATCAGACAAAATAGACTTTAAGACAAACTTGCAATGAGAGATAAAGAAGAACATTTTATAGTGATAAAAGGGCCAGTCCATCAGAAGACATAACAATTATAAACATATAATTGTTACATCTGAAAAGACAACACCAACATGCATTAAGCTAAAACTGACTTGAAGGGATAAATAGACAATTCAGCAGTAATACTCAGAGACTTCAATATCCCACTCTAAATAATGGGTAGTACAACTAGAAAGAAGATCAGCAAGGAAATGGAAAAGCTGAATAACACTATAAGCCAAACAGACCTAACAGATATCTAGGGAACTCTCCACTCAAACAGCAGAATACATATTCTTCTCAAATTCACATAGAGCATCCTCTGATATAAACCATATGTTAGGCCATAAAACAAACCTCAATAATTGTAAAAGGATTGAAATTATAAAAAGCATGTTCTCTGACTACAATGGAATTCAATTACAAATCAATAACAGAAAGAAATTTGAGAATTTTACAAATATGTGGAAAATAGGAGCATACTTCTAAAAAATCAATAGGCCAAAGAAGAAATCACAAGGCAAAGTAGAAAATACTTTGAAGTAAATAAAAATGAAGACACACCGTATCAAAACTGATGGCATGCAGCTAAGGCAGTGCTTCAAGGGAAATTTATAGCTTCAAATGTGTCTATTATAAGATAAGAATGATTACGAATCTATAACACCACTTACCACCTTAAGACACTGGAAAGGAGTGCAAACCAAATCTAAAGCAAGCAAAGGAAGGAAATAATAGCGATTAGAGTGAAATTTAATGAAATAAGAGTAGAAAAACAAAGAGAATATAAATGAAACAAAAAGTCAATTCTTTGAAATGACAAACAAAATTGAAAAAACTTTTAGCTAGACTGACCAAAAGAAAAGAGAAAGAAGACTCAAAATACCAAAATCGGGAATGAAAGAGAAAACATCACTACTGATTTTAGAGATATAAAAAGGATTATAGGACTTCCCTGGTGGCGCAGTGGTTAAGAAACTGCCTGCCAATGCAGGGGACACAGGTTCAAGCCCGGGTCCGGGAAGATCCCACATGCCGCAGAGCAACTAAGCCCATGCACCACAACTACTGAGCCCGCGAACCACAACTACTGAGCCTGTGAGCCACAACCACTAAAGCCTGCGCACCTAGAGCCCATGCTCCGCAACAAGAGAAGCCTCTGCAAGGAGAATCCCGTGCACCACAATGAAGAGTAGCCCCCACTCACTGCAACTAGAGAAAGCCTGTGTGCAGCAAGAAAGACCTAACACAGCCAAAAATAAATAAATAAATAAATAAAATTTTAAAAAGGATTATAAGTGAATATTATGAACAACTTATACCAGCAAATTGGATAATTTAGATGAAATGGACAAATTCCTAGAAAGACAAAAACTACTGAAACTGATTCAAGAGGAAATAGAAAATATGAATAGACCTATAACAGGAAATTAAATTAGTAATTTTAAAACTTTCGACAAGAAGAGACCAGACCCAGAATTCACTGGTGAATTCTACTAAACATTTGAAGAAGAATTAACACCAATTCTTCACAAACTCTTCCAAAAAATGGAAGAGGGAAAACTTCTTGCCTTGTTCTATGAGACAAAACCAGACAAAGGCATCACAAGAAAATAAAATTATGAAACAATATCTTTTATGAATATATATGCAAAAATTCATCAAAATATTAGCAAACTAAATCTAGCAAGATGAAAAGAATTTTCACCACAACCAAGTGGAATATTCTCCAGAAATACAAGGCTCAACATACAAAAATTGATCAATATAAAACACCATGGTAATATAATAAAGGACAAAAACCACACAATCATTTCAATAGATGAAAAAAAAATTTTGACAAAATACAACACCCTTTCATGATTAAAAAAAAAAAGAAAAAAAAGACTCAGTAAACTAGGAATAGAAGGGAACTGCATCAACCTGATACAAGGAATCTATGAAAAATCTATTGCTAACATCATACTTAATGGCAAAAGCCTGAAAACTTCCCCCTACAATCAGGAACAAGACAAGGATGTCCACTCTCACCACTTCTATTCAACAAGGTACTGAAGGTTTTATCCAGGGCAATTAGCCAAGAAGAAGAAATAAAAGACATTAAAATTGAAAAGGAATTTCTATTTGCCGAGGACATGATCTTGAATATTGAAAATCCTAAAAAATTGCTAGAACCAATAAACAAGTTCAACAAGTTTTCAGAGTATAATATCTATATACAAAAATCAACTGTATATTTACACATTAGCAATGAATGATATGAAATTAAGAAAACAATTCCATTTACTATAGCATCAAAAAGAATAAAATATTTAGGAGTAAATTTTTAAAAAGAAGTTCAAAACTTATATTCTGAATACTCAAAGATTGTTGAAAGAAATTAAACATGACCTAAATAGATAGAAAGATATTTGTGCTTGTGAATTGAAGGAAAATATTAAGATAGCAACATTCTCCAAACTAATCTACAGATTAATACAGTCTTTATCAAAATCTCAGCTGGCTTCTTTGCAGAAACTGATAAACTGATGATAAAATTCATATGAAAATTCAAGAATCCTGAATAGCCAAACAATCTTGAAAAAAAAGCAAAGTTGGGGGCTTCCCTGGTGGCGCAGTGGTTGAGAGTCCACCTGCCGATGCAGGGGACACGGGTTCGTGCCCCGGTCCGGGAGGATCCCACATGCCGCAGAGCAGCTGGGCCTGTGGGCCATGGCCGCTGAGCCTGCGCGTCCGGAGCCTGTGCTCCGCAACGGGAGAGGCAACAACAGTGAGAGGCCCGTGTACCGCAAAAAAAAACAAAGTTGGAGAACTCACTTCCTGATTTTAAAACTTACCACAAATCAATGGTAATCAAGACAGTGTGGTACTGGCCCAAGAATAGACATACAGATTAATGGAATTGAACTGACAGTCCAGAAATAAACCCACACATCTATGGTCAACTGACTTTCAACAAGGGTGCCAAGACCATCCAATGGGGAAAGAATAGTCTTTTCAACAAATGGTTCTGGGACAACTGAGTATCCACATGTGAAGGATGAAGTTGAATCCTTATCTCACACCATATACAAAAATTAACTCAAAATGGATCAAAGACCTAAATGTAAGACCTAAAACTAAAAAACTCATAGAAGAAAATTTAGGGTAAACCTTCATGACCATGAATTTGGCAAAGTATTCTTAGAAATGACACTGAAAGCATGACCAACAAAAGGAAAAATAGATACATTAATCAAAATTAAAATCCTTTTTGCTTCAAAGAACTGTTTTGTGTTGGTTTCAGCCTATCAGTAGTGATGCTATTGGCTAAAAATGCCTTAGGCATTCTCCTGGCCTCATGCTACTTGTGGCAAGCCCCCGTAGACATTTCCCAGACTGGAGCCGGTGTTGAGGTTGGACTGGCCCTTGTGGTTCTATTATGATTGCAAGATGCACCTCAGCAACAACTATCAGAGAACTTTGAAAAATCAAGGTTTATTATTCACAGGTCCTGGAAGGTTTATTATTCACAGGTCCTGGAAGGTACAGGGCATCCCCAAGGATCACACAATGAGGTTGTGGGGAGAGAAAGAGAAAGTGCGGACCGGGGTTCTGCCCTTGGGGTTGAGGGCGCAGTGCCTAGGATTTCGTGGGTTCACTCTTTACTGGCAAATTTAAAGCATGAGAGTGGGAATTAGGGCGTGGGAAGGGAAAAGCAGAGTCAATCAAGTGTTCAGTTACTCCAGGGCTTTCTGAAAGGAGAACTTCATGGGTGGGGTGGCTTGACTACATATCTATTTGTTTAACTAGAAGTTATGTCATACAGCTGGCAACATGTTTATTTGAGATGGATGTCTTGAAATGGATGCCTCAGAAATCAAAAGCTTAATGCCAGGCACTTACTTTACAATACATAAAACCTTAATGTCAGGCATTTATACTACAAGGACACTATATTAATTTCCTAGGGCTGCCATAACAAAGTACCACAAACTGAGTGGCTTAAAACAATAGAAATTTATCTTGTCACAGTTCTGGAGGCTGGAAGTCCAAAATCAGGGTATTGACAAAACCATTCCCTCTGAAATCTGTAGGAGAGAATCCTTCCTTGCCACTTCCTAGCTTCTGGTGATAGTCGTCAATCCTTGGCATTCCTTGGCTTACAGCTGCATAATTCCAACCTCCACCTCTGTCATAACATGGTGTTCTCTGACATCACAGTGACTGGTAATGGACACAGGGTTTCCATGTGTATCTTCACAACACCTTCTTATAAGGATACCAGTCATATTGAATTAAGGCCCACTGTATTCCAGTTTGACCCTAGCTTAATTAATTACATCTACAATGACTCTATTTGCAAATAAGGTCACATTCTGAGAAACTGGGGGGTTAGGACTTCAACAGATCTTTTTGGGAAACATAATTCAACTCATAACAGACACTATCAGAAGTGAAAAGGCAACCCATAGAATGTGAGAAAGTACTTATAAATTATGTATCTGATAAGGGACTTGTATTTAGAATGTATAAAGAACTCTTAACAACCCAGTAATAAAGACAATTTAACCCAATTTTTTTTTTTTTTTTTTTTTTGGCCACACCATATGGCATGTTGGATGTTAGTTCCCCCACGAGGGGTTGAACCCATGCCCCCTGCAGTGGAAGCGTGGAGTATTAACCACTGGACTGCCAGGGAAGTGTGTAATTTAACCCCATTTTTAAACGGGCAAAGGAGGGAATTCCCTGGCAGTCCAGTTGTTGGCACTCTGTGCTTTTGCTGCCTAGGGCTCAGGTCAGTCCCTGGTCAGGGAACTAAGATCCCACAGGCCACGTGGCATGGCCAAAAAAATAATAATAATAAAAAAATAAAATAAAACGGGCAAAGGAGATGAACAGACATTTCTCTAAGGAAGGTATACAAGTGGCCAACATGAAAACATGTTCAACATCATTAACCATTAGGAAAATGAAAATCAAAACCACAATGAGATACCACTTTACATCCACTTATAATAAAAAAGGTAATAATGAGCGTTGTGATGGATGTAAAGAAATTGGGACCCTCATATAGTGCTGGTGGTAATGTAAAATGGTACACTTGCTTTGGAAAATGGTCTGGCTGTTCCTCCAATGGTTAAACATAGAGTTACCATATACGCCAGCCAATTCTACTCCTAGGTATATACCCAAGAGAAATGAAAACATATGTTCATACAAAAACTTGTACAAAGATGCTCATAGCACCATTATTTATAATAGCCAAAAAGTTGAAAAACTCAGATGTCAGTCAATTGACAGATGAATAAACAAAATGTGGTGTATCCATACAAGGCAATATTATCCAGCCATAAAGTGGAATGAAGTGGTGATACATAACACAATATGAATGAACCTTGAAAACATTGTGCTAAGTGAAAGTAGCCAGTCACAAAAGGCCACATATTATATGATTTCATTTATTTGAATGTCCAAAACAGGAAAATCTATATAGAGAGAAATAGATTAGTGGTTGCCTAGGGCTGAGTGATTTGCGGGGAGGTGGAGAGTGACTGGTAATATACAGAGTTTCTTTCGTGGGTGATGAAAATATTCTAAAATCAATTGTAGTGATAGTTGTTCAACTCTATGAATACACTAAAAAACCATTGAATTGTACAGTTTAAATAAGTGAATCGGGGCTTCCCTGGTTGCACAGTGGTTGGGGGTCCGCCTGCTGATGCAGGGGTCGTGGGTTCGTGTCCCGGTCCGGGAGGATCCCACATGCTGCGGAGCGGCTGGGCCCGTGGGCCATGGCTGCTGAGCCTGCGCGTCTGGAGCCTGTGCTCCACAACGGGAGAGGCCACAACGGTGAGAGGCCCGTGTGCCGCAAAAAATAAAAAAATAAAAAAAAATAAGTGAATCATATGGTATGTGAATTGTACCTCAGAAAAGCTGTTTTTAAAAATGGAGGGCTTCCCTGGTGGCACAGTGGTTAAGAATCTGCCTGCCAATGCAGGGGACATGGGTTCAAGCTCTGGTCTGGGCAGATCCCACATGCTGTGGAGCAACAAAGTCCATGCACCACAACAACTGAGCCTGCGCTCTAGAGCCAGCGAGCCACAACTACTGAGCCCATGTGGCACAACTACTGAAGCCCGTGTGCCTAGAGCCCATGCTCTGCAACAAGAGAAGCCACTGCAATGAGAAGCCCATGCACCACAACGAAGAGTAGCCCTTGCTCACCACAAATAGAGAAAGCCCGCGTGCAGCAACAAAGACCTAACACAGCCAAAAATAAAATAAATAAAATAAACAAATTTATTATTTTTTTTAATGGAGAGAAGATTCCAGAAAGTGACATCAGATCTTATACAAAGGATCAGGAATCAGATCAGAATCAGACCTCTTAATAGCAACATTCGAAGCTAGAAGTCCTCAAAGCAATGCCTTAAAGATGCTGAAGGAAAAGTATTTTCAACTGAGAATTATATACCCAGCCAAACTATCAATACAATGTGAGAGTAGAATGTAGATATTTTCAGATATGCAAGGTTTGAAAAACTTTATCTCCCATGCAGACTTCCTGGGAAGCTACTGAAGGATATGCTCCACCCCCTAGAAGAGCATAAAACAAGAAAGAAAAAATTGAATCCAGGAAAATGAGAGATAATTAAAGAAAGAAGTTTCAGAATGTTGGCCAGGAGAAGTCCCAGGATGACAGCTCTGTGGCTGATCTAGAGCTATTAGTTCAGATGGAGGCAGGAGAACCAGAGACTCCAGTAGAGGTGTCTCAGAGGGAAAAAAGAAATAAGGAATTGGAACTGATAATGAAAATGTGTATCAAGAATCATTTTACAGGGCTTTTGCAGGGTGTGGGAAGGGTCAAAAAAAAAAAAAAGCAAATGAAAAAATGAGTCAACGATTACCCTGAAGAGAGAAAGAAGTTTACAAAGAAAGGAAAGGTAGCTACAGCATACTACTTGGCTCAGCCATGAGCACTATTGATTGATTGTGAATGTAACCAAGAAATGTGGTGTCATGATATTGAAAGGAGAGGGAAAAGGGTGTAAGTAAACCTCATTTATCATGAGAGGAAGGCCAAGAGACGGTATCTAAATTGGACCTCTCTGGAGATAGCAATAATAGCAACAAATGCTTTATTTAGGAGATAAAAACCAGAAGAAATAACAGAATGAGTTGAGGTGGTCACTTCTGGAGAGCAGGGTGGAGTGATGTAGGAGAGTGCTGTCTTTGTTCTAACGCTTTAGCACAGTTTGACTCTGTAAACAATTTTCGCACATGAGTTTGGGAAGATAAAAATTAATTGAGGGCTTCCCTGGTGGCGCAGTGGTTGAGGGTCCACCTGCAGATGCAGGGGACGCGGGTTCGTGCCCCGGTCCGGGAGGATCCCACATGCCGCGGAGCGGCTGGGCCTGTGGGCCATGGCCACTGAGCCTGCGCGTCCAGAGCCTGTGCTCCGCAATGGGAGAGACCACAACAGTGAGAGGCCCGCGTACCGCAAAAACAACAACAACAACAACAAAAAAAACCTGAGCAAACAACCCCATCCGTCTTTTCAGCCATGTCATAAAGTGCATTCTCACCCTGTGAGGCAGGTATGATAAGGGTTCTTGTGAGGGCCAAAAGAGATGCTGCTTCGTAAAACATGAAGTTGCATGTGGTTTAAAAGGTTTTTATCAGGCAGGACAGAAGGAAATATCCCCATGTCACACACAGGAAAACAGAGACCCCCCCCCCACACCCCAAAATGGAAGTAGTCCCCCAAATCGCACAGCTGGCAGAGCTGGAGTTCTGACTCCCTGTCTGGCTTTCACTCAGCTGGCATCAGGCCCAGGGACCTCTTAGCAATCATGCTTCCCCACCTCCCCTCTCTCCCAGCTGACCCCACCCTTGCCCTCAGACACTTTCCACAACTTCCCTGGCTCTGAGCCCCACCTGGAGGGTGATTAATGTGAGGGCCCTTGTCATCAGGACTGAGTTCTCATTCTGGCCACACTCTGAGCCCTGATCCTGGCCATAGACTGATCCCTGATGCTGGTTGCAGACTGAGCCCCTCATCCCTTGCCACTAAGTCCCTTAACAATATTTACAACCAAACATAAGCTGGGCCTGGCCTAGAAGACATGGATGGCTGGGTTCCATCCCTCTCCAGTGCTGTCTCAGGGTCAGGGTTGGTGCAGCTGTGGCCTGGCTAAAGTCTGTGACATGGTTTCCCTCCATCCTGGACTAGACTCAAAGCCACAGCCTGTGCCCAGTCCATTTCTCTCCCCTCCCACTGCTGTTCCTTGTGCGGGTGGGGGATTGTGGGGCCCATGGTACTCTTTGAGCAGAGATTGTCTGTGATGAGTCATCCTTCCTCACAACAGAGGAGTCTAGCATGGACAGTACTTTTTCTGACTTCTCTGCTGCAAGGGAGTAACCTCACCAACACATATGTTCAGGTACAGCCTTGAACTGGCTGTTTCCCACCCTGAGCTCTTCACTCCCATCCCTCACCAGGGCAGCATTTCTCCAACATGATTTCCAGGAGTTGCCAGAACACTGGCTTGTTGCAGCTGCTGCCCTGCGCTTAGTGAGCGGCACGCCCTCCGAGCAGTCCTCTAGGGTCAGTTGGGAGGCAAGGCTGACTTTTAACCCTCTCATCTCTTGTCAGTCCCAGGAGAGGTGGAAGGTCAGGGAAGGGGCAGTGGCAGATGCTGGGTCTGGGAAAGTTGGAGGGGAGAAGACAAAGGGGTGGGGTGGGGGCCAGGCATAGGATCATGGTCTTGATATACCACTGGGTCACAAATGTCAGGGCAGTCAGGAAGCTGAAAGACTTCCTCTCCTGCCCCTGTGTCAAACAGATGGAGAAATGAGGTCCCTGGAAGAGGAATGTTCCCAAGATCCCACAATGACTTGGGAACAGATTGGGGGCCCAAACTGTGGATTTTTTGCGCTGAAGATTAGCCTCGGGCAGAGGGGGCAGGCTCCATGGTCCCTAAGGCCAGAAGAGGACTCTTGCAGAAGGCCCAGGGAGACAGAGGGAAGGGCTCCAGGGAAGGAAGATCTTCCTTATTATCTGAGTTGTCCAGCCCCTGGGACCTCTGGTTGGAGGGGACATAGGGTCAGAGTTCCTTATCATCAGAAGCATAGCAAGCACAGGCTGGACCGTAGTATGAGAATGTGCCCACAGTGAGGGGAGCTTGCTTGCTCCTTTGGCCATGTTTCTTTTTGTGGGACTGGAACCGAGTTGTGTTCCCCACAATCCTGGGGTTCCTTTGCTTGGCCTAAGGGTCTGCTCTCCTTTCTGAGCCCTCAAGGTCCAGAACAGCTCCCTTGAGCAGCCCTGGAGCTCTGCAGCTGCCTCTGGCTGGCCACAAGGCACTGGGGCTGTAAGAGGCACCTGGACCCGACATAGTAAGAATATGTATTTGAGGAGGAAAGTTGGGAGAGGGCCACCCTGGGGGGTGTTGCTTATGGGAGCAGGCTAGGTCAGAGAAAATCATGGTAGCAGGTGGGAACCCTGTCCCTCCTCCAAGCCAAGGGTCTGTGCTGCAGCTTTAGGGTGGCAAGAGGTGCTTAGGCTCTTGCCTCAATGCTGCTACCCAGTGCCTCCCAAATCCTTCCTGCCTGTGCACCAAAGCCTGTTTTGGGGCGCCTCTGGTGGCTGCGTCACCCTGAGGCCATCCTTTCTCCACTTTGGTTGTTTACGTGTCTCTCTGCCACTAGGCTGGCAGCTCTTTGAAAGCCAAGTATTGCGGGTGGGTTCTCCGGGAAGCAGACTATGACTCAAAGTTTAGCATGCTGGATGTTCTTTAAGGAGACGTCTTGAGATTGATGCCTGTAGAAGGGAGGGGGAAGAGGCAGAACTGGGCAGAGCTGCAATGCAGGCCCCACCCCAGCTTTGGTTGCCTCATTGGGAGCTTGGAGCAGAATGGCCTGTCACAGTCCCACACTGGGTTGAAATAGCTGGGCCTTTATACCCCAACTAGATTAGTCTTTGTGTATAGAACACCCAGAGAAGGACATGACCTCTGGTAAAGCAAGTATCTGCAGCTGAAGCAATCCCTCAAGGGGCTGACAGCCCACAATACTCCTGCCCCTGGGTACCAAGTCCTTCCCTGAAGGGGAAAATGGGCATCGCATCTCAGTGTCTACTGTCCTGTGTTTTAGCGGGCTTTTAAGGAATGCTAGTTGAAGGAATGCATCGATTGCTTTGAAAGAAGCCCCTAAAACATTTTGGCCTCATTCTCCCTGGCTATTAAATGGGTATATCTTTTACACTCATGCTATAAAAGGCAAAGCTCATTATAAACACCATGTCCCATGGATGTATGCAACTCCCTTCAGTTCTCTTTCAGTTGATGCCCTGAGGTTGGGGCTAGGGCACTGACGGGTGGAGTGGGGAGTGGAGGGTAGGTGGGGTGGGCTTGGCAGTTAGTGGTTGCTGTTTTAAGGAAAACCACAGCTGCCTGTGGTTTAGGGCGGTCAGTGAGGCCCAGGGGAAGGGAGGTTCACATGCAGGGTGGGCTGCGGGCACTGAGTCACCACCCAGAGGAAAACCACAGCTTCAAGAGCCCCAAGGCCCAAGGAAGAGTGGCAGATGAGCTGGGCAAGTGCCAGGTCTCAGGAGCGGGGATTTGGACAGCCTCCTTACTTCAAGGGCCAGCCCTGTTCAGACTTGCAGGGAAGCACCTACCGTATGCCTGCCATGAGAAAGGCTGGCTCGGTGGCACATCTCTGTGCAACAGAACAGAGCAAGAGCTGGGTGACCCTAGAAAAGAACTATCCCTCTCTGGTCTCTAGCTCTCCACTCTCTGGGAAGATGGGGACAACTCTTGAATTTGAGAAAATTCATCTAAGATATCTGAATACTCATAGTCCACAACTTTGCTTATATATAATTTTACCATCATCATTGTAGTCTAGAGTGGCTGCTATCTGTCACATTGCATTCATCTAATGATTCCTCAGTAACTATGAAATGTCTGTTTTTCTCTCTTTCTTCTTTGTAGGAAAATGAAATATTCTGAATTCTCATCTTCTACAATGAAAGCTAAAACAAACAAACAAAGACGTTTCCAGACTTCTTGTTTCCATCTTCTTGAAAGATGTCTAACGCTTTGGACAAAACAATAAGAAAATTAAAAGATGGTGGAATAGTAATGATTCATATCACTATTGAATCATCCTTCCAGGTAATTCCATCATTCTTCTGTTTTTTTTATTATTTTAGTCTCTGTTTTTAAAAAGCATGGTTGAGAATAATTAATGAGTAATGATGAAATATAGTTCCTAGGAGGATGAAATAGCAAAATGTTTTAAGATCAGGATAAATTTTTTTTTTTTTCTTTTACGGTATGCAGGCCTCTCACTGTTGTGGCCTCTCCCGTTGCGGAACACAGGCTCTGGACACGCAGGCTCAGCAGCCATGGCTCACGGGCCCAGCTGCTCCACGCATGTGGGATCTTCCCGGACCGGGGCACAAACCCATGTCTGCTGCATCGGCAAGCGGACTCTCAACCACTGCACCACCAGGGAAGCCCCAGGATAAATTTTGAATTTATCCAGGATTCAATGGATCAATATGGTAATTGATACATTTTGGATATATAAAGGATCCAATGGATTGTTATGGCAATTGTAAGATAGAACAAGCTTTATTCTATTAAAAAGATAATTGAAATTTCTCTTTGGTTTTTGGAAGACCCCTGTGAAAGGATAAAAGTAATAAAATATCAATCCTTATGAAGAGTTAAAACTGCTCAAAAAAGAAACTTAAAAATTAAAATTAGGTTTAAAGGACTCTGATGGTATACTGAGAGTTAAAATAAAATTCCCCAAGGGGGATTTAGCTGAAGGTCCACTTTTCCCTACACCCAAATAGGGAGGAATAAGCAGAGACTGTGAATTTGACATAAAATGAGACCCCATGCAAATGACAAATGACATGCAAAAAGATGCAAATAAATGAGGACAGTAATGAGGGCCCCAGTGCTCCTGGTAGACATGGGATACTGGCTTCCTCTGGTTGGAAGGTAGTTCCAAGAGAGCTGCCCATCCTCCTCCCAGGGGCCACATGGTCCCTCTGGCTGAGAGACTCAGGCCCAAAGGCTGTTCTTGCTTCCTTGTTCCCTCTTCCAGTTATCTGCAGAGGCCCCTGTGGCCCACTGGAACCCTAAGGCTTGGCACTCCAGGCCCCCTGCCACTGCCTGCTCACTCTGCTCTCCCTGCTGCATGGACCCTGGGGATGGAGTGTGGCACTGGATTCAGGGCACTATGGAGTCAGGACAACAGGGCATGGTGGATGGTTCTGTGGCACTCCCTGATCTCCTTCACGGTCTGTCCCCTTCTCTTACACAGCCCCCTCCCTGCCCCCACACCATATGTTCAGCGGTTCTCTTCCTCACAGCTGCTGAAAACTCATTGTTTCTACCTCTTTTTTTTTTTTTTTTTGCGGTACACGGGCCTCTCACTGTTGTGGCCTCTCCCGCTGCAGAGCACAGGCTCCGGACGCGCAGGCTCAGCGGCCATGGCTCACAGGCCTAGCCGCTCCACGGCATGTGGGATCTTCCCAGACCGGGGCACAAACCCGTGTCCCCTGCATCGGCAGGCGGACTCTCAAACACTGTGCCACCAGGGAAGCCCTGTTTCTACCTCTTAATCTCTTAGATTGCTGGGCATGACCTCAGAGTCCAGATAGCTTCATGGCCTCTCTGACATGCACCCTTTCAACTTAGCCTCAACCTCTCAAATCCCTAAGGGAGGAACTTCTAGTCATGGTAGGGTCATTGGTTTTAGATGGAATCTTCCATGGTAAACAACTATGAATGTGAGCAAAATATATGTGACAACAGTTTGCAGGGACTAGACAGCAGGCAAAGCAGGGCTATGATCTTTGGCAGATGGAGGGCACACAAGGTGAGCCCCATATTTACCCACTTTTCTTCCTGAGGCCATTTTCCAAACTGAGATGCAGGGAGCTAGACCAAGCAGGAGGTGACATCTCAAACAAATGTTTTGTTTTGGTTTTTTTTGCGATACGCGGGCCTCTCACTGTTGTGGCCTCTCCCGTTGCGGAGCACAAGCTCCGGACGCGCAGGCTCAGTGGCCATGGCTCACAGGCCCAGCCGCTCCATGGCATGTGGGATCTTCCCGGACCAGGGCACAAACCCGTGTCTCCTGCATTGGCAGGTGGACTCTCAACCACTGCGCCACCAGGGAAGCCCTCAAACAAATGTTTTAAAATATGTAAGAATAATATGTTAAAGAGAATAGAGCAAAAGATGGACAAAATGGGTGAAAAGCTTGAGTATTTAAACAGAAAACTTGAATCTATAAGAATGAAAAAAATTGGCATTCTAGACTGAAAAATACAATATCTGAAATTAAGAACTCACTGAATGGGTTTAACAGGAGACTGTATACAGCAGAAGACAAGGTTAGTGACCAATCAATAGAACTTATCCAGACTGAAGCAAGAGTGAAAAAGAATTGAGGAATAAACAGAGCTGAGCATAAGAGATATGCGGGACATGCTCAAATACTTGAATAAATAATGACCGACAATTTTCCAAATATGATGAAAGGCATCAAGCCACAGATTCAAGAATATCAGTGAGCTCCAAGAAGGATAAGTATAAAGAAAACTACACCTAGGCCTATCATAGGTAAAGTGCTGAAAATCAAAGACAAAGCAGAAAATCCTAAAAGCAACCATATTTTTAAAGAAAGAAGGAGAGGGAGAGAGAGAGGGAGTTAGTTATCAGTTAACAGCACTGATGGCTGATTATGGAAGCCAGAAGACAATGAAATGACATCATTAAAATGCTAAAAGAAAAAAACCCTACCAATCTAGAATTCTATGCCCAGAAAAATATCCTTCAAAATTGAAAGCAAGGGATTCCCTGGTGTTGCAGTGGTTGAGAGTCCGCCCGTCGATGCAGGGGACACGGGTTCGTGCCCTGGTCCGGGGGGATCCCACATGCCATGGAGCGGCTGGGCCCATGAGCCATGGCTGCTGAGCCTGCGCGTCCGGAGCCTGTGCTCTACAATGGGAGAGGCCACAACAGTGAGAGACCCGTGTACCGCAAAAAAAAAAAAAAAAAAGAAGGCAAAATAAACATGTTCAAGTGGACAAAAATTCAAAGAATTTGGTTTGCCACTAGTACACACCAGCACTACAGGAAATTCTTAAGGGAGTTCTTCTGGCTGAAGAAAAATGATCCCTGAGGGAACTGCAGGAAGGAATGAAAGGCATAGCAAAAGATACAAATGTATATAATTATAAATGAATATTGACTATTTAAAACAACAATAGAGAATTCCTTGGTGCTCCAGTGGTTAGGACTCCATGCTTTCACTGCCAAGGGCCCAGGTTCAATCTTGGTTGGGAACTAAGATCCCACAAACTGCACAGCCAATAAATAAATTAATTAATTTTAAAAATAAATAAAAACCAACTTAAAAAGAATAATATCTCATAAGATTTTTAACATAAAAGTAAATATATGTCAGCAATAGCACCAAAGATGGGAATTAACAGTTCTAAGGTATTTGCATTAAGTACTAACTATAAAAATACTAATTTAAAGTAAATTGACATAAATCAAGGATGCATATTGTAATATCTAGGATGATCACTAAAATCATAATAAAATAAGATACAATTAAAAAGCTAATAGTAGAGCAAAATGAAATAATAAAAATTTAAAAACTTGATTAATCCAAAGGAAAATCAAAAGGGAGGAATAAAAGTACAAAGGATAAATAGAAAACAAATAGCAAGGTAAACCCAACTATGCCAGTAATTACAATTAATGTGAATAGTATAAATATGTCAATTAAAAGACAAGGATTATCAGACTAGGTAAAAAACAAAATCTAACTCTGCTGTTTACAAAAGGCTCACTTTAAATAGAAGGACACAGAAAAGTTAAAGGTTAGAAAGCAATGTCATAAATACTAACCCCCAAAAAGCTGATATGGACACATGAACATTAGAAACTTTAAGTTAATAAGTATTATGAGAGAAAAAGAAGACTATGTCATAATAATCAAATTCCTAAGGTACTATCTATTTGGCCCAACTAGTACAGCCAGACCAGGTTATAAGCCACTAGCTGTGAACTGACTGCCCTTTCCCATCCCCAGGATGTACTGGTGTTAAGGAGAGCTGCCCTTTCAGCAGCTCTAAGGAGGAAGGTGTGGGTCCCTTGCCACTCCTTCTGGTTTGCTCCTAACTTCTCTGTGTTTAATGTCCAAAAGGGTACCCAGGTGTGACTGACCATGCTTCCCTCATCCTAGGCAAGTGCTCAGTTAACTAGGATCTCAGTCTGAATCTGGGGTGTACAACACTCCAAACTTGACTTTGAGCTGCAGTCCTGCCAGGATCCCCATCCCAGAGCCCGTGGCCTTATAGTGGGGGTTGACAGTCCCTGGAAAATCCTATCTTGTTTGGCCTTAGCCACCGTTCTCATGGACAGTGACCATGTGGGCTCATGACTGTGGCTCAGCCTCTTCCCTCACCCCAGTGGACAGGCAGGTCTTTGCTACCAACATGTTGGGCAGGCTGCATAGGGCAGGACATTCAGCTCCCCAACAGGGCCACAGTTCATGGCTAATATACCTAAACAATCATCTCTCAATTTCTGTGACCTCCCTTCTATGCCACAGAGAAAGCAGTGGGACAGGGTAGGCCACACTATGTCTGGGTCTGTCTGTGGCCGTATGCCTGGCTCCTACCTCAATTACTAGCTCTAATCTTTAGCACTTTCCTCCTTCAGGCACCATTCCATCTCCCTCCAGCTCCAACTGCTCCTGCCCCACTGTTGGGATCCCTCCGTTTGGAAGAGGAGGTGAGATGCCTTTCATGGTTCTCCATCTATGGCTCCCCTTCCTCCCAATTCTGCAGACTTTCAAGGCCCTGCCCATATGGTTTGACAGGCCTCAGCAACAGCTTTTGCCTGCCTGGCTAGTCCCTACCCCTGCTCACCTGGGCAGATCCTGACCCACTCCAGATCATAACCTGGGCTAGTTTTGGTAGAGCCACCACTAGTAGTCACCTTGTCCACAATGTTCTCTCAAGAGACATTAGCTGTCTTGTTGGAGTCTAATGTTCTCTGTGAGATTTTATTAGCTGTGGCAGGTGTATGGCACATGACAACTGGGATGAATGATATTAATTAGTTTTAACCTCATTCAGGGGGCTAAGGGGCTGAAGAGTATGGGCTCTGCAGACTGGCCTGGGCTTGAATTCCATCTCTGTGATTCTGACCTCTTTGAGCCTGAGTTTCCTCATCTGTGAAATTGATTAATATCTACCTCCTAGGAGAGTTGTGTGGAATAAGTAAGATGATGTTTATGAAGTGCTTAGTATAATGCCTGGCACATAGATAATGCTTAATACCACAGATGGTAGATTGTTATTTCTGAGGACCTCAGCTAGGTTATAAATATTCTAAGTACAGAGATCATATTTCTATTTTGTTGTGGCTGGGTTTTTCTATCTTTTTATTTTTTGAATTCTGGAATATATCATATATACAAAAGAATATGCCTTATATAACATATATGTACAAGTTTAAATAATAATAGTATAATTAATACCAATATACTTAATTCCCAACTAGAAAATAAAACACATCCAATTCCTTGGAGCCTTCTATGTCTCTTCCCAAATCATATCTGCTCTCACGACTCCAGAGGTTACTACTATCCTGAATAGTATAGTGTAAGTAGAGGTCATAAATACAGGGGGCAGTAGGAGACACACCTACTCCTCACAGCCAGGGAGGTGTAATGGGAGCCAGAATTCCCATGCCCTCCCAGAAATAACACATAATACCCCCCACTCAAGAGTCAGTGGAGGCTGTTATGAACTGAATTGTGCCCTCCCCCATTCATAAGTTAAAGCTGTAACCCCTGATGATACAATGTTTAGAGATAGGGCTGTTAAGGGGGTAATTAAGGTTAAACGAGGTCATAAGGGTGAGGTCCTAATCCAATAGATGTCCTTATAAGAAGAGGAAGAGACACGTGGGATGCAAGTGCACAGAGAAAAGGCCATATGAGGACAGAGGGAATAGGTGGCCAACTGCAAGCCAAGGAGAGAGGTCTCACTAGAAAGCAAATGCCAACATCTTGATCGTGGACTTTCCAGCCTCCAGAATGTGAGACAATAAATTTCTATCATTTAAGCCACCCAGTCTGTGGTGTTTAGTTATGGAAGCCTGCTATGACTAATATGGAGGCTGAGTGGGGAACCTGGATGTCAAACCCTGCCTTGCCATAATGAGGTAGCACCTCCCTTCCTCTGCTGGACCAGTGTCAGAGGAAGCCAGCTAAAATAAAACATTTAAATAAGATCCAGAGTCTCATGACATAATAGCTAAAATACCCAGGTTTGGGTAGTAAATTACTTGTCATACCAATAGCCAAGAAGACCTCACACTGAAGGAAAAAAGGAAGAAATAGATGCCAAGCTCAAGATGTCAGAGATGTTAGAATTATCTGATGAAGATTTAAAAGCAGCCATCATACAATGCTTCAGTAAGCAACTGCAACACACTTGAAACAAATGAAAAGAGAGAAAGTCTCAGCAAAGAAATATAAGTTATAAAGAAGAACCAAATGGACATTTTGGAACTGAAAAATTCAATAACCAAATAAAAAACTTGGTGAAAAAAAAAACAACAACTTGGTTAATGTGCTCAACAGCAAAATGGAGGGGGACAGAAAAAAGAATCCATGAACTGAAAAATAGAACACTAGAAATTACCCAATCTGGACAGCAGAGAGAAAAAACTGGAAAAATAAAAGTGAACAGAACCCCAGGGACCCAGGGGACTATAAAAAAAGATCTAATATTCATGTCACTGGCATCTAAGAAGGAGAGAAGAATATGTAGGATGGGATATATTGTGATGGTCATCTTTAGAAAATACAATCCATGTTTCATGGAGCTATAGTTTTTTATTTCACTTCAATATTCTATTGTGTGATTGAACCATAAGGTTTTTTTAAACATAATTCCTCCGTCATTTTGTTTATTTATTTATTTTTGGCTGTGTTGGGTCTTTGTTTCTGTGCGAGGGCTTTCTCTAGTTGCGGCAAGTGGGGGCCACTCTTCATCGCGGTGCGCGGGCCTCACTATCGCGGCCTCTCTTGTTGCGGAGCACAGGCTCCAGACGCGCAGGCTCAGTAGTTGTGGCTCACAGGCCTAGTTGCTCCGCGGCATGTGGGATCTTCCCATTCCAGGGCTCGAGCCCGTGTCCCCTGCATTGGCAGGCAGATTCTCAACCACTGCACCACCAGGGAAGCCCCATAAGTTTTTATTCATTCTACTGTAATAGACATTTAGGTTGTTTCCATTTTTATTGCTATTTTAAACAGTGCTCTGGGAATATTCTGTTCATGTCTGCAGGAGTGGAATTGCTGGATCAAAGGGTATGTGAATATTCACCTTCACCAAATAATGTAAAATTGTTCTTCAAAGTGAGTGTACTAATTTTTAGTCCCACAGCAGTTTAATAGTTACATTTTGCCAACATTTTGTCAATCTTTAAAAATGTTTCCAAACCAGTGGGCATGAAATGGTAATTTGTGTTTTTATTTGCATTTCCCTTTCTACTAACAAGGTTAAGTATATTTTCATAAATTTAATGGGCCGTTTGTGTTTTCTGTGAAAAACGCAAATGCCTGTTTGTGCTTCTGAAAATTTTTCTATTGGATATTTTGTCTTCCTGATTGATTTATAGGATTTGGCTACTAATCTTTTTTCGGCTTTATGTGTAAAAAATTCTGTTAGGACTTGATTGGAAAAGTAATACAGCTATAGGACAATTTGGGGAGAAATAACAACTTTACAATATTGAATCTTTCTATCCATGAACATGGTGTTGCTGTGTTTGGTTTTCTTATTGCCTTTCAATAAAGTGCTATAGTTTTCTACATAAATATTTTGCACATCTTTTGTTAGATTTATTTTCAATGACCTTATATTTTTCATTGCTATTGTAAATTTTTAATTGCATTTTCTGACTTTATTGCTGATGTTTATAAATTCATTAGACATATTTATTGGACACTGAATTGATATTTTCTCCCAGGCTGTAGATTGCCTTTTCATTTTGTAAACAGTGTCTTTTGAAGATCACTGATTTTAAGCAATTTGTTTATGATGTCCCTTGGTGTCGTTTCCTTCATGTTTCTTCTGTTTGGGGTTCATTGAGCTTTTTTGTAACTGTTGGTAATTGTCAACAAATTTGGATTCTTCAAATGTTTTTCTGTCCTGCTTTCTCCCTCCTCTTCTTCTGGAACTGCAATTACATGTATATTAGGTTTCTTGGTGTTGTCCCACAGCTCACATTTGCTCAACTCCTTTTCTTTTTCAGTCTTTTTTTTCTATATATATTTCATTTTGGATAGTTTCTACTGCTATGTCTTCAAATTCACTAATCTTTTCTTCTTCAGTGTCTAGTCTACTACTAACCGCAACTAATGCATTTGTAATCTCACATAGCATATTTTTATTATCTAGTAATTAAATTTGCATTAAAAATATTTATTTATTTGGTTGCACTGGGTCTTAGTTGCGGCAGGCAGGCTCCTTAGTGCGGCTTGCTGGCTCCTTAGTTGCAGCATGCATGTGGGATCTAGTTCCCTGACCAGGGATTGAACCCAGGCCCCCTGCATTGGGAGTGTGGAGTCTTAACTACTGCACCACCAGGGAAGTCCCTAAATTTGCATTTGAAAAAATACTTTTCATGTCTCACTATGCTCAGGCTTTGTCTGCTTTTTTGAAGATATGCAATATATTTATAATTGCGGTTTTAATGTCCTTGTCTACTAATTCTATCATCTCTGTCATTTTTGAGTCTGTCTCTACTGATTTATTTTTCTTACATTATGGGTCACATTCTCCTACTTCTTCATATACCTGTTAATTTGTTTTCTTGAGAATAAGTCAATTTTATTAACTTGCAAGCAAGGAAGTAGCAAGGTGACCAAAGTATGCTGCTTCAGAGAGGGTATGAGGAGGAGGAGTGAGATAGTATAGACACAGATCATTTGCCTAAATGGAATGTTGCCTAAGCAGGAAAGAAAATGAGGTCTTTTGGCAAGATGGTAGCAACATTAGGTCTCTATCATTTTATCAATTGTCACAGAGAGGGCCTTTGTGGAAAGCGGCCTGAGGTACCTGTAATCAGGAGCAGAAACACATGACCAGGACACATTTGTGTGTGAATTGAAACCACAAGATTCATCGCCCCCAAGGTGTGTCTCACTGGCCAATTAGCAGAAGGCAGGAAACAGTGTCACCCCCGACAAACAGCCAGCCTCAGAGCAACAAGAGGGAATGATAAACAGGCAGGCCACCCCCAGTGCATTTTCTCAACCTCAGAGGATGCAGTGTATGCAGGTTGCCCATCCCTTAGTTTGCAGACAAGCAGATCTTCCTGTGCAACTTCATTTCTTAGCTGGAATTCCCAGTGTGGGCGCATTGGAGAGGCCTCTGATGCGCTGCAGCAGCCCGCTTTAGTCCGTTTCGCCTCTATGTGGCTTACTTGCTGGCAGCCCTCTGTGGTCCACCACCACTTTCAGGGTGATGGCATTGAAGCCTCCTCTGAGTCTGGCTGCAGCCCGGATACAGTGTCTCTCTCCCAGTGCGTCCTTACCACGTTCCCAGCAGTGTGCAGTCTCTTGGCACTGGACCCCTTGCCTTTCCTCGTGTGATCCCTTCCACCTACCCTGAGGCCCTATCTCGGGCCCCAGCCAGCAGACCCGGTGGTACAGTACCTGCCCATTCTAAGTATTTAGTGAGTGGACAAGGGAAGGGGGAGAAATGCTTTTACTATGATATTATATGAACAGCTTCTCTTTTGAACTCTTGTTGGGAGAGTAGGATTTGATGAGCATATGTAGGATGATTTATTACTATTCCTAAGGCCCTCTTCTGTTGGTGATGATCCCACCTGAGAAACCTTGATTCCTGTCTGCCTTTTTCTTCTTCAGGCCTACCATTTCTTCTCTCACTAAATCAATCCCTCTTTCACACTGCTTGCCTTCCCTTCTCCCTCCTTTCTTTCCTTCCCCACTTTTCCTACTTCTGCCTCTATGTCTTAGTTCAGATTCTTTGTGCTCAGCTCCTAACAGGTTTCCCCCTCCACTCCACCTTACATGCTATACTCCTGATGACCTTTTAAAAAATATCACTACTGGGACTTCCCTGGTGGTCCAGTGGTTGGGACTCTGTGTTTCCAATGCAGGGGACGTGGGTTCGATCCCTGGTCGGGGAACTAAAATACTAAGATCCCACATGCCCTGAGGCCAAAAAATAAAATAAAATGATCCATTCAAAAAATATATATATATATATATGACTACTAATCATGTCTACAGTAGGGTTTTGCTCTGACTATGCCATGGAATTTTTCTGATGCTTTCCAGCCTTACCTCTGTTCCTGTCAGCCTGGCCTCCTCCCAGTTTCCCTAGGAGCCAGGCTCTTTTTCTTCCTTCTCACCATTACTGAGTTATCCTTCCAGACCCACATGGAAGTCTTCTATGAACCCCATTGTGCTTGTAGTCATACAGTGTAGCCCCCAATGTTCTCTAGTTTTTTCATTTCTTCATTGTGGTAAAATACCCATAACATAACATTTATTATTTTAACCATGTTTAAGTGCACAGTTCAGTGATATTAAAATACATTCGTGTTGCTGTGTAACCATCACCACCGTCCACCCACATAACTCTTTTCATCTTGTAAAACTGAAACTCTAGACCCATTAAACAATAACTCCTCATTCTCCCCTAGCCCCAGCCCCTGGTAACCACCATTTTACTTTCTGTCTCTATGGATTTGACTCCATTAAATACCTCATCTAAGTGGAATCATACAGTATTTTTCTTTTTGTGATTGGCTTATTTCACTTAGTGTAATGTCCTCAAGGTTTATCTATGTTATAGCATATTGCAGAATTTCCTTCCTTTTTAAGGCTGAATAATATTCCATTGTGTGTATATGCTACATTTTGTTCATCCACTCATTCATCAATGCACACTTGGTTTGCTTCTGTGTTTCAGCTGTTGTAAATAAAGCTGCTGTGAACATGCGTATACAAATATGTTTTTGACACCCTACTTTCAATTATTTTGGATATATGCCCAGAAGTAGAATTGCTGGGTTTTATGGTAACTCTATTTTTAATTTTTTGAGGAACCATCATACTGTTTTCCACAGGAGTTGTACCATTTGACATTCCCACCAACAGTGCACAAGTGTTCCAATCTCTCCACATCCTCACCAACACTTGTTTTCTGTTGTTTTTTTTTAATAGTAGCCATCCTAATGGGTGTGAGGTGGTATCTCATTGTAGTTTTGATTTGCATTTTCCTAATTACCAGTGATATTGAGCATCTTTATGTGCTTGTTAGCCATTCATATATCTTCTTCAGAGAAATGTCTGTTTACTCAACTCCTTTGCCTGTTTCTGAATCAGATGGTTTTGTTGTTGTTGTTGAGTTTTAGGAGTTCTCTATGTATTCTGGATAATAATCCCTTATAAGATGTATGATTTGCAAACATTTTCTCCCATTCTGTGGGTTGCCTTTTTACTCTGTGGATGGTGTCTTTGATGCAAAAAAATTTTTAATTTTCATGAAGTCTAATTTGTCTATTTTTTCTTTTGTTACCTGTACTGTTGGTGTCATATCCAAGAAATCATTGCCATATCCAGTGTTGTGAAGTTTTGGTCCTATGCTTTCTTCCAAGAGTTTTGTTGTTTTAGGTCTTACATTTAGGTCCTCCATCCACTTTGAGTGAGTTTTTACATATGGTGTTAAGGATCCACCTTCATTCTTTTGCATGTGGATATCCAATTTTCTCAGCATCATTTGTTGAAAAGACTGTACTTTCCCTCATTGAATGGTGTTGGCACCTTTGTCAAAAATCATTGACCATATATGTGACAGTTTATTTCTGGGGTCTCTATCCTATTCCATTGGTCTATATGTCTATCTTTATGCCAATACCACATGTTTTGATGACTGTAGCTTTGTTGTAAGTTTTGAAATCAGGAACTGTGAGCCCTCCAGTTTTGTTTTTCTTTTTCAAGATTGTTTCGGGCATTCGAGGTCTTTTGAGATTGCATATGAATTTTAGGATTTTTTTTCTATTTTCACAAAGAAGTTATTGGGATTTTGATAGGAATTGCATTGAATCTGTAGATTGTTTTAGATAGTATTGACGTTTTAACAATATAAAGTCTTCCAATCCTTGAGTATGAGATGTATTTGCATTTATTTATATGTTTAAATTATTTCATCAATGTTTTATAGTTTTCATCATACAAATCTTTCACCTCCTTGGTTAAGGAAATTCCTAAGTATTTTATTCTTTTTGAAGCAATTGTAGATGGAATTATTTTTTTATAACTTCTTTTTCAGATTGGTCATTGTTTGTGTATAGAAATGCAGCTGATTTTTGTGTGTTGACTTTGTATCCTGTTTTATTGAATTAATTTATTAGATCTATCATGTTTCTTTTGTTGTTGTGAAATCTTTAGGGTTTTCAACATGTACAATCATATTATCTGTAAACAGTGATAATTTTACTTCTTTCTTTTCAATTTGGATGCTTTTATTTCTTTTTCTTGTCTAATTGCTCTTGTTAGAAGTTCCAATGCTATGTTGAACAGAAGTGATGAAAGCAGGCATCCTTTCTTTATTCTTTTTTTTTAAAATCATATTAGGTGTTTTCTTAATATTTATTTATTTATTTTTATTTTTGGCTGCATTGGGACTTCGCTGCGGCACACAGGATATTTCATTGCGGTGCACAGGCTTCTCTCTAGTTGTGGTGGTCAGGCTCCAGAGCATGTGGGCTTAGTTGCTCCACTGCATGTGGGATCTTAGTTCCCTGACCAGGGATCGAACCCACCTCCCTTCCATTGGAAGGCAGATTCTTTTTTTTTTAAATGAATACAGATCAGTTATTTTGTAGACTATCCCTCAGTTTGGCTTGTCAAATGTTTCCTTATGATTAGACTTAGGTTACACACTTTTTTTTTTTACATCTTTATTGGAGTATAATTGCTTTACAATGGTGTGTTAGTTTCTGCTTTATAACAAAGTGAATCAGTTATACGTATACATATGTTCCCATATCTCTTCCCTCTTGCATCTCCCTCCCTCCCACCCTCCCTATCCCACCCCTCTAGGTGGTCACAAAGTACCGAGCTGATCTCCCTGTGCTATGCAGCTGCTTCCCACTAGCTATCTATTTTACGTTTGGTAGTGTATATATGTCCATGCCACTCTGTCACTTTGTAACAGCTTACCCTTCCCCCTCCCCATATCCTCAAGTCCATTCTCTAGTAGGTCACAGATTCTTAACCACTGGACCACCAGGGAAGTCCCCCTTGCTTTATTCTTGATCTTAGAGGAAAAGCTTTCTTTCACAATTGAGTATGATGTTCACTGTGGGTTTTTCATATATGGCTTTTATTATGTCGTGGTAGTTTCTTAGTTTATTGACTGTTTTCATTATAAAAGGGTCTTGAAGTTTTTCAAATTCTTTTCTGCATCAATTGAGATATTCATGTGTTTTTTTCCTTCATTCTGTTGATGTGGGATATTACATTGATTGATTTTGCTATGTTGGACCATCCTTGCATTCCAGGAATAAATTCCACTTGTTCATGCTGTATAATCTTTTTAATATGCTGCTGAATTCTGTTTGCTAGTATTTTGCTGAGGATTTTTTGCAGCAATGTTTATAAGGGATGTTGATGTAGTTTTGTTTTCTTATAGTGTCGTTGTATCTCTTTGGTATCAGGGTTATGCTGATCTCATAGAATGAGTTAGGAAATGTCCCTCCTGTTCACTTTTTTGGAAAGGTTTGAAGGATTGGTATTAGTTCCTCTTTAAATCTTTGATGGAATTCACCAGTGAATCCATCAGGTCTAGGGCTTTTCTTTATTGGTAGATTTTGGGTTCCTGATTCAATCCCCTTACTAGGTATGGGTCTATTCAGATTTCTATTTCTTCATGCTTTTGTCTTGTTAGGTTTTCTGTTTCTAGGAAATTTTCCATTTCATCTAGGTTATCCAATTTGTTGGCATACAATTATAATTGTACTCTCTTATGATCCTTTTTGTTTTTTCTGTAGAATTGTTAGTTATCTCTACTTTCATTACTGATTTTAGTAATTTGAATGTCCTCTATTTTTTTCTTAGTCCATCTAGCTAAAAGTTTGTCAATTTTGTTGATTTTTTTCAAAGAGCCAACTTTTGGTTTCATTGCTTTTTCTGTTATTTTTCTATTCTCTATTTTGTTTATCTCTGCGCTAATCTTTATTATTTTCTTCCTTCTGCTAGCTTTGGGTTTAGTTTGTTCTTCTTTTTCTAGTTCCTTAAGTTGTAAAGTTAGGTTGTTTTGAGATCTTTCTTGTTTTTTCAATGTAATCATTCATAGCTACAAATTCCCTCTTAGCTCTGCTTTTGCTGCCTCCTATAAGTTTTCGTATGTTGTATTTTCATTTTCATTCATCTCTAAGTATTTTCTAATTTTCCTTGTGATTTCTTCTTTGATACATTGGTTGTTTAAAAGTGTGTGGTTTAGGGACTTCCCTGGTGGTGTAGTGGTTAAGAATCTGCCTGCCATTGCAGGGGACACGAGTTTCAGCCCTGGTCTGGGAAGATCCCTCATGCTGCAGAGCAACTAAGCCCGTGCACCACAACTACTGAGCCTGCGCTCTAGAGCCCACGAGTCACAGCTACTGAGCCTGTATGCCACAACTACTGAAGCCTGTGTGCCTAGTTCCCGTGCTCTGCAACAAGAGAAGCCACTGCAGTGAGAAGCCCATGCACTACAACGAAGAGTAGCCCCTGCTCGCCGCAACTAGAGAAAGCCCGTGCACAGCAACGAAGACCCAATGCAGCCGTAAATAAATAAATAAATTTTAAGAAGTGTGTTGTTTAATTTCCACAATTTGTGAAATTTCCTTTTTATTGATTTCTAACTTCATCCCATTTTGATCAGAGAAGATACTTTGTATGATATCTATTTTTCAAATCTATTGAGACAGTTTGTGGCCTAACATATAGTCTACCTTGAAAATGTCCCATGTGCGTTTGAGAAGAATGTGTATTCTGTTGTTAGGTAGAGTGTTCTGTATACGCGTGTTAGATCTAGTTGGTTTATTATGTTGTTTAAGTCCTTTATTTCCTTACTTATGTTCTGTCTGGTTGTTCTATCCATTATCGTGAAGAAGATATTGAAACCTCCAATTCTTGTAATCGTGCCTATTTTTCCCTTCAATTCTGTCAGTTCTTGCTTCATATATTTTGATGGTCTGTCATTAGGTGCCTAAATGTTTGTACTGCTTGCATATTCTTGCTGTATTGAATCATTTATTATTACATAATATCCTACATTTGCTCTTATAAACTTTTTTGATTTAAAATCTATTTTGTATGATATTAGTATTGCCACTCTTGCTCTCTTTTGGTTACAGTTTGCACGGAAAATCTTTTTCAATCCTTTCAGTTTTGTTTTTTCTTTTTTTTAATCTTTTTTTAAAATAAATTTATTTATTTATTTTTGGCTGCATTGGGTCTTCGTTTCTGTGTGCAGGCTTTCTCTAGTTGTGGCGAGCGGGGGCTACTCTTCATTGCAGTGCACAGGCTTCTCATTGCAGTGGCTTCTCTTGTTGTGGAGCACGGGCTCTAGGTGCGTGGGCTTCAGTTGTTGTGGCACGTGGGCTCAGTAGTTGTGGCTTGCGGGCTCTAGAGCGCAGGCTTAGTAGTTGCGGCACACGGACTTAGTTGCTCCGAGGCATGTGGGATCTTCCCGGGCCAGGGCTCGAACCTGTGTCCCCTGCATTGTGAGGCAGATTCTTAACCACCATGCCACCAGGGAAGCCCATCCATCCTTTCAGCTGTAACCTGTTTGTGTCTTTGGATCTCAAGCAAGTCTCTTATAGACAGCATGGTTGGATCATGTGTTTTTATCCATTCTGCCAATCTCTGTCTTTGATTGGAGTGTTTATATTAATGTAATTATAAGGGGGAATTACTTGTCATTGTGCTATTTGTTTTCTATATGCCTTATAGCCTTTTTGTTTCTTATTTTATGCATTCTTGTCTTTTGTGTTGAGTTCTTTTTTTGTAGTAAAATGTTTGAATTCCTTTCTCATTTCCTTTTGTGTATATTCTATAGCTATTTTTTTGTGATTACCATGGGGATTACATTTAACATTTTAAAGTTAAAATACTCTGATTTGGGCTTCCCTGGTGGCGCAGTGGTTGAGAGTCCGCCTGCCAATGCAGGGGACACGGCTTTGTGTCCCGGTCCGGGAAGATCCCACATGCCGTGGAGTGGCTAGGCCCGTGAGCCATGGCCGCTGAGCCTGTGCGTCCAGAGCCTGTGCTCTGCAATGGGAGAGGCCACAACAGTGAGAGGCCCGTGTACCGCAAAAAAAGAACAACTCTGATTTGAATTTATACCAGCTTAACTTCAATAACATACAAAAACTCTGTTCCTTTATAGCTCCATCCCCACCCCTTTCAGGTACTGATGTCACAAAATGACATTTTTATAAATTGTGTGCCCCAAAACATAAACTAATAATTCTTTAAATGCATTAATCTCTTGAATTATCCAGCAAACAAGATTTGGAGTTACAAACCAAAGTTACAGTAATACTAGCATTTATACTAATAATTGCTTTTTTTCTTTGAATATTTTAGTAGAAAACAAAAAGTGCAGTTACAAACCATTGTTACAATAACACTAGCATCTTATTTGCCCATGTATTTACCTTTATTGATATCTTTTTTCTATATATAATTTTGAGTTACTGCCTAGTATCTTTTTTTTCAGCTTGCAGGACTGCCTTGAGCATTTTTTGCAGGGCAGGTCTATTGGTCACAATCTCCCTCAGCTTTTATCTATCTGGGAATTTCTTGATTTCTCCCTCACTTTTGGAGAGCAGTTTTGGTGTATATAGGACTCTTGGTTGACTTTTTTTTTCTTTTAGTACTTCAAATATAGGGACCCACTGTTTTTTGGCCTCAAAAATTTCTAATGAGAAATCTGACAATTATCTTATTAAGGATCCTTTGTGTGTGATTTTTCACTTCTCTCTTGCTGCTCTTAGGATTCTCTTTGTCTGGCTTTTGATAGTTTGATTATGAGTCTTAGTGTGAATCTCTTTGAGTTCCTCTTACTTGGAGTTTATTGAGCTTCCTGGATGTTCATATTTATGTCTTTCATCGAATTTATTAAGTTTTCAGTCATTATATCTTCAAATATTCTCTCTATCCCTTTCTCTCTCTCATCTCCTTCTGGGACTGCCACAGTGCTTATTTTGGTCCTCTTGATGGTGTCCCATAGGTGTCTTAGGATCTGTTTACTTTTCTTCAATCTCTTTTCTTCCTTTTCCTCAGACTCAATAATTTTCATTGTTCTATCTTCAAGTTGGCTAATTCTTTCTTCTTCCTGCTCAAATCTGCCTTTGAATCACTCTAGTGAGTTTTTCATTTCAGTTTTTGTACTTTATAGCTCCAAAATTTCATTTTTGTTCCTTCGTAAGTTTTCTATCTCTTTACTGACATTTCCATTTTGTGCACACATCGTTTTCTTGACTTTATCTCATCTTCCTTCAGTTCTCTGAGCATCTTTAAGATAGTTGTTTTAAAGTATTTGTGTAGTATATCTATGATTATGTCTTTTTCAGAGATAGTTTCTGTTGATTTAATTTTTTTCCTTTCCTGTTTCTTGGTATGGCTTGTCATTTTTTGTGAAGACTGGATATTTGAATCTAATAATATGGTAATTTTGGAAATCAGATTATCCCCTTCCCCAGAGTTTACTGGGTTTTGTTTTATTGTTTTCTTTTCTTTTTTTGATTGTTGTAGGCAGGCTTTGTGCTGAAGATCAGCCTGAGTTATGAATTTAATGTCTTCTCATGTCTTTCCTGAGACTTTTCCTGGGCATTCACGGTCACTTTCTAATTTTCCCTGTATATGAATTTGTTTTTGAATGTCCTAGTCTTCAATGTCTGGTTCCTGAAAGGGGAAAAAGATAAAAATGAAGGGTGGATGAAAAGTGCCATCCCTTTAGATCCCATGGAAGTCATTTCAGCTAGAGAGGGAGGAGCTTGCAACAATGGGAGAGGTGCAACAACAATGGCTGCCCACCTCTTTGTCTCCATCTCTGTAATCAGAAGCAGCAATCAGCCATCAGAAAAGAGATCCCTGATATTTGGAGGACAGGGTCCTTTTTGTACCCCCTTGCTTCCACATACTGCATGTAAGCTGTTGCAGGAATATGTACACAGCTGCCTGCCATGTGGCCGTGGGGGTGGAAGATGGGTAGCTGCTACTGTGCTAAGAACTGAAGTTGGCTGAAATTAGCTACAATTCACCATCCAAGTCTTCCCCTGGAAGCTGCAAACCTTCAATAGACTCCAGATTTCCAAAATAGTTACATCAGACAGATTCTGCCAATGCAATTCCAGGTGGGGAGACAGATTCCTGGTGCTTCCTACTCTGATATCTTCCCAGAATCTTCCTCTATACCTGGTACTTTTTTTATTGGATACTAGATATTGTAATTTTAAATTGTGTTCTGGAGTTTTTTGTATTTCTTTGATTTTGATCTTTGATCTTACATGCAGTTATTTGGAAACAATGTGACCCTTTTGAGACTTGCTTATGAGCTTTTTTTTTTACATGGCTCCAGAGTAGTCTTTATTCTAGGGCTCATTGGCAATACCTTTCTGAAGCCTCTCTCTGTTGTGTACTTTGTCAGGAGGTCCTTGCACACAGCTGTTGGGAACATGAACTATTCCCAGGTTTGTCAGTTCTGGTGATTGTTCCTCCTGTCCTTTTCAGTGGCTCTTTCCCTGGCCTTGGTAGTATTCTCACACATAATGTGCTATTCAGTACTCAGCTGAAGACTACAGATTACTGGAGCTCCCTTTCTCTGTAAAGTTTTCTCTTTCCAATACTCTGCCCTGCAAATTCTAGCCACCTCTCCTTCCCGAATTCTCAACTCTGTCTCCTCAACTCTGGTATAAACGTTAATATACAGATTTTGAGGGGTAGGTGTATGTTTTCACTTCTCATGAGTAAACACCTACGAGTCAGATTGCTGGGGCATATGGTAAGTATATGTTTTACCTTATGAGAAACTGCCAAATTGTCTTCCAAGTGGCTGTACCATTGTATAATTCCATCCAGCAAAATGATCGCGCTGTTTTACAGTCTCACCCAGTAATGCATAAGAACTCCAGGTACTCTCCTTTCTCTCCATTTTTCTTTTAGCTGTTCTAAGAGGTATGTAATGGTATCATATTGTAGTTTTAATTTTCATTTTCTTAATGATGAATGATATTGAGCATTTAGAATGTGCTTATTTTCATCTATGTATCTTCTTTGGTGAGGTTTCTGTTAAAATCTTTTCCATATTTTTTAAGCTGTGGGCTTTTTTGTCTTGTGATTGAGGATTTTTAATTTACATGCCATCAAACTCACTCGTTTTAAGTTTAAAGTTGTACAACCACAAAAAGAAAAAGAGGAAAAGAAAATAAATAAATTTGTACTACCATCACCACAATATAGTTTTAGAAAATTTTCATCACTTCAAAAATTCCCTTGTGCCCATTTGTTCTCAGTCTCTTCTCCCACCCCAAGGCAACTGGTGATCTGTTTTATATCTTTATAGAGTTACATTATTTGAATTTTGTATGAATAAAATGATTCACTGTGTAATATTTTATTTCTGTTCTTTTCCATTTAGCATAATGTTTCTGAGATTCTTTAATGTTATAGCATTTACCAATAGTTTGTTCCTTTTTTATTGATATATAGTATTACATTATAAGGATATATCACATTTTTTTATTCATCTACCAATTGATAAACATTTGGATTGTTCCAGTTTTAGACTATTATAAATAATGCTACTATGAATGTTCATAAACAACTTTTTGTCTGGTAAATGTATGCTTTCATTTCTCTTGGGCAGATCACTAGAAGTAGAATTGCTTGATTGTATAGTAGGTACACGTTTAATTTTTAAAAAGCTTTCTTTGATGAAATATCTATTTAACCTTTTGCCAAAATTTTAATTGGGTTGTTTGTCTTCCTGTTGTTGAGTTGTAAGAGCTTTTATGTATTCTGGATACAAGTACCTTAGCAGTTACATGATTTGCAAAAAATTTTTCTCTCTGGGTTATCTTTTCACTTAATTAACAGTATCCTTTGAAGCCCAAAGTTTTAAAATTTGATGAAATACAATTTATTTATTTCTTCTTTTGTTGCTTTTGCTTTTGCTGTTGCATCTTAGAAGACTTTGCCTAACCCAAGGTCATGAAAGTTTATGCCCATGTTTTCTTCTAAGAGTTTTAGATTTTTAAGCTCTTACATTTAGGAATATAATCTATTTGGAGTTAATTTTTGTGTATGATGTAAGGAAGAGGTTAACTTCATTCTTTTGCATGTAGTTATCTAGTATCCTAGTATCATTTTTTTAAAAGACTATTTTTTCCACACTGAATTGTCTTGGCACCCTTGCTGAAAATCAACTGACCACAAATGTCAGGGTTTATTTCTGTACTCTCAATTCTATGTCATTGATCTACATGTCTATTCTCATGCCATGCTACACTGTCCTGCTTACTGTAGCTTTGTTGTAAGTTTTGACATCAGGAAGTGTGATTCCTCCAACTTTGTTCGTCTTCTTCAAGATTGTTTTGACTATTCTGGGTCTCTTGCATTTCCATATGAATTTTAGAATCAGCTTTTCAATTTCTGCAAAAAAAAGGCAGCTGGGATTTTGATTGGGATTCCACTACATCTGTAGACCAATTTGGGGAGTATTGCCATCTTAACAATATTAAGTCTTTCAATCCACAAACATGGGATATCTTTCTATAAATATATAAAAGTCTTCTTTAGTTTCTTTCAGTGATGTTCTGTAGATTTCAGTGTGCAAGTCTTGCACTCTGCTGTTAAATTTATTCCCAAGTAATTTATTCTTTTTTATGGAATTGTTTTCTTAATTTCACTTTTGGATTGGTCATTGCTATTGTATGCACTTGAGTTTTGTTCAAGGCAAATCTGCTGAATTTATTTATTATTTCTAATAGGTTTTACTGTGGCTTCCATAGGATTTTTTATATACAAGATCATGTTATCTGAAAATAGAGATAATCTTACTTTCTTCCTTTCCAATATGAATCCTCTTTTTTTCTCTCTCTCTTTTCTTTTGTAATTATCCTGGCTATTATCTCTAGTACACGTTTGAATAGGAGTGGTGACATTGAACATCTTTGTCTTGTTCCTGATCTTAGGGGGAAAGTCTTCAGTCTTTTACCACTGATTATGGGCTTTTCATAGATGCCCTTTATCAGATCGAGGAAGTTCCCTTCTATTCCTAGTTTTCTGAGTGTTTTTATCATGAAAGGGTGTTGGATTTTGTCCAATGCTTTTTCTGCATCATTGAAATGATCATATGGTTTTTGTTCATTTTTCTATTAATACAGTGTATTACACTGATTGATTTTTTATCCAGTTTTTTTGAGATATAATTGACATACAGCACTGTATAAGTTTATTATTTTTTAAATTAATTTATTTTATTTTATTTTATTTATTTTTGGCTGCATTGGGTCTTCGTTGCTGTGCGCGGTCTTTCTCTAGTTGCGGAGAGCAGGGCTACCCTGCGTTGCGGTGTGCGGGCTTCTCATTGCTGTGGCTTCTTTTGTTGCAGAGCACAGGCAGGCTTCAGTAATTGTGGCACGTGGGCTCAGTAGTTGTGGCTTGCGGGCTCTAGAATGCAGGCTCAGTAGTTGTGGCACACGGGCTTAGTTGCCCTGTGACATGTGGGATCTTCCTGGACCAGGGATCGAACCCATGTCCCCTGCATTGGCAGGTGGATCCTTAACCACTGCGCCACCAGGGAAGTCCCAGCACTGTATAAATTTAAAATGTACAGCATAATGATTTGACTTACATATATCATGAAATGATTATCACAATTAGTTTAGTGACCATCCATCATCTCATATAGATACAAAATTAAAGAAATAGAAAAAAATGTTTTCTTGTGATGAGAACTCTCAGGCTTTACTCTCTTAACAATTTTCATATAAAACATACAGCAGTGTTAATTATATTTATCATGTTGTACATTACATCCCTAGTACTTATTTATCTTATAACTGGAAGTTAAGGTTTGTACCTTTTGACCACCTTCATCCATTTCTCCCTCCCCACCCTGCATCTGGTAGCCATAAATCTGATCTCTTTTTCTATGAGTTTGTTTGTTTTTTGAAGTATAACTACAACACTGTGTTAGTTCCTGTAACACAACATAGTGATTTGGTATTTCTATACATGTCAAAATGATCACTATGATAAGTCTAGATATGCTATGTCACCATACAAAGATATTACATAGTTTTGACTATCTTTCCCACACTGTACATAGCATTATATATATTTGATTATTTTAAGTTGCTGATCTCTTAAGTTCAAAACACATTTTAACAACCATGCATTTTTACTCCTCCCCTCCCGCATTTACTGTTTTTGACATTGTATTTTACATCTTTTTGTTTTGTGTATCCCTTAACAACTTATTGCGGATATAGATGATTTTACTATTTTTCTCTTTCGACCTCCCTACTAGTTTTATTCGTGGCTACTTTACTACCTTTACTGTATATTTGTCTTTACTGATGGATTTTTCCTTTCATAATTTTCCTGTTTCTAGTTGTGGCCTTTTCTTTCTCACTTAGAAAATTCCCTTTATCATTTCCTGTAAAGCTGATTTGGTGGTGCTGAACTCTTTTAGCTTTTTCTTGTCTGTAAAACTTTTGATCTCTCCATAAAATCTGAACAAAAGCCTTTCTGGGTAGAATATTCTTGGTTGTATGTTTTTCCCTTTCATTATTTTAAATATATCATGCCACTCCCTTCTGGTCTGCAGAGTTTCTGCTGAAAAGTCAACTGATAGCCTTATGGGGGCTCCTTTGTATGTAATTTGTTGCTTTCTCCTTGCTGCCTTTAATATTCTCTCTTTATCTTTAATATTTGCCATTTTAATTACAGTGTGTCTTGGTGTAGTCCTCTTTGGGTTGATCCTGTTTGGGATTCTCTGTGCTTCCTGAACCTGAAAGTCTGTTTCCTTTCCTAAGTTAGGGAAGTTGTCAGCTATTGTGTCTTTAAATATGTTCTCTACTCCTTTCTCTCTTCTCCTTCTGGGACCCCTATAATGCGACTGTTAGTACACTTGATATTGTCCCAGATGTCTCTTAAACTGTTCTCTTTTCTTTTTATTCTTTTTTCTGTTCAACTTCAGTGATTTTTACTACTCTGTCTTCCAGCTTGCTGATCTGTTCCTCTGTATCAGTTAATCTACTGTTGATTCCTTCTAGTGTATCTAGTGTATTTTTCTTTTTAAAATTTTTATTTATTTATATTTATTTTTGACTGCGTTGGGTCTTCATTTCTATGCGAGGGCTTTCTCTAGTTGCGGCAAGCGGGGACCACTCTTCATCGCGGTGCGCAGGCCTCTCACTATCACGGCCTCTCTTGTTGCGGAGCACAGGCTCCAGATGCGCAGGCTCAGTAGTTGTGGCTCACGGGCCTAGTTGCTCCGCGGCATGTGGGATCTTCCCAGACCAGGGCTCAAACCTGTGTCCCCTGCATTGGCAGGCAGATCCTCAACCACTGCGCCACCAAGGAAGCCCCTAGTGTATTTTTCATTTCATTTATTGTATTTTTCATCTCTGTTTGGTTCTTCTTTATATTTTCTAACCCTTTGTTAAACTTCTAACTTTTCACTCTGTTCACCCAATCTTCTCCTGAGTTCTTTGAACATCTTTACTGTAATTTCCTTGAACTCTCTATAAGGTGGATTGCCTATCTACACTTCACTTTGTTCTTCTGGGGTTTTATCTTGTTCCTTCATTTGGAAGATATTACTCTGTCACCTCATTTTGCCTAATTTGCTGTTTTTATTTCTATGTATCTGGTAAGTCGATTATGTTTCCCAACCTTGGAAAAGTGTCCTACGTCTAGGAGATGTCCTATGCGTCCCTGCAGCACACTTCCCTCTGGTCACCAGAGCTATATGCTCTAGGGGTACCCCCTATTTTGGCTGCATGGATCCTTCTGTTGTGGTGGGCTAACTATAATGGGCAGTATAGTAGTTGTGGCTGGCCCCCAGTCAAGTTGGTTGCCAGGCCCTGCCTTGTGCAGAGGCTGCCAGCCACTGGTTGGCAGGGCTGGGTCACGAGGCTGCTGGCTTTGGGGCTCTGGGTGGGCCCCGGGACTAGTGCTAGCCCACTGATATGTGAAGCTCAGTTCTGGAGTGGGTGGTTATGGTGCTGGGGGTCCCAGATCTAGTGTCAGCCCTCTGGTGGGCTGTTCCTGACACAGCTGGCTGTGGAGTCTGGGGTGACCCAAAGCTGGTGCTGGACCACTGGTGAGTGAAGCTAGATCCTGACTGAAGGGTCCAAGGTGTCTTGGAGCTGGTATTGGCCTGCTGGTGTGTGGGGCTGGGGCCCAGGGGGTCCTGGGGCTAGTGCTGGCTCACTGGTGGGTGGCGCTAGTTTCCTGGGTCTCTAGCTGCAGGGCCTGGTGTTCCCACAGCTGGTGTTGGCCTGGGGTCCAGGGGGCCCTGGGGCTAGTACCAGCTCACTGGTGGACAGAACTGAGTCCCAGGGTCTCTGGCTGCAGGACCCTGGGGGTCCCAGGTCTAGTGCCTGTGCATTGTGTGCAGGTCTGGGTACTGGGCCTCTGGTGGACAGAGCCAGGACCTGGGATGGACCCAGGGAGTCTTAAGGCAGGAGGCCTGCTGATGGGTGGGGCTGCATCCCTTCTTGGCTAGTTGCTTGGCCTGAGGCATCCCAGGACTAATGCCAGAAAGGCTGGTGGGTGAGGCCAGGTCCTGGTTCTAATAAGCTCCAGTGAGGATTCCAAAATATTGCTTGCCAGCACCAATGTCCAAGTGGTAGAACAAACTCCCAGAAATGGCTGCTGCCAGTGTCTGTGTCCAGTGTGAGCTCCAGTTGCCTCCTGCCTCTCTAGGAGGCTCTCCAAGATCAGCAGGTGGGTCTGATCCAGGCTCTTTTCAAATTATTATTTCTGCCCTGGGTCCTGGAGCATGTGAGATTTTGTGTGCACTTATTAAGAGTGGAGTCTATTTCCCACAGCCCTCTGGCTCTCCTGAAGGTAAGCCCTGCTGGCCTTCCAAGCCAAACCTTCTGAGGACTCATCTTCCCAGTCCAAGACCCCTGGGCTGTGGAGTCTGATGTGGGATTCAGATATCACTTGCTCCTTGGGGAGAACCTCTGTAATTGTAATTATCCTCCATTTGTGGGTTGCCCACCTGGGGGTATGGGTCTTGACTATACTGCGTCTTTGCCCTCCTACCCATCTTGTTGTGATTTTTCCTGTATATATTTAGTTGTAGAAGATCTTTTCTGCTAGTTTTCCAGTTTTTCTCATCAATAGTTGCTCTGTAAATAGTTGTAATTTTGGTGTGCTTGTGGGAGGAGTGCATTTAAGGTCTTCCTACTTCACCATCTTGACCACTCCATGATTGATTTTCATATGTTGAGTCAACCTTGCACTCTTGGGAAAAATCTTACTCCGTAATGGTGTATAATCTTTTTCAGATGTTTCTGGGTTCAGTTTGATAGTATTTTGTTGAAGATTTTTGCATCTATATTCATAAGAGATATTGGTATATAGTTTTTTTGTTTTTGTTTTGTTTTGTTTTTTTCCCTTGTGATGTCTTTGGTTCTGGCCTCATAAAATGAGTTGTAAGTGTTCCCTCCTCTTCTAACTTTTCGAAGAGTTTGTGGAGAATTGGTGTTAATCCTTCTTTAGATGTTTGATTGAATTCACCAGTGAAGTCACCTGTGCCTTGGCTTTTATTTATGGGAAGTTTTTTATTATGCATAATTATCTTGCATACCGTGACCCTGCTAAACTTGCTTATTAATTCTACTAATTTAAAAAAGTATTTACTTTATTTTGTTTGTTTATTTTTGGCTGTGTTGGCTTTTAGTTGCAGCACACAGGCTCTTAGTTGTGGCGTGCAGGCTTCTCTCTAGTTGTGGTGCATGGGCTCCAGAGCATGTGGGCTCAGTAGTTGCTGCACGTGGGCTTAGTTGCCCCATGGCACGTGGGAACTAGGTTCCCCGACCAGGGATCAAACCTGTGTCCCCGGCATAGGAAGGTGGATTCTTAACCACTGGACCACTAGGGAAGTCCTAATTCTACTAATTTTTAAAGTACACTCCTTAGAATTATCTACATTCAGAATCATGACCTCTGTGGTTAAAGACAGTTTTACTTATTACTTTCCAATCTGCATGCCTTTAATTTCTTTTTCTTCTCTTGTTTGCACTGGCTAGGACCTCCAGTACAAGGCTGAATAGAAGGGAAGGAGAGAGAATATCTTTCCCTTATTCCTGATCTTCGGGGGAAAGCATTCTGTTTGCACTATTAAGTATCAAGTCAGCTGCAGGCTTTTTGTAAATGGTGTATTGTGATCTCTCCTCTTTCATTGCTGGTTTTGGTAATTTGTGTATTCTCTTTTTTTCTTGGTTAGACCAGTAAGCTTTATCAGTTTTGCTGATCTTTTTAAAGAACCACTTTTGGCTTCACTGATTTTTTTTTTTTTTTTTTTGCGGTACGCGGTCCTCTCACTGTTGTGGCCTCTCCCGTTGTGGAGCACAGGCTCCGGACATGCAGGCTCAACAGCCATGGCTCACGGACCCAGCCACTCCGCGGCATGTGGGATCTTCCCGGACCGGGGCACGAACCCGTGTCCCCTGCATCGGCAGGCAGACTCTCAACCACTGTGCCACCAGGGAAGCCCTCACTGATTATGTTTTTCTTTCTTTTTTTTCTTTTTCCTATTTCATAGCTTTCTACTTTTATCTTTATTATTTCCTCCCTTCTTCTTACTTTGGGTTTGATTTGCTTTTCTTTTTCAAACTCTTGGAAACAAAAGCTTAGATTATTGATATTTGATTTTTCTCCCATTCTAACCTAAGCATTTAAAACTGTAAATTACTCTTTAAGCATTGATTTAATGACATCCAATAAATATAGATATGCTGTGTTTGAATTTTCATTCAGTTCAATTTATTCTCTAATTTCTACTTTGTCTTCTTTTTTGATCCATGAGTTATTGAGAAGTGTCTTAATTTCCAAATATTTGGAGATTTCTCAATTTTCTTCTCTTTTAGATTTCTAATTTAATCCAAAAAATGTGTATAGAGAACATACCTTGTGTGATCTAAGTCTTTTTAAATTTCTTGAGTCTTGTTTTCTGGCCTAAAATTTAGAGAGTCTTAGAGACTAGAGAATGTTACATGTTTGCTTGGAAATACTGTGTATTGAACTGTTATTGGTTTGAATTTTGTGTCAGAGTTAGGTCAGATTGCTTGAGAGCATTGTTCAAGTCTCTTATATCCTTACTGATTTTCTGATCATTTGCTCATCAGTTACCAAGAGAGGTATATTGAAATCTCCTACTATAGTTGTTGAACTGTCTATATCTCCTTTCAATTCTGTCTGCTTTTGCTTCATAAGTGTTGGGGCTCTGTTATTAACTGCTTATTTATTTGTTTGTTTATAACTGTTTTATCTTCTTGATGCATTGATTATTTTATCATTATGGAGTATCCCTTTGTCTGTAGTAGTGTTTCTTGCTTTAAAGTCTAATTTTGCCTGATATTAATATAATTACTCCCACTCTTTTATGGTTACTGTTTACATGATGTATGATTTTCCATCCTTTTTACATTCAACTTGTTCATACTTCTGAATTTAAGATGTGCCTCTCATAGACAACATATAGCTGGATCTTGCTTTATTAGACATTCTGACAGTCTATGTCTTTTTACTGGAATGTTTAGGCCATTCATATTTAATGTAAGTATTGATATGATTTGATTTATGTCAATCCATTTTGCTATTTATTTTCTTATGTCTCATGTCCTTTTTGTTCCTCTGTTCCTCCTTTATTGCCTTCATTTGTGTTAAATAAATATTTCTAGTGTACTACCTTCATGCCTCTGTAGATTGTTTTAACTGTATATATATATATATATTTTTTTTTTTTTTTTTTTGCGGTACACAGGCCTCTCACTGTTGTGGCCTCTCCCGTTGCAGAGCACAGGCTCTGGACGCGCAGGCTCAGCAGCCATGGTTCATGGGCCTGGCCGCTCCACGGCATGTGAGATCTTCCCGGACCGGGGCACAAACCTGTGTTCCCTGCATCAGCAGGCGGACTCTCAACCACTGTGCCAACAGGGAAGCCCCTTAACTATATTTTAAAGGTTATTTTCTTAGTAGTTGCTTAAGGATTAAAATCCTAACATCACTATCTACTTTTATTTTTTAAGATTTTTTTTTGATGTGGGCCATTTTTTTTTTTAAGTCTTTATTGAATTTGCCACAATATTGCCTCCGTTTTATGTTTTGGTTTCCTGGCCACGAGGCATGCGGGATCTTAGCTCCACAACCAGGGGTCGAACCCACACCCCCTGCATTGGAAAGTGAAGTCTTAACCACTGGACTGCCTGGGAAGTCCCACTATCTACTTTTATACTGATTTAATTCTGCTTAAATATAGTAACTTTCCTCCAATACAGCTCCATTTCTTCTCCCCTCTTTGGTGCTATTAGTTTCATATGTAGTTTATATATGTTATGAACTTAACAATACAGTGTTATGTTATAATTATTGCTTTATATAATTTTATGCTTTCTGAAAGAAATTAAGTGAAATGAGTTGGTCACAAAAGGACAAATACTGTCTGATTCCACTTATATGAGGTTGTGCTCAAATACCTTGACTCTGTAAGATTTCCATTCTGCCAGTTGATCTGTATGTGGGTTGTAGAGTTTATTCAAAGTTCATCTAGTTCTCAAGACTGCCTTGGCCTTCACTTTCTGCTAGGGCTCTTGTAGATCTCCTCTGTGAATGTTCATACTTTCCCAGTCAGCCAGGCAGGCACGGAGAGCTGATCTAGCCTTTCTATGGCTGTCTGATTTCCAGGATCTCCCCATTAAGTTTCTTGCTGGTGTGCTGCTCTCCCAGCCAGGCTAGCAAAACTGCAGGTTTTTTTCATTTGTTTCCTACTTTTACAGATGATGCTGCTGGCTTACATTTTTGTCTATTTGGGGACTTCCCTGGTGGTCCAGTGGGTGAGACTCCATGCTCCCAATGCAGGGGGACTTCATTTGATCCCTGGTTGGGGAACTGGATCCTGCATGCATGCTGCAGCCGGGAGTCTGCCTGCCACAACTAAGAGACTGCATGCCACAACTAAGATCCGCATGCAGCAGCAAAGATCCCGTGTGCAGCAGCTAAGACCTGGCACAGTCAAAATGAACAAATACATTTTAAAAAATTTTGTTTTTGCCTATTTCAATTCAAGTGTGTCCCCTCTTGTGGATATACTTCTGGTTTTCATCCACACCCTGTTAACACTGTCATTGTCAATGACCAAGCTGGGGGGTAATGGGAGCAACCCTAGGCAAAAAGATTGCAAAATTCCACTGTTTTTGCTCAAAGTTCTAACATTTTTTCATGAATAAATGCTTCTCAATTTGTTGTTTGCCTTTGGCTAATTTCCAAACAAAACGCTGCAAAGGTTTTTTGGTTTGGTTTTTGTTTTTTTATGTGTCCAGTTTTATACTTGTTTTGGGAGGGAAGTATTTGCCAACCTCTTCATGCCACCTCGGCCAGAAGTTCTCCTTCCTATTATTGACTTTTGGGAATTCTTTGTATATTCTGGATACTAGTCCTATATCAGATATGTGTATTGCAAATATTTTCTCTCAGGCTGAGACTTGCCTTTTCATCTATTTAATAGTGTTTGAAGAGCAAAACCTTAAAAACTTTTATGAAATATAGTTTATTGATTTTTTTCTTTATGGATTGTGCTTTTGGTATAATATCTAAGAAAGCTTTGCCTGACCCATGGTCACAAAGATTTTTCTACTGTGTTTTAGGTTTATAGTTTTAATTTTTACATTTTTGTCTATGGTCCATTTTGAGTTAATTTTTTAATATGGTGTGATTTATGGGCTGAGCTTCTTCTTCTTCTTTTTTTTACTGAATGTCCAATTATCCCAGTACAATTTGTTGAAAAGAATATTATTTGTCCATTGAATTGACTTGACACCTTTATCAAAAATCAATTGACCATATACGCATGAGCGTACCTTTAGGATCTCAGTTCTGATCTCTTAAAAGATAAACTAAAGTACATTAAAATTTGGAAGAGTTTATTACAGCAAACATGGATTCAAACTGGGCAGCAGCAAACCAAGAGTGATTAGGAGCACTCTACCAGCAGGAGCTGAGGGAAAAGGCTTTTATAGAGCAGACATGGAAGCAAAGCAAGGAAATTATTTGATTTGCTATACCTTAAGCAGTTGCCTTATTTGGAAAAGCCTAGTTGACTGTTTGTGATTGGTTGTTCTTCAGTTTCAATTTCTTAACCTTGGGGCATTTACAGGAATTTACTCTGGATTAGGTTTTGGTTTGCTTACAACACATTAGAGCCACCTCAGTCTGAAGGCCTCCTTGTTTAATTACTAACAGCTCCACTGACATATGTATCAACCCTTTTGTCAATACTATACTCTCTTTTCTTTTTTCATAAATTTATTTATTTTATTTTTGGCTGCGTTGGGTCTTCGTTGCGTGCGGGCTTTTCTCTAGTTGCGGCGAGCGGGGGCTACTCTTCGTTGCGGTGTGTGGGCCTCTCATTGTGGTGGCTTCTCTTGTTGCAGAGCACAGGCTCTAGGTGTGCAGGCTTCAGTAGTTGTGGCACACAGGCTCAGTAGTTGTGGCTTGTGGGCTCTAGAGCACAGACTCAATAGTTGTGGCAAACGGGCTTAGTTGCTCCGCAGCATGTGGGATCTTCCTGGATCACGGCTCAGACCCATGTCCCTTGCATTGGCAGGTGGATTCTTAACCACTGGGCCATCAGGGAAGCCCCAGAACAACTTTTAAATATATTTTTGGCTTGGAGTTTTTCCAGTCTCACAAAGAATATGATTTAGGGCTTCCCTCCACATGAATGGGTTTTTTTTGTTTGTTTGTTTTTATTTTTTTTGCGGTACGCGGGCCTCTCACTGTTGTGGCCTCTCCCGTTGCGGAGCACAGGCTCCGGACGCGCAGGCTCAGCGGCCATTGCTCACGGGCCCAGCCACTCCGCGGCATGTGGGATCTTCCAGGACCGGGGTACGAACCCGTGTCCCCTGCATCGGCAGGCGGACTCTCAACCACTGCGCCACCAGGGAAGCCCATGAATGTTGTTTTATATCAGGAATCCTAGTGGACTTTTTTTTAATCCCCTGTGTTCCTGCTCCACCCAGAGCTAAGCGAATATGGGAAAGTCTTCTGTGGGTGAGTTGGTATTTACCCCCCTGTTTCTCCCCTAGAGCATTGACTTTTGAGAAGTCCCAAATTGGGGGGAGGGGAGGGGTCTTTGATAACCTCCTTCCCAGGCCCAGACTTAAGACCTTTTCTTTCTCTTTCCTGCTGTTTTGTTTCTCCTAAGGCAGAGCTTCAGACAAAACTTGCATGCAGTTAATTTGACCCTAGGGAACAGGAGTGAGGGTTGGGAAAAGTGAAACAAAGAAACAAAAGCCAGTACAAGATCGCCTTATCAAGGGGACCTCTGATATGTTCTTGATTCTCACAGGATCTTCTGAGGAGCCTTGTGACATGGAGACTAAAGGGAGAAGCATTTATTATTTGCTCCTGTCCCCCACTGATCAAGAATGGCCCTACAGATATTAAGTCCTCTGAACTTAGGGGTTGCACATGTATGAAGGTCCAAGAGATTCCCAAGGTCATCCTACCCTGCAGAGTCAAATAGTCTCAAACAGGAATGAGAGGTAGATCACAAGTGCCCAAGATGAGGTGACACCTACATGAGGCTGGTCGAGGTCCACATGAAAATGGTCACCTCTGCAGTGGCTAGAATCAGAGTGGGGGTCAGAAGTACTGATGTGGTGCCCAGGAGGTCTATCTACAGCCCAGTCCCTCGGGGAGCACCTGCTCTAGTTTAGGCTTACCCTGCTAGGATCATGCTCTCTTGTTATTCTGGCTTCAGCCTGTTTCTCTTACTTAACACTAGTTCATCTATGCTTTAACATGCACATTTTCGATATTCAGCATTTTTAGAGAGGGATTTCACTACTCAATTTGTCTGCATATTGCCAGATACAGAAGTAAAAGTCATTATTTTCAAAATGCTTATAATGTACTTTAATATTCCTTTCAAAGTTTGTTGAATATGGAAATCAAGTACCCCTTTCTGGAGTTCCCAGAACCTACCTTTGTGCCCTTTTTTGAAAGACAGTTCAGTCAATAATAATAATAACAACAGCTACTAGATTTTGAACACTTACTATGTGCCAGACACCATGCTGAGTGCTTTATAGGCAGTTTCTCAGTGAATCCTTCAGACAGTACTAGGATAGTCACTTTGGTTCCCATTTTATAGATGAGTAAACTGAGGCCTAGAGGTTGCCCAAAGGCACATTGTGTATAAGTTGTTGATTTAGTTCAGAGCTTCCCCAATTTCACTACATAGTTTGCCTTTCTGTGGAAAAGCCTTCCCTTCTCCCCACAGGACTTCTCCGAAAACCTACATTCAACCTAGAGGATCCCTTAAGCTTCAGGGTCCCTTGGCAGCTGCCTGGGAGTGAGCAAACTGAGCTTGAGGGAGCCAGGAGGCACACACAGAGCTTTCCTATCCACCCAGGAAACCTACCAGGGCCCCATAGGCCTTCTAAGGCTGGCAAATCCCAATTCCATAGGCAAATAGTGACCCGCCCCCCCCACCCCCTCCCCCGCTAACCTTACAGACTGGTTACTGTCACTGCTGGAGCTCTGAGGAAGTGGGTGGGGGGAATCCAGGCCCAGGGAGCAGGTACAGAGCTAGAGCCAGCTGCCCCTCCAACCCAGCTGGGGGCCCACCTGGTGAGCATTTCACTCTCCTCGGGTTGATGTACTCAGGGAAAAAGCAAGGTTCAGCCTGAGGGCTTGGGCAGTCAGAAGGTGTAGGGCTCCTTCTGGCTAAAATGTGCCTTTGTGATGGGGGGACAGCACACTTAAATATTCTAGGGAAATTAGAGCATCTCTGGGGTAATCCTCTGGCTTGGTCGGGAGGTCCCCAGAGTTCCTAGGAATGCATATGTACATTGAAAACCATAGAACCAGATTGTCAGCATGAGCAAGGACCTCGGGGGCAGGGACATTAAGGCCAGCATCTTGTTTTACAGATCAGTAAGCTGAGGTCCACAGACCAGGGGCCTAGTGAAGGAGCCAGATTCAAACACAGTCTTCTCACCCTCTGAACAGGGCCAGCTCTCCTCTTCTGCACTTCCTCTGTATGTGTATGTGGCAGTCGGTGGCTGTGCGTCACTGTACATGTGAGGCAAGTTTATTAATTTGAACTCATGTGCTTTGTGTACCACGAGTGAATGCACAAGTGTGTGTATATGTCAGCGGCTGGGAGGGTTATATAACCAAGCTGAGCACACAGCAACAACAAGACACACATCCCTCTTTGGAGCCCAAGCCATGTTTGGAGAAGACCAGTGCTTTCTCATGCCCAGACACCAGGGGAGGAAAGTGACCCCTCGTGGCTGCCCTGCCTGGCAGTGCTGACTTGTGCCATGGGCCATGTGGATGATTGCAGCTGGCTGGGACCTTGGAGTACCATTGTCTTCAGCCACCCCATGGCGTCTGCAGTGATGGCCATTGCCCTTCCTGTGTGCTAGGGCTGTAGTACTCAAGTCCCCAAGGCCCTGAGGGATGGCCGGAGATGTCTGTCCTCCCCACAGTGCCCTCTGAGTCTTCTCTGACCAATCTGGTCTCCCGCCCCCAGCCCTTGTTATTTCAGGAGAAAGAAGCTTGTCTCTGCATCTGGACCTGGAGCTCTCAGGGGCAAGAATCACTTCTCTCATGGCCCCCACAGACCTGGCATTTTATCAAGGATGGGTTGATAAATGTGTGACTAAAACAGGATGAGATGGAAGGGTAGAAAGCAGAGCTGCAGAGCCACAGGGCATGCCTCTGCCCCAGGTGTCTCAGCCTCGACCTTGACCCCAAACCTGCTCCTTCTTCTCAAGCAGTGACATCACTGTCCACATAGCTTTGCAAGTCATAAAACTGGGAGTGAGGGAACTCCCTGGCGGTCCAGTGGTTAGGACTCTGTGCTTTCACTGCCATGGGCCTGGGTTCAATCCCTGGTCAGGGAACTAAGATCCCGCAAACTGTGTGGTGCAGCCAACACAAGCAAACAAACAAAAGTAGGAGTGAGTCTGCCTCCCGCTGCCACTGACATGCAATCAGTCATCGAGCACTGCCGATGCAAGAGTGCTTCTGAAAAGTAGATAACTCACATCTTGTCATGTCATAAGGATCTGTGAAACACTACCAGGATTGTGTCAAAAGAACATAGGAGCTGGGATTTCCTTGGCGGGCCAGTGGTTAGGGCTCCAGCTCCCAATGCAGGGGAAACAGGTTCGACCGCTGGTTCAGGAGCTAAGATCCTGCATGCCACACGGCCCGGCCTAAAACAAAACAAAACAAAACACAGGAGCCAACCTGAATACACTTCCACTAGCCAAAGGAAGGATTACTTGAGCATCAGTAAGAATAATAACTGCAATAGACTGATTGACACCCATCAAACATGTTTAAATCCACTGATTCATATGCATTTTTAAAAGTAACTCATTTGTCCCTTTAGGAGGCTGCTAGGCAACCGGTAAATAAAAGGAAAGCATCAAATATTTAGCCTGTCTTTTATATATGATCTCTCTCTCAGGGTAAGTAAATAATCTATGAGGGGAAGTGTCACTTTGTAGAAGTATGCCTGCTAATAAAAGAAGAATAAATGATGTGGTGAAAATATCACAGCCCCTCATGAATCCAGGCAATGAACATCAATGGCTGCAAATGTCACAAAAAGAGAGCCAACCAGGGATTAGGTGCTCCTGATGGAAGCACACATCACCACCTAAGAAGCAGTCCTTAAAAAAAAAAAAATGTTGAATCTGAATTTGCTCAATTTACAGAAAATACAGAAGACAAAAGAACATACTAAATGGTACCACAGGGATGAAATCAGCCAAGTCCAGACTGTGGCAAACTACAATGATGAATGATCCAATTTCTTTCACAAAACAGTGTAACAAGGGACTTCCCTGGTGGCACAGTGGTTAGGAGTCTGCCTGCCAATGCAGGAGACATGGGTTCGAGCCCTTGTCCAGGAAGATCCCACATGCCGCGGAGCAACTAAGCCCACAAGCCGCAACTACTAAGCCAGTGTGCCACAACTATTGAAGCCCATGCACCTAGAGCCCGTGCTCTGCAGCAAGAGAAGCCACTGCAGTGAGAAGCCCGCACACCAAAACGAAGAGTAGCCCCTGCTCGCTGCAACTAGAGAAAGCCCGCGCGCAGCAACGAAGACCCAACACAGCCATAAATAACTAAATTAATTAATTAATTTTAAAAATAAAATAAAAATAAAAAAGAAAATGAAAGAGAAGAAAATTGTAAGATAATCAAAGAAATATAAACGCTGACTGGATTGCTGTTTCTGTTAATGAATTATTAATGATTTTTTGTATAATGTATTGTCTTATTTTAATTCCTTATCTTTTGGAGCTACATACTGAAATATTTACAGATGAAATAATATGATCTCTTGAGCTTGCTTCAAGATAATCCAGGAGTTGAGGGAGGAGTGGGCAAGGGTATAGGTGAAACAAGATTGGCCATATGACACACAGGTACCCAGAGGTTCATCATACTATTTCCCCTACTTTTGTATATGTCCGAAATTTTCCATAATAAGTTTTTAATGCCTCTATATTAGTCTGTTAAGAGCTAAAATGTGGCTGTGTAATAAATGACCCCCCAAAACTCAGAAGCTTATTCACCATGGAAAAGGTACTAGACACCAAGAAGACTTGGCCATCTGACATCAGCCAGCTTCAGTCATTGGTCACTCTGGTGCTGTCACAATGGACACATGAAGGAAGTAGCCACAGTCAGAGGGATGGAGGCCATGCATGAACCCAACAAACAGTGTGGGTTCCCACTAACCAAGGCTGACTTAGCTACTGTTGCTAACGAGTATCCCAACTGCCAGCAACAGAGATGAACACCAGTCCCCCATTTAATACCATTTCTCCAGAAGACCAGTTGCCTCCTTGGTGGCAAGTTAACCTGGGGGCAAGTTAACTATTCTGGGCCCCTTCCATCCTGCAAGGACCAGTGATTCATTATCACAGGATAATGTTTATTCCAAATAGCATCTTAACCAAATAATCCCAACCAGTAAGAATATATTCATTTCAATTCCCAGACTCAAGTCACTCCAGAAAGATTATGCTAAGAGATATTGATTGTATTTTCCTACAGCAATTATACCAACACCCTGGTATGAACTATAGCTAAGGTCTTAGTCTTCTATACTCCCATCTGTGAAATGATCTCCTGGGATTCTTTACTCTGTGCTTTCACTAGCAGTCTGTACATGAACTTGAACCATGTCAGCACTCTCCTGACTGCCTTCGGAATGTCTTCTGTGTTTGGGGGTTGAATGTTGCTTGATGGTAAGCTTTGCTGTCAGCAAAATGATGGTTGAGTTTATAAAAGCCTGCTAAATGCCATTATTTTTTTTCTAGCTTTATTGAGATATAATTGACATACAACACTGTATAAAGTTCAAGGTGTACCTAAAGTGCCATTATAAAATGATTACTTGTGCTATACCAAAAACAAAACAAAACAAAAACCACTCAGAAGCTTAAAATAATAACCACACATTGTCATGCTCATGGGTCTGTGAGTCAGCTGTACCTTGAATCATCTAGCTTCAGGCTCCAAACCAGGTTGAGTTCAGGTGTGCTCTACATGTCTCTCATTCTCCTTGGACCAGTGGCTACCCAGGGCATATGGTCTGTTCCTGGACACTCATTCCAGGACCCAGACTGAAGGAGCAGCGGTTGTCCGGGGAATGTTTTTATCATGACAGATTACTGCAGCACAAGAGGGCGTGTCCTGTGAGCAAGGATATTTCAAAGCTTCTCTCGTCAGATTCACAAACTTCCTAATGGCCAAAGCAAGTCACATAGCCAAACACAAAGTCAAAAGGTGGGAAAGTATTCTCTGCCCACTATGACAAGGGTATGGATGGAGAATTCTTTTACAGGGAGCAAAGATTTGGACCAATAATTCGATTATCACAGCCGCTTCAGCTCCATGCCACTTGCTTGGTTCAAGCCCTAGCATTAGACAATAGGAACATTCTGCTAGGAGCCCTGCCTGCCTCCTGTCTGGCCGTTCCAAACCTTGCTGCAGCCAGAGTTGTTTTCTCAGTAGTCCTCCTCCAGTTTTGTTTTCCTAATTGTGGTAAAAAACACATAACATAAAACTGACCAACTTAACCATTTCCAAGTATACAGCTCAGTAGTGTTAAGTGTATTTACGTTGTTGTGCTACCAGTCTCCAAAATTTCAGCTTGCAAAACCCATTAAACAACAACTCCCCGTTTCCTACCCCCACCCAGTCCCTGGCAACCACAATTTTTTCTGTTTCTATTAATTTGACTACTCTAGAAACCTCATATAAGTGGAATCACATAGTATGTGACTTTTTGTGACTGGCCTATTTCACTTAGCATAGTTCATCCAAGTTGTAGGATATGTCAGAATTTCCTTCTTTTTTAAGGCTGAGTAACATTCCTTTGGATATATATACCACATTTTGCTTATCCATTCACCTGTTGATGGACACTTGAATTGCTTCCATGTTTTAGCTATTTTAAATAATGCTGCTATGAACATGGACATACAAATATCTCTTTGAGACCCTGCTTTAAATTCTTTTTAGTACATACCCAGAAGGGGAATATGGTAATTCTATTTTTAATTTTTTGAGTAATTTCTATACTGTTTCCCACCATGGCTGTACCATTTTACATTCCTACAAGCAGTGCACAAAAGTTCCAATTTCTTTGCATCCTCACCAACACTTGTTATTTTCTGTTTTGTTTTGTTGTTTGTTTGTTTGTTTTGTGGTACGCGGGCCTCTCACTGTTGTGGCCTCTCCCGTTGCGGAGCACAGGCTCCAGATGCACAGACTCAGCGGCCATGGCTCACAGGCCTAGCCACTCCGCGGCATGTGGGATCTTCCCGTACCGGGGCACGAACCCATGTCCCCTGCATCGGCAGGCGGACTCTCAACCACTGCGCCACCAGGGAAGCGCTGTTTGTTTGTTTTTGATAGCATCCATCCTAACGGGTGTCAGGGTTCTTTTTAAATTAAACTTTTTATTTTGTAATAATTGTAGTCACATGCAGTTATAAGAAATAATAGAGAGATTCCCTTCGTTTGGTTCCCATCCCCCAGCTTTCACCAATGATGATATCTTGTAATAGTAATAATAACTACACCCTGGAAATTGTCATTGATACAATCCACCAGTCTACTTCAGATTTCAGCAGTTTGCATGATTTTTTAAACAGGTGAATCTGATCGTATCACTTCCCTGTTTAAAACTTTTCTAAGGATGTTCATTGAATCACTGTTTTAATTATTTAAAAAATAAAATAAAATAAAAATTAGAAACAATCCGAAATGTTCAGCAACAGAGGAACGGTTTAATTGATTACATTACATTCTTATAATAGGCATATAATGCAGCCATTAAAAAGAACATAGCGGGCTTCCCTGGTGGCGCAGTGGTTGAGAGTCCGTCTGCTGATGCAGGGGACACAGGTTCGTGCCCTGGTCCGGGAGGATCCCACATGCCGCGGAGCGGCTGGGCCCGTGAGCCATGGCCGCTGGGCCTGGGCGTCCGGAGCCTGTGCTCTGCAACGGGAGAGGCCACAACAGTGAGAGGCCCGCGTACCGCAAAAAAAAAAAAAAGAACATAGTTACTGTATATATACTGATATAGACTAGTTCCTGTGGTCCATTATTTTGCTACTGAGAAGATCCAGGTGCAGAATAGTGAGTACCTTTTGGGTATAAAGACAGAGAATGTAGGGAAGGATAGGTAAGACATTGTCCACAGCAGTGGTCTTTGGAGAGAAGCAAACAGTAGGCTGAGATTCAGGAGTGAGATGAAGACATTCACTCTGTTTTGCAGCGGTTCTAAGACTTTTTAATTTTGGACCCTTTTATACTCAAAATTATTGAGGACCCCAAAGCACTTTTATTAATGAGGGCTATTAGAAATTAAGACTAAGAAAAATTTTAAATATTTATATATTAATTCATTTAAAAATAACTATAATAAACCAATTATATATTAATGTAAAGAACATATTTTTATGAAAAGAAACTAGTTTTTCCAAAACAAAAAAATTTAGTGAGAAGAATGGCTTTGTTTTGCATTTTTTGAGAGCCTCTTTAATCCCTGGCTTAATAGAAAACAGCTTGATTCTCATATCTGCTTCTGCATTCACTCTATTGCAATGCATTTTTTTGGTTGAAGTAAGTGAAGAAAACTCAGTGTCACAAAGATATATAGCTAGAAAAAGGAGGAAACTTCTAATAGCCTTTTGTGGATATTCTTTTCTGATAGCACATCAAAATTCCACAAGTGGCATTTTCTTAAAGGTTAGTTGCAATGTAAATCTGAAACCATAGCAAGAACATTTTTCATACTCTGTTACCTTAAAATCTATTGTCCTGTCTTGCACTTTGAATGAATCTTTTATATGTGCATGACTTTGTAACATTATACGTTTGTCATTTGGAAAATACTGATTGAGTTATACAGATCTTCCAAATTTTGACACATTTAATTATACAATATTGAAAAATCACATTTGTTACTATCACTACTAATCTCATCAGAAAAGTCTGTAAGTACCAGTAAAAGAAAAAACTGCTGTTTTTCACAGCACTTATGATACCCAATGTATGGATTTTTTTTTTCTACGTCAACCAGTTTTCTAGACACCAACTGACACTAACTACTGACACTAACTACTTGGACTTACAGCAGACCCCCAGGTTAAGGGCTCAGTCCCACAGACCGCCACCACTTCAGATGCCAGCCACAAGTCCCAAGTTGTCACTTGTACTGACAACTAATCAGTTAATAAGCCTGGGGTTCCCACAACCCCCTTTTAGATAATTTGCTATAATGGCTCACAGAACTCAAGGAAACACTTAAATTTACCGGTTTGTTATAAAGGATAAAATAAAGGACAGAGATGAAAAGCCAGATAAAGATGTACATAAAGCAAGATCTGGAAGGATCCTGAGTGCAGGAGTTCCATCCACATGGAGTTGGGGTGCACCATCTCCCAGCACATGGATATTTTTACCAACCCAGAAGCTCTCCAAATCCCTTTGGTTAAGGGTTTTTATGAAGGCTTCATTACAGGGGCAAGATTTATTACATCACTGACCATTGATGATTAAGTCAGCCTCAAGTCCTGCTCTCCTCCCCAGAGGTAAGAGATGGACCAAAAGATCCAACTGAAACAGGAGGGAAGGGGGCGGGGCACAACCTTTAAAAGAATGACATAGCCACAGGACATGACAAAAACTGGTTAGAACTAACTAGATCCAAGATGGTGGAAGATTTGACTTCCAGTGGAACTTGAGCCTCATTATGTGCTCATTGTAATACATTAGCATAAGCTAAGTGACACACCCACCAGCACCATGACAGTTCTGAGGCCAGCCAGGAGTTGATACTACCCTCCCTATTATACAGCTGGAAAAATTGAGGCCCAGGGAGGTAGAGTAACTTGCTCAAGGTGAGAGCCAGGACTCACATATGGCTCTTAAGTCATTGGAGCAGCCAAGGCATTCTAGGTCAGGACATTCAACTCAGAGCTGCAGCCTCAGCGGCCACCAGGGATCAGGGCAAAACAGCCTGAGGAAGGGAAGCAAACACAGGTGAAGTCTCTGTTTCTTGGAGCCAAGAGCTTCCTTGGAGAGAGTGGGGTGAGCTCTACTTAGTAGAGTCATCTTGGCCCTAGAGGCTAACGGTAACTTGGGTGCAGCAAGTCTCTGGTCACCCCAACCCCTGAGAGGAGTGCCCTGGGAGGGGGAAGGGACCACAGGCTGATCAAAGGCAGTGGGCAACAAGTGGCCTCAGCCCTCCCATCTTCCCCCTCGTCCTCCAGGCTCCTGGTGGGAAAGAGCAGGAAGTGCCCAGCCCTGCAGATTCAATCAGAGCGAGGAGTGAGGCCAGGCCAGCCTCAGGAGTATTGCTAGGAGCCCCACTCCTCTCTAGTCTCCCTGACCACCAAAGATCAAAAAGTGGGTGGTGGCCCAATTTCTGGAAATCCCCACCTTTTCCCCAAAATAACTGGAATACTCCTCCCACTCATTAGCCTATGAAATTACCCACCCTATAAAAACTGACAACCCCATACCCTAGCGCTGCTCTCGTCTTCTGAGATGGCCCACACTCTGTCTGTGGAGTGTGTTTCTCTCTAAATCCACTTCTTACCTATCACTTTGTCTCTCACTGAATTCTTTCTGTGGTGAGACATCAAGAACCTGAGCTTCATTAAGTCCTGAGACTAGGTGTGTGATCTCAGTTAAAAGAAGGTGGGTTCGAGACTTCCGTAGTGGTCCAGTGGTTGAGAATCCATGCTTCCAATGCAGGAGGTGCAGGTTCAATCCATGGTCAGGGAGCTAAGATCCCACATCCTGCGTGGTGCAGCCAAAAAAAGAAAAAGAACGTGAGTTCAAGTCCCAATCTGGGTTTTGGCTTGCTTCAAGTCCAAGCACGTGGGTTCAAGTCCCAATCTGAGTTGCATGGTTTCACAATCCCCTCTAATCTTAGGATTAGTTCCTCTGGCAACCAGCCCAACATCCTTCGGAAGTCATCTCATTAGCATAAATTCAGGTGTGGTTGAAAGGGGCTTATGATGAATAACAAAAGACCTTCTCTCACCCCTATGACTCTGGAACTTCCAAGGGTTATAGGAGCTCTGTGCAAATAAATGGAGGAAAACCAAATACATATTTCTTATTATATCCCAGTTTTGATGCCAAAAACTCGGCCTCTGTGCTGAATCGAATCTTGGAGACAGAGATTTGGGTGATGTAGAAAAGGATAACTTCATTGCTTTGCCAGGCAAAGGGGGACACAGCAGGCTTGTGTCCCTCAAAACTGTGTGTCCCAGCCTAGGAGGATTTGGTGAGGAGTTTTATAGCAATGGTTCAAGGGCAGGTTGCTGATAAGGATTAGGCTGTGTTCAGGGTCTGCACTCATTTAATCTGGCCTCAGGTGGTCTCCTTCTAATGAGCTTCTCTGGTTCCTTTAATCTGGCCTCAAGTAGTCTCTTGATGAAGTTCTCAAGGTTATTAAACTATGATCTTCTCCAGAATGAAGAATGCTAACATTTTCCATTTGTTCGGGGTTTTAGTTCTGTAAAGAGCTCAAAGAGGTAGGGTGGTGGTGTGATGAATTGGGAGATTGGGATTGACATATATACACTAATATATATAAAATGGATAACTAATAAGAACCTGCTGTATAAAAAAATAAATTAAATAAAATTCAAAAAACAAAAAATAGAAAGAAAATAATCCAAAAATACAAAGATGGTTGTACAAGAGTTAAATGTAGCTTTAAATGATAAAAAAAAAAAGCACTCAAAAACATGGTTATGTATAACCCTTGAAGCAGAAACAGGACCCTGCCCCAAGGCTGCACTACTGTTTCTTGGCTGATCCTCCCTTGTCTCTTCATCCCCTCCCTTCCCTGATTAGCAACTGTTTGAAAGACTTCCATGCCCAGGTGCCCCCACAGGGTCCTGCTTGGTTTCAGTATCGCAGTAGGAAGCTGTGAAGCTCACAGTGATGAATACAAGTTTTCCAAAATTCTAACTTTTGCTTGAAAGTTCAAATTTTACTGTAAGCAACAAATAGTGTCCATCCTTTTCCATGAAGTGACAGGTTCACTACATTCATTTTCAAGAAAATGTCTGTCAAATTATCAGAGTCTGAATCATCAGTGTTTGTCACTCTTTTTTTCAAGTAAAAATGGTATTCCATGAAAACAGCTAGTTTGGCTGGCAACTCAAAGAATCACACGAGTGCGTTTCCTTGAGACAACCAACATACTTTGGATGTTGAAGTGCTTCATGCATACATTCCCCTTTCTCACACAGAATATTAAAAAGACAGACATGTACTACTCACAGATTGAGATTTAATAAAATTAATATTTTTTACTGCTCCATCAAGGGCATTCATGTGACAAATACACAGCAATGAAGCCTACAATGACTACCAGTATAGTTTGGTGTGGTGGGGAGGAAAAACTTTTCCTCTACCCTCTTAGGTTCAGAATCTGGGGGCCTGTGGATTAAACAAACAAAAGACAGATTTACAGGAGAAAAGCATACAATTTTTATTAATATTTACATGTATGGGAGTTTACAGAAAAGAACTGAACCTCAAAGAAGTTATTAGGGTTGAGGGCTTATATATCATTCTAACAAAGGAAAGGGGGTTTGGGCTTTGGGGAATAGTAAACCATGGGAAAGTGGCTAGGAAATATATGAAGGAACTGATGGAAGATAAGGGTTATTCTAGTAAGGTCTGTCTACATAGACTCATCTTTGTGTTCACTCTTCATCTCCAGTGATGAGTCTCTCCTCTCTTCCTGGTACTGAGGGAAACACCTCCGCAAAGGGAAATCAATGCCCTACTTTTAGGTAGATAAAGCGAGGATAAAGAACTCTTCCTGCATCTGTTGATTCTCAATTGCCTTCAGGTCACAATAACCCTTATACCAAAATGGTATACTTTGGGGTGGCATATCCTGATCCCTTCACGTGCCACTGCCTTAATTTGTGCTAAGGCATTAACAGTTTTACCCACCATTCTTTTCAGTGATCAGTCAAATGATAACATAATGAAAAGGGTAAATAATGTCTTAGTATTATTGTAACCGAGCAGGACCCTGTGGGGCCGTCCTGGGCACAAAAGCCTTTCTGTGATCTGCCCCCCACCCTCACTCTTTGTTCCTTATTTGCAGGATAAAGGCTTCAGCCTCCTAGATTTCCCTGAGTTCCAGGGAACAGATTTAAACAGTTGCTAATCAGGGAAGTAAGGGAATGCAGAAACAAAGGAGGAACAATCAAGAAACTATAGTGCAGCTATTAAAGCAGGATCCCGGTTCCTGCTCAAGGAATATACATAACAAAATCTTTGATCTTCTACAGGGACTAAGGCCCCCACCCAGGTGGACGATGGTAACTTCAGGCTGAGCGCAAGATTCCTGGAAAACCACCCTGTTACCTCGTCAGCAACCAATCTGAAGAACGCCACACCCTGCAGCCCCACCCCCAAATTTTGCCTATAAATACTTCTCCCTGAAAACCATCAGGGACTTCGTCGGGTTCTGAGCACAAGCCACCTGTCCCCCTTGCTTGGCCCTGCAACAAACCTTTCTTGGCTCTTCCAGCTTTTTGGTTTGTTTGGCCTCATTGTGTGTCGAGCACACCAACTTGCCTTTGGTAACAGGAGTCCTGTATTTTTATTTGCTCGATCTGGCAACCTTAGGCAAGCCATTACTCTTCAGCACCCCACGCAAGGTAAACCCCTTTTTATAAACAATGTCACCTCTGTCTTTGTTAGTCCTTGCCGCCTCCATGGGAAGCTTAAAGAGCTTACTGAAATGAATACTTTCAGTTCCAAAACTGCCCAGACACAGGGGACAGAGGCAAACCGTGGGCTGGGATGGATACTAGGGGTAAGGGCAGGTCTCTTCCTGTAAAGGGGTGGGGGGGCTCTCCATTTCAGCTTGGTCACAACCTCCTTTTTCTTCTTTTATTTATTTATTTTTGGCTGTGTTGGGTCTTCATTGCTATGCGCAGGCTTTCTCTAGTTTTGGCGAGCGGGGGCTACTTTTCGTTGCGGTGCATGGGCTTCTCATTGCGGTGGCTTCTCTTGTGGAGCACAGGCTCTAGGCCTGCAGGCTTCAGTAGTTGTGGCACACAGGCTCAGTAGTTGTGGCACACAGGCTTAGTTACTCCTTAGCATGTGGTGTCTTCCCAGACTAGGGATCGAACTTGCATCCCCTGCATTGGCAGGTGGATTCTTATCCACTGCACCACCAGGGAAGCCCACAACCTCCTTTCTTAAGCCACCTCTTCTCCCCACAGTCCCATCAGTCCTCTCTCTAACCTTCCAGGACTGGTGTCTCTGCAAACTCTCCCCCCATAAGACTGACCACCGCTCCCCACAGAGCACTGAAACCCAGCTCTACCTCCCAGACGGCCCCCCGGGTGTGTATGATTTCCCTGGCAGGTGGGCTCTGCTCTGAGGTTGGGGGTGGTGATGGGTCCTCCCTCTCAGCCCATTGCTCTCCACCAGCCCCAGCTGCTTGCATTTTCTCCCTTTAAGGACCTGAGAGCAAACTCTCCTCCCTGCTGGACTTCTTCCTCCCGGAGATCACAGAGTGGGGGATGCACCCTCTAGCTTGCACGAGGCCCTGATTTTCCTCATTAACCTGACCTTGACCCTTTTCCCTGCTGAGAGTACAGCCCCCACCATATTAAGCTGAAGATGCCTTTCCCTCCTGCTGGGCTGCATGTCCTAGAAACTGAAAATGCTTGCTGCTGAACCACCCGATTGAATGGTGCAAATCTGCCCTCTCCTCCAGCCCAGGGTTCCTCTCTGAGAAGAAGACCACAGAGGGAGAGATTTGGATGAGGCCGCCCCAGCCATGGGCCAGTCCCTAGGAGAGGCTGTGTGAAGTCAGACGCAGCAAACATCTCCTGTTGTTGGGCACTGATCTGGAAAATAGCTGTGATCAAAATCAGGGCAGGTTTGCCCCCATGGAGCCAGGGATGGGTATATTCTGGAAGGGGTGATGTGTCCTCCTAAGGAGGTGACAGGGGAGCTGGGACTTGTGTGAGCAGGTGGTCACTGTTGCTGGATGTGGAGGAGAGGGCAGAGGCTTTAGGGCCAGCCCAGCCCGCCATCCCGATTCACAGGGGAGGAGAGAGTGAGGCTGGAAGGCAAGTGAGTTGTCCAAGATCACAGAGTGACTGAGGCCTAGAACTTAGGGCTTTGGGCTCTCCATCGGGATAGGAGACCTCATGGCCAGGTGGCAGATTCTCCCTCCCTCTGCTCCTGGAGGGGAAAGGGTGGGGATTCCTGGTGAGTCTTGTGCCAGAAAGAACTCTTGGGACTAATTTAATCATTCCTCCCCTCTGAGGCCTGTACCCTAGCTGCTGCTGTTGGACTCACAAGGTCAGGGAGACTGGCTATGGGATCCTGGCTGGACACCTTCTGGTTTAAACAGAATGGCTTCCCACAGGTGTGGACACCTAGATCAGAGGAACCTGGGTGACAAAAGACTGCCACCGCCTGTATCACTTGCAGGCCTGGGGCAAGAGAACATACAGAGGCTCCTACCCGTGGCTGGCTTCCCTTCTCTTTGGGGGCACGTTGCATATTTCAGAGGTGGCCACCACAATATATCCAAGTACCTTCTTACAATGTACTTTGACACATGTCCCATTAAGATGTGGAGCCTGTGTGCCCTGCCATCTCATTTGGGCAGCCTTATGACTGCAGCAGAAACGATGCTATATGATTTCTATAACCGAAAGTTATAGAAATCACGAAAGGTGATACAGCTTCTGCCTGATCCTTTTCATGACTCTTGTTCTTAGACCCCAGCTGCTATGCCGCAAGGAAGTCCAGGCGCACAGCAGCATAGGTGGAGGTGCAGTGCCCACAGCCAGCATCTGACTGCCACCACATAAGAGACCCGAAAAGAGAACAGTCCATCTTGAGTCCGGTCAAACTCCAGAACCGTAAGAGATAACAATAAAATGATTGTTCCTGTTTCGCACCACTAAGTTTTGGGGTGGCTGGAAATACAGTAGTGACTGGAACATATTCTATCACAGGCGCCATCCTGCACCATGAGTAGCCTAGGAGTCATGTGTGTCGGCACCCCCGGAACGTCTGTTCGAACTCTCTACGCTCTCCCTATGTCCTCTTGCACAACAGCACCATTGGCCAGCCCTCGGGAAGACAGGGTGGGCAGAAACCAGCTCAGGTCTGGAAAGTGGGCTGGGGGCCTTGTAGGCAGGGGACCCAGAGTGTAGTCTAGAATGGAGCGTGGCTTCTACTCTGGGTCCCAGTGGAGCAGGGAGGGCAGGACCAGAGTGAGGCCTTCTAAAGCCCAGCGCCCAGGCAGGGGCAGTACTGGCTGAGTACTTTATATCTACTGTGTCTTGTTCCTCCCCCAGCCCTGCCCCACTGGGCTCACAGAAAGTCAGTCACCGGGCACAGGCACACCAGTAGCAGCCAAGGTCACATGGTGGCCTTTGTCATACCACATGGCCCCCAGGGCCCTCCTTGGCTCAAAGACACTTGATTGAGCATTTCTTAGATGTACAGCCTACCTACCTTTGTTTAAAAACCAAACAAAACTGTACCCACTTTAGACTAAAACGGGAGGCCCGAGGAGCCTGAAATAGGAGAACCCAGCCTTGACCGTAGGGGATGAGGCCGGAACTCAGAGCGCTGGAGGCGTCCAGCTGCCGTCCATCCAGGAGCCCAGTCCTGTTGGAGGTCACCAAACCAGCTGGTGGAGACTCATTTATCTCTTTAGCTCCCCACCAAAGGATCTGTTTATCAGCCCAGTCTTTAAACCCGATGTCCACCCCAAGGAGTGTCTTTTAAAACCGCTTGGCCTTGAGAAAGGCAGTCTGCCCCTTATCTCTCTGTTTTGTTCTGTGTTGGCTTCCTGGTGGGTTATCAGGGGAGGCTTTGGTTTCTCTGTCTCCTGTTATCTCCCTGCTGGCTTTCAAGGCTGCCCTCTCAGCAGCTCCTGGCCTGAGCTGGTGCCTTACCCTGCAGAGACTAGAGAACTGGTGGGGCAGGAGCCTTCCAGCCGGTCCTTCCTGAATCCCAGCTCCTGGAACTTGTCTGCCCCTCATCCAGCTGGGCGCTCAGCAAGGCTGGCTGTGTGTCACTTATGGCTTCTCCAGGGACATATGACATCAAAAGGGCAAGTCCCATGGAGCCTAGATTTGGGGAGTTCACAGAGCAGCCACTTTTAGTTTTTTTAGGGAAACCAATGGAGGCTTCTCACTTCACTTTTGTATGTTTATTTATTTGCCAAATACATTACAAAAAGTAACTTCTATTTCTTAAGAAAAGATGAGGGGGATTCCCTGGCGGTCTAGTGGTTAGGACTCTGCGCTCTCACTGCCAAGAGGGCCCGGGTTCAATCCCTGGTCGGGGAACTAGGATCCTGCAAGCCATGCAGCGTAGCCAAAAAACAAACAAAAAACACCTCCCAATAATGTCAGATTAAAATGATGGTGTCCCCCCACTCCCAGCCCTATCCCCTGACAAGAAAGGATGCTGGCAGCCTCATATAATCCCTGAGGCCTGGGAAAACCTTGTCTGGGTTGCATCAGCTCCTGGATAGGTATTAAGACCCAGATCTGAGGAAACAAGGCTCTGGGAATTCCACAGAGCTGCCAGGTCCTTGTACACACAGGGCTGTTTCATGGCCTGCATAGCACCCTTGCCTGCGATGCACCCCCATCCCCTCCCTCACACTCACACTAATGCTTCAGACACAGCCCAGGTGTCTCCTCCTCTAAGTAAGGCCTGCACTGTGGGTGTAGGATGTGTGCGGTCACACAGGCCCTGTGCCGAGAAGGGCCCAGTGCTTGGTTTAATGCTCTGCCATCGCCATCTCAAAATCTGAGCAAGGGGCCTTGCATTTTCATTTTGCATGGGGCCATACAGGTTATGTAGCCGGTCCTGCTTCCATAACATCTTTCTGATGTCACCTCTCACCCTAAGCTGAATCTGGGGCCTCCACTGCACTCAGACAGCCCCTCTGCTCACTCCCCGATCACTCTATGCTGGAAGCCCTACTCACTTATCTGTCTCCCCACTAGACTCTGAGCCCCCTGAGGGCTGGGGCAGAGTCTATGTGAGCCCCACACCATACTTAGTACATGGCAGGTACTCAGTAAATGTGTGTTAGCATAAATAGTCGAGGGGAAGGCCTGGCCCAGTTCCTTATGTGATTCTGGCTAGAGCTGGGCTTTGACCCACTTCTCCTGCTTTGGGGCCAAGACAATCTTTCCTGCCCTCTTGCTCTCCTGACCAGTGGCCGAAGGCCAAAACCAACCCAGACCAAAGCCAAACATAAACTTGTTTTTCTGACCTAGGACCCAAATTAATGTATTTTGTTTTTTCCCAAAGGTACTCACCATTTTCTAGAAGAGTTAAAGCCAACTAATCCAGACCATCAGAACACCCTCAACTCTCCAGTGCTGGGTGGAGTAGAGTCAGAGTGAGGACCAAAATACCACCCAAAGAGGACTAGGACCCCTGCTGGGCCATAAGGGACTCAAACTAGGTCCCAGATATGAGGAACAAGTAAGCTGTGAACAGGGGGAGTGGCAAGTGCTGAGGCTAGATTTTACAGGAGCAAAAAAACCGAAGGGTATGGCTTATACCAGTTCTGCCAAATCCACCATGCAATCCCCTTACAGCCTTTCATTCATTCGTTCATTCATTCATTCAACCACTCATGCAGGGTATGTCTAGTGAGGAAGACTGACAGATTCCAATCTTTTTAATGCTTAGGTTCCAATCTTCTTTGGAACAAAGCAGAGTCTATAAATAATATGGGGGAAACAAGCCATTGGTCCCCACCTGGCTCTCTGCACTGGACAGAGGTTCCACAGACGCGCCTCCTGGGCTTTTGCTGTCTTTAAAGGCAGCCCTCTCCTTGCTCTGGGACCCAGGCCCAAGCCAGTGGTTATCTGAGCATGCAACAGACAGCACTGTGCTGTGTGCTGAACTTCCCCAACTTCCCCAGCGCCCCTCTCTCCTCCCTTAGCTGAGTTCTCACCCAGCTGCTCTAGGCCCCATCTGATTGGACCCTAGTGGAAGCCAGACCTGGAGCCACAAGGTCTCCTCTGCCTGCCCTGGAGGCCTGGGAGGTAGAACTGACCATGCCTCCCCTCAACAAATATTTAAACACCCTCTGGGTGCCCAGCTCTGGGCTCAGGAGGGTGTATCCAGCCCCAGGAGGGAAGGGATCTGGTCTGCTTTCTAGAGCTCTGGTCCCCATTGTGGGCACCCGAGAAAGAGGTGTTGAAGGAATGAATGGCCAGGCCTGGGCAGACTAACTTCTTCTGGACAAAGTTGGGGCACAGATGATCTGTGCTTGGCTGGTCAGAGAGGGAAGAAGTCAGGAGTGTGGGAGGTGAAAATAAAACGTTTCTATTCTCTAAATTCAAGAAAAGAAAAGACTTCTGGGGCCAAGCCCTAAGCCACGAACAGATCCATTTTAAACCTGGCAGAACCATTGACAGCCTTACGGCAGTACCCTGAGAGCCAACCAATCGGTGGCGGTCTCATTCCAGTGACCGCACTTCTGAGAGCCAGCCAATCAGCAACAGCCTTATTCCCCAGCGCTACCGCTTCTGAAAGGCAACCAATTCCTAAACTTTAAGGTTGAAAGTCAGCCAGTCTGCAAACAGTCTGGCTTCTGAAAGTCAGCCAATTGCTGAACAGAATGCTTTCCATACCCTGTGTAAGATCAGCTCTTGCGTTGCACAGATTATGTGCTTTCATAGCAAATACAGTTTTGTTTCTTTCTTTTTGCAAGTAATAAATACAGCTTCATTGTTTCATATACATATGGGGTGGCCGGGGGAGACTTGCACTCAGAACACGTGTCCCAGTGTGACCGGTGGTTTCTGGGACTCTGGGCCACTTCTCCATAATCCTGTCCTCTTCTTTCCCCAGTGATGTCTTGAGAACTGGGGAGAGAGAGTGTGTGTATGGGGTATCTTCACAAGATCCTCTGTGGGACCCCACACGTGGGGGAGCCGGGCTCAGCCTAAGGGAGATCCACGGGCAGACACAGCCCAGCTCTCCCAGGGCTGCTCTGAAAGGGACACTGATGGGTGGGGAGATGACATCACATCTGATTGGAGTGACATGGTCTGATGGAGAAGGCAGGACACCTAAGAGCAATCAGCAAAACAACTCTGGATCTCCCAAGTCTCACTCAGCCAGGCCCCTCTTCCTGACCCAGGAGGTACTGAGGAGGGTGGGGAGGGTAAGTCAAGGAGGGCTTCCCAATGGAAGTGACGTTCAGGGGACTAGAATGCCTTCCCCAGTCATGCTCACATTACTCGCCAGCACTTCGTGTCAGGGAAACGAAGAGGACAACACAGCTTCTCCTTTCCATCTTCTCCCAGTCCTTTCCCCCAGTATCCCTCAGGCTAAAACGCTGATGGGGTTGTTACCAAACGCAAGTTCGTGTGCCCGACACACAGAGGCCAAACAAACCAAATCAAAATGTCAGGGTTTGAAGCAGGGAAAGATTTATTGCAGAGCCTTGCAAGGAGAATGGGTGGCTTGTGCTCAAAAAAAACCCCTGAACTCCCGGAGGATTTCTGTAAAGCATTTTTAAAGACCAGGAGAGGGAGGGGCATGCCGGGGTATGTGATCAGCTCATGAACAATTCTCTGGTTGATGTTGAGGTAACAGAGTGGTTAACATTATCAGTCCTTAGTCCAGTAGGTCTGGGGGCACCATGCTCAGGATCATCAAGTAGTTAATTTCTTCCATTTGGCGGTGGATTTTAGCCTCTGAAAAACTCAGGAAATATGCATGAGATACTATTATCTGGGTACTTCAGAGAGGAGTTACAGCAGAGGATATGGGGGAGGGTGTCTGTCCTGGGAAGCCCACAGAGGGTCCTGCTTGGTTACAGGGTGAGCCCAAGGCAGGACCCCCAGGAGGAGAGCTTCTGTGAGCTTCTTGGAAGAGGGGCCTGGGATGGCCTGAAGGAGGTCTGGTTGGGGCACTCTGAGTGGCTGGTACGATAAGCAGAATCAGCCTCTGAGAAGATTCTGTGTCCCCTGTCTGCTTTGCCCCACTCTTCTCTTCCCCACAAACACCTGTCTCTGCACCTCCCCTTCACTGAGTAAATGAAATACATTAAGGTGTCTTTTTCATTCACTGGAATAGACCTAAAGTGGCAACCGACTATCTCAATAAGTTGTGCTTTACTAAGTCCTGGTCTGGTTGGGAGTGTGAAGTGATTTTGGACCTCCCCTTGTGCAATGGGTGCAGCACCCACCCAGGTGCCCTCCCTGCAGACTGCCTACTGGTGCTCCTTCTTTCAGCCTCCCACCCTCACCCCCATGCAAACCTCCAAAAGGCTGATTTGCATAACATTTTGCCTGTGTTTGCGTGGTGGCTCCTCTCTCCTTTTGGAGCCAGCCTGGAGCTCCTGGGTTCTGGCTGCAAGGAGCTCTGTTCCTTCATGCCTGCCTGCCTGCAGAAGGACCAGGTTCCTCAATTCTTCTCCCCTGATGTTAATCTGGGGCTAAAGTAAGGCCAGCAAAGTGCCTACACCAAAAATAATAATAATAAAATAAAGAGATACTCTTTTTTGGGGGGGAGGTGGGCGCCACACCACACGCCTTGCCAGGTCTTAGTTCCCCAACCAGGAATAGAAACTGGCCCCCGGCAGTGGAAACACCTAGCCCTAACCACTGGACCACCAGGGAATTCCCCCCCCTTTTTTTTAAATTGAGGTGTAGTTGATTTACAAGGTTGTGCTAGTTTCTGCTGTACAGCAAAGTGACTCAGTTATATAGACATACTTTTTTTTAATATTCTTTTCCATTATGGTTTATCCCAGGAGATTAGCTATAGTTCCCTATGCTATACAGTAGGACCTTGCTGTTTATCCATTCTAAATGTAATTGTTTGTATCTAGTAACCCCAAACTCCCAGTCCATCCCTCCCTCTCCCCTCCCCCTTGGCAACCACAAGTCTGTTCTCTATGTCTGTGAATCTACTTCTGTTTTGTAGATAGGTTCATTTGTGCCATATTTTAGATTTGAGATTCCACATATAAGTGATATCATATGGTATTCGTCTTTCTCTTTCTGACTTACTTCACTTAGTATGATAATCTCTAGTTGCATCCATGTTGCTGCCAAATGGCATTATTTCATTCTTTTTTATGGCTGAGTAGTATTGCATTGTATATATGTACCACATCTTCTTTATCCATTCATCTGTAGATGGACCTTTAGGTTGTTTCCATGTCCTGGCTATTGTAAATAGTGCTGCTATGCCCATAGGGATGCATGTATCTTTTTGAATTATAGTTTCGTCCAGGTATATGCCCTGGAGTGGGATTGCTGGATAACATGGTAGTTGTATTTTTAGTTTTATGAGGAATCTCCATACTGTTTTCCATAGTGGCTGTACCAACTTACATCCCCACCAACGGTGTAGGGGGGTTCCCTTTTCTCCACACCCTCTCCAACAGCTGTTACTTGTAGACGTTTTAATGATGGCCATTCTGACTGGTGTGAGGTGGTACCTCCTTGTAGTTTTGATTTGCGTTTCTCTAATAATTAGTGATGTTGAGCATCTTTTCATGTGCCTACTGGCCATCTGTATGTCTTCTTTGGAGAAATGTTTATTAAGGTCTTCTGCCCATTTTTCGATTGGGTTGTTTGTTTTTGTTGAGTTGTATGAGCTGTTTGTATATTTTGGAGATTAAGCCCTTGTCGGTTGCATCATTTGCAAATATTTTCTCCTGTTCCGTAGGTTGTCTTTTCACTTTTTTAATGGTTTCCTTTGCTGTGCAAAAGCTTGTAAGTTTGATTAGATCCCATTTGTTTATTTTTGTTTTTATTTCTATTGCCTGGGAGACTGACCTAAGAAAAGATTGGTACAATTTATGTCAGAGACTGTTTTGAAGAGACACTCACTCTTACGTGCTGACCCTGCACTTTCAGGACGCTGAGGGTGAGAGCCTCCTAAACTTTTGCCCCCTAGTTGCCTCACTTGCCTTACTGGAGCCCCTGCTGGGAGTGTTCAGGCCCCTGGGGTCTGAAATCAAATCTTATCAAATATGCCCTAAAAGCTGTTAATCCTGAATCTGTCCTTGAGCTGACCTAGGCACCCCCTTCCCTGGCCCCTGACCCCTCTTGGAGGGGAAGCTAGAAGAGGTAAGAAGGGGTCTGAGATAGGTGGGACTGTGAGATCAATGTCAGGATCAAGAATCAGAGGGGACGCCCCCCCACCCACCAGGAACTGAAACCACATTGAAGGAATCTTGGAGTGACATGCCCTCAGAGGCAACCAAGCAGGCCAGTGATTGGGACTAAATGCTGATGTGAAACCCAGAACCCTGAGCTGAACTTGACCCCTGCACAGCCTATCCTGGGGATTGCCTGGCCCTTCCCAGAGAGGTCTGAAAGGCTCTGGGGAAGGCCGGGCTGAAGCATGAAGTTTAAACGCCAGGTCTCTGATAGGAATTAGCTGTGAAAGAGGACTGTTGTGAGACCAGGAGAGACAAGGCAGTAAAAGGTCCGCCTGTGTTGTGGAGGACCTGGGGGTGGGGTTGGGTGCATTGTCAGTGGGTGTGGGCGTGTGCCCCCATCTCCATGCTTAGGCCTCAGTACCTGCTCAGGCACTGGGCCACCTTCCCCCTCTCTCAGCCCTGCCTGTTCCTCACTCTGCAGAGAGCTTTATCCTGCCTGACCCCTTGGGCATCCCTCCTGCTTTCAAAGCTCATCCAGAGCCTGGAACCCCATAGTGCCTGGGTCACTGTTTGCGGCCTCAGGAAGTGTTTTCTTGGGAATTCCCTGGTGGTCCAGTGGGTAAGACTTGGAGCTTTCACTGCTGTGGCCCAGGTTCAATCCCTGGTCGGGGAACTAAAATCCTGCAAGCTGTGTGGCGTGGCCAAAAAAAAAAAAGTGTTTCCTTAAGTCTAGCTGGAGGAGAGCATGCCCCGGCTCACTGGTCTCTTCTATCAGTTGGGTGGCGGTGGTCCACAAGCCTACGTGGGCAGAATGGGGGATAAATTAAGTGCAGGGTGAGCGCCCTCCCGTGTCTGGGGAGGTGCCGAGCCAGGGCTGTGTGTGTGTGTGTGTGTGTGTGTGTGTGTGTGTAGGTGCTTCTGGATTATTCCAGGCTGGGTCTTCTGCATTCCCTGCATGTCTGAGAGGCCTGAGCTCACTGGACAAACACAACCCTGGCAGGTGGCAGGCAGGCCATTGTTTTCAGGAGGTATTTCCTCACTTCCTTTTGGGAAAGGTGAAAGCAAAGACAAGGAGTTGACTAATGGTTCTGAGCCTCACCTCCCCAAGTGTGAAGTGATTCCAAACTCCCGGCTCCCATATTTCTCCTCCCGCCCCCCCCAGGGCTGGGGAACCCAGGAGGCTCCTGACACTTATGAGACCTCTGATAGGCAGGCCTCTAGCCTTGGCTTGCAACCCTTTAGTGACTTATGCCCCCCAGAGAGTATGAGGCGATAAAAAACAGAACAGACTTTAAGACTGGACTAGAAGTGGTGTCGTGGGGAGGCTGGAGGGAACTGATCATAAATCAGAACTTGTGGGGTACACCCCACACCACTGGCAGGTGTGACAGTGAGGGGAAGCAGAATATGCCACCCCAGAAGGTGTCAATTTCGCATGTGGATTATTTTGAACTGAAGACAGTGGGGTCCCGGAGGGCTCAGGAAGAGCTTTTTACTTCCTCCCTAACTGCCTAAAAGAATTTAGAGGGGCCTGTACCAGGAAGGATAACTTTTCACATCAGGAAGACTTATCCCTGACCCCTACCCCCTTCTCCTTAGCTCAGGATGGTATATAAGCCTCAATTACTCCTGACTGCCCTTGGGAGTCTCATATTTTTATGGGGCTCCCACATGTATGAAATTTGTTTTTCTCCTATTAATCTGTCCTATGTCAATTTAATTATTAATCCAGCCAAAGAGCCTAGAAGGGAAAAAGGGAAAAGTTTTCCGCCCCTACAGCAGTGTCTGGGGCCAGGCCAGCCAATGGGGTGAGTTCCAGGGAGAGAAGTTCCAGCTCAAAAAGAAGAAACTTTTCCCAGCAGAGCTAGTGATGCCGAAAACTTGACCTCTGTGCACCCGTGCTGAATCGAATCTCGGAGATAGAGTTTTGGGTGACGTAGAAAAGAATAGCTTTATTGCTTTGCCAGGCAAAGGGGGACACAGCGGGCTCTGTGCCCTCAAAAACCGTGTGTCCCAATCTGGGAGGATTTGGTGAGGAGTTTTATAGCAATGGCTCAAGGGAGGGATTGCTAATAAGGATTAGGGTGTGTGTAGGGCCTGTACTCCTTTAATCTGGCCTCAGGTAGTCCCTTGATGAGCTCTTCTGGAACGAAGAATGCTAACATCTTCCATTTGTTGGGGGTTTTAGCTCTGTAAAGAGCTCAAAGATGTTGTTGTGTGTATCCCTTGAGGTGGAACCAGGACCCTGCCCCAAGGCTACACTATTGTTTCTTTGCTGCTCCTCCCTTGTCTCTGCATCCCCTTCCTTCCCTGATTAGCAACTGTCTGAAAGGCTTCCGTGCCCGGGAGCCCCATAGGGACCTGCGCAGTTTCACTAGGGCCCTAGGGGCCGTGATCACGATTTCGGGGAACTAATAAGCTTTCTGTCACTGGAGGAGTACAAGTAGACAGTGGGCGTCAGCAGGGCTGTGATGGCTTCCAGAAGGGGCCCCAGAGGGGCCCCAGGTGATGGGATGAGACTCTTCTCTGGGAGTATGGCCAGGAAGGATATCTTCCAGCCAGGCTGTCTGAGCAAAGGCTGGGGACTGGAGGGTTGGGCATTGCCTGAATATCCCATTCTCAGGATGGGCTTCTCCTGTGGGCATCAGTAGTTGGCCCTTAGCTTCCTCCCCCAGCTCTGTTTCTGTCCCAGCTCCTGTCACCTGACTCAACTCATTCTCACAGCCAGGTGAAAGTAGGACTGGCGTCCGAAGGTCATCTCTGCCCAGCATCAGACCAAAGCACCACAGTCCCCTCAGGCTCTTCAGCGCTGGGCCTTACCTCCCTCTAGTGCCTCTTGGACCCAGGTGAGTGATGGGTTTTCCTTCTCAAGGCCCAGACCTGCTTGCTGCTCAGGTGAAGCGTCTGGGGTTGAACCAACAGACCTTGCCCCTCCCGTGCTGCTCACCTTTCCAAGGGAGAACTGCTTCACAACCAGGCACAGGAAGGGCGAGGCTGTGTCATGGATGGGCACCGATAGGGAATGGGGTTCAGTGACACTGCACAGGGGAGGTGGTGGGGGCCAGAAGGGATCTTCCTGAGCCCTGGGATTCTATAAGTGGGGCTGCTCTGGGTGTGAGATGCAGGGGCCTATTCAGATGAGATGCAAATCAACCCTGTGGTGCCCCAGCCCACCCCAGGGCCTCCCTTCACCTTCCTCCTGCCTGACTGTTGCAGGGAAGCCGAGCTGGGGCTGAGCAGTCACTAAGGGGGCTGGGACCCTCAGCTTCACGCTGGGAGAGGTTCTTTCCTTCCTGCAGCCTCAGTTTGCCCACTTGAATTATGTCTAAGAGCTTGTTTCAAGTGAACTGAGGTCTAGGAGGCTGTCCAGCCAGGAATGGGTTGGGGTGGAGTAGGGGATGGGGAGGTCTTGGAGGCCAGAGAAAGTAGGAAGCCATCTTGGCCTTGGGGTGTAACATCCCAGCAATGTGGCCAGCCAACTTCTGGCTCAAGGGTGAGAGGCGATGAGCCTGAGGGTGGTCATGAGGGTGGAGACAGCTTGTGCTATTGATATGCAAAGGTCAGGATGGTGGAAGCTGTATACTCCAAGTGTAGGCAATAAGGGGGGAGGGGGATGTATGCAGAGAACTTTAAAACAGTAACAGAATAAAGTCTATCCGCCTTTTATTCTCCCATGTGCTGGCAGTCCTAAACCCTGTCAGTGGCAAAATACTCCCCTCTGAAAGTCTTTTATTAGTTGATGTTCTAAACAATTATTCCAATTACTGTAATTTTTATAATAAATAAGATTCAAATTACCACTTTTACTGCATATTCATTAATAAATGTTGGGTTCTACAGGAAAGCTCACTCAGAGAATTCCCTGTTACACACAGGCCAGCCAAGCTCCAAGCACAGTTTCATTTGTCATTCCTCACCGGGCCACCCCATCTCCAGTCCCTGCAGCACAAATTCCTGCATTTAAACAGTGGATTCTAAATAAGCAAGGACAGCGCAGTGATTGTAAAGGCAAAGAAACAGAACTTGAGGGTTCTGTTTCAATTCTGCCACGCTGTGTGACAGCTTGGAGGTTTTGTTTGTGAAATTAGAGCCAAGTAGGAGGTGTAATATTTTTGTTTGATAAATGCAAAGGAGGGAAGTGTTAAAGAACGGTCCACCATGAGTCCAATGTGCTCAGTACGCCTCTGGCTCGTGCAGCTCTGCAGAGGGGGACCAGGCAAGATCTCTACCCTGGGGGACCTTGACGTCATGGGGCGGGCAGGGAAAAGGGTCAGCCTCCCTCGTAGAGGGATGGCCTGGGGACTTTTGCAGCCCAGCAGGAGTGCCCCCTCCCCCCATCCCAGCTTTATTCACCTGTGGATGAAGTTCCCTAGTGTAGCCTGCAGCCACCCCATTGCCCCAGGTGGGAGGGGCGGAGGATGGAATGGCTCCAGTTTAGCGCTGAGCAAGCTCTGATAAGGAGCAGAGGCCACCAGTGCCCCAATCCTCAGCCAGGGACAAGAGTCTGGAAGGTGTCCTGAAAACCGACAGGTGCCCTCCAACCTAGGCCTGCATCTCCCATCCTCCCCGCCCTCTCTCCTGTAATGAGTGGAGGGGTACAAACTCTACCACTGTGTCCTAAGGATTATTTTGAGCTGAAGATATCTGAGAATCAACAGATGCAGGAGGAGGCCTTTCTCTGAACTTCCCCTTATCTGCCTAAAAGCAGAACCTCCCAAAATAATTCACATGTCATAAATTCCCTCCTGGGAGTTTCACAACCAGAGAAGACGGACTCCGGTCACCTGAGACCCGGATAAGAATTCACCTAAACAGACCTTATCACAACACCTCTCACATCTCCCAGCTATTCTCCTAAGGGCCCACTTATCTTTCCTAAAAGCTGTTTGTTTTCCCATAAGTGCCCTTTCTCCTCTTTCCCTATTAAGGTGGTATATAATATCTGATAAGGGGTTAATATCCAAAATATACAAAGAACTCATACAACCCAAAGCAAACGGAAAATACCAAACAGTCCAATTTAAAAATGGTCAGAAGAACTGAATAGACATTTTCCCAGAAAAGACATACAAATGGCCAAAAGGTACATGAGAAGGTGCTTGGACATCACTGATCTTCAGGGAAGTGCAAATCCAAATCACAATGAGATATCACCTCACAGTTGTTAGAAGGGCTGTCATCAAAAAGACAAGAAATAGGGCTTCCCTGGTGGCGCAGTGGTTGAGAGTCCGCCTGCCGATGCAGGGGACATGGGTTCGTGCCCCGGTCCAGGAAGATCCCACATGCCGCGGAGCGGCTGGGCCCATGAGCCATGGCCGCTGAGCCTGTGCGTCCGGAGCCTGTGCTCCGCAACAGGAGAGGCCGCAACAGTGAGAGGCCCGCAGTACCGCAAAAAAAAAAAAAAAAAAAAAGGTAAGAAATAACAAGTGTTGGTGAGGATGTGGAGGAAAGGGAGCCCCTGTACACTGTTCTTGGGAATATAAATTGGTGGAAAACCGTCTAGAGGTTCCTCACAAAATTAAAAACAAAACTACCATAAGATCCAGCAATTCCACTTCTTGGCATATATCCAAAGGAAATGAAAGTGAGATTTTGAAGAGATAGCTGCAGCCCCATGTTCACTGCAGTGTTAGTCACAATAGCCAAGACATGGAAATAACCTAAGTGTCTATCAACAGATGAATGGCTGAAGAAGATGTGGTATATGTGTATACACAGCATGGAATATAATTCAGCTATGAGACAGAAGAAAATCCTGCCATTTGTGACAGCAAGGACGGACCTCGAGGACATTATGCTTAAGTGGAAGAGATGGCGAAAGAAAAATACCATACAATATCGCTTATGTGTGGAATCTAAAAAAGTTGCACTCGGGCTTCCCTGGTGGCGCAGTGGTTGAGAGTCCGTCTGCCGATGCAGGGGACGCGGGTTCGTGCCCCGGTCCGGGGGGATCCCACATGCCGCGGAGCGGCTAGGCCTGTGAGTGGCTGGGCCCATGAGCCATGGCCGCTGAGCCTGCGCATCCGGAGCCTGTGCTCCGCAACGGGAGAGGCCACAGCGGTGAGAGGCCCGCGTACCGCAAAAAAAAAAAAAGTTGCACTCATAGAAACAGAGTGGAGTGGTGGTTGCCAGGGCCTGGGAAGGGTGGAGAAAATGGGCAGATGATGGTCAAAGCGTACAAACTCCCCTGTATAAGATGAATAAGTTATGGGGAGTCTACTGTAGAGCATGGTGATTATAGTTAATAATGCTGTGTTACATACTGAAAAGTTGCTAGGAGAGTAGATCTTAAATGTTCTCACCACAAAAAAAGAAATGGTAGTTGTGTGACATAATGGAGGTGTTAGCTAATGCTGCGTGGTAATCATTTTCAATGTATGTGTATCAAATCAACACATTGTACACCTTAAACTTATACAGTGTTAAGTAAATTATATCTCAATAAAGTCGGGAAACAAAATAAGATGGTATATAAGCCCCAAATTCTAACTGCTTCTTTGAGCCACGTTTTCTGTGAGCTCCTTTGTATATATGTAAATGAACTTTTACCTTTTCTTATGTTAACCTGTCTTTTGTTAGTTTAACTCACAGGTGCCCAGTCACTTAATCTAAGTGGGCAGAGGAAAAGTTTGTCCTCCCCACCGTGATTATAATAAAAATAGTACTAAAAATAAAAATATATTGAGTGTGTACTGTGTGCCAGCCCTATTATAAAGCTTTATATGTGTTATCTAATTTAATCCTCCTCCCAGTAACCTTTTTTTTCTTTTTTGCGGTACGCGGCCCTCTCACTGTTGTGGCCTCTCCCGTTGCAGAGCACAGGGTCTGGACGCTCAGGGTCAGCGGCCATGGCTCACGGGCCTAGCCGCTCCGCGGCATGCTGGATCTTCCCGGACCGGGGCACGAACCCGCGTCCCTTGCATCGGCAGGCAGATTCCCAACCACTGTGCCACCAGGGAAGCCCACTCCCAGTAACCTTTTTTTTTTTTTTTTTTGCGGTATGAGGGCCTCTCACCGCTGCGGCCCCTCCCGCTGCGGAGCACAGACTCCAGACGCGCAGGCCCAGCGGCCATGGGCCACGGGCCCAGACGCTCCGCGGCACGTGGGGTGTTCCCGGACCGGGGCACGAACCCGCGTCCCCTGCATCGGCAGGCAGACTCCTAACCACTGCGCCACCAGGGAAGCCCCCCAGTAACCTTTTGAGGTGAGTTCTGCTGTTAGTCCCACTTTATAAATGCAAAAATTGAGGTTAATCTGCCTAAGGCCCAGAGAATAAGTGGTGAAGTTGGGATTTGAACCTAGTCATACCCCCGGAGCTCAAGCCTATGAGCGGGCGCTAAGCCACAGGCGCTGGGAGTCCCACTTCTGGCTCCACCTCCACTGGCCTGTTTCCCTGTCTTCACAGCAGATTGGTAAGGTCTCTCCTAGGTCTGACAATTCTCAATCACAAGACATGGGCTGTCAAGAAGGAGACCAGCTTGAGTGTGACCTGTCTACATGGTTAGCAGAGGGAATGTCATGCGACAGAGAAAAGCTACTGGCAGCAGAGGGAGGGCTTCTGGGCTGTGTTCCACCCATCTCTGCCACTGCCTTGCTGTGGACCTTTGGGCCAGTTGCTTGCTCTCTCTGAGTCTCAGTGCCTTCATCTCTCATCTACCTGATCCTCAGTCTAGAGGATCCAAGGAGAGGGTGTAAACTGTATAGAGTATACTCGAAATGTGGACTATATGAGTTCATGAATTATGACTCCCAAGTTCCGGTGATATGGTGATCACAACATCTTATCAGCATCAACATATGAGGGCTGCCTAATCTGCATATCTATCAGACCTACAGCCAAATGTGAAGGGGTTGCAGAACCAGCATATATTCGCTAAACCTGTCAAGAGCCACACCTAAAAGCTTAGTTAATTTGCATGTAGCCAATCCAGCAAACAAATGAATGGCAGTGCCCTGAGGAGAACTGTGGTATGATAAAAATACTATGTATTATATATGATATTTATACTATACTATAAACAGTATAGTATACTATACTATTTATTTATACTATGTTATAGCATAAATAAATATTTTATATGTGAAATAATATTCTATATATAATATACATGTAATATATCTCTAAATTATATATATTTATTATTTAAATATACTTTTATATAAATGTACATATAAATTTAAATATATCTACATATTTATTTATTCCTGGCATGGAGCTCCTAAAACCCTTGTAATTTCCTGAGTGATAGGAATGTCTTTTATTATTCATAACAAGCTACTTTGACTTTACCTGAATTCAGGTTAATGCAGTGACTCAGTGTGGGGCCTCTAGATAATTTCAGGATGGGGACTGGTCACCAGAAAGATCAAATATGTGATTAGGAAATGGGAATTTTCCACTCCACCCACCTCATTCGACCTCCAGGAAGGGGAAGGGGCCCTGGTGATTGGATTATAAAAACACTTACCCAGTGAGGTTCAGAGGACTTCCAAGTTGGTAAATACATCAAGGTGTGGCAGGGTGACAACCCTGGACAGGGCATGGAAGCTCTCATCTCACCACCACCCCCAGCCCCCGCCCCGCCCCGCCCCACCCCATACCTTGCTCTATACATCTCTTCCATTTGGTTTATTTGATCCTTTAAAATAAACCTTAGTTCTGTGAGTCATTCTAGCAAACTATTGAACTTGGGAGAGAGGAGTTGTGGGAACTCCTGAATTTGTAGTCAGCCCAGCAGAAGTATGGGTACCCCCAGGCACCCCATTTGCAACTGGCATCTCAAGTAGGTTAATCTTATAGGACTAAGCCCTTCAACTTGTAGGATCCGACACTAACTCCAGGTAGATAGTGTCAGAATTGCATTAAATTGTTGGGCACCCGGTTGGCATTGGAGAATTTGTTGTTGGTGTGGAAAAAACAACATAGGAACCAATTACAAAAAGAGAGTTCCCCACTGCAGAGTATAAGGACCCAGAGCTTTCTTACCCCCTTGCTCTATTTATCAGAAATATGCAAAAAAAGTTTGAAATAAAAGGCAAATCTCTGGCAGGAGGCTCTGCGTATTGCTGTGAAGAGCTTCAAATGAGATCTGATGCAGAATAACATTCTAGGCAGCCACCACTGTGGGTGAAAGAGCATCTGTACCAGCAAGTCCATCACCACAGGCATCCACCTAGAGCTTAAGGTACTGTGGTCTTTCTACTCTTGCTCAAAGAAATGTGTATGTGTGGTGTACGTATTCATAGAGACTTTTATCTGAATAGATGGAATAATTCTATATGGGGATCTTTTATGTTGAATAATCCTATAATAAATACAAATAATTTGGAAATGCTGCCCACCTTATCCTGGGTCCTCTGAAAAACAGAGCTTGATGCAAGGATTAAGATGCTAATACTTTATTTGGGAGGTGCAAGCCCAGGGTAGCAAGGGTGAAGAAGAGAAGTAAGGCTGGGAAGGGTGGAATAAAGCAGATTGTTAGGGGAATCTGAGCAAGCACCCACGATTTGTACCCCCAGATGCTATTCTGTTTGGATTCCAAAGTTACTTTGAAGCCAGTGGAATTAGTGTAATACATTCATGGCACATTGACACAGTTTCTCCATCTGTGAAATGAGAGCGCTTGCTGAGGATGACCTTTCCCTTACAGGCCTCCTTACTCCAGTTCTGACTGTTTCTTAGGGGGGAAAGGCCGCTGGGGGCCCAGCACAGCTCACTCACACCTCCATCTTCTGCTGCCTATGACCACACACCCGTGAGCCATTCTCAAGTCGTAGCCCAGCCAAGGCCCAGTAGTTGAATTCACATTCCCCAGTACCACCTATGGTGTACCAGGGACCCAGAAGTGAATCAGACCCTGTCTTTACTATTTGATTGCCAATAGTAATAATAATAATAGCCACCCTTATTGCCATCTTTTATTGTAGCACCAGCTTTGTGTCTGGCATATAAACATAAACACACACACACACACACACACACACACACACACACACACGCATCTTGTTTAATTCTGACCACAACCTTGAAGACATGCATCACTTTTCCATTTTACAGATAGAGAAACAGGGGCTCAGATGTGTTCTGGACCTTGCCCAAGAACACCAAAGTGTTAAGAGGGCCCTGGGTTAGACTCAAAACACTATGGTTTGAATTTCTATGAGGAGGTCAATCGAAGAACCTGCTAGGAGTGATGCCTACTGTTCCTTAATCGTCAGGTTTTCTCAGTATGCTATAGTTTATAGCCAATGCACCACAATGCACTTCAGACTAAGGTATCTGGGTGGCTTCCTGCCTGGTTATTAGTGTGTGCATGTGAGGGCTCACCTGGAACAGTGAGGCCCCCTTGCCCCTCCTCAGTGCAGCGTAGCCCGAGAGCTCATGGGCTGAGCCTGGGCCCCCATGATGGGGCATCACCTGGACAGAGCTGTGGGGTCCTCTCATCCTTTGCCCTCACTTTGCGGCCCTCCTCCCTGGTGAGATGTGCCCTCCAGCAGCTGCCCCCTGGGGCATATGGCCACTCCTGAGAAATTAAACCATAACACCCTCGTCTGAGGCTGGTGTGGTGTGAAAAGTGCCCCTTCCAAATTCTCATCATCAGGAAGTAGAGGCCTGGGACCCCATGGTCATTCTCCTTAAAGGAACAAGCAACCATTCTTGATAAGTGGAAATATTTTTTTAAGCCAAGAAGCTGCTGCTCTAAATTTGCTAAAACTGAGTCAATATTTGGCTTCAATCCCCAGGACAAATGTCAGTACAGAGAAAACTTTTACAGTTGTGGGTGCTCCATAGATCAATGAATGCAACCAAAGATATGTTGTTCAGTTGGGCGGTGAACTGGATGTTTAAAAATGTTATCTTTCACTTGTTTAGAAGCAAAAGACACATTTTAATAAAGTCTTTACAAAAAGAGGAAAGTGGCACAATGCAAATATAAGAGACATGCAGATCATTGATGGTAAATGTTCCATAACAGGCTGTATTTTTGCTGTTGTTGAACAAGTTTTTGCCCAGCTGCAATGCCCTGTGAAGCTTCCCCCAAGGTGGTGGAGATTTCTCTCTGAAGAGGGAGGGTTTGCGAGTCTCCTTGGCCTCTCTTTGGCCCAGGATCCCCAGGTATCTCTTGACTTGAGGACTGAAGTTCCTGAGGGAGGACCCTGTAGGGCCATTCCTCTCTCACTTGGATGACACATACAGTCAGAGCTGGCTTCATGGGTCTGAGACCAGGACAGCCCACAGGGCCCTGCACTCAGAAGGACACCTAGCTTGGTTAAATGCACTGAGATTGATCGGCATCTTGAAATGTTTCCTAATTTTATCTTTGAATTTGTGTCTGGTAAGGAAAGTCCAGGGCGGTAATGGAGCCAGTGCCAGGGGCTTGGGGCTTCCTGCTCACAGCACTGTCCTAACTCCTGCTACCTTCCTGCCTCTTTAGAACGCGTTCTTATCCTCTGGTACACCTGGCCTCACCTGGCCTTCTCCTCCTCTCTACCCTGCAACCACTGGCCACCTTTCTCTGGTCAGGCAGCAATATGGTGCATTCAGTGGGGTGGCTTGGCCAGGACAAGCCTCTTTCTCATTCCCATATGGGTGCCTCGCATAGCCTGGCTTGAAGGTTGGGACGTGGGTGGGGCCTGTGGGCCTGTGGGAAGGCAACATGCCTGACTGGACTTCCTGGAGCATGTACCTGGTGGCTGATATGAGGGACAACCTGGTAGTCGGTGGATCCTATACATGTGTGCCAGGTCTTGGGACTTGCCTACCCCACCGCCCACCTGTGAGGGTCTGCACTTGTCCTGTGAGTATCCCCATGCTGGAAGGAGTGTGACATTAAATTAAAAAAAAGAGCATTAGGATGGGTTGAGAGAGAAATCGCAGAAAGAAGGAAAAAGCGTTAGCTTTTTCCCTGCTTTTCGAACAAGGGACCCTGTGATTTTTTCATTTTGCACTGAGCCTGGTGAATAACGTAGCTAATCCTGTATGCAGTGTTGTGCTGGAGCCAGCTCTCACCGGCTCCCAACTCCATGTTCAGTGATGTCATGTTGGAAGCTTGAAAGCGGCCTGGTGATAATATTAACAAGACAGAAATCAGGCAAATGCTGCAAACCAGGACCTTTTTACTTAGAGCTGGTTGTTAAACATTTGCCAGCACACCACTGCACACCGCACTCAATCGTGTTGGAAACTTCTTACTCTTGTTATTATTATTGGCTAAACTGGGCAGGCCCAGACTTCGAGGGGCACAATACAGAGCCAGGGAAGGATGGCTAGGGAAGAAAACAACTTACTAAGTGTCCAGGCACTGACCCAAACCATTTCACCACCATTTCAGGTATGAAGAAACAAGCTCAGAGAGGTAATGGACTCACCCAAGACCACACAGCAGAACAGCTACTGAGTTCAAATTTGGGCCCGAGGTCCTAGCTCTTAGGAGAGGCTCTTTAGAGCCACCTGTCCCCTGTCCCTTGCACAGTGCCTAGCACAGGGTTATGAACTTCAAGACTAAACTGGGATGAGGGGCTCAGGAGGATAAGGCAGGAGGGGTGAGGGGGAAGGACCCAGAAGTCCCAACCCTACACTTTTGTCCTCTTTCAGGATCCTCATGGCCTGAGGCAGAGGCCTAGACGAATGGGCGGCAGGACAGAATGTTCTGGCAGCCACCGACTAGATCAGAGGCACAAATATTTGCTAAGCCCAGGGGCCTCCCAGACATGCTGGCAGGGTTCAGGGAAGCAAGTGTATGGAGCCTCTTCCTGTGGAGCCAGGGAATCCAGGAGAAGGAGAAGCCCCTCAAAGAGTCCTCCCTGACCCCATTTGCTTTGTCACTTTTGTATACAAGTCCCTCACACCCTCAAGTATGTAAAGTCCAATCACAAAGCACCTTCTCAGCCATGAGCTGAATAGGGAGATGACCGCCATTTTATAGATGAGGAAACTGAGGCCCACAGAGGGAAGAGAACACACCCAAGGCCTGGGAAATGGGAGAGCCTGAAGTGGAGGCAAGATGGTAAAGCTTACCCCCAACACCGACATTCTCGATCCTGCATCTGGTCTGCTGCCCGGCCCTACTCAAGAACTGCCCTTGAACTTCACTGGCCTGGACTATTACTTGCTAGTCCCCGACTGACCCCCAGACCCTCCTCTCTGGCCAGACCTCCCATACCCTCGCTTCTTACAGCTCCCGAGGGCTGCTCTCTCCCCAGGGGAACCTCCCCTCTCTTCTTACTTCCCAGCTCAGGGAGCACTTCCTATCTCACACCCTCCTCAAATCTTGACCCTCCTGCCTTACCTAGCTCGGACCCAGCCTCCAGTCCAGGAAGCCCTCCTGGACTGCTCCTGCTCACAGGGCTCATGCCCTCTCAGGAGTGGGAGCATGAGGGGTCTGGGTCCTTCTCAGGGGTGGGAGTAAAACAGGGGGTTGAGGCCTAGTTGCAGCTCTGGCACCAGCTCACTGGGTGTTGTGGGGCTACCCTGTTCTCTCTGAGCCTCAGCTGCCTTATCTGGACTCAGCTTGCCTGCCTCACCAGGGAACTGAGAGTATGGGTGGGAAAACCTTGGCAGTGAGCACAGGTCACAGCTGCTGGAGTTCTTGTTGGCATCAGCAGTACCCCAACCTTGGGCTCCATCCAGACCCACTGTCATCCAGCCACACACTGTCTCGACTTCTGCCTCTCCTCTGGGGGTGGGAGGCCTGAGTCTGGCCTGAGAGCTCAGCTGGGCTGGGTGCTGGGCACACAGGCACTCCACAGGCCCCAGCGAGCCAGGCCTGGGAATGGGGCTGGGAGGGGCTGCAGCTAGAGAGGTTGGAGGCCACCTTGAGTCCCAGCCCCTAGGCAGTTCTGCCCTTCAGTCCTCCAGGGTGTTAGCAACTTTTCCCAATCAAGAGCAAACTCTATCTCCATGGCAGCAAAATTAGGAAGGGCGCCCGAGTAATACTGGAGGTTTTTTTCCCCCGGAGGCCGACTTTTGGAAGGCCCAAAGAAGCGCTCCCCACAATGCCTAGAATCAGAGACTGTCATGGCAATGCATCATATGGAAGAAGCCTGCTCCCCATCGTAGAGATGAGGAGACTTGACACCTAGAGAGATGCGGGGACTTGCTACCACTGCAGGGGAGACGCTAGTACGTTCAGGTAGATGGGCCGTCTTCTTGAAGTTGTGGGCAGAGCAAGCTCCAGCTTTTTACTTAGTTTTAATGCTATTCTGAGTTGTTTTGGGGGCTCAGGCCCTTTTAGAGTCACCCCTTTGGCACCGCCACTGCGTCGGGTCTTCAAACGTCTAAGACTGAAAGAAGACCAAAGACCTGTATCTCAGTTCCGAGGCTCCGGACCCTCGGAATCCCAAGGAAGAGGGAGCCTCGCTCACCCAGCAAGGGGTATGGGGGCTCCGCGGGGCGGGGCACGCCGGGGGCGGGGTCGAGGCAGCTATGGCTCCACCCCCGGTAAACTCCGGACTCGGGTAAACAAGCCTAGGCGACACCTGGGGCTGCGCCTACAAGCCGGGCGCTGAGTTACATCACGGTTCCCGGGAGCTTCCCGCCCCGGCCGCCAGGTCCCCGCGGCCTCTCGCTTGCCCGCAGCCTGTGTCCGAGGAGCAGCGGGCCGGGGAGGAGCCTCCCTCCCCGGGCCCCCCCAGGCCAGGAAGGCCTCCAGGTTTTCTCCGGAGGCCCCTGGGACTTCATTGCCACCGGTTCAGCTAGAGAGAAGGAACTACGCCTTGGCAGCACAAGAACTGCTCCCCAGTTTCCCCACCTGTGAAACCAGGGGGCTGCGTTAGGGTTCTGTGCTTCCCAGCTGGGGGAAGAAGAGGTGCGCCCTGAGCCCAGGGCGAGGGGCCGCCCCCGACCGAGCTGGCTGTGGCTTGGAGCCAGGCTTTCTACTTTAGCGGTGTAGTGGGTGCTCGCAAAGCCAGGTGTCCCAGAACGCAGACCCTCCCCTCCAAGGGGTCTGGGGGACCACTCAGCCGCGCAGAGCAAGGATGACGCTGTAGTATCCTAGCATCTCCCTCTCCCGACTTGCTGCGGGACACCGACCCTCTGGGTAACAGGAAGACCCGCCCGCCACCCTCACGGCGGGTTTGTGCCAGCGCTTTGGAAAAGGTATTGGGTTGCACAACCAGTGGGGGAGATTGCCCCTCAATATCGACAGCTTGCACCTCGGAGCCTGATCCGAGCAACAGGCTGCCTGAGGAGGCTGTGGGCCCCCGCGCCTGGCAGACACTCAAGCAGAGCGTGGGCCAGAACAGGTCACGGAGGCAGCAGAAGGGATGCTTGCCCGATCTCTAGGAGCTGCCCGGTCCCGGCACCCAGCGATTGGGTGATTCTGCACCTGCGCTGTCCAGTAAGGTAACCACTAGCCACTTGTGCCTGTGGAGCACTTGTAGTGTAGTTTGGGGACTCACTTGGAACCCCGGAGTTGGCATGAAGGTCATTTTAAGCTGAAGATATCTGAGATTCAGCAGATGCAGAAAAAAGCCTCCTGGGAGCTTCTCTTATCTGACGAAAAGCAGCAACTTCTGGGAAAACGAAGCTACCATAAATCCCCTCTCCAGGGGAGTTTCACGGCCCTGAAGAAGACGAGAGACCTTTCACACTTGTATAGACAAATATTACCACAAACTTTCTTATGCTGTTTCTCCTAAAAACCCATTTATCATTCCTAAAGAAATCTATTTTTTTCCCCATAGAAGCCATTATTTCCCCCCATTTTCCGTAAGTTAGGTTTGTAAACCTTTAACTTTAATCATTTAATGAGCCAGTTACTTCCTTTGTTGGCTCCTGTGTGTGCATATGAAATACACTTTTTTCTCCTGTTAATCTGTCCTTTGTCCGTTTAATTCTCTGGCCTCTGCAGCTGAACGTGGGAGGGTAGAGGAAGATTTTTTCCCTCCCGTGCAGTGGCTAGTTGGCATGAATATGTGCAAGAGGTGTAAAATACCCACAGGATTTCAAAGATTTAGCTTGAAGTAAAGGAATGTAAAATATGTCATTAAGAACTTCATATACTGATTACATATGAAACAATATTTTGGATAAATTGGGTTAAATTAAATATATTAAAATTTAATTTCACCTGTTTTCTTCTTTTTTTCGTGTCCGCTGGAAAATTTTTAAAAAACATATGGCTGGTATTATATTTCTATTGGATAGAACTACTAAATGTCAGGTGACCTTGTGTCTTGGGTTTACTTTTACCAGGCAACATCAACACGGCTTTATTAACTGAATGCTGTGTCAGGTCCTGAGCGGCTCCGGCGGGTTGGGTGGAGTGGGGGGCTGCCACGGAGGCACTGTGCCAGTTCTCGACAAGTTGCCAAGCCCCTCTTGGCTCCCAGCTCAGCTTGGCTGGGTCCTCCTGCAGTCCTGCCTCCCCTCCTCCACAGGACACTCAGGCCAGCAGAACGCTGGGCAGAGGATTCTGGAGGCTGACAGGCCTCTGGGAACTCAGGGAAGGAGCTCCACACAGGCCAAGGGTTCAGAAGACAGTGTGGCCAGTGGCCAGAAACCATGGCTGGCCCTTGAGAGCTATTCCCATAGCCAGGACCACAGAGGAGCCTTTCAGCTGCCCAGTCCCAGGCTTCACTGCACAGCAGCACCTCCTGGCCATCTCTTAGTGGCAGCAAAGCCCTCTACAAGCCCTGCCAGTACCACCTGGCAGTGATGGAACAGGCTCCCCAGCTCTCTCCTCTGCCACCTCCCATTCCCCAGGCTCTGCTTGATTAAAAGATGTTCCTGATAATCACAGGGCTGCAGGCTGAAGTCTGGGAAAGAAAGATATCCCAGACTCACACACACACACACACACACACAAAACCCCACACAACTTCTGCAGCTGGTATTTCTGATTAACAGTCCACACCTGGTAATTTGAGGGCTGTCCTAGTTGGTACGACCCAGGTTTAACCCACGCAGCTGATATGAATGTGACAGCTTTACAGCCCGGTAAAGCTAACCAGACCTGTACATAGTTAAACAACCTTATCTAACATTCCTTTATCTTCTCCTATATAAACTTGCTCATAATTACAATAGCTAACAGTCTTTCATGCTTATTGTGTGCCAGGCACTGTGCTAGTAGCTTACACAAATTAATTCACGTAATTTGAATTCAGTTAGATTTCAGGCACAACAACAACGTTTGCTATGACGTATGTGCTATTATTATCCATTGTTCAGGGGTGAGGAAATCGAGGCACAGAGACGTTAAATCACCTTGCTCAAGGTCACACAGCTAGAAAGGGACAAAACTTGGATTGAAACCAGGTAGTCTGGCTTTAGTGTTTGTGCTGCAAGTCACTTTATTACACAGCTTCTCCCAGGATACTGGAGGAATCTATTGTGTTTTGTTTTCCTTGACTGGTTCCTTTGCTAACCAGTTTATGATAAACCTGTAACACGTGCTCACCATCTAAAACCTGTCTGAGATTGGCTTTCACAGATTAAAAATGATGAGGTAGAAAAGTGACCAAACTCATGGGGAAGAAGAAAAACAATCCCAGAGGAATAAATCTTCCTATCATTCTTCGTCCATTTCTCTACGTGGGTGGGCAAGAAAGCACTGTCTGAGAACGGGTGTAGCTTGTTGAAAGAGACACTGCAGCGGAAGGTTGCGAGGCCTGGGCTGATAGGTGCCCTTAGTTTAGCAAGCTGCCTGGGCGGGCTCAGAAATGGGGAGACATAGCTGGTTTGCTGGGGTGGGGTGCTAAATTGCTAGGAATGAGGATGGGAGAACAAGCATTTCAGACGGGGGTTGGGGGTGGAAATCCCTGGAAGATGTCAGCAAGCTGTGACCTGAGTCGGGAGCGGCGGGACAGGAAACAGCTGAGGGGTTTGAAGACAAGATGGCCACCGTTTCATTGTCTGACCTGCTTAGCTGTGACGTTGCTCCTCTGCATCGTCCCGACCTTTGGTCAAAGCCTAACACCAACGCTGCTTTGCGCCGGTCAGTGCTGAGGGGCTAAGGGCTGGAGAGGGGGTGGGGGTCCAGCATGGGGAGGAGTGGGCTGGAGGCCATGGGCGCAGGGCGAGCTGCTGGGTGGGAAGTCTGCCTGGAGAAACAGAAGGCACTCTGCCAGCCTCAGAGTTACTGGAGGGTCACTGGGTCCCTGCCAGTTGCAGGTTGGGCAATGCACAAGGGTGTCCAGCCCCTGAAATCCAGCACATGCTCTGCTCCCCCGTCAGGCGCCCCGGCACAGGGCTCTGTCTGCCCCGAGTGGTGCCTTTTCCCAGTCCAGGTGGGCTGGCAGCAGCCCTGTGTGGAGCCTCTGCTGAAAGCTAAAGACTTGAGGCCCCTCGGACAGTAGCTGCTTGGGTCCTGCGCATAGTGCAGGCCCTGGACTGCTGCTAGATCGTCCTGAGTCAGAGAAAGACCCGTAGGGCCTCATCCTGACTTCAGACTCAGCCTCCTGCCTCTTTCTGGGGCCACCCTAGGCCGCCAACCTCCTCTGGGCAGCCTGCCTCTGCAAATGCGTCCAGCCTGTGGGACCTCAAAGACACAGAGATGGGGCCCACGATGGGAGTCCCGAGTGATACGCTATGAGCAATAAAGCATCTGAGTTTGCTAATCAGCGTTTGGTTTGGTTTGGTTTGGTTTTGAAGAAGTTAGAGCAGACTCAAGGGTTTGTTTATTTATTTATCCATTCATTCCTGTTGTTTATAATGAACCTGTACACCAGATACACTGATTTTCTAATTTAGTCTCACAACATACCATTAGGTGTTTTTTGTTTGTTTGTTTTTTTGTTTTTGCGTTACGTGGGCCTCTCACTGTTGTGGCCTCTCCCGTTGCGGAGCACAGGCTCCAGACTCGCAGGCTCAGCGGCCATGGCTCACGGGCCCAGCTGTTCCACGGCATGTGGGATCTTCCCGGACAGGGGCACGAACCCGTGTCCCCTGCATCGGCAGGCGGACTCTCAACCACTGCGCCACCAGGGAAGCCCACCATTAGGTGTTTTTATTCTTAAATTACAGATGAGGAAACTGAGAGGCAAAGAATAGCTGCGACCCAGCCCCTGTCTAGATGGTACAGGTCTTCCCGTTTGGTAGGGGTGGGGTGGTGGCAGCCCGGGCTTCAAGTGGGAGAGGGTGAGCCAGTGAGGGCTGTGCCAGTGCTTTTTGTTTGCTTCCACGATAAAAAAGGAAGAAAGGCGTATGAGCCCCGTTTCAGAGATGAGAAAACTGGCCAGCCTTGTCCAGTGACTAGCCTGGGGTCACAAAGCTCGGCTGGGGTGCAGCCAGGATGCAAACTTGCCTTTGCTAGTCTGGTGGAGGAACTCAGTGTAAACCCCAAAGCAGTGAGTTCAGGGACAGGGGCTGGGGATGGGGGAGTGTGGGGGGCGGAGGCGGGAGAGCAAAACCAGAGTCGGGGGCAGTGGGTGATTGAACACCCTCCCCCCAACACCTCCTTATTCTGGGCCAGAAAGGAGAGGCCAGGGGGGCTTTTAGGGCCCTGGGTGACTAGTGGGTCCTGTGGGCACACAGAGAGGGCACGCATACCCTGGCATAACAGGCCTGGCAGAGTGCAGGACACAAAGAACAAGGGGGGAATTCCCTGGCGGTCCAGTAGGATTCCGCGCTTTCACTGCAGGGGGCACGGGTTCGGTCCCTGGTCGGGGAACTAAGGTGCTAAGATCCTGCATGCCATGCAGCACAGCCAAAAAAAACCAAGGAGTGAACCAATGAATGAATGAATGGATGGGGGAAAGAATGAATGAAAAGCCACATTCCGAGGTGTGTCTGTCCGTGAGGGGTTGTGCTCCTGTGTGGTTGCAACACCTCCTCCTCCTGGTCCTCTGAGCTCCTTCCTGTGAGTCGGGCCTGGCTGGGAGAGCTCCGTTCCAGGCGCAGGGGCAGGAGCACAGGGCTGGGAGTGAGGAACAACAGCTTGGGGTCTGCTTCTGGATCTGCTGCTTCCTGGCAGTGAGAGCCTGAGCAGGTCACTTCACCCGGGCTTCTGCCTCTGCACGACTGGCCTACTAACCCGCGGCTCGGGAGACTTCTGTCCACTACGGTCTGCTAAGCTTCGTGAGCTGTGAGGCTCTGGACTGATGTTGTCCTCATTACGAGAAGAGTCAATAGTCCTGGACAGAGTCCACAGGCAGCCAGGTGGACAGGAGATTGGACAGGAAATGGGGAGGGGTAGAGGAGGGAATGCGTCTGGCTGAATGAGGGCTGGGGAGGGGGGCAGTGGACACCCCGGTGCAGGCCTGTACTGGGAGAGGGGGGCTCTCTTGGTTGTCCCAGGCCAGTCCCCCACATGTACACGCACCTCCGGCTGCACAGCCCAGCTCGGTCCACTCCACCCCTCGGGTTCACCTCCAGGAAGCACTGAGCATTGCTGAGCCCCAGCTCACGCTGGGTTCCTCACGTTCACAACCTCACTTGGTCTGCCTGATTGTCCCACAAGGTGGGTGACAATTATCCTAATCTTATACCTGCAGAAGCTGTGCTACAGGGAGATGAAGTGACCTGCCTAAGGCAACATAGCTAAGAAGCAGCAGAGGCAGGATTTGAGCTGAGGACAGGGCACCCATCTCCCCCGGCCTCTCCAGCCCAGAGTGTGGGCCCCTGCCCTCCGGTCCCATGGCCCCGGAAGCACATTCTCAAGCTCAGGGAGGGCTCTCATTCTGCCCTGTGAGGCCTGTCTCGACCTGTCACGGGGTGGGGAGGCCAGCATCCTGGTAGAAGCCTATCAGGTCACGGTGACAGTCCTGGTTCCCCAGGGACTGGCTCCCAGCCACAGCCCTGGGGGGTGATTAGCACTCTACCCACACTGACCAGGAGTCACGGAGTCAGCCAATCAGGGAGCCCCTCAAAGTCCACGGGGGTGCTTGGGACCGAAGGGGCTGCAGGAGTGGATGAGAGGTGGCCCTGGTTCTGGGCAGACCCTGACTGAGAAGTAAAGAAGGCTGATCATGGCTGTGGTCACGTGGGCCCCAGGGAGAGGCCCAGGCCTTTCACGTCCAAGCCAGGTCCACTTCCCGGGTTCACCAGCTTCCCCTGCTGCTTCCCTCAGCACCCCCTTCCCAGCTGAGAAGTATAGTCTCCACAGTTGCCCCCAAATGACTTCACAAACGCTTTGCCCTCAAGGCTTTATGATGCCCCTTCTGGGGACAAACAGTGACCATGGTCACAGGCAGGGCTCAGGCTGACCAGAGCCTGATACTTCTGCCCCCCACCATCAGCACCCGTGGTGTGGGTCACAGGAAGCCCCCGTTGACTTGAGTTTGACACTCAGAAGATCATTGTGGGCAAGGAGGACCAGGCCAGAGGCAGCAGGTGCCCCTCATTGCCCACTGGAGGCAAGGAGCCATGGTTTCCGAGTCCCTTTCCCTTAATTGAACAAACCCACCTCAAGGCCTTTCACCCTATTAGGATAGGGTCCTGCTGTGTTTCCTGGTTGCTGCCTCAGAACTGGGATAGGAATGGGGATAGAACTGGAACTGGGAGCCAGGATTGGGATGAAGCTGGGCTGGGAGCTGGAGGCTTGAAAGCAGGAGATGTTACTGGAGGGACTTGCCTGCCCGCTCCCCTCCAGCATGGAGCCTCTGGGGGGAGAAGGGACTGGGGAGGCGGTTTTGTCTTTCTGGCCTTTCCGCCATGACTCACAGAACTTCTCCTTTCTAGAGAAGGGAAAGCGGACCTCGACTTTCTCAGGGTCCCAAGGCCTTCTCAGGAACTGGCCTGAGAAAGGAGGGGGAACACAGGCTCCCAGAGTGCTTACTGCCTGCCAGGCCCAATCAAGTGCCTGAGAACACTGGCCGCTTGAGCCTCACCGTGAACTTGGGGCAGGATCAGCATCCCACAGTCAAGGACCGTGTAGCTCAGAGAGGGGAAGGGCCCTGCCTGAGGTCCCACAGCCGTGAGTGGCAAGTTGGGATTTGGGACTGGGTTAAGTGGCTGGTGGCATTTTTTCACCAGAGCATCTTTAATAAGGTAATGCTTATCCCAGGGAAGGAGACACTTACAGGGACTTCTGGCACCAGAACAGTGAGGCAGCAATGGGATTTTTCTAGACTGAACTGGAGGAGACTCACTGCAGGGGCAGACCCTGCCCTGGCCAAGTGTCCTCCCCAGCTGCACCCTATTTGCCCTTGCAGCTGCTAGGGCTCCAGTCTGGTGGCTGACCACAGACCGATGTCAGCCCCAGGTTGCCCCGATCTGTGGGTTTTGGCTTGGGGTGGGGCTGACTTCCCGCCTGTCTGGGTCTCCTGCGCCGTTCACGCTGGTTGCTTACCTGGGCCTGACATGCCCTCCCTCACACCCTCCCCCAAGCCTGAGCCGTACCTTGGGGGCACCCGCAGCCCTGTCAAGGCCTCTCTCCCTGGGCCAGTGTTTCTCTGACTCTGGGGAGGGAGACAAAAGCTGGCTTCCTGTGATGCTCACCTCCTGCCCCACAGCCTGGGTGCCGCTGCCACCTGCCTCTCACCTCCGTAGCACTGCTGCTCCGCCCCACACCCCACATCTTGTAATTCTCCCCGGAACCTGGGGGCTGTTACTATGACTGTCCCTCTGTTAAAGATGTGGAGGGCTTCCCTGGTGGCACAGAGGTTAAGAATCTGCCTGCCAATGCAGGGGACACGGGTTCGAGCCCTGGTCTGGGAAGATCCCACATGCCGCGGAGCAACGAAGCCTGTGCGCCACAACTAATGAGCCTACGCCCTAGAGCCCGCGAGCCACAGCTACTGAAGCCCGCATGCCACAACTACTGAAGCCCATGCGCCCTAGAGCCTGCGTACTGCAACTATGGAAGCCCGCGCGCTTAGAGCCCATGCTCAGCAACAAAGGAAGTTACCGCAACGAGAAGCCCATGCACCGCAATGAAGAGTAGCCCCCACTCACCGCAACTAGAGAAAAGCCCGTGTGCAGCAACGAAGACCCAACACAGCCAAAAAAAAAAAGATGAGGAAATTGAGGTCAGTCAGGGGACATCTTGGCCTGCCCCTCACGCCAGAGCCCCTGCGCTGTGCTGTGGCCTCACACACTCTGACAACCTCTCACATCTCTCCACTTCCTTTTGTCTCTTGCAGGAGGCCCTCTCTGACCCCACCAGCCACAGGCCATCCCACCCCCCCACCCCAACCTCAGCTCCCTCATCTGACCCCAACCGGTTTTGCCTCCTTCCTTTGGGGACTTGGCTGTCCTCTCACGCTTCCCCTGCCCATCACCCTGATATCCCTGCCAGCCAGGGGTCCCTGAGTAAGGGGAGTTGGTGAGGAGGTGTGTGGGGGTGCTGAGAAGTGTCCCAGCGATTGCGGGGAGAAGGCTTGTCCTGGGAGGGGCTCCTCTGCCTCCCAGCCCCCTACTCCAGCCCCCTAACTCCCAGAGGGGTTCTTCAGTTGGCTCCGCTGCCCTGTGCTAGGAACGCCACGTCAGTGAATGCTGGGGCCACCTGTGGCTGCAGGGAGACTGACAGGGGCCTTGCAGCCTGGCCCCTGGGCCTGCACGAACTTGCCCCAGCCCTGGGCACTGAGGTCATGGAGACCTCCTCAAACCCCTTCCCAGGGGAGCTGTTCAAAGGCAGACAGGCCGATGAGGTGCTAATTACTGAGCTAGTTGGAGCGGAGTCAGCTACAGATGGCCTGATTGTAGGGATTGCACGAGGGGAGGGGGCTGCCCGCAGAGGGTGAGGAAGGAGGCCCGGGTTCAGAGCGGCCTGTGTTTGCTCAGGAATTGTTGATTTACTAGCACTGGCCAGCTGTCCTGCAACGTCCTGGTCTCCTCCACACCTCAGCCCTGGCCCTGGCTTTCCTGCCACCAGAAGACTTGTGTTCTGAGGCCACACTTGTTGGAAGGGTTCACTGAGCACTGGGGGGCAGAGTGCTGTGCTCCAGGGGAGACTGGAGGAGGGAGGACACCCCTGTTCTGGGGTGGGTGGCAGATGTGGGGCTGGGGGCCCTCGAGGCTGCCTGTGAGAATAGCAGTGACATCACTGAGCTGGGTCATCCTGGCAGGGCCTGGGCTCATGCCATGCCAGCCTTGGCTCTCTCTGGACCTCGGCTTGGGCTCTGTCCCTCAAGAACAGGCCTGTGTGGCCTCCCAAGGGGGCTGGAGAGCCCAGGGAGATGGACTTGTGCTCTGTGATGATGGAGGCTCACAGATGGGGGATGAGATTGACCTCCAGACAGAGGGCAGGCGAGTTAGTGTGGCCACCTTGATGCAACCAGAAAGGATTCCCCTCTTCACAGCCCACCTTTCTGGCACAGTCATTCTCAGCACCCTGGAGCAAGGGGGTCTTTGGTTGCCTAGGGCCAGACCCCAGGCCTCAGCAGGGCAGTATGTGACTGTCACTCACTTCGGCCTAGGTGTCTCAGCCCACCCCGCCATTGGCTCCCGTGGCTCCTGACCACACTGCACTCTCTCTGGTCTCCAGGCCTTTGTCAAGGCTGTTCCCCCACCAAGCATACCCTCTCTGCTCCTTTCTGCCTAGTTAAGTCCTCCCCACTCTGCAGGCTCTGGTTCCATCTGCATCCCAGGCTGCTCTGTGGCCTTCTGCTTGATCTGCAGCCCCGGCTCCTCCACACCCCTCAGGGGGCCCAGGACCCCCAGACCAGGAAATCAGGAGACAAAGCTGGGAGGCTAAACACCTCCCCCAGGTGAATGCCTGCCCCCACTCTCCTTCCTCTCAGGGTGCTCTCAGAACTCAATGATATGATGGGTATGAACAGTCACTGGTAGTAATACAGGTTTAATAACGCGATGATAATTGTCCCAGTTTTCTGAGTCCCTACTTCTGAGCCAGGCATTGTGCTAGGTACTTTCCTTGAATATCTTCTCACAGCAACACTCTGGGGCTGGAGTTTCCATTATCTCCACTTGTCAATGAGGAATTGGAGGCTCAGAGAGGTCAAGCAACCCATCCAAAGTTACACAGCAACTAAGTGACAATCTGGGGACTCTCGAGTCCCTCCCCTCACAATGGGAGGGGGGTTGTTATTATTTTTTTTGCCAACCTGTTTCCTTCCCCCTTTCCCCTCCCTCCCTGCCTGTTATCCTCTGCCTGGTGAGTTTGCATCATTACTAGGGCTCAGGGGTCCAATTAGGGGACCTCCACAAAGGAGCTGAGTGAGGCAATCCCTGCCCCAAGGGGGCCTCCCTGAGCCAAAAAAATTTTTTTTAATTTATTTATTTTATTTATTTATTTTTGGCTGCATTGAGTCTTCGTTGCGGTGCGCAGGCTTCTCATTGTGATGGCTTCTCTTGTTGCGGAGCACAGGCTCTAGGCACGTGGGCTTCGGTAGTTGTGGCATGCAGGCTCAGTAGTTGTGGCTCACGGGCTCTAGAGCACAGGCTCAGTAGTTGTGGCACATGGGCTTAGTTGCTCTGCGGCATGTGGGATCTTCCTGGACCAGGGGAGCCAAAGTTTTAATTAGCATTTTACAGGCTAAACACTGCCTAATGAGACAGGGGCTACCATCCCATTCTACAGACGAGGCAACCCGAGGCTCAGACAGGCAATCAGCATGTCCAAGGTCACACAACCACTGAGAGGCAGAGCAGGATTTAGACCCAAAGCCCAAGGCCTGTAACCTGGGAAATCATTCTCTTCATGGACCCCACCTCAGGCCACAGAGTGTTGGTCAGTAAGGCCACAGGGCTGCACCCCCAGTCCCTAAAGAGGGAAAAATGCCCCTCTCTGCTCCCACTCAGCCTCCCCTCAACCTCCCAGAAACCTGAAGGCTCTGAGTGTGGGTGTTTGTGTGGAAGACCCTGGAGACCTCTTTCGTGGGGCAGGGCTCTGGGTCTAAGCTGAGAAAATGATAAGGAGTTTCTGAGGTTACAGATCTGAGGCACCACCCCCGTCCCGCCCAGGCACATGAGGCCTCCTGACCATGACCCGAGCTGGCCTGACTGCAAGCCTCCCCGCTCAGCAGCAGCGGCTGTGCCAGCCCAAAGCCAGAGCCGAGCCCTCGGATGCAGTTGCCTGGTAACCAGCCCTAAGTGATGGAAACCCCAGGGGGCCACTAACGTAGGGGCAGCGCTAACCACCTGGCCCAAACCCCACTGCCCCAGCCGGCCTTAGGAAGCTTTCAATGGGCAGTCTACCCAGCCTGCCCATGGTAGGACAGGAGGGTGCTCCGGCACTGGGGGAGGGGGCCCAGGCAGGGCCAGGAGGAGCTGGGTTGGCAGCCTCCCAAGACCTTTGAACTGGGGAGCTGGGGGAAGGTAATTCCCTATGGAGGCCAAAGCCTGACCAAAGCGCGGTGGGCACTGGGCAGGAGTCAGGGTTGTGGGTACAGCTTGCCCAGGCCTAAACCACCATCCTGGAAACAGCTGGGCTGCTCTGCCCAGGGCACAGAGGCCCGGGGGAGGGGATCCCAAGAGAATGGCCCTGGATGGGGAAGGAAAGGAGGTGATTAGGGAGGCTGGCAGGAGTCCAGGCTCAGGATGTGGGGAGCAGCCTCCTGCGACACCGAGGGGGAAATGCATCAGCCTCTCCCCTTCTCTCAGGGGCTCCCCCTCCCTGGGCCTCAGTTTTCCTATGTTGGCCGGCAGGCTGCCGCTGGCCTCGGGTTTGCGGTCTTGGGTCCTGAGAGGCTGAGAGGGGAAATGCAGGGGCTTCAGGGAAGATTTTGGCAGCAGAGGCTCCTCTTAGGCTCTCACCTCTGGGCCCGGGGAGGTTTTTCTGACTTTCTTCCCTTTCAGATGTGCACAGTCCCCCTTTGCCATGAACCCTTCACTCCACAACCACGGCCTAACTTAGCCTTGTGCTGGGCACTGGAGTCCCAGCGCTCGGGCAGACCCAGGCTAGTATGGGAGCCAGGCTTGCAACTAGGTAATGGAGATAAGTTCACGGCTAGCATGGAGATAAGTTCAGAATGCTATGAGGCCTCAGAAGAGGTGACCAGACTGAGCCTGGAGCTCTGGAAGGCTTCTTGGAGGAAGGGGTCTGAGCTGAGCCTTGAAGACCAACAGGAGTTAGCAAAGAAAGAGCTGGACAGGCAGCCAAAGCTCAGGGAGAGCATATTCCAAAGCATGGAGGTGTGACCTGGCTTTGGCTCTGGGGGCTGCAGTGGCAGGCCAGCTGGGGAGGGTCAGTCAGGAGGCAGGCAGAAGCCAGAGTGGGAAACTGGATCCTGAAGGCACTGGGGAGCCATGGGAGACTCCAAGCTGGGGGCAGGGAGGATGACAGGGTCAGATGTGGGCATTAGAAAGACCTCTTTGGAGTCAGGGAGGGAATGTTTCCCGCTGCTTCCAGCACCTAGCCAGACACCCTACCCCATCCCACCCGCCAGTGGCTGGGCTCTATCATAGCCAGAATGGGGGACCCTCTCCTGACTCAAGGCCAGTACCCTATCCCTCAGGCCTCTATCAGGCCACAGCAGCCTCATCCCCACACAAGCAAGCATCACACTGGAGTGTCACGGTCTATTTTTTATCCATCTCTCTCACTGGCCAGGGAAACAGTGCCAGGGTCCCACTCACTGCCAGCATAAAGCCTGTGGGTCCTCAGTAGTTGGTGGAAGGAAGGAAGGGAAGGACAGTCAATCCACCCTGGCTGTGAATTAATCAGAGTGTCCTCCCTCTCCTGCAGTAGGGTCCCCAAATTATTGTGTGCGGGCTTTTTTTCTAGCCAGAAGGCAGGCATGGTCTTCAGAGTGGCCTAGTGAAAAGTGTTCTCCCTTTCTTGGTCTTTGGGATCCCCCTCTGAGAGACTGATTTCCTCTGGAGGTGGGGTCGGGCTCCTCCAGAGTTTGCAGGGGGAGGGTCCCCACTCCCTGCTCACCCAGGAGGAGTAGCAGGTTCCCCCCGCCCCTAACCTGGCCCTCCCTGCAGAAGGAAACCCTGGTTTTCCAGCACATCTTTGGGAAGTGGCTCACCACACGCTGATCAGATCCTATGAACCTGCCCCACCCCAGGTCCTATCCAATCCAGACCCCCTGAGATGCCCTGAGCCCAGGCTGACAGCCCCTGGTACAGGGGACCACTCAGGCTCTGCTTGCTTGAGTGGCAGAGGCTTCCTGACCACCAGCTGTGCCTGAGCCTTCTCTCAGAAGGGTTTGGGGTCACAGAGTCCTGGGCAGCGGGGAGAGTCCCAGCTCCTCCATTTCTTGGCTATGTGGGCAAGCCGCTTCCCCCTCCACCTCTAGAGCTACCACTGGTTGAGGACTTACTATAAAAAACAAGCTGTGAACTCCTTGGATCTGCATGAGCCCTGTGACATTTTCTAATCATGCCCATTTGACTGATGAGCAAACTGAGAGGTTACGGGGTTTGTCTAAGGTGACTCAGCTCAGTAGGTCACACCTCAGTTCACTTGTTTTTCACACCCCTGCCTCATATGTTTGTTGTAAGAATTAAATGAGATCATGTCTATCAAGCGATGGACGGCAGGGCCACGTTCAAGGCAGAGCTCCTTGCCTTCTTGCCTTGCCCACCCACTAGCACTGAGATGTTCCTCTGTTGGGTAGGAAGAGGGAAGGGATGAGGAAGTAGAGAGGACAGAGAGTGCCATAACAGCAATCCGGGGGCCTCCCTGAAGGAGGCAGTGTCTATAGCCGGGTCTGAAAGGATTGGGGAGAGCATTGCTGTGTGTCTTGGGAAAAGGCACCACACTTCTCTGTTTCTCTGCCTGTAGGGTGGCTACCAGCACCACATCTCCCTCCCCTGGGGTGAGAAGGAGCTCCTCTGAGGAAGGAAATTTGTAAATAGCAGGGGTGGCCTCATTAGAGAGAATGGCATTGTTATTAATAGCCATGTGTAGGTAACAAGCAGAGGTTCAAAAGTTGACCTCTTACCTCGCCTTCCCAGGGAGCCAGGAGGAGTAATCAGTGTCTGTCTGGGGTGGGGTGGAGGGGGAGAATCTGCCTGTGGAGGCTGTGGAGCCCTGGTGTGTGTGTTGGAGGGGGGGTGGTGAGTGTGAAACCTCCCTTCCAGGCTTCTCTATGCCACTGTTCTTTGTTAACACCAGCCAGGAAGCCCACATAAGGGCAGACTATTCCCTTCTCTGTTTTTGCTCACACTGTTTCTTCCAGCCACAATACCATTCCTCCTCTCCAAGACCACAGCCTAATAAACACACGGTGCGGGGTGAGGGGGGGCGGTTCCCAAGGCAGCCACCTTGTACTGATTACCTTCTTTTATCCAACAAAGGCTTGATAGGCACCTCTCCCAGGCTCTGCACATGACCTTGGGATAGAGAAGAAGAGGGCAAGGTCACGCCTTCAGGAGCTCATAGTCAGCTGATACTCTACAAACTTTTTATGGTTTACAAGCAATTTCCAACACTGATTTTGTTCATTCAACACTCACTGAAGTCTGTGAGGCAGGTTTCATGGTCCCTGTTTTGCAGGTAAGGAAACTGAGTCTCAGAAAGCTACAAAGTGGCTCCCAAGTCCCCTGCCCTGTGATACCTCTTTTGTAGTCCAAGGTGTCTAAGTGATGCCTGAAAGGAATGGAGAAGACAATGAGTAAGTGAAGATACTTTGTGAAGTGGTCTCTGAATTAAGACAAGACTCAATGGGGCTTCAGAATCTTTTTTTTTTTTTAAATAAATTATTTATTTATTTTTTTGACTGCGTTGGGTCTTCGTTGCTGCGCGCGGGCTTTCTCTAGTTGTGGTGAGCGGGGGCTACTCTTCGTTGGAGTGCATGGGTATCTCCTTGCAGTGGCTTCTTCTGTTGCAGAGCATGGGCTCTAGGCATGCAGGCTTCAGGAGTTGTGGCACGTGGCTTCAGTAGCTGTGGCTCGCGGGCTCTAGAGCACAGGCTCAGTAGTTGTGGCACAGGGGCTTAGTTGCTCCGCGACATGTGGGATCTTCCGGGCCCAGGGCTCGAACCCGTGTCCCTGAATTGGCAGGCGGATTCTTAACCACTGTGCCACCAGGGAAGCCCTGGGCTGAAGATTCTTAATTGGCCCCCTTGGGGTCTCGCCAGGCTCATCCTGGCCTGGGTGGGCTCCGCTCAGGCTCAGAGAGATTGAAGGGAACACCCAGCCCTCTAAGCATGCAACCCGAGAGTTCTGAGACTAGACCCTAAGAGCTGAGAACACTGCCCTCCACCCAACCCCCTTTTTACAGGGCAGAGGCGGGGGAATGGGTGTCGTGGAGGGGAGGCCAGCTTGGTGAAGAGCAAAAGTGGGGAAGAACAGCCTGTGAGCTGAGGCTTGGCCATGACTCCTACTTGTCAGCACACAGATGCACTTTCCTGATCCCAGACTGCTGTGTGACTTCGGGAAAGCCCCAACCTTCTCTGAGTCTCTGCTTGCCAGCTCTCTCCAAACTCTATTTCTAAGAACCCTCCAGCTCTCAGTTAAGTGACACCCTCTCTGCTGCCCCCAGGTGACTTTCACTTCCTCTTCCTCCCTGCAGTGCCCAGCCCCTGCTGCTCTAGCTGCTTCCTTACTCTTGGAACCTGTGGCCTTACACTTGCTCTGCCCTTTGACTCAGGCAGGCCTGACCTTTGGGATCTGAGCAAGTGGCCTAGGTGGTTTTGCCCCATGAACTTGCTCTGACCTTTGGCATGTTCACCTGTTCCCTCCCTCCACTGCACACACCTGTCCCCAGTCCTTGGGAAGCCCAGGAAATGTGAGGGACCAGGTTTTTCAGAGAAGGTAGCAGCACCAAGGGTCTTCTTATCCAACATCAGATGGCTCAGAGAGGGCAAATAGAGAAAGCCCTTCCACCACTCCAGCCCCTCTCTTGGTAACAGACCATTCCTGGCTGGGGATGCTCCACCCCATCCCACCTCCCGGGCTACACGTGCTCAGGCTTGAGGGAGATTTGTCCTAAAGGTTCAGAGGCCACTTAACAAACCTCCCAGCACCCTCATTCCTGGCTCACTCCAGAGATGGGGAAATCACCCCTTCCTCAGACAGGTATGGTGCCCTAACAGGAGTTGAGATACATTTGTTTGGAATTTGCCCTCACTGGCTTCACCGAGATGAGGAGACAGACTAAGGAGCCCTTCTCCAGCCTCCTAATGCAACTGTACTAGCCCAAGAGAGCCAGATATTTTTTTTTATTTTTTATTTTTTTGCGGTACGCGGGCCTCTCACTGTTGTGGCCTCTCCCGTTGCGGAGCACAGGCTCCGGACGCGCAGGCTCAGCGGCCATGGCTCACGGGCCCACCCGCTCCGCGGCATGTGGGATCCTCCCGGACCAGGGCACGAACGCACGTCCCCTGCATCTGCAGGCGGACTCTCAACCACTGCACGACCAGGGAAGCCCTTTATTTTATATTTTTGAGAGCCAGATATTTTAATACAAACTCTTCTAAGCCTTACGACACAACCACTATGATATAATCCCAGTTTTACTAAAATAAGGAAACTAAAGATCATGAGGTCAAGTGGCGGACGCAAGGCCGCATAGCTAGAAAGTGACAATGAATGAATGATCTAACGGAGTGACTGAATGAAGGCATGGGATGGGCGCGCCAGGCGATGGTTCGCAGAGTGCGGTGGGTACAGACTGTGCACAGCGCCCGCGGCCCGGCCCCCTGAGGGCTGGCAGAGGCAGGCCTTTCGCACCCCGGGGCTCAGGGGAGCGCAAGCTCCCAGAGGCGCGGCCGGGCTCTGCCCCAACCGCGCGGGCCGCCCCGCCCCCGCTCCGCCCCCAGCCCGCCCCGCCTGGGACCGCAGACGGCGCCCGGCGGCGGCGCGAAAGGCAGCGAGGAGGGTGGCTCCGAGCTCGGTGCTCACCGCGACTTCCCGTGCAGGGCCCGGCAGGACAAGGACCCGCGGCCTCGGCGGCGCTGGAGGATGCGGCCGCGGCCCCGGGCAGCAGCAGCGGGAACCCCGGTGCCCTGCAGGTAGGAGCTCGCCCACTCGGCGGGCGCGGAAACTTGGGCCGAGTTTGCGGGCGGCGCGTGGGGAAGGGGCGGGTGGCGCTGCCCCAGGGCGCCCCTGCCGGCCGGCCCGGGGATGGAGCGCGCTGGGCCTGGGCTGAGGTGGCTTGGCTCCTGGCTGCCGCGGACCCCCGGCTGGCGGGCTGCGGGGCAGGGGTCGCGCCGCTGCCCCAACTTTCCCCGGACTTCGAGGCCCTCGGGGCCTGGTAGCTCTCTGGAGCCCCGGCGGGGCCCCGGCGCCCGATCCTCCGGCGTGGGGCTGGCGAAGAGGAGCTCAGGCCGAGCCCTCGGGCCTCCCGCGGGGCCCGACTCACGTGGACTGCCCGGGCGGAGATGAGGGGGCGGCGGGGGGCTGGCCTGGGGGACGTCTGGCACTGAGGCGCCGCGGGGCCCTGGACGCGCCCTACTGGGACGGGACGGCCCTGCGGTTTCCTCGCTGCGGCTTGACTCACCCTCTGGCCGCAGCCCAGGCTGGCGGGATCGCCCCGAGGCGGTGGCTGCCCGGACTCTGCTGCCAGGCCGCCCCCTGCCCCCGCCCTCCCGCCAGTCTTTGGGTGTCGGTCCGTGGAGCTGGGTGCGCGGGGGCCCGAACGAGGGGAGAACGCAGTTCTGGAGGGGCGTGTGTGCAGATATGGGCCAGGCACGTACTTGCAGGCACGGGTTTGCATGGGTGGCGGCGGCCTGTGTATCGGCCTGCTGGGGTGCACGTGCGCCCCAGCGCCGCAGGGCAGGGCATGGGGACACCCGGAAGCCGCCGGGGTCGGTGTGGCGGCAGCCCCAAAGCTAGGTCGGCTGAGGGCCCCAGGCACCGGAGTTATGGGCCAAGCAGGTAGGGGAAAGTGGGTGGAGCGGATCCCGCGACCCTTCCTCCACCACGGGAGCCTGGGCTGCCCCTAGATGCGGTTGTAGCGTGGGCAGGGCCCAGAGCCTCAGCTGGGGGAGGTGTGAGAACACGGGAAGGGGAGCCGATTCAGCCCTCTCAGAGTCCAAGCGCTGGCCACAGCTGGGCAGGATCGCTCTCTTCTTCCTGGTCTTGCCCAGCGTCCATCCGGAGACCCCTTAGGCGTTGGAAGAGGGAATTGAGCCACGGAGCTGTTTGCTCCCCCTGCTGCGTAGGGCAGGGATGGCACAGCGGTGGTGGGCTCTTCTGGGCGCTGCTTGAGGTTGGTCCTCCCAGCCCAGCCGCAACCTCAGCCAGCAAGCAGCTCGGTGGCCCAAAGGGTGATGTGACCCTGCCCCCTGGGGTCCCGCCCTTCTCCGAACAATTGCTTGCCTCTTGCTGCGTGTGTGGGGGGGAAGGAGGCCACCTACATTTTGGCTACCGTTTAGAGTGGAGTGTGTAAAATATTGGGCTCTCCCCATCTCCTAAGAGCCGGAGGTAATGTTACCCCCATACCTTTCATAGTCCTCTGCTGGCTCCCTGGAGCCCCCATCTCTCCCCCAAAGACTCTTGGGGGTCCCAAGTGGCCTCACCTTTATTGGGCTAAGTCCCGGGGGAGTGTCTCAGCAAGTCTCCAGGGTCAAGGGCATGCAATGGGCAGAGCCTAGGAGAGAAGGGCTCTTGGGGCCGGGGGTGGGTATGGAGAAGGCCCCAAGGAGTGTGTGGGGGAGGTGAGACTAGAGCCAGCACTTATTAACCCAGAGCCCCCCCAAGGGCAGGGGGGCTCAGCACTCCCCAAACCATACAACCCCTTCTTGCAAAGTTGCTGTGCAGCAGGGTGGGGGCTTTCCCCTTGGGGTGCAGGGCCCTGTCATAGGGCGCTGCTATCGGTATTGTTGCTCTGGTGCTCCTTCCTGTCTTCTCGGAGCATCCACTTCTCCAGGCTGGCCAGAGGTGTTGGATTCTGGCCCGGAGATGAGACAGCTTTCTTTCTGAGTCGTGTCTGGCTTCCTTGGTGCACTTAGGCTGGGATGAGAGTAGGCATTGGCCCCCATATCACCCTCGGCTTTTTCTGTCCCCAAAATGTGCTGGTCTAACTCTGAACGTGTGGGTCTCGTCGGCCACCAGCCGGAAGGGAGAAGACTGGGGGGGGGGCTGATCCTGGCTTGGTGATAGAAACTTGTGACACCTGTCCCATGGCCTAATGATAGCAAGATTGAGCTGATTCGTCCTTTCTAAGCCACCTGAGGGTTTCGGGGAACAGGGCACTGGGGGAGGTAGAAGCAGGTCAATGTGGTCCTAGTAGACTGGCCTCAGATGACCCCCTCCTGTGCCATTGGGTGCCTGCTGCCTTGAGGAAAGCCACACTTGACCTCTCTGAGCCTATAGGTCCCAGTCCTTGCTTGGCCTTGCTTGAGGACCTTAGTCTTTCTCTGGTACTCAGTTTTTCTATCAATACAATGGGGGTCGTTGCCAACTAGCACTTTGTGACCCCTGGAAGCTCCTTCCCTGCATATTCACATCCTCTCGCCTCCCCACCTGCTCCATGGTCCTGTGCTGCCCCCATGTTCTTGGAATAGCTGCAGTTTGGGGGCTGGGATGGGCACAGGTTCTCCTCCCCTCCCCTTTTGGGAGCTTCCTGTTGGCGCCACAGCACCATCTGCTGGACAGCCTTTGCTCTCCTCCTGGGGGTGGGTCTGGGGTGGGTCTAGGGTGCGGGGTGGGGCTTATACAAAGGGTTGTGCTGGGGTACTGCCCTCTAAAACTAAGCCCAGTATCTGTCCTCCTGGGCCTAGAGACCCGGGTTCCAGGCCTGGCTCTGCTATTTTCGATGAGACTGGCAGGTCAGAAAGTGAGATCTAGAGTATCACAGGAAATCTGAATTTGTAGACAGTGCCTGATTCCACGTCTCGGCTGCTGTAGGCATCTAGAGATCACTATGGCATCTTGGAATAAGAGCTTGTAGTGAGAGGTAGGAAGCCTGCCTCTCCTCCCATGTCTTTCATCAGTGACTTTGGGATGAATGGGTCTCCTTATCTGTAAATGGGTGGAGGTGTGGGAAATTGTGGAAGGGGTCTTGGGAGTCATGTGGAGGAAAGCTGAACAGAAGGGGCTCCTGGAGTGGGGGGCGGGGGTACGTTAGGGCTGCTGTACAAGAATTCATTAAACAGAGGGTTCTGCAGCTTTTACAGAATAAAGTTGGCTCATGCCTTCATTCATTCATCCATACAGTCTTTATTGAGCATTTACTAAGTGCCAAGTTCTTGGGCATGGCAATGAGCCAGTAAGAGCAACAGCCTTCTGTTGCTTGCCTGTAACCTGTTTTTCTGACAGCCCCTGCCTCTCCCTCTCTCTCCCAGGTCAGCAGTTGAGTAGCTGGGGCCCTGGAGGGCTTGAAGCCTTCACAGTGATGGCGGAGAAGAGGCCACTGGGGACCCTGGGGCCTGTGATGTATGGCAAGCTGCCCCGCCTAGAGGCAGACTCTGGGCCCGGGCACAGCCTGCCCCCCTCTGCTGGTAACCAGGACCCCTGCAGTTACAAAGGTGCCTACTTCTCCTGCCCCATGGGGGGTCCTCCGAAGACAGGGTCTGAGCGGTTGGCATCCTGGACCCCATACCCACCCTTGTACCCCACCAGCATGGCAGGACCCCCACTTCGGGCAGACAACCTTCTGACCAGCTGCCTGCTCTACCGCCCACCCACAGAAAGCTCCGAGAAAGTACAGGACTCTGGCCCAGTTGAGCTCCTACCCTTCGGTCCTCAGGCTCACTCCTACCCAGGCCCACCACTGGCGGCACCCAAACCTGTCTACCGCAACCCTCTGTGTTACGGGCTCTCAACCTGCCTGGGGGAAGGGGCAGCAAAGAGGCCCCTGGATGTTGATTGGACGCTGGTGACTGGATCCCTGTTACCCCCCGCCGACCCATCTTGTTCTCTGCCCCCAGCTCCTGGCAAGGGCCAGTCCCTGGATGGTACCTTCTTGCGTGGGGTGCCAGCTGGGACATCTGGCAAAGACTCCTCGGTGAGCTTCTCCCCGTGCCAGGCATTCTTGGAGAAGTATCGGACCATCCACAGCACAGGCTTCCTGGCCTCCAAGTATGCAGGTCCTTACTCTGGGGACCCCAAGCAGGCGTTGTCCGAGGGACCCCCCAGTCCTTGGACGCAGCTGGCCCAACCTCTGGGACCAGCCTGCCAGGATGCAGTGCCCACCCACCATCCTCTGCCCCACGCCGCACAGGCCCTCCCTTGCCCTCCAGCCTGTCGCCACCCAGAGAAGCAGGGCAGCTATGGCTCAATGCTTCCACCACAGCCGCTGGGAGCCCACAAGGGGGCCGGGTACCCAGCTGGCGGGCTAAGCAGCCCCTACCTGAGGCAGCAGGCAGCCCAGGCACCCTGTGTGCCCCCAGGGGGGCTGGATGCTTATTCCTACCCCTCTGCCCCCCTCCCAGCACCCTCGCCAGGCCTCAAGCTGGAGCCACCTCTTGCCTCACGCTGCCCAGTGGACTTTGCCCCCCAGACGCTGGGCTTTCCTTACGCCCGGGATGACCTCTCTCTCTATGGAGCATCCCCAGGGCTCGGAGGGACACCACCTTCCCAGAACAGTGTGCAGGCTGTGCCACAGCCCGGTGCCTTCCAGCGGGCATGCCAGCCTCTGCCTGCCAGCCAGCCATGCTTAGAGCCTGCAAGGCCTGCAGAGAAGCCAGTGCAGGAAGCTGAGGAGAAGATGTGGCTGCCCAGCTGCAGGAGAGAGCAGCTCCAGCCCCACCTCGATGAGCACCCTGGGGCACCCATCATCATTGGAGATAGTCCAGTTCCACGCACCCCACCGGCACTCCCGCCCTGTGCCCAGGAGCGCCAGTCTCTTCCGCAGAACGAGGGCACACTGCCACCCAGCTCCCCACCCATGCCCATTATCGACAACGTCTTCAGCCTGGCCCCCTACCGTGACTACCTGGACGTGCAGGCACCTGAGGCCACAGCTGAGCCAGACCCGGCCCCAGCCCCCAGTGAGAGCCATGACAAAGACTGCAGGGGATCTCTGCCTGGCCGGGAAGCCCCCGCGAGTGTGCACGCCTCACTTAAGGAGGAGGTGGCACTGGACTTGAGTGTGAAGAAGACCACGGCAGAGGCCCCCCCTGCCAAGGTCCCTCATCCCGCAGGGCATGCCAAGCCCACCGCAGCTGTGGATGTGCCAGGTGTGGGAAACACAGTCTCCGACATGCCAGGTGTGGGGGACACAGTCTCAGATCGGCAAGTCCTGAAAAAGGTAGTCACAGAGGCACCAGACCTGCCTGGGGTGCCAGTGACCACAGAGGCGACCCCAAGGACCAACTTCCACAGCTCTGTAGCCTTCATGTTCCGAAAATTCAAGATCCTCCGGCCAGCACCCTTGCCTGCAACTGTGGTTCCAGCCGTGGTCCCAGCTGTGCCCACCTCAGCCCCTGCTCAGCCTGCACCCACCCCCACACCTGTGCCCGCTGGACTACAGATTCTCACCCAGCCCTTGCCCGTGGCCTGCTTCAACCTGGCGCTGCCCAGCCCTCCAGCCGTAGCCATGACCTCCCCTGCCTCGGCCCCTGCTCCGGCTCCATCGCCTGCACCAGCTCCGGCTCCGGCTCCGGCTCCGGCTCCAGTTGTAGGCCCCGCTCCAGCGTCTACTCCCGCCACAGCAGACTCCCCAGAGCAACACTTTGCAGGACTGCATGCCTCCCTGTGTGACGCCATCTCAGGCTCAGTGGCCCACTCCCCGCCGGAAAAGCTGCGCGAGTGGCTTGAGACGTCTGGGCCTTGGGGCCGGGCGGCGTGGCAGGACTGCCAGGGTGTGCAGGGGCTGCTGAGCAAGCTGCTGTCCCAGCTGCAGAGCTTTGTGTGCACGCAGCAGTGCCCCTTCCCCCACGTGGTGCGGGCCGGGGCCATCTTCGTGCCCATCCACCTGGTGAAGGAGCGGCTCTTCCCGCGGCTGCCACCCGCTTCCGTGGACCACGTGCTGCAGGAGCATCGCGTGGAGCTGCGGCCCACCACGCTGTCGGAGGAGCGGGCCCTGCGGGAGCGTGCCCTGCACGGCTGCACGTCGCGCATGCTGAAGCTGCTGGCGCTGCGCCAGCTGCCCGACATCTACCCTGACCTGCTGGGCCTTCAGTGGCGAGACTGTGTACGCCGCCAGCTGGGTGAGCATGGGGCAGCCCCAGTAGCCACCGGAGCTGTGTGAGCGAGTGACAGGTGTGTGGGCTGTGTGAGTGGTCACAGCCAGGGGCTGAGGGATTCCCGGGCTTCTGGAAAGAGCTCGTGCCTGGGGAGGGGGCTGGCCTTCCAGGGTAGGCTCTGTGGACGCCCGCATCCCTCTTCACCCCCAGCATCAATGAGTGCCTGCACAGCCTCCTTTGTAAGTCTCTGAACATGCCAACTGCTCTGTCCCCAGGAAAACTTGGCCTTCCCTGGCGCAGCACCCTCCCAGGTTCCCCCCTCATCCTCCGTTGTGCCTGTCTGAGGTCATCTCCCCCTGTGTCTGTCCCGCCCCGCTCCCCTCTTCCGAGCTCAAGCCCCAAATACCTGACTGCATGCTGGGCTTCTGCACCTGGGGGCTCTTCAACCCTTAACTCCTCCCAAACCACGCTCCTGACCTTTCCCCTGAGCTCGCTTCCCATCCCCGTCTTTCCCGTCTCAGCAGCACTGCACTCATCCAGCACCTCGTACCCCAAACCTGGGCGGGGGAGGGGGAGGGGTCCCACCCTCCCTCCCGGAACACTTTTAAATGTGTAATTCCCCAGTCCTCCCAGATATTTACACACACAGAAATTGCCTGTAAGTCGCAGCGTCATTTTGTGGTTTGCTTCTCCCTACCAAACAGTCTGTGCACGGTGTTCTCCAATGTGCTGTTTTTGTGTCTGGGAGCACCTTCCGCCTCAGTTCAGGTAGCTGGACCTTGCTCTGGGGAGTGGCTGTAGTGCCCCACGGTGGGTACCATCAGGATCACTCTTCTTCAGCCGCGGCTTTGGTGATGGTGTCAAGTGGTGTCTGTCGTTGCCTGTCCTACTTCAGGACACCTGGCACTGAGGCCAGAGGCCCGCTCTGTAGTCCCCCTGCCTTACGTCCGCCAGGCCTCTGGTTGTGTCTCCACAGAAACTTTCTTGTCCCCTCCCCATCCTGGCAGTCTTGCCCTGGTCCAGACTCCATATCGGGGTAGAGAGGGGGCCTGAGGCAGCGAGGTGCTGATGTGGAGTTTGGGGTGTGGGTGATGAGCACTGCTGAGCACTTACAAAGTTGGGGCATTGCCCTAATGGGGTGCAAAGAAAATGCAAGTACAAGCATTCTATTCCTGGGTGAGAAAGAGTGAAGGTGGGTGTCATGCCTCACTCACAAGCCCCCCAGCCAGTCTTCTCTCTATACATCTGGGCTCTCTGGGGCCCAGAGAGGGACAGGTCCTCTGGACAGTGGGTCACAGGCACATCACAGACCCCTCCTGCTCTGACCAAGCCTATGAGAGTCTGGGGCCCAGCTTCCTACCACTGGCTGCATTTTGGTGCCCCCGTCCCCATTCCCTCCCGTATCCTTATGGGGCCACTCCTCAGTGGTGTCCTTAGACAGTGCTCCCCTGACAGCCCCCCTTCCAAGTAGGTGGGCTCTTGGTCCGAAGGCCCCTCCCATTCCCTCCACCCCTTCCTCCACTCCCTCCCTCCCTCCGGGCGCTGCTCTCTGGGCAGTCCCTGCCTGGCTCTTGTTCCGGTTCTGGGGGTGATGTGACAGAAGAATGATGGCACCCTTATATGTGGCAGGGTCCTCTCTCTCTGTGCCTCAGTTTCCCCACCTGTTCAGTGAGCCTTTGGATCAGACCAATGGTTTCTGGCCTGTTGAGCCCCTTTCCTCTTGTCCTTGCACCCAAAGGGTTCCTGGGGGGGTGCCCCCATTAGATAGAGTGCTGGTATCACCTGAGGAGAAGCACACCCTTTCGGCTTGATGGGCATGACGGTCAGGCCAGTGTGCACATGCTGGGAAAGGGTCATGATGTCTGTGACCCTGCCAGGGCTGCCCTAACCTGGGACAGTAGAACCACTGGTCTAGATGGCTTTGGAGGCCTGGAGATGGGACTTGAGGGTGTTGGGGGTCTGCAGCCTGACGGTATGTTCATTTTCCAGGTGACTTTGACACTGAGGCTGGATCTGTGCCCTCCTCAGAGCCCACCGTGGCCAGAGAGGAGCCAGAGAGCCTAGACCTGGCTTGGAAGTTGTCTGCCCCCAAAGCCAAAAAGCCGGGGAGGAAGCCACCAACCCCTGGCCTGGAGAAAGCAGAGGCAACTGCTGGAGGAGGGTCCCGAGGTGCCTCACCCACCCCTGCTGCTGGTGCCAGCTTGCCCGGCCCCACGATGAGGGCGCGCTTCCGCAGCCTGCTCGAATCCGCCTGGCTCAATGGCCTGGCTCTGCCCACTTGGGGCCACAAGGCCTCAGGACCCGACCGGACCGCGCCCCGCCCGCAGCTATTGGGGAGCCAGAGTCATCAGCTGTAGCCTTGGTCGCCTCTGCTGTTTGGAGATCTGGGGATTGCTCTCTGTGCCCCGCTTCTGCCGGTCCAGCTGCTGAGGCCCAGGAGCGGACATGGCCTTGGGGTTTCTCCAGCTCTTACCCTGCCCCCGCCCCCCACCCCAGGCTGGGCTGAGAGCCCCTGAACTTTTAACTTGAGGGCCTTTATCAGAAAGGACTACTTCCTATTTCTTCCTTAGAGAAAACGTGTGGGCTTTGGAGCCCGACAGACTTGGGCTTGAATCCTGGCTCCTGTTCCTTGCTGTGTAAACGGGCAGGCCACTTCCTCTCTTGCGCCCTCAGTTCCCCGTTTGTAAAATAGGACAACACAGCCTACCTCACAGGGTTGTTGTGGGGTGATGCCTGACACACACCCATCATGGTTTGCTGTCTGCTTCCTGCCCAGGACAGGAGCCTAGATCTCAGCCAGAGCCTGGAATAGGAGGCTGAGGCCCACAGAACCTTCCTCTAGAAAGTCTTGATGTGTCATAGGACTTGGTCATCTTAGAGTGGTATGTTGTCCAGTGTATATGGCTCACACACTTTCTAGAGTCATTTCCCAGGAAAGCCTAGGGCTACATACAGCCCCAGCATTTGGGGTTGGGCCCTAACCCCCGAGTCTGGAGCTCCTTGAGGGGAGCCTTCCCCTCCCATCCCCTGCTACAGGGGGTGCAGGGATACAGCCTGGGGCTGGCATCCTTGTCCTGGGCCTGCTGCTTTCACCCCTGAGAGGCCCCGGCCTGTGCTGAATTGACACCAGTGACTTCCCTGAGGTGCCGCCCCAACCTGGTGCATTTTCCCAGGAAAGTTGTGTGTTTGCCGGAAGCCAAGCAGCTGCAGGGACTCAGGGACTAAAAAAGGGACAGGCTGAGTGACAGCTCAGTCCTGGGAGGTCTCCGAAGATGTCGACTAAGGACCTTGGCCCTCCCCAAGCCAGGGCCGCATCAGCCAGGCCTGCTGTGGGTTACCTTCTTGCAGAGTGCTGAACTGAGCCAGAAGCTGGCAAGCCAGGCCCTTGGCCTAGTTAAGGTCTGTAATAAGGCTGTGGGCCCTGGAGGCAGGCCATTAAACATAAAAGCATTTGGGTTGTGTTTGGACCTGGGGCCTGACTGTGTCTTGGGGGGAGGTCATAGATTTCATATGTCATCGCCAGGTGATGTCATCGCTAGCCCTTCACTCAGGCTGCAGCTCTCCCTGCTCCCAGCCCAGAAGATGCTGAGGCCGACAAGCACGCTGTGCCCGCTAGCTCCGGCCACATGGGCCCTCACCACATGCCCACGGTGCAGCCGTTTCCCTGCTCAGGCAAAGCCTCTCCCTCCTGAGACCCATGTGGGTCCTGGTGGTTGCTGGTATGTAGCCCACTGCCCAGTGAGAAATGCTGGTCACCAGACCCTATTGTGTGCCCCTCTGCCAGGACCAAGGATGTGCCTGCCAAGGGCTAGGTAAAACAGAGCTGTCCCCATCTCTCCACTGAGGGATGGCCCCTCTTACACCTTAGCTGGGCTTAGGTTCCCTCCAGACACCCTGCCTCTGCTGGCATGTATTCCCATAGAGGTTTGTTCTCAGGACTGCTGAGGTTGCCTCCTGGCCGTGGTTTCCCACTCAGTCTGGGCAGAGCCAGTCTGTGAGGGCTGGTCACACCTACCAGCATCTATGCTAATATTTGTGGGTCTTCACTGAGCTCAGCTACACTATTTGTGTAGACCCATTGCCCCCAGTACTCTATCCACACAGGCCCTTGGAGTCCCCCTGGCCTGGGAAGGGGACAGGTCAGGAGATAGGTAACTCCAACACATGTGGTGACTGCAGTGCAGAACCTGGGGGAAGGGTGCCATGGAAGCTCAGAAGGGACCTGGCCTAACCGGGGTGTGAGGAGGTGTCCTTGGGTCTCAGAAGAGGTGCTGCCTGAAGTGGGCCTTGGAGCCAAGTAGGAAGATGTGGGTAAATGAGTGCCAAGTGCTTCCTGAGTCAGGTGAACAGCATGTGCAGGGTCCCAGAGGAAATAGGTGCGGCTGGAGTGCAGGAACGAGATGGGAGGAGGCGGGGCCCGGAAACAAGGCTCAAATCCAGTCTGCTCCTACCACGTCAACTCTGTCTTGCAACCTGAAGAGCTGGGGTGTGGTTCATGTTTACAGAAAGCTGAAGTGTTGGAGAGTTTGAATCACTCCGGGCTACTAGCGTAGGCAGGGAGAGACAGGATTGCAACGTAGGCGAGGTCACTCTGAACCCCCGGGCCCTGGGCTTCTGCAGCCTGCCAGCCTCACCCACCCGGCTACCAGGGCCTTGCTGGATTTGGCTGTGATTCTTTCCTTCTTTACTTTTAATTTTCTTTTCCTTCCTTCCTTCTTTCCTCTGCCCTCTTCCCTCCTTTCCTGCCTTCCTTGTACACCTACTGTGTCCCTGTCATGTGCCAGGCGTGCATCTTGCGCACAGTTACCTGGCAGGATCTGAGGCCTCGAGATAGGACTCCGCACCCGAGTCCGCCTGGGGCCCTAGAGGACCGTAATGGTGCAGAGGCTGGATGAGAGCAGTGCAGAGCTGGAGCTGGTAGGGGGAGGCGGCTGCCTCCCTTGGGATAACTGTGTCCTGGGAGCCCAGTCTGAGGGGAGAGACCTGGCCCTGGCCTGAGGGGTCTGTTAAGGGAGGAGATATGACAGCATCCTAAGGAGCCCAGCCTAAGGTGGTGGGGACGGGAACTGAACTCTGCCCCAGGACTCTTGTCAGGGAGGCAGTGCTATCACCCCTCACAGTTTTTCAGAAAGCCTGTTCCATTCTTTGGTGGGGATATTGATGGCTAAGAGCTGAGGGCAAGGAAGGGGGCGGTGGGGTGTGGGGCCCACTCTGCTTCGGTTCTGACCCCACCGTTCCCTGTAACTGGCTAAGGCTCCTGGGCTGGGCTGCGCCCAGGCAGAGGCTTTTCAAACAATCACCTGGGAAATGGTGTCCCGGGACCTGGGGGGTTTCTTTTGTTTTTTGGGTTTTTTTTGCGGTACGCGGGCCTCTCACTGTTGTGGCCTCTCCGGTTGCGGAGCACGGGCTCCGGACGCGCAGGCTCAGCGGCCATGGCTCACGGGCCCAGCCACTTCGCGGCATGTGGGATCTTCCCAGACCGGGGCACGAACCCGTGTTCCCCGCGTTGGCAGGCGGCCTCTCAACCACTGCCCACCAGGGAAGCCACAGGAACCTGGGTTTTAATTGAAGGTGATGCTGAGTCAGGTGTTCCAGTAACACGGACCACTACTCCCACTAGATTACAGATGGGGAAACTGGTACAGGAACTTGCTGATGGTCACAGCAAGTCGGGGCCTGTGTTAACACCCAGAGCCAGTCCTGAGGGTTCTGGGCCAGCGGGGAGGCCAGGAACCTTTGTACCTGGCTCCGCTCCGCCCCCTGTTGGCCTGGCTCAGACCTGCCCTGGCTGGGCTTCTCTCCCCACCCAGGTGGGCTTTCTAGACATCACGTGCACCTCTTGCCCTAATAAATGGAGGAGGGCGCTCAGGTGAGCCTCCAGCTTGAGTGAGGCCCTGCCCCCTGGCTGCCCCACCTGGCTCCCCCAGCCCAGTACAAAAGGCTGAGGGGCCCAACCAGCTAGTTTTGCTGCCAGGAGTTAAGCCTGCAAAGAGGTGAGTGAGGGGGAAGCTCTGTCTCTAGCGGGTGTTGTGGGGAGGAGGAGAGCGAGGCTATGCACGGGTTGAGGGGTACGAGGATACCCCCTTCCACTCGGTAACCTCCATGGCTTCCTCCCTGGCTTGTCACTGAGGGGGTTGGAGTGACCGGGCTGCTCTCCCTCCGCCCCTTGCAGGAGAAATGGAGGAGGGCCCAACTCCCACCTGACTGAATGTGCCTCTTCTGACCCCCCCAGGCCCCTCTGGAAGTGGGAGTGGTGCCTCCAGCCCTGCCTGCTGCCCCTTAGGCCCGGCCCCAGCTGAAGAAGCCTGGGGAGGGCGTGGGTATGAGGAAGGCCGCAGGGGCGCTCCGGCCGGTGAGCGCTGGGCTCTGCTCTGGCTGTTGTCCTCTGTGCTCTCGGGACCTCTTCTCGGGCAGCTCCCCCAGCCCCCGGCCCAGGGGGTGCCGCAGCCCAGTCTAATGCAGCCCTTCCAGGCCCCAGGGCAGGGGTAGATCGGGGGCTCCTTGGGTACACTGCTGCCTCCTTGGGGATCCCAACTCTGGGCGTCCTAGCCGCTGCCCACCCAGAGGCTCGTACGTCTGTCGACAGAGCTATCCAGCCCATCTGACACCCCCTCCACCCCTCCCCAGCCTCAGCCTGAACTGGTCACTCTGCCTCCTGCACCGCTGCCTCTGTCCTCTAGGGACCCCACCCCCAGGCCCCTGTGCCTTCTCAGGGCAGCGAGAACCTGGGCTCCTGGGGATGATGTGCTGAGCCCCTGTGCTCCTTGGAAGGACCTCAAGAGGCCCCTCCAATGATTACTAGGCCTGGCAGGGTGTGTCCCTTGCTCCTTTCTCCGCCAGCCATCAGATAAAATCATCTACAAGCCCCTCTCCTTCTCAGGTGCGGGTGGTGAGCCCGGGGCGGTCTTCTCTCCTCCCCATAGTTCACAGCCTGCGATTCCAGCCCTGGCGGCTGTTTGTCCTCAGACCCTACCTACCTCCCTTCCCCAAGCCCCGCTGTCAGAAGGACTGGGGCTTTGGCTTGGGGCCTCACGGCAGAGAAGCTAGGGGCTTCCGCCAGCCTCTTGCCTGCTGAGGCCTTGGCCCTTCCTTCTGAAGTGTTCTCAGTGAGGCCTGGGCTCCCATCTGCTGTGAGTGGGCAAGAGACCCTGCTCGGGGAGGCCTGGGTGCCCCGGCAGTCCTGGGCCCTGCCTGCCTTTCCGCAAAGCTTGGCGTCTCCTCAGCGCGGGAGAGCCAGGGTAGCCCTGACCAGCCTTGCCTGCCACCCCTCAGCTTGCCACCTGTTGGTCCTGAGGACACACGGACGCCAGCTTCCAGGGGCATCTTCCCCAGCCCTGTCCATCACCACCCTGGTAAAGCCAAGCCTAGCAGGTGGCACGAGTCCCAGCCACTAAACCAGGTCCCCACCAGATCTGCCTGGTGCTTCCCCAACACTGCCTTCCAGCCCAGTGTCATCCCAGGCCCCCAGCTTCTGGTGCCCCAGCCCTGGCCAGTTGTCCAGCTTGGAGCCTCTCCGGACCTGGTGCTGCTCCATCTGGAGGTAGCTCAGACCCCTCTCCTGGTCGCGGGCACCTCTGGCCCCAGCCCCTGGCATCCCGGGCTCTTCCAGCGTTCCTCAGGACTGGTGGGGATGTTGCCGACTGGGTCCTTGGCCTCCTTAATCAGTAAAAATGGATCAGAGGCCAGAAAAGAATTTCAGGCAAGGCTTTATTCGGGCCCCTGTTGTAGCAGCGGGGAGCGAGAACAAGTGACAAGTAACAGATTCCATTGCTTGCTCGCTAGCTGAGGTGGGGTGAGCCAGTTCCTTATGTGGGGGTGTGTCCAGGGGTCGGGCGGAGGGGTGGCTCAGGTGGTGTGCCCACACCTTGGTCTCTTTGTATCTCGTTGTCCAGAATTTGCCCCAACTGCGCATGCATGCAGTTATTTTTAGTCCCTTATATTGATACTTCCTTTGTATTTTCTTGCTGGAGGAGACTTGTGTCCAGGTGCACGCCTGTCTCAGGGAGACCTCACCCTGCTCAGCTGATGCCATGTTCTGTACACCAGGCTTGCTTTCCATGCGGCAGCAGCCGCTCCTTTCTCTTGTGGCCCCAAGGCCCACCTCCCTGATTATGGGCCCTCCAGCTGGGCCCACCCTGCAGAGGAGGTGCCTGAGGTTTCTGCAATACTTCCTCTCATGCTGGTCTTCCTCCCAGGGACCCTTTGGGAGGCTGGTGCCACTGACTTCAGTGGGGCAGAGCCCAGTCCCCCTTCTCCCTTACCCATTGGCTCTATGGCCACCAAGGCCTCTGACTGCTGGGGGACCCACACCAGGGCCCAAGACCCACAGCCCCCTTCTTTTTGACTGCTGGCCCACCCCGAGCCTGGATACCTGAGCCTCTGGGCAGAGAGGTATAATGACTCCCAGGACGTTCCTCTCAAGCAGAGAGCCTACTTGGCACCAGGCCCTGGCTCTCTGGGCTGAACTGGGCAGCGGGAGTGTCTCTGAGGACATCTGGGCAGAGGTGCTCAGTCCTGAGGAACCAGCTCTCACAGCTTCTGCTGTGTTCCTATCCAGTATCCATCGGGGGGACCCGGCTTTCCTCCCACCTTGGCTGCTGGGACCCCCAACTCGACTCACTCAGGGGTCCTGACCCAGGAAGCCACAGCCAGCTGGGAGGAGTGCCTGGTGTTTCTGCACCCCTTTTTATGGTGCCCACTTGGACGGGAGGGGGTAGGGACTTTGGGGGGACTACAGGTCCCCTCTGGTCAGCTTATGAGTCTAACCGGAGGATGGGACTGCCCCTGTCACAGAGGTAGGTCTGAGTGGTCCAGGCCCAGTCCTTCCCTCAAGCAGAGTCCCTCTCTTTCCAGCTGGCAAGCAGGCCCCAAACCCCAATAATGGCTGGGTGGCCTGTGTCCCATCCCACTCTGTCTCTTGCCCCTGAGGGGAGTCTGGCTCCAGTCCTGGCACTTGGGTGCCTTTGAGTGGGAGGCCACAGCTGGCAGGCTGTTCCAGCACGGGCAAGGCAGGTACCGTGGCGGAAGCCCCAGGCCTGGCCTCCAAGGCAACCATGCTCCTTTCCACTTCTGTCTCACGCACGTCACCTATGCACTGCTTCTCCCTCACCCCCGGCTCAGCCTGGAAATCATACTGACGGTAAGAATAGTGCCACCCAAGTTACGGTGGAGCCTGCTTAGAGGGTGGCTGGAAAAGGGCCTGAGGCAGAATGTCTGGGAGTTCCTCTCTGCTTATCTTCCTTTCTCCTAGGCCCTCAAAGAAGGCAGTTTTCTCCGTATCTCCTACCCTGCCCCAAGCACGCACAATGCTGCCCCTGGCCCCTCCCTCCCTAGAATGTACCCATGTGGGACTGACGCTTTGTTTTGTCCTAGGTTCCATGTGAGAGGCAATTATCCCTCCTTTCCTCAGCAAAGGGGGCCAACTGAGGCAGTGAGGTGGATGGTTCCCCCACGGCCCCAGCTCTTAATGGTGGAGTCGAGCCCAGCCCTTCCCGGGTGGTCATGCCCGATGGAGTCCATGCTTAGAGGCTTCCCTCTCCCCGGTTCGGGTGCTTGCTGTCCTCCATGCCTGCTTCCTAAAATCCAGTCTGTTTCTAGTAAGTCTTCTCGGCTCCATGGTGTTGCGTGGGCTGCTAAGCCTAGGGGCCCTGCCCACCTCTCAGGCCCCTTCCAGGCTGGGTAGGGGCCCCGGCCTCCAGTGGTGGCTAGCGCGCCAGCTGAGTCCTCACCGCACCGGCTCCCTGCAGCCAGAGGTCGGTGTGGGTGCAGAGCCAGGTGGAGGCTGGAGGCAGTTTCTGCTCGCCAACTCAGACTTCCCGAGCACCGTGGTAGCCAAGGCGCGCCAGCGCAAGGGTACCTGCTGCCCCTGGTGCACGGGCCTGGCCTCACTCAGCCCCAGCGGTGAGTGGGGGGATGCCCGCTCTCTTCTGGAACATGCCCACCACCACACCTTTGTCCCTCCTGGGTTCCCTGGCTGATCTTGTGAGGATGCCTGTCACCTACCCTTCTGACTGCCCTGTGGGCCAGCTCAAACCTTCCCCTAGGCCTAAGAACCTTTTCCTGAAGGGTCATCCCCCACCCTCCTGACCCCACACTTTAACGCTTTCCGTAGGGGTTCATATTAGGGTTGGGTTTTATGGGATGGCCTATGAGGGTCTAGACTAGGACCCAGATGGCTGTGATTCCCTCGGAGCAAGGCCCTCATCTGCCCCAGCCTCACCTTCTAGAACAACCCAGAACCCTGCTTCCTTTGGTCTTGGGCCTGCTGGGAGCTAAGGTTGCCCTTGTTTGCCTTCCAAGGCAATACTGACATCCTCATGAGACAGCGGGGAAGACTGAGGCCCAGCAGGGGTTGCCGCAGGTCAGAGTCTCCATGGCCAAACAGAGCTCAGGTCTTGGCCCAGAGTGGCCTGGGGGCCCTGTTCAATGTATTTACAATCTCCCGGTGTTGTGCCCTGCAGGGTATACCTCGGAGCACCTGTAGTCTGAGAAGCTGCCCATCACCTGGGTGACCATGGGATCAGCCCCCTGCTCAGGACGAAGGCCAGCTCACACCTATGGAGCAATCTGAAAGCAGGTGCAGCCCCTCCGCCTCCAGGGCCTCTGAGCTGGGAGGATGCTGTTCCCAGGGGCGGGGGCAGAATCGGGAGGACGAGGCTCCATAGGCTGTCCTCTCTAGGCGTAGCTCTGGGCTCCAGGATCAGGACCTCCAAACCTGGCCCTTCCCCTGTGAGTCTCCTGGTCCCAGAGATAGCAAGCAGCTTGTCCAAGGTCACCCTGCAGAGAGGGGGCAGTGGGACCTTGGCTCTTCTCACTCAGCTGCACTTTCTCTCCCCATCCACTCCAGGTGCTAGAGAACCCAGGCAGGCTGGGTCCTGCAACAGCCTCTCACCTCCCTTCACATCTGGTTGGTGGGGGAGGGGGGAGGGAGGGAATAGGGTGCTTTCCCTGCCAACTCATCTCCTATTTGAGGAGAGATGGCGTCTGGGCTGCAGCATGAGTGGGTTAGACTAGAAAGGCATTTCCCAGGTTCTTACCTGGCCTTGGGCAGGGTACCCTCACGTGCTTCCTGATCCAGGTGCCCAGGACACCTTGAGTCTGTCTCCCTAGAGGTCCTCAGACCCCTCCCCTGGGCAGTCCCCTATCCCGGCCCTGGGGGATGCTGGGCACAGTCATCCCCAGGGCTGCCCCACCAAGACAGGCTCTGGCCGCTGCAGTTTCCTGCTGGAGCCTTGGGCCATCGCCTTGCCACATTCCAGCCCCTGGGTGAACACCTAGCCCATAGCTCTTGGGCCCTGGACTTGGACCTGAGGGTCCTTCTGTTGTGGATGGATCTTCCTGGCAGATTCAAAACACATCCTTGCTGGATGTCCCACGCTGGCTAGGCCCCCTCTCCACAGCACTGACATCTGTTTGTCAAGCCCCAACCAGACTGTGAGCTGAGGGTGGGGATAAGGTCTGACTTATGTGGACAAGATGTCCCAGGATGACACTCGCTTAAGCTCGTGGCCCCGGTAGTCTCTTTTGGGCACCGCATACCCCCACCCCCGTGCTGAGGTGCCTGCATTTGGCCACAGGTGCCTCTCCTGCCACCCTCCCTACCTCAGGCCAGTGTCAGGCACCTGTGGTTCCAGGCAGAAGCCCGAGTGCAGAGCCAGGTCCGGCAGACGGTCCCCAGGTGCTGATGGCCTTGCCCAGCTGCTCATGAACCTGAGCTCCCTCGCTGTGGCTGGTGAGTGACACCCCTCCCCCAGCCTGCTGTCCCTCCAGGGGCCAGGCCTGGGCCCAGCTGACCTCTGTCTGCTTCTGGCCCCTCCTTTACCTGCCAGGCTCTCACTGAACATGACTGTCTTGCCCATTTCCTCGTCTGTCCTTAACAGGAAGTTTATAGAACCGCTCAGGGACATTGCGTCTCTTATCTACCAGGCCCTCATCGGAGACGTGGCCACCTTGGTAGGCCTGGGCCTGGCCTTGGAGTAACCAGGAGGTCATGCTCTCCTTCTAGGATACAGCCCCCATGGTTCCCATAGGCTCTTCTCCATCTGAGCAATGGCCTGGTGGGCAGCTGCCCCTTCTCCCCTGCAGGGCACCTTGGGGTGGGGGGAAAGGGTGAGGCAAGAGATCTGGTCCTCTCTCACCCGCCTGAGGCTGCTTGAAGGCAGAGTGCCCATCCCTGCCCACCTCCCACTCCAGGTGCAGCCGGGGCTGAGCCCCTTCCCCGCCCTCTGGCAGGTGCTGATTCAAGGTTCCCAGTGAGTGATGCTGGGGTGGGTGGGGGAGTGGCTCACAGCACTCTCCCTGCCCTTCAGACCCTGGAGAACCACTGGCCCAATGGGCCGGCTTGTTTCCTGCACTGCCACCTCCCAAAACCTGGGGCTGCACGTCGTATGAAAGCAGCAGAGCTCCCGCCTTTCAGGTGCAGATGCTATAGCACCGCCCTGCTGTGGGCATGTGGTCGTCAAGAATGCAGGCTCTGGAGCCCTGTGACTGTGACCTTGGGCAAGTCACTTAACGCCTCTGCTTCCCTCTCCTCGGCTGCGAGATGGGGTAATGGAACCTATTCACAGACGCTGCTGCTTCCCTCTCCTCAGCTGCGAGATGGGGATAATGGAACCTATTCACAGACGCTTGATGAGTGTTAGGTTTTTAGAATGAACTGAGTTCTGGAGGAGGCAGCAGGCGGAGTGATCAAGGTAGCACTGCATGTGCATCTCTGAGCCTCTGTTTATTCAGCTGGAGAATGGGACTACGCAGTTCCAGGGCTGCTGAGAATTAAAGTCCGTGTAACGGTGGGGCGTGGGAAGTGTCCTGCAGGCCCCATCTGGCCCATGGGGAAGACCTGCTTAGGAAAGACTCGTCTGCGTGAGGGTGCTGGTTTGCCAGGCCCCTCCGCCGTCCTGTAGACCCTGGTGATGTCTGTCCAGCCTGGTGTCCGCATGGCTGGCTCACCTTGCCAGGTAGACCCTTTCTCCTTATGTGTTGCAGGTACTGTCACTTCACCTCCAGAGAGACCATGCTAGGTCCCCACGTGTGGGTTTCCTTCCCTGTACCTTCTCCTTCAAACCCACAGAGGTCACTGGGTGTGTCTGAACTGTATCTTCATGCAAGGCCTCATGTGATGCTCGACAGCCTGGCTTGTGGAGGGCCAGGCGACCAAAGCCTGAAGAGAAGAGGGGCTCAGTGTTCACTGGCCAGCCTTGACCCTCAGGCTCTTTCCTGCTTATCCCACCCCCTTCTCTCCTGTATCACCTACAGGGACTCTCATGGTAAGGGGGGCAGCTCGGGAGAACAAGGCTAGCATAACCCTCCCTCCCTAAGAAAAACACTAGCAGGGATATTTTAGGCATCCTGACGGTTGGGGGAGCATCTTGCAGGGCCGCCTCCTAGTCCCTGGCCTGCCGTGGCCCTTGAGTCAGAAGTCGTGGAGAGAGGGGGCTGACCCAAGATAGGTGCAGATATCAGGCTACTTTCCGGGTACCAAGGGGTAGAGGCTTGGGGGGCAGGGGACCTTCAGGGGTATGAATGAAAGCTTAAGTGTTCCAGAAGTGCAGAGGAATCGGCCGCCAGCTACAGTCAACCTCTACATGGTGACCTTCCTGTTGACCCTCTCTGGCATCTTGGTGCTGGCTGCTATCTTTGGCCAGGTAAGCCCATGGTCTGGGCCCTGGGCTCCTGGGTCCCCTCACCGGGCCTGCCGGCTCTTCTGTAGGTCGAGGGAGCCTTTGGGGTAAGACTACACTTGAGTCCCCTTCCCTTCTAGGTCATGGTTTCAAAGGCCATCGCCCTGTGCTACCAAATCTCTCACGTCCCAGCGGGCCCAGCAGTCGCTGGAGCTTTGTGGGCCAAGGCCTTCACCTCCCTGGCTGTGGTCCAGGAAAGCTGCCTCCCCCTCCAAAGCCCCACCCTCCGCCCCTGAGAGGCTGTCAGCTCAGCTTCTGTCCTAGACCTTCCCTAGCCAGGTGGTCTGTTCTCTGAGCCCGGCTTGCCCCGCGGCACCAACCTTCCCTGGCACACAGCCAGGCCTCACCTCGGCCACCAGCACCCCCAAGGCCTTTGGTCTGAGGGTGGCCGGCCCTAAGGCGGAGGTGGGGCTGGGACCAGGCCTTGCCCCCAAGAGTCCCCATTCCCACACTTGACCCTGTCAGTCAGTCTTCTGCCCCCACCTCCTCCTCCTGTGGGCTCTGCTCTGAACCTCTCCTGTGTTCTCATGTTGGATGACTGCCTAGAAACAAAAGCAGTCTTTTGTACCAGCTTCTGAGTGCGCCGTGTCATTTAATTTTCCATACCCCAAAAGGACCGGAGTTTGGCTTGAGACCAATGATACCTCCAGCCCCACCACCGTGTCAGGCCAGGTGTGAGGGCGCCAGCTCTGTTCCCCTGTCCGCATCTTCTGCAGGCCTTCATCTTGCCCTGTTCCGCTCCCCAGGGCCTGACCTGAGTATGACGATGGTATTGAGTAGTTTTCCAGACCTTCTGGGGGGAGGTGGGTGCCGCCGTGGTTAGAGCACGCCTGGTGTCCCTGGTGTGGGTGGTGAGGCGCTGTCCCCCGCACCCTGCCTCTGTCGCGGCCCTGGGAGTCTAGTCCTTGGATGAGGTAGGAGGGAAGAAGCCCCCTTGCTGTGTGACCTCAGGTGGTGCCTTGCTGCTCTGGCTCTCGTTGTCAGGGTTCAGGCGCTGACTGTGGAAGGCTGGGGGCAGGGCCAGGAGGAGGAGAGGTTTGGGGTGCGGTTTTAGTGGCGGGAGCAACAGCGGGAAGGGGCGCCTGGGGGGTGGGGAAAGGACAAAAGCCAGGAGTCAGGAACAACAGTGTACCCAGAATGGTGTTACCTGCCCTCCCCCACGTCCTCCTGGCTTTGGGGTCAAAGGGGACACTGAGTTGGGGTACGTGTCCCCACTTCTTCCGGGGCGTGGAGGAGTCGCTGCCTGGTCCTCCGGTGGTAGAGGCAAGCTCCCCTCCCCAGATCTCCTTCCCTGCTCCAGCTCTCCTGGCCACGTGGGGCCCTAAGTTCTGCCTCTGTCCACCCACCCTCTGCAGCATTTCTGGGGCTAAGTGGAGCGCATTTAGAGGGTTCCGCTTGACCACCCCGGGTTCACCCCCCCATGACAGAGGGGGTGAGCTTTTGGGGCACAGTGACTGTACCGCCCAGGCTCTGTCAACACCCACTGGGAAATGTTTGCACGAGGCCTTGGTGGCTGGGAGGCCGACCCCATCCAGAGTAAACGTCCCGGGGAGCAGGGAGAACTGACCTCTGTACCTGGACACTCTGAAGCAGGCCTTCCGCGTCAGCACCTGGGACGGGAAGGGTGGGGTCAGGCCAAGCTCCCTGGCTGGAAGCCCCTCAGTTCCTGGGGTGGGGAGTGACCCCCTCAGCTTGACTCAGAGGGTCAAGGGCCCAGCCTGTCTCCCGGGAAAGAGACCCTGGCTGGCCCAGTCAGACACTCAGCAGGACGAGGGTGAGTGCAAGAAGCAGGAGCCCCAGGACGATGAGCGCCACAGCATGGCTGGGGGTGGGGGCGTGAAGCTGACCTGAGGCTTCGGGACCAACAGGCAGATGATGGCTGGGTGGGTCCCCACTCTTCCAGACTACAGATCCCTGAGAAGGCAAAGCCAGGCCTGCAGAGGAGGCCCAGGCGAGGGGTCCTGGCCCAGAAGGAGCTACAGGAATAGAGCTGTAGAGCTGGGGCCACCTTGGAGGGCTCCCGGGAAGAGGAGGAGCCGGGCCTGGACCCTAAAAAGCAGCCAGCTGGGGGCTAGTCCAGGAGGAAGGGAGGGCCAGAGGGGGGAGCAGGGGCAGCAAGGCAACGAGCCTGAGGCAGGATGCAAACGGCCGGATGACACAGATACATAGAGGGAAGCCGGGAGAGAGGCACTGACCGAGGTCTGGGCTGACCATCTCCACGGAGAGGCCCTCAGCTTCCTGCAGGGCATGCAGACCCCGGAGCACGCAGTCCTGCACGAGGGCTCGGGCCGGCACGGCCCTGAAGAAGGTGGCACCCACCCTGGCAGTCAGTGGGTCGGGCCTGGCAGGAGGATCTTCACCAGTGTCAGGAGGCTAGACAGCCCGGGGGGGGGTGGGTCTCAGGAAGGCCGTTTTCCTGAGCCACTGGCCCCACCGCTAGAGTTCAGCCCTGGGCCCCAGGTCACCCAGAGCCACCGCAGCCTTACTGGAACTTCTCCACCACCACTTGGCCGAAGTTCTGCAGAGGCCTGAGGACGGTGGTCAGCTGGGGAGCAGAGAGGAGGAAGAGGGTCACAGCTGTACTGCAGCCTTGTTGGGTCCCCACACATGAAGCCTCCAGCCTCCTGCTCCTCCCTTCTCTCCCCCCGCCCCCACTTCACCCATCTCATCAGCATCCCCCGAAGTTTCTGGGACTTAGGGCTGCTTTTGTCCCGCAAGCCCTTGGTGAGGGGTTGGTCCAGGATCTGCAGCCACACTTCATACTGCACCAGCTCTGCTTTCCCCGCTAGAGGGGCGGAGAGGTGGGTGGGCATCAGCCTAAGCCCCCTATCCGGGGAGCCCTGGGAGAGGACCAAGCCCTGCACAGGGCTGCTCACCCCAACCTCTATGCTCTCAGCCAGCAGTCAGCCCCATCCAGGCTGAGGCTCAATCCCTCCCGCTGCCTGTTTACGTATAGCCCACGAGCTAAGAACAGTTTTTACCTTTTTAAATAGTTGAAAAACATCAAAAGGATAGTATTTTGTGGCACATCAAAGTTATGTGATGATATACAAGTTTCCGTATCCATCAAGTTGTGTTGGCACACAGCCATGCCCATCTGTCTACATATTGCCTGGGGCTGCCTTCTAGCTATAAGGGAGCAGTCGAGTAGCTGTGACAGATACGATGGCCCACGGAGCTTATCGATCCAGCTCCCCATCTGAGGCTCCGTAACTGATTCTTCTCGGTGGCCCCAGCACAAGAGTATTTGTGGTCGAAATGAAATTCTGTCCATTCTCCAGAGGAGGAACATTGAGACCCAGAGAGGTTGAGGCTGCTGACCAGAGACACACAGGGATCCCAGCCTTGACTCACCATTGGCCATGATGCTGGATTTCTGGACAGCAGGATCCATTATGTTCCGGGCCAGGTGATTGGCCAAGCCTGGGAGGTGGGTACCGATGGGGGTCTGGAACTTGTATTCGATGTAAACGCCCACCCACTGGCCCGCATTACTAGGGCGAGTACAAGAGGGGAGTGCAGGGGTTACAGACTCCGCCAGCACATGTTTCTAGAAGCAGGTATCCACCCTCCCACCCCAGCACACTCTCAGGCACTAGGGCTCCCTACCTCCTAGGGCAGAGCTTCATAGGGCCAGCTGGAGCTATCTGGGACAAAGCCCTCCCCTGGTGGCTCCCAGCCCATGGCTCCCATGGCCTGGCTCGGAGTCACGCCCCCCTCTGCCCCAGGGTGGCCCCCAGGAGAGGAGCAGGGCAGGCTGGGCAGCAGGGGAAGAGCCCAACCCACCTGAAGAGGAGCAGGGGCTCTTCCTGGGGACGCGCTGTATAGAATCCTGACAGCACGGGTGTGACCTGTGGGGAGTCCTGGAGGTCAGGGCCGGCCTGGGGACTGTCACTCCTGAGACCCAGCATGGGATGGAGTGGGGGCAGGGCTGGGGTGAGGCAACTGAGCGTCTCCTTAAATATTGCGTCCTGGGTGTCTCACTTCCTACCCTAGTGCTGGCCCTGGATAGGGGTGTCTGGTTACAGAGCCTGACCATATGCCCCTGGGACAGAGCTGTCACCTCCCTCAGGCAACCTCTCCCCCCCCCGGGCAGGGTGTCACCCCTCAAACGGGGGCCCATCAGGCAGGGCTGTGTGCCCTCCATTCCTGCCTCCCCCCACAGGGCTGTGGCTGGGTGCCGCCCCACGCCTCACCCCCAAGCCACGGAGGCCTGCAGTCAACGAAGGCAAAGTGGGTGTCCCAGGCTTTGGAGGGAGGGCAAGAGGCCACCTCACCTGTCGGAGGATCGTCTTTTCCAGCAGGACAAAGGGGGCAGAGCCAGGCAGGAGGAGCGGGGGCTGGAAGGGCCTCATGGCCGTGAGATGGATGCTGGTGGTCTCCAGGGCCAGGTCGGTCAGGTTGGACCCTGCAGAGCCATGGCTGGGACTTCAGGAGGCCCCAGGAGCCTCCTGATCTACCATGCGCTGCCTCATGGCCAGGGCAGGAGCTGGGCCCCTCTAGGGAGCACCCCCAGCCATCTGTGGGCAGGCGAGGAGGCACTGAGGTAGGGGGTTGGGGGGGTCGGGCGGAGACTCACCATCAGAGGCGAGGCTGCTCTCATCCAGGGACAGGTTCCCCAACATCTTCCCTGCGGCCTTCACTTTGCGGTACAGAGTCCAGAGGACTTCACGGGCAGAGGGGCCCGGGGCGAGGCCCCCAAACACAAGGGAGGCATTCACAGCTGCAGAGTCAGGCCTGGGGACAGAGACACATCCTTACCAGGGGTCCAGTGGGAGCAGGGAGGGCCCTGGGGGCTGGATGAGGACCTGACTGGTGCACAAGTAGGCCACTGTCCCGAGGAAGGGGAATCCACCGGGGGAGCCATGGACTGAGTCCCTGTGTGACAACACCCCTCTGGGCCTCAGCTGCCTCCTCGCTAAAATGCGGGCAATGATGCCTTTGCTGTAGGGTTGTGTGATGACTAATGGTGCAGCCAGCAGAGCACAAAGCAGGTGCTCGGGAAAGCAGGTTCCCTCGGACACCCCAACAAACTGGTTCTAATGGGAACACTGGGAATCCCGCCCAGGGAGACGGCCGCTGTGAGCAATCAGGAAGTCAACCTGAGCCAGACTGAGAAAAACATCTTTGGTGGCATCACAGGAGCAGGGGATCTGGAGAGAGGGAGGTGACAGGCCTGAGGAATCTCTGAAAGCCTGTAGGAGGTGGACCAACTGGCCATGTCCTGAGGAGGCAGCCTGGCCTGAGCATGGGGTTGAAGGGGTTTGTGGGGAGAGATCTGAAAACAAGCAGCCTCGGGATCCAGATTTCCTTCATCCTTCCCCTGAGGACCCGTTTTCTGCTGTGCCGTCCTGGGGCTGGGGAGACAAAGCTTCTGTTCAGACCCAGGGCAGGGAATTCAGAGAGAGATTTCAGTTCATTAAAAGGGGAAACTTTCTAACTAACTTGGCTCAAGGCCTGGAAAGATAGTGGTGGTGAACTTCCCATCACTAGGTATAATCAAGCCTCTATCAAGGTCTACACCGAGCTCACAATTCACATGTGATGATTTGGACCTTCTCAACCTTTTTTATGAGATTGCAGGGCTGGCATCTGCTTGCAAATCTGGCTTTAGGTCCCCCCCCAGTATCCCCAGGGGCTCAGAACCAGAAAGGGGATTTGCATCTGTTTACATGTCATTTATGGACTCCTGGCCCCAGGGAAGTCCTCTGCCTTTCCCACCACATTCAGGCAATGCCTGGCACCCCTGCCCAAATTCTGCAGCTGGAATTGGGGCTCAGAGCAGGCAGGAGGTCACCTGAGGTCACGCAGCCAGGGGCAGAACCAGATGTGGGCCTCCTGCCCGCCCGCTCAGGGCTTTTCCTGGTCCCTAAGGTGCTTCTGGCCTTGATGGGGCTGGGCACGGCGGGGCAGCCTGGGCAAGTGCTCTTGTGGCCTGAGAAGACACAGACCGGCTGGCAGGCAGGTGGTGGACCCTGAAAGACTCGCTCACTTACCTAAAGAGCAGGACACGGACACCCTCAAAGCTGGAGAAGGCCTCGTGATAGACAGACTGGAGCTGAGGACAGACAGAGGCATTTGAGGGTCATCGTGGCCCCCCACTCCTCCACAGCATCAGCCCACCCTCGTCCACTCTCATTATCTCTGGTCTGGCCCCTGCAATGGCCCCACTGGCCACCTGGACTGCCGGGGGCCACCCAAGACTTCCCCGCATGGCCGCCAGGGACCACCTGCCGATCACCCTCTACTGAGAACCGCAGGGCGCCTCCAGCTGTCCAGCAAACACACAGGCTTCCCAGGCCTTTCCTTCTCTGTAGTTTTATTGAAAATCACTCTCCAATCCAATTGTCCTGTATCCCTACAGCCGCCACCCTGCCATCACACCTGGACGACAGCCCCTCCTCCTAATTCTCCCCCTCCCACCCTGGGTTTCATTTCTTCTCCATGCAGCCCCTCTCTCCCATGGCCCTGGGCCTCAGCCTCTGCCCACCTTTTCACCTCAGGGTCCTCACACATGCTGTTCCCTCTGTCTAGAAAGCCCCTCCCCATTTTATCTGGCTGCCTTCTCTCCATCCCAGTTAAAATTCCCCTTTCTCAGAAAGGGGTTCTCGGACTTCCCTGGTGGCGCAGTGGTTAAGAATCTGCCTGCCAATGCAGGGGACACGGGTTCGAGCCCTGGTCTGGGAAGGTCCTACATGCCGCGGGGCAACTAAACCCGTGTGCTACAACTACTGAGCCTGTGCTCTACAGCCCACAAGCCACAACCACTGAGCCCGCGTGCCACAACTACTGAGCCCGCGTGCCGCAACTACTGAAGCCCACACGCCAAGAGTCCATGCTCTACAACAAGAGAAGCCACCGCAGTGAGAAGCCCACGCACCACAACAAAGAGCAGCCCCCACTCGCCGCAACTAGAGAAAGCCCGCGCGCAGCGACGAAGACCCAACGCAGCCAATGAATAAATAAATTTATACTAAAAAAAAAAAAGGAAAGAAAGGTGTTCTCTGGGCAGCCCCCTAACCATGGCAATCTAAATCAGTCTGTTTATTCCGTAACAGCTCCCCGCCCTCCTGGGAGGGCGCCCTCCCCACCCACCCTCTGCAAGGGTCTCTGCCTGGCCCCCCCCCCGCTGGAGCCACTCACAGGACAGCGTCAGTTTTCTACCTCTTGGGCTCCCACCTTGCACGCCACATGCTCCTCCCCACACCAAGGAGAGGCACAGGGTGAGTTTCATTGACTCCACACTTCCAGAGCTCCTGTGGGCACCCAGCCCTGTGCCCGGCCGCCCTCAGGGAGCTGAGGTCTGCGGAGAGCCGCAGGTTGGGGTGGGACTGTGTGGGAAAGGCAGCTCACAGAGGGAGGGATGCCGATTCTGTGGGGCAGGGGGTCTGAGTCACCGGGGGAGGCCTCTCCAAGGAGGCAGCCTTCGCTAGGCAGCAAGGGCAGCGGAAGGCGCGAGGTGGCCCAGGGTGGAGGAACAGCCCATGCCAAAGCACAGAGGCGGGACGGGGCCTGGGTGCTCAGAGGTAAGTGGGGTAGGGGGTGGGCTGGGGTCAGCACGCCTGAGCAGACGGAGGAAGAAGCCCGCACCTGATGTCGGATGTTTTCACTCAGCAGCTGGTACTCCAGGGAGGCAGGGTTCCCGAATGCCGCTGAGAAGGCTTCATTGGTGATCCTGAAGGTCACAGAGTGAGTCACACGACTGGGTCCTGGGGAGGGGGAGCCTGAGTCCTGCAATGAGACAGCTTGGCCAGGGTGAGGCAGGAAAGACGACTGGGAGGAGGCGGCACCTCCAGGGACGCTCGGGCAGCCGGCGGGAAGGCCAGAGACACATCCGAGGGAGCGGGTGGTCAAGGGGGCTGCGTTGGCAGGGACCACCGGCCCAGGCTGGACTGTCCATGGAAGAGCAGCCATCCCTGTAACCACCAGAGGTGGCAGGGCAGGTGGGACGCTGGAAACACTGAAGATAAGGCCTGAGGTTGTAGGTGGGAGCTCAGATGCAGAAGCATCTCTGGAGAGGTTCTGGCTCCGGTGGTGAAGGGGGAAACTGGGGCCAGGACTGGTGATGGTGACGTTAGTGCAGGTGACGGGGATGAGGGTGGGGACGACAGTGGCAGTGATGCTGATGACGACTGTGGAGAGGGTACCGCTGAGGGCAATGGCAACATTGAAGGACCACTGGGTGCTGGACCCAGACTGGACGCCAGACCACTTCTGGGTGAGCCTGAGCCCACTGTGAGCGCTGTGGGGGCCGTGTCCGGCCCTGACCATACTGTTGCTACAGGGAGAAGAGGCTCTGTGGCAGCCAATGTGTTACTGATCGATGTAAACGCAAGTGGGCCCTGGGGTGCTGAGGACACGGCCTTCTCTGGGGCCTTTGGAGCCAATGTCAGAAGTGGGGCGGTCCCTGGGCTGAAGTTGCTGGCCCCTGATGCAGATGGCACCCAAGCATTGGGGCTGAAGGTGTGCCTGCCCACGGGCCAGGCCAGAGGTTGTGGAGAAGCCTGCGATGGTGACGTGGCAGCTATCTCTGGAGACCCGGTGACCAAGATCTCCTCTCCAGGTCCAGCCACGTAGGACACTGGCTGGGACTCAGGGGCCCTGTGGGCTGCAGGCTCAGCCACTGCTGATGGAGCTGGTCTGGGTGTGGCCCTGCCTGAGACCCCACTGGTTCCCAAAGGGGCAGGCTGGTCTGAGTGGAGAGGCAAGTCCAGGAGCGAGCCTAGAAGAGTCTGCTGGTCCCCAGGTGCCTCTGGAAAAAGGGCTCCTGCCTTCCTGCCAGGAGCCTCCCCTGGCCTCTTGGCTGAGGGAAAGACTCCAGCGAGGACTGTCACCAAGGCGTTTAATGATGGGAGGACTATCTTCTTGCTGTCCCCTTGCAAAGCAGATGGGCCAGAAGCCAAGGGAGACGGACCCAGGTCTTTGTGAGGAGGAAGACGGGGCAGGGCGGAAGCCGAGACCACCAGGACAGCTGCAAAACAGGAGAGGCCCGTTTTGCCAGCTGCTCGGTGGGGTGGGATTGGCCCACAGCCTCTTAGATGCCGGCCCTCCCTGCCTCCTCCCTCCTTTAGGGCGCCTGAGGAGACCCAAACCCTGGCCCCGGCTCTGCCCCAAACCACTGGGCTACCTCTGGAGAAACTTCCTTTCTCTGGCCCTAGCCCACCAGAGACAGGGGAACTCTGCCCTGCCACCAGACAGGGGGACAGTGAGGGTAAAGGGGCATACCTCAAGGGTCCCTCTCTTCTCTCCCATCCCAACTCCACCCCATGGCAGGACCCCTCCTCAAAGGAGTCTTTTCTGGTGGGACGCAGGCTGCTTGAGGATGCTGGGAAGTGCTGTTCAACCTCCAGCAAGGAAACAAGGCAATTACCTTATTCCATTCCCAGAACACAGGATGCTTCTGGAGGGCTGAAGGGGGGTGGGGGGATGGGGAGGGGACCCATCTCTGACAGCTGTAATACCACACCTGGCTACAAGGGTGCACTGAGCCCCTTGGGGGCCAGCCCCATGCCAGGCTCACCCAAGTGGGTGACGCTGAGTGCCCTCATGGAGCCCCAAATGTGGGGGACTGAGCAGGGGATCCTGGCCCCGTCTCAGGATCCTCTGAGCTGACCAAAGCCAGGCTGACATGAAGACAAGGAAGGTCAGCCCTGATGTGGGAGCCATGGAAGTCCCCCAGGTGAGTGGGCGGGGTCTAGGACAGGCCCCCCACCCCCAGGGGCCGCACCTTCACTTACCAGCCAGGAGAAGCCCAGCGGCTGGAAGCCACTGCCCGTTCATGCTGATGGCTCCCGCTCAGGCTGCCAAGCCTCCAGGACCAGATGCAAGGTGGCAGATGGAAGACTCTGCTCGGATCCCCCTTCAGGAAAGGAAGGTTGCCCAGCTGTGAGCTCTGGTTAGCTGAAGCCTCCAGCCACTCCCTGAGCTGCGTCTGCCTGGCCCCTTTCCACACTTCTGCCCTGCAGCTCAGCTGCAAGCCGCTGCTGCCTGACCCTCCAGCAAAGCCCTTCTCCCTCTGGGCTGCAGACTCTGTTGAACGTGCCAGCCCCACAGCCCGAGAGGTTATAGGCCTGAAAACTTATTGAAGAAGAATGAAAAGTTCTGCCCAGTCTTCAAATGTGAGGCGGGTGCTCTTCGTGGGCGTGGCGAGGGTCTCAGGGGTGCAGATAATCCGGGCGCGGGTGGGGCGTTAGTGCTGCTGACGGTGGGGCGGCTGTGGCGACAGTGGCAGTCATGGTAGAGCTGTGATGATGGCAGAGGTGCTAACCGTGGGGGGAGCTCTGCTGGTGTCCAGGTAGAATGGGACTTAGGGGAGGGCAGTGACACTGACAGCCATGTCCCATCCCCCGCCCCAGCTCCTGAGGCACTTTTGTCCCTGCTCCCACCACATTAGGCTAGGAGGGGAGTCTGGAGGAGGGCAGATCAGAGAGCAGTCCCCATCTTGCCCGCCCCCACTGGGCCCCTGTGGAATCCTGGCCAGAGACCTGGACTGGGGATGTTGGGTGTGGAGATGGGTGGGCTTTGGGTTGAGGGGTCCTTCCCTGGTACCCCCGCAGACCTGGCATTCTGGGCAGACCCAGAACGGTGTGGAGTCTCAACCAGAGCCTCCTCCTGGTTGTTGCTGCAGTCATTCCTGCTTTCTGCTCGCCACCCCTCTTCCTCCCCCTGCCCCTGCAGACACAGGAGGAGAAGGACCAGGGCGGCCCTAAGAAGCTTTGAGCTGCTGAGGGCAGGAAGGGCAGGGGTCTGGTGCCTTCACGGGAGCCAGCTCGGCTTGGGGCTCAGACCATGCTCTGCATCCCTCCCCCGCCAATCCCACCCCTGGCAGCTGTAGGAAGTTTTCAGCTCTTTCAAAGCCTCTCCCACCAGGCTCCTGGCCTGTGTGTGACCTCCGAGAGGGTCAGTGACCTGTCTGCCCCAGGTCACTCACGACAGGCAGACCGCAGAAGCCCCTTAAGGGGAGATAATCCCTAGAACCCTTCACAGCAGGAAATCAGGCTGGAAACTCCAGCCCTCCTCGCCTGCCTCTTGCCACCACCCAGCAACTCCTACCTGGAGGCACTCCTTCCTCTAAGGGAAAAATCCTCCATGGTCCGACCCAGCCCTAACACATATATCATCCCAGGATCAGGCAAACCCCTCAGCCCAGCCCTTTCCCTCTGTTCAATCACAGCTCAACTGCTTTGTAAACCTGCACTCCTGTGTCTGCATCCCAGCCCCTTCGGGGTGAAGAGGTTAAGAGTCCAGGCCTGGCCAGGTTGTGGGGTGGATGCCCTCCTCAGGGCAGGCTTTGGTCTTTGACAACTTATACCTCCGGTCCTAGTTCCATTGCCCCCATTCTCCCACCTGCCCTTCCATAAGCGGCCCCCCAGCCCTGACTCTGGCCTGTGACCCCATCTCCCAGGCCAGCCAACCCACTCTGGCACCCCCATTCCATCTTCCTTGCCTGTGCTCCCAGGATGCCCAGGTCTTACCTGGTGATGCCAGGAAGCCTCTGTCTCCGGAGATGTCAGTGTTCCACAAAGGAGGGCGTGATTGCAGAAACCCCAACCTCTGCCCAGGCTGGCAGGTCCGCCCCCTTCCCAGGCACCCTCAGGGCCAGGAAGATTTGATTTCTGATGGCTCCAGTCCAAGAGCAAAGGCCACTCACACCCTAGGACACTGGGTCCTCATCTCCCGGCCCCTTCAGCGCCCCTCCTGGCCAGGCCAGGCCAGTCTAGGCGAGGCTGGGGCCAAAGCTGGGGGCAGGGCTGAAGATTCTCTCAGCTCTGAGGCCAGCTTAACAGCGATGGTCAAAGCAGGAGCTCCCAGGGACAGGAGAGGGATGAGGGACAGAAGCATGCCTGAAGACCACTGCACACCACTGGGCAAGGGCTCTGGGTTCAGGCTCCAGTGGTGGGAGATGAGCACGTGCTCACTCTCCCCATTCAAGCCCCTGCTGATCAAGAACAATTTTACAGAGAAAGCTCAATCAAGAGCTAGAGATCAGGGCTCAGCCTGTGTCTAGGATCAGGGCTTAGGTTATGCACAAGGATGGGGCTCAGTCTATGACAGGGCTGGTACTGGAATTTGCACTTGAGCTGGGCTAGACCTGGGGTCTCGCTGCTCTTCCCTTGCGCTCCAACAGGATGGCCATCCCAACACCTGAAATAAACTGTTCCTCGTACCTGAAATAAATTGAGTGGGAATTCTAGCTTGAGATCAAGGATTTCAATACAAGAACTTTTAGAAGATTCACAGCTTCTGGGGCAGGATGGGGATCTGGTACCAAGGGTTGGTTAGTATTCCTCTTCTTGTGGAACAGCTCAAGCCCCTCAACCAGGCCCTTCCCTGGCACTGCAGCCGGTGCCAGTGCCTCCCTCCTGCTCCTGAGCTCCACAGCCCTGAGAGGACCACAGTCTAGCGTGATTATAGTCAGACTGTTCTGTGTAAGAGCTCTGCACCGCCCCCATGCCCCATTCCTGACACAGCGGAGTACAGAGGGGAACCCTCTCTCTCTGTGATCATCGGGAGTGGTGGCTTCCTGGGGCAGGAGGTGGGTCTGCACTGGGGGTCATCCTGTGACCCTAGTCCAGCACCAGAAGAGAGGGTGTGTGGAGACCCAAAGAGTCCTGGAGAACATGACAGCAGTGGGCAAGGTGGGACCCCAAAGGGAGGAACAAGACAGGTGGTCCCAGGGCTGACCAGGCAGACATTTGCCTAGACACACCGGCAGTGGGGCCGGCAGATGCTCAGCTTCGCCTATGTACCTTCCGGAGGTAAGGCCTCTCCAGCTTCGAAGGTGGGCCTCCCCTTCCTGGCTCTCTCTCCCGGGCTCCCAGCCCTCTGGTGGAGGAGTGGGGGTGGGGTGAGGGATCAGCTTACACTCCTCATGTGCCCCTTCTCATGTGCCTGCCTGATCCAGACCTTATTCCCGCCCCCCCCCCGCCACCCCCACCCCGTCTGTTACCTTGCTCCTCAGAGAAGTGTTGCTATGATGGCCCAAGGTCTCCAGCCACTTGACCAGGACAGAATAGGGGGCTCCCAGGAGGAACAGGGAGAAGAGTATGGGGGAGTGACTTTACACCTGTAAGTACTGGAGATGTCAGGGAAGGCTTCCTGGAGGAGAGGGGGGAGGACAGGATAGAAAAGGGGAGGGCACTAGCAGAGACCACAAGTTGTCCCTGAATATTCCTCCTCCCGTTCTTCATTACTAATACAATCCCTTATTTTTTTAAATTTATTATTTGGCCGTGCCGTGCAGCATGTGGGATCTTAGTTTCTCAGTTCCCTGACCAGGGATCGAACCCGTGCCCCCTGCATTGGGAGCGTGGAGTCTCAACCACTGGACCACCAGGGAAGTCCCCACTATCCCTTATTCTTAGCTGGGCATGGGGTGGTCCAGAATAAAGACTATATTTCCTAGCCTCCCTTGTAGTGGGTGTGACCATGTGACCCCGTTCTGGCCAATAGGATGAGTGCCGTGAGGGATGTAGTGTAAGTGTCCCCAAAAGGAAAAGATGTTACTCTTTGTCCTTCTCCTTCTTGCCGACTGAAATGTGAAACTCAAGCTCTTGGACCATGAAGTAGAGGCTGTGAGTGGAAGATGGTGGAGCAAAAAAGGAAGGTCCTAGACATCCTTGTAAAGTCACCTGACTGACCGTGGACTCCCACCTCCAAACTTGTTTGGTGTGAGAGAGAAATAAATGTCTGTCTTATTCAAACCACTGTTATTTGGGGTTTTCTGGGTTTTTTTTTACTGCCCTAGCCCTGACTTTACACCTGTGTTGGGTAGAAACTTTGCACGGCCTCCCTTCTCTGACTCAGCAGCCCCCAACTCAGCCAGCCTGAGCGGGGCTCCCTCAGTGGGGGCAGTGGACGTCTTTGGGGCATGCATCTCTTTCAGGCAGCCCAGTCTTTTAGGCACTCTTAGCCCTTCATGATTTTCCTCTCTTCACCCTTCTCCATGTCTCCCCAACAAGCACCCTCCACTTGGGCTAAGTGGGAACCCTCATCCTTTCCAGGTTCATTTCCAACTCCATGCTTTTGCTCCTGTCTCAAGAAGGAGTAGGCAGTATGAACTGCCCATTAACCAAGGAAGAAATTGGAAAAGCAATTTTTACCTTTAATAAAAACTCTGGCTGCAGAGAAACAAAAATCTGCTTGAAGCTGTCAGAGGGTCAACACAATAGTGAAGAATTCCTAGAGCAAGATACAGGAGGAGACAAAAATTCAGAGAGGGAGGCTCGGCATTTGGAGCTGTTTTCCCATGGCAGGTAGCGGGGGCGGGGGGTGTTGCCAATCCTAAAAAGGCAGCTGGGAAGCTGAGCAGTACTTTGAACAGCTTCTAGATTACTACAGAGACAAAAGTAGGAGCCCAGGGCCTGCCAAAGTTTGGGACAGGGTGTGTGAATGGCTCTTATAAATCCACAGACCACTCGTTTGAGACCCTGGAAGGCTGTACCTTGGGAGTAAGGGTGATGTGGAAGGCAGACCTCACATAGACTGTAGCCCAGCTTTGAGTCTCAATCCCTAAAATTGGATTAAAATGATCTTTAATTTCTAGTGAGTTCAGGGACCGGGACAGGAAAACAAAATTGTCTCTGCAGGAAGATAACATTGTGTTAATCCTCAAAACATGTTACAAACTAATTTTTTTTTTTTTAAATTTAGCACACAACTAAGGCAGCCAGGCACAGGAGGAGACCAGACAATTGAACCAAGAGCTAGCAGAAACAACAGACAGGGGCTTCCCTGGTGGCGCAGTGGTTGAGAGTCCGTCTGCCGATGCAGGGGACGCGGGTTCGTGCCCCGGTCCGGGAAGATCCCACATGCCGCAGAGCGGCTGGGCCCGTGAGCCATGGCCGCTGAGCCTGCGCGTCCGGAGCCTGTGCTCCGCAGCGGGAGAGGCCACAACAGTGAGAGGCCCGCATACCGCAAAAAAAAAAAAAAAAAAAAAAAAAAAAAAAGAAAGAAACAACAGACAATAGAAACACTCTCAGAGGATGGTTGCAAAACTCTTGCCTTCAAGCCTGACTGGGGCAAGGGCTATTCATGAAAAGCAGAAGCTCTTGAGTTCTTAAACCCATTTGAAGAAGCCGAGCGAATGTATGAGGAGGGTTTAAAACACAAAGCAAACAATCCTCAGCTCAAAGAGGGTTTACAGAGTATATGGAGGCCTGGCTGGCAGACAGGAAAGTCATGACCCCTTTCAACATGTCCAGTCTGTACCAGAAGTTGGAGCGTGATCCCAGGACAATACCTCCACCACCACCTCCTCCCAAAAAGGAGACCAAGCCAGAGCCAATGGAAAAAGATCTTCAGGAGAGTAAGAAGCAGGCACTGAAAGGAAAAGAATTGGGGAATGATGCTTGTAAGAAGAAAGATTCTGACGCAACCTTGAAGCTCTATGACAGAGCCACAGGCCTGGACCCCACCAACATTACTTTCGTGACCAACCAAGAAGCCGTGTACATTGAAAAGGGCAACTAGAGTGAATTCTGGGAGCTTTTTGAGAAGGCCATTGAAGTTGGCCAAGAAGACTACCGACAGACTACCGGAGCTTATGCTCAAATTGGCAACGCCTATTTCAAAGAAAAGTACAAGGATGCCATCCATTTCTACAACAAGTCTCTTGCAGAGCACTGAACCCCAGATGTGCTCAAGAAATGCCAACAGGAAGAGAAAATCCTGCAGGAGCAAGAGTGACTGGCCTACATAAAGCCCGAGTGGGCTTTAGAGGAGAAGAACAAAGGCAATGCATGTTTTCAGAAAAGGGACTATCCCCAGGCCAGGAAGCATTAAACAGAAGCCATCAAACAGAACTCAAAAGATGCTAAATTGTACAGCAATCAAGCTTCCTGCTATAGCAAACTCTTGGAGTTTCAGATGGCACTCAAGGACTGTGAGGAATGTATCCGGCTAGAGCCAACGTTCATCAAGGGTTATACATGGAAAGCAGCTGCCCTAGAAGTGACGAAAGACTACCCAAAGGCCACAAATGTCTACCAGAAGGCATCAGACCTGGACTCCAACTGTAAAGGAAGCAGCAGACGGTTACCAATGCTACCTCATGGCCCAGTACAACCAACACGACAGCCTGAAGATGTGAAGTGATGGCCCGTGGCTGCCTTGAGGTGCAGGAGATAATGAGTGACCCGGCCATGCAGCTCATCCTGGAACAGGTGCAGAAGTACCCCTACGAATGTAAACTGGTACAGCCACTATGGAAAACAGCATGGAGGTTCCTCAAAAAACAAAAAAAGAGTTGCCATATGATCCAGCAATCCCACTCCTGGGCATACAACCAGACAAAACTATAATTTGAAAAACATGCACCCCTGTGTTCATAGAAGAACTATTCACAATAGCCAAGACATGGAAACAACCTAAGTGTCCATCAACAGATGAATGGATAAAGAAGATGTGGTACATATACACAATGGAATATTACTCAGCCATAAAAATAGCAAAAGGATGCCGTTTGCAGCAACATGGATGGATCTAGAGATTATCATACTAAGCGAAGTGAGTCAGAAAGAGAAAGACAAATGCCATATGATATGACTTGTATGTGGGATCTAAAATATGACGCAAATGAACATACCTACAAAACAAAAACAAACTCACAGATATAAAGAACAGACTTGTGGTTGCTGAAGTGGGGTAGGTAGGAGAAGGAAGGATTGGGAGTTTGGGATTAGCAGAGGCAAACTATTATATACAGGATGGATAAACAACAAGGTCCTACTGTAGAGCACAGGGAACTATATTCAGTATCGTGTGACAAACCATAATGGAAAAGAATATATATATGTATACACACACACCACACACACACACATATATATATGGGACCTGGGCCCCTTTGCTTCAGTGCTGCAGTGCTTGCACCTGGACACACATCTCCTCGAGCAACAAACTACAAAGGAAGTATCAATATAAGGGACTAAAAATAACTGCATGCATGCACAGTTGGGGCAAATTCTGGACAACGAGATACAAAGAGACCAAAAAGCCCAACTGCCACTTCTGAAGAGCTGAAAGCAAAAGCAGGGGACTGCACATGCCCCCTGCACACAATACCACCAAAGGGATGGGCAAACCTCCTAAGGCACCCCTCTGGCCCGACCCCTGGTCACACCCCTACCCACACCCCATATTAGGAAGCTGCTCGCCCCACCTCAGAGTGAGTAAGCAAGGGAACCTGTTGTTTGTTCTCGCTCCCCGGTGCTGTGGCAGGAGCCCCAATAAAGCCTTGCCTGAATTTCTTGTCTGGCCTCTGATCAATTTCTATTGATTAAGGAGGCCAAGAACCCTGATCGGTAACATACTCTGTGGGCCAAGAACCCTGATCAGTAATATACTTTGTGGTGACACCACGAAGAGACTATTGTCCCCTTCCCAGGAGAGGATCTGGGCACCTCTGGAACCACTGAACGCAGCTACCCTGTGGTGACAAGCGGCCGCCTGAACCTCTTGTTTCAGCGTCACCACGTTTGGTTAAGTCTGCCTTCTTGGTCCCTCAGGGCCTCAGTACCCTCATTCAGGCAACGTTTTTCCCCTCTCCTTGTTCTTTTTCCCTCACCACTTTCTCTTTCCCCTTTGTCCCTTTCCCTCTCCTGAAATCTCTCTACTTCTCTCTCTGTCCTCTCTTACTTCTGTCCTTTCCTTCCAAGAGAGTGGATAGCAGGCAGCTACAGCATCACTCCTCTCAGCCTGTGAGACCTGCTCCCTCTGGCTGGCAATGGCTCACCTTGACAGGTGACAAGCAGAGGTGGGAGAGGCTCACCTCATACCTTGGTCCAGTGGGCTCTCCCCGACTGGAGATTTGTGAGTGATAGAGGTTCAAACCTCATATTGTGTAGCGTCTGGAAGTCTGATCGTCCCAATATTCTTGCCTTTATTTTCCTGCCTCCAAGAGAAGTCCTGTTGGGAACGGGCTGAAGCAGCAGATTTCTATATACTGGTGTACACGTGGGTGAGAGTCCCACCTGTGGATTGGGGACCCACAGAGGACGTACAACTGGCTGGTTTCCGGGCTTGATCACCTGGTAGGCAGTGGACGGGGTGCTCCCTCCTTCACTGGCCCTTTCTGGAAGCGCACAGATTGTTGCCTGAATAGACACCGACAGGGGGCAGGTTGAAATAGCAATCTCTTTCTGTCTCTTTCTCTTTTTCAGTCTTTTCTGTCCCTCCTCCCTTTACCTCTCCTTTGGTCCTCACCCTTATACTTCCATCCCCCTTCATCCTGAAGAATCCTTGTTTGTATCTTTACGTTTCTGTCATTGGTACATGTTTTTTTTGGCTGCATTGGGTCTTTGTTGCTGTGTGTAGGCTTTCTCTAGTTGTGGCAAGCGAGGGCCACTCTTCATTGCGGTGCACGGGCTTCTCATTGCGGTGGCTTCTCTTGTTGCGGAGCTCAGGCTCTAGGCGCACAGACTTCAGTAGTTGTGGCTCACAGGCTCTAGAGTGCAGGCTTCAGTAGTTGTGGCACACAGACTCAGTAGTTGTGGCTCGTGGGCTCTAGAGTGCAGGCTCAGTAGTTGTGGCGCACGGGCGCGCACAGGCTTAGTTGCCCTGCGGCATGTGGGATCCTCCTGGACCAGGACTCAAACCCATGTCCCCTGCATTGGCAGGCAGATTCCCAACCATTGCGCCACCAGGAAAGCCCCCTGGTACATGTTTTTGAAAGGATCTTTGTTTTATGTAGTTTTGTCTGTCTAACTGCTCGTGCAAGCCTCTGCCAACATTGTGAGCATGGTGGAGCATTTACGCCTTGAAATGAAAATGCAGCCCACATAAACTGAGACTCCAGCCTTGGGTTACTTAGTGAGATTTTTTGTTTTTTTAATTTATTTATTTGGTTGTTGTGCTGGGTCTTAGTTGCGGCAGGCGGGTTCCTCAGTTATGATGTGAGAACTCTTAGTTGTGGCATGCATGTGGGATCTAGTTCCCTGACCAAGGATCGAACCCGGGCCTCCTGCATTGGGAGCGTGGAGTCTTATCCACTGCGCCACCAGGGAAGTCCTACTTAGTGAGATTTTTTTTTTTCTTTCGCGGTACGTGGGCCTCTCACTGTTGTGGCCTCTCCCGTTGCGGAGCACAGGCTCCGGACACGCAGGCTCAGCAGCCATGGCTCACGGGCCCAGCCACTCCGCGGCATGTGGGATCTTCCCGGACCAGGGCACGAACCCGTGTCCCCTGCATTGGCAGGCGGACTCTCAACCACTGCGCCACCAGGGAAGCCCTACTTAGATTTTAAAGAGCAAAAAAGGAAGAGAGGAGCTTGCCTCTCTCTCCTCTGCCTTTGTAACGTAACTCTGCCTGGGCTCTCAGAGACCACCTGATTCATCTGTAGTCCCCCAGCCTGCGGTGAAAAAAAAAGAGGGTTTTTAAATTCAAGCGGGAAAACTTTGAGATCTCTGGTTCTGTTTTTATGTGAAAACTAACTTGTAAATAAGCTGTATTTAATTAACTTAAAGAAAATTGAGTACTTATATACATTCTCAGAAATTTAAAAGAAAACTCACCAGAATATATTTCAGGTTCATGTGATCTGGAAAATATTCAATATCGAATTAATATCTGATATTAGAGCTAGCTTAAGCTTATGGGCTTAATTAATACAGACCTGTCTTTAGAGTCATCAACATTATTTATTTATTTTTGGCTGCATTGGGTCTTCGTTGTTGCCTGCGGGCTTTCTCTAGTTGCGGCGAGGGGGGGCTGTTCGTCATTGCAGTGCATGGGCTTCTCATTGCAGTGGCTTCTCTTGTTGCGGAGCACGGGCGCTAGGCGCGCAGGCTTCAGTAGTTGTGGCTCGTGGGCTCTAGAGTGCAGCCTCAGTAGTTGTGGTGCACGGGCTTAGTTGCTCCGCGGCATGTGGGATCTTCCCGACCAGGGCTCAAACCCGTGTCCCCTGCATTGGCAGGCGGATTCTTAACCACTGGGTCAGCAGGGAAGTCCCAGGAGTCCCATTATGTAGGGTTACTGAAAGTTAATAAATGCATATTGTTTCTGTTATGAAATTTGTCAACAGGGAAAATAATCTCATATGATTAAATTTTTAAGTAAAGGTAATTGAGATAACAGCTTTTTGGTAAACTCTATAGGAATAATTATGTTTTGGAAATGTCCATCTAAATAGTCTCTCCAAATTTTGGTAGCATGAAACTAAATTAAGTTAAATGATAGGAACTCATTGAGTACCCAGGCCATTTCAAATAAGATGAAATATTGGAATACTAATTGCTAAACAGGTCTAAATTTACCTACTTTTGTCTTCTTGTGAGAAACTAAAGCTGTTTGGTGCCGCCTTGAGATGTTCTCTACCAATCTACAGAATGCTAATGTAAAAGACAGTTCATGGTTCCTTAAGGAAAGTAGGATGTTTGTTTTCAGAAAAGAAGGTATGAGGAATGGAAATATATTTCGTTAAAGGAAAAAGGGTGATTTTTGTCCTAGAGCTGGTTATTTTTGAATGGAAAGAATAAGGGACAGGAAAATATGGCTACAGAAAGCTGCAGAAGGTTTGTGGGAAAGGAACATTGAGAAAAGAATTTTGTACATGGTCAGGATTTTCTAAAGTTGGGTTAAATTTAATTAGGTAAATGGATTTTCTTAAGAGTAGGCTGATGCAAGACTGGATTTGGTTTCTCTCTCTCATAAGAGAACAAAGTTTTCCTGGAATTCTGCTTTTGATAACAGATTGTGTGAGTTTCTGTGCCTTTAAGTGATCTGTTTTTATTTATTTTTTAAATAATTTTTTAAAAATTTATTTTTACTTTTGGTTGCCTTGGGTCTTTGTTGCTGTGTGCGGGCTTTTCTCTAGTTGTGGCGAGTGGGGGCTACTCTTCGTTGCAGTTTGCAGGCTTCTCATTGGGTGGCTTCTCTTGTTGCAGAGCACGGGATCTAGGTGCACGGGCTTCAGTAGTTGTGGCACTCGGGCTCAGTAGTTGTGGCTCACAGGCTCTAGAGTGCAGGCTCAGTAGTTGTGACGCATGGGCTTAGTTGCTCCGCGGCATGTGGGATCTTCCCGGACCAGGGCTCGAACCCGTGTCCCCTGCACTGTCAGGCGGATTCTTAACCACTGCGCCACCAGGGAAGTCCCTGTTTTTACTTTTGAAATCTTTTTTTCACCTTAGCTCAAGGAATAATTGTTTCACAGCGACCTACAATTCTATCCGACAAGGTGTTTTAAAACTTCTCAAAATTTTTGACAGACTTCCCAAATATGAAATTCTAATTAAAGTTCTTTTGACCTTCAGCTAACTTTTGGATGCTTCAAACAGCCCCTGGAGCACCCCAAAGAGAGATCCTAAACTAACTGGGTTCATTTTGTATGTTAAATTGCATGGGAAACACTGTCCAAACTTACTGCTGCCTGTGTCAGATAGAATCATCAGGCTCGCCTCAATTTTATCATAGCCACCAAACAGATAGGGGAAAGGGTTTGGGGTTCTTCTGCTGTCTAGTCTCTCACCTTACTCTATGTCCAAAAAATCCCCTGTGGGAATACTCCCAACTCTAGGCCCTCAGGTCCTGACCCCCATGGCATCTTCCATTGTGCCCAACTCCAATTCTTCCAGGAGTTCCTTTCTGCACCTCTAGGACCCCCTTCACTCCAGGTCTTGGCAGCCCATACCTTGTTACAGACTACCTATTGGGCTGGCCAACTCCAAGCAGCCCACATCCTAGTCTTTATAGATGCTCAATTTGAAGGAATATACCCCAACATACGGAACCTTGTTATAGGACATAAGCTTATAGACAACAAATCCCCCTCAAGGGAGAGCCCTGGCAATGCACTGGAACTGGTTCAAATGTCCCTTATTGGGGACCCCTCGCTTGAGGGACTGGTTAGGTGATGGGAGAGTAGAGGACACTCAAAATCCCATTAGGCAAGAGGGATTTCGGAGGACACTCCGACCCCCTTCTGACAAAAGCTTCCTGGTAAAATGTCTCTGGGATGTTGGACTTCATTTCTAAAAGTGCTCTTGGTTGCAGCTTACTCAACATGGGACGATCCTCTTCTAAACCAGAAGAAACATCTTTGGAGTGTATCCTTAAAAATTGGAAAATTTTCGATTGGTTCAAGATGGCAGAGTAGAAAGACATGCTCGCACTCCCTCTTGCGAGAGCACCAGAATCACAACTAACTGCTGAGTGGTCATTGACAGGAAGACACTGGAACTCACCAAGGAGGATACCCCACATCCAGAGAGAAAGGAGAGCCAAAATGAGACGGTAGGAGGGGCGCAATCACAATAGAATCAAATCCCATAACTGCTGGGTGGGTGAGTCACAAACTGGAGAACACTTATACCACAGAAGTCCACCCACTGGAATGAAGGTTCGGAGCCCCACGTCAGGCTTCCCAACCTGGGGGTCCGGCAATGGGAGGAGGAATTCCTAGAGAATCAGACGATGAAGGCCAGTGGGATTTGACTGCAGGACTTTGACAGGACTGGGGGAAACAGAGACTCCACTCTTGGAGGGCACACACAAAGTAGTGTGCGCATTGGGACCCAGGGGAAGGAGCAGTGACCCCATGGGACTGAACCAGACCTACCTGCTGGTATTGGAGGGTCTCCTGCAGAGGTGGGGGGTGGCTGTGTCTCACCGTGGGGACAAGGACACTGGCAGCAGAAGTTCTGGGAAGTACTCCTTGGCGTGAGCCCTCCCAGAGTCCGCCATTAGCCCCAGCAAAGAGCCCAGGTAGGCTCCAGTGTTGGGTCACCTCAGGCCAAACAACCAACAGAGAAGGAACCCAGCTCCACCCATCAGGAGACAAATGGAGTAAAGTTTTACTCAGCTCTGCCCACCAGAGCAACAGCCAGCTCTACCCACCACCAGTCCCTCCCATCAAGAAACTTGCACAAGCCTCTTGTATAGCTTCATCCACCAGAGGGCAGACAGCATAAGCAAGAAGAATTACAGTCCTGCAGCCTGTGGAACAAAAACCACATTCACAGAAAGATACACAAGATGAAAAGGCAGAGGGCTATGTACGAGATGAAGGAACAAGATAAAACCCCAGAAAAACAACTAAATGAATTGGAGATAGGCAACCTTCCAGAAAAAGAATTCAGAATAATGATAGTGGAGATGATCCAGGACCTCGGAAAAAGAATGGAGGCAAAGATCGAGAATATGCAAGAAATGTTTAACAAAGACCTAGAAGAATTAAAGAACAAACAAACAGAGATGAACAATACAATAACTGAAATGAAAAACACACTAGAAGGAATCAATAGCAGAATAACCGAGGCAGAAGAACGGATAAGTGACCTGGAAGACAGAATGGTGGAATTCACTGCTGCGGAACAGAATAAACAAAAAAGAATGAAAAGAACTGAAGACAGCCTAAGAGACCTCTGGGACATTAAACGTAACAACATTCACATTATAGGGGTCCCAGAAGGAGAAGAGAGAGAGAAAGGACCCTAGAAAATATTTGAAGAGATTACAGTCAAAAACTTCCTTAACGTGGGAAAGGAAATATCCACCCACGTCCAGGAAGTGCAGACAGTCCCATACAGGATAAACCCAAGGAGAAACACACTGAGACACATAGTAATCAAACTGGCAAAAATTAAAGACAAAGAAAAATTATTGAAAGCAGCAAGGGAAAAATGACAAATAACATACCAGGGAACTCCCATAAGGTTAACAGATGATTTCTCAGCAGAAACTCTGCAAGCCAGAAGGGAGTGGCATGACATATTTAAAGTGATGAAAGGGAAGAACCTAAAACCAAGATTACTCTGCTCAGCAAGGATCTTATTCAGATTCGATGGAGAAATCAAAAACTTTACAGACAAGCAAAAGCTAAGAAAATTCAGCACCACCAAACCAGCTCTACAACAAATGCTAAAGGAACTTCTCTAAGTGGGAAACACAAGAGAAGAAAAAGACCTACAAAAACAAACCCAAAACAATTAAGAAAATGGTAATAGGAACATATATATTGATAATTACCTTAAACGTGAATGGATTAAATGCTCTACCCAAAAGACACAGGCTTGCTGAATGCATACAAAAACAAGACCCATATATATGCTGTCTACAAGAGACCCACTTCAGATCTAGGGACACATACAGACTGAAAGTGAGGGGATGGGAAAAGATATTCCATGCAAATGGAAATCAAAAGAAAGCTGGAGTAGCAATACTCATATCAGATAAAATAGATTTTAAAATGAAGAATGTTACAAGAGACAGGAAGGACACTACATAATGATCAAGGGATCAATCCAAGAAGAAGATATAACAATTATGAATATATGTGCACCCAACATAGGAGCACCTCAATACATAAGGCAGCTGCTAACAGCTCTAAAAGAGGAAATTGACAGTAACACAATAATAGTGGGGGACTTTAACACCTCACTTATACCAATGGACAGATCATCCAGACGGAAAATTAATAAGGAAACACAAGCTTTAAATGACACAATAGACCAGATAGATTTAATTGATATTTATAGGACATTCCATCCAAAAACAGCAGATTACACTTTCTTCTCAAGTGCACATGGAACATTCTCCAGGATAGATCACATCTTGGGTCACAAATCAAGCCTCAGTAAATTTAAGAAAATTGAAATCATATCAAGCATCTTTTCTGACCACAATGCTATGAGACTAGATATCAATTACAGGGAAAAAAACGTAAAAAACACAAACACATGGAGGCTAAGCAATACGTTACTAAATAACCAAGAGCTCACTGAAGAAACCAAAGAGGAAATCAAAAAATACCTAGAGACAAATAACAATGAAAACACGACAATCCAAAACCTATGGGATGCAGCAAAAGCAGTTCTAAGGTAGGATAGCAATACTATCCTACCTCAAGAAACAACAAATACCTCAAATAAACAATCTAACCTTACACCTAAAGGAACTAGAGAAAGAAGAACAAACAAAACCCCAAGTTAGCAGAAGGAAGGAAATCATAAAGATCAGAGCAGAAATAAATGAAATAGAGACAAAGAAAACAATAGCAGAGATCAATAAAACTAAAAGCTGGTCCTTTGAGAAGATAAACAAAATTGATAAACCATTAGCCAGACTCATCAAGAAAAAGAGAGAGAGGACTCAAATCAATAAAATTAGAAATGAAAAAGGAGAAGTTACAAAAGACACCGCAGAAATACAAAGCATCCTAAGAGACTACTACAAGCAACTCTGTGCCAATAAAATGGACAACCTGGAAGAAATGGACAAATTCTTAGAAAGGTATAACCTTCCAAGACTGAACCAGGAAGAAATAGAAAATATGAACATACCAATCACAAGTAATGAAATTGAAACTGTGATTAAAAATCTTCCAACAAACAAAAGTCCAGAACCAGATGGCTTCACAGGTGAATTCTATCAAACATTTACAGAAGAGCTAACACCCATCCTTCTCAAACTCTTTCAAAAAATTGCAGAGGAAGGAAAATTCCCAAAGTCATTCTATGAGGCCACCATCACCCTGATACCAAAACCAGACAAAAATACTATAAAAAAAGAAAACAAAAGATTAATATCACTGATGAATACAGATGCAAAAATCCTCAACAAAATACTAGCAAACAGAATCCAACAACATATTAAAAGGATCATACACCATGATCAAGTGGGATTTATCCCAGGGATGCAAGGATTCTTCAATATACGCAAATCAATCAGTGTGATACACCATATTAACAAATTGAAGAATAAAAACCATATGATCATCTCAATAGATGCAGAAAAAGCTTTTGACAAAATTCAACACCATTTATGATAAAAACTCTCCAGAAAGTGGGCATAGAGGGAACCTACCTCAACATAATAAAGGCTGTATACGACAAGCCCACAGCAAACACCATTCTCAATGGTGAAAAACTGAAAGCATTTCCTCTAAGATCAGCAACAAGACAAGGTTGCCCACTCTCGCCACTATTATTCAACATAGTTTTGGAAGTCCTAGCCACAGCAATCAGAGAAGAAAAAGAAATAAAAGGAATACAAATTGGAGAAGAAGAAGTAAAACTGTCACTGTTTGCAGATGACATGATACTATACAGAGAGAATCCTAAAGATGCCACCAGAAAACTACTATAGCTAATGAATAAAACTGGTAAAGTTGCAGGATACAAAATTAATGGACAGAAATCTCTTGCATTCCTGTACACTAATGATGAAAAATCTGAAAGAGAAATTAAGGAAACACTCCCATTTACCATTGCAACAGAAAGAAGAAACTACCTAGGAATAAACCTACCTAGGGACAAAAGACCTGTATGCAGAAAACTATAAGACACTGATGAAAGAAATTAAAGATGATACAAACAGATGGAGAGATATACCATGTTCTTGGATCGGAAGAATCAATATTGTGAAAATGACTACACTACCCAAAGCAATCTACAGATTCAATGCAATCCCTATCAAATTACCAATGGCATTTTTCACAGAGCTAGAACAAAAAATCTTAAAATTTGTATGGAGACACAAAAGACCCCAAATAGCCAAAGCAGACTTGAGGGAAAAAAACGGAGCTGGAGGAATCAGGCTCCCTGACTTCAGACTGTACTACAAAGCTACAGTAATCAAGACAATATGGTACTGGCACAAAAGCAGAAATATAGATCAATGAAACAGGATAGAAAGTCCAGAGATAAACCCACACGCCTATGGTGAACTGATCTATGACAAAGGAGGCAAGGATATACAATGGAGAAAAGACAGTCTCTTCAATAAGTGGTGCTGGGTAAACTGGACAGCTACATGTAAAAGAGTGAAATTAGAACACTCCCTAACACCATACACAAAAATAAACTCAAAATGGATTAGAGACATAAATGTAAGACCAGACACTATAAAACTCTTAGAGGAAAACATAGGAAGAACACACTTTGACATAAATCACAGCAAGATCTTTTTTCATCCATCTCCTAGAGTAATGGAAATAAAAACAAAAATAAACAAATGGGACCTAATGAAACTTAAAAGCTTTTGCACAGCAAAGGAAACTACAAACAAGACAAAAAGACAACCTCAGAATGGGAGAAAATATTTGCAAACGAATCAACGGACAAAGGATTAATCTCCAAAATATATAAACAGCTCATGCAGCTCAATATTAAAAAAAAAACGCCCCAATCCAAAAATGCGCAGAAGACCTAAATAGACATTTCTCCAAAGAAGACATACAGATGGCCAAGAAGCACATGAAAAGCTGCTCAACATCACTAATTATTAGAGAAATGCAAATTAAAACTACAGTGAGGTATCACCTCACACCTGTCAGAATGGCCATCATCAGAAAATCTACAAACAACAAATGCTGGAGAGGGTGTGGAGAAAAGGGAACCCTCTTGCACTGTTGGTGGGAATGTAAATTGATACAGCCACTATGGAGAACAGTATGGAGGTTCCTTAAAAAACTAAAAATAGAATTGCCATATGACTCAGCAATCCCACTACTGGGCATATACCCAGAGAAAACCATAATTCAAAAAGACACATGCAGGGCTTCCCTGGTGGCACAGTGGTTAAGAATCCGCCTGCCAATGCAGGGGACATGGGTTTGAGCCCTGGCCCGGGATGATCCCACATGCCACGGAGCAACTAAGCCTGTGCGCCACAACTACTGAGCCTGAGCTCTAGAGCCCACGAGCCACAACTACTGAGCCCACGTGCCACAACTACTGAAGCCTGTGCACCTAGAGCCCGTGCTCCACAACAAGAGAAGCCATGGCAATGAGAAGCCTGCACACTGCAACGAAGAGTAGCCCCTGCTCACCGCAACTAGAGAAAGCCCATGCACAGCAACGAAGACCCAACACAGCCAAAAATAAATAAATAAATAAATTTATTAAAAAAAAAAAAAAAAAGACACATGCACCCCACTGTTCATTGCAGCACTATTTACAATAGCCAGGACATGGAAGCAACCTAAATGCCCATCGACAGATGAATGGATAAATAAGATGTGGTAAATATATACAATGGAATATTACTCAGCCATAAAAAGGAACGAAATTGGGTCATTTGTAGAGACGTGGATTGATCTAGAGACTGTCATACAGAGTGAAGTAAGTCAGAAAGAGAAAAACAAATATCATATATTAACACGTATATGTGGAACCTAGAAAAATGGTACAGATGAACCAGTTTGCAGGGCAGAAATTGAGACAGAGATGTAGAGGACTAACATATGGACACCATGGGGGAAAGTGGCGGGGAGGGGGTGTGATGGGATAAACTGGGAGATTGGGATTGACATGTATACACTAATATGTATAAAATGGATAACTAATAAGGACCTGCTGTATAAAAAAATTAATTTAATTTAATTTTTAAAAAATACACCAAAAAAAAATTGGAAAATTTTCAAAATTGACGGGATGAAAAGGGAAAAACAAACTCTACTGTAACATTACCTGGCCCTTATATAAGCTGGGGAATGGAGAAAAATGGCCTGAAAATGGGTCTTTAAATTATAATACCGTCTTGCAATTGGATCTTTACTGTCACAAGATGGGAAGATGGACTGGGGTTCCCTGCGTTCAAGCGTTCATGATCCTTTACCCAGCTCTATGCAGCTCCTGTAATCAAAAGCCTGGGGAATCAGAAAACACTCCTGATGTTTTAGATGACTCCATTCTAACCTTCTGCAACTCTCAGGGGGGAAATCAAGCCCCACCTACTTCCCCGGAGCCACCTACTTCTCTGGATCCCTCTGACCAATCCCAAACTCCGCCTCGCTATGTCCCTTTACATCTTCCATTGCCCCAGGAGGGAGAGACTAGTCCCTCCAGGGTAACCTGTAGTGGAACTTCCTGTCACTCCGAATCAGGTTCAAAGTTAGCCCCTACCTCTGCCCCACAAGGCCTTTACCCCCTTCAGGACAGAGGGATTACTAGAGTGCATGTCCCCTTCTCAGTGGGAGACTTAGGAATCTGTAAGGAGATGTTTGGCAGGTTCTCAGAGAACCCTGACAATTTTAGGGATGAATTTATCAGGTTGGGGTTGACATTCTCTCTCACCTGGCAGGACATCATAGTTATTCTGGCCCACTGTCACACCCCAGATGAAAAGGAGTGTGTATACTGAGGAAGGCCAGGGAACATGGAGATGGCCTACTGGCAACCAATCTACACCACCATATTTATCAGGCAGGTGAGAACGCAATCCCAGAACACGATCCCCACTGGGACAATGAAGATCATCAAGGCCAGGGTAGGACGAGACATTATATCACTTGCCTATGAGAAGGAATGAAAAGGTGTAGGGTGAAGCCTGTAAATTACGATAAGGTCCGAGAGGTTACACAGGAAAAAGATGAAAACCTGGCAGTCTTCCTGAGCTGGGTGACAGATGCATTCAGGAAGAACACCAATACAGACCCTGAGTCCTCAGAAGGAAGGACATTCTTGGCCATGCGTTTTATCACCCAGGCTACTCCTGATATCCAGAGAAAATTACAAAAGCTTGAGGCTGGGCCCCAAACCCTGTTGTCAACCTTGGTAGAGGAGGCCTTCAAGGTCTAGAACAACCGAGACCTAACGGAGGAGGTCAATAAGGATAAGAGGCTAACAAAGAAAATGCAGCTTTAGGCTGCTCTGATCCACGCACCACCTCGAGGGGACCCTGAAGGGCCGAGAAGGCTGGACAGACCACCAAGAAGCTGCCTGGGCCCGAACCAGTGTGCCTTTTGTCAGAAAGGGGGTCACTGGGAGGGGGAATGTCCTGAGCGCCCTCTAGTGGGATGCCCGAGGGGCAACTCTGACTGGCCCCAGCTCCTTGTGAATCTCTCTGATGAGAGATTCCCACACACCGACTGAGCACCTGCCCGGCTCCAGATCCCACTCGATCGATCCTCATTACTCCAGCGGAGCCTCAGGTGACCCTTGATGTGGCAGGTAGAAGAACTAAATTTCTTGTAGACGCTGGAGCCGCCTGCTCTGCTCTGACTTGGCCAGCTGTCCCCCTCTCCAACCGAGTGTACTGGGATGGGAGTTGATGGACAGCCAAAAGTAAGGCGATTTACATCTCCCCTTGCCTGCAGAATCGGGTCCATTAATATTACTTACTCCTTTTTGTATATGCCAGAATGCCCTGTCCCTCTCCTCGGGAAAGATGTGCTAAATAAGTTAGGAGCTAGTATATTCTTAGGACAGGGTGAAGTCCAACGAGGTAGAGAATTCAAACAGAGAATGCCATCTATTAGTAGCCCCAGATGACCCACCTGCTGGTCATTATAATTCTCCTCAAAACATCCCCCAAGGTGTTAGAGAATGAGTAGATCCTGAAGTTTGGAATACATTGGTGCCAGAAAAGGCAAAACGCGTTCCCCCAATAAAAAAAAAGTTTAAGGCCTGGGGAAAAATACTCCTGGAAAAGGCAATATCCTTTAAAGCCTGAAGCCCTGAGGGGAGCCCAACTGCTGCTCAGCAAATTCCTAAAACACTGACACATTAGGCCCTACCAATCCCCTTGCAATACCGCCATCCTCCCCACTCAGAAGCCTAACGGGGACTATCTGTTTGTGCAAGACTTACGAGCTTACGAGCAGTGAATGAGGCAGCCATCCCTATTCACCCACTGGTGCCAAACCCATACACCCTCACCCATGTGCCGGGGAGCGCTCAGTATTTCTGTTTCGGACCTCACAGATGCGTTTTTCTGTATTCCCCTACATCCTTTTTGCCTTTGCGTTGGATGGATGCTGACACCCTGGAGGCTACCCAGTATACCTGGACAGTGCTTCCTCAGGGTTTTCAGGACAGCCCCCATCTTCTGGGAAACATGTTAACAAGAGAACTGAGGAAACTGGGCCTTGAGAAGGGAACTCTGCTGCAATATGTGGATGTGATTTATTGGTAAGTAGTGAGACCAAACAAGATTCAGATCAAAATACTGTTAGGGTCCCAAATTTTCTGGCAAAAAGGGGATGTAAAGTCTCTTCAACCAGGGCTCAGATCTCACAGCAACAGATTCAATATTTAGGATTTCTTTTGAGCCCAGGGGCATGAGCCCTGGCCATAGATCGAAAAACAGCAATTAGTGCATTACCATCTCCAACCACAGAGGCAACTCCGAGGCTTTCTCAGGATGGCTGAGTTCTGTTGTATCTGGATTCCAAATTATGGCCTTATAGCCAAACCTCTATATGAGGCTCTAAAGGGAGAAGAAAGGGAACCCCTTCAATGGAATAAGGACTACCAACAGGACTTTGAGACTCGAAAGTCTGAGTTGAGCAGAGCACCAGCATTGGGGCTTCCAAATCTACACAAGCCCTTCACCCTATACGTTCACAAGAGGTCAGGGACAGCACTAGGAGTCCTGACCCAAAAGCTGGGACTGGATCAGAGACCAGTGGCTTACTTTTCAAAACAACTGGATTCAGTGGCCCTGGGATGGCCAAGCTGCCTGTGGGCAGTAGCAGCCACAGCCCTGTGGGTTAATGAGGCTTCCAAACTTATCCTGGGACAACACTTAGATGTGTTAACCGCTCATGAGGTACAATCTGTGCTGAAAGTCAAGGGACATCATTGGTTGACTGGCGGAAGGTTAACAAGATATCAGGCCCTCCTAATGGGTACCCCTGACATTCCCTTAAAGGTATGCCAAACCCTGAAGAACCCAGCAACTCTGTTTCCAGTGGTCGAGAGTGGAGACTCAGTGCATCTGTGTATTGAGACCATAGAACAAACTTACTCCAGCACGTCTGATCTTCTAGATGAGCCTGTTGACAGCCCTGAGGTCGAATGGTTTACTGATGGGAGCAGTTTTGTAGAAATGGAAACCTGAAAGGCGGGGTATGCCATAGTTAGTCTAGATGAAGTTATAGAAGCCAAGGCCCTGCCACCCCAGACGTCAGCCCAGAAGGTTGAACTAATTGCATTAATGAGAGCTTTGCAATTAGGGAAGGATAAGAAATTAAATATTTTTACTGACTCTAATTATGGGTTCCATGTGCTACAGGCTCATGCTGCCATTTGGAAAGAAAGGGGAATGTTAACCCCTAGAAATTCCCCCATAAAACATAAAGATTTGATTCTGGCTCTTTTAGAAGCAGTGCAGCTCCCGACCCAGGTAGCAGTAGCCCACTGTAGGGTCCATCAGAGGGGTGGATTTTCTGTGAGCCAAGGGAAGAGCAAAGCTGATCAAATTGCAAAACAGGCAGCTTGATTTCAGGAACCTGAACAAATTATGGCCCCCTGAACTCCCTAGCCTTCCCCAGTATTCCCCACAGGAACAAGAAAATGCTGAGAAATGGGACTATGAGAAAGGAAGCACTGGCTGGTATAAAAAGGAGGATAAAGTTCGAATCCTACTGGCCCGACAGTGGAAACTCACTAAGAGTTTACATGATGCCACCTACTATGGGAGGGATGTACTATGGGACTTGATGCAAAAGGCTTTTTCAGGGAAGGGGCTTAAAAGAACAGTAAAACAAGTAACACTTGCCTGTGATTTATGTGCCTGTAATAACCCACAGACCCATCCAATCCCCCCTTCGTTACTCAGGCCAATTCAATGCCGAGGGACATAGCCGGGGGAAGACTGGCAGTTAGATTTCACCCAATGTCCCCACGATGAGGATATAAATATCTTCTGGTGTTTGTTGATACTTTCACAGGATGGGTTGAAGCCTTCCCCTACCCGATCTGAAAAGGTTATGGAAGTCTCTATGTCCCTTTTAAAAGAAATAATTCCTTGGTTTGGACTTCCAAAGTCCCTGCAGAGTGATAACAGCCCCTTTATAACCATAATCACACAGGGGTTCACAGTGGCCCTAGGGATAGATTACAAGCTACACACCTCTTGGCACCCCCAGTGCCAAGGAAAGGTAGAGAAAGGGAAGGTAGAGAAAATGAACCACACTTTAAAGAAAACCTTAGCAAAGCTCTGCCAAGACACTCATGAACCCTGGACCAGCTTGCTTCCTACTGCACCCCTCAGGGTCCGTGTAGCCCCCAGGAGTGGTCTGAGGCTTAAGCCATTTGAAACGACCTATGGGGGGCCTATTCTTACTACTGACATTGTACTGGGTGAGGAAGTAAACCAGGCCCTGAGATATACTATTAACCTAGGACAAGTTCAGAAGGCAATCCAGGACTGTGACCACAAAGCACGGCCAGCTCCCACTAAAAATACAGAGGAAGGAGCAGTTCCTTCACAAATAAACCCCAGGGACCAAGTGCGTAAAACCTGGAAAGTTGGATCCCCGAAGACCAACTATTGCCAAAATGGAAGGTCCCCTGTAAAGTAACTTTAGGCACTCCCACTGCTGTCAAACTCAAAGGATATCTAGTTGGGTACATTTGTCCACACTAAAGCTTTTACCTCCAGAAGCCCCTCAGGTCACAACAGAAGAACAATACACCTGTGAGCCAGTGGAAGATCTGAGGTATCTATTCAAAAGTCAGGCACCATTGACAGCTAGTCTGTGTGATAACTAATACTTTCGGCTGCACCTGGATCAATGCGACAGGACAGGTAGAAGTTAATATTAAGGAAATATATGCCCGAGCAAAGTGGCTTCACAATTTTGGCAGGGGTGATACCGCCTCAGCTGTCTGGTCAACAGTTAAGGAAGCCCTCCCAAAGTTAACCTGGTTCCTTCCCTTTCTAGGCCCTTTAATGGCTATTGTTGTTCTTGCCCTTTTTAGCCCTTGTTTGTTTAATCTTCTGGTTAAGGTTGTGTCTTTCAGGCTCCAACAGTCTGAAGTAAGGCTCATGACGGCTCAAGGCATTCAACCCATTCCAGCGGAGAGTGGCCCAGGTCCCTACAAGTCCTTGAAACAATCAGCGAGGGACTTCTACACCTCTAGGGTAGGCTAGGGTCTGCAGCCCATCCAGGAGGAAGAGTTTCAGAAGAAGAGACCTTCAGCCCCTTACCCCTTAAGAAAAAAGGTGTAGAGTCTCTTGGGGGAAATGAGACAGGCTGGGACCCGGGACCCTTTGCTGCAGTGCCACAGTGCTGCAGTGCTTGCACCTGGTCAAACATCACCTTGAGCAACAAAATACAAAGAAACTATAAGGGACTAAAAATAACTGTGTGCATGTGCAGTTGGGGCAAATTCTGGACAACAAGATACAAAGAGACCAAAAAGCCCAACTGGCTCTCCTAAAGAGCCAGGGGCAAAGGCAGGGTACTGCGCGTGCCCCCAGCACACAGCACCACCTAAGGGGCGGGCACACCATCTAAGCCACCCCACCGGCCTGAACCCTGGACACACCCCTACCCTCACCCCATATAAGGAATCAGCTCACACCACCTTGAGGGAGGGAGCTAGCAAGGGAAACTGTTACTTGTTCTTGCTCCCCTCTGCTACAGCAGAGGCCCCAATAAAGCCTTACTTGAATTTCTTGTCTGTCCTCTAATCAATTTCTATTGATTAAGGAGGACAAGAACCCTGGTCTGTAACATATGTATAACTGAGTCACTTTGCTGTACATAAGAAATTAACACAACATTTTAAATCAACTATGCTTCAATAAAATTTTTTAAAAAAAGAATTACCCCTAGGCACTCAGTGAACATTGAAGAATCTTGTAATAGCATGGAAGATCCAGATCATGGATATGAGTCTGACTGCAATTTAGTGATGACGTACTCGTCATTCCACTTCCTTTCGCCCTCATGTGGAAAAAGGAGCTGGGATTGCAGCAAGCAGCATGAAGCAGAAGGGAGAGAAGGTGGGGGAAAGTGACAACTTATCTCTCCGTACTTATGCAGACCTATGTGGAAGATACAGAGACTTGTACTCACGTTATTCATGCAGCTGCTGCCTCTGGGCCCTCCCAGCCCATGCATGGTCTCTCCTGCTGCCCTTGACTTCCATGTCTCCTTCCCCTGAAGCCCGGTCACTGTCTCAGCTGCTCCCTCATAGTTGGTTATTTTTTATTTGTAGCAGTGGGCATGTATGGGGAGGGGAGGATGTTTTTCCCAACCTCAGATACTGAGGTAGGAGATAGATGGGCCCCTGGGCTGGACAGCTGGTGTTTGTCAAGTGGAGTAAAATGGAAGCTTTGTTCTCACCCAGACACTCCAAGGACAAAGCTAGTGGCAGAAGCTGAGCTCTGTTGAAGTAAAGAGATAAGATGACCGCTCCTGAGGTCAAGGAAAACTTCCCTGTCTGCACATGCACAGGAAGGCTCCTTGGTGGTCAAAAAGGGAGGGGGCGCCACCCCATAATAAGTGTGGACATACCCCCACAGGCCTCTGCAATGGAATCCATCTTAGCAAAAAGTTGTGCACGCAAGTTGGGAAGGGTCCTAGGACCAGTCAGGTGTGAAAAAGGAAATAAGATAATTGGCCAAAGGTAAACAAACACTCAGAAGAACTGCCCTATTTAAGTGATTTGAATCACCTCTTTACTGCGCTCCTCCTCATTAGGAAGGACGCCCATACCCTTTCTCTTCAGGTGTGTATTTCTGCCTGCTTCTTAAATGAACAAACTGTTTCTCTGTGTGCTCTCCCACTTGTGCTGTGTCTCTAATAATAAACTTTGTACCTGTTCTTACAGTTTGTGCCTCGCTGAAACATTCTTGCTTTCAATGGGGTAAGAGCCAGGGGAACTTTGCTTGTAGCGTCTAGCCTCTGGTGGGCTACTGGCTAGGATTCCTGGTTTTCATCCAGGCTACCCAGGTTCAATTCCTGGGCAGGGAACTAAGATCTCTCTTCAGCACCACTCACTGCTGTCTCTCCGAGATCAGTACCAACTGTCTTCACATTGTTAACTCCACATCCTCTTCTCTAATAAAACAAGCCAGTCAGGCATGGTTAAAAAAAAAGAGAGAGAGAAAAGAAAAAAGAAACACCTCCAGAGATTCCAGATATTGGAATCAACAGACACAGACTAAAAAATAACCATGCTTACTATGTTCAAGGAGATAAAAGACTGAGAAAACTTCAAAAACTACAAAACTACAAAAGAAAATGGCACACCAGATTGGAAAAAAATTTGAAGTAGAAAAGCACAATAATTAATAACCCCATAGATGGTTTTCATAGTCAAGTAGACAAAAATGAAGAGAGAATTAGTGAGCTGGTAGATAGGTCAGAAGAAAATACTCGAATTAAACATGAAGAGACAAAAGAATAAAATATGCAGAAGGGAGAGTAGCAGATACAGAGGATACACTGAGTAGATCAAATATGCCTTCAGTTGGAGTCAAAGAAGGGAAAGAGGTAATGAGGTTGAAGCAATATTTTAAAAATAATGACTGAGAATGTTTTTCAAATAATGAAGTCGTACAAATTCCAAGCAGGATAAATAAAATTAATTATACACCTAGCTAAATTATGGTAAAACATCAGAAAATCAAAGACACATTTTTTTAAATCTTAGAAGAATTTGAGGGAAAAAGTCAGCTTGCCTTCAAAGGAGCAAGAATGAGGTTGAAAGCTGACTTCTCAACAGAAACAGCAGGAACCAGAAGACCATAGAATGACACCTTCAATGGGCTAAAAGAAAATGACTGCAGCTTCACATTCAAGACATAGCAAAAATATATGTCAGAAAAGGAGGCAAGATGAAGATACTTGCAGACATATAAAAACTGAGATAATGTGTCACTAGCAGACCTAAGAGGTACTTTCAGGCAGAAGGAAACCTATCCAAGTTGAAGGTCAGGTATGGAATAGGAAATAAAGAGATAGATAGACAGATGTAAAGATTTATTTATAAATTCACACACATGTGCATCTAAATGAATATTTTTACCCCATTTTAATGAAAATTTTCTATCTATATAGAAGAAAATATAATAACCCCATTATTCATCTTCAATAATTATTGACATATAGACATTCCTGCTTCCTCTATACTCTCCACACTCTTTTTACACTGGATTATTTTAATCAAACCCTAAACTTCATATAACATCACCTATAGATAATTCAGTTTGTATATCTTCAAGATAGGATTTTTTTTTAACAAAAGCCTGGGACTATTATGAGACCTGAAAAGTAAAGTGAATAATAATTCCTTAAAATCATCAAATGTCCAGTCAGTCCACCATTCAAAGTCCAATTTTTGTCTTTTTTTTCAGATGGATGTTCAAATGAAGAGTCTTAAAATACCATTTTATTATATTTGACTAATGTGTTTCTTGTGTCTGTTTTTCAAAAATTAATTTAAAAATTTTAAAAAACCCTCTTTTTGTTTTAAAATTTTCAAATATGAACAAAAGGAAGGAAATAGTATAATGGACCTAGTGGGAGCTAGGATGGGTAAAAGGACCCTGACCTCCGAATGTTGGAGATTATTTTTTTTCTTTTGGCCATGCCATGCAGCTTACTTCCCTGACCAGGGACTTAACCTGGGCCCTTGGCAGTGAAATCACAGAGTCCTAACCACTGGACCACCAGGGAATTCCTGGAGATCTTTTATGATTGCTGATTGCTGCTTCTGACCACAGAGGTGCAGAAAGAGAAGTGGGTAGCCATTGTTGTTGCACCTCCCCCCATTGTTGCAACCCCACCCCATCTGATGAAGTGACTTCCAAGAGATACAGAAGGCTAGCACCATTTTCACTCTCTTCATTTTTCATTTTTCCCCTTTTAGGAGCCAGACATTCAAAAACAACTAGAAAACTAGGCTGCTCAAAAACAACTGCATATACGGGGAAAATTAGAAAGTTACTATGTATGCCCAAGGAAAGGCTCAGAAAAGACCTAAGAAGACATTAAATGTATACCTCAGGCTGATCCTCAGCACAGAGACAGACTACATCAATTTTTTAAAAAACCATACACACAATAAAGAAAATCAAAAACAAAAAACAGCCCTGAGGAAGGGAAAGAATCCGATTTCCAGAGTTACCACATTATTAGATTCAAATGTCCAGTGTTCAACAACAAAAAAATTGCAATGCATAAAAAGAAACTGGAAAGTATGACCCATTCAAAGGAGAAAAAAGAACTCAACAGAAACTATCTCTAAGAAAGACATAATGGCAAATATACTAGACAAAGACTTTAAAACAACTGTCTTAAAGATGCTCAAAGAACAAAGGAAGATGGGAGAAAGTCAAGAAAATGATGTGTGAATAAAATGGAAATATCCATAAAGAGATAGAAAACCTAAAAAGGAGCCAAGAAGAAATTCTGGAGCTGTAAGTAAAAAAACCGAAATGAAAAATTCACTACAGCGATTCAAAGGCAGATTTGAACAGGCAGAAGAAAAAACTTGTGAACTTGAAGATAGGACAAAGGAAATTATCAAGGCTGAGGAACAGAAAGAAAAAAATATGAAGAAAAGTGAACATAGCCCAAAGGACCCATGAGATACCATCAAGTGGATATCATATATATTGTGGGAGTCACAGAAGAAGAAGAGGGAGGCAAAACAGCCAAGAGAATATTTGGAGAAATAATGACTGAAAGCTTCACAAATTTGATGAAAGACATGAATATAAGTGTCCACGAAGCTCAATGAACTCCAAGTAAGATGAACTCAAAGAAGACCCACATGGAGACACATTATAACCAAATTTCAAAAGACAAAGTGAATCCTGAAAACTGCAAAAGAGATGCAAATAAATACATGGGATTCTCAAAAAGATTCTCATCAGAAAAATTGGAGCCAATGGGCTTCCCTGGTGGCACAGTTGTTAAGAATCCGCCTGGCAATGCAGGGGACACGGGTTGGAGCCCTGGTCTGGGAAGATCCCACATGCCACGGAGCAACTAAGCCCCGTGTGCCATAACTACTGAGCCTGTGCTTTAGAGCCTGTGAGCCACAACTACTGAGCTGCGTGCTGCAGCTAATGAGGCCTACCTGTCTAGAGCCTGTGCTCCACACAAGAGAAGCCACCACAATGAGAAGCCTGAGCATTGCAACAAAGAGTAGCTCCTGCTCGCCGCAACTAGAGAAAGCGCACGTGCAGCAACAAAGACCCAACGTAGCCAAAAATTAAAAAATAAAATAAAGTAATTAAATAATTTTTTAAAAAAAAGAAGAATTGGAGCCAAAGAAGACAGTCGGCCAATATACTCAAAGTGCTAAAAGAAAAAAAAAAAGAACTGTCGATGAAGAATCCTATATCCACAAAAATGGTCCTTCAAAAGGGAGGGAGAGGGAGTTCCCTGGTGGTCTAGTGGTTAGGATTCTGGGCTTTCACTACCGTGGCCCAGGTTCAATTCCTGGTTGGGGAACTGAGATCCTGCAAGCTGTGCAGCACAGCAGAAAAAAGAGAGGAAAAAAAAAAAGGGAGGGACAAATCATGACAATCCCAGATAAACAAAAGCTGAGGGAGTTTGTGACTGCTAGACCTGGCTTGCTCAAGAAATGCTCAAGAGAGTCCTGCAAAGTGAAATGAAAAGACACTAGACAGTAACTCAAAGCCATATGGATAAATAAAGATCACAATATAAGTAAATATATAGGCAATTATAAAACCTAGTATTATTGTAACAGTGGTTTGCAACTGCACTTCTTGTTTTGTACAAGATTTAAGAGACTAATGTATTTAAAAGAATTATTAGCTTTTTGTTTTGGGGCACACAATGTACACAGATGTCATTTTGTGACAACAACCAAAAGAGGTAGGGACAGAGCTGTAAAAGAAAAGAGATTTTGGGCTTCCCTGGTGGCGCAGTGGTTAAGAATCCACCTGCCAATGCAGGGGACACGGGTTCAAGCCCTGGTCTGGGAAGATCCCACACGCTGCAGAGCAACTAAGTCCATGCACCACGACTACTGAGCCTGCACTCTAGAGGCCATGCTCGGCAACAAGAGAAGCCACTGCAGTGAGAAGCCTGCATACCACAAGAAAGAGTAGCCACAACTAGAGAAAGCCCACACACAGCAACGAAGACCCAGCACAGCCAAAAATAAATAAAATAATTTTTTTAAAAAATAGAGATTTTGCATGTTATTGAGGTTAACCTTGTACAAATTCAAGTTACAGTGTTATAACTTTATGATGTTAAATATAATCCCCATGGTAGTCACAAAGAAAATAGCTAAAGTATATACACAAAAGGAAATGAGAAAGGAATTTAAACATTTCGCTCCAAAATTTGACTAAAGAACAAAAGACAGGAATTCAGGAAATGAGGGACAAAAAGGCTTAGGGCATATAGAAAACAAATAACACAATAACAGAAGTAAGTCCCTCCTTATCAGTAATTACTTTAAATGTAAGTAGATTAAATTCTCCAGTGAAAAGACAGATTGGAAGATTGGGAAAAAAACACACGGCCCAATTATACAAGGGACTCACTTGAAATTCAAAGACACAAACAGGTTGAAAGTAAAAAGATGGAAAAAGATATTCTGTGCAAATAGTAAACAAAAGAGAGCAGGACTGGCTATACAAATATCAGACAAAATAGACTTTAAATAAAACAAGTTTACAAGAAGCAAAGAAGGACATTATATGTTAATAAAACATTCAATACAGCGAAAAGATATAAAAATTATAAAAATTTATGGGACTTCCCTGGTGGTCCAGGGATTAAGAATCTGCCTTCCAATGCAAGGGACACGGGTTCAATCTCTGGTCAGGGAACTAAGATCCCACATGCCGTGGGGCAACTAAGTCCATGCACTGCAACTACTGAGCCCATGCATCACAACTAGAGAGCCCACGTGCTGCAACTACTGAGCCTGCGTGCTCTAGAGCCTGTGAGCCACAACTAGAGAGACGCCTGTGCACCACAATGAAGAGCCCACGTGCCACAACTAAGACCCAATGCAGCCAAAAATAAATAAATAAATATTTAAAAAAATATAAAACAAGAAAAATGGACTTCCCTGGCAATCCAGTGTTAAGACTCCAAGCTTCCACTGGAACTAAGATCCCACATGCCATGCAGCCAGAAAACAAAAAACAAAAACAAACAAACAAGAAAGATCTCAAATCAATAACCTAACTTTACAACGTAAGAAACTAGAAAAAGAACAAACTAAATAGAAGGAAGGAAAGGAAGGAAAAGAAAAGGAAAGAAAAGAAAAATAAAGATGGAGCAGAAATAACTGAAATACACTAGTTCCAGGTCTGGAGTTTTGCCCAAGATCACAGAATTCAGTGGGTGATATAATTAGGACCAGAATCTAATTTCAACTAGATTTTTTTCTAGGGAAAAATATATTTTTTAACTTTTTATTTTATATTGGAGTATAGTTGATTAACAATGTTTTGATAGTTTCAGGTGTACAGCAAAGTGATTCAGTTATACATATACTTGCGTCTATTCTTTTTCAAATTCTTTTCCCATGTAGGTTGCTACGTAATATTGAGCAGAGCTCCCTGTGCTATACAGTAGGTCTTTGTTGGTTATCCATTTTAAATATAGCAGCGTGTACGTGTCAATCCCAAACTCCCTAACTATCCCTTCCCCTGACCCTTCCCTGCTGTTAAAATAACTGAAATACAGATTAGAAAAACAATAGAGAAAAATCGATGAAACCAAAAAGTTGATTCCTCAAAATAATCAACAAAATTGACAAACCTTTAGCTAGTGGACTAAGAAAAAAAGACTCAAATTACTAAAATTGGAAATGAAAGTGGTGACATTACTAATTCTGCAGAAATAAAAAAGATTATAAAGCTATTATGAAAAATTGTATGCCAAAAAATTGGATAACCTAGATGAAATGGAAAATTTCCTAGAAACACAAAACCTACCAAGATTAAATCATTAAGAAATAGAAAATCTGAACAGACCTACAACTAGTAAGGGGATTGAATCAGGAATCAAAAATCTACCAACAAAGAAAAGCCTTGGACCTGATGGATTCACTGGTGAATGCTCCCAAACATGTAAAGAAGAACTAATGCCAATCTTTCTCAAACTTTTCCAAAAGATTGAACAGGAGGGATACTTCCTAACTCATTCTGAGGCCAGCATTACCCTGATACAAAAGACACTATAAAAAACCACAGACCCAGAAGTGGAATTGCTTGTGAACACTGATGCAAAAATCCTCAACAAGGGGCTTCCCTGGTGGCGCAGTGGATAAGAATCCGCCTGCCAATGCAGGGGACACGGGTTTGAGTCCTGGTCCAGGAAGATTCCACATGCCGTGAAGCAACTAAGCCCATGCACCACAACTACTGAGCCTGTGCTCTAGAGCCTGCGAGCCACAACTACTAAAGCCTGTGAGCCACAACTACTGAAGCCTGTGCGCCTAGAGCCTGTGCTCTGCAACAAAAGAAGCCACCGCAATGAGAAGCCCACACACCATAACGAAGAGTGGCAAGCCCGTGCGCAGCAACTAAGACCCAGCGCATCCAAAAATAAGAAATAAAATAAACAAATTTATTTAAAAAAATCCTCAACAAAACACTAGCAAACAGAATTCAGCAGCATACTGAAAGAATTATACACTAAGACCACAAAGGATTTACTCATGGAATGCAAGGATCATTCAACATATAAAATCAATCAATAAGCCACATCAACAGAATGAAGGGAGAAAAACCACACGATCATCTTAATTGATGCAAAAATAAACAGAAAACATAAAAGCATTAGACAAAGTTCAAACATGTTTTCATAATAGAAACACTTAAGAAAATGGGAATAGAGGGAAAGTATTTACACATAACAAAAGCCATATATGAAAAATCCACAGCAAACATAATACTCAATGGTAAGAGACTAAAAGCTTTTCCTGTAAGAATAAGGCAAGGATGCCCACTTTCACCACTTCTACTCAACATAGTACTAGAAGTTCTAGGCAGAGCAATTTGACAAGAAAAAAAATAAAAGGCATCTAAGTTGGAAAGGAAGAAGTACCATTATCTCTCTTTGCAAATAATCTTATAAGTTGAAAATCCTGAAGCTTCCACCAAAAAAACCCGTTAGAACTAATAAACGAATTCAGCAAAGTAGCAGGATACTAAGTCAATGAATAAAATCAGTTGCATTTCTATATGCAATGTGCAATCTGAAAAGAAAATTATAAAAGCAATTCCATTTACAGTAGCACCAAAAAGAATAAAATACTTAGAACTCGATTTAACCAAGGAGGTGAAAGACTTGTACAATGAAACATACAAAACACTGCTGAAAGAAGTTAAAGAGATATAAATAAATAAAAACACATCCCATATTCATGGATTGGAAGACTTCATATTGTTAAAATGTCAATACTACCCAAAGTGATCTACAGATTCAATGCAATCCCTATCAAAATTTCAATGACTTTTTTTGCAGAGATAGAAAAACCCATCCTAAAATTCGTATGGAATCTCAAGGAACCCCAAATAACCAAGACAATCTTGAAAAAGAAGAACAAAGTTGGAGGATTCACACTCTGATTTCAAAACCTACTATAAAGCTACAGTAATCAAAATAGGGTAGTACTGGCATAAAGACAGGCATATAGACTACTGGAATAGAATAGAAAACCCAGAAATAAATCCTTTCACATATGGTAAAATGATTTTTAACATGGGAGCCAAGACTATTCAATGGGGAAAAGACAGTCTTTTCAACAAATAGTGCTGGGAAAATTAGATGTCCATATGCAAAAAATGAAGTTAGCTAAAAATGGATCAAGGACATAAATGTAAGACCTAAAACAATAAACTCTTAGAAGACAACATAGAAGTTTCACAACATTGGACTTGGCAATGATTTCTTAGATATGACGCCAAGGGTACAAGTAACAAAAGAAAAAATAGACAAGTTGAACTTCATGAAAATTAAAAGTGTCAGAGGACACTATCCATAGAATAAAAAGGCAAACCACAGAATGGGAGAAAATATTTGCAAATCATACATGTGATGAGGGATTAATATCCAGAATATATAGAAAACTCCCCAAAAGCAACAACAACAACAGCCGGATTTGGAAATGGGCAAAGGAACTGAATAGACATTTCTCCAGAGAACATATACAACTGGCCAACACGCATATGAAAGATGCTCAACCTCACTAATCATTAGTGAAACACAAATCAAAACTATAATGAGATACTACCTCACACCCATTAGGATGGCTATTATTTAAAAATATATACAGGGGCTTCCCTGGTGGCGCAGTGGTTGAGAGTCCGCCTGCTGATGCGGGGGCGCGGGTTCGTGGCCCGGTCCGGGAGGATCCCGCGTGCCGTGGAGTGGCTGGGCCCGTGAGCCATGGCCGCTGAGCCTGCGCGTCCAGAGCCTGTGCTCCGCAATGGGAGAGGCCACAACAGTGAGAGGCCCGCGTACTGCAAAAAAAAAAAAAAAAATACAATAAGTGTTGGCAAGGATGTGGAGAATTTTTTCATTGAAGTATAGTTGATTTATAAAGTTGTGTTAGTTTCTTTTTTTATAAATTTATTTTTTTATTTATGGCTGCATTGGGTCTTCACTGCCGTGCACAGGCTTTCTCTAGTTGTGGCAAGCAGCTTCCCATTGCTGTGGCTTCTCTTGCTGCAGAGCACAGGCTCTAGGTGTGTGGGCTCAGTAGTTGTGGCTCATAGGCTCTAGAGCTCAGGCTCAGTAGTTGTGGCACATGGGCTTAATTGCTCCATAGCATGTGGGATCTTCCCGACCAGGGCTCAAATCCCTGCATTGACAGGTGGATTCTTAACCACTGCACCACAAGGGAAGTCCCAAAGTCGTGTTAGTTTCTGCTGTACAGCAAAGTGATTCACTTATACATGCATATATATTCTTTTTCATATTCTTTTCCATTATGGTTTATTACAGGATATTGAATATCATTCCCTACAGTAGGGAACAGTATAGTAGTGCTATACAGTGTTGTTTATCTATTTAATATATAGTAGTTTGTATCTGCTAATACCAAACTCCTAATTTATCCCTACCCCACTTTGTCCCCTTTGGTAATCATGTTTGTTTTCTATGCCTGTGAGTCTGTTTCTGTTTTGTTAAATAAGTTCATTTGTATCATATTTTACATTCCACATATAAGTGATATCATATGACATTTTTCTTTCTGACTTACTTCATTTAGTATGATAATCTCTAGGGCTATCCATGTTGCTGCAAATGGCATTATTTCATTCCTTTTTATGGCTGAGTAGTACTCCATAGTATATATATACCGCATCTTCTTTATCCGTTCATCTGTTGATGGACATTTAGGTTGCTTCCATGTCTTGGCTATTGTAAATAGTGCTGCTATGAACACTGGCGTGCATGTATCTTTTTGAATTAGAGTTTTCTCTGGATATATGCCCAGGAGTGGGATTGATGGATCATATGGCAACTCTTTTTTTAGTTTTTTAAGGAACCTCCATACTGTTTTCCATAGTGGCTACACCAGTTTACATTCCCACCAACAATGTAGGAGAGTTCCCTTTTAGGATGTGAAGAATTTGGAGCCCTTGTGCACTGTTGGTGGGAATGTAAAATGGTACAGCCACTGTGGAAAATAGTATGGTGGTTCCTCAAAATATTAAAAATAGAATTACCACATGACTCAGCAATTCTACTTCTGGGTATATACACAAAAGAATTTAAAGCAGGTTCTCAAAGAGATATTTGTACACCCATGTGAATAATGCTGCTATTAATAGCTAAAATGTGAACGCAACCTAAGTGTCCATTGACGGATGAATAAATAAGAAAAATTGGTATATGCATACAATGGAATATTATTCAGCCTTTAAGGAAGGAAAGAAAGACGGTGGAAGAGTAAGAAGCGGAGATCACCTTCCTCCCCACAAATACATCAGAAGTACATCTACATGAGGAACAACTCCCACAGAACACCTACTGAATGCTGGCAGAAGACCTCAGACCTCCCAAAAGGCAAGAAACTCCCCATGCACCTGAGTACAGCAAAAGAAAAGAGAAAAAACAGAGACAAAAAAAATAGGAATGGGACCTGCACCAGTGGGCGGGTGATGTGAAGGAGGAAAGGTTTCCACACACCAGAAGCCCCTTCGCGGGCGGAGACGGTGGGTGGCGGAGGGGGGAAGCTTCTGAGCCACGGAGGAGAGCACAGCAACAGGGGTGCGGATGGCAAAGCGGAGAGATTCCCGCACAGAGGATCGGTGCCGACCAGCACTCACCAGCCCGAGAGGCTTCTCTGCTCACTTGCCAGGACAGGTGGGGTCTGGGAGCTGAGGCTCCGGCTTCGGAGGTCAGACCCCAGGGAGAGGACTGGGGTTGGCTGCGTGAACACAGCCTGAAGGGGGCTAGTGCGCCACGGCTAGCCGGGAGTATGTCCGGGAAAAGGTCTGGAACAGCCAAAGAGGCAAGAGACTTTTTCTCGCCTCTTTGTTTCACAGTGCGCGAGGAGAGGGGATTAATAGCACAGCCTAAACGAGCTCCAGAGACGGGTGCGAGCCGCGGCTATCAGCGCGGACACCAGAGACAGGCATGAGACGCTAAGGCTGTTGCTGCCGCCACCAAGAAGCCTGTAAGCAAGCACAGGTCACTATCCACACCTCCTCTCCCGGGAGCCTGTGCATCCCGCCACTGCCAGGGTCCCGGGATCCAGGGACAACTTCCCCAGGAGAACGCACGGCACGCCTCAGGCTGGTGCAACGTCACGCCGGCCTCTGCCGCCACAGGCTCGCCCCGCAACCATACCCCTCCTTCCCCCGGGCCTGAGTGAGCCAGAGCCCCCGAATCAGCTGCTTCTTTAACCCCGTCCTGTCTGAGTGGGGAACAGATGCCCTCAGGCGACCTACATGCAGAGGCGGGGCCAAATCCAAACCTGAACCCCAGAAGCTGTGCGAACAAAGAAGAGAAAGGGAAACCTCTCCCAGCAGCCTCAGGAGCAGGGGATTAAATCCCCGCAATCAACCTGATGTACCTGCATCTGTGGAACACCTGAAGAGACAACGAATCATCCCAAAACTCAGGTGGTGGACTTTGGGAGCAACGATATATATATATATATTTTTTTTTTTTTTCCTTTTTCTCTTTTTCTGTGTAGATGACAGGGTCTTGGTGCTCTGGCCGGGTGTCAGGACTGTGCCTCTGAGGTGGGAGAGCCGAGTTCAGGACACTGGTCCACCAGATACCTCCCAGCTCCATGTAATATAAAACAGCAAAAATCTCCCAGAGATCTCCATCTCAAGGCCACGACCCAGCTCCACTCAACGACCAGCAAACTACAGTGCTGGACACCCTATTCCAAACAACTAGCGAGACAGGAACAAAACCCCACCCATTAGCAGAGAGTCTCCCTAAAATCATAATAAGGTCACAGACACCCCCAAAACACACGGCCAGACACGGACCTGCCCACCAGAAAGACAAGATACAGCCTCATCCACCAGAACACAGGCACTAGTCCCCTCCACCAGGAAGCCTACACAACCCACTGAAACAACCTTAGCCACTGGGGTCACCAAAGACAACAGAAACTACGAACCTGCAACCTGCAAAAAGAAGCCCCCAAACACAGTAAGGTAAGCAAAATGAGAGGACAGAGAAACACACAGCAGACGAAGGAGCTAGGTAAAAACCCACCAGACCAAACAAATGAAGAGGAAATAGGCAGTCTACCTGAAAAAGAATTCAGAATAATGATAGTAAAGATGATCCAAAATCTTGGAAATAGAATGGAGAAAGTACAAGAAACATTTAGCAAGGACCTAGAAGAACTAAAGAGTAAACAAACAGTGATGAACAACACAATAAATGAAATTAAAAATACTCTAGAAGGAATCAATAGCAGAATAACTGAGGCAGAAGAACGGATAAATAACCTGGAAGATAAAATAGTGGAAATAACTACCGCTGAGCAGAATAAAGAAAAAAGAATGAAAAGAATTGAGGACAGTCTCAGAGACCTCTGGGACAACATTAAACACACCAACATTCGAATTATAGCGGTCCCAGAAGAAGAAGAGAAAAAGAAACGGACTGAGAAAATATTTGAAGAGATTATAGTTGAAAACTTCCCTAATATGGGAAAGGAAATAGTTAATCAAGTCCAGGAAGTGCAGAGAGTCCATACAGGATAAATCCAAGGAGAAACATGCCAAGACACATATTAATCAAATTATCAAAAATTAAGTACAAAGAAAAAATATTAAAAGCAGCAAGGGAAAAAAAACAAATAACACACAAGGGAATCCCCAGAAGGTTAACAGCTGATCTTTCAGCAGAAATTCTGCAAGCCAGGCGCGAGTGGCAGGACATAGTTAAAATGATGAAAGGGAAAAACTTACAACCAAGATTACTCTACCCAGCAAGGATCTCATTCAGATTCGATGGAGAAATTAAAACCTTTACAGATAAGCAAAAGCTAAAAGAATGCAGCACCACCAAACCAGCTTTACAACAAATGCTAAAGGAACTTCTCTAGGCAGGAAACACAAGAGAAGGAAAAGACCTACAATAAAAAACCCAAAACAATTAAGAAAATGGTAATAGGAACATACATATTGATAACTACCTTAAATGTAAATGGATTAAATGCTCCAACGAAAAGACATAGACTGGCTGAATGGATACAAAAACAAGTCCCACATATATGCTGTCTACAAGAGACCCACTTCAGACCTAGGGACACATACAGACTGAAAGTGAGGGGATGGAAAAAGATATTCTATGCAAGTGGAAATCAAAAGAAAGCTGGAGTAGCAATTCTCATATCAGACAAAAGAGACTTTAAAACAAAGACTATTATAAGAGACAAAGAAGGACACTACATAATGATCAAGGGATCAATCCAAGAAGAAGATATAACAATTGTAAATATTTATGCACCCAACATAGGAGCACCTCAATACATAAGGCAAATGCTAACAGCCATAAAAGGGGAAATCAATAGTAACACAATCATAGTAGGGGACGTTAACACCCCACTTTCACCAATGGACAGATCATCCAAAATGAAAATAAATAAGGAAACACAAGCTTTAAATGATACATTAAACAAGATGGACTTCATTGATATTTATAGGGCATTATATCCAATAAAAACCAGAATACACTTTCTTCTCAAGTGCTCATGGAACATTCTCCAGGATAGATCATATCTTGGGCCACAAATCAAGCCTTGGTAAATTTAAGAAAATTGAAATTGTATCAAGTATCTTTTCCGACCACAATGCTATGAGACTAGATATCAATTACAGGAAAAAATCTGTAAAAAATACAAACACATGGAGGCTAAACAATACATTACTTAATAACGAAGAGATCACTGAAGAAATCAAAGGGGGAATCAAAAAATACCTAGAAACAAATGACAATGAAAACAGGACAACCCAAAACCTATGGGATGCAGCAAAAGCAGTTCTAAGAGGGAAGTTTATAGCTATACAATCCTACCTTAAGAAATAAGAAACATCTCAAATAAACAACCTAACCTTACACCTAAAGCAATTAGAGAAAGAAGGACAAGAAAACCCCCAAAGTTAGCAGAAGGAAAGAAATCATAAAGATCAGATCAGAAATAAATGCAAAACAAATGAAGGAAACAATAGCAAAGACCAATAAAACTTAAAGCTGGTTCTTTGAGAAGATAAACAAAATTGATAAACCATTAGCCAGACACACTGAGAAAAAAAGGGAGAAGACTCAAATCAATAGAGTTAGTAACAACTGACACTGCAGAAATACAAAGGATCATGAGAGATCACTACAAGCAACTATATGCCAATAAAATGGACAACCTGGAAGAAATAGGCAAATTCTTAGAAAAGCACAACCTTCCGAGACTGAACCAGGAAGAAGTAGAAAATATAAACAGACCAATCACAAGCACTGAAATTGAAAATGTGATTAAAAATCTTCCAACAAACAAAAGCCCAGGACCAGATGGCTTCACAGGTGAATTCTATCAAACATTTAGAGAATAGCTAACGCCTAACCTTCTCAAACTCTTCCAAAATATAGCAGAGGGAGGAACACTCCCAAACTAATTCTACGAGACCACCATCACCCTGATACCAAAACCAGACAAAGATGTCACAAAGAAAGAAAACTACAGGCCAATATCACTGATGAACATAGAGGCAAAAATCCTCAACAAAATACTAGTAAACAGAATCCAACAGCACATTAAAAGGATCATACACCATGATCAAGTGGGTTTTAACCCAGGAATGCAAGGATTCTTCAATATACGCAAATCAATCAATGTGAAACACCATATTAACAAACTGAAGAAAACCATATGATCATCTCAGTAGATGCAGAAAAAGCTTTCAACAAAATTCAACACCCATTTATGATAAAAACCCTCCAGAAAATAGGCATAGAGGGAACTTACCTTAACATAATAAAGGCCATATATGACAAACCCACAGCCAACATCGTCCTCAATGGTGAAAAACTGAAACCATTTCCTCTAAGATCAGGAACAAGACAAGGTTGCCCACTCTCACCACTATTACTCAACATAGTTTTGGAAGTTTTAGCCACAGCTATCATATAAGAAAAAGAAATAAAAGGAATACAAATCGGAAAAGAAGAAGTAACACTGTCACTGTTTGCAGGTGACATGATACTATACATAGAGAATCCTAAACATGCTACCAGAAAACTACTAGAGCTAATCAATGAATTTGGTAAAGTAGCAGGATACAAAACTAATGGACAGAAATCTCTTGCATTCCTATACACTAATGATGAAAAATCTGAAAGAGAAATTAAGGAAACATTCACATTTACCACTGCAACAAAAAGAATAAAATACCTAGGAATAAACCTACCTCAGGTGGGCTTCCCTGGTGGTGCAGTGGTTGAGAGTCCGCCTGCCAATGCAGGGGACACGGGTTCGTGCCCCAGTCAGGGAAGATCCCACATGCCACGGAGCGGCTGGCCCGTGAGCCATGGCCGCTGAGCCTGCGTATACGGAGCCTGCGCTCCGCAACGGGAGAGGCCACAACAGTGAGAGGCCCGCGTATTGCAAAAAACAAAACAAAACAAAAAAACCTACCTAAGGAGACAAAAGACGTGTATGTAGAAAACTATAAGACACTGATGAAAGAAATTAAAGATGATACAAACAGATGGAGAGATATACCATGTTCTTGGATTGGAAGAGTCAACATTGTGAAAATAACTATACTACCCAAAGCAAGCTACAGATTCAATGCAATCCTTATCAAACTACCAATGGCATTTTTCACAGAACTAGAACAAAAAATTTCACAATTTGTATGGAAACACAGAAGACCCCGAATAGCCAAAGCAATCTTGAGAAAGAAAAACAGAGCTGGAGGAATCAGGCTCCCTGACTTCAGACTGTACTACAAAGCTACAGTAATCAAGACAATATGGTACTGGCACAAAAACAGAAACATAGATCAATGCAACAGGATAGAAAGCCCAGAGATAAACCCACGCACATATGGTCACCTTATTTTTGATAAAGGAGGCAAGAATGAGAAAAGACAGTCTCTTCCATAAGTGGTGCTGGGAAAACTGGACAGCTACATGTAAAAGAATGAAATTAGAACACCTGCTGACACCATACACAAAAATAAATTCCAAATGGATTAAAGACCTAAATGTAAGGCCAGGCACTATAAAATTCTTAGAGGAAAACATAGGCAGAACACTCTATGACATAAATCACACCAAGATCCTTTGTGACCCACCTCCTAGAGAAATGAAGATAAAAACAAAAATAAACAAATAGAACCTAATGAAACTTAAAAGCTTTTTCACAGCAAAGGAAAACCATAAACAAGACAAAAAGACAAACCACAGAATGGGAGAAAATATTTACAAAGGAAGCAACAGACAAAGGATTAATCTCCAAAATTTACAAGCAGCTCATGCAGCTCAATATAAAAAACAGACAAACACCCCAATCCAAAAATGGGCAGAAGACCTAAACAGACATTTCTCCAAAGAAGACATACAGATTGCCAACAAACACATGAAAGGATGCTCAACATCATTAATCATTAGAGAAATTCAAATCAAAACTACAATAAGATATCACCTCACACCAGTCAGAATGGCCATCATCAAAAAATCTACAAACAATAAATGCTGGAGAGGGTGTGGAGAAAAGGGAACACTCTTGCACTGTTGGTGGGAATGTAAATTGATAGAGCCACTTTGGAGAACAGTATGGAGGTTCCTTAAAAAACTAAAAATAGAACTACCATACGACCCAGCAATCCCACTACTGGGCATATATCCTGAGAAAACCATAATTCAAAAAGAGTCATGGGCTTCCCTGGTGGCGCAGTGGTTGGGAGTCCGCCTGCCGATGCAGGGGACGCAGGTTTGTGCCCCGGTCTGGGAGGATCTCACATGCCGCGGAGTGGCTGGACCCGTGAGCCTTGGCCGCTGGGCCTGCCCGTCCAGAGCCTGTGCTCCGCAACGGGAGAGGCCACAGCAGTGAGAGGCCCGTGTGCTGCAAAAACAAAAACAAAAAGAGTCATGTACCATAATGTTCATTGCAGTTCTATTTACAATAGCCAGGACATGGAAGCAACCTAAGTGTCCATCGACAGATGAATGGATAAAGAAGATGTGGCACATATATACAATGGAATATTACTCAGCCACAAAAAGAAACGAAATTGAGTTACTTGCAGTGAGGTGAATGGACCTAGAGTCTGTCATACAGAGTGAAGTAAGTCAGAAAGAGAAAAACAAATACCGTATGCTAACACATATATATGGAATCTAAAAAAAAAAAATGGTCATGAAGAATCTAGGGGCACGACAGGAATAAAGATGTAGACCTACTAGAGAATGCACTTGAGGACACGGGGAGGGGGAAGGGTAAGTTGGGACAAAGTGAGAGAGTGGCATGTACATATATATGCTACCAAATGTAAAACCGATAGCTAGTGGGAAGCAGCCGCATAGCACAGAGAGATCAGCTTAGTGCTTTGTGACCACCTAGAGGGGTGGGATAGGGAGAGTGGGAGGGAGGTAGATGCAAGAGGGAAGAGATATGGGGATATATGTACATGTATAGCGGATTCACTTTGTTATAAAGCAGAAACTAGCACACCATTGTAAAGCAATTATACTCCAATAAAGATGTTAAAAAAAAAAAAGGAAGGAAATTCTGCAATATGCTACAATGTGGGTGAAACTTGAGGACATTATGCTAAGTGAAATAAGCCAGTCACAAAAAGGCAAATACTGTATGATTCCACTTACATGAGATACTTACGTAATAGGGAAGAACAAATCTGACTCCATATTGGATCTGTTTCTTTTACTTTGTAAAAGTTTCTTTCACTTTGTGTTCTATTGCTTTTGCTACAAGTTAATCACTAAAGGGATGTTGCCTATAGCTTAAAGTATACATAATGGCCCATCACGGGGAACCCTGCCTCCCATGCAATGAGCATTAAGCTAAAATACCTTTGTTTATCTCACAGAAAACATTCTGATCAGACTCACCTGTGAATGGCTGCAGTAAAGAAGCCATTCCCCTCAGGCACCTGGCCAGAATCAGGAAATATTTGCAACAACTCATCGCCCTTTTACTTTACCTCCTCACCTCTCCCACTTCATTCTGTGAAAGAAACTAGCGTCCAAATCTGGGTAAGATGGTTCTTTGGGACACTAGTCCGCCATCTTCTCAGTCTGCTGGCTTTCCAAATAAAGTCACTATTCCTTGCCTCAACAACATGTCTCTTGATTTACTGACCTGTAGTGCAGCAAGCAGCACAAGCTTGGACTCGGTAACACTTAGAGTAGTAAAAATTATAAAGACAGAAAGTAGAATGGTGGTTGATAGGGGCTGGGGGAAGGGGAGAATGGGGAGATTTTGTTTAATGGGTAGAGAGTTTGTTTTGTAAGATGAACAGGGTCATGGGGATGGATACGGATGATCGGTGCACAACAACTTGATGGTATTTAATACCACAGAATTATATACTTTAAAAATGGTAAGTTTTTTGTTACTGTATTTTACCACAATGAAAAAGAATTTTCCCTTCTCAACTCTTATATTTGGTAACCCTATAGTTTGTTTAAGAAAGGCAGAAAGGGGCTTCCCTGGTGGCGCAGTGGTTGAGAGTCCGCCTGCCGATGCAGGGGACACGGGTTCATGCCCTGGTCCGGGAAGATCCCACATGCCACGGAGCGGCTGGGCCCGTGAGCCATGGCCGCTGAGCCTGCGCGTCCGGAGCCTGTGCTCCGCAACGGGAGAGGCCACAACAGTGAGAGGCCCGCGTATAGCAAAAACAAAAACAAAAACAAAAACAAAAAAACAGAAAGGACTTCCCTGGTGGCGCAGTAGTTAAGAATCCATCTGCCAATGAAGGGGACACGGGTTTGAGCCCTGGTTCCAGGAAGATCCCACATGCCGTGGAGCAGCTCTGCCCGTGCACCACACTACTGAGCCTGCGCTCTAGAGCCCATGAGCCACAACTACTGAGCCCACGAGGCACAACTATTAAAGCCCGCGTGCCTAGAGCCCGTGCTCTGGAGCAAGAGAAGCCACTGCAATGAGAAGCCCGCGCACCACAACAAAGAGTAACTCATGCCCACTGCAACTAGAGAAAGCCTCATGCAGCAACGAAGACTCAATGCAGCCAAAAATAAATTAATTAATTAATTTAAAAAAAAAGAAAGGGAAAAAAAAAACTTGATTCTTTCCCTTATCAGGTTTAGAATAAAAGTTGAATCACTAACATCCTCCAAAGATGATCAACTTATGTCTTCTAAATAAATAGAACGACAGGCTTGACCTGGATAACTATCAACTCAGAGCTCTCATAGCTTAACACAGTTGATGTGTTTCAATTAATTGCAGCTCTTTTTGACGCTTGAAATATTATATTTTGTCCAGAGAGAGGCTCTTCAAAGACAGGATTTAAAGAAACCCTCTTCTCCTGCCCCTGGAAAGTAGAATAGGCAGAAAATCAGACGCAGAATTGAATCATAAGGATGGCAGAACGGCAAAGGAGACTGCGTGATCAACCGTAATTGATCTCCTATCCTAAATGCAGGGTCCCTGATAGAAAAGTAATGGGATCCAGATACCTGGTATGGGAAAATTTGAACGGATACACTCGAGAACCTTGAACCTCCAGTTTTCCCTGAACGTGCTAGGCTAGAAGCTGCCCCCCACCCCAAACCCTAATAAGCAGAACAGCCTCCTGCTGCCTGGAGACTAGGTGAAGAACTTCCCTGAGGTGGGTACCTTACAGAATGATAAAGTGTGCCCTTCTCATTGCTGCCCCACATTGCCACCAGACCAATAACTAGGGTCAGTCATCATCACAGCCCAAGATCACAAGTACAATCCTGCTCTGGGCGAAACAGTTTATTCACCAAAAGAGTTGCAGGAGCTAATATATAATGGAAGAATTTGGGAGAGGAGGTATAAGAGAAGACAAGGGTATAGGGCCAAGAGTAGAATAAAAGGTTGTATACATGAGAATTTATTGACCTGGGAGCACTCTCCTGTGACTAAGAATTTATTGCCCTGTCAACAACACCTGGAGCTCTAACATGCTGCTGGAATGGCTCCTTGAAGCCTGGACATGACATTTGCTGCAGTAAATTAGGTGGAGATCATATAACTACTTTCCCAAAGAATCAAGGAAGGACATTCCCAGAAACTGACATGAGGGCCTCAAAGGCTATGCTTTGGGAGTAAGGAAGATTCCCTAGGCATAAGGAAAAAATGGGAAAAGACACACCCTAACAAAACCTAAAACCAAGCCTTGACATACATGGTCAAGTTAATCCATTAGTAATTTAATTGCTGGCCAGAACAAAACTCAGCACTATTTAGAGTACAATAACACAATCCAAATCTCTACAATGTATGTTCAATGTCCAGCATATAAAAAAATATTTATGGGACTTCCTTGGTGGCGCAGTGATTAAGACCCCATGCTCCCAATGCAGGGGGCCCAGGTTCAATCCCTGGTCAGGGAAGTAGATCCCACATGCATGCTGCAACTAAGAGTTCACATGCTACAACAAAGGAGCTGGCGAACCACAACTAAGGAGCCCACATGCTGCAACTAAGGAGCCCAAGTGCTGTAACTAAGACCCGGCGCAACCACTATAAAACAAACAAATAAATAAATAAATAAAATTTACTAGACATGTGAAGCAGCAAGAAAATGTATCCTAAGATTAAGAGAAAAGCCAGTCAACACAAGCAGATTCATAAATGGCTGAGATATCAGAATTAGGAGACAAGGGCATAAAAAAATAATCACAGTAAATACACTGAAGAGTTTAGAGGAATAATTTCTTTTAGCTTAAGTATGTCCCAAATAATGCATGGGACACAGTTATACTAAAAAAAAAATTCCTTGTTTATTAGAATTCTAAATTTCACTGTGCATTCTGTATTTTACCTAGCAACCCTACCCCAATGCCAAGCAGGAGAAGAGTCCAAAGCCCCAGCCTCCTGCAGGTGGCCTGCTGGGGGGCAATTGTACATTGGATGGATTTGAGATGCTCAGCCATTTACTATGTCAATTTTTGCCAGACCTGTGTACTGTTGATTTTTTTTTTACTTAATATTTTCATTTAAATCAATTCTTTTTCATTTTTTCACTTATTTGAAATCATTATAGATTCAGCGATTTCGAAGATATTGCGGCGAGGTTCTGTGTACGCTTCACTGTTTCCTCCAATGGTTACATATAAGTATAGTCCAATATCGAAACAATACCAAATGTATAGTTCTATGTCATTTTATCACATGTAGATTCGTGTAACCACCTATGATCAAGATTCAGAACTATTCCATCAATACAAAGAGCTCCCTCTGCTACTGGTTTGTAGTCACACCTTACCTTCCACCCTCCCACCATCCCTATCCCCTGGCAACCACTGATCTGCTTTCCATCTCTATAATTTTGTCATTTCAAGACTGCTATACGAACGGAATCATATGCTATTGACCTTTTGAGATTGGCTTTTTTTTCGATTCAGCACAATACCCTTGAGACCCATCCAAGTTGTTGCCTGTATCAATAGCTTGTCCCTATTTATTGCTGAATAGTGTGAAAATAAAGGGAAATCTCACTAAAAATGGAGTCAGAAGGCCAGAAGGGGGAGCTCTTGTGCAGTACCACTCCTTGTCAATTACAGGAAGAATTGTCAATTACAGACCCCAACCGGAAAAGATGTACATTGCATCTTCTACAAGACATTGACTACCTCCCCAACTCAGCCAAACAGAAACCACCATCACCCTGAACTCTCACTTTTCTCCCACGGACTTTCATTCAGAACAAACCCTCTTAACTTCCTCCTTTTACTCTATAATGTTCCTCTCCTTTGTTTGTTGGACTTGCTTATGACTTTTGCTGTAGCTTGCTTATCCAGAATTGCAATTCCTCTGCCATTTCCAAACAAACCCATTTTTGCTAGTAAAATAACTTCATTTCTAAGGTCAACAATAGTAGTTTGCAGTATGGATATAAAACAGTTTGCTTCACCATCATTCGAAGGATATTGGGCTGTTTCCAGTTTGGGGCTCTTACAAATAAATCTGCCATGAACAATCATATATAGGGTTTTGTGCAGGCATAAGTTTTTATCTTTCTGTGATAAATGCCCAGGAGTACAATTGCTAGGTCATATTAGGTATATGTTTAGTTTTTAAAAGAAACTGTCAAACTATTTCCCAGAGTGTTTGTACCATTTTACATTCCTATCGGCAACATATGAGAGATCCAGTTTCATCTGTATTGATATTGTCTTCACTGCTTTTGAGTTCAGCTGTTCTAATAAGTATGTAGTGCTCTCTTACCATGGTCTGAATTTGCGTTCCCTAATGGTTAGTGATGTTGAACATCTACTCATTTTTAAAACCTAAACAAATGTATTTAAAAAGGCAATTTACAGATATTTGGTCAAACATTTTTCTGGGTGTTTCTATTTTGGGGTGAGGTTAACATTTAAATCAGTAGTCTGAGTAAAGCCCTCCCTAATATGGGTGGGTCGGGGTGGGCTGGGGTTGGAAGCAGGGAGGGCTCATCCAACCCACTGAAGGCCTGATAACAGAAAGGATGATCCTCCCCCAGAAAGAGAGAATTCCTCCTGCCTGACTGCCTTCAAGCTCGGACACCGCCTTTTTCCTGCCATCAGACTCAAACTGAAACCTCAGCTCTTCCTTGGTCTGAAGCCTGCCATCCTCATATTGGAACAACACCATCACAACACCTGGGTCTCCAACTTGCTGACTCACTCTGTAGATCTTGGGGCTTGTCAGCCTCCATAATCTTGTGAACCCATTCCTTATAATAAATCTATTTTTATTATATTTTATCATATAAAAAAATAATAAAAAGGCAATTTGGTAAGTGATTCTCAAAGTGTGGTCCCCGACCCAGCAGCAGCAACACCACCTGGGAACTTGTTAGAAATGCACATTATCAGGCTCCACCTCAGATCTACTGAATCAGAAACTCTGGGGAGGGAATTCCCTGGAGTCCAGTGGTTAGGACTCAGCGCTTTCACTACCGAGGGCCCGGGTTTGATCCCTGGTTGGGAAGCTAAGGTCCCGCAAGCCACACAGCACGGCCAAAACAAACAAAAAACAACAAATGTGGTTTAATAAGCTCTTCAAGTGGAAAATCGGTATCATTTACTACAAATAGAAGGTAACTATAAAACTGAATGCATTTGCATGCCACCTAAAATCATCTTGTGTACCAACAGGTTCACACACCACATTTCGGGCAGGGCCCATTCATTACTCAACTCTGGGCACGCCATTCACACAGATTATGACAAGAATACCCCTCCTCCTCCCCCTGGAGCTGTGCAGTGCACAGCCTGCCCAGCTTTAGGTGGCAGCTCTGACTTTCAGACACTGATCCAGTACTACCCACACCCTTAATTTGACCAAGAAAATCGAGGCTCTGAGGAGGGCAGAGACTTACCCAAGGTCACCCAGCAGCCTGGTTAGGCTCCTCTTCCAGTGCTCTCAGCGCTGCTGGAACCCAGGGCAGGGCCCGCACAATTCCTGGCCTATTCAAAGCCTGCCACTAGTCACCACTGAGTGAAAAATTAGGTTCCAAAACAGAATATAGGATAGGATACTATTTTATAAAGCTTATTTTCACATTTGCTAAAAGGAAAAACGCTATTCTTCCACACTGAATACTCTGACATCAAACGTGTGGGTTTCTCCCCACACCAACCAATTCTCCAGCTGAGTGTCCTACAATTCAATTCAGTTCTGACACTGTCTACCGGAGGATAGCATCAGACCACACAGGATAAGGCTCAGTCCCACAAGACTGCTCCTTCCTTCAGACACTAATCACCAAGTAGTCGCTCCCCTGGTCGGTCCAACTTGGCTGCAAATCAGGGTCCTCACCACCCCTTCCTCGGGTTAGATAATTTGCTACAACAGCTCACAGAAGCTAGGCAAATACTTACGCTCACCAATTTACTATATAATAAAGGATATGTAAATCCTTTCACGAGGATCCATTGGAGGGCAAGTCTGGTGCCAGCACCCACGGTAATTACAGCTCTAATCCTGCCAGTAGCATATGCTTGTCTCAAAGATTAAGCCATGCATGTCTAAGTACGCACGGCCGGTACAGTGAAACTGCGAATGGCTCATTAAAGGATATGATAAAGGATACAGATAAACAGCCAGATGAAGAGACACATAGGGCAAAGGCTGGGGGGGTCCCGAGCACAGGAGCTTCTGTCCCCGTGGAGTTGGGGTGTGGTTCACAGATCACTATAGAGGCTTCATCATGTAGGCAGAATCAACAGTTAATTCACTCTGCAGCCCCTCTCCAAGCTTCTAATCATGGCTTGGTCTTCCTGGCGACCAGCCCCCATCCTGGAGCTACCCAGGAGCCCACCCAGAGTCACCTCTTTAGAACAAAAGAGGCTCCTATTTGCCCAGGAAACTCCAAGGGATTTAGGAGCTCTGTGTCAGGAACCCACGGTGAAGACCAAATGTACATTTCTTATTGGGTCAGAGTTGCGTATGCATGGGAAAAAAGTCAGAAAGGGCTGTTAGAGTAGTTATTTGGGGAGAGAAGGGGTTTACTGATTTTTGTTTGTTTCTTTAACTTCTCTGTATTTTGTGAATTTTATTGCAATAATGTTTAGTTATATAATTCAAATGTACCAACTATCATTTTGAAAAGTCAACATGAAGCCATTGCCTGTGATCCAGCCAGGGCTCGGCAGGGTCAGGAAGCCTTCCAGATAGAGCAGGGCCTGTCCCCACCCCAGTTTTACAAGCTGGGCTCTGCCTGGACACCCTTGCCCCATGGTCGCCCACACCCCCTCCACATTCACACCTACCATCACCTCCTGTGAATGAGGCCTTCCCCTTCTCAACCCTGGGTGCCCATACAATCAGAAGACATCTGAGTCTGCCTGTCTGTCTGTCTCTAAACAGAGAGGGAAGGGACTTCCCTGGTGGTCCAGTGGTTAAGTCTCCACGCTCCCAATGTGGGGGGCCTGGGTTCATTCCCTGGTCAGGGGACCAGATCCCGCATGCTGCAACAAAAAGTCCCATGTGCCACAACTAAGACCCGATACAGTCAAATAAATAAATATTAAAAAAAATAAAACAACCAACAGAGTTGGGGGAACTCCTCAGGGTGGGCACCCTGCTTGACCCATCACCCCAGAGCCTGACATAGAGAAAGAGACAGTGAGTATTTGGTAAATGAGTGAATGAAGGTAGAACTAATCCCAAAGAAGGTGATTTCCTAAGACCTTTCTCCAACAGGTGCGACCAGTTCCCCTTTCAGCAGCCTCCTGGACAGGGAACCTAGTGTGAGGAGTAGCGGGTACAAAGCCCAATGTTTGTTGGCTTTTTAAAAATTATTTATTTTTGGCTGCATCGGGTCTTCGTTGCTGCACACAGGCTTTCTCTAGTTGTGGTGAGCGGGGGCTACTCTTCGCTGCGGTGCACGGGTTTCTCATTGGGTGACTTCTCTTGTTGCAGAGCATGGGCTCCAGGCGCGTGGGCTTCAGTAGTTGTGGCCCGTGGGCTCAGTAGTTGTGGCTTACGGGCTCTAGAGCACAGGCTCAGTTGCTTAGTGACCACAGGCGCATGGGCTTAGTTGCTCCGCGGCATGTGGGATCTTCCCAGACCAAGGCTCGAACCTGTGTTCCCTGCACTGGCAGGCAGATTCTTAACCACTTCACCACCAGGGAAGTCCCCAAAGCTCAGTGTTTTCTGAAGCCTGGGGAGGCAGACCAGATGGACACGGGGCTTGAGGTGTGGTCTGGGGGGGCAGAGCTGCTGCAGGGCCGCTAGGGGGTTGCCAGTCTCACGGAGGTCAGTCCTTGGCTCCCCCCTTGCCGGCAGCCGTGGCTGTACTGTGCGGTGCGGGAAGTCCTGGCTGAGGGTGAAGATGCACAGGGACTTGTCTGGGACTGGCCCCCTGGTCCAGCCCGAGGAACTGGCCCTGGACCATGGGCCTGCACCCCCAGCCCCTCAGACCCCCTCAAGGAGACACTCAACTCCACTGTGGGGTTGCACGAGTGTGGCAGGCAAGAGAGAAAGGTGAGGGCCTGGGCATTAGAAGCCAAAAATTCACATCCTGGCCAGAGGCTGGACCAGACTCCCATGATGATCTGTGGGGCAAAAGGACAGGGTCTTCAACTAGCCCAGGGTCCCAGGGCTCTGGTCAGGGCTCTCCCCTTATGGGCTCAGTAACTTGGGCTGACCCTCCCAGCGCTGACCTGGGGCTTTCCTGGCCTGGGCTCCCCTGCTTGCCTCCACCTCCTTACAAAGCCTTCCTCTCTCCACCTGTGAGGTGTGTGGGGCTGGGACGAGCAGGCGCTCGCCTGTGGACCTCTGACTCCTCTGCACCACGTGGGCCTGGAGAGCCTGGTCTACGTACAGTGCTCCAGCACATTCCACTAGCCACCGACCACCTTTTAATTCTTTGTTACTGGGGACGGTCCTACACCTTGTAGGATGTTTAGCAGTATCCCTGGCTTCTGCCCTCTGCACGTCAGCAACACTCCCTAGTTGTGACAACTAAGAGAATCTCCAGACATTGCCAAATATCCCCCCGGAATACAAAATCACCCCCAGTTGAGAACCCCTGGCCTTAACAACTCTAGGACAATGCTGGGTCACAATGAGAGTGCGTTACTCATTCTGACTTTAACAGGAATACGTCTACTGTTAAAATATACACTAGTGGGACTTCCCTGGTGGTCCAGTGGCTAAGACTTCCTAATGCAGGGGGCCCTGGTTCGGTCCCCGGTCAGGGAACTAGATCCCATATGCTGCAACTAAAGACCCCGCACGTGGCAAGGAAGATCCCATTGTGCCACAACTAAGACCTTGCGCAGCTAAATAAATAAAATATTTAAAAATATCTATATACACTAGTATCTGTATACTCCTGTCCAGGGCTAGTACACAAGTATACTCTATCAAAGTTTAATTTGAAAAAATGAAAAACGTGACTTTCATACAAGTGAAGGAATGCATGTCAAATATTTTATTCAATTAATGAGGGAACAGTAAGATGGTAAAGCTAACTCGAAGAACATTCTGAGAAGTATTTCTAGCGCACTGGCAAAGGCATTTTGAAGTGTGTGCTAAGTTAGAGACAAAACCTGCTAATTTCCCATGGGGCAATAAAACTGTAATCTTTGGGGTTAACTTTTCTATTGGACAGAAATCTGTCAGTTAACATAATTTCTCAGGTACATTTTCCTACATGAGCGGTTTTCAAAGTGTAGTCCCCAAAGTGGAAATCTCAGCACACCTGGGAACTTGTTGGAAATGCAGGTTTTCAAGTCCCACCCGAGACCTATTTAATTAAAAACTCTGGGGGTTGGGCCCAGCAGATGATCCTGATACACTGTGAAGTCTGAGAACCACTGCCCTAAATAGGCAAATCATCTTTATTTGTGAAACAAATCTGTGCGGCAATGCTCCAGTATGACATTAAAAGGACATGCCACCCACCTTTTCGCCTTATTTCCAAATTTAAATAATTTGTCTTTTTGATGTTTGCTGTTTTGTTTTTCAAATACTCTATCAACTTAAGGCAGTTTTCATCTATTACTAAGTTTTTTTCTTTTTAATAAAAAAAATGGTCTCCCAAATTTATCAGTTCTTTTCTTTAACCTACTGAGATGATGAAATACAAATGGAACTATTCTTATACTCTTAAAATTTTTTATTGATATGGTGTATTGTAACACACTCTTGACTTCAACATGATGATGTTTATGATTTTTAGAAAGCTCTTTACAAGTGAGATCAATTTTAGCAGGAATTAGCTTTCCATCTCTTTCTATTTAGGGAGCAGTTTAATTGCCATAGGCTCTATCTGTACTTTGAAAGCCTGCAACAATAAAACAAGCGGGGCCTACTGTATGGGTGAGGGGCATGGAATTGAAGACAGATCTCAAACAGTTCAATTTCTTCTTTGGTTATTAGTCTATTCTCTAGTGTATTTTTGTTGTTGCTATTTTGGGTTTTTTTGTTTTTCCCTCTTCAAGTGAACATGGGAAACTTAGTTTTCCTAGACTAGCCATTAGCTCAAACTCACAAGTAAGCAGACTAATGCAATTTAAAGCAACCTATGTTTCTCCCATTAAGATAAACATCTGATGTTGGTGAAGCTGAAAAACAGTTTTCCTGAGGGTGTCAACTGTTACAGGCCTTTTTGCTAGGCACCTTAAGGGATTCATCAAAATGAAATAAAATACCTAGGCACTTGAAGGAGATATCTGGGGTACTGGTAATGTTTCCTTATTTGGGTGCTGGTTACATGGGGTGTATGGTTTATGAAAATTCATTAAGAGGCTTCCTTGGTGGTGCAGTGGTTAAGAATCCGCCTGCCAATGCAGGGGACACGGGTTCCATCCCTGGTCCGGGAAGATCCCACATGCCGCGGAGCAGCTCTGCCCGTGCACCACACTACTGAGCCTGCGCTCTAGAGCCCGCAAGCCACAACTACTGAGCCCACGAGGCACAACTACTGAAGCCCGCGTGCCTAGAGCCTGTGCTCTGGAGCAAGAGAAGCCACTGCAATGAGAAGCCCGCGCACCACAACAAAGAGTAGACCCTACTCGCCGCAACTAGAGAAAGCCCGCGCACAGCAACGGAAGACCCAACGCAGCCAATAAATAAATTAATTAAAAAAAGAAAATTCATTAAGCTCTGTGTTTACACTACGTACAATTTCCTGTATGTGCATTCTATTCCAATAAATTTTTAAAATTCGTCTTTTGCCACAGCCCACAGCTGTATGTAATGGCATTGCTTACTGACGCAAAACACGGAGAGAACCTGAATACCCCGGCAGAACGGAAGGCTCCCGCTCCCTTAAGGCGAACAAATTAAACGGTTTCTACTACCTCTTCCTACTGCTTTGGTTCATGTTCTCAGTTAACCTGGGGGTTGGCGCTGGCCCTTTCCACGGAAAGGTTCTGGGGACTGAGAAAGGGACCCGGCATTCCGCCCCAACAGCTCGGAACTGGCCGACTTGCTCCCGCCCCGATCCGAGGAGGCCTCCGCCCCCACGCCCCAGCGTCACGTGACCGCCACATCACCTGACCCGGCGCGAGCGGAAGGTGGAAGTCTTGGGCGCGGGCTTCCTGGCGCGATGGTGAGGGATGAGGGGTGATGCGAGGCAGTGGGTGCTGGGGGCGGGCAGAGTACGAGACCCCCAAATCTCACCGCCGCGGCTGCGGGAAGGGTGGGGCGCCGGGTGCGAGGAGATGGGAAGTCTGCCGGGCCCCTCAGCAGACACTTGGGTGCAGTCGTGAGGGCCGAGGCTCTGGTAGAAAAAAGCCTCCCTTCACCCTCCTCCCTGCAGGATGGGTAGGGCAGGGCGGGCCGGCAGGCTAGGAGTGCCTTGATGGGAAGGAAGGGCCCGCGCACCCCCGGGACACGAGCTGGGGCTTGTCCCTCCAGGCCTTCCTCTGCCCCAAGAGGCCCTCCCAAAGGTGCCCACTTCCCAGCGCTCCTGTGGGACCTGGAGAAAAACTTGCTTACAGTTAAGCTCAGTCTTCTGCACTGTTAGGAAGGCCCTTCGCTCTTCCCAGAGCCAGAAAGGAGTAGATTTGGGGTTGGGATTTCCCAATTCATACATCCATTCATTCCTTCAACAGGCTGTGAGTGCCTGCTGTATACCATGCACTGTGCCAGGCACTGAGACTTTGGCTACAGGAGGGAAGGGCCAAGCTGGAAGTTTGAATGGGCATAGTTAAGACTTGAGGGGAAGGGGCCAAACTCACCTTGTGCATAGTGTCAGGGAGGCGACCCAAGGATGACATCATATGAGGGCCTGGGAGCAGGGAAGAAAGCTAAATGGGTGCAGTGCAGTTTGCGTACCAGGGGTTAAGAGGCATGGAACGGGGCTGGTGAGAGGCTGTATCTTCAGACAGGGAACAGCATTCAAAGGCTTCAGGTGAGAGGGAGCATGGCTCCCTAGGAATGAATGCATTTCATCACCTGGAAGAGTAGAAACTGCAGGCTAGTGAAAGATGAAGCTCGACAGGTAAGCATAGACCAAAGCTTGCTGGGTCTTGAGAGCCACATAGAGGAGTTTGGACTTTAAGAAGAGGGTGCTGGGAAACTAGGAAGAGCCTTTCAGCTGACTTGTGGAGGGAGCAAGAGAGGAACAGAGAGCCCAGCCTGGGGCAGCAGGCCCCCCAGGAGATGGTAGTGACTTGAGATAGGGTGGAGAGAGTGGAGATAGAAGTGGGGGAAATCAGCAGGGCTCAGGGACTAAATGCATGAGGGAAAAAGGAGAGGGAGGGGTCTGGGCGTGGTTCCCAGGTGGTGGTGCTCACTGGGGTGGGGGCAGGTTTCAGCTGGAAGAGAACCAGTTACTTTGATACGCGCTGAGTGAGGCGTCTGAGCTGCCAGGTGCAGCTGGCTAGGAGACAGTCTAGATTTAAGTGTCTGGAGCTCAGAAGAGAATCTACAATGGCAGTTGTAAATTTGGGAGTCATCAGCACAAAGATGATCATTGAACCCTGAAATGTGTAACCTGTCTCAGCCAGAATATTAGTTGGGAAGAGAGGACCTAGGACAGAACTTAGAGAAAAGCCAGCATTTTAAGAAATTGCACAAGGAACACGTGCTTATGGTAAAAAAGTAAATAATACAGCGATGGTAGAAGTCAGAAAAAATGCAGAGATGGTAGAAGACTTCTGTGGGTAGAAGTCAGGGACCCATGAAGTTAGGAAAAATATTACCTCTCAATTTTGGCTAACTTCAAACTGAAATTTAGTATTTTCTTCAATTATGAGTGTTGGCAACAAACCCCACTATGATTAGCAGCACCTCTGACTTTGTCACTAATAGAAATCAGATATTTTCATATTACAGCTGTTGGCATTGTTTACATATTGTTTATGCTCATTTCTAAATTACTGTCATTATTTGACTTGAAACATATGTCACATCACCAATTTGTTTTGAATACTTTGATAACTTTTTTTTTTGGCCACTCGACGCGGCTTGCAGGATCTATGTTCCCTGACCAGGGATTGAACCCAGGGCCATGGCACTGAAAGCCCAGAATCCTAACCACTAGGCCACCAGGGAACTCCCTATTTTGATAACTTTTAATTAGTTTCTTTTATTATGGAGTTTTCCCTATGTATTTAAAAAAATATTTATTTATTTATTTGGCTGAGTCGGGTCCTCATTGCGGCATGTGGGATCTTTCGTTGCAGAGCTTCTTGCAGTGCACGGGCTTCTCTCTAGTTGTGGCGTGCGGGTTTTCTCTTCTCTAGCTGTGGTGTGGCCTCCAGAGCGCGTGGGCTCTGTAGTTTGTGACACAGGGCTCTTTAGTTACGGCACGTGGGCTTAGTTGCCCCGCGGCATGTGGGATCTTAGTTCCCTGACCAGGGATCGAACCCATATCCCCTGCATTGGAAGGCAGATTCTTTACCACTGGACCACCAGGGAAGACCCTCCTGTGTATTTTGTACATCTAAAAACATCATTTTGGGAAAAGCCTATAGACTTCACCAGGTGCCTGGTGAGTCCATGCCACAAAATGGGTAAAAACTCCTGAAATAGAAGAAGTACAAGGCTGTCCTTAACACTCCCACCACCTCACCAGCAGTCCCAGTCCCCTGCCCCGGAATAATGACAGGGATCACCACTTGGGGGCTGGGGAAAGGAGGGTGAGCCAGAAAATGAGACAGAGGCCAGGCCATCGGGAGAAATCCAGAGGAGTACGCAGCTTCGGGAAGGAGGATGTGTTTGTGCCAGATGCTGCTGAGGAGTTAAGGAAGAGGAAGACTAGATTTAGTGAAGAAAGTCATTTGTGACCATGGCTAGAGAACTTCATTGGAGGCCCACGTAGAAGCCCCAGGGCAGTGGGGTCAGGTGTGATCAGGGGGATGACAGGTGAAAAGGATTGGAGGTTGAAGGGTCATGGAGCAGGTCTGAAGTGACTGATAAGGTGAACGATGGGGCCAAGTAGAGGACATGGGATTATGGGGCTGCACTGAGGGCCCAGCAGAATCAGGAGAGCGTGGACTGACCGTGTACCCAGTTAGCGGGTTTTGTTCCCATCATCTGTAAGCAGCCCAGACAGAGGCGTGGGAAGATGAACATGTATATTGCTGTGCGTTAGAGCTTTGCCACAGAAACAGGACAAAGGACAGTTGATCAGGGGGTGGAGGATATTGTCAAGATGTGGTTAACCAGGTGGGTTTGCATCCTAACAGAGGAGATGGGCCTTGAATAAGTAATAAAACGTGATATATTCTGTGATAAATGCCATGGAGATCAAGAAGGAAAGATAAACAGCTAAAGCATGATGGTGAAGAGCTGTTTTATTTTTTTTGAACAGCTTCCTTGAGATAAAATCGACATAAAACAAACCATGTGTGTGTAAATATATGATTGAATAAGTTTCGATGCATATATGCTCATGAAAACATTACCATGATCAAGATAATGAATACATCCACTGACCCCAAAAATTTCCTTGTGCGAGGGGCTATTTAAGAAAGCATAGTCAGAGAAAGTCCATCAGAAGAGGTGTCATTTGAGCAGAGACCTGAGTGAAGTGAGAGAGCAAGCCATGTTTAATTTGCAACAGGAGCAGCAGGGAGGCCAGTATGGCTGGAGCTGGGGAGGGAAAGGAGGAGGTGGTGAGATGGTCACCCGCACCCTGAGGCCAGGTACTTTGTTGTGCTCCATGCTGCACCCCAGTGCTTAGAGTGGGCTGTCCCACGGAGAAGGTGCCCAGTCATGTCTGCTGAGCACATGAATGCCTGGGACAGCCACGAGAACAAGGTTTGGTGGCAGGGTGAGTCAGGGAGAGGGTTCTCCAAACAGCCTGGTAGTAGGGGAGAAGACGTGGGCCAGAGGGCACGCATCTTGGACAGGCAGCAGGAACCCTGAGGAGCAGTAGCGTGGGAGACACCTGGCCATACGTCAGCCGGCCCTCCAGCCTGACCACCTACCTTACTCCCTTGCAGAGGTTCCGGTTCTGTGGTGACCTGGACTGTCCTGACTGGGTCCTGGCAGAGATCAGCACGCTGGCCAAAATTGTTGAGTGCATGAGGTCTTGGGGGTGGGGGCAGAGAGGGATTGCGGCTGGGGGCTCTGAGGGTGGAGGGTGGGGAGGTCACTCTTGAGCTGGGGCCTCAGCGCTCTCGGGCTATCCGAACATGCTGTGTGACTGATCAGGTATGTGGCCAGCCTTCTCTGAGCCAGCCCACCAGCATGGAGGGGTGAGGTGGGTCAGTCTGGCTGATGTAAGGCCTTCCCCTCCAGTCCTCCGTGAAGCTGAGGCTGCTGTGTAGCCAGGTGCTGAAGGACCTTCTGGGACAGGGGATTGACGTGAGTTCAGGGCCCCGCACCCCACTGTCCCATGACCCTGTGACCCCCACTGCCCTGAAAGTGCACCAGACCCAGGGAGACGGGTGATCAGCTCCCACCCTCCCTAGATACCTCGTGTCCTTACCACAGGATCCAGGCCAGGGGTTGGGGGCTAGTGAGCGGGGGTCCGGCACCCCTTGAGGGCCTCCTTTCTCCACAGTATGAGAAGATCCTGAAGCTCACCGCTGATGCCAGGTTTGGTGAGTACCCCACTGGGTCCGCAGACCTTTGGGCAAACCCGGGTATTCAGCCTGGGGCCTGGCACAGAGGCCCCTCCTCCCAACAGCCCACTCTGACCCACCTGCCTCAGCAGAGGAGCACGAGGGAAGAAAGACATTGCCAGCCCTAGGGTCCTCTGCCCACTCCCAGTGGGGCAGTAGCGGTGCTCATGGCTCAAGGAGGCCTAGGGGCTCTGAGCTGAAGATAGTGGGGTGTCAAGGAGGTGGCTGGGGCCGCAGTGACACCCCCCATTCCACCCACGGCTCCCCCCAGAGTCGGGTGATGTGAAGGCCACAGTGGCAGTGCTGAGTTTCATCCTCTCCAGTGCGGCCAAGCATAGCGTGGATGGCGAGTCCTTGTCCAGTGAACTGCAGCAGCTGGGGCTGCCCAAAGGTACAGGGATGAGGGCAGGCAGGTGGGTAACCTGTGGGCCAAGGGGTGCCAGGCAAAGGTCAGGCTGTGTGACCCTGAGATGCACCTTGCCCTCTCTGGGCCAGGAGCCTGAGACCTGCCCTTTGAGTGGCCTAAGCCCCAGCACCCACCTGCTAGCTCAGGGGACCTCCCTTCGGCCCCCAGAGCATGCAGCCAGCCTGTGTCGCTGTTATGAGGAGAAGCAAAGCTCCCTGCAGGAGCACCTGCGGGCCTGCAGCCTGCGAGGTGAGTGTGGGGTGCCCGGGTGGGGGCTGGGCTCCGTTCTAGAAGGTGCATGTGGCTTGGGAGGTGTTTGTCCTCAGAAAGGAGACTTAACCACATCACATGTCGAGCAGTCACAGAGCTGGGATTCCTGACACCAGCGCCGGTTTCTTTCCTCTGAGATCTGCTATGGGTAATCTGAGCTCCTGGATCAGAGGGATGAGAGCTTCTCAAAGGCCACATAGCCCTGAAGGGTTCAGGGCTGAACCAGGGTACGGGCTAGGGCTGCCTGGCTCCCCTGCCTGTGACCCTGAGCCCCTTTCGGTCTTGCAGTGAATAGGCTGACAGGCGTGGGCTGGCGGGTGGACTACACCCTGAGTTCTAGCCTGCTGCGGTCCGTGGAAGAGCCCATGGTGCACCTGCGGCTGGAGGTGGCAGCTGCCTCGGGTGCCCCGGCCCAGCCTGTTACCATGTCCCTCTCAGCAGACAAGTTCCAGGTCCTCCTGGCAGGTGAGGCTCAGCTGTACCTGGAGGGTAAGGGGCCCTCCCGGATCCTGCCTAATTGCCACCTGCCTACCTACCTCTTGCCCCTGCAGAACTGAAGCAGGCCCAGACCCTGATGAGCTCCCTGGGCTGAGAAGAAGAGCTCATGGGGCCCATGTGGAACTGCCCTCCAGACTTCTCTTCAGGGGGTGCCCCAGCTCCAGGACCCTAGGGGCCTGGCCTCCTGGATGTCTGGCTTCCTAGGTTACCACCTGAGAATTCAGCCCAGGGATCCTGAACACTCTTGCAGCATTGTCTTCCCTCCCCCGTGAAAGGCGCATGTCAGTGGTTTTCATGAGAAGGAAGAATAAACAGAAGTGTAAGAAGTGTAAAGAAGTGTGTGCATGGATTTCTTTTGGGTTCAGATCAGAGGTTTTCAGGAGAGAGACCAAGTGACATACTGACCTCCCTGACCTATTGCACGTTTTCTTTTTTCTTTGCTCAGCTGTGATTGAGGCAGGTCAGGGTTGAGGCAGAACGAGAGCCGAAATGAAACAGCTTGTCTGTAGACAGGAAAATCAGGGTTCTAGCTCCCAGTCCTATGATGCTCTTGACTCTGCCCTCTCTGTGCTGGCCCTGTCCTTAGGCTGGCAGCAAGTGGTTGGCCCCAACACCAGATACCCCAGGTAGAGAAAGGAGAGAGCCCTTGCCTCTCTGTCATCTTCTTTAGGAAGAGAGAAGGCCCATGCCGGAACCACTCACTGGCAAGTGGAATGGGATAATGGGCTGAATGTTTGTGATGCACCCATTCCCGACCCCCTGCCAAATTCATATGTCTAAGCCCCAACTCCCAGTGAGATGGTTTTAGGAGGTGGGGCTTTGGGGAATAATTAGGTTCAGATGAAGTCATGAGAGTGGGACCCTTGTGATGATTAGCACTCTTATAAGAAAAGGAAGACAGACTCTCTATACCGTGGAAAGGCCATATGAGAACATAGCAAGAAGACAGCTGTCTAACAAGGCAGGAGAGAGCCCTCACCAAGAACTGATTCTGACTCGAACTTGGACGTCCCAGCCTCCGGAACTACGAGAAATAAATGTCTGGTTTTTTGGATTTTAAAAAAAAATAATAAATAAATTTATTTATTTATTTTTTGACTGTGTTGGATCTTCACTGCTGTGTGCAGGCTTTCTCTAGTTGCGGAGAGCGGAGGCTACTCTTTGTTGCGGTGCACAGGTTTCTCATTACAGTGGCTTCTCTTGTTTCGGAGCACAGGCTCCAGGGCACGCAGGCTCAGTAGTTGTGGCTCACGAGCTCTAGAGCGCAGGCTCAGTAGTTGTAGCACATGGGCTTTGCTGCTCTGCGGCATGTGGGATCTTCCTGGACCAGGGCTCAAACCCATGTCCCCTGCATTGGCAGGTGGATTCTTAACCACTGCACCACCAGGGAAGTCCCTAAATGTTTGTTTTTTAAGCCACCCAGTCCATGGTGTTTTGTTATAGCAGCCCGAACAGACTAAGACAAATGGCCTCCCAGGACTGGCTTAGGCCAGCTAGGGTCCCTTGTAGAACAGACTGATTCCAGGTGTGGGGCAGGGAGAATACAAGGTAAGCCTAGAACATCTCGGGATCCAAGGAAGCTATCAAAGAATAATAAGTAATGTCAACAGGAGCCAGCTCATCCCACTGGCTAAAGATGGGACAATTTAAGCATCAAAGATATAAGGACTCACTCCCCTCCTGGCTTCTGCTTCTGGAGAAATGGAGCAGATAGGCTTTTCTCTATTCCTTCCACTAAGCTCAGCTAAAAACCTTAGACGTTATATATAAAACAAACATAAGACTATGAAAGGTGACAAGAAGAAGGCAGACTGGCTAGACCTCAAGACCTGAAGAACAACACAGCAGAGAATTCCTTAGATTTTCTTTTTGCTTCATGTATCCCAAGCTGGGAGCTGGAGAAGCCATCCACCTAGAAACAACACATAGACAAAGGAAGGCCCAACAAAAGCCTACTCTCTCTAGGCAAAGGACTGGGAAAAGGACAGTCCAGCAGGACAGAAAAAGTTACAGACAGTAATGGCTGTACTCCAGCCACACCCTGCGGAACTGCAGCCCTTCTTCGACCCCTGACTGCAAAGGCTGAGTGGAAGCCTAGACTCCCACCCCATCCAGCAATAAGGAGGTGGCATACCCCTTTCCCCACTGGTACTGTGTCAGAGGAGGCCTGCTAAAAGAGAAGATTTAAATAAGATGCAGTCTCATAATACCCCAAATGTCTAGGATTCAATTTAAAAAATCGTTGTACCAAGAACCAAGAAAATCTCAACGTGAGTGAAAAAAGACAACAAATGCCAACACCAAAATGACTCAGCTGTTAGAATTCTATGCTAAGGATTTTAAACAGCTTCATAAAAATGCCTCAAGTCTCAGCAGAGAAACAGAAGATATAAAGAACCAGATAAAAATCTTAGAACTGAAAACTACAATAACCCAAGTAAAAATCTCAATGGGTAGACTTAACAACAGAAGAAAGAATCAGTGCATTTGAAGACAAATCAATAGAAATTACCCAGCCTGAATAACAGAGAGAAAATAGTTTGGAAAACAAACAACAACAAAACAATAAAACAGAGTTTCAGGGACCTGTAGGACTATAACAAAAGATCTAGTATTTGTGTTGTCAGAGTCCCAGAAGGTGAGGAGAAAGAAGGTAGGACAGAAAAAGTATTCAAAGAAATAATGGCTAAAATTTTCCAAAATATGGCAAAAGACTCAAACCTACAGAGTCAAGAAACTGAATGAACTCCACACAGGTTGAACCCAAAGAAATCTATGTCAAGGTATGTCATAATCAAACTTCTGAGAACTAAAGAAAAAAATTTTTGAAAGCAGCAAGAGAGTGATGACCCCTTACATATAGGGGGGAAACAATTCGAATGACTGAATATCTCATTAGAAACCACAAAGGCCAGAAACAAAAAGCGCAACACGTTTTGGGCCCTGAAAGAAAAGAAGTGTCAACCCAGAATTTTATATTCAGCGAAAATCACCTCAAGAGTAAAGGGGGAGTAAAAGAATGAAATTAGAACATTTTTCTCACACCATATACAAAAATAAACTCAAAATGGATTAAAGACCTAAATGTAAGACTGGATACCATAAAACTCGAAGAAAATGTAGGCAGAACACTCTGACATAAATTGTAGCAATATTTTTTTGGATCTGTCTCCTAAGGCAAAGGAAACAAAAGCAAGATTAAACAAATTGCACCTGATTAAACATAAAGCTTTGGCACAGCAAAGGAAACCACTGACAAAATGAAAAGACAATCTACAGAATGGGAGAAAATATTTGCAAATGATATGACCGATAAGAGGTTAATATTCAAAATATATAAATAGCTCATACAATTCAATATCAAAAAAACAAGCAACCCGATTAAAAAATGGGCAGAAGACCTGAAAAGATATTTTTCCAAAGAAGACATAGAGATGGCCAACAGGCATATGAAAAGATGCCCAGCATCACCAATTATTAGAGAAATGCAAATCACAACCACAATGAGATATCACCTCACACCTGTCAGAATGACTACCATCAAAAAGACCACAAATAACAAACGTTGGCAAGGATGTGGAGAAAGGGGAACCCTCGTACTTTGTTGGTCTGAATGTAAATTGGTGTAGCCACCGTGAAAGCAGTATGGAGGTTCCTCAAAAAACTAGCAATAGAACTACGATGTAATCCAGCATTCCTACTTCTGGGTATTTATCTGAAGAAGACAAAGACACTAATTCAAAAACACACATGCACCCCAATGTTCATAGTGTGTGTGTGTGTGTGTGTGTGTATACATATATATATATATATATATGATATCACTCAGCCTTAAGAAATAATTAAATTTTGCTATTTACAAAAACATGGATGGACCTGGAGGGTATTATGCTTAGTGAAATAAGTTAGAGAAAGACAAATAGTGTATGATATCACTTATATGTGAAATCTAATAAATGAATGAATATAACAAAACAAATAGACTCACGGATATAGAGAACAAACTACTGGTTGCCAGTGGGGAGACAGAAGGGGGAGGGGCAAGATAGGAATAGAGGATTAAGAGGTACAAACTACTATGTGTAAAATAAATAAGCTTCAAGGACATATGTACAGCACAGGATATATAGTCAATGTTTGATAATAACTTTAAATGGAGTATAATTATAAAAATATTGGATCACTATGTTGTACACCTGAAACTAATATAGTATTGTAAATCAACTATACTTCAATTTGAAAAATGACAAAATTGTAAGGCATTTTAAAAAAGAGTAAAGGGGGAAATCAAGACATTCACAGATGAAGGGTAACTAATATAATTTGTCACCAACAGACCTAATCTAAAAATAAAAAGGCTAAAAGGAAACCATAAACAAAACAAAAAGACAACCCACAGCATGGGAGAAAATATTTGCAAACGATGTGACTGACAAGCGATTAATCTCCAAAATATACAAACAACCCATGCAGTTCAATATCAAAAAAACAAACAGGGCTTCCCTGGTGGCACAGTGGTTGGGAGTCTGCCTGCCAATGCAGGGGACACGGGTTCAAGCCCTGGTCCGGGAAGATCCCACATGCCGCGGAGCAACTGGGCCTGTGCGCCACAACTACTGAGCCTGTGCTCTAGAGCCTGCGAGCCACAACTACTGAGCCCACGTGCCACAACTACTGAAGCCTGCGCACCTGGAGCCCGTGCTCCGCAACAAGAAAATCCACTGCAACGAGGAGCCGGCGCACCGCAATGAAGAGTAGCCCCCACTCGCTGCAACTAGAGAAAGCCGCTGCGCAGCAACAAAGACCCAATGCAGCCAAAAAAAATAAAATAAATAAGTATATAGAAAAATAAATTGTTAAAAAAAACAACCCGATGAAAAAATGGGCAGAAGATCTAAATAGACATTTTTCCAAAGAAGACACACAGATGGCCAAAAAGCACATGAAAAGCGATGCTCAACGTCGCTAATCATTAGAGAAATGCAAATCAAAACTACAGTGAGGTATCACTCCACACCAGTCAGAATGGCCATCACCAAAAAGTCTACAAACAATAAATGATGGAGAGGGTGTGGAGAAAAGGGAACCTTCCTACACTGTTGGTGGGAATGTGAATTGGTACAGCCACTATGGAGAACAGTGTAGAGGTTCCTTAAAAAATTAAAAACAGAGCTATCATATGATCCAGCAATCCCATTCCTGGGCACATATCCAGAGAAAACCATGATTCAAAAAGATACATGCACCTCAGTGTTCACTGTGGCACTATTTACAATAGCCACGTCATGGAAACAACCTAAATGTCCATCAACGGATAAAGAAGATGCGGTACCTATATACAGTGGAATATTACTCAGCCATAAAAAAGAATGAAATAATGCCATTTGTAGCAACATGGATCGACCTAGAGATTATCATACTAAGTGAAGTAAGTCAGACAAAGAAAGACAAGTGTCATATGATATTACTTATATGTGGAATCTAAAACATGATACAAATGAAGTTATTTACAAAACAGAAACAGACTCACAGATGTAGAAAACAAACTTATGGTTACCAAAGGGGAAAGGTGGGGGGGGAGGGATAAACTGGGAGGTCAGGATTAACATATACACACTACTATTTATAAAATAGATAATCAACAAGGACAGGGAAGTCTACTCCATACTCTGTAATAACCTATATGGGAAAGGAATCTGAAAAAGAATAGATATTGTATATGTATAACTGAATCACTCTGCTGTACACCTGAAACTAACACAACATTGTAAATCAACTATGCTCCAATATAAAATAAATTTTTTTTAAGAAAAAGGCTAAAGGAGGATCTCCAAACAGAAAGGAAATGATAGAAGAAGAAATCTTGAAACATCAGGAAGGAAGAACAATGGAAAGACTAAAAACATGGATGCAGCAGACTTTCCTTCTCTTGAGTATTTTGAAATATGTTCGACAGTTGAAGCAAAACAAAATACTGTTAGATGTGGTTCTCAATGTATGTAGAACAGATATTTAATGTTATTATAAACACGGGAGGGCAAAGGGAAGTAAGGTTTCTCTATACTCAACTTGATAAAATGTCGACACCAGTGAACTGTGACAAGTACATACATGTGTATAGTGTAACACCTACAGCAACCACTTCGAAGGGTATGCAATATAACACACTCAAAAACAATATAGGTAAGTCAAACTGGAATTCTAAAAGATGTTCAAGTAGCCCACAGGAGGGCAAGAGAAAGAAGACAAAACGAAAAACAGGGAATAAACAAAGCACAAATAAAGTGGCAGACAAAAATTCACAAAGAAATTTCCAAGTCTCATCAAATGTATAATATGAACTTGGTTTCCTAGGTAGCATTCCCTCTTCTGTGTTGTCACAGAATCCCGTAGAATCTCCTCTCATTGCTATTGTAGCACTGCATTAATTTTGTATTTACTACCTGCCTTTTACCAGCCTTTTTTAAAGATGGGAATTGTATATCCCTGTTTGTATAGCCCCAAAGACTAATATAGTACTCTTTCAATAAGTGGGGGTAAAAGATAAAGATTGCAACAAATTTAAAGATATTAAATGTGGAAAAAAATCAATGAGTCCATAAAAGATAACCCCCCCAAATCAATTCTAATTTGTCACCATTGGATATTATTGCACCAAATTCTTAGTCTAAAAATTGATAATTAAAGAGAAGGGTTTCAGAATTTATCCTTCTTTTTAGTATTTCAGAATACCCAAATAACCCTAGTCAATGGAGTAAATCTCTTCTTTACAGAAGAATTCCAGCTAATGTAGAAGGAATGACAGAATCAGAAAATCACCATTTTGTAACTCCCAATTAAATACTTGATTGAGGCAAGGATCACCAGTGATGATAAAGCCATTAGGTGAAAGGTTGATGTGATGTGAAACTGGGTATTTGCGTGGTGCTAAAGAATCACCACATGTAAACAACCCAATGTCCCTCAGCTGGTAAGTGGATAAACACGCTGGTACGTCTACACAGTGGAATACTACTCAGCAATAAAAAGGAATGAACTAGGGGCTTCCCTGGTGATGCAGTGGTTGAGAGTCCGCCTGCCGATGCAGGGGACACGGGTTCATGCCCCGGTCTGGGAAGATCCCACATGCCGCGGAGCGGCTGGGCCCGTGAGCCATGGCCGCTGGGCCTGCGCATCCGGACCCTGTGCTCCGCAACGGGAGAGGCCACAACAGCGAGAGGCCCGCGTACCGCAAAAAAAAAAAAAAAAAAAAGGAATGAACTGATCGATAAGCATAACAACGTGGATGGTTCTCAAATGCATTATGCTATGAGGAAGAAAGCAGATGCACAAGGCTATGGGCTGAAGATTCCATGTACAGGCATACCTCGGAGTTAACTGCAGGTTTGGTTCCAGAACACTGCAGTAAAGCAAGTATGGCAATAAGGTGAGTCACATGAACTTTTTGGTTTCCCAGTGCATAGAAAAGTTTTGTTTACACTATACTGTAGTCTATTAAGTGTGCAATAAATAGCACTGTGTCTAAAAAAACAATGTACAAACCCTAATTAAAAAATACTTTATTGCTGGGGGTGTGAGCGAGGGATGGATTGGGAGTTTGGGATTGGCAGATGCAAACCATTATATATAGAATGGATAAACAACAAGGTTCTACTGTATAGCACAGGGAATTATATTCAATATCTTGTAATAAACCATAATGGAAAAGAATATGAAAAAGAATATACATATAAATGTATAACTGAATCACTCTGCTGTACAGCAGAAACTAATACAACATTGTAAATCAACTATATTTCAATAAAATAAATTTTAAAAATACTTTATTGCTAAAAAATGCTAACCATCATCTGACAATGGAGGATTGCCACAAACCTTCAATTTGTAAAAAAAAAAATGCAATATCTGTTAAGCGCAACAAAGTGGAGCGCAATAAATGAGATATGCCTGTGTATGATATTGGCAAAAAACTATAGGGGCGGAAAACAGATCAGTGGTTGCCAGCGAGTACGGTGTAAGTGTTGACTAAAAAGGTGCACGGGCAAATTTTAGGGGGGTGATAGAAATGTATTATCTCTTGATTGTGGTGATGATTATGAGTGTATGAATTTGTCAAAACTCACACTCTAGGGCTTCCCTGGTGGCACAGTGGTTGAGAGTCCGCCTGCCGATGCAGGGGACACAGGTTCGTGCCCCGGTCCGGGAAGATCCCACATGCCGCGGAGCGGCTGGGCCCGTGAGCCATGGCCGCTGAGCCTGCGCGTCCGGAGCCTGTGCTCCGCAACGGGAGAGGCCACAACAGTGAGAGGCCCGCGTAACGCAAAAAAAAAAAAACAAAAAAAACTCACACTCTAGGGACTTCCTTGGCGGTCCAGTGGTTAAGACTCCACACTTCCAATGCAGGGGGCCACAGGTTCAATCCCGGCTGGGGAACTAAGATCCTGCATGCTGTAAGGCGCCACCAAAAAAAAAAAAACCTACCAAAAACAAACAAAACAAAAAACTCACATTCTAAAAAAGATGAATTTTACTGTATGTACATTTTAACTTAATTTAAACAAACAAAAATAGACCAACAAAACAAAGAAATCACCCCATAGATTACTTAGTGGTCACAAGGTGTGAAACATACCTTTACAACACAGAAGTCTGGCTGTCAGAGCCTCACCAGTGATCAATTTCAGCCTCACTAAAGTGAGACAACCAGATGTTGGGCACCTCCTAATGTGATGCAGTTTGGAGTACAGAGCAGCACCCAGGAGACATATGTATTTCCAAGCTTTAGATCTAATTTCTGGTGTGCAGGGAAAACTAGAGATAGAGGAACAAGTTAACGACACCCAAGGAAACATCAGACAAATCCAGAATGTGATGGGGCATCTCAAAGGACAATTGGCTTGGAATCTTCAGAAAGGTCAGTATCATGAAGTCCAAAAAAAAAGGAGGTGAGGTGGGTAAGAGGTGGGGAGGGTGGTTCCATCTAGATTAAAGTGACTGAAGAGACACAGAATCCTTATTTGGTGTCTGCCTTGAACAAACTAGCTATCAAAGACATTTTGCGGACAATTAGGGAAATCTGAATGTGGGGTATGTATTAGGTAATATTAACAAGTTATTGTTGGGACTTCCCTGGTGGTGCAGTGGCTAAGACTCCGAGCTGGAGTTGATCCCTGGTCAGGGAACTAAATCCAGCATGCTACAACTAGGACCTGGTGCAGCCAAAATAAATAAATAATAAATATTTTTTTTAAAAAGTTGTTAACTTTACTAGCTCGATAAAGGCATTGTCTCATTTTAAATACTGTCAAAATAAATGAATAAATAGATTAAGGGGGTAGGAAGGAGAAGTAGTATGAATCCTGGCTGTGGGTCAGGGACCAGTGCCTGCTACACTTAGGATGAAAGGCCAGCTCCTTACAGAGGCCTCCAGAGGTCGGACCAGACCAGACCAGCTCTTGCTTGTGTGTCTGTCCTCACCTCTCAGCACTACCCCCAGCCACCTTCTTTGAGTGGGCCAATCGCTCGCTTTCCAGCCTCCAAGCCTTTGCATTGTCAGTTCTTTCCGCCTGCCGTAGCGACTCGTCCCCTCTCTTTTCCGGATGGCTCCTTCTGAGGTTTCAGCCTAAATGTCATCGCAGAGAGACCCTCCTCCACAACGGAAGTAGGTTCCGCTCTCGGCTCCTGCCTTTGGCTGCTTGGCTACACTTCATCGCCCGTGGTGATGATGTTTACTTGTTATGTCTGACTAGCGTTGAAACTTAGAGCCACCACCGGGTCCCCAGAGCCTGCATTTATCGCGCACCTGTTCGCGCTCTGCGCACAGCTGCAGGCGCCTCTGCTTTGGGACGGTGCTTCTGTTTCCTGCTGGGAGTGCCGACGCGGTCCCGGACTAGCCGGGTGGCTTCTCACAGCCACAGAGACAGCTGCAACCCGGGACCTCAGACCTGACGCCGGATCCCGCCGGCGCCGGGCAGCGGGAAGCCAGGTTCTTCCGCCACCCCCCAGCCAGGTGACTGCCCCAAAGCCTTTCCCACACCCCAAGCCCCCCAGCTCGGGGACCCCACCCGGAACAGTCTTTGCCACCTACCTGAGGAACTACACTTCCCATCAGGCGCTGGAGCAGCGACCGCAGCTCCCAGTGCGCTCCCAGGCGCCGCTCCGCCCCCGGCCTTAACCCCATAGTGCCTGCAGGCTGGCGGGAGCGGCGACGGGCGCAGGTAGCCTGCGAGTGGGCTCGGGGTCGGGGTGGGTGTGCAACAGAGGTGAGGAGAGGACGGGTTTGGGGGCCTTGGGGAGGAAGGGAACCAGGGTTAACCGAGGACAGGCAGCGGGGGTGGAGGATGGGGGTGGGTGGGAGGCGAGCCATAGACCGTCCGCCCCTCGCGAAATTAAGAACCTGGAAGTTCACCTTTTCCAGCGAAACGAACCCTTTCGGGTGCCAGGTCCGGGGCGGCGCTGAGGTTGCGGCGGGGGCGGGGGGGGAGGGCAAAGGAGTCTGCCCTGGCTAAATGTCCCCCTCTGCCCAACACATACCTTCGCCGTCGATCTGGCGAAGAGGAAAGTGGCAAACTCTCCTCTCTACGCCAGCGAGGGTGAGGAAGGGGACTACGCCTCTCTCGGCCCGAGGCGCTGACCGCTGACCGGGGCGTTTCCTATTCCCCCCTGGATCATGGGCTAGAGCTTGGGGAGCCCTTCTGACTCCCCTATCTCCTCCCTCGAAGTGTGTACCTGACTCCAGCGCTGATGTACCTGGAGACACCTTTATTCCCTCTTCCTTGTCCTCGCTATGGTCCTGACCAGTGTGGGTGGTGGCAGGCCTCCACACTGCCGGCTGAGCCTCTGAGCAACCGTTTTCCCAGCTCTTCTCTTCCAGGCTCATTCCCTCAGTCATTGTGACAACCGATGCGGGCCTGATTCCAAGCGGTGGGGTGATGAGCAAGCAGAGTTTCCACTCTGGGGTGGGAGTGGAGGTAGAGGCAGAGAAGAGATGATAAAATAATTTCAGGTTCTGGGAGTGCCACGAAGGAAGGAAAACGTGTAGGGGGTCGGGGGGTACGATGCTGCCTTGGATAGGGTGGTCAGGGAGGTCCTCTCTTGGATGTTCCCAGACTGAGGGGGACAGCAGGGGCGAAGGCACGGGGGAAAGAAGAGCAGTGTGCTTGAAGCAAGTGAGTCAGAGGGAGCGTGGGAGGAAATGAGATGACAGTGTGGGCCCGCGAAGGAGCTGGACGTTATTCTAAAATCAGGAAGGGTTCATGGAAGCCCATGGAACGCGTTAATGAGCAAGGGAGTCACGTTTCCCTAGTCTGAGCTTTCTCAGCATTTTCGGCGGGGGGCGGGGGAAGGGTTGTGGAGCAGGGACTGTGACCAAGCCAGCTGACTTCCTGCCAATTATCAGTTGACCATGGCCCCCTCTGACCCTCTGAAAACTGGGAGTGATAATTGCTACCTCACTGGATGCACACCTGGCCCAACCTGCTGTCATCCTCCCCCACAGGGCCTGGCCACCCCTCCCACAGAATGCCTGAGGGCCCTGAGCTGCATCTGGCCAGTGACTTTGTGAACGAGGCATGCAGGGAGCTGGTGTTTGGCGGGTGTGTGGAGAAGTCACCTGTCAGCCGCAACCCTGAGGTGCCCTTTGAGAGCAGCGCCTACCACATCTCAGCTTTAGCCCGAGGCAAGGAGCTGCGCCTGACACTGAGCCCCCTGCCTGGGGCTCAGCCCCCACGAGGGCCACTGGCCCTTGTCTTCCGCTTTGGCATGACCGGCTCCTTCCAGCTGGTGCCCAGCGATGCGCTGCCACCCCATGCCCATCTGCGCTTTTACACGGCTCCCCCTGGCCCCCGACTTGCCCTCTGCTTCGTGGACATCCGCCGCTTTGGCCACTGGGACCTCGGGGGCAAGTGGCAGCCAGGCCGCGGGCCATGTGTCTTGCTGGAGTACGAGCAGTTCAGGTAGGGCCCGCACCAGGTGTGATGAATACAGCCCTGGGCTCCTGGCCGTTAGTGCCTCGGTGGCCAAGAAGTGAGTTCCAGTCCCTTCACCTGTAGACCAAGACAGTGTGCTTTCCTGGGGACAGTTCCCTGAGCTAATGGATGTGGAAACCCAAAACTGACGAGGGAGAGGGTGGGAGCAAGAGGTGGATGAGGACATGGCCAGTTAGTATGAGAGCTGGGTCTCAGGTCAGCATCCCACTCTGTCTTTTGGCACTCTCAAGAGGCTAAGAAGAAAGGTGGAGAGGCTTTAACAACCTAAGAAAGGAGGCTGAGCAGGAAGGAATTGCTTCAGGGGAGTGCGGAGAGGACTGCCTAATGTGGTTTCTGAATCAGACTGTGGTCTCCCACATTCTGCCTACCCACTGGTCTGTGTCCCGTGGTCTCTGTGCCTGTCTTCTGCCTGAGGGAGGGGTAACGGCTCCACCTGGGATGTGATCCAGGTCACATAAGATGGCACAGTGTCAGCCACTTCCCTTCCTCTAAAGATAAAACATGTATGAGTCTCTGCTTCGTGCCAGGCCAACTCTAAGTGTTGGGGGTTCAGCAGTGATCAAGAGGGATGTGGTCCCTGCTCCCACAGAGCTAGTTCAGGTAGGGCAGGGGGAAAAAGGGGACTAGATTAACTCAAATAGACACATGCCTGAAGAAAAATCCAAGAGGTAGAAAATGACTTTGAGCTGTGGAGGTGGGGGGAGGAGGAGGGTGCATTAGGAAAGGCCACCCCAGGTGACGTGTGAGCTGAGGCCTGCCTGATGAGAAGGAGCCAGCTGTGCATAGCTCTAAAGTAAAAGCAATCTGACAAGAATCACAAAGACAAAGGCTTGGAGTGGACTTGGCAAATCCTTTCTTGGGGAAGGCACGCCTTCGGCTGCCCCTTGGGGTGGGTCAGGGCGTCTCTGGTGCCACAGAAGGCAGCAGACTGCTGGCCTTCCCAGGTATGCCCCCAAGTGCACCCCTAGGGAAGTGTCTGTGTTGTCTTGGATTTCTCCCACTTCACCTCTTCTGGTGAGTCATGCCACAAGTGTACCCTTTGCCAGCTGAAGCTCCTCTCACAAGATGAGCGTTTCGGCTTGTTTTGTCCTCCAGCTGCGGAGCCTGTGGGGATCCGCCCCCCTCAGGGATCTGAACACCCAGGCCAACCTTCCACTCTTACCTTTACCCCAAAACTCTGTCTTCTGGCCCCCTATTTCACTTGCTTCTCACGCCCATCACTGAGTCAGTCTTGCCATGATCCTTTTCCACAAAGAAACAAGATACAGGTACCCTTCATGGTGGTGAAGAGACCCATGCCCCCTGGAGGTGGGGTGGGAGCTGCTGGGGCTCTCACCAGCCAGGGCTTGCCCCCTCACTCCTGCTAAATAAACAGTGCCAGTACCAGTTTCCTGGAAGATCTTCAGCTTCTTGAAAAGACCTGACCCCGCCAATATCAAACCTTCATATCTAACCAACCAGAAGTCCTAGACGGGGAGTTCCAGACTGCGGACACACCTGAGGTCCTGTGGTCGCCTTGTTCTCAAAAATGTCTTGAGTCTGAGGCACTTTGGTGATATACACACCACATACCTAGACTCATGTGTTTTCCTGAACATGCTGCTTTTGACTGGTATTTTTTTACCTTTTGTAATGCATTAAAATCCCACACTGTTGTTCCCATTTAACAGAAAACTGAGGTTCGCACTGCCAAAACACCACTGAGGCTGGGAAGAGGGGAACTGGGACTCCCCACTTCCTTCCCTTGCACCCAGGAATGGGTTCCCCCAGCTCCTCTCCCTTAACCCATTGGGAGGCAGGGAGGGGTGGCGTGGGCAGAATGGGTCTCATGTGCCCAGACTGTGTCCCTCCAGGGAGAATGTGTTACGAAACCTAGCAGACAAGGCCTTTGACCGGCCCATTTGTGAGGCCCTCTTGGACCAGAGGTTCTTCAATGGCATTGGCAACTATTTGCGGGCAGAGATCCTATACCGGTCAGCAGGCAGGCCCCGGGCACGAGGGCTGGGGTGGCTGGGTGTGCCCACGGTCCCCACTGCTTAGCATGGCGCCCTCTCTCCACCTCACTGCAGGCTGAGGATACCCCCCTTCGAGAAGGCCCGCACGGTTCTGGAGGCACTGCAGCAGCGCAGGCCGGTGAGGCTGCAGGGAGGGACGCACACACCTATCAGTGCAGGCCGACAAGGGTCTGGGCTGGGTCAGGCGTCTCCAGCTTAACTCAAGCGGGTCCCTTCTCGGTTTCCAGCCTGTTTCCCCATCTCTACAATGTGTGTGCGTGGGGGAGGCGATGGGGGGGCAGATGAACTGTGTGAGTCCAGCCAAGCTCAGAAGGGGTCTGTTCCTCAAGGGGTCAGCTGCCTTCTGAGTGGCCCTGCCTCATACTGACATCCAGGTCCTACCCCTGCCTCTTCTCCAGAGCCCGGAGCTGACCCTGAGCCAGAAGATCAGGGCCAAGCTGCAGAACCCAGACCTATTGGAGCTGTGCCACTCAGTGCCCAAGGAAGTGGTCCAGCTGGGTGAGGCCTGGGAGGCAAAGATGGCCAGCTAGGTCTGCTTTGGCATATCGTGTAACCTGGGACAGTTCCTGCCCCTCTCTGGGCCTGGTTCCCTGCCTGGGGAATGGAAGTGTGTCAACCTAGTCGTTCCTAAATGGACTAGGCCTCCTTCACTGATCTTCACGTGTCAGGTGTCTATGTCCCCTGAGCTGCCCCATGAGGCAGGCAGGGCAAGGATTCTTAACTCAGCTCCAGGATGGGAAAGCCATGGCCCAGAGTGGGGAAGACGCCAGCCTGAGGTCACACAGCTGGAGGAGGGAGAGCCTTGGCCCCCTGACTCAGTCCATCAGCTTGTAAAGCTGAGGTCTGAGCCAGGTCTAACTGGGCTCCCCCCCCTCCCAGCCTAAGTCAGCCCTCTGACCTCCGCCTGGCTCCTCTGTCCCACAGGGGGCAAAGGCTATGGGCCGGAGAGCACGGAGGAGGACTTCGCTGCCTTCCGAGCCTGGCTGCGGTGTTATGGCACGCCAGGCATGAGCTCCCTGCGGGACCGGCATGGCCGCACCATCTGGTTCCAGGTTTGGGCTCTAATGCTCACACAGGCAAATGGAGCCCTAAGGAAGCTGGTGGGATGGAAAGACCGGGGGTTGCACTGTTCCTGAGGATCTAAGCTTTCCCTGTGCTATGCCCCTCCCCTCCTCTGAGTCCCAGGGTCCCAAGCTAGTGGAGCAGCCCAGGGCAGGGTTACCTTGCTGTTGGCTCTGACCTGGGGAAGAGGGGACGGTCAGAGAGGCTTCCTAGGGGAGGGGCTTCACTGATCTGGAAGGACAGGTGTGAGTTCTGCCTCTCCAAGGAAAACTACCCCTGCCAGATTGACTCCTGAATTCTCCTGATTCCATTTTAGGGGGATCCTGGACCCTTGGCGCCCAAAGGTAAGCTATGCCTAATGTAATGAGAGGGAAAAGGACTAGTTGCCTGCAAGGGCTACAGCACCCTTCTCCATCCCAGTCCCCACTCCAACCCTCGGAGGCACTCCAGAGTGGGAGCATGGGAGTCTAGAGAAAGGGGGCTGCGGCCACAAGACCCTCCAACCCCATCAGCAACAGTATCCTGCAGGGGGCAAGTCCCGCAAGAAGAAATCCAAGGGAGCACAGAGGGGTCCTGAGGACCAAGTGGAGGTATGTCTCCCTGCTCCTACCCCCTCCCTGTACCCTCTCCTGTCCTGGCTGCACCCCCCAGGCCAGGCTCTTGGGCAGCTCCTTCCCTTGACAATGGAGGGCAATGGTGGGTCCTAACCAACCTGTGACATGCTGAGCTCCTCAGGGACCCGTGTCTTCTCCACCCAGAACCCTCCACCTCCAAACAAGGCCCCTTCAAGGACACGAAGGGCACGGAGAGGCCTTCCTGAGCAGACTGCGGCCCAGCAGCCCGAGGGGACCAGCCTCCAACGGGACCCAGAAGCCCCCTGCGTCCCTGAGAAAGGGAAGAGGAGGAGGCAACCAGCGACCTCAGGTGGGCCTTCCTCAGCATCTTCCTCTAGGGAGGGAAGGGGCACCACCAAAACGGGCTCTCCAGGAGAGGAAGGGATGGCAGTGCGGGTGGGAGGAACACGTCGACAAAGGTGGTAGGGAGGCTGTTGGGACAGAGTCCTCAGCCTGGGGTCCGAGCTGCCACCTCACCTGTCCTCCCCACAGGCCGCCGCAGACCCCAAAAGATCAAGGCTGACACCCCATCCTTGGAGCCTGAGGAGACCTCAGCCTCTTAGCAGGAGGGTCTCCTTGCTTGCATCCACCCCTTCCTGCTGCCCTGGATCTGGGCCTGTGCGGCTTCCTGGAAGTTGCAGGGGACTGGCTGCCCCTGGCCCTGTGGCCATTCCCTATACAACTATGACGTTTTCAATTGTACCCATTGTCCCCATTTTTTAAGCCCACGTGAAAAAGGCTGTAATTTTTAGTAAACTGATAAACCTTGAACTTCTTGGGCTGGCTGCAGAAGGTCTGGGAAAGCCGAATGTGGAGGGCCTGGTGCCCAGCCCTGGGGACAGAAGGGCCACTGCCTCAGCATGGCAGACTGAGCCCCATCCCAGGCCTCAAGGCCCTGGCTCTCAGGACAGTCTGCCTCTGCAGGGACAGCCCTTCGGAGGTGGTGCAGAGACCCACCCCGTCCCCCGGGGCAGCCCAGGCTCTACAGCTCCTCCAGTCCAGGATTCCTCATGTGGCTGCTCCCCTAGCGTAGTCCAGACTAGTCAATGCTCCCCTCCTAGTGGGGACCAGCCAGAACCCACCCACCAGGCCTCCTCCCCAGCCCCAGGCCCTCTGCCTGTGGACACGGGGGAAGAGCTGCTGCTGCTTTTCTTCCCCCCACCCCGCCGGCCGCACCACATGGCATGCGGGATCTTAGTTTCCCGACCCGTCCCCTGCACTGGAAGCTCGGAGACTTAACCACTGGACCGCCAGGGAAGTCCCAGAAGAGCGTCTTATATCGTGGTCTTACAATCAGCTTATGGTCACTGATATCCCCCGTCTCTGTCATGGGGCCTGCAATCCAGACCCTGCGCGCACAGATAACCTTAGATCTTGCCCCTGTCCCCAGATGCCTGGGGTGAATACTTCCCCCCTCAATGCCTGAGTTTGGGACCTGAGGGGACTGAGCAGGGGCTACCAGCAGGGTTCCTAAGCCAAGCGTTTATTGTTCAAGCGGTAACTGATCCTTGCTTCAGGCTTGAGAGGCAGAAATGAGGAGCCCCCAAAGCCTTCCACAAACAAAACCCCACGCTCAGGGACTCAGCTCGGTGCGGGCTGCAGCACGAGCAACAGGGACTGCACTTGGAAGGGAGAAAAGGTGAGCTTCAGGCGGCTGTCCCGAAGGGGCAGGGGGCCAGCAGGGTCACGGCGCTCCAGGAGGTCACAGCTGGAGAACAGGAGGGACCATGAGGGCCCCGCGAGGGCAGGACTCCCACTCCCACCCCGCGCCCCCACTCACAGGACGGCCTCCTGAACCGGCAGCGACATGTGCAGCCAGCAGTCCACGTGGCTGCCGTGGGCCTCGTACAGCCTCAGGACCAGCTTGCGGCCCTGGACGCTGGTCTCCGCCTACGGAGGGAGGTGGTGGTGGGCGGGGCCGAGGGCGGGCCCAGCTCGGGACCCCGGCCCGCTCCCCGCACCCCACCGGCCCTTGCCTGCTTGACGGTCTCCAACACGACTGCGGGCGAGGACACTGAAAAGGCGCTCCAGGCGGCGGCGGGTGCCGGGCCCGGGGCGGGCAGCGCCAACAGGGGGAAGTTGAGGCTGTAGGCAGCGGGAATAACGCCAGCGTCCTGGAAGGACCCTGGGCGCAGACCGGAAAGGGACGCGTGGTGGAAAATGAGGGTAGGGGCGTGGGACTGCTGGAGTGCTCCCCACTTACCGTTGGGGCAACCGAGGCTGAGAGGGGCAGAGAGGTATCGGGGCCGCAGCACTCACCCTCATGCGGCATCAGCGCGTAGGTGAACTCGTGGCGCCCCATGTCAACCGTGGCGTCAGGGGACTTGGGCGCCCGCAAGCTGGGGTGGGGAGGGTGGTAAGGGCCAGGCTAGAGCCGCCGAAGTTCTGTCCTGGGAAGACCGCACTCCCATACCCGTCCCTGGGAGGCACCCCACTCACAGGGAGAGGCTGAGGACGCTGCCTCGCACTGACGCCCCATACTTGCAGTCATTGAGCAGAGCCAGCCCAAAGCCGTGCTCTGACAGATCCATCCAGCGGTGGGCCCACACCTGGAGGGTAGATCGGAGACCCACTTGGTGGCCCCGCCGCCTCCTCGTGCTCCAGAGCTCCTGTCAGTAGACTGAGGGAAGCTCCGGGACCACACGATTGAATGCCAGCTCTCACTACAGGAGGCCCTGCGCACACCACACAACCTGTCTAAGCCCCGGCTCCTCATCTGGGAAAGGAGGATAAGGGTACTTACCCCACCAAATGGGCATGAATCAGACTAAACAGAAAGCATTTAGCACCGTGCCTGGCATACATGTCAGGAACCAGCAAATACTGACCATCATCTCCCTCCTCCTCACCCCGTACCACACAACTAGCCTCTCCCCAGCCGGGGAGGATCCAAACCCTCCACCACAGCCCGCCCCACACCACCCCACGTCAGACCTCAAATCGGGCCCAGTCCCAAGAGGTGTTGTAGTGGGTGGGCCGCTGCAGATGTCCGAACTGGACCTCAAAGGTGGCCTGGGGGCTCCGCACACGGGCAGGGAACTCCACCTTCAGGAACTTGTGGGCCTCGTGCCAGTGCACCTGTCGGGGGTGGAGGTAGGGGTGCAAGGGGAGGGACCCCTCCTCACCGGCCACACCCAGGGAAGATACCCACCACCCTGCCCCCTGCTACCTCGGTGTGGAAGCGGACATAGGGGCAGCCGACGTCCAGCACAACCTCTTGGCTGAGCCGACTATTGGGGCTGATCTGCAGCAGAAACCAGGCGCTGCCCCGCACGCCACCCTGAGTGCCCACGGCCAAGGTCCCTGCCTGGCCCAGCACTGGCTTCCTGTGGAACAGGGGAGGGAGGCACTGAGCCAGGACGCCCTGGCGGAGGGGGCCCAATACTCTCATATCCCACACCGCCCCCGAGTCCTGCCCACCCCGCACCGTGTTTCTAGGTGGTAGTCCATGACGTCCCACGCGTCCCAGTACAGGGGGACATCATCGAACAGCACAAACTGGTTCCCCACGGCACCCTCAGCAACGGCCTCCCTGGAAGGACGTGGAGACTAGCGCTTTACAACTGTATGACCGCAGTCTCTCCAGCTGTGTGAGGTGGGTGGGGTGGGAGGTAGGGTGAGTAGGCCCAGAGGACAGGAGACTCCTAACCCAGCCGGCCCCATTCCATGTGTGGGTCCCAGTCCTGAGCCACCTGTGGGCTACTGTGGTCAGCTGTGGCCAGGGGACAGAGGGAATGAGAGGTCTGGGGTCCCCTGCCAGGCACTGGGAGAGGGCAGTGAGGGGTTAGCACCTGCCGGAGGCCACCAGCACCAGAGACGTCAGGCGGCCAGTTGGGTCCAGCCTCACCCGGATGATGCCGTTGTCCAGAGTCACAGAACCGTCAGTCTTGGTGGGAGGGGGGCCTTGAGGCTAAGTCCGCAGAGGCTTTCCGCCACCAATAGCCCGCCCAACCCCAGCCCCAGCCCTGCCTTGCCACCTGCTCCAGGTTGGGGAGCTCAGAACCCCCACGTTGTCAGGGACAGCCCAGGACAGCCAGCCCCCGCCCACCGCGATGTGCCAGCACTCACCTCCTGCACTACAAACACAGGCTGCTGGGGCAGCAGGGGCTGCAGCGAGGTGGGGGTGGGAGCAGGAGCATAGCCCATGCTGGGCACTGTCACCAGAGCTGGGGATGAGGCCTGGGCATCAGCGCAGCCTCCTTCACCTTCCAGGAACCATACTCGGGGCGGGGTGGGGGGCTGGAGGGGGTGAGTATTACTAGTACTCTCTAGCCTGGGGCAACCCGGGGCAGAGATCTCCAGGGGAATGTCCCCAACTCTCGATTTGGCCTTGATCCCTCCTGCTACAGTAGCCACCCTTCTCCCCAGCTCATACCTAGGCAGTGGGCCCCACCAGGCCTGGGCAGGGCCAACACTTCAGTGCGCTTCCAGGGCAGTGTGTTGACGATGAGGAGGCCCTCAGGACCTGGCTCCCCAGCACAAAGGGCTGCGGCTGCAGCGCTGAGCAGTGTGTTGCCACGGGAACGGATGTCTGGGGAGAGACTGGCTGGTCATGGGTGGGCAGTGGGTCTGGGTGACCCCTGAATGTCCCACAGGAGACACCCTGCCCTGGGTGCTGGAGAGCAGCGGAAATGTTGTCAGCCTCACCTTCGTAGTGGCACATGGCTTCCTCTGCCACCAGCTGGATGCAGCTTCCAGTCACCACATCGTGGAACTGGTTCAGAAGCAGGAGCCTGCGGGGGGCCAAGGGCAGGGCTGCGGAAGGCTGGGAGGGAGGGGCAGCCGCAGAGGTGTCTGGGGTGAGGTTAATGGGTGGCAGGGGGGCAGAAGACAGACTGACCTCCAGAGGTCCTGCAGCTGGGCGGCCGGGTAGAGGAACTGGGCACTGCGGGCCAGGGCCAGGCTGCTGAGCAGCTCCACGTCATGCAGGATCCGCTCACACTCCCGGTTCCCCTTCTTGATCTGAGCCCAGGGTAGGGAGAATCAGTCTAGAGTCTGTTCGAGCATCCCAGGACACCTTCCAAAGCCTTCCCTTGCTCAGAACCCCTGGTGGCTCCCCAGGGCCTCTTGTGAGTTATCTACCCCAGATGCCTCCCTTCTCTCCCCTCAGCCCAAGCCCTTCCTCCCTCAGGGATGCTCAGTCCTGCCTCCTCCAGGCTCCTGACCACCCGGCTCTTGCACTTCTCTCCTCTCGGCTCCTCTGTGGAACACAAGCCTCTTCCCCCAGGTCTGGGCTGGGCTCTGTCCCCTGCTTCCTCCTCTGACCCTCTGGGCCTCTCAAGGGCACGCCCTCCCCATCTGGCTCAGCAACCAGCTCCTGACCTGCGCATGGGTGGTGTAGGTGCCATTATGTAGCTCCAGGAAGAGCTCTCCGACCCACGTGCACAGCTGCCCCGAGTGGCCCTCCAGCGCCGAGAAGAGTCGCTCCGGAGAAGAGAACTGCACCCTGAGGGAGACTGCAAGCCTGGGTCTCCCAGCTTGGCCGTGTGATTCACCCTTCTTCCATGCAAGGGTGACAAGAGATCCAGTCCCGACAGAAAGGAGCCACGCCCAGAAAGCTCCCTGTCCACACAAAGCCAGTTCTGGACACCCCAGGAGAGTTTTCTCTCTAGTAGGTTTAAGCCCCGTCCCACCTTTAGCTTTCCCCCCACCCTACCACCAGGGTAGAAGTTGGGAGGAGCCCATGGTCTGGGATTGGAGGGGGACAAGGTTTAGGGGAGGTGTCGGGCCCAATATTTGAACAGAAGGAAGGACTAAGGGCAAGGGTGGAGGGTAGGGCTGAGTGAGCCCAGGCCTGACCTGGGCAGCCCATCTGTATTGCACAGCCGCTTCAAGCGGTCCACCATGGTCTGGGTGGGGCCACCACCCCCATCCCCAAAGCCAAAGAGGAAGGCACTGTGGTTGGTACGCCCCTTGTCCCGGTTTTTGGCCACAGTCTTCAGCACCTGCACAGGTGGGCTCAGGGTCAGCTTAGGACAGGACACCCAGCCCTCTCCAGCCTGCCTCCCATCCCCGACCTTGGCCACTAGGTGCCCTCTCACCTCCTCCACACTGCCCTGCATCCCATATGAGTCACCAGGCGGGAAGTGGGTCAGCACCCGGGAGCCATCCAGCCCCTCCCAGAAAAAGGTATGGTGCTGCAGGCAGGGAAACAGGTAGAAGAGAGAGGGCAGAGTCAGGGCTGAGGCACAGCTGGGCCTCCTAGACCTGCCCCTCCTGTTGTGTGACCCTGGGGGAGGCATGCCTTCTCTGGGTCGGGGTTGGGTGGCTTGTCCAGGGCCCCTCAATAAGCCTGGACGGAGATGTATGGGCTAGGTGGGACCCAGGCCCACTCTGAGCCTGGTTCCCTGGGGCCTGCTCACCGGGAAGGAGTTCACCAAGTTCCAGCTCAGTTTTTGGGTGAGGAAGTGCCCGATGCCACAGCTGCGCATGATCTGTGGGAGCTGCGCTGAGTAGCCGAATGTGTCTGGCAGCCAGAACTGCAGGGAAAGGGCCTCTGGGCACGGGAACCACGGCTCTCGGCAGCACGGCCACAGCCTCTGCCCCTCATCACTCAAGGGCAAGCTCCAGCCCCATGCGCCTGCAGGCGCAGCCGCTCCCAGCCTACCTCAGAGCACATCTTCCCAAACTCCTGCAGGAAGAAGCTCTGTCCCTGCAGGAACTGCCTCACCATGGCCTCTCCACTGGGAAGGTTCCCATCCTGGCAGTGAGGGAACAGGGAGGCAGCTGGGGTCAGCACCAGGTGGAATGCGCAGGAGCTCAGGCCAACCACCCGGACAGGAACAGCCAGGGCTCTGACACTGGGTTATAGTCAATGCCCAGGGAGTGTCCATCTCCTCACAGGCCCACCTGTCTGTCTGCCAGAGGGGAGGTTTCTGGGGCCAGGGCTGTGGACTGCACTTACCATCTCCACCCAGGTGCCCCCGACGGGCACAAATTGCCCACGGCAGGCGAACTCCTGGAGCCGGGCATGCAGGCCAGGGTAGTGGCTCTTCACCCACGCGAGCTGCTGTGCCTGTGGGGCAGACGAGGCAGGAGCTGGGCCAGGGGGACAAGAACCCCACCCAGGGCTGAGCACCTGGGGCCCAGTGGGTGGCTGAGGGTGAGTAGCCCTGCCCCTCAGGCCCCAGAAGCCCTCGGAACCTCACACTAGCGCCCATTGGGCTCCAGGTACCACCGCACAGCCGTCCCTCTGACCTGGGAGCAGGCAAAGATGAACTCAGGATTCCGCTCCATGAGCTGAACGACTGTCACCCAGCTCCGGGCACATTTCCGCACGGTCTCCTTGAAGGGCCAGAGCCAGGCTAGACGGGGAGGAGGGTGGAGGATAGGAGAGCAGCAAGGTCCCCCGCTCCTCACAGATCTCCAGCCGCACCCCTGCCCCCCAGCATCCAACCACGCCCAGCCTGGGCCTCCAGAGGGTCATCCTAGTCTTCCGTCCATCCCAGGCCCTTTCCCTGCAAAGTCCTGTGGCATCTCTCCTGAGCTGTCACTTTACATCACTCTTGCAAGGTAGGAGTAGGGACTGGGGAAAGGAGGTTGGCTGGGCCTATCGGATCAATTTTACATCAGGAAATGGAGGCCCCAGTCCCTGGAATAGCCTTACTCTGAGGTTTAGACACCCCTGAGAGGATCCTATAAGAGGTAGTGCGGGTTGGCCCTTCCCCTGCACGCACATTGAAGGACAGCCTGGAACAGAGGGCACAGCTTCCTGAGATGGACCTGCCTGGGCCAGCTGTCCTGTGTGAGGCACTACAGCCTCTTGCAACCTCTAGGCCTCAGTTCCTTCTTTACCAGCCCAGAACTCTACATCCCATGCTTTGGCACAGCAGAGAAAGCCCTTGTTCTGTGGTTCAGAAACTTTAGCTGCATCAGAATCAATACTTTGGGGAGTTTTAAAAAAATGTAATTTCCCATAAGCCTCACAGACACTGCAGACTTAACCAGGTTCAAAACTGACCTCCTGATCCTCCCCAGGAAACCTCCCCCTGGGCTTGAGTCCCCATCTCAACTACTTCCACATCACTCCTATCTGAGGACTTGGGCACTTGTCAAATTCTTCCTCGTCCTCACTCTGTTCAAAGGTCATCTCCTCTGAGAAACCTTTCTTGAATCCCCCAGACCCAGCTGGGTTAAGTGCCTCTTCTGGGCTCCCCAGCCCCCCATCCTTCCCTCCATCCTGGCAGCAACTGTGTCCGCCTATTTTGTGATCGCCAGTCTCTATAGTCCTACCCCCCCCAATATCTAGCACGGGGCCACACGGGGCATCAGATTTTGTTGAAAGAATAAATGAAGCCACACCTAGCAGAGCCTACAGCCCATTCCCCTTTCCCCAGGGAAAACTGAGGTCCAAGAGGGGCAAGAACTCGATGTGGATCACACAGTGCTTCCAGGGCACAGCCAGGTCTTCGAGGCCACTCTTGCCTCCCCGAACCAGCCCAGCCAACTGCTGCCCTACCTGTATCAATGTGGCAGTGCCCCAGGGCATGGATGGTATGCTGGCTTTCACCCCCACGTTGGCCAAAGAACTTGGAGGCCAGGGCCTGGGCCACTGGGAAGGTCTCTGGCTGGGCGGGGTCACATATGTTCACCATCTGGTTGGCTGTGTACAGGGCCTGGTAGCTGCGCTGGTTGTCCTCCCCGAGGCCCTGCAGCAGGGTTCTGTCCCTTAATCCCCATCTCAAGCAAGCAGAGTCTCCAAAATTAGACCCCAGCTGATCTCCCACGGGTTCTCAGCAGAGCTCCTCCCTACCTCCAACCCTGTGCTCCTGCTGGCCCCCCTGCTCAGCACTGTCTCCTTCCTCCCCTTTACACAGGGAAATCCTCTCAACACTCAGGCAGGCATGAAACACCCTCCCTATTCTGGATTCCCAGAGCTCCAACTATCTCACCCAAGAAACAGCCTGCCTGGAACAGGGCTCTAGAGGGTGAGCAGGTGGCGCGGGGGTGTCAAGTACCTTGGCCATCCCCAGCAGCAGCTCCAGATCCACCAGGAGCTTGTGGACATCCCGGTGGAACACGGCCAGCTCAGCCCGGCTCACCTGGAACATCTTCTCTGGGTCAGGGGCTGCGATCATGGTTCCCTTCCCGGCCCCCAGGAGCCCATTGCAGGCTACTTCCACATAGAGGGTCAGGCTACAAATGCGGGGAGGCAGCCTCAGGCCAAGGGACTGGCAGAGGACTCTGGGGCTTGGGGAGGGAGGACCAAAGAGGCATCCAGCAGACCCCTCCCTACTCACCCCCAGGATCTACCACCCAGAGGATCTCACAGTTATGTCAGGCGCGTGTGAGAGAGGGCCATGGCAGAAACAACAGACCCCACCAAATTCTGCTGAGTGTTCTGCCTTGGCTGGGGTGAATAAGTAGCCAAGTTTGGAACCATGTGAATTATGCTGTTGTTTAGACTTTTATTCCCAAAGCTGTCTTTACAATGCACTGCTTTGGTCTCAGAACCCTCTTTGCACATTAAAAACATGTTTGGATCTCCCAGGTCCAGTCTTTCAGAACAAAGATCCATCAGCCAATATGGGCAGGCCACTGTTCGGAGAGCACGGTGGGCTGTGGTGCCGTTCTACTCAGACTTCAGAGAGCAAACACGACTTCCTTCGGGCAGCCTTCCATGACTCTCCTCTTATCCCTCTCCCTAGTCTAGAACAGGTTTCTTATGTTCAAAGTTTTTTCTTTCAAAGCCCTCAGCAGTTTTGCAATTATATAAGTATATGTGAGTCCCCCTTGCTGTCAAGAATCACATCATTCACCATCACAGTCCCAGTGCCTGGAAACATCAGATACACAGTGTTCAATAAATATAATACCTAAGAAGAGTTTTTGATAGTGTCATAAAATGCATGTTATAAGACGGATTTTTAAAAAATCAGGATTCAAAATATCAAAGAAATACCACCTCAACTAGTAAAAACTACATTTGAAAGAATTCCTGAGAAGAATGCTGAGATGTTAATAATGGGCATCACTAAGTGATGGGATAATGGGAGTTATTTACTTCTTTGTGCTTTTCTGTATTTAACCCAAGAACGAAAACACTATCTTTATAGCCAGAGAAATCCTGCTTTTCAAAAATAAACTATGAGAGTTGAAGATGGTTGTATTGAAAGTGGGTGTGTTTCTCAGATGGCTCTGGGCCTCAGCTCCTCCTTGCCCACTGGTGCTCCCTCCCCTACAGCACTGGTCAACCACAGCACAGGGACTCACTCACCTCCGGGGGTCTTCTTCCCCCAGCTTGTCAGTCAGGACATAGCTGGTCTTCTCCCCCTCTTTGGTCAAACCCTGGTGGGGAGTGCAGTGAAAGAGACAGGACCTGAGGCTTGTGAACAGCTCAGATGAAGTATAAGCTGAGGGAGGCCAGGCCCCTCTACCGGGTCCCTAGCACTGGCTCCTCTCTCCCAGACAAGGCCAAGATTGACAAATCAGGGACCTCTGGTAGCAGGTGCCCCAACCCCCCTGGCAGTCAGTGCCATGACCACCAAATGGCACCTATTTGCCAGCAGAAAAGCCACTGGTCTTGTGGAGTCTTGGGGACGTATCAGGTCCTTGGCGGCTTCTGGTGGCCTCTGTACCCCTGAATAAGCATCTGAAGGGAAACTCTATGAAGTCAGGGGCAGGTTTACCTCATTCCCCACTATATCCCCAGTGCTTAGCACAGGGACCTGCCAGAGAGGGCACTCAGGAGACATCCCGCTGAGCCAGTGAAGGGAGGGAGGGAGGGGTCTGCCATCTTTCTGTACAGGAAGAACAACAGTCCTGACCTGAGACTGAGGGTTAGTCAAACTGAAATGGAAGCTGTGTGAACCTGAACAAGTGTGTTAACATCTATATATCTCAGTTTCTTAGTCTGTAAATGGCCATAAAGACCTACCACATAGGATTTTAAAGGTTAAACCTGTTAAGGTTGGATGCATAAACAAGGTACTTAATAATGGTTATATCTGGGGAACTGTGGGTGAGGTAGCAGGGAGATATCCATTATTTCAGGTGAAGAGGACTTTTTAAACTTTATACTATCCAGAACTGTTTCAAAGTCTCCCTCCCCGACTGCCATAAGCATATATTCCATATAATAAAAACCAGTTTATTTAAAACTAAAAATAAAAAGCGATATAGTCTGCAAAGTCACTAGTCTGGCACCTAGTAAAGGGTTAATAAATGGATCTGCTGTACCTATTATTGTACTTGATTAATAACTATTTTCATCCCAGAATGGGAGGGTGACCAGTCAGTGGCAGGGTTGGTTTAGTATTAATTATGTTGAGACCCTCAGCGATCCTCTCAAACATGAGAAGGAACAATTACACAGGGGCCCAAGCAACAACGTGTCCAGTCCTGAAGTCCTGATACCACCCTGCAGGCATAGCCACTCAGCTGTGGCTTCTCCAGAGACCAGGGCTGAAATGTGGCCATACCTGACCTAGGGCAGGGCTCCTCACCTGGACAGGTTCCCCATCACGCCACACCAGGCCTTCTCCATCACTTTCCCAGCGAAGGTGAACTTCCTGACCCACCCATGCCTCTGGGATGGTCAGCTCCACCCGGAACCAACAGGTCCACCATCTGCAACAGAACCACTAAGATGGGCCTAGGGGTCAAAGCCCTTTCCTTTCGACGTACTTCCTTGGACTAAGGGTCAGCAGGGGCTTGAGACTTTCACCAAGTATCTGCAGCATCACAAGATATGCAGCTTTGATCCACAAGAAAGGAGCAACGGGGTGTACAGCAAGGTGAGGGAAAGAGCCAGAGAATTAGGGGTCTGTGATTTGTCCTAGAGTGTCCTGCCTAAGGGATGGATGTCCAGGGACTGGGAGAAGGGGGGAAATGAAAATTCTCCCATTAAGTCTTGAAGGATCAGGGATCTGCTCCCAGCAGAGGGTGCTGCTCTGCCCCAAGTGACTGTCTAGGGCAGAGGGCCGACAATGGAGGTGTGGCCCTTAGGGGAGGCGAGAAAGCCGGGAGCGGGGCCCTGTCGGCCCCGCCCTCCCTCTGGAGCGTTACCCACGTGGGTCCGAAGCTGTCGCCGACCTGCGCGGGGCGGAAATCCTGCTGGACTGCCTCCTGGTAGGGAAGCCTTTCGGGCGTCAAGAAGCTGGAGAGCTCGGCCACTGGGCAGCTGTCTCCGAAGAGCCTGGGCGGGAGGGGCAGGTGGGCACGCGCCAGTGGGCCAGCCGGCGGGTGGGGACTCGCATTCCCTCGATCCACCGCCGGGAGGGCTGCCTCACAGCTCAGTCTCCCCCCATCCCCTCCTCCTGGGCCCCAGCCCTTTCCGCGGCGGGCACTTTGTCCCTCGGCCCAGGTGGCCGAAGCTTGGGTTTCCCCCCGGGTGGGAAGGCTAGAGACGCGTGGATGCGGCCGGCCGGCGCCATGGACGAGGTGGCCACACCTGCCGCGGAGATTACAGTCGGTAAAGTAGAGCGGCGACACGAATTTCTCCACCCGCTCCAACGTAGTGCGCCAGTGCTTCAGGGCCGGCGCCGCCGCCATCGCCGCGCGCTCTCTCCTCTCCCCGGAAGGCCCCAAACGCTGCCGGCGCGGTCCACGGCCTGGAACCAAAGGTTCCGGCGTCCGAAGGGCGCCTTCCAGGCCCGGACAGCTTTTCTTGGAACACCGGCGGCTCTGTGAAGTCTCGCTGCTCTGAACTTCGAGCAGGGAGCTGAAAGCTAAAAGCCGCACTTCCGATGCTCTCCTCTTATCTCGTCCGAGCTGGTGGCCGTTTAGGGCAAATCCCTAAATAAAATAGGAAGTTTGACGCTTTGATTCTGCAAAAGGCCTGGGACAGAGACAAGCCGTTAGGCACGACGGGTGGGAGCCTGGGTTGCTGCCGACGCAGGTCACCTAGTCTCAGAAGCTGCAAGCGGGAACCTCCTTGCCCTCTGGTCCCAGCCCGCCCTCTGGCTATCTCGAACACCCGTGTCCGCTTAACGTGGCAAGACCCGGGGCGCCAGGACCGGTGCTTTAAAGCCAATCGGCAGACATGCGTTAAATAGAGCTTTGCACCCCAGTAACCTCAGCTTCCTCTACTACATGTTTTATTTTATGTATATGGCTAAGTGCTGCCCATCGCCAGAAACTCCGAAGATTTTGATTTGAGATTGCAGATCACAGACATAGAACTCATGATCCTAACAGAATAATGTATTTCCCTACACGGGACTGAAGAGTTCAGAGAAGCCATAATGCCAGAAACACCTCCAATTTCATCCTCACGTTTCTCTGGTAATCTCTTGGCAGCTTGTTCCCCCCTCCTGGGAATGCTATGAAGTCCTTGTCTATAAAATCATTAGGAAGAAAAGTATATACACAACATGAGCCCTGATATTTTAATGGAAATACTGACCAAGTTTACAACATTTCAAATGCAAATCATAGGGAAAGGTGATTAAGTACAGAATACCGAACGAGATTTAAAATATAACTTCCTGCTGTAAGACAGGCCGAGTTGAGCTTGGAGCTCAGATGGCAGGAGGGATATAAATGCTGTTTGTGAAACCCTGGCTGTCGGTGAAGCTCCCCCGCTCCCCCTTCTTTTGGTTGCACTGGTAGGATGGGGTTTTCTCCTCTATTGGCCCTGAAACCCTATCCTGACCTGCAAGCAGCTGCTCTGGGCGTAACCCCACGCAGAGACAGCAACAGCTGGGGCTGCCCCTGGTCAGGTCCCATCAGTTCCCCCCCACCCCACCCCACCCCGGCCGTAATTCCAATTCAACATGGTCTTAAGCAAGCAGAGGTGAGTTATTGCTGGGAAAACCTGAAGATCTTCCCCCCCAGTCAGTATCACTCCATCTCCCAAGTCAGGCATTGCCCCAGCTTCACCAGAGAATCTCCTCCCACAAGGCTCTTTTGCCACCCTACACTTTTGGGCTCTGAGTCTCCTGTAGTTGTCCCATCCCTCCACTGCTTCCCACCACACCCAACAAAAAACTCTAAAATCGGAAAAGTCTACCATGTGTTATGAAAGTCCAGAGCCAAAAAATTTGTGGTTTTGTGGTGGTGATGTTGGGAATTTTTAATTAAAAAGCAAACAAAACCACACAAATCACTGCTGGTTACTTTACAGCTACGACTAGGGTAATGGTTGCTGGAGAAAAATTCACCAGAGTACTGGGAGGGGCTCAGTTGGTCTTTGTTCAGAAAGTCCAGGCTGACCACATATAAAAATCCTAATCAGTCATGTTTAAATATCTGCCAGTTTAAATTTATGTAATTTAAAAAAATATATATGTATATATTCCATTTGCAGTTGCTAACGAAATGTATCGAATCTCCCTCCCAGCCCCATTTATACCACACACTCTGTACACACTTCTTTCAAACACTGGTTTGGTATTTAAGCTGTTCACTCCCATTTCCAATAAGGATAAGAAAAAATACAGAAAAGTACAAACTACATAGCTGCACAACTTACCCAAATATAAAATATTTCCAAACAGCTGAAATAAGGGGGGAAAACACGTACTAAAAGAATGAATAATTCTATTTAAAAAACTTAAGATATTTTGATTTGGAACACATACAACTGACTGCTAACTATTTAAAGCAAAATCCTGTTTGTACCGTAGATAAGGAACTGAAGCCAAAATCCCTGCTTCACAGTAGTTCTCTGGTGAGGACAAGGGACTTGGGTTGAGAGTTTATTCCTTAAGTAAGAACCAAGCTTTATTTATTTACAAAAAAAAAAAAAAAAAAAAAAAAAGTTGGGGCAAGGGGAAGACAAGTTTTACACAAAAGTACTACAACGGTAACTCCCTTTGGTAAAAAGTGTAATAAATGTCTTGTACATCTGTTCATAGGTACTAAATCTGAAGCCACATAGAACTATGGTACACAAGAAGCTAGAGCAGTTATGCTAGCACATCAAAGCATATTTCTTTTAATAAAAAATTGACAGTATGTACATTATTTACAAAAAAAAAGAAAAACCAAGTTAAAACTGTGTGTGTGTTTGTGTGTGTGTGTGTGTGTGAGTGAGTAAAGCTGGTGGATGGCACTAGGGTAGACTAGTAAAGAAGCAGGTACAAAACAGTTCCACGGGAGCTAAAAAGGACAACTGATTTGAACTTGTTGAGGTTGAGAACCAGAGGAGAGAATAACGGGTGGGCAGCAAGGGATTCGTCAGGAATCAAATCCACAAGATGATCAATCCCAAAGCCAAACTGCAGGTCCCAGAGAAAATCTTAATGGGTTATCTAGATGTGCTCAAGTGACCAGGAAAAAAAAATCCAATACAGTTTTTTTTCCTTTTGGGGGGGAAGAGGAAAGGAGCAGTGACCATCAGAGTTACAATCCATCTAAGCATCGAGTCCTTCCCCAGTCTGTCAGTCAATGCTCGCCCATCCAATCAAGGTGTGAACAGCATCCGGTTCTCTCACTGAAGGTCAGGCCCCAGGAGGCTGCAGTCTTAGCTCTGCTGGTGTGTGCAAGCAAGCTGCATATCCCTGTGCTTGCATGGATTTCTTCCCCTCCAGGGCAGGGTAATGCCCAAAACCCCCGGGAAAAGTTCCAGCTCCGGCTTTGTAAGGTATCCACGTTCCTTATATGTAGCCCACTTGGTGCCAGGTTGCACCAGCCACACACAGATCAGGTGGCCATGTCCCAGAGAGGCCCAGTGAGGCTTGAAAGGCATCTTCCTTGTTTCTTCAGTGTGTGCGAGTACACGTGCCCCCCCCAACACACACACACCCCTCAAGTTATCTGCTCTGGCTCTGCAGTTACGGGGCTTTGAACACTGTGCCATATTTGACACGGTACTTGTTAATGCTCACAAAGTGCAGGGTCTCTGTGTCACAGGTGGTGGTGCAGGGCACCAGGCCCTCCAGCCCCTCACCCATGAGCCACTTGCTGGTCTCCGCTGCCATTTCACGGGGCACATGCTCCTTGGTCCACTTATCTACCCAGGCCTGGAACCTCTGATGTAGCCGCTTGCTTACCCGCTCATGGGACTGCAAAACAGAATGAAGAAAAAAAACCCCATGAACTAGGACTAAAAGCCTTCAAATACAAAGCCCAATTTTCTCCTCAAGTGCCAGAAGAAAGATGTGGGCTTATCAGTGCTGATACCACTGATAAGTTTAAAAAAAAAAAAAAATTAGGAATCTGTTTTAAGAAAAGAATTGAAAGAGATTAAGAACTTAGAACACATAAGGAGTTGGAATTCATAAAGCTCCCAAAGAAATACCAACACAGGGTCTGGGCAGAACTAGCTCAGTGCTTCTCGATTTTAGCCTCCTGCATCATTATCACGTAGGGGGGCGGGGCAGGGGGTGGGGAGAGAACGACTTGATCAATCTGCAGTTTTAAACCAGCAACCCAGCTGATTCTAACATACCCGGAGCGAGACACTGAGTCGAGGCCGTTAGTCATTTCTGTCAGCATGGCAATCCACTTCTAAGTAAAACAAGGTAAAGGGCTTAAAACCCACTCTCCCTTCCCGCTATTACCCCACCCTGCCCAGCACAGTGCTGGGCATAGCAGATCTTCAGTGGAGGTTTTTGTTCCTACCTATACATCTGGTAAATATTTATTAGTGCCCACAGGCAAGGCAGAGAAGGGGATACAAAGATAAATTAGGTGTTGCCCAGCTCCCCAAATCATCTGAATCAGAAACATGCAGGCATACGACACACAGCACCATGAGAGAAGTACATTAAAAATCGCCCAACCTATGGTTCCCACTTGAATGTTCTGTAGTCTTTTCATCTGCCTCCCAAACCTGGTAACCCCTTCCTATTAACAGATGTTCCCCTAAACTTCCCATTTACTCAAGCAAAATGAGCAAAGAAACAAAACCAAAAAACAAAAACCACCAGGCATCATCCTTAACGTTCCCCTTTCTCTTAACCTCCCTACATCCAAACATTACCACATCCTGACAGTTATATGTCCAATCTTTTTTTTTTTTGGCTGTGCTACGCAGCATATGGGATCCTAGTTCCCCGACCAGGGATTGAACCCACGCCTCTTGCATTGGAAGCGTGGAATCTTAACCCCTGGACCACCAGGGAAGTCCCTCCAATCTAATTATAATTCCTCTACAACCCTGGTAGTCTGGGTAGACATCACATCTCATATGAATGAAAGCAGTCTTTCGAGGGGTCTCTGCCCTTCCAACTTGGTGCCCTCACTCGCTCTCATCAGTCTATGTCTTTGTCAACGATGTCTCAATGTACCTCAAACAAAATCCAAACCGCAGCCTATGAGAATAAGTAATGTAGCCTCCGCCCACCCTTCCAACTTCATGCACCCCACTCTCCCTATGGCGCAAGCCACATTGATGTTTTTAGTTTCTTGAAAATGCCAAGTCCTTTCCTCCTTCCCAGCCTTGTGCTTGCTTGTTTCCTTTGCCTAAAAAGTACCAACCCCCAACTCTGCACCAGGTTGGATCCTTGTCATTGTTCAGGCCTCAAGCGTCACCTCTTTAGAGAGGTCTTCCCCAACAAAAGCAGGGCCCTGCCTGCCAGTTACCCTTGATCACTTCACCTAGTTTCTCTCCTTGGTAGTGCACATCATCACACTACCTTATATGCTCTACCTCACGGTTGTAGTCCCAGGGCCTGGCACAATACCTTGGTACATAACTGCACTAGGACTTTCACAATTCAGGTAGCATGTGAAAACAGACAGGATTCATACAAGCAATACTACCTGAAATGTAAATGCTAGGAGTAGCTTCACTGGAAGGTGCGACCAGCTGTTATCAACTGAATCGTGTCCCCACAAATTCATATGTTGAAATCCTAGCTTCCCCCCCGCCAGAATGTGATGTTATTTGGAAATAACGTTGTTGCAGATGTAATTAGTTAAGGTGAGCTCATACTGTCTGTTGTAGGGTGGACCCATAATCCCACATGGCTGGCATTCTTTAAAAGGGGGAAATTTGGACACAGACACGCATTTAGGGAGAATGCCATGTAAAAATGAAGGCAGAAATATGCAAGCCAAGCAATGCCAGTGATTGCCAGCAAACCACCAGAGGCTAGGAAAGGCAAGGAATAGTTTTTCCCTCACAGCCCTCAGAAGGTTCAAAGCAACTCCGCCAACACTTCAACCTTGGACTTCCAACCTCTAGAACTGTAGGACAATAAATTTCTGTTGTTTAAGCCACGCAGTCTGTGGGACTTTGTTACGGCATCCTTACTCGACAATTCTCAAATCCAAGAGATTTTCACAAAGGGAGAGAAACAACCAGAAGCCTCTGGGGCAGGCCTGGTCCTGGCTGAGGAGGGAGAAGTGTGTAGAAATTCCAGTTACTGGTTCTCACCTGATGAGCCCGGAGCAAGGCGGTCCTCCGATACATGTAGTCCTCTGACTTGATCACATATACCATCTTATAGGAATTCAGCTTGAATCTACACTCCAGCTTATCCAGGCTATCCGCATTCTCCATGGTCTTCTTGCTGTTCCCTTCCTTCCCTTCCTTTTCCTGCTGTTCTCGACCACGCTGACACTTCCGGATCCGCCGCAGATTCCTACAAAGCAGCAAAGCCCTGCAGGATGAGAGCTCCTCCAGGTGCAGGTTCCCATGGCTGCCCCAAAAGTTTTTTATTTGCCTTCACAGCATGTATCACAATTTTAATTACATACATTTTTTAAATGTCCAGTGGTTTTATTGTTTAAAAAAATATTTTTTCAACTGCAGAGATACAAAGAATAAAAAGAAATTGCCAACTACCCCCTACCCCAATTCTCAAAATCCCACTTGCCTTGCCACAGGTAGCCACTGTTAGCAGTTTTCATTTAAAATCTTCTAGGTCTCTCTCAATTTTTCACTTAATGTCATGAAGATTTTTTCATTTCACTACAGATAGATTTGTGTCATTCTCTTTAACTGCTACAGAGGAATGTGTCTTAATTGAACAATTCCTTAACAGGAATTAATCAGGTCCTTCATCTGAACCACAGAGCACAGAAAATTACTTAAATGTCTATTTCTTTCAATTCTCCCACAGATGGTACATAACTAGTGCTATTCTACACATCTAGGAAAGAAGATAATTCACATCAGTGGATGCCTTGGCAGGCTTAATTCCCTCCAACACAAGCAGAGAAAGGTTGTCAGCTAGACAGTTCTACTGTTTCCTACACTTTGCTATTAAAAACATTGCTTCAGGGCTTCCCTGGTGGCGCAGTGGTTGAGAGTCCGCCTGCCGATTCAGGGGACGCGGGTTCGTGCCCTGGTCCAGGAAGATCCCACATGCCGCAGAGCGGCTGGGCCCATGAGCCACGGCCGCTGAGCCTGCGCGTCCGGAGCCTGTGCTCCGCAACGGGAGAGGCCACAACAGTGAGAGGCCCGCGTACCGCAAACAAAACAAAACAAAACAAAAAAAACATTGCTTCAGTGAATATCTTTGTATATACATTTCCATAGGACAGCAGTTCTTTGGTCCAAGGACTGTTGGGGGCCCCCACGATGCTTTTTAGGAAGTTGTAAGATCAAAACTACTGTCATAATAATACTAAAACAGTGTCTTTCTTTCTTTAAAAAAAAAACAGTATTAACATTAGCATTGGCAGTGCAAAAATAATAGTGACTATTAAAAAAAAAAACAAATTGGTGATGGCACCAATCTGTCCTTAGATATCTTTGTACTCTTTGGCCACACACTGGCAATTCAAAAAGGAAAGCTGGTCTGACTTAAGAATGTCCTTGATGAAACAATAACATTTCTTATTATTGATAAGACCCTTAGTTCACATCTTTTTAACATACTGGGTGATGAAATGGGAACTAAACATAAAGTACCTTTGTGTGCCAAAGTACAATGGGATTCATGAAGGAAAGCACTTGAGCACTGCTTGAGCTGCACATGGTTCGCCATTTTTACCTGAAAGAATAGCTGACTAGCCGATCTGGGGTGTTTGGCAAATATTTTCTCAAAAGTGAACAAGGGAGACTGGTACTTCAAGGAAAACAACTGAGGACATTTGTTGCCAATGATAAAATTTAAGCTTTCAAGTAAAACTCGGAATTTTGGTAAACTGGTATTGGCCGGCATGAGGTGTGACAACTTCCCACTACTTAAAGATGTGACTGGGGCTTCCCTGGTGGCGCAGTGGTTGAGAGTCCGCCTGCCGATGCAGGGGACACGGGTTCGTGCCCCGGTTCGGGAAGATCCCACATGCCGCGGAGCGGCTGGGCCCGTGAGCCATGGCCGCTGAGCCTGCGCGTCCGGAGCCTGTGCTCCGCAACGGGAGAGGCCACAACAGTGAGAGGCCCGCGTACGCAAAAAAAAAAAAAAAAAAAATGTGACTGATGAGGTCAACGGCAATATTAATAAATGTGGTGTTTTTTGGGGGGGCTGGGTGGGGGGTGGGAATACTGTAAAATGAAGACGTGTCAACATTTGGTAGGTCCGCATAACTTAGTGAAAATGTTCCAAATAACCAACTGCATGAAGTTATAAAACCATGCATGAAAAAATTCAAAGTACAAGATAAACCAATGGATTTTGACATAACCACATGAAAAGTTCACCGATACTGCAACTAGCCTTTAAGAAACTACTACTTGGACAGTTCTGCTGTCATATCAAGAATATCCATAATTATCTGAAAGGATATGGAAATACTACTTTTTTCAGCTACATTTTTCAGTAAGGCCAGATTTTCTTCACGTATTTTTTTTTTTTCTTCTTCACGTATTTTGACGAAACAAAATAGTGCAACAGAATGAATGTAGAAGCAGATATGAGAATCCAGCTGTTCTTCTATTAAGCCAGACATGAAACAGATTTACAAAAATGTAAAGCAATGCCACTCTTCACTAATTTGTTGTTTTGAAGTAGCTTTTCATTAAAATATTACTTATGATAACACAGAATGCATTTAGCATTGTTTTTAACGAATTCATAAACATAGTAAACGTTTTTCAGTTTTAATTTCTAATGTGGTAAATATTACTAGATATAATCCACATAAACAAAAGTTTTTTTGGTGTATTCAATCTCTAAGACTGTAAGGGGTCTTAAGGACAAAAAGACTGAGAAAGAACCTCAGCTGTAATAGCTGTAATTATTAAAAATTATTAAAATTTTAATAAATAATTATTAAAATTATTTAATATTATTAAAAATTATTTTAAATATTATTTTAAATTTATTTTTAAATTTAAATATTATTTTAAATTATTTTAAAAATTATTTTAAATATTATTAAAATTATTTTAAAAATTTTAATAAATAAAAAAATTATTAAAAATTAAAGTTCCAGGGTAAAGGTCCTATACATTTTAACTGCTCTGATCCTGGAATGATTGTATCAATATTTCCCCCCACAGTAAAGCAAAGCGCCTCCCCTCTTCCCCACACACTCCATAACAAAGATTACAAATCTTTTTAAGAATTTTGCCAATCTGTTGAGAAATATACAATGTTATGTTTCATAAGCATGGAGGGACTTCCCTGGTGGCGCAGTGGTTAAGAATCCGCCTGCCAATGCAGGGGACACAGGTTTGAGCCCTGGTCCGGGAAGATCCCACATGCTGCGGAGCAGCTAAGCCCGTGCGCCACAACTACTGAGTCTGTGCTCTAGAGCCCGTGAGCCACAACTACTGAGCCTGCGTGCCACAACTACTGAAGCCCACGCGCCTAGAGCCCGTGCTCCACAACAAGAGAAGCCACTGCCATGAGAAGCCCACACACCACAACGAAGAGCAGCCCCCGCTTGCCACAACTAGAGAAAGCCCGTGCGCGGCAACAAAGACCCAACGCAGCCAAAAATAAAGAAATAAAATAAATTAAAAAAAAAAAAAGCATGGAGACTAAATCTGTTTTGTTAAGAAAGGGGCCTGGCACAGAGCAGCTGCTTGAAGTCTGTTAAATGACTCAGTGAATGGAAGAAGCTGGCAGGGCCCTTCTGTTCTCACCCCTTTCCATGTTCCAATTAGGACTAAGTCTAATAATACTGGGATAATACCTTTCTGGGAATGTAAGACATGAGGTTTCAATTCGCAAAATTTGGGGAAGGAAGAAAGCCAATCTACTACAGCAAAACCTATCTTCTACTTCTGAAACTCTGTCTTCATCCTCAGACAGAGGTCCAGCATACAATTTGCCCACATATGGGGAGGAAATTTTTTTTTTTTTTTTTTCGGTACGAGGGCCTCTCACTGTTGTGGCCTCTCCCGTTGCGGAGCACAGGCTCAGCGGCCATGGCTCACAGGCCCAGTTGCTCCGCGGCATGTGGGATCTTCCTGGTCCGGGGCACGAACCCGCGTCCCCTGCATCGGCAGGCAGACTCTCAACCACTGCGCCACCAGGGAAGCCCAGGAAATTTTTTAAATTCCGTGAAGAGAGTTAACATAGCAGGCCTAAGACTGCTATCCTTTGAAAACCGTGCTTACTAGGTTGTCCCTTGGCTGGGTTCTGGCATCTTGGATTTTGGGAGAGTTTCCCCCATTCCCTGAATGACAAGAGTGCCTCACTGTACCTAAACTGTACGAAATAAATGGTTTATGCTGAAAACCTGCTTTCCTTCTGGAAGTCTGGAATTTTGGTACAAGCTAGGCAGAGGGTGCCTGCAGGAGTAGCACCCAATAAAACCCCCAGTACCAAGTCTCCAATGAGCTTCTCTGGTAGGCAGCATCTCAAACATATTGTCATAATTTGCTGCTGGAGGAATGAAGAGTGTCCTTGTGCCTCCAGTGGAAGTCACAGCCCCTTAGAAGCTTGCGCCTGGCATCCTCTGATTTTGTCACAGGCACCTCCTCCCTTTGCTGATGTAGCTTTGTATCCTTTCGCTACAGTAAACCATCACTGTGGGTATGCCTACATGCTGAGTCCTTGAGTCCTCCAAGTGAATCATCAAACCCTGGAGACTCTGACACACATTCCTGAAGGGAAGTTACTACTGACTCCTAAAACTCTTGTCTCCCTGATGCTTTGGCACGTGCTCCAGGTAAGCTCATGGTGTAAAACCATACAAACCTTGAATTAGCATCCTCAGTAGACAGAACAACAGAATAAGTGAAAACCAAGAAACTGAGAGTCATCTAACTCCTCGTTCCTGGACTGTGCATTAGTGTTATGCTGCCGATACATGAGTTGGTTCACTCACCGTGGGAGAAACACTGGTTTCCGTGCCAGGTGCTCACGAAGCTCAGGAGAGGTAGTATCAGAATTCATGTATCGCTCCACATAGTCTGACCAGCGCTAGGATTGTAAACACAAAATGGGGGTGGGGGAGAGAGCACAAAAACTGAACTCCAACCTCATCAGGCTGTCTAGCAAATTCTATGACTAAAATGTCTGAAATATTTAAATACAAGATCAAAAAAATCTCTTTCCATAATGACATGCTTGTTACTTGGTATTAAAACACAGCTTAAAAAAATCTGTGAGAATGCAAAACCTAAAGTTTCTCTGAGATACTTAACAATTACCAGAAGTCATAACTGGTTAGAAGCTGGCTCACTGACAAGTTTTATTTCCCTACAGAGGGTTTTGTTAAAGAACAAAATGTATAGTGGCAAATGTTTGAAAATCAGTATCTTTCACATCAAAATCTAAATTTCTGGCATCTCTTTTAAAAAAAATTTAAGATTTGGCAACCACGAGCCAATATTCCCATAAAACAACAGTCTCCTCCCCTCCATATGCCCTCAGCACCATACATACATGTGGCTTGCATTTCTCATTAATATTACCTGCTAGACCCAACTATGATAACCAACTCACTCTGTCTACCCCCTGGGGTTGAGAACTCCTGGCTCCATCTATCCCAATAAAAAGTAAACATGACACAAAGGGTCAAGATGATACTGGGCAGATGGCACCTCATTTGTTCTTTCTTGTGCTTTAGGAGAAAAACAAGAAAGGTGCCAACCATGAGACTTCCTCAGAGGAGAGGGCTTTCCTGAAAGCTAGATGAGACTGCCATCAATCCTAAATATCTTACCACCAGGCAGTCCTTTTCTTCAGCTGAAGATATGGCTGAAATGACCTGTACTTAAGCGTCAGGTCCTGACCCTTAAACAGGCTAACGCTGGCTAGGCTTCTAGAAGACACTCACTGGGCAGACTCTCAGAACATGACATACTCTCCCCAGTTTCTGCAGTATACTCATCCATACCTCTGCTTCTACAGGGTCATCCGAGTTCTCCTCTTCCGTGTCCAAAAGCTCGATGGTCAGCTGAACCTGGCCTTGGCTCTGAATGAACATAAGCTGCAAATAAGAAACCTGAATGTAAACAAAAGACCATCTCCAAAGCTGTAAATAGATTCTCAAGGGTTGAGAGGTGGGGAGGCAATAAAGTTATAAAAAAAATTTTGCTCCAATTGAAGAGATGAGGAAGATAACTCAAAAGCTTAGCAGGTGATAAAAAGGCAAAGGTCCAATCTTGCTACCAGCAAAATGAAATGTTAGAGCAAGAGGCACCATTTCATGTTTCTTACTTCTTGAATTAGCTAAAACAGTAATCAATATCAGAAAGAGTGCTCAAAAGTCAGAACCATAAAATGTCAATGCCATTTCACTTGATAATCCCATTTATGGGACTTGATACAAAGATGTAAACAAGCCTACAGTGTTTAAAAAGAAAAGGAAACTTCTCATACCAAAGTGAAATGGAAAACATCAAACAGAAAACAGCAATCACATTTCCACCACAATAAAGACTGCCCAAGAAATCACACATACCATGAGGTAAGGAACACAAAACATCAACATAAGAAGTGATCTGCTGCAATGGTACCAATCATATTTGAAACTGAGTTCTGCTAATACTATTTGTGTGATCTTTTTAAAAAATTCACATTTAAAAGCAGTACACTGATAGAGGCAAAACCACGTCACATTTTGCACAAAAGAAGTATCAAATGGTGATGGCACACAGATCTCCCCTTTTGGAATCCCAGGATTCTCAATGCCCTTATCCTAAGGGCTCGCTGCAGACCAGATCACTATAGGAATCACATGGTGAAGATCAGCGATTAGAAGAAAGCTTGAGAATCATTTATTTCAACATTCTTCATTTTACATAGGGAAAAACCTAAAATTCAGAAAGTTCTGATTTCTCAAGGCCACACAGCTAGTCAGTAAGCAAACAGGACCAGAAACCAGTTCTGGTTCACAGTTCTTCTGGAGAAGAAGAATTCCTATTTGCTAATAAAATTTAAAAAGTAACAAGAACATAACATACACACACACAAACATAGTTACTTCCAAAATAGATTTGAAAAAAACTGCTTCTAGGAGTTTGCTAAACCCCCCTGGATTTAGGATGAATAACCTAGAGTGTCAAGATTTGTCCCACTGCTGTAAAGAAACCACTCTTCAAAGTAATATTGAGAAGACAAGTCTCCTCTACATGCCTAAAACTGCACTCAATTTCATCCCAACAGGCTCCTCACCTGTCTGACACCTGTCTTGTTAGGTCCTTTACCATGTGTTCACCCCAACTCTCTGACCTCCGCAACCACTCTCCAAGTCCTGACTAACTTTATTATTAGATTGCCCACATCCATCACCCAACTGGTAACTGCCTCCAGTTGTAAACATGACTCTGATTCCTCCCCTCCTCCTTACTCAGTGTTACTAATCTTCCTGAAAGCTCAAATCCAGTGGAATATTTAGTCCTTAAAAATGCTTCACTGCTCGCCAACCACAACAAAATTCATACCTTTTCCTTAGTTATGGCTGTGAAGATCCTCTATCATTTGGACGCCCCCACCTCCTCTCCATGCCTCCTCTGCCAATCTCCTAGGCTTCATTCAACTAACACATAGTCACTGAATGTTTGCCATTTATTAGGCAGAGGCACACGCAGAAGAGAACATGGTTTCTTGCTTGGAGGAGCTCAATTTAGTGAAGGAAAAGGGATACAAATAGCTATATTTACATTACAACAAAATAACTACGAAGGTACTACGCTAGAAACATGCGCAATATGTTATCCCCCCTCAGTGAGATGAGAAAGATTTCACTTCACTGAAGTGACACTCAGCTGAGCACTGAAGGACAGGACATAGAGGAAGACCAATCGATTTCAGAGAAATCATGACAAAGAAAATTATATTTGAAAAAGTACATAAAAAGAACTGCAGGGCTTCCCTGGTGGCGCAGTGGTTGAGAGTCCGCCTGCCGATGCAGGGGACATGGGTTCGTGCCCTAGTCCAAGAAGATCCCACATGCTGTGGAGCGGCTGGGCCCGTGAGCCATGGCCGCTGAGCCTGTGCTCCGCAATGGGAGAGGCCACAACAGTGAGAGGCCCGCGTACTGCAAAAAAAACTACAACCCCTCTCCCCCGCAAAAGGTGAAGGATACGAGTAGGCAATACGCAGAAGAGAAAAACAGGAAACAGTAGCAAACAGGGAAATGTGAATTAAAATATTTTACTAATCATCTAATTGGCAAAAATAAGTTTGATAATACTAAGTGTTGACTAAGAATGGGGAAATAAATGCTCTTATCAAAGTGCACACTGGTATAGCCAGTCACTTTGGAGAGTGAAATGGGAATATCCATTAAAGTTTAAATTTTAAAATATGCATACCATTTAACCTAGGAATTTCATTTCTCTGCCTCTACCCTAAACAAACACTAGCACGTGCACGCAAGGATACAAATACAACAAAATGCGGTTCAATGAAGCACTATTTGAGATAGTAAAAAATGGAAATAGTTTAAAACGTTTACCCATGAGGCAATGATTTTTTTAAAAACTATGGTACAGGGAATTCCCCGGCAGTCCAGTGGTTAAGGACTTGGCGCTTTCACTGCTGGGGGCCCAGGTTCCATCCCTGGTGGGGGAACTAATATCCCACAGGCCATGTGGCATAGCCAAACAAAAAAACCCCAAAAACAAACAAATAAAAAACCCCACAAAAAACTATGGTACATTCATACTATTATGTATGACACAGCAGTTGAAAAAATGAGCTGGATCTATGTAAACCAAAATAGAGCAAATTCTAAGACATTAAGTAAAAAAAAAAAAGCCAGATGTAAAATACGCTATCTAATCCAATCTAAATCTAATCATTAATTTCTATATAAACATCTATGTGTCAATATATGCAAATGCACAGAAAAGGGTCTGAATGGATACACAGAGAGCTAAACATGCCTGATTTTTAAAAAGCACTGTAGAATATGCATAGAAAAAAAATGAAGGGAGAGGAGGCAGGAGGTGGGGCTGGGCAGAGGATTTGAAGGGCTGCTTATTCTTAGCTTAATGCTAATACTGTGGACTTTTATGCTCTATGTAAACATCTGAAAGAAAAAGGTCACTGTGATGACACGATTTTCCTGGTTACCAAGCCTTCTGTTCCTGCTATTCCCTCTGCTATTCTGACAACTATTCTTATCTACAGGGTGAGTCTACCCATTCCTTCATAGGCCCTCACCACACAATTTAATAATACACTGTTAACTCACTGTAGATGGGGATGATAATTCTGTCCACCATGAAAGTAAACACCCACTAAACTCATAATAAACATTTATAGATTTAAAACTCTGAAAGGCTTAGGAAATCTCTTCTGTAGTGGGAAAGTCCTCGGATAGTAGAACATTAGATCTGTGACTGAACTAGAAAACTCATTTCCAGGTCTTTGATTCTAAATTAAGCCAACAGTACAGGTGATAGATCAGAAACTAAATAGCTGAAAATAGAAGTGAACAATTTGAGGGTCAGATCATTAAAGTACATGGAACATGCCCACCAAGGTCAAACTTTTATTTAGCTTAGCGCTCTCTGCTAGGCCAACTACAAACCTTATTCTGGGCCACCTAAACCTGTCCTTACATTAATACATACAGGCTTTGTTCCACTATACACGTTTATTACATAGATGCAATCATAACACACATAATTTTGTGTCCTTTATTTGTTTCAGTATTTTTATAATTTATAATTAACTTTTAAGAGCTGCAAAATATGCCATCCAGCATTCACACAATAGGCTGCCATTAACCATTCCCGTAAAGGGTTGGACACCTAGACTGTTTCCAGCTATTTGCTTTTCTAATTAGCTATTATAATGGTGGAAAACTGGAAACAACCTAAATGTCCAACTAGACAGGCATAATTTTCTATAAAATTAAATATCAAATAGTCATAAAAAGATGCTGAAGACCCAGAGGTGTTGCTAATTGAGCGAAAGAAGTTCCAGAACATTTTGCCCAGTATAATCTTTTTCAAAATATATATTAGCATAGAAAAGTTTAGAAATGTTATCAATGATTATTTCTGGGAAGAACTGTAGGTGACTAGTTTTTCTTTTCTCTGCATTTCCTATCTTTTCTACAACGACCATGGATTACACTTTTAAACAATAATATTTACGAAGCATTTAATATTAATACTCAAATGTTCAGCGAAGAAGAATACAAAATTATAAAAATCATATGGAAGAGCTAATCTTTTTAAAAGGCAAGAAACAGACTACCCACAAGAGACTTTACTTTTCCATGTTTTTTTGCATTTCTTCCAGTGAGTTCACAGGCTCTCCAAGGAGGTCTAGGAGTGGAATCACTGGGTCAAAGTACCCTGGTATGGCTTTGACTTCTGGGGAGAGAGCCCCAACAGCTCACACTGTCAGCATGGTCCCTGACTACCTGAGTACCTCTCACCTTAAAGCAATTCTCATCTGACATGAGCTGCTCAGCCTTCCGCTGATATGTTGACTCCAGGAGGCTCCTTGAGGTCTGTGTATTCAGCTGGCCTCCAGTGGCCCCATTATTGTTTTCCGCCAGGTACAGGTCAGTCACTTGTACACAGATCTCATCACTCACGATGTGCTGCAGCTGGAATCAAGCAAAGGCAAGTCATCAGGGAACCAAAAATCTAGTTCTCCCTGTCATACACTCAGCCTCCCTTTGGTGGTTCCAATCACTCAGCTCAAAAAGGTTTTTCCAGGGCCTCCCTGGTGGCGCAGTGGTTGAGAGTCCGCCTGCCGATGCAGGGGACACGGGTTCGTGCCCCGGTCCGGGAAGATCCCACATGCCGCGGAGCGGCTGGGCCCGTGAGCCATGGCCGATGAGCCTGCGCGTCCAGAGCCCGTGCTCTACAACGGGAGAGGCCACAACAGTGAGAGGCCCGCGTACCGCAAAAAGAAAAAAAAAAAAGGGTTTTCTGGTTGATCATTTTAGAACATTAATCATACAAAACCACTATCTTATTTTCTTGGAGAATAACCAAGCCAAAATCTTCAACCATATCTCTGGTCCATGAATAAAATGTTCATATATATTTAAAAGCAAAACCATAAGCAACTCAGGTTAATGTGCTGCTTATTTAAAGTTCTAAGGAACTTAAGAAAAATTTTTTTACATGAAAGAAAATTTCCATGGCTTCCTAATTTTATGGCACTTCTTTACCATTTACAATTTCCTTTCATACGTATTCTCAGTTGATCCACACAACTACCCTGGGAGGCAGGCTGGAGAAGGGTACCCTACTATATTGATATATGAGACAAATTTACATGTTAGATAAGAAAACTCATGTGTGCTAAGGTGAGGAGAGGGACTTCGGAGAACCATGAAAGCAAGATCCATGTCTACATTCACAGCCCTAGTACAAAGTCTGAAACTCAATAGGCACTGAGGAAGCTGTTACTGAATTAATCTGTCATGGGTGCTCAGCTGAAGGAGCTGAGTTAGGACTAATATTCTTTCTAACACACCCCCTATTTTTCCACATCTGATAATAAAAGTATAGTATTTAAAATTGTAGGTAAATTAACTCATTTTCAACACGGGTCAATCACGACTGACTACTGGTAACTTCTGAAACTATCTTATTAAACTATCTGATGACTACAAAGTTGAATCTTTCAGAGATTCTATTCTCATAGGTCATGACGATATATCTACTGTGAAATAAAAATTCTCTCAGATGAAACTTTACCCATTAAAATGCCAGAGAATGTGAAAAACAGATACAAGAAAGCAAAATGTTAATTGCAGTATCAATTTGTCTATTTTACTTTAAAATTCTCATAACCACTAAGCCATTCTATTTTTAGGAAGATACACTCTTTTTGAAGTGCTAGTAACTATGACAACTACTTATTTTTAACATTTAAAAAACTCTTAAGTGACAAGTATGTGTATTTGTAGATAAATGGACAAGGTGCAAGGTCAGAAGGGTGAGTGACCTGATGGTGGTAGAAAGGCCAGCAACTGGAGGTGGTTAAATTACAATTAGTCTATACAATGGCTTTTAATGTGACCATTAAAATAATGCTTATGATAACTTGATAATACGGGGGAAGGCTTAAAATACAGTGTTTAAGAGAGAAAAAAAGCAGTGCATGTCCAAAGCATGGTCTCTATCATGTAGATACTTCTTTATACCTTCCTGTAAAAGGAGACCATGTCACCGACTCCCTAATCCACACCCTCTCCTTGGATATCTGGCCCCTTCTAGTCTTTGGAAAGGGCAGCATTACAAATCCAGGGACAACTAGGCAACTCTCATCCCCACACTAGGCTGGTTAGATTCTCTCTCCTGCTAAATTGAAATGACACAATGAGTGTGTCTGGTAGACTTTTTACAGAGGAGCACCTGGATGGAAAGGTTGGTAATGCCAGGGCCAGAGGCACTGCCGTGGCAAGTGAAAGCCTCAGGTGCTGGAGAAGCCTTGAATACGTGCTGAGTGTTCATCTGAAGAGAGAAGCATGAGGATGGGGGAGATGTCCAGAAAGGAGGCATGCAGGAGAGGGAAAAAAAAAACCTCCCCAGTCTAACCCCTAGATGGTCTGGCCATATTTTGAGCCCCACACCAGATGTCTGTGAGGCTGCCTATTGTATTCTTAAGACAAACCCCTCTTAAACTAGTCTAGAAAAGTAAGATAAATATATGGTTTGACCTTGAAATATATGTTCCACCTCCAGTCAGCAATGAATGCTGGGAGAACAGCGAAGGAGATAAGGAGAGTAAGAAATGTTATGCCTCCAATTCAGGAGTTAAGCTGAGGAGCATAAACGTATTTTAAAAACAATGGATTCAGATTTCTGGATAAAACCTGTCTCCATAAAAAAAGATCGGGCCTTACGTATTATTGACTCAAAATCATAACCAGGTGCTTCTAGTAAATGGACTAATTATATCTATTTAAAAAACCAACCTTGGGGGCTTCCCTGGTGGCGCAGTGGTTGAGAGTCCGCCTGCCGATGCAGGGGACACGGGTTCGTGCCCCGGCCTGGGAAGATCGCACATGCCTCAGAGCGGCTGGGCCCATGAGCCATGGCCGCTAAGCCTGCGTGTCCGGAGCCTGTGCTCCGCAACGGGAGAGGCCACGACGGTGAGAGGCCCGCGTACAGCAAAAAAACCCCAAAAACAAACAAACAAAAAACCAACCTTGGGCTTATAAAAAAATAAATAAGCTTGTTGTATTAGATTTTTAAAGTTGTACTGGTAGTATGAAAGACTTTACTTCTAGCTGTAGCAACAGCAAACTTGTAAACAGAAACATAAGCACATGGTAACTGAAGTCTTTTATATAAACCTAGGGGACATTAACAGGCATTAGTCTCTCAAAAATTATGACCATAGCTGATTGTATACATGTAAAGATTTCTGTCCATCACCATTAAGACCCCTTAAGGGAAGGTCTAATAACCACTTCAACTTTCAGCTCTCTGCCTGACAACTTTTGTGAAGATGCCAAGATTCAGTTATGTGAAGCAACATTCCTTGACTCTGAGTAGATCCTGTGAGAGGGGTACAGAGCCATGCATCCTTCTAAATTCAAGGTAAAAGCATGAGTACTTTGCAAAGGATTCCATATTTTATCCGAGGAAAACACTGAACAAGCTTTTCTTTCCATAGTAGTGGTGTGGACTCTAGAATTAGAATTGTCTCTTTAAAAGTTTTCACTTTGGGCTTCCCTGGTGGCGCAGTGGTTGAGAGTCCGCCTGCCGATGCAGGGGACACGGGTTTGTGCCCCGGTCCGGGAAGATCCCACGAGCCGCGGAGCGGCTGCGCCCGTGAGCCATGGCCGCTGAGCCTGCGCGTCCGGAGCCTGTGCTCCGCAACGGGAGAGGCCACAACAGTGAGAGGCCCGCGTACCGCAAAAAAAAAAAAAAAAAAAGTTTTCACTTTAAAGAAAGTGGTGCACTATCAACAGACTCTGATCCCTTCAAAAGTTCAGAACTAAAGGCAAAGGAATGGAAACCTATTACATGTTATTTGCTATAAAATTATTGTTGTAAAGAACAACATATTTACAAACTTCCAGGGTGCCACAAGAATAAACCAAAAAACCAACTACAAATCTAACTCAGAGGGAATCTCAGATAGTGAGGTGGACAGAGTATTATAAAAGATGTTGTATGAAACCCTTCCTGTAAAAAGAACTTCAAATGTTAAATAAGGAAAGTCCATAGAATTACCAACACCTAAAGAAGAGGAAACTGAGCTCACGCCTGGTACCCGACGTAAGAGCTGGGAGGGTAGGGCAGGGGGTCAGGACCAGTGCTGGGGGTAAAACATCACATCTCACGTAGGCTCATACTCCCAGGGCATGCTGAGCAAAGCAAAGGAGTCAACCACATGGCTGAAGTACTCCCACTCTGTTAACAGGAGAAATCCGACATCACATCACATTAGCCTCTCCCTCCCCTCTACAGAACCATGCGTTCATAAACATCATTATATGAGGAAACTGACTTTGCTTTCCCAACAGAAATCTTGCCTTTTCTCTTTCCTGAATCCATCTGTAGACTTTCTCCCTCACCAACCCTAGCCTCCGCCATGCCCTCACCTGTCTGACAATGCTCTGGATGAGTTTGTCCATGGTAAAGGCAATGTAGGCATGAATGGTAAACATCTCTCTTAGCGAATCTTCATACTGTGAAGAGTCTATGTTGCCATCCAGCAGGCTCCGCACCATATCCAGGAAAGCTGGGTAATAATCTTCTACATCAACGTCCACTGTGGGAGAGATGGGAGAGATGAGGCCTTACCCTGCTAAGAAAAGATCGGAAGAGAAGGCAGGGCAAATCCCACAGCTGGCCTAAAGAGCACTTAACAGAACAAATCTAGGTGCAGAGAGATGAGATCTGACAGGTGGCTACAACCCCCAGCACTGTCTATTAAAGGAGAGTGACTCTGCAACTTTAACAGCGGCTTCTAACACTCCGACTGACCGTGCCTGAAAAACACTTATTTACAGTATGGCCTGGCTATGCGTGACAGGAGAGCAAAATATCCCAGGGAAGAAGTTTCGTCAAAAAGTTCTTGGTTCCCCTGCTAAGATAGGAACCTGCTCTCGCAGCCTACAAAGAGCATCCCTCACACGGGTCGCCTGTTCATACAGCTCTTTCAACGGAGCATCAAGGGCTGAAGAGAAAAGGCAGACGGAACCATACTCTAGCACTAGGAAACCTCTCGGGAACAGAAAAAGAGGAGTGCAAATTAAATCCTCTATGAATAATGAAGTGATCTGCATTTGTCAAAGTCCTTTTGTTTAAAAATGGATTGCCAATATTGTACTTCACAAATTACATTAAATGATTAGTACTTGCTGCATATGAATCACTTCAACCACCAGCTGGAATCTTATCTGTTGTTACAGAGACGTCTGGCAACTAGCAGTGTGCACAAGGAAAGGTGAAAGGACTCCGCCTTTAGTTTACTAAAATAAGACCCATTTAATAAAGCTCAAAAACAGGCAACTCTGATCTCCAGCGCTGGCAATCAAGACTGTGACACGACGGGGCTACTGGTTATGTTGTTTCTTGATCAGGGTGCTGGTTATCAGGTGTGTTTGCTTTGTAAAAATTCACTGAGCTACACAATTCGGATGTGTATACTTTTCTGTCTATGTTTTGCACTTCAACAAAAAGTTCACTGAAATGAAAACAAATTACAACAAGAACTCTTTGTCTTTGACATTTAGTTACCTCTCTGTAAAATATAGGGGAAAAAAGGCTGAGAGCACAAGCTGAGTCCATTTCCATTTATCTCAAGTGTGATGGATTCACTCAAGACAGGTTAAACAGGACAACTACTGTTTAAAAGAAGCAACAGGCTTGAGTTTCATTACAGAACATTACCCTGTTCGGATCCACAGCATAGGAACGGGCTGTGCTACTGCCATGAAAAAATGCTTTCATGTCAGAATAAAGCTATGAGTGCTATTAGCGCAAACCACATGACCCACGATCAGTGTGAGGCTTGACATTATTACTCAAGAACAAACTGTAAGCCTCAAACCAGGTTACGTCAATGGTCAAGCCAGGATTAGGTCATCTTCTGTCTCATTTCTACCCAAGCAGATGGAATCACTATACTGAAGTCTCTCAAGCTAGTACTAATCCAGATAAAGTCTTTTAGAATTAATTCCCAGGTTCATTAGCTCTTCAACAGATAGAAGGCCAGGGCTTCAAATGGGCTTCTTATACCAGTAACAGTTTTAAAAAAAAGAAAAGAAAGGATAATTCACTCCAAAGATTGGCTATTTCCTAAAGAGCACAGAAGAAAGGCTTCACAAAAAAGCTTTTGGCTCACAGCTTAAGTACCTAACTTATGACCTGAAGAGATATCTAGAAGCAAGCAGCATAGAATTACTTAGAGGATATGGTGGCTTCCTTAATCCTCGTTTATTTTCCTTTTCCTGAGTCTTCTATCTTCATTCCTGCTCTGCCTGTTCTGCTGTCTCAAACCATCTCTTGAGTCCCCATCTCCTCTTTTGCATCTGTCTCAGGCATGAACAACTAGGAATTTATGTTCTGTCATGGAATGAAACCAACTATGATGTTTGAGTCACGTCTCTGTCCTTTCAAACACTTTGCAATAACCCAGAGATCTGCCATTTGGGAAAATGACAGTAACTGACACCCACTTCCCTGGTATCCATAGTACCAGCTATTGAGTGTCCATGATCCAAGCAGTGCACAGGGTGCTTCGCATATTTTCTCCAATTGTCCCAACAACCCCAAGAGACAAGTAGTACCTCCATTTTACAGGTAAACAGGTTCACAGAGTTTAAGTAAGGTCACACAACCAGTAAACTGCGGTGCTAGGATTTGAACCTAGCCAGCCTCTAAGGCCTGCCTGTGCTCTATGTATAAAAGAAAGCAGTCCTGAGTCTAACTAGGCCCTGAGGTCCCCAGCCCCTCACATCTTCTGTAGACTGACAATCTAAGCACTCACTAGGTTCTTTGAGACGTAGCTGGATGGCGGGGCTGTCACTCTTGTCTCGCTTTATGCCCAACACTTCCCGTTCCCACTCTCTCTCTCGGTTTTCTTCTTCAATTTGCCGTTCAGCTTGGGAACAAATCCGCAGCAGCCTCAAGCAGAGTATCTGGTGCAGTCGCATAAAGATATACCAGTTATTATTAACATAGAAGAGGTTGTATACTTCATCCATCCCTCTTAACTTCTGAGCTGCTGTGTTACTGAACAGTAGCTTGGACTTAGGGGGACTGCCCCCAACACCATTGTGCTTCTTAGCCGCCCCTGTGGCTTCATCTACATCCATCTCTTCTTCTTCCTCTTCCTCTACATCCGAGAGATCACCTCTCTGAGCAAAGAGCAGATCTGGAATAAAATGATGCATGATTTGCTTGATTTTATATTTGTCCTCCTTCTGAATGCCTGTCTGCCTCTTCACATGGTGGATAATCAGAGCAGCAGCATCTTCCAGAATCTGTTTGTCTTCGTAGGCAAGTGAGAGGTGTGGGCCAACAGGTACACCAGCATTTTCTTCCGTAGCCTGCTCTTGCCTCTAACAGGAGAGAGAGAGACAAAGTATTACACGACGTACCTACAGGAACAACAAACAGACCTATGAGACTACACCAGCAGTACTTTCTATTAACCACAGTGGCCATTATTTTCTAATCCAAAACTTCCAGAAACAAAAAGATAATGTGCGAGATGTGGTTTGATACCAAAACGATCGGTGCCTTCCAGACATTGAAGACTTATAAGAGACAATGGGACAGAACTGGGACCATCTTTTAAAATTCCGGATTAGTATTTATGGAGGATACGATATGAAGTCTAGGATTTACTTTAAAATCCTTCTGGGGTGGGAGTGTGGAAGGTGGCAGATATAACAAAATTGGCAAAATAGGTGATTAAGTTTATGTAAGAGCTCATTTTACTATTCTCTCCCCTTTTGTGTATGTTTGATAGTTTCATAATACAAAGTTTTTTCAAATTCAAGATCACACCACTTCTAGGAATTCTCAATCACACTGTATTTGTTTCTATCCATCCCCTAAGACTGTGAGCTCAAAGAAAGCAGGATTAGTTTCTTATTCATCTCTGTATCCTAGCTCCCAGTACTCTATATAATCCTGGTAAGGATGCCGAATAAACAAGGATTAGGAAGAGTCTAGGGGGAGTCCTCTGGCGGTCCAGTGGTTAGGACTACACACTCTTGGTGTGGAGGGCCCAGCTTCGAGGAACTAAAATCCCACAAGCCACACAGTGCGGCCAAAAAAAAAAAAAAAGTCTGGGGATCAATGATAGTATTTTAAGCTGTGGGAAGTTGAGATGGGCTACATGAAGGAATATAAGGTACTGTTGGAAGGAAACAGATAGGGAGAGAAGTGGGAGAGGGGGGTAGTGGGCATGAACTGAAACCAGGATGGGAAACTAGTAAAACAGCTTAGTGAGGCTTAGACTTAAAATGGTAGAATCGGGAATAGAAGTCTATGCTATGAAGCAAGAATCAACAAGTTTTGGAGGGTCTCACATTCATATAACAAAGGTAATCTGCAGCAGTCAAAGCTATGCTGAACATACAGACAGGGGACGTCACACAGATGTAGAGACCTCCAGCTCACCTCATCATAGATACTCTCAATCTCGTTGAGTAAGCTCTTAGACCTCAGGACCTTGGTGTCATTTTGTTTAAAGTTGATGCCTTGGTGGTCCAGAGATTTCAAGTAGTATTTCTCATTTTGCTCTCTCCACACCTTGTTAAAGCCTCTCTGAGCTTCTCGCCATTCTTCCTCTTTCATCTTCAACCTAGTGGAGTGGAAGGTGGAAAAACAAGACATGGGAAGCGAGATGAGGGAATTTTATTAAGGCAGGGAGTCATACTGGAATCCTGGCTCTGCCATATTAGCCATATAAGACTGTCTCTTTATCACTAAAATAGGGGTAACAGCACCTAATCTCATAAGGGTTTAGAAGCAAGAAATATGTCAGGTTTATTTTATTTCGAAGGTCAAAAGATATAGCAGATCTGCCAAAACTGTTGGCAACTTTGGGATAAATTTTACTCAAACCAGTCTTGAACTCTGATACATGAGAAATTTACTCATTCAAGACTTACTTTGGGGAAGTAATTTGTCCCAAAGTCAGAAATCTTGCCAAGAATAGTTATTTCTCAAACAACATTCCACAGAATACCCTAGAAAAGGAGGTTCTCTTCCTTGGCCAGCTGAAACAAAGTGAAACAAGTTTCTTTGCTACAGGACTTCTGAGAATGTTTATTATGCTACTGTAAACGCAAAAGTCTAAGAGCAGAGAACTTGCACAGTAACGTTCCTCTGGCCAGTTTGGAAGTTCTAATGAGAACAACTGATCCTGATACTCTAGAAGAGAGGAGAGTAAAATCAAAAGCAGCACTAGAACTGAAGAATATCCTCCATCTCAAAGACAAAAGTTAAATGCTACTGGCAAGGAGAGGAACAGCTTGTGCCAGCTCTTGAGGAGAAGACTAGGGAGGAACAATAAAATCTGGGCACTTGTGCATTGTGCAGCAGGTAAGTTTTCACCAGGTGATACAGACAGAGGCCCCTATGAATCTTAGCTGGGATTCATAGTGTAGTATACAGAGTGCCATGTGCTTGGAGGAGCCTGGGGCTCAGCCCTGGCCTCCTCCTTGATACCTAGCCTTAGGTGGGTTCAACAGCCCCTCTATACCTCAGGCTGAAGTTCTGTTACGAGAAAGAAGACATTCTTGGTAAAAATGGCAAGCTAAGTCTTTTTTAATAACACATATCAATTTTACAAAGACAACGTGATTTTTCTTATTAAAAAACAAAGATGTAAACATTGGTTAGTACTGAGTGGCAGGAACATGGGTGGCTGTTTTCTTCTTTCTTCTTTTCTCTATTTTAAAATATTACCTCAAACACACAGAGCATTCCACTATGGACTTTAAAGGTTTGTTCTCTACTGCTGGCTACACAGAACCCCATCGGGAAGCTCCACTACCCCACACTCCACCTGATTTCCTACAACCAGGGTTGGGGAGAAATGGAGGTCTCATGGGATAACCAAGTCGAAAAGGAGAATCGTATTTAATGGGACACTACGTCTGTCAAGAAGCACACTGAAGCATGAAGGGCATATTCACTCAGGTACCTTTTAAGGACAATTGGGACGGCAATGGAGGGGTTCTTCCTCAGACCATCAATGATGTCAGCTGCTTTATCAGCATATATCCTTTGGAGGGCTTTTCGATGGATGACTTCTGATGTGCCCCCGAGGGTGTTGTCCAAGCGAAATTTGGCTTGTTCCTCAGCAGACAAGCGGGAAAGCTTCTTCTGTATTGCTTCCAGAACCCGGATCGTTGCCAGATTAGTCTCTAAAACTACATCAAGCTAAAGAAAAAGACAAAGTATGTTCAGGACCCCAACCAGAACAGAATAGCTGTCAGGCGTATAAGGTAGAAGAAGTCAAACTCCTTGGATTTGAACCCTGGCTCTGCCATACCATAGCCATATAAAACTCTGTGTCCTTATAGGTAAAACAGGGATAACACCACCTACTCTCATAAGGTTGTTTTCTGGATTTAACAGTACAATCCATGTAAAGGATTTAGCACGATGCCAGGCACGCAACAAACATCCAATAAATGATGGCTAAGCAGTAGTTAATACTTGTACCACCACCAGTGTGCTTTACTTAGGACTACTGGCCCCCGGCCCCCACACCAGAGGGACCTAATAGGAGGCAACCTTACAGACACTTTCCCCTGAACTTTCATGAATTACTAAGATGTTACAAACAATAACAACCACTACAACGAAATCCCAAAAAGACCATTCAAGATTACCAATCAGTCTCATGAGTAAGGTTTTTCAGGGTAACTTGAAATGTTTAAATATTTAATAGCCTTGTTCCACATCTAGTAATAATAAGAGCAGTGGCTATCATTCCTTATGGACTTCAATGTCGTATCTGTGGGTAACCATTTAAATTCTTACTGAATTTCTGGCATTTTATTTTCTGGCAAGGGCTTAGCCCTGACCTGGTTAAGGATATGACTAGCAACCTTTGAGTTAACTTTTTTCCAAGGCTTAACACAAAATTCTCCAGATGAGAAAGAGAAAATGAAATAAATGAGCAGGCTCAAGGGTCTCTGACCAAATGTCTGTGTGTTTCCTAATTTTTGTAGTTTCAGGACTATGGCAGTCATTTTGTCAAATATTTCTGGTCGTCGCCCCACTTTTCCTCAGTTATAGATAAATGATGGATTGAACTTCCTGGCTCCCTTGTGATTAGATAGGGCCATGCAACGAGTTCTAGCAAATGAGTTTTGCACAGGTGAGTCAAAGTAATGTCTATTACCTCTAGGCTAGAGCATTTAAGGGTGCAAGATCCATCTGAGCTCTTTTTCCCTCTAGTCACTGGCACTGTTCAAGATGGTGGCACTCTGTCAGCCTAGGTCCCCAAGCAATTCTGATGAGCAGAATCTCCTGCTAAACATCATGCACATGTAGTATGATGAAGAAATAAATCTATTTTTTTAAGCCACTGAGATTTGGGGGTTGTCTGTATTGCAGGAATGTTAACCTATACTGATGTATAAAGGACTCAAACTAGTCCATCCCATCCAATCCTAAGTATATGCATGTGCACACACACACATTTCTTGCGTCTTAACTCCTGTAATAACAAGTGGGAAATGAGGCTGTTGCCTCTCATTTGCAGGCATACTAGTCGAGAATAGGAATATCCTGTCAAAAACAGAGGCCAGTCTCTGCTTTCTCACACATCATCTAAACTTACTAAACATAGGTAAAAAAGAAATGCTTTCTTTAGCTTGATAAAACTTTCTATAGAAGTTAACATCTGTCACGATTGAGTTTTCTGCAAATGGTTGAAGCTCCTCATAAACGCTGGGGCAGAGATGGCCAACCGCCTGCCAGTGGCCAAGCAACATGGGGCTCTTCATTCAAAACATGCCAGAAACAGATGAAGCAAGTGTGAAGGGGGATAACTGGCAGAGAGCTAAATCAGTATGGATGAAAAAAGGAGCAAAATATCTCCCATCCATATGAATGAGCAGGGGCAGTCGGTTTTATATAATAAATACATTAAATAGGATGCACGTAATTTTACCTCTCAAGACACAGTTAACATTCCATTTTTGTTGCTATCAGTGAACTAGACACTGAGAATTGAGTCCATTTTCAGTACTCCCACTCCTGGTATTGGGGCTGTCTACCAGCTCATTTCTTCACTCCAGCTCTTCCTTTCCCAACTACTTTAAAATAAAGTCCCTAACTCAACTTTCTTTCAAATGGAGCCAAATCAATATCAGAAATATGAAAGAGGAGTTCCAATTCTCACAGTAGAGCTGGCCTGCTAACCATTTTAAGATACCTGCTAAAAATAATACACACTTTAAGATAAATAATTTAAAACAGCTGCAAGAAAGCCCACTGGGTCTTAAGATGCTGATTTTATATACCATGTAGACACAATAACCTTTAAAACGCTATTGAAAAGTCAAAGGAGTATTATTCAGCCAGCAATGGATAATTTCAGTTACAAGGGGTAAGTCACATTTGTCATAAAAATATTACTAATATATTTGACAAAGTCGTAAAACATGGTAAATACAATAAGCATTTACCACAGAAGAACGTGAGCCTCTTGCTCCTTTGTCTTAAAAAACCAACCCTCCCAGGTAGGTATTTAAGATATCCTCTTGTTCCAAATCTCCCATTTCCCCAAATTTCAAATGATAAAGGAGCTTGTACCTCAAAACGTTCATCTTCACAACGATAGATATGTTCTTCATACTGAGTTTTCTTGGAGCTAACAAAGGTGGAGTCCTCAGACCAGGAGGGGAAGGAAACCCAGGTATCATTTAAAACCTTTGGGTAAAAGAAGAGAAATTGAAACAAAAGTGTAAAAGTTTTCAGGTGATTCAGCGTTCTCAATAAAAAAGACAACGCTTTAGGGGAGGGAAGAAACAGTTAACATTACAATTTTCACCTTTAGCAAGTTTAAAAAGATAGTAAGAAAAAGGCTCTCAATAAAGGTATAAAACATTTTCTTTTGAAAAAAGACAGAAAAGCATTTTGATTTCCTCATTCATGTAAATTCTCCATCCCAGGTACCACTCCCTTCTGGAGGAAGCTGTGGATTCAGGGCTAATCCTTTCTCAGGGAGGTCTTACCTCTTTACAGAGAGAAGTCCGTCCTGTACACTTGGGCTGCTGGTAACTCTTTGGCAGGGCTCGATAGCTGGAGCCCAACCGTTTACAAGAGGCATAATCTATCTCCATGGCAATGCCCTCTGTGGCTCGTTCCTTTGGAAAGGTTTCCAGATGTACAGACTCCTTATAGCCCAGAAAGTTTTTAAACCAATTAAACAATTCTGGGAATTTCCTGAAGAATCAAACCAAAAATTGGTGAGCAATTAGAAGCATGATGCAGTAATCCTGAGGTGTGACTACCACTATCTGGTGTTGGCTCAGAACTCTACTACCACTGGACAAATTCCAATGACAATTATTATTTCCTGCCTAAGAAGCAGTGCTTCTGAATACTTGGCTTCTCCTTTTCTTATAGAGTGCTCTAAGGCCCAATTAAGCTGGTGATGGAAGAACTGTACCAGGCAATAACGAGCCATTTTCTAATCAGGAATATTGCTTCAATGTTCAGATAATTCTTAGGTTGTCAAAGTCAAGATTCTAGAACGCTGGAAGAGATTGGTCTCTATAAAACCTCCAACATTGGTCAGGGGATCAGGAGACCACTAGTCTTGGCCAATGCCCTCTCTGCCTATTTTTTCATCTCCAAAGTTGAACTAGAAGACTTCCTAGAGGAGTCTCTTGACACCGACATTTTATGAGTCAACTGACCCACCACAATCAAATTAATTTTGCCTATCACATACTCCCACAAACTAAGTTTTATTTCACCTCCATATCACACATCAGGGCTAAGCTCCTGACTCCACTTACCCCAGGAACGGGGAGACTAACTGCACAAGCTCCGCCCGAGAGATCACCTCCTGGTTAAAGATAACAAGACAGCGCAGGAAATTTTCATAGGCCTCTGCACTCCGCAGAGCCTTTCGGACCTTACGGAGACAGACAAAAGAAAAATAATTAAGCAAGGAATCAAGGGATCCTGGATTGCTTTTAAAAGACTGGGGAAATTTGAACTGTATTTGACAATATTAAGGAATCAATGTTGGTTTTCTTAAATGTGTTAATGCTTATGCTTGAAAAAAGGTATCATTTAAAAAGGAAACAGTAAAATACTTATGGATGAAATAATACATTATCTGAGATTTGTCCCCAAATAAGAGTATAAGAGTACACATGAAACAAGTACACCGGCTAGGAGTTGAGAACCGCTGAGGTTGGATGGCGGTGGCATGAGGAGTCATTTTACTGTTCATTTTAATTTTATATGTTTAAAGTTTTCCATAATAAAAATTCTGAAAAAGAGATCCTGGAGTAAAGAAGACATTCACCGTCTCACATGCCTGATTCTCTGGACCATATCAGAGTTACCCAAGCTTTTATTGCCTCTCCTAACAGGTATGTACAGAAAGAATCTTTGACAACACTCTTTTTGAATTCTGGTAATCTTGAATAATGACCTTTTAAAATAAGGTACTTTTTGTCCTCTGACCTGATTCTTTTCCTTTCTCCACTTATAATATTGAGAATTTTAATATCCAAAATGCTTAAAAAAATGGCATAGACAAGGTAATACTAGCCTGGCTAGATGAGCAATCTGGACTTCAATTTCATATATAGACATGTACTTAGTATTGTGGGGGGTGGAGACCCTCACACCAAGCCAAGCGGTTTATCAAAAACCCCTTCTCCAGGCTCCCATATACTTTTCATAACGACCAATCAGTAGACACTATACCGAATGTGTACCTTCAGAGCAAATGACGAATATTTACTTTTAATTTTTATTAACTTGTAAACATATACAAAAGCAGACGTAATAGTCTAACGAACCTCTTGTACTCACCCAGCCGCAATGATCAATACATAGTAAATTTTGTTTCATCTATGCCCATTTCCCCCACCACTGAATTTTAAAGCAAACTCCAGACTTTTCATCTACACACACTTCAGTATGTATCTCTAAGAAATAAGTACTTCAAAAATGACCAAAAAAAATACCACCACTCTTTTAAAAATTAACTTACTCGGTCCCCCGTCCCTCACCCTTTCCTTACCATTTGTTGGTTGTGACCTGGACTTCTACATTTGTCTCAAAAGCACCAATGCCCAGGCTGCCCTCAGAAATGGTTCAAGTCAGAGCCAGGGATGCTTAACTGTTTTGCAGCACAGCTCACACAGGCAGAGAGCAATCGGGAGGCACCAATCATGGAGATGCTAAATCATTTGCCCTTTTGCAAAAACACAGAGGTGAGGGGCTTCCCTGGTGGCGCAGTGGTTGAGAGTCCGCCTGCCGATGCAGGGGACGCGGGTTCGTGCCCCGGTCCGGGAAGATCCCACGTGCCGCGGAGCGGCTAGGCCCACGAGCCATGGCCGCTGAGCCTGCGCATCCGGAGCCTGTGCTCCACAACGGGAGAGGCCACAACAGTGAGAGGCCCGCGTACCGCAAAAAAAAAAAACAAAAAACAACTCAGAGGTGCAAGACAGGTTAAGTCACCACCAGATCAATCCAGGCTGGTTTCTGCCAGTGAGAAGTCTGATGTTTGCCAGCTACCATGATTAAAGTAGGCTGCTAATCAAGTTGACTCCAAGGAGGAAGTCAGGCACATACCACACAACACCGTTCAGACCAGTCATCTCAACTCTGGCTGCTCATTAGAATCACCTGGGGAGCTCTGAAAACATACAGTTAGATCAGAATTCCCATGAACCCAATATGCGATACCACAAGTAAGTATCACAAGCAATCAGAAGGTTAAAAGTCATCTTAAGTCCTCAACAATTGGTGCACTGACACTCCCCACTGTACAGGTCTGGATAGCTACAGCAGGGAGTTACAGATATCTTTTTTTTTTTTTTTTTTTTTTTTGCTGTACGCGGGCCTCTCACTGTTGTGGCCTCTCCCGTTGCGGAGCACAGGCTCCGGACGCGCAGGCTCAGCGGCCATGGCTCACGGGCCCAGCCGCTCCACGGCATGTGGGATCTTCCCGGACCAGGGCACGAACCCGTGTCCCCTGCATCGGCAGGCGGACTCTCAACCACTGCGCCACCAGGGAAGCCCCCAGATATCTTTTGAGAGTAATATCATGCATTTCTTTTAAAGCTTTCTTCCACCATAGCAAATGCTGTATTTTGCGGCAACTACTTCGCAAAACTGAAGCAAACAATGCTACCATTTCTCCAGCTGTGCTAATAGTTCTCATAGACTGAAAGGACCTACAATTTGAAAACTATATTAAAAAGTAGAAAGTCCTAATCAGCTTGATGCCTCTAAAACAAAATCTTCTTGGGGACAGGGTGATTTTCTTTCGGCATTAGTAGCTAATTTTAAATCCAATTCACTCATTACTCACCTTATCAAAAAATAATGATTCCGTTCCTACACCATGTTTGCTGGCATCTGCCATAGAAGAATCCTTGAGGCTGAGCAGTTTGGGTTTCTTCTGCAAAAAAGGAAAAACACAAACATGTAAGATTCAAAGCATGGGTTTCTCTGGGTTTTATTTTCTTCTTTTTGTTTTTTTTGGCTGAGCCTCTTGGCTTTATGGGATCTTAGTTCCCCAACCAGGGACTGAACCTGGGCCCCTGGCAGTGAGACAGCAGAGTCCTAACCACTGGACCACCAGGGAATTCCCTCTCTGAATTTTATTTTCGTCTCTGTTCTAAGGTTCCATCACTGACCACCACTGATTACTAATTTGCAACAAATGAGAGAATTCAAGCCACTGACTTGCTTTACATCCTAAAAAATTTCCACTCCTCTATTTTAGATTCTCTATTTTAAATTGCCTGTCAGTTTTTTTCCCAGAGGTTCACAGATCATTCTACTTCCCAAATACTCTCTCTATAAATGGTCACAGCATTACTGTGACGTTAGAATTAATATCCTCACTTTTTTCCACGGGCCAAAAGTAACTTTATTTGGAACCTAACGCCACTGCCTTGTCTTCCTAGCTGTGGAGGCAGAAGAGGCTGTAAAAATATCTGGAATACACAGAAATCAATCTTTAACCTTTACCTTTTAATCAATTTAAAAATTCATGAAAAAAAGAAGTTTATTTTCCTAACAGGAGGAATAACCACCTTGTGAGCAATATCCACTCAGACCAACTTAAGATTGCTCTTTCAAAGCAGATGAATTGGCCATACGTAACTACCAGGCAAAAATTTTACTTTAAAAAAGCCACCTCTCAACTACCTGTGAAGAAATGCACAAATGTTTGGAGAAGCAGCACGTTTACCTTTGCCACGTTGCAGTACACTCTCTTAGGAGCCATAGCCTCTGCTTACACTGCATAAGGAGAAGGTAGATAGGGAATCCTAATCTCCCAATATAGGGTTTCCACCTGTGGGTAATCCAGTGTGGGAGGAGACTAACATTGGCCTGTATCTGCTGACCTGATTCCTGCTACTCCTGTAACACTCCTTACTAAAGTGAAGAAATATAACCTACTACTATGTTCAACTTGCTTTCAAAAGGAGAAACCATTATAAACACTGAAAAATAGTTCTTCAACAGTACTTCAAAAGTGTCAACAACACCTAACAGGTCAGTCTTTGTGGTTATTTGCTTATTTACCAGTCACTTCTTACCATAAGAAATTCCACTAGCTTTTGCTATTTTTTAACTAAATTCTGCCAACACGTCTCTTCAGTGTTATATACAGCTTTAGGATTCACTGAAGCAACATTCAATATATACACCTAGCCCGCTCCCTAGCACAGCTGCCCCACGTCAAAGAGGAAGGGAGTGGGCTCAGCTTTCTGTAGGCAGACCATCAGTGTTTACTCTAACAAGAAACATCACGTGATAGGTCACTAACAGGAGTTGAAGACTCCTGCCCTCTGCTGCAGCCCAAAGGTCCTTCCTTGGAGATTAAGATGATACAGATAAGATCTGGCAACCCAACAAAGAACCATGGACACGATAGGCCTCTAGACCAAAGAGATCCCACAAAGCATATGTGCTTTACTCACAAGAGGACCTCAGAGACTACTGGCTTGTTTAGGAAACAATTATCAAACTTAAAAATCTTCTTTCTTAGCACAAGGCAGGAAAAATTAATTAACTCTCAGAAACCCTTGGCAGGAAACAAAAAAAACAGATTCGAGCTACCAGCAAAGAAGAGGGAAAATATAAAGAAAACCGGTAAGAACTCGAAAGTACAGTAATCTGAGCAATTAGCACTATTCTAACATTCCTTCACAAGCCAGATAAAAAGCTTTGCATTGAGTTTCTGTGACAGACACCAACTAACTCCCAATACCCAGGATCCAACTGTCAACCCTTGAGCACTGTCCACTAGTATTGCTCCGGAAAGTCAAAATGAGCAGCTGCGCCCTTCTTACCTTCACTGGAGGGGTGGCTCCCGTTCCAGAGTGCCTGCGGATCTGGCAGCCATTCTGGCTGGGCCTCTGCGGCTTGTTGTTCAGTTGAGGTTTCTTCACAGTGCCTCCATGGTCATTTCTCACAGAATCGACCTTCTCAGCAGTTGTTTTGCTTAAAAGCTAATTAAGACACATGAAAGAGATGAATGCTCTTATTAAAGCAAGTAAGTTTCATTTAGAAAAAGTCTCCTGATTCCAGCTTCCTAACTTATCTAAGATAACCATTCTCAACAGTGTAGTTCTAAATAAAACTTACCACAGAGCTGTTGGCATCTGGTAGGAACTGTCCAAACTCTGATAACAGATCTTCCTGATTTTTAAAAAGACGAGCCACCTGGGCATACACCTCCTGCTCAGTCAACGCTGGAGTGTAGTTTCCTCCAGCTTCCTTGGCATTCCGCTGCTCTTTCTGATGGGAAATTGCAAATGGGAAGAGATCATATTAGAAGGCCACTGTTTTGAGTGACTCACTTTTGCACACTTTCTGAGATGTCTGGTAGGGGCTTTGTATGTTATCTATTTGGGCTGCACTTAAGAGGAAAGTCTATGTTCTCAGCACCTGTTTTGGCTTCAAACTTTGAAGTTGAGAAAGGAGTGGAAGATGGTGGCTGACAATTCCTTTTGAAAACCAGGGCAGTATATGTGAATGCTCAGGGGACCACTAACAACTGATAAAACACAAAATATTAGAGAAATTCCTCCTTATATTGTAGGTTAACTATATTACCCAAATCATTCTTTAAACTTTCCAGATAAATAAGCATTCATTTCACAGAGCAGTGACTTTAAAAATCCTGACCGGCTGCTACAAGGCAATTAAAGTCAGGTAAATCACACTGGCTTTATAAACACACATCACAGTTTCTAACTGGTTAATTTCCGGTAAGAATCAGTGGACACAATAATGGTTATTCAAGTCTTCTTGGACTAGCCGTCCCCGGAGGGCAACCTGGTTAAGACAGGTTGAAAGGGCAACTGTCTTACCTGATATGTGTGCAAAATCTCCAGGAACGCTTTGTAGATGTCTGGTTGGCCCTGGAACCTGTTCTTGATCTTATTGACATAGTTGATGGCATGGTTAAACTCCACAGGTTGATTGTTCTGCAAGGGCGGGGCTGTTCCCAACGAGATTGTCACTGGTGTATGAGGCTGGACAGGTGGAGAACGTGGGGACGCATATGGTGGGAGTGGGGGAGTCTGCTGACTGGCTGGAGTATGTGCTTGTAGTTGGGAAGGCTAAAAGGAAAAAGTCGTTATTCTCCTCAGGAACACAGATGGTTTAACATATGAAAGAAAGGTCAAAGTAAAGAGAAACAAAGTGTCTGATCAACACATATAATACTTTATTCACTCTGGCCAGGCCACTTTAGCCCAACTCAAATCACACTGGGTAGGGGTGGGAAGTGTAGAGGGTTCACACATTCTAATACAAAAGTTCCAGTCTCCAGTTTTCTAAACACAACCTTAAAAGTGGGCTATGTCTCCAACTACAAGGAAGAATTTTCATATGCAATTTTTAAGTTCACTTGCTGAACAGGTGCAAATAGAATAGGAAAAAAACCCTCATTCTACATAGATCTTTAATATCAAAAAAGACAATTCAATTGTTGCAGTTAACTTCACACACAAAAAAAGTCTTCTAAACCAGCTCTGCCCAATAGAAAACTCTGAGGTGATGGAAATGTTCCTTATTTGCACTATCCTGCACAATAGCCACTAGCCACACGAGGCTACCGAGCACTTGAAATGTAGCTGGTGCAACTGAAAAACAAAATTTATTTTAATTAATTTATATTTAAATATAGACATATGTGATTAGTGACTACTGTATCAATACATTTCTAGACTAAGAACACCCCATCATCATCGTCATCAACAAGATCTTCTGCTTAGCTTGATACGACCTAATCTGGTAAATGGAGTAACTTTTGTAAAATGATGACCGTGCGGAAAACAGTGTAATCTGATCATAAGATGACCATTTCTGCCTGTGCTATCCAAGTACTACTACACAAAGCTGCCATCTGTTGGGACGCTCATGGTTCAAAAAGCAGAAGTTGGGGGCAAAACAGTCCTTGTAGGTTGTTGATGTGTTGATTTAAACAGATACATAAATATGTGGTATGTAAACGTGAACCACTTCACAGGGATGCGACTACTGCATCTCCTCCAATGAAATTTTAACTTGGGTGATCTAAGTCTTATACTAAGGGAAAATGTCAAAGGAGGGTGCTTTCTAGGGATGGATTTCACACGGTGCAGAGTTTTCCAAGTGCTCACCTTGCTGACTTTGGCAGGTGGGGGCTGAGGAGCTGGCTGGGCAGGAGCTGGGGCTGACTGGGCTGAAGGCTGGGAAGGATGTTGGGGTGGTGGTTGAGGCTGGGGCTGGATGCCATGGGTTGGAATCTGATGAACCTGGCCAGGAGTTGTCACATTCACCATGTCATTGGTTTGCACCTCAATCTTGTAGCCAGGAGGCAAGAAGGTATTGAAGCCCATGATCAAGTCAGGGTGGCCTTTGAACAGCTGGGACACACGACTAATCACTCCTGGAGTGTCGATGCTGATGGAAAAACAAATATTAAAGTGGCAAGCTTAACAAGCACCCTAGCAAGAAAAAAATCACATTCCACTAGGTTCTCTACACAGGAAACTAAAAATCAACCTGAATATTACAAAATTAACAACACACAAAGAACTCTGAAATTCCAAAGTCATTTAGCTTCATAATCAGAGAGGTTTGGTCACAATTTAAACAGAATATACAATCACGCATGGTAACAGTCCTATCAAGCAGATACTCAGGCAGTAAGTCTAAAACTTCAATTCCCATGGAAGATACAACCTCTGATACACCAGTATAAATCATAATGTATCTATCTACATTGTTCAGACCAGTTACTCTTTTATAATAGTGAACCATGCCACAATATTAGTGTATCTTAAATCAATCCAAAAAGCAAGTAGCCTAATCATTACCAGTTTACTTCCCTGATTGAGGTGAAGTACTATGAAAAATTTTACTTAAGAAAAATTTACCAGTATGCAGAAAACAAAGGTCTAGGGCCTGCAATTTTCATAAAGCAGTATATAAAAGCACGACCCATGAAAATAAACACATAAACCCCCCCAAAAGAGCATCCTTTATCTTTCAGCAGATAAGAATAAGCTATATCCTCCTTCCAAAATCAACATAACAAGCACAAAGCTTGAGTACAACCGTGTATATCTTTTACCTCTGAGATTTAAATTCCTTCATGATGTCAAGGAAATCATTGTAGACCTGAGGCTGACTACCAAACTGCAGCTTCACTTGGTCAAGATAGGATAGGGCATCCTCCACCTGAGGCAGGGATAAATCTCAAGGTTACAAAAAGAAAGTCAAGAATTATTTTTTAAAAAATGATTTATGCCTAAATAAAATCAGCATAGTAAATGAAATAGAAATATATAGTAAACGTACATAAAAATATTAAAAATTAGTATGTTACCAGTAATAAAACTCAAGCTTAAAATAAAAATCAACTCATAAAACCTGAAGCCTTGCTTTGGATAATTGTGCATAGCATTATTAGTGAAGAACAGTCACATTAATACATCATTCACTTATTCGTTCACTTATTCATTTCACAAATATCTACTAAGCAGCAACAACATGCCAGGCCAGGCCCAATGTGAGGTACTAAGGAGTATGACAAATAAGCCACGGTCCCTGCTCTACAGAAATCCATTTCACATCCAGTTGGGAATCATAACACAGTGGGGCAAGTGGGCAATCACCGAATGCCCAGAGAGCACATGGAAAGGGCACCCCTCCACACACTAAAAAAAAAAAAACCCTATGGGGACATAGGGAGGGATTCCCCCAGAAGTGGTGTCTAAACCAAGTCCTAAGGATGAGTACTAATTAGCAAAAGTGAAGACCCATGAAGAAAGTCAGAGGAAGCAGCATCCCAGACTGGACACCATCTGGTACATTTGGAAAACTGAAAACAGTTCAGTTTGGCTAGAGGATCTGTGGTGAAAAGGAGAAATGGTGGTACGAAGAGTGACAAGAGATAACACAGGAGAGGATGCAGGACCTAGACCCTGAAAGGTCTTGTAAATCTTGTTAAAAAGCAATTTAGGTCTTCCCTGGTGGCGCAGTGGTTAAGAATCCGCCTGCCAATGCAAAGGACACGGGTCTGAGCCCTGGTCTGGGAAGATCCCACATGCTGTGGAGCAATTAAGCCCGTGCGCCACAACTACTGAGCCTGTGCTCTAGAGCCAGCGAGCCACAACTACTGAAGCCCGCATGCCACAACTACTGAAGCCCGTGCGCCTAGAGCCCATGCTCTGCAACGAGAGAAGCCACCGCAATGAGAAGCCCACACAACGAAGAGCAGCCCCCGCTCGCCGCAACTAGAAAAAGCCCACGCGCAGCAAAGAAGACCCAGCGCAGCCAAAAATAAATAAATAGTTTTTTGAAAAGCAATTTAGACTTTTATCATCTGCACTTTAGTGTACTCAATTTGGTTACAGTGTTGAGAACGAGTTGGTGCAAGGCAGAATAGATTAAAAGGAGGTAAAACCAGTCACTGTATAAGGCTAACTCATGTGTGAACACGAGTGGCATAAATTATAGCACTGACCAAAGGAAAAGAGAGAAATGGACAGATTCAAAAGCTTTTTAGGAGATAGAAGTAACAGGGTTTGGGGACTGACTGATTGGATATGGGAGATAAGGGAGAGGGAGCATTCACTAAATTATAAATTATGTGGGCATTCACAAAGCGGAACAAGTTTGAAAGGCTAGGAAGTTATGAATGTGATTTAGGACAGCTTAAGTTTTAGTTACTCAGGAGATATCCAAGGGAACTGCCTACTAGGTGTACCTTACATACTCTGGGATTATTTTTAATTATATAAAACATCAAGTTTAGGAAAGTTTCACAAGTAAACATCTGATTTGATAAGCACTACTCTTGTGATATATTGTGAAATAGAACATTTATGTTCAAATAAGCCATTAAACAGTATTCCAAGAGTTGCCCAAACTTCCACTATGGCCATGGTTAATCAGAGCATTTCAGTGTTGCTAGAGAAAAAAGTGTATACTTGGTCAATACCCACTCATTTGATGGTTGGTCTTTTGGTAGTTTAGAAATAACTTGACAATTTTTGTTGAAATTCAATGGATTATTTAATTCATATTCGGAATTTTCCATATTGAAATGGTTCATTAATGACCAAACTGATGGAACTTAAAACTCACTAAGTTTGCAGAAGAAACAAAGACTATGGAAGATATTTAAGAATAGCATTCACAGTCACAACAGAGGAGTTATCAAAAATAAACAAATACACAAAAAATTAAAAACAAAAGAAAGCACTCTATGGTGTAACATAATTAATACACAGAGGGAAAAAGTGCTGAAACCTGAAGGAAGGAAATTATATGTGATGTGTGTGTGTTTGGAAGAAAAAGGTACAGGTCATAATGAACCACTGTTTAAATATTAGTTATAAAATAACACTACACTTAAAAAAGCCAGCACGACACCTACATTATAAATAGAAACCTGCATGTAAGAATAGTGAGGAAATCCTCTAGTTACCTGAAGTGTAGTACAACTCTTTATAAAAGCACATATACGTTCTAGGAATCACAGCTTAGAAAAAAACAACTTGGAACTAGTCATTTGAAAGCTGCAAGTTTAAGGAGGCACTTGGGGAGGCTCAGATTCTGCTGATGAATTTTCCTGGCTCACTTCAACAGGCGTTTATCAGTAAGGTCCCTAACCTCCTAAAGTCCACAATCTTGTTGGGGAGACAAACACAAACAACTCTAAACAGGACTTGCTAAATATGTGCCAAATATGTATGCTACTGGCATTCAACAAATAACGAAATCACACCAAACATGCCTCAAATTATTCAAATCTTCCTTGTCATCAATCTGCCAAAGACAAAGAAAGTACAGACAATGTTGATGCTCGAAATAACCTAAGTATTCTCACTGAACACTTCCTTATTATAGAATATAAATGATTTATTGAAGTTGATTCAAATGCTTATAAAGCATTTTAAGACTGATCCAAAAATGGCAAGCAATGTAAGAATACTGAATGAAATTACATGGAGGCGCAAGAAAGCATTTTACCTCTCGTCATTAGAAAGGAAATTCAACAAGTTATTATGCCCAGGAATCACATTCAAGAGCTTGTGACTAAAGAACAGAGCAAAAAGACCTAACTCTACCTGACTCACTCTATAACCCCAACTCTAAAGCCCTTTCATGCTTCCTTGACAGCTTCTGTAAAACATACAAAGCACACTCTATATACTTATACACAAGTGAGGAAAGAATAAAAATAGGTGTTATACCTTTGATAGGACTGACTGGAAAAGGGATATAGAAATAAATGTATTTTTTGTTAGTTTAACAGTAAGTTTATAAGCTCTTTTGCAACATTAAGGTATTAACTGCTGAATACAGTATTAATATGGAATTAAGTCACACCAAACCAACTTAAAAAATATATTTTCAGGACTTGGTGAAGTGCTAAGTCCATAGCAATAATACATTTTGGTACACGGCCATCACTCTGCAAGCAGAGAGTAAAAATGTTTTAAGGAAAACATCAATATAACTTACAAATATTTTCCCAAAGACAGAGCCCAAGGTAAAGTTACAGGCCCAAATAATTTGTACTCTCTTTAAAAACTATGCTTATGTATAATCAACTCTGAATTACTTAAGCTAATATAGACAGAGTAAATTTTTACAAAATCCCTCTATATACCTTAGCTTTGGTGTGCTTTTTATTTATGTAACATTTAATTTCCATAGGCCAATATTAAAGTTCCCGAGAACCCAAACCAATGAGGGCAGGAGTCAGGGAGAACTAGATTAAGTATCAAGGAAAAGAGAGGGCCGAAATATTTGCTACAAAAATATATACTTCAAGGATATACTGTTCATTCCTACTTACAAGCTACTTGATATAATTAGCCTGGTATGACCAAATAAAGATCCAACATCTTATCTCTTTATAGTTCTTTAATTTTATATTTCTTGCACTAGATTCTAAATTTTATACAAATGTAAAACTAGAAGAAAATGAAATCTGGAAAACTTGTTACCACAATCACACGTTTTGAAAAGTAACACTCAACAGAGAGAGAAGGTTAGCTGGGCGTACAAGCTTCACTTCTCCACAGATGCCTCATGAATTTCAAAGTGGTGAAAACCTACAGCATATACTCAGCAGATCAGATGAAAACACTGACACTTCATTCACAATAACAGCCTTTCCCAAACTTCATAAAGGTTCCCCCAAAGGAGCATGTGTTTTACTAAGGATGGACTTGATGATCCCAGCCAATTTAGCTAGTCATAAACAAGAATAAAAAGATTAAACCATAATACCGGGCCCATTAACTATACAGGACTGTAGCCAGCTATGTGTATGTTAATAAAACCTTATTCCACGCTAAGAACTAAGAGTTCAGAAGGAGGCATCCAAAAAATGGACTTTATTTCATATGAAAATAGCCCCTCAGTCCTGGAACGTTTGAATACCATGCATTCATACATTCCAAAAACATTTCTTGAATGTATTTTCTGGATCAGGCACTGGTGCTAAGACAGGAAATCTAAGTAGGTTTCAAAACCAAAACAAAGTAAAACTTCTTGTGATTCAACGCCCCCAGTCTACTGTTAAAAGTTGTTACACCACTACCAACAGACTGAAGCCAATGTTACTTGCTAAGAGAGAAATGGAAGGAGTTGAATACCACCTTGAGCCTCTGAAACTGCTGCTGCCCCTGCACTGGTGCAACTGGTGGAGCTGGATGAGCATGACTCTGGACCACCTGGCCTCCATGGGGCTGCACAGCTGTTGGGTGATGATGGCTGCTATGAACTGCTGCTATGGTGGGCCCATGACTGCCGGAGCTCTGTGGAACGGCTGAAACCTGGAATGGACAAAATACAGATAAGAAGCTTCAAGCTTTACGCATTCTTCCCCAGATGCCTCTAAAGAACATGCACACATATCTTTGCATACACAAAGATAATCAGAAACTCAAATTTCCCACAAAAGGGAACTGGTGAAATAAATTATAGCCCACCCAGATTACAACAGAATTCTGCAGTTATTAAAAATTATATAGCTCAGCACATCTCAAACTATCTGAGGTAAAGGACAAGTTTTTCTTTTTTCTTAAATTCCAATCCATCACGGACCACTACTTTTATAAAATACAATAAAAATGAATTACTAGAAAAGTGAGATAAAAAATATATAAGCCCATAATTTTCATTACTAGGTTTTACAAATATAAAATTACAATGTCCAATTGCTATAAAAGTTTCTAAACATGCTTCATTTCTGTACTTATCTCATTACAGACTAGTATGAAAGTATTCACATCAGCCATCTGTGGACCACAGTTTGAATAGCACTGATATAGATGCATATATATCATTTAACATTTAAAAATGTTCACAATCCATAAATTGAATGTACTCATGAGTTGCATATGGATTTAAACTTTTAATTTTTTAAAAAGCACATTACAAAGCAGTATATATAATACATACACTAAGGATAAATTAGGAGTTTGGAATTAATATGTACACATACTATATATAAAACAGATAACCAACAAGGACCTACAGTATGGCACAGGGAATTATACTCAGTATCTTTTAATAACCTGTAATGGAAAAGAATTTTAAAAAGAATATATATATATATATATATTCTTTTTCTGTAGCGCTTTGCTGTACACCTGAAACTAACACAACACTGTAAATCAACTATACTAGAATAAAAAAATTCTTAGTCAACACTCAGAAAAAAAATACAATTAAGATTTTAAATCCTAGACAACAAATATATAGTAAAATGTTAGCATTTTATCTTGTGGTAGTAGGATTAGAGAAGATTTTTATTTTGTTTTATTTATGCTGCTTATCCTTACCTGCTACTAATTTTTTTTTGCCGCACTGCACGGCTTTCTGGATCTTAGTACCCCTACCAGGGATTGAACCCGGGCCCTGGCAGTGAAAGTGCTGAGTCCTAACCACTGGACCACCAGGGAACTCCCTTATTTGCTACTTCTAAAATTAAAAATTTTAAATTTCTTCCAAATCGTTGGTGGTTTGGCCTCAAACATATTTCTTTTCTATTCTCTCTTGTCCTCTTATAAGTTTAAGAGTAAAATAAAAGCACAAGCCCCTTTCCTTCTATTTCTGTTGCAAGAAATGCTATATAAAATTTCCAAAGCTTTTAAAATTTTCCTATTTCAGAACTGTTAATCACTGCAGAAGACAACTAAGGACAATATACCTGAGTTGCCACATCTCCAAAACAAGGAGACCAAATAACATGACACCTTAAAACAATGTAAGCTGCAGGGCTTCCCTGGTGACGCAGTGGTTGAGAGTCCGCCTGCCGATGCAGGGGACACGGGTTCGTGCCCCGGTCCGGGAGGATCCCACGTGCCGTGGAGCGGCTGGGCCCGTGAGCCATGGCCGCTGAGCCTGCGCGTCCGGAGCCTGTGCTCCGCAATGGGAGAGGCCACAACAGTGAGAGGCCCGCGTACCACAAAAAACAAAAAAAACTAATGTAAGCTGTGTACTACAACTTAAGAGAGAATGTTTTTTTCCCAAGTCCCCACAGATTTATAAAGACTACCCTGGGCAGAGCGGAGGGTGGGAAATACAGCAACTATTTACAAATCCACAGAAACAATAAACATTAGTAGTAAAAAGAAACTATTTAGACAATTCTAAAAGCTCTAATATATCTCTCGCAAGAAGGGTTATTATTCTGAGCTTCTATATTCCAACATGCATGTGCTGGACAGGTTTTTACAAGACTTAATTGGAGTTTATAAATATTTGAGATGGCTGGTTTTATAAGAGCACATTATAGCTTCCAGTATAGGAATAAATGTAACTATCCCCAGTGTAGGAAAAAGTCCTGAACTAGTTCAGATAAAAGTAATCACCCAGGGACTTCCCTGGTGGTCCAGTGGTAAAGAATCCACCTTACAATGCAGGGGACGCAGGTTTGATCCCTGGTCAGGAAACTAAGATCCCACATGCCTCGGGGCAACTAAGCCCGTGTGCCACAACTACTGAGCTCGTGCGCCTCACCTAGAGAGAGAAAACCCACACGCTGCAACGAAGAGCCCATGTACTGCAACGAAAGATCCAGCGTACCACACGCAGCCAAAAAAATAAATAAATAAAAAATAAATAAATCTTAAAAAAAAAAAGTAATCACCCAAGGAAAACACGCCACTTTTCTTTCCTTTAAGTCCTAACCTAACGATTTGATCTGTAGCAGTCCTCCGACTGCTGCACCCAGTCCCATATGAAGGCACTATACTGCTTCAAGGGGGACTCCAAAGGAAGAGTGACACCTAAGGAATTACCATTTCCTATTTCACCTGGGTTTCCCTCTTCCTTGATTGTTTTCTTATAATAAATTCCTAGAAATGGAATTTCTAGGTAAAAAAATAACTAAAGAATCTGACACAAACTGTCAAATTGCTCTCAAGGAAGATTATGCCAATTTATGTTCCCAGTACCAGCCAAACCTTCTTATTTTTTTAATTTTTACTTTATTTTTTCTGGCCACACCACATGGCTTGCGGGATCTCAGTTCCCTGACCAGGGACTGAACCCAGGCCACAGCAGTGAAAGCCCAGAATCCTAACCACTAGGCCACCAGGGAGCTCCCGTGCCAGCCAAACCTTTTTAAAAGTCACTAATAACTTAGGTAGAAGAAGGCCTCTCCAGACTAGTTAAATAAATTATGGTTCAGACTGACCTGGAATGGAATATTATAAATGCAATGATTTGTTTAAAAGTTACTTGGATCTATACATACATTCAAGTGGAAAGTTGTCCACTATATATTAAGTGAAAAGAACAAACAGTAGAACAGTATACACTGTATGGTCCAAATCATGAGAAGAGAGAAGTGTATCTAAATAATTAGGCAGGTAAATAAACATATGCTTGTATATGCATACAAAACTTTGGATACCCGAGAAATGCACCAGTGGGATAAAGTCTGAGGGGTCAGAAGTCACATTATATCATTTTTCTTTAAATGGTGATATTTATTTTCATATAATTAAAAAGGGCAAAACACAAATTTCTTCCATTTTTACAGAACAGAGTGAACAGACAAGAGATGAATGATCAGTTGTTGATCAGGATATGCAATGATAGCAATATAGAGTGCTATGTAAATATAAATAAATTGGTACAGCTTTGGGACTTCCTGGTGGTGCAGTGGTTGGGAATCTGCCTGCCAATGCAGGGGGACACGGGTTCAATCCCTGGTCCAGGAAGATCCCACATTCCGCGGAGCAACTAAGCCCGTGCACCACAACTACTGAGCCTGCGCTCTAGAGCCCGAGAGCCACAGCTACTGAGCCCATGTGCCACAACTACTGATGCCCGCATGCTCTAGCGCCCGCGTGCCTCAACTACTGAGCCCACGTGCCACAACTACTGAAGGCTGCGCACCTAGAGCCCATGCTCCGCAACGAGAAGCCACCACAATGAGAAGCCTGCGCACCACGACAAAGAGTAGCCCCTGATCGCCACAACTAGAGAAAGCCCGTGCGCAGCAACAAAGACCCAATGCAGCCAAAAAGAAACCCAACAACAACAAACTGGTACAGCTTTGAAAAACAATTTGACGTTACCTGCTAAGGGTGAAGATGTGCACACCCTATGACCCAGTAATCCGTCTCCTAGGCACTCAAGAAACTTCCTACCGTGCCCTCAGACCCGCTGAGTGGTCTGCAAAAACAAAGAGCTTGCACCAGGATGTAAACCAACTACTTCACACAGTTGTGCTTCACAACTAAGCACACTGTTTAATTCCACTGCCTTTTTAAATTCCCATAGCAAAACCCTCTTGATAAAAAACGTAGTGCATTGACTTACATTCTGTTGCAAGCTTGTCTTGTCACTGTGAATTGCCACTGTGAGTACCACTGCACTAGGAGAACCTAAGAACGTTCACCACAGTTCCTGTCTAACAGGAAAAGTCTGGAAACAGCCTGATAGTCCATCAACAGAAGAATGGATAAATTAATTGGATATATTAATATAATTCATAACTAAATGAGAATGACTCACTCAATTGGTCACATACTAAATATGGATAAGTCTTAGGAACCACACTGAGTGAAAAAAAAAGTGAGTCAAAGAAGAAAATATACGTTTTCATTTATATACAAGTTCAAAAATAGCCAAACTAAACAACTTTATTGTCTAGAGGTATAAACAAAATGATTTTATATAGCACAGGGAGTTCTACTCAATACTCTGTAATGGCCTAGATGGGAAAAGAATCTAAAAAAGAGTGGATATATGTATATGTATAACTGATTCACTTTGCTGTACACCTGAAACTAACACAACATTATAAATCAACTATACTCCAATCAATCAAAAATAAATAAATGATTTTAAAACACGAAATAAAGTCAAGAGAATAATAAACCCAGAGTTCAGATTAGTGGCTACCTCTAAAGGGAGGGAAAAGGAAAAGGGATCAGGGAGAGACAGTGAACTTCAAAGGTCATGACAACATTTTTTTTAAAAAAATGTGCATGGTAAATACACAAGTGTACATTGTTTACATTATCTTTTATACCTTACATATATCTCATAAATAAATTTTTTGTTGTTGTTGTTTTTGCAATACGCGGGCCTCTCACTGTTGTGGCCTCTCCCGTTGCGGAGCACAGACTCTGGACGTGCAGGCTCAGCGGCCACGGCTCACGGGCCCAGCCACTCCGCGGCATGTGGGATCCTCCCGGACCGGGGCACGAACCCGTGTCCCCTGCATCGGCAGGCAGACTCTCAACCACTGCGCCACCAGGGAAGCCCCCATAAATAAGTTTTTTAATATCTGAATGTTTAATAAAAATTTTTTAATTGGGTAAAATCACCAGTGTTCCTCTTTCACCCCTAGTCCCTTGATGGGCTTCAGTTTACCTGGTAACTGGGTGTCACAGAGTACTGAATTCCTGTGGCTGACTGCATGGTCTCAGACACCGCTTCATACACAGGAGGGGCAGGGGCAAGCACCCGGTGCTGGTGAGGAAAAGTCTCTGTGCTACCAGGGATCCGACGCTGCTGGGCCGCATACACCGGTGACTCCTGGTCATCCAAACGTCGCTTCATTCTGCACTCATGCTCAGGGATGCACTACAAAACCTGCAGAAATGAAAAGCAATGACATGCAAACCAATTCGCACTCCAATACAATGTGTACAACCAGTCACCCAAACTGGTATAAGCTCAACTCCCAGAATCAATGATTATCTACTTCATCCTAGAGATAATCACTGGGTAGTTTTGTGCACGCTGGTGCACACACTCCCAACAGTGGACAGATTATTATAACTGAAAGACAAAATTTAAATAATAACATAGTTTGAATTACTCTGGTACTAGAGTTGAAAAATAACCTCCAATTTAAAAACACAAAGATACACCTTTCTTCATTCTCTAGTTTTGTCAAGTGTCATCATCCCTAACATTAATTATATTATTCACATGCTATAAAAACATTCAAGTGTTTCTTCCTAACTCCTCTCAAAAGCTAGTACTATAATTCCCGTCTACTTTTTAAAATATGAATTGTTTCAACAATTAAATGGTATCATGGTAAGAACACTAGGCCAGGAGTAAGAAGACGATGGTTCTAGACTTGGCAATTTAAGAAACTATGTACACCTCAACAAGTTCCTCGTTCCATGTGAGTTTGTTTCTCCGAAAATAAAATAAGATTGAAATAGACCATTGCTAAAGTTTCTCCTGATTCTAACATTCTTTAATCCTAAAGTGATTCCAGAATCCCTTAGTTTAATAATCCCCCTGTAGGGGAACACTTCCTTTCCTGCAGCACACAAAAAGTCTAATAAACACTATGGCCAGGAATCCAGATGGGTCTTCTCAGAGCTTTTCCAACATCGGTATCATTAATATAAGCATATCAATAAGAAAGAATGCTCCAGTCATCCGAAGACAAAATAGGGCCAAGGCCTACCAATTTTTGGTCACAAAAAAAACTTTAAAAAGACACCACTGCTGTGGTAAGATTAAAAATACAGTAACAGATCTCCAAGCCACTCCCTCTCCACCTAAAGTAAGGCTCTTTTTAAGACTGGGGGTGGGGGGCTTTTACCTACTTTCTACATCCACCCGTACCTTTTTTCTTCATTCCCTGGGACCGTGCATGCTCTGAGGGGAAGCAGTCCTCACAAGGACTCCTCCAGGCTGCTTCACCCCTTCTCCGTCCTCACCATCATCCTCAACCTGCCTGCCACTCGAATGCTCAGCCTTGAAATAGTGTCTTGGGTTTTTCTCACACCTTACAAACCTAAGTTAGACTCTGACACAGGAGCACAACTGTTTCATTTGCAAGCCAGCTATTTTCAATGTTATCTTTCTGTAAATCGCAACCTATAAATATCCTTTCTGTTGACTATAACTTATTTATTTATTTAGCCACGCTGTGCGGCATGTGGGATCTTAGTTCCCCTACAAGGGATCGAACCCACACCCACTGCATTGGAAGCGCGAAGTCTTAATCACTGGACCACCAAGGAAGCCCCTATTGACTATAACTTTAGATCAAAGGACTAAGTCTCCCAAATTTCTATGAACACTCAATCTCAACCTACTTGAGGATAAGTCTAATAAATGGACAAGACTGAAAAGTCTTAAAGACTTTTTGGCTGCTACTTCTATGTATACCCATGATCTAGATCACAGTTTGTTTTGGGGTTCCACTGGCTTGAAACTTAGATGCTTAAACACATCTGAGATTAATCTCTGGAACCAAAAGCCAGTCAATACCTCATAAATGGAAAACCAAATTTAGATCAGAAGAGCACAGCATAGGACTATGGAAAAAAACTAAAGTACCTGTCAAGACCTGGATTCTAGTCCAAACTCTGACTCGAAGCTGTATAACTTTGGTCCTGCTTCCTTACTTGCAAAAGGATGTAATTAGACTACTCTAGTGATTGCCAAATGCTGGTCTGTGGACAAGTCTATAGGAAAATGAAGAAGGGGGGGGAGAGGGGATTGCAGTGAGTTTTTCATAGGTTAAGTATTAAAGAACTATGCTTTACTCTGAGATCATGTCCTACCTTTTAGCTATTAAAATATCATTTCTTTTATAAAGTGACTGTGATTCTATAAAGTATTTAACTTCATTTGCCTCTACAGAGTTTGCCTTCCAGACCATCTCTATGACACTATAGAGACCGCCCAGGGTCTGCACTTTCTCTGAACTGTACTTTACTTCTTTAACAATAACCACTCTTAATTCTATTCCCGAAGTGGTTCTCAAATCAATTGCTTCTTCTCTAGCCATACAGACACGCCCTCATTTCAAGACCTTATCATCCCTTACCTCAATTGTTACCAACACCCTCCAGCCTCTCTCCCATCTAGTCTACCCTCTACACTGCTTTCAAAATGGTCAGCCTCAGGACTTCCCTGGTAGTCCAGTGGGGTAAGACTCGGCGCTCCCAATGCAGGGGGCCTGGGTTTGATCCCTGGTTGGGGAACTAGATCCTGCATGCATGCCGCAACTAAGAGTCTGCATGCTGCAACTAAGGATCCTGCATGCCGCAGTGAAGATCCCGCAAGCTGCAACTAAGACCCAGCACAGCCAAAATAAATAAATAATAAATAAATATTAAAAAAAAAAAAAGTTGGTCTCAAATGCAAATCCAATCCAGCTGTAAATCCATCATCTTAAGTGATGGCTTCCCATCACTTAAGAAAACAATCCAGGAATTCCCTGGTGGTCCAGTGGTTAGGGTTCAGCACTCTCACTGCTGAGGGTCTGGGTTCAATCCCTGGTCGGGGAACTAAGATCTCACAAGCCGCGCAGCACAGCCAAAAAAACCCAAAAAACAAAATCAAACAAACAAAAAACGCCCCAAAACAAAACAACAATAACAACCTAAATTCCTTAACTTGGCCTTCAAAATTCTTCCTTACTCACTGGGGGGACAATTTAACTTACCAATTACATCCTATCATCCCCACCCTATCATCCAGGCCTGTCAAGTGTCTTCCCACTCCCCTAAACAAGCCTCAAGTCTATAAGCTTCAAGGTAGAGTCCTTTTCAACTGTCTGCATTTCCCACATTCCAGACACTCATCACAGATGCTCAAATACTGTACATGCAGAAGGGAAAGATAACATAGTTAACATAATAACAGCATATATTGAATGCCAAGCACCATTCTATACAATTTACCAATAATAATTTAATCCGTACAACAACCCTATAAACAAGGTACTACTATTCTCTATGTTATAAATGAGAAAACTGAAACACAAAGATTAAAATTGCCCAAGGTTGCACAGCTAAAAGGCAAAGGTGGGATATGAATCCACAAAATCTGTCTCCAGAGCCTGGATTCTTTTTTTTTTTTAATTGAATACAGAAGTATATCTTTTTTAAAAAATTAATTAATTTATTTATTTTGGCTCCACTGGCTCTTCATTGTGGTGTTTGGGCTCTCTAGTTTTGGCATGCGGGCTTCCCTAGTTGCAGTACGAGGGCCCTAGAGCGTACAGGCTCAGTAGCTGCAGCGCATGTGGGCTTAGTTGCGGTATGTGGGATCCTAGTTCCCCGATCAGGGATCGAACCCAGGCCCCCTGCATTGGGTGCGTGGAGTCTTAACCACTGGACCACCAGGTAAGTCCCCAGAGCCTGGATTCTTAACTACCTCACTATCCTGCCTCACACAGAAGAGGAGAAAACAAGAAGGAAAGAAGAGTTCCTTTATTTATTTAACACACACATGCATTGAGCAACTTCAGCTTTAACGTCTCACACACTTAGCTCATTCATCCTTTCTTCAGCCTCAACCCAACAGCAGGAATGCTTTGGCAGCACTCATCCATTCAGTTAGCAAATACTCAGGGAGCAGATATGAAGGTGGTAGATGATCTCAGCCCTTGCCCTAGAAAAGCTTAAAAACTAGTTGGAAAGACCATATAAAGCCTCACTAGTATTCAAAGAAATATAAAGTAAAACGATTTCCCAAAGGAACTGCCAAAAATTAAGAGAATGATGATATTCAGCGTAGGTGAGAACGCAGGGAAACACTACTGGTGTAAGTTTTAATTGTTATAGACTATTTGGTTGGCAACTTGCAGGCTTTTATTAAATTTTTAAATTAAATTGAAAATGTGCATACCCTTTAATCACCTAGCAACTCCACTTCTAGGTCTCTATACTATACATCTGCCAAATATATTTACCTCAGCAAAGTATAAAAAATTTAAATGTCTATCAATAGCTAAATAAACTTGATCCATCCATATTAGGAAAACTATGTAGCAATTAGAAAGATTAGGGTTCATCTACAAGGAAAGCTGTCCTGGACATAATAAGTGAAAAGAATAAGCTACAGAATATATACAGGGTGATCTCAACACATACACAATGTACTCTTAAGATTTGTGCATTTCATTGTATATAAATCTGCATCAAAAGGAAAAGGCTAGAAACAAGCATTGAACTCTAGATAAGGAAATGCATGCTCAGGTACTTAGACGAAAGTGTAAGGAATTCTCTGGCGGTCCAGTGGCCAGGACACCACGCTTTCACTTTCAAGGGCCTGAAAAAAAGAAAGTGTACTAATGTCTGAAATGTACTTAGAATACCATCAAGAAATCAGTTTGGATTAATAGATGGAAGAATGGATAGATGGATATATGATAAAGGAAGTACTGTAAAAATGGTAATGGTAAAATCCAGGTAGTGTGTATATATGGGTGTCAACTATAAAATTACATCAAATCTTGGGAGGATAAGCTAACAATACAAACTAGTTCACAAGTGGTACTAATGAGCACTAGAAACTTGGAAGGGAGAAGAAGTGTGTACAGTGAGAAAGAGTCTACGGAGAAGGTAAATGTTTAGTTATATCTTGAAAATTAGGGATGAATTAGGGCATGGGGGATACAGGATGAAATTAAAATATTACAGTAACTTTGGACTTACAGGCAATAAACAGCTATTTAAAATCTTTGCCAATTCATTCGCCCCACAAATAATTCCCGCGTGCCAGGCCCTGTGCTTTAGTGTTGGGGCTCCAGCACTGAATAGGACATTTCCTGATCCAAAACAACCAAGTCTTCCATATCTAACTGCTATCAGTTGATGTGCTCCTCACAACAGTCCTGTCACAGGAGCACACCCAGAAGCCACCTATTTAGAGGCAAACTAATACTCAAAGAAATTAAGTGACGTTTTCAAGCTCACATAGTTGGTTAAAGGAACAAGATGGTAGATAGACCCTTTCTCCTTGGAATACATGATCAATCTGGAGTAGAAATGTAAGTATTTGAATGCCAAATGATGGAGCCACAAGACAGAAAACTTCTTTCAAGTCCTGCTTCAGCTGACATGATTTTCGTCTGCCACTACAGTCTCCAACTGTTTCAGATCTGAAGCTTACCCTGTTATCAAAACACTAGTCTAAGAAGACGGAATTTAAAAAGCCAAAAATAAAGGCACTTTGAGGGATAGAAACTAGTAAAGAGAGACTAATGTGAACAAACAATGGCACAGAACACTACATAGTCATCTGGCCATGTGTTATAATAAAAAGTGGGAATAGCTCCAAATCATCATGCAAAGAAATCGTAATTCCCAAATAAAGTAAGTAGAGCAGGATAATTCTGATATTGTAGGGGAGTATTCTGGAGTAGGGCAAGACAACTGACGAGCGAATGTGACACGTTTCGGACAAATGTTAGAAGGGCAGAGGTAAAAGCTAATCCTTTCAGAACAAGAAAAATAAAAACCAACTTTCTAGTTTTACAACCTAAATGTCTTTAATCAAAATAAAGAGTTGGCCTCCTAGAAATCCAGACATCTCTCCATAATTATTAGAATCCAAATGGAAAATCCAACTTTAAAGAATCTTTTCATTTAAATTAAATTTCACAAATTGGCTTAAATGGAAACAATAGAATTATTTCAGTCAAGATAAGCTCAAAGTAATAGTGTGTACGGAACAAACCACCTTATTACAGAGGGTTTTAAGTCTACACGCTTTCTTTCTGAAATGCATTTAATTTATGGTTGACCCTTTAGTGCCTCTTGATTTTGTGTTGATATTATCTTGAATTAGGCACACTTTAAAGTTCTTTTATTTATATAAGAAAAAAATCTGAAATTATTCTCTTCCTGGTGGTCAACATCACATGAAATCACATAAAATTGTGCCCTGGTCAGTTTATTTCAATGAATACTCCTGAAAAAATGGAAGGCTTCTCTTCAAAAGCAAAGAAATTTTTATCAAAGCATTAAGTGAATGTAATTATTTCAACCCAGTAAAACTGCCTGCCACAGTCTACTTCAAAATCTGTCCAAAGATCCACTTCTGGATTTAAATCTGCTAGAAAATGAAAAAAGTGTTCCAGAATGAAAAAGTCAATCTATTTATATTTCCCATACTACTCAGAATAATCACTCAACAAAATTAACAAACCATTCTTCTCAAAACACCATAATATCTGATACCCAAGCCTCCCCTGAAAGTAGTTTCACATTCTTCTGATGAGGTGGCCCCCCAACCTGGGGAGATTTTGCCCCCAGGGCGCATTTGGCAATGTTGGAAGACATTTTTGGTTGTCACAATTCCAGGAGAGGGGTGCTACTGGCATCTCATGAATAGAGGTCAGGGATGTTGCCAAACATCCTACAGTGTACAGGATAGCCCCCCACAACAAAGAATTATTCAGCCCAAAATATCAATAGTGCCAAGGTTGAGAAACGATATAATATAACGACAATCCCATTTGACATATACCTTCTGTGAGCTTTGGTGGAGTTACGTCATACTACAGTGTGACAACAATTTTTAACAAGGTGACTCAGGACAATTATTTTGTATATGCAGACAATAACACTGCTTTCTTTACGACATGTGATTCACCTTTAACCCTCAGTATACCACAAAAACTTATTACATTATCATTTATCATTTGGGCTAAAAATACCTTTATTAGAAATTTTAGTAAGAATTTAGGACTTGCCTGGTGGCGCAGTGCTTAAGAATCCGCCTGCCAATGCAGGGGACACGGGTTCGATCCCTGGTCCGGGAAGATCCCACATGCCGCGGAGCAACTAAACCCGTGCGCCACAACTACCGAAGCCCACACACCTAGAGCCTGTGCTCCGCAACAAGAGAAGCCAACGCAATGAGATGCCGGCACACCGCAAAGAAGAGTAGCCCTCGCTTGCCACAACTAGAGAAAGCCTGTGCACAGCAATGAAGACCCAACACAGCCAAAAATAAATTAATTAATTTTAAAATAAATTAATTAGTTAATTAAAAAAAGAATTTAAACAGCAAATCCAAATTTTTATTCCGTATTTTCCTGGTTTTGAAGATATAAATACCCAAAACAGGCACTATTCTTTACAATGCAACTGACTAGTCATCAACTGTCATGGATGAACTTGGAACATAGCCATTCTATAAACTTTGATTCTAGATTTCAGGTAAATCTCAAGTAAAGTTCTAGCTTACTGTCACTTTTGGGTTTTTTTTTTTTCCCCCTCACATGATCAAACACAACTTTGAAAACTTACTTCCTAATTTTGCTGAAGAGAGGACGATCATCTTTTTTTTTTTTTGCGGTGTCTCTCACTGTTGTGGCCTCTCCCGTTGCAGAGCACAGGCTCCGGACGCACAGGCTCAGCGGCCATGGCTCACAGGCCCAGCCGCTCCGTGGCATGTGGGATCTTCCCGGACTGGGGCACGAACCCACATCCCCTGCATCGGCAGGCAGACTCCCAACCACTGCGCCACCAGGGAAGCCCAGGACGATCATCTTCTACACTCCACAAATGCAAGCGTCCTCAGTTTTAGACTAATAAATACCAATTAAACTATCAATCCAATGATTTTTCTTTTTCATTTCTACATGTTTCCTTCCAGTCACCTCCGTACACACACCTGTCTTTGGCATCTGTCCACTTACAAACCACATCAAGTAAGTTTTGGTATAAAAACATCATAAAAGATGAAAGAACACCATTGTACATGCTTTTAGCAAATTGGAATGGTTTGGATTCTTCTTGAAAATAATTGCACTCTGGGGACTTCCCTGGTGGTCCAGTGGCTAAGACTCCACACTCCCAATGCAGGAGGCCCAGGTTTGATCCTTAGTCAGGGAACTAGATCCCACAGGCCACAACGAAGATCCTGCATGCCACAACGAAGATTCCCGCATGCTGCAACTAAGACCCGGCACAGCCAAAGAAAGAAAGAAAGAAAGAAAGAAAATATTGCATTCTGAAGTCCTTCCTGTTGAATGATTCCTCGATGAGGACATCATACTCCCCGCCCATACCCCGCCCTCAGAAGTATATTGTCCACTCATAAATTCTTCAGTTTGAGAAAATTCATCTAGGATACTGTCATCTGAAGACTCAAAGTCTGCAGCTTGGCTTATACAATCAATTCTACCATCATCATTACAGCCTACAGTGTTGCACTGCTTTCATCTATTAGTTCCTCTAGTAACTGTGAAATGTCTTCCTGTTAGTTTTCTTGTCTTTGCCATTATTAGAGGAAAACGAAAGATTACGGGTTATCAAACATGTTGAATGAAAACGTAAAAAAACTGTAAAAATAGTAGTATAAAGAACTTTCATATCCTTTTCACCCCAAATGGTAACATCTTACATAATGTTTAAGATGGCATCCCCCAACTTCTTGTACACTTTCTTGAAAGATGCTGTAATGCTTTGGGCAAAGCAGTAAGAAAATTGTAGTGATGACTTATTTTACTACTGCATCATCCTTCTAGGCAATTCATCATTCTTCCATTTTCTTATTATTTTAGTTTTTTTTTTTTAGCATAGTTGGGAATAATTGATGAGTAATGCTAAAGTAATTCCTAAGATGATAAAAGACCAAAACATTTCAAGATATAGGATAACTAAGATCATCAATATCCTACAATATAGGTCAGATGTATAAGCGGTAATAGCTAAAATGAGTTTATTCCATTAAAAAGAAAATAAGTAAATTTTCTCTTCGTTCTTCTGAAGACCTCTAATAAAGAATAAAGTCATTAAATATAAATCTTTACAAGTAGTTAATACTGCTCAAAAAGAAACTCAAAAACTAATATTGGGTCTAACTGACACTGATGTTATAGGTAGAATATGGACAAGAAAATATTTGGTTCAATTCAAAAGATATTAATAATTATATCAATGTTCACATTCTGATTTGATCACTGTACTATGGCAATTCTTTGTATTATTTTTTGCAACTTCTTTTAAGCCTAAAATTATTTCAAAATGAAAAGTTTAGGGACTCCCCTGGTGGTCCAGTGGTTAAGACTCCACACTCCCAATGCAGGGGGCCCAGGTTCGATCCCTGGTCAGGGAACTAGATCCCGCATGCCACAACTAAAGATCCTGCATGCCACGACTAAAAATCTCATGTGCTGCGACTATGAACTGGCGCAGCCAAATAAATTTTTTTGAAGTTTTTAAAAAATTAAGTATAATAGTAGGGGAATATAAAAGAAGGAAATCATTGTGTATACCTATTCTCAAGGACAGTAACATTTAGTTTGTGTGACAAGGTTTCTATAAACTAACTAGGAATGGTATAAAACAAGACTAAGTGTAACAGAAGACACACTAGCCGAAGCTATAAAGAAAGCATTATAAAGAATAGAACGCAAGGTAGTTCTTAAGATGATAGATGTGTCACTCACCTCATACTGCCTCTATCCTATTAGCTATATTTCTGCCCCTACACAGACATGGGCGCACAAACTTTTAACCATCTTTGTATCCTCCACCGTGCTTAGCATAGTGCTTTGCTGTGATGGAAACCAAATCATTCATTCACACATGCATGCATCCTCTAATATTTACTGAGCACACACTATGTGCCAGGAATCGTTCTGGGAGCTAGGGATATAGATGTAAATAAAACAAAACTCTCCTCCCTCAGGAAGTTTACATTTTAGTGGGAGAAATAGACAACAAGATAATAAACAGTGTTCAGAGTATCAGACAGTGACAAGTGCTAAGAAGAAAAAGCAGAGGATTTTTGAAATTTTAGACAAGGGTGACCAAAGAGTACCTCACTAATATAAAGTAACTTTTGAGTAAATGAAGTAAGGAGTTACCCATGTAGAAATCAGTAGAAGAACCATTATAGGCAGAGGGGACAGCAAACACGAAGACTCTGATATACATACGTGCTTGGTATTTTCCGAGAAAAGCAAAAAGGCCACGTAGTTGGAGCAGAATGGAGGAAAGAGAGACTAGTAGGAAATGAAGTCAGAGAGGTAATGGAGTTGGGGGTAGTAGGTAGGGAGCACACCGTGTTTGTTCTCGTAGGTCATAATAAGAACTCAGACTGAAATGGGAAGCCGTTGGAGGGTTTTAAGCAGAGAATCACTTGGGTTGCTATCAATATGTTAAGAACAGACTGAAGAGGGGCAATAACAAAGCAGAGAGAACAGTTAAGGTGCTACTGATATAACCCACGCTAGAGATGTTAGTGGCACTCACTGCTGTAGTTGGGGGCTAGGGGGTGGTATCAAGTTGGTCAAATTCTGGATAGTATTTTGAATATAGAGCAAATAGTATTTATTTGCTGACAGACCACGTGTGAAAAAGAGAGAAGTCAAAGATGCCTGTTAGATATCCAAGAGGAAATATGAAGTGGCCCACTGGATTTGTTCATCTATAGTACAAAGGAGAGGTCCCCAGGGAGAGACAGAAATTTGAGAGTTATCAGTATCGTTTAGATTTTGGAAAGCTAATACGGCGCATAGAATAGCTCTCTATAATCACGCACATTCACATTTCTGCACCAAGTGGGACAGCGTAGAACAGGTTGTCCCCCTAAATTAGTTGTGGAACCAAACTTACCAAAAAACAAACAAAAAATCTTGCATTTCAGAGCTGCAGATAAGAGATTGTGGCTCCATATATCCTTCAACAGCCTGCAAGTCAATAAGCCTGGCAGCTGGAGGATACCAGCAGGACTGAGGAAACATCCATTGCCACGAAGCTGATAAATACAAGTAACATGCAGGCACACACACAGAAAAGGGGGTGAGGAGTACAAAAGCAAAAGAAGGGAGGGGCAAAAAAGAGATGTATCAGTTAGGAATTGCTACCAATAAATGCCTAACTAATTTTGAAGCCAACTGCCAACTAAACAGAGGTATCCTCTAGTTAGCAAACTTTAAAATGCCAACAGAGTTCAGGCTGTAAACTACTTATCTATCACCTGTGTGCCAGCATTGTCCTAGGCACTGAGGCTATCAAGAAAGTAAAGTCCCAATCTAGATGAACTGTGAGCCACTGTATAGCTCTCCCTGATGAAAACCAGTATCAGGTTGTTGACCTGCAAATATACAAGGACAAAAAAAAAAAATCTGCATTTGGTTATAACTGACAACAAATCCCACTGGGCATGTCTTTCGTGTGATTTTTTGTTTTGTTTTGTTTTTTGGGGGTGTGTGTCTTTTGAAGAAAGACCCCAAAAGAAAGTTACAAAACTAAAGAAAGTCAAAGTTTTTTTTTGTAATGTGTTGCTAAAAGACAATCGAACAGATAACTGTATAAAGACAATTAAAATTCATATTTAAAAAGAAAGATGTCTGTCAGAAAAACAAAGCTCCTTGAAACATTTGGAAAGAATATAATGTAATAATGGCAGAACCCTGATTCAGACTACCCAAGTATGCTGCTAGATGAATTTCATTATTTGACCTTAACCTCAACAAAAAACAAACACCCAGAATTAATTACTTAAACTGTAACAAGAAAAAGATTAAAATCCTAAGATATTACCTCTACTACTCACTTATTAAAGTAGCAGAAACAGGAAGGCATGTGAAAGAAAAGAAGTATTAGGAAATAATAGTTGACCATATTAATAATATATCTTCAGCTTGACAGAGTAACAGCAACAAGTTATGCCAAGTCCATAATTTCTTCACTGTGATTCTTAACTACCTTCCAAAGCAGGAGAAGCAATCACATCTGCGAACTGAAGAGAACAGGATGCACAAACTCTGGAAGAGAGACAATTCATGTGCCATTTTCAATACAATGCCACCCCTTCTAACATTCCAAAGCACTCTCTGGGGGTATTTTGAGCCTACAACTCCCTTAAACTAGATGTATGATTTCAGACTCCTCCCTCCTGTTTCTCATTCAGTGTCCCCTCTTCCTCTTCCCACCAAAAGGTGGGCTCTCCTCTGAATTCCTTACAGCTCTTTGCACTTGACTCTTATGCACTCAACCTACACTGATGTGTAGTAAAATCATATTATATGTATATTTACCTTTCCTTCTAAGAATGTAAACTTCTTGGGAACAGAGACTCTTCCTGTGTCAGTCCAGAGCTATTTTAGATGCTCAATAACCTTTAAAATTGTGAATCACTCTGTTGTACACCTGAAACTTACATAACATTGTACATCAACTATACTTCAATTAAAAAAAAAAGGTGGTCAAGAATGCATGTTGAGGGCTTCCCTGGTGGCGCAATGGTTAGGAATCTGCCTGCCAATGCAGGGGACACAGGTTCAAGCCCTGGTCGGGGAAGATCCCACATGCCGTAGAGCAACTAAGTCCATGCGCCACAACTACTGAGCCTGTGCTCTAGAGCCCGCGAGCCACAACTACTGAAGCCCACCCGCCAAGAGCCTGTGCTCCGCAACAAAGAGAAGCCACTGCAATGAGAAGCCCGCGCACCGCAACGGAGAGTAGCCCCCGCTCACCGCAACTAGAGAAAGCCCGTGCACAGCAACGAAGACCCAATGCAGCCAAGAATAAATTAATTAAATAAATTAAGAGAAAAAAAAAAGAACGCATGCTGAGGGACTTCGCTGGTGGTCAAGTGGTTAAGAATCCACCTTCCAATGCAGGAGATGCGGATTCAATCCCTGGTCAGGGAACTAAGATCCCACATGCCGCTGGGCAAATAAGCCCTCACACTGCAACTACTGAGCCCACGTGCTCTGGAGCCTGTGCACCACAACCAGAGAGAAGCCTGCGCACCACAACTACAGAGAAGCCTGCACACCACAATGAAAGATCCCACGTGCTGCAACTAAGACCCAACACAGCCAAATAAATAAATTTTAAAAAAGAAAGAAAAAAGAATGCATGTTGACTCAATTTACCTTTAGAACCTGAATCCCAATCTTTTCCCCCAATGTGCTTTCAAAAGCACATTGCTGGGGACTTCCCTGGTGGTCCAGTGGCTAAGACTCCACACTCCCAACGCAGGGGGCCTGGGTTTGATCCCTGATCAGGGAACTAGATCCCACATGCCGCAACTAAGGGTTTGCATGCCGCAACTTAAGATCCCTCATGCGGCAACAAAGATCCTGCGTGCCACAACTAAGACCCAATGCAACCAAATAAATAAATAATTAAAAAAAAAGCACATTGCTGCTTCCTCCAAAAATTAAACATAAAATTACCATATGACCTAGCAATTCCACTTCTGGGTATATATCCAAAAGAATTCAAAGCAAGTACTTGAAGAGATATTTATACACCCATGTTCACAGCCGCATTACTCACAATAGCCAAGAAGTGGAAACGACCCAAACGTCTATCAACACATGAATAGATAAACAAAATGTGGATGATGGTGATGACTGCACAACAATGTGTATGTACTTAATATCACTGAATTGTACATTTAAAAAATAGATAAAATCATAAATTTTACATATGTTTTACCACAAGTGGGGAAAAAAAAAAAAACCCACGCTGCTCCTTCTCCATTTACTACCCTTAGACCAGAGGCAGCTGAAGTATAGCATTAAGAGTGTGGACTCTGGAACCAGAATGTCTGGGTTCGAATTCTGGATTAGCCACTTAGCATATGTCTAACTTCTCTTTCCCACTGTTTCCTCACCTTTAAAACATAGATTTCATAGTACCCACTACATAGGGTTGTAGTGAAGATTAAACAGATTAATAAATATATAATACTTAACTCAGTGCCTGGGGGGTAGTAAAGGGCTCGATAAATGTTAAGTTCTCTTATTATTATTCAAGGAGACAGGAGGTGTAGTTTGAAAAAGCATTTAACATCATCTATATAAGAATCTACAGAAAATAAAGCTTAACAAACTTTTGGTTGATGGAGTTATCCAGAAGAGTAAGAAAGCCTTTGAAAGCACTGCACTAGATTACTGAATGCCATGGACATATCTTTTAATTCCAACTAAAATTCACAGCCATTAATATCTGCCTCGAATAGCCCTCCAGTATCTTGTCTGTTTGCACTTAAGATGTAAACAGGACTATGCTTTGCCAGGAATTTTATCAAATTACTACACACCACCTTCCTTAAAAAAATAAAATTTTGGGGCTTCCCTGGTGACGCAGTGGTTGAGAGTCCGCCTGCCGATGCAGGGGACACAGGTTCGTGCCCCGGTCCGGGAGGATCCCACATGCCACGGAGCGGCTGGGCCCGTGAACCATGGCCGCTGAGCCTGCGCGTCCGGAGCCTGTGTTCCGCAACGGGAGAGATCACAACAGTGAGAGGCCCGGGTACCGCAAAAAAATTAAAAAATAAAAAAAAATAAAATTTTTTTTACTCTTTAGGTGAAAACATCTTAATTACAAAATGCAAATCTCTCTACGGTCTCTGACTCTGACAAAACTATAGTATATGATACTGATATTTGGAGAGAGAAAAAGCATTTATGAAAACTTTCCTAATACAGCATATCCAGGCTCTTACTTGAATTCTTAAAGCCTATGTGGGACTTCTGACCCTGGTTCGCCAACAGACACCATATTCTTTTTTTTTTTTTTTTTAATAACTAAATTTATTTATTTATTTATTTTTGGTTGCGTTGGGTCTTTGTTGCTGCATGCAGGCTTTCTCTAGTTGTGGTGCGCGGGCTTCTCATTGAGGTGACTTGTTGCAGAGCACAGGCTCTAGACATGCAGGTTTCAGTAGTTGTGGCATGCGGGCTTCAGTAGTTGTGGTGCACGTGCTTAGTTGCTCCACAGCATGTGGGATCTTCCCGGACCAGGGATCGAACCCGTGTTCCCTGCATTGGCAGGCAGATTCTTAACCACTGCACCACCAGGGAAGTCCCAACATATTCTTTAAGGGTATAAATTAGGTCTTTTATGTTTCCCAGCACACAGCATTGCAAATGGTAGGAACAATTATGTGTTGACCAAACTTTCCTCAATGGTAAATTCTCCACTCTTTTCACAAACTTTGTCAGTTTATGGCATCACGAAAAACACCCAGGTTTTCTGCCTCCACACCAGTTCTACCACAGTCACCATAAACCAAACTAAAAAGCTACTGTTGCCATTGCTACTTCTTTAGCTAAGAAGGTGAGACTTAATCTCTTCACATGAGTATAGCACACGGCACCACGCTCTCAGTCCCAACTGAGCAAAGCACAAACCTAGAATTTAACTTCAGTTCAGCTAATTAGCCAGAGGGCTCGCTCAGATATTAGTGCATAAATAAACATATTTGTTCCTTGTTTAATTTCTCATGAAAAATATTGAAAACACAAGTAATTTCTCTTAAGAAAAGATAATGTCTCAACTCAGAGCAAAACCCTCAATTAAACTGGTTCATTAAACTTGGAATGTCCTAAGGCAATTTCCCAATACAGGTTGGAGGGCAACAAGTCACATACACAAGGCTACACTAGTCCTCGATTTCACCCTACTCTCTGTAAAAAAAATAGGGCAAGAACAGTGTTTTATAGAATATAAATAGAAAGTGGTCTAGATGTTCTAACAGAATTACATAAAACAAGCAGACTTTTCAAGAACACCTGAAGCTACCTAAATTGCAACTTATTTATTTGAGAAATTAAATAACAGAACCACCAGTACAATTAAAGCATTCAAAAATGCAGAAGCTGAGGAAATTGGAGTATTTCATTCAAAGTCTGAGTTTTAAAAAAAAAAATCACCATCTTCTATAAAAGATCATTTTTTTAATATAATGTAAGTCCAACCCTTCCTTTTCTAAATTTCAGCCTTGGGAAGAGGAGTTTCCACATCCTTTTCTTGGCTAACTGGGTTTGAAGTTCTAAGGCACCGAAATAGTGGCGAAGCCTAACTACCCACCATCCCATTGGCTCAGAAGAAACCCCGCCCCGTACAGCCACGGTAACCCAACATCAAGGGAACTCCAGGAAAGGTTGTCCCCGGCCACATTTCTAGTCTCTGAGGAGTCTCTGCCCCTCCCCCCACCATCACCGCTGCGGAAGCACGGTCTCAGCACGAGCAGCACTCGACCGCAGACTGCAACGAAAGGACCTTGAGCACCTCGCCCAGATAATTACAACCGAGAGGGGAGGGGCGGGGACCACGATCCCACTGTCCAGGCTGCATGGTGCCATCCATGCTGCACCAAGCAAAGCAGAGACAACAGCTCTGGCACCTGACCCTCGTGCCCCAGGCAAAAGGCATGGCTGAGCCACAAGAGAAAGCCCTGACATCTCCACAGTTTGCAGTCTGGGGGCCCCTCCCACCCAAAAGAGACGTAGGGCGGGGCAGATCTAGGCGCCGCGACTCCCAGCCAGACCGGACAGCGGGCTTTCCCGAGCCCCGCCTCACTTGCCAAGGAGGCGGAAACCCGCGGAAGGGGGAGGACGGCCAGGGGGAGTGGCATCGCCGCTCCATACTGCCCCTCCGGCCAACCGGATCCCGGGAAGGCGGAGGAAGGCGGACTTCACGCCCCCTCCCTGCCGCGCCCCGAAGCCACAAGCGGGAGACCCCCAGGCCGTCCCTTCACCCCAGCAGGCCAGTGCAAGGCCGCCCAGCCGAGGCCCCGCCCAACCCGGGAAGACCGGAGGGGTGGTCGACCGCAAACAGCACTTAACACAGGGCCCAGCCCCGCCCCTTTCTCCACAATCGCACGCGCGCGCCGGCCCCGCCCCTGAGCGGCGGCGCGAGAGCCCGCCCCCTCCGCGCGCACCGGGACTACGCTCTCCTCCCCCTCCCGCACCGAGAGCTACCCCGCTCCGCCCCCCACCCCCCTCACACATCCACACGCCTCCCGCCCGCCTGCTCTACGGGAAGCCGAGGAGGTCAGTCCCCCCCAAAAATACACACCCTCGAGTCCGGCGTTACCCGCCACCAGGCTCCCTGCCCCGACCCCGGCCCGGCGTGCTCTCACCGCAAAGCTGCTTCGGCCGCTCTCACTGCGTGTCCCTCCTAGCATGAACCTCAGGCTCAGCACGGAGGCCCCGAGAAACGCGCGGGGCACAGGCCCGCCAAAGCGGACTGGCAGCCTCCTCTCCGCTAACGAAGCGGTCACAGGCCCCAGTGCCCAGACTGGGAAGGAGGGAGGGAGGGAGGGAGGGAAACTCCAAGGGGGGAAGGGGAGGGGGGGAAGATGGAGAAACCGTCTCCGCCGCCTCTACCGCCGCGGCCGCTTCTCTGTTACCCGGGAAATCCCGCCCACTCACCCGGCCCGCCCCGCAGAAGGAAGACTCAACTTCGCTCCGCACAGGCCGTACTATCCGCCTGTCAAAGGTTTAGCCAATCGCTGCACCCTGGCTGCCGACTGCCCGCCCCTTCCCCCCCGGCTGGGAGGGCAGTGGGGGGGGAAAGCCGCTCACCTTCTCCACGCCCCTATTGGCGGGGAGCTTCCCTAACTCAACCCCGCCTATTGGAGACGAATTGCTGAATCCCACCCCCAAGCCGCAACACTATTGGAGGAGGCAGGGAAGCTCTTCACGCCTCATTGGAGGACTCCACATGTCCCGCCCCTTGCCCTCTCAGCTACAGGCCCAACAACTCCGCTCCCGCCCTCGCCAGTCATTGCATTGGAAGGCTACCCCTAGCTCTCTGGCTGCCCCAGGAAGGTAAGTAATCGATGTGGGGTAAAAATGTCCGTGAGATAGTCTCCTCCTACCGCACTGCCGGGCCAGGCCCCGCCCCCAACCATCGGATTGGGTATCTCGACGCCGGTAGGAGCCTCTATTGGCTAGGATGCCCGTCTAGGAAGAAGCTGACTCCGCCCTGCGCGAGGAGGCTGAACCTTAGCAGTCCTTTTGTGGAATGTTTACACTAGAGACTGAAGCGCAGAGAGTTCCAGGGCCTGAAACAGGAGGTGGTGCGGAGCTCAGCAGCGGGAATTCGATGCCCTGGGATTTGTAAGGGAGAGGCAGCAGCATCAGGACCCCCTTACAAAAAATGATAAAGAGAACCTCATCATTCCCATCCAGTTCTCTACAATTTACATTTCCGCACACTGCCTCCTTGTAAACACAAATATACGGAGCAGCCGACAGCTCCTTTCAGTAAGTATAGAATACAGAATTAAGGGCTGGAGACCAAAATCGAGGAATAGCCCCAGGGGTTGTTCAGCCCGCAGCTAGTGGTGGCTGCATACTTCTATCGCCGACACTCCCTAAACCTGAATATGCAGTCCTAAGAGGGCGGAGATAACCAAAATGAGGGCAGGGCCCTAAGAGCCAACGCCCTGGCAAGCCTCCGGAAGGCGGAGCGTGAAGCGTAAGGCACTAGCGATCTCCAGAGTAAAACTGGAGGAATCAAGACTCGAAGAACTGAGGAAGGAGACCAAACAGGCCACGGCATAAATGAATCCTACGCCACACTTAAAGAGAAATGATAAAAATTCCAGAGTTGGGGACAATAATAAGAACAGCTGTTCCCTCCTTCTTGGCCAACGAGTGTTAATGACAGTCCCTAGGCCCTCTCTGTGTAGGTAATATGGCCTTGAACAGAGAAACAAAGTGCTTGCGATACCTAGGTGGCTTTTATTTATTCACTAAATAGGGCGAACTGACGCTGGCCTTGCTTTGGGGGGCGCTCACGGAGCGCCAGGAGGGGAGGGGGCGGGACTAGAGTTTTCCCGCTCTCTTCCGCAAAAAGGCTACTGCCCCAAGAGAGCTGAGTCAGTATCCAAGAGGCAGGCCCCAGGTAACTCACTCCTAGGTCCTACCTTGTCCTCCCTCTGCAATCTGCCGGAGACCGCAAGAAATGAGCGCTGGCAACAGGTGGGCCTGACTCCCAAGCCTCAAGGACAAGGCAGCGAACTGTGAACTCCATGAATAGCCGACAGATGGGAGCTGCCTCGCCGGGAGCTAAGCCCTGCCCCAGGACGGAGCTCAAAAAATAAGTCACACCAATGAAACAAACGAGACCCCCAGGCCAAACCTCTAGGAGGTTACGAAGAAGAGGTAATCATGCAGAACTGACCGAGGGCTATTTTAAATTTGGGCCGTCCTCCGCTCCCTGGACTGGGTGCCACACGGCGCTCCCACCTGGACATCAAGAACCACTTGGAACCCAAGCATAATTGGGCCGCCCTCGACTTTTCTGTCAACAGGGGATGAGCTGCCCTGGGTCTTGCCTAAGGCATCCAGGCCAATCCTAAGTTGCTCAGAGTTTTTGATAAAGCCAAGCAAGGACAGCGGCTGCCTTGTGCTGGGAAGAAAACACACTGCCAGCGTCCGCAGCGTTCTCAAGCTTAAGCCTAGGGCGATTTCCAGGAAGTCGAGAGTCGCGGGAAAAGCCAGGCCACAGGGTCACAACTTTAGTACTTGGCGAGGAAGGATAGACCCCACACCCTCCTCCCAACCCTTGCAGAACCCCGAGAGCTAAGTCCCCCAAAGCCACCGTACACCGTCAACTCCTAACTTCATCGCAAAGGCTACCAGATCTCGAGACTTGGAGAAATCATTGTGTGCCTCTTGCCTCTCCCCGCCCCCCTTGCCAAGGGCTCCAAGCCCGGGACTTCCGGGCGGGAGGACTGTTCGAAGGAGCTAGGCGGGCCTCACACATGTGCTGAGCGCGCACACACGCTAGGGGAGGGGGCGGGGAACAGGGGTGGACTTCCCCCTCCAAGCTCTCTGCGCCGGAGGAGGCGGGACTATCCGCCCCACCAATCAGAAGTAGGGGCGGGACCCTTGCGCCTCACGTAAGCCGCAGGAATCCTCCCTCCGCCCTTCACGGAAAAAAATCTTAGCAACTTAAACTCCAGCCCGACCTCCGATAGGCGGAGCTCGGGAGAATATCATCCAATCAACAACCGAGAAGGAAAAAAGGAGCTTCGCCCAGCCAGTGGAAGACAAGAGAAGGCGGGCCCTCTGGAGGAGCCCGAGATGGGTGGAAGAGAGAGGGAAAGGCCCCGCCCCTCAGCTCCTCTCCGGGCCGGTTGCACAAGCCGTCGCTGGAGTAGATAGTAAACAGGCTAGGCCAAGGAGTGGAGGCAGGGGCAGCCCGGCGCTCCATAAGCCCGGGCCCCTGCGCCTCTTCTCCCGGCGTCGCCCCGCCCGACCTCGGCGGTTCGCGCCGGCGCCCCGCCTCCCAGCCCACGGCCGCCATCCCGGCTGACAGGCGCGCCCCCCGCGCCCCTCCCGCCGGCTGATGCATTTCCTTTTCCCGATTCCGAGCGTGGAGACTTGTTTTCCCAGTTTCCGACCTTCACTGCCCCTTTCAGGCCACCCCCTCGTGGGAGCGCTCACACGTCCGTGCCCCCACCCCCGTCCCATCCGCGGGCAAACAGCACGGCCGGGGGAGGGGAAGGGAGCCACCGTCGCTGCCTTGGGGTGGGCGGGGAAGGAGGCAGCTCCATGTTTGCAAGGGGATCAGCTGGGGCCGCGGGTCGCAGCCGCCGAGTTTGTGGAGGTTTTCCACACCCCCAGGCCGGGTTCCAGCGCCGAATGCTGGCTTTACTGCCACGGCCCGGGAGGTCGGAGAGCCCAGACCGGCGCATGGGTCTAGTGCGAGGCGCTGGTGCTCTTTCCGGTGGCCTCCCCCGCCCCCGGCCGCCCCTCCCGCAAGTCCGGCGTTGCCCCCGCCCCCAGAGTCCATAACAACCGCGGGCCCTAGGCGCCCGCGCCTCTTCGGAGCGCGCCCACCGCCCCCTCCGACAAGTTTGCGGACAGAAACAAAACCCTCGGGCGGCTGCCGCCCTCGCCCTGCGTGGTTAGCGGGGAAAGCCGCGGGCCCGGTCTCGCTCGCTAACTCCAGCTCTCGACCAACTCCCGGCGCCGCGGGCTCAGTGAGCCCGGCCGGCTTGGCTCAGGCCGCCGCCCCCTGCCGAGCCCGCGCGCCGCAGCCCGGGCCCGGTTCCAGTTGGTGTATGGAATCTCCCCTTTTTTCTTCTCTACAATAATTTTTTAAGGCATTGCAGGAGCGAGGGGGATCTCCTCCTGCCGGCCCCTTACCCAGTCCGTCGCCCAAACCTACCGAAACCGACCGCTCGGTGAAATAAACTAGGCAGCACGGTCAGCGCACTGGCGACCCCGGGCCGGGCCGACCCCCTCCCCACGGATCCGGCCCGGCTTGGAAACGCACACTGGCGAGCGGGCGGCGCCAAGAGCTCTCCTTCCTGGCCTGCCCCTCGCTCAGCTCCCTCGGCCGCCGGACTCCGAGCCTCCCCTAGTTCCGTCCCAGGGACCGCGGCGCCTACACCATGGCGGACTGGCCAAAGCGACCGGCCGGCAAACAAGCCCCCCAAACCCTCGAGATTGGGGAGACCAAATTAAAAGCAGCTGTTTAACATACCTTCCGAGCCAGGCGAGGAGTACTGAATGGGGGGGAACGCCCCCCACGGGCCATTGGCTCCCCGGTGCTCGCGTCAGTCATACTGGGCCCGCCTCCTCCCCTCGCTCCACCTCTTCCCCTTCATTGAACGCCCCCTCCCTCCAAAAAATATAAACAAATTAATTAAACTAGTCGTGAGCGGGAGGCGCATCTCTGGCAGAGGTCCCTATCTCTGCCGCACCGCCGCTTTGAGTTTCTTGCGGCCCTTGGACTAGGAGACCTCCTGGGACTCAAAGATCCGCTGGGTGGACCCGGAGGAGGAGCTAGCGGGGCTACCTGGCCCCCACTTCCTTCATACACACACCCCATTTGGAGCTGGGCAGAGGGAGGCGGGTAAGGATACCCTACCGACTGGCTGGAATGTCCCGACCCCCCTGTCTGTGTAACCTGTGTCTGGCCCATTCCGTTAAGTGCCTGCCTAAAAATGAGCGGTATAAGCTGGAAGTCCTGTGTTGGGGCAACAGGCATTTGCCCAAGCACCTACTGGGGTAAGGCAGACACATTCATACCGCACCTGCTGCTTGGGTGCGATTACAGAGACTGAATGAGATGCTCACTATGTACCCTCCAAGGGCATCAGACCTAGCTGAGGAGATGCTACAGAAAGAGCTAAGGCAAGGTGGAAAATGTATATGTAATTAGACATCCACAGAAGCTCAGAGCATGGAGATTCTTTCTAGCTGAGGAAAACTGGATGAAGTCTTCATGGAGAAGGTGGCACTCAGGTAGAAATGGAGGGGCAAGTTATTCTCAGCAAAGGACACAAAGAGGTAAATGCAAAGAAACATTAAGAACCATTTAAAGTGTGGCTGTAGTAATGAAATTCAGGGTTGGAAAGATGCAAAGAGCAGAAGACTTTACTACCTTGTTAACATTCTTAGACTTGCACAGCAGAATGTGCAAGCAGCATGGCTGCTCACAGGACCACAGGCCCAGAACTATGGTTTAAGATGCTCAACATCCCAGCAGCTGGATGGATTCTGAGGGTGGGTTGAATGAGGGGTGCCTACAGGCAGCAAGGTGAGGCAAAAAGGCTGTTGTAATAGTGGGTTTGGAGACTACAGAGGTACATCTTCTGGTGGGAGGGGTAGGTGGAGGGAGCCAAGAGGTTTCTTCTCTTTCTCCCAGCCCCCCAATCCAGAAACCCTTCCCTACCTTCAGCAGCCCTCAAGTCAAAACTCTGACTCAGATGCTTCCCTGAATCATTTGTAGTGTTTTGGAGGGGTGAGTGAGGGTACCCCACATGTCTGTGCTCAACAGAGCTGAGCCTGGGGCCAGAATACAAGATGAGTGAGTGGGAAAGACCTGTTGATTGAGGTATCCAGTAAAGGAAGCTAGTGTGGATGAGGTGGGGTGTGCAGAATGTGAAGGGCCTTAAAGGCCTGTGGGCAGAATGGGAGCCTGCTGCCAGTTAGGCTGTCCTAACAGTTCAGGTGAGATGTAATGAAGACCTGACTAGGGCAGCGGCAATGGATAAGCAAGAATAAAAACAGATGTGTTTGAGAAAGACTCCAGAGGACTGGGTGACTGATTCAGTGTAGGTAGTGGAGGGAAAGGAGGAGTCAGTGGCCTGGTGTGTGAAGAGGTAGAAGAGCCTTGAGGTTAGTGGTTTGGTAAGCTGGCTTCCAGATTTAGTGTGGCCAGTGACTTAGTACTATATCCTTAGGCAAGTCCCTTCCTCCCTATGGGCCTGTTTCTCTCCTGTGAAATAGGGGTGAAAACTGGGGTAGAAAGACAGGCTCTAAGGACCCTTCCCTCCCTCAGAGTCCACAGGGGTGGGGGGGACTCTGATGGGGAGGGAAGCTTGCTACTAAGGAGAGAGGGCAGGTGGGAAGAAATACTGATTTAGGAAGGGAAGTAGGTCATCTCAGGTGAAGTAGGGACTAGAATTTGGGTGGCAACTTGGTTGGTGGAATCACTGAAGGGTGTAGAGGGAGAAAGACCAGGAGGTAAAGAGTGTGTATTCAGTGGGAGGCCCAGCACCTGGCAGGGCCATGGAAGTTGAGGTTCATTCTCAGACTGGGGGCTCCCTAGAGGGAAGACCAAGTTTTTCTATATCAGAACAGACACCTTCTGATGTCTGGAGCCCTATCTCAGATTTGCGCTCTATTTCCTAAGAGGTTCTGCCCTAAATGAAGGCATAACAGATACTGTGTGAATGTAAGATGAGGCAGAGTGGGTAGAGCAGAAAGAACATTAGTCTGGAAGCTGACTAGTTTACACTTAGTCTTATTACCTGTGGTTCAGCCTCCTGTCCTGTACAAGTTAACATGGCAGTCCTTACCCTGTTACGAAGATCACATGTGATGATAAAAGTGCGCTTTAATACACCCAGTGAGGCTCTGAACTTCTGTGGAGGCCAAAGGCCCAAGCATCTGACTGTGAGCCTGGACTGCAGGGGGTATACGCTGAAGGAAGTTACTTATGGAGCATTTGCAACCAGAACCGTTACTCCTCAGAGAACCAGACTTCGCTGAGACTTCTGACCCTCCTAACTGCACCACGCTGATGGAAATCCCCTCTTGAATGCTCCCTAGACTGAGCTCCTCGAGGGAAGCAACTCCATCTAATTCACCTCTGAGCCCCCAGTGCCCCCAGCGGTCAGGCAAGAAAGTCCCTCAGAAGGCGTCCAGTGGATGGTTTCTGACTCAGTACATTGATGCTTGCGTAGCACAGCCACTCCCAGACTCTGGGAAATTAAGAATTTGATTTGGAGACATTGGCCTTCCAGCTTCACTGAAGGTTGCATCCACTCCACGTCTCCCCTACCCTATCAGTGAGGACAAAAGAGTGAATAGATCTGGGTGAAGGCCTTCCTTGGAGAAGTCACGTGGGGAAGCCAGGTTCTGATTCCCAGGAGTCCTCTTCTGTGTGAGTTGGGGATTATCGTATTTGTAGTTGAGCAAACTGAAGCTCAGAGTAGTAGAGTGACTTGCCCAAGCCAAGTTGCCAAGGCGAGTCTGCCTGAGCTTTTTCCATTCCACCACATGCTGTCTCTATACACATTAAGATCCACGATCCAAGTTGGGACTTCTGGAGAAAAACAGCTTCCCCTCTTGCTCCACACGCCTTCCCTCCCTGACTCCGAGAGCAGTTTGTACCCAGGTAGTTTTAAATGATTTCTGGCCCTTTCCAAAAAAATTATCCTCAAAGAAGCAATTTGTCTCCCAGTCACATACATGTATCCTCAACTCACAACCACATATACTCAAAACTATCACACCTTCTGACACCCTGCCTCCTAGGCATCACACACACACACCCTCACAGTTCTTTAGGGTGCTTATGGTAGGTGGTGATTGAGAGATATTTAGGGCCTGCACTTCAGTGGCTCTGCCAAAAAGATGTCAGTGCCAGTGCCCTGATGACAGAAACTCTGCCAGCTAAAGAAGACCATTGCCAGTTTGGGAATATCCAGGTGAGGGGCATCTATACGTTTAAGGGGAAAAGCTCAAGCTATTGGTCAGAATCCCAGTTTAGCCACTTCCTAGCTGGATGTCTTTGGCAAGTCATTTATCTTTTCAATTCCCTTATCTGTAAACTAAGAAGAATACCTACTGCAGTGGGTTGTTGTGAGATTAAAAATAAAGTATGCCTAGCACTCAAATGTTGCAGGACCCTTTCTTCCTTTATCTCGTCGACACTCTCTCTTCTCCTGGTCATTCAAATGCAAAGTCCCTGGTGTTCCAGTTTGAGAGACCAGGACAGGCTTAAAGAACCCCAAAATTCCACTGTGTAAATTAGAAACTGCATTTGTCTGGCAACCAACTGGTTTATATGTTGTACATATGCCATATTTCTGATTTCTAGGTGAGTGGAGGCTTGGAATTTTTTTATTGGATTTTAAGACTGCTATTCACTGCCTTGAAATGTTTTGCTCTCACCTAGCATTATTTACCCCCCTAGGTCACTTCAGCCCAAATCTAGAAAACAGATATAACAATATGTTCCCAGTTTACCCAGCTTTATGCTTTCAAAGTGTTTTATTCTGCATATCAGTTGTTTGATGATTTTTTTTTTAAGGCAGCAGGTTCCTTTGTTCAAATGAAATCTCATTCAGAGGTCTAACACGTAATAGATAAAGGTGGGCCTTGCTTTGGTTGAAGTGAACCCCAAGCACTGCAGTCTCTATCCCTTCACCTCCCACTCATGCCTCCTCCTCGTCAGCCCCTGCCCCAAGATCACTAGTGAACCTCCATTTATTAATCCTGTTCATTCATCCCAGCTACTCCCCACCTCTCACCAGTCTGTGAGAACACAGCCTAGTCTTGACCTTGGTTGCCTCTGCCTATTAATCAGAATCTTTCCCAGGTTTTTCTTCCTCCATCCTCCCCTAAATATTGGTGGCTCCCAAGGGTCTCTCCTGTCTTCTTGCTCTCTTCATTCGTCTTTGTTCTCACCCACTTCCAAGGCTCCTAGCTTCTATCTAAACTAAGTCCCCAACTGATATCTCCAGCCTAGCATCTGCTCTGAACATCATACTCCATACGTCCACTGGCTGCTGGCCACAGAATAGGTATTCATTAAAGGTCAAGGAGGTAAAACAGACTTCACAAGATAAAGTGGGTGACCTAGACTCAGCTGTGCATCTGGCCAGTCTTGAGGCTAAGATAACTATATTAGCTTAGAGAAGTAACCAGGTGCTGATGCAGGGGGAGGGGTAGAAAGAAGTGAGCCTAGAGTGGGGAAGACGGCACTGTGCCTTTTTTGACTACCTTCTCTACACAACTCACTGTCTTGCTTTCCTACTTTCACCTTCATCTTAGTCCTAAAAACTGTATCAGGAACATATTTCCATGTCAGGAACATATTACCCTAAGTTGTCAAAAAGGGATCACTGCTCCCCATCTCCAACCAACACTCTAGGTTTCCGGTTTAGTTAGTTATGTCCATGTTGGCCTTAGCCAGAAAAAAATGAGAGCATTTAAGACTGCAGAACGCCAGATTTAGCTTAAAGAAAAAGAAGGATTTTGTGAAAGCTATGGTGAGGGGTGAAGGAAGGCTAAACACTGCAACAGGTTTCTGAGAGTGCTAGATTTCTATCTGTGGAAAAGACCCAGTCTTCTCTGTGGTCAGTTAAGAGCAGTGCAGTTCAAAACACTTGATATTCACAACTGTTTGTGTGATGGTTAACTATAGGGTGAATATCTCCCAAGGGGAAATATAGTTCCCAAACTGGTGGAGCTTTTAGCTCCTGTCCTTGGTTAGCTAATGATGGTCTGGGGGTAGTAATCTTGGTAGTAACCCAGGTTGGAGACAAACCTAAGACCTCGGTTGGGAGCTCTGGTAGCTTGATTAGTTCATTCCTCCGCTCTGAGTCATTCTGTCTGCCCCACATGTAACAGCGTAGAAACCTTAAAGGTCTATGGGATGGCCTGGGGATTATAGGGGAGACTTGCTGCTTACCAAGTTGGGGGCCAAGTGCGAAGGGAACTGAGGGAATAGGGAGGTGGCTGCACCTTGAAAGAGAAGACTTTGAAAACAAGCTAAAACTGGGGATTTCAAGTGGGAGCTGACCCAACCAGACAAGGGTCTGATAGTTCCTCTATAGGCATCTGCACCGTCCAGCAAAGAACTAGACCCTCAGAGTTGAAGGGCCTGCAGTAGGATCATCTAATAGAGCACATTCTTTTACAAAAGCTAGGACCTGGCTTCAGTTGAGTGGTGAGATCTCAAAACTACCAAAGAGCTCAGTCACTCTAAGAAGGCTTTTCTACCTGGCCATACCTCCTGACCCCCCTACCTGCAGGTGTCTGATTTATGAGAGTTTCCATATGTGTCTGGTTGTCTCTAGAGATGGGAAGACCATAAGGGCAGGAGTCCCATCTTCCTCAAGATATGATGCTAAATAGTCCAGCCTCCCAAGAACCAGTCGCATTCTGTCATTTACCTGCACACTGTGACATGGAGATTGACAATGGTGAACCTCCCAGGCTGAGGATGCTAGGGTACCCTTCACCTCAGGAGTCCCATCCTAGCTAACAGGGATGGGCAGAATGAAGGGACTAAGCCTAGAGGGAGTAAATTAAGTGAAAAAATAGTCAAATCAGAAGCAGAAGCCTGAGTTACCCACAATATTCTCTCTCCCCTGAACACTTTCTTCATCTTACGTTCTCAACTGTGCAATCCAGCATTTCATTGTGGGTTCTCTTGCTTTGTTCACCAAATCTCCTATGTGACAGCCTTGACTTCCTGGACAGATTCAGGGCTCCTTCTCTCTCTTCCCCTTTAACACCCAACACAGGTAGGCGCACACTGAGTATTAATTATCTTCCCAAGGGTAAAGGCTACAAGCAGACTACAGCAGTGGGGGGGAAGCTATTAATCTCTTTCTCTCAGATTTAGGAGACATCAATTTGCTAACCTTCCTTAGAGTCAGGGGCACGGACTAAAACAATGGTTCAAAAACCTGGCTCATCCTGCCGCTCACTCAACCACCTGTTGGGCAGGACCCAGGAAACTGCATTTGTATGGAGCCCTTGCAAGTGATAACCTCACCAATCCTTAGATGTGCAATGAAGAACTCATGCATAACTTCTGAATTTAACAGCAGTTGGGCTACAGTCTCTTCAAATAAATGACAGTTCAAGGCCACCTCCTCCAAATCTTTTATCATTAATCTTGTTTCCTACATACTTCCCCAAACCCCTAACCTCTCTGATTTCCCAGATTTCATGTATCTCTGTTTACCTATTATGCTTGCCTGTCCCCAAGGGAACATCCAAAGAAAGGTCTGGCTTAATTTTTGCACTATACGTCAGCTCTTGATTAAGGTAAGAAACTCAAGAATATTTTGTTAGAAGATCAGGAGATGGATCCTTAGAGGTCTGAGTCAGGTGGTCCGAGTTCTTGCTGTGGCAAATTAATTCTCCTGTGCCTCAGTTTTTCTCTTCTGTCAATACCTACCTCAAAAGTTTGGTTTGAGGGTGAATGAGATAATACCGAGAAAGCACTTTGAACAGTACCTGCAACAGAGTTAAGCAACCAGTAAATGTCAGCTGCTGTCACTTTTATTAAGAACACCCCATGCCAGAACTGCTCCAACTGCACAGGTGTCACTGGCCAACAGGGAAGAGCTACAGAGCATGGGGAGTGGTCCTACGTGGACAAATCTTCTGGTTCTACTCTAAGAGAGAGATGCAAATGACTCAAGATCTTCCAACAAAGGTACCAGTGTAACCAAATGTATGGGGTTTCCCTGAGAGAATGACCCCTCTGGTACCCTGCAGACTTGAGGACCTGTACCAGGAGGTCCTATCTGGGAGAATCAGTCACCAACTCTGTCAGAAACCCTTCTTGTCTATTACATACAGATCTAGTCAAGATCAACTACCTGGAACTTAAGAACTGTCTATACCTTGAATAGAACATTAAAAAAACTCATTTCCAAAGAGAAAACACTATCTCGATCTTTGAGATAGCAACGCAGTAAAGAGGCCAAAGCTTTGTAAGCAGACCAGCCTGAGCTCCAGTTCTAGAGCTGGACCTGCTAAACCTTACCTTCACTGTAACCCTCTGTACCTTACCTTTCTCATCTACACAGAAACAGAAGGAAGGGAGAGTAACATCTCACTGGATTGTTGTGAGGTTTAAATGAGGTAATGGGGGGGGAAGCACCAAACACAGCGATTGGCACTTGGCAAGCAGTCAACTGGTGCTGGTTCCCTTTGTCTGCCCAGAGTTGGGCCATGGCCTTGGGCAAGATGGGCAGCTCTCAGAACTGAAAAGCTATGAGGCCTTGGGTTCCTCCCTGCCTCCCCATCCCTCCCAGACCAGCTCTTGGAGCCCCTCCTCACCTTCCCAGCCCCAGACTGCTACTAAATTGATGAAGCTAAAAGGATTTGATCATGTCGGTATATTTATATGTAAATACAAAACTGTATCGCTGTAAGATATCGAATATGAACATTACAATTATTTTCTGAATCTGACTCAGTCCATTGACGTTAAATACAAAATGAAAAGATTGTAAAAATAAGAATATATACATTCAAAAAGCTTATTACAGTATAAAATTATTGAGGTCTGATCAGCTGCCAACCTCATCTGTGATAGGGGAAGAAGTTTTAGGGGTTCCTGGGATTGTCTTGGGAATGTGGAATGCTGGGAGTCTTGATTCCATCCCTGGCATATCAGGCTAGGTAGGCTGGGAGCAGACAGGGACAGGTTGAATGAATAGGGGGAAAACAGTGATTGCAGGGGACTGCTTCACCCAGACAGGCGTTAAGCTTTTGATTGACACAGAACCCACCCAGCTTGAGCTCCAGGGTTTGGCAGGCTAGAGGCAAGAAAGAAATGGGCATATGAATGGACAGGGCCAAGCTGCATAAGAAAAAGAACATTCTAGCAAAAGAAAAAGGGGCCCCAGCTCATTCTCTCAGGGAGGGAGTCTCATGGTATGTAGTCTCTTCTCTCTCACACGTGGGCTCCCTCTCTCTCCTTCTAAGACTTCGTACCGATTGCTTTTGGCTCTGGCTGCTCAGTGAATTCATCTCTGCCCAGATCCCAACCCCCAAGGGATAGGGAGAGGGGAGAGAGGGTCTGGAATCACAGTGGCGGTCTATTCCCAAAATTGGCAAAGTAAACGGAGGAAGAACCATTAGATAAGGGCAATCCATGCTGGATTAAACCAGTGTCACCACAAACCAGTATTCTTGGCTCCAACAGGCAGCATCCTGGAGAGAGATAAGTCATTATATAAGGATGAGGGCCTGTGGCAGGAGCATGGAGAGTGGATGTGTGTGTGTCCTCTTCCACCACTCTGCGGTCTGACAACAGGCAACATGATCCCCAACCCCAGCTCGTCCAGGATAAACAGTAGGATCCAAAAAGCGAGGAGTCCTGAACTGCAACAAGAAGCCCCAGGAACTTCTACAAAGGAGTATCTCTGTGTATATGTATTTATAGAATACGACCATATTATCACATACAGTATATATTATATACACACGTACGTATGGACTCATACACATAAGTGCACATACACACACGCACACACAGAGAATGACAGAAAAGACTGGAATACACGCCCTAGGTATAAACGTGCTTGGCACTCAGGACGTTCTCTAGAATATGTAACTTGGTCAAGCTCTCTGGGAAGGAGGTGGATGCTCACCAAACCTCCCCATGAAATCCTAGCAAAGGGAAGGAATGGAAAGAGACCTTGAGAAGGAGAATGGCATTGGGAAAGGGGGGAGGGAGGTTCCTTCCCCACTTACCTCGGGGCCCCTGGCAAAAATCGATAGCCACAATTTGGTTTTAATAAGGCACAGTTCGATAGCAGGTGCTAGGAATTAAGAACACATTGCTGCCGGCCCTTTCTAGTGGCAATGTCACCACATCTATCTAGCCAAAGGGAAAGGCTGCCTTGCGTGCACGCGTGCGCCGGGAGACACGAGAAAGAGGTTGGTCCATGGCTTCAGTGTAACTGATGGCAACCTATAGGCTCAGCGGTGTCCAGGGTAGTTTAAGGAAGTCTGGGCAGCAGATAGGAGGCTCGTGGGACAGTTACTGACCCTCCATGGCCAGGAGGTTGTGGCTGGAGGGCACCATGCCCTCCCTCTCTGCAAACTCCAGGATTGCCTTGTAGCAGAAATAGTACTGCTCAGGGGTCTGGATGCTGAAGGCCCTCTGGGTCCTCATGCGGGACACCGTCTGGAACACATTTAGGGTGCCAAGCTCCTCCAGCTGTGCCAGGCAGATGTCCAATGAACAGAAGGTACCTGAAGGAAGGAAGGAAGTGGTCATACCTGATCTACCTCTCCTCTTTCCCTCCCTCTACCAAATTACCCAGGCAGGATTGGATGAATGAATTCAATGGCAAGGTGCCTCATGGCAGGAGGCCAGTTGGCCTTAGGCCTGAAAGGGCTCAAGGAGGAGGTCACAGGGAGTGTTGAAGGCCAGAGAAATGAGAAGGCCTCTTGTCTCTCAGGACATATATGGGGGTAATAGGAAGAGTAGGTGGGAAGGTGACAGAGGGACTTCTTTTTTTCTTTTTTTGCGGTACGCGGGCCTCTCACTGTTGTGGCCTCTCCCGTTGTGGAGCACAGGCTCCGGACGCGCAGGCTCAGCGGCCATGGCTCATGGGCCCAGCCGCTCCGCGGCATGTAGGATCTTCCCGGACCAGGGCACAAACCCGTGTCCCCTGCATCGGCAGGCGGACTCTCAACCACTGCGCCACCAGGGAAGCCCCAGAGGGACTTCTTGCTTCAATCCCAGACAGATAGAATGACAGCACTCCCACACCTGGGTCCTAATTTTCAGAATCCACAACTTCTCCACAGAGACCTATCACAAACCTATTCTTCCTTTCTCCCAAAGGGACCTCTGAACTAGAAGGCCAACAGTCCCTGCAATGTACATCTGCTTAAGGCAAAAGCTGCTAACTGGTTCCAGAATGGAGAGCACAGTCCAGGGTGGAAATCTCCCCAGGGAAGTGTATGGGAAGAAAGCAACAGCCCAGCTGAAGCTCTCTGGGACACCCAGGTGACAGTGATGGGATCAGAAGATAATCATGCTGATGGGATGTATAAAGCATCAAACCCCTAGAGGACTTGGCTTGTGAAGTATATATTCTGGCCAGTACACCTAACACTTGGGATACTAAAAGGACATTAAAGAGGAATTTTTCATGGTAATTCACCACCAATGGATCAAATACGCACATTCTGGCAACTAAGAGCTTTGTTATTCCTCCCCCACCCTTAGTGCCTCTGGATGCTCCAAGAGCTGCATCAGGTGCATTACCTGTCCTGCCAATGCCTGCACTGCAATGGACCACAATGGGTGGCTCAGGGCACTGCCCTTTGGAGCGTGCTCCCATGCTGCTGACGGCCAGCCTTTGCTGGTTCCTGACGGCTCTCAAGAAATCAATAAGGGAAGCTGCCGAGGAAGGGACACCATAATCTGGCCAGCTCAGGAACTGAAAGTGGGTCACGTGGCGTTTCTGCCGTTCCTTGGATGAAAAAAGAAGCAAAAGTTAATGAGGTCATTTCTCCTTGCCTCTGACTACCTTTGGCTTTTCCAGATTCTCAACCCTCTGGAATTGCTATCACCAAGGTTCCTATCACCCTCAACTTTCTCCACAATTGCTTCTCTATGAACGCAAAGGAAAGATTAAATGCCTGGAGAGGGCAGAATTCCTATATTATATGATCCAGATTTCTTATGTTATAAAAAGTTTCATTCCTAAGTAATGCCACTGTTGTGTTGAGACAATATGGCTATTCTGGCTCTGAGTCGAATATCCTGATCCTGTTTCCAGAAGAATGGAAGTAACTTATAAGCTCCCTGGAATCCTGCCTATTCCCTTTGGAGATTTTTACAGTAAAGGTTTTCCCCCAGCTTCAAAAGAGTGAGAAAATAAAATTTACCTCTGTGTTGTGAATTTCTAGCGTTGTTTTCTTATAATGGTTCATATTCTCCACGCCTAGATTGGTCACTGTGAGGAAGCCAAATCGGATCCGAGAGTCTTTTTCTAAAGGCCAGTATTGGCCACACTTTCTCCTGCCGCCCTCCTCAAAGCTGAAGACACACAGAGAAAGATAAGCCTTCCATCCTTCTTCTCCACAGCAATAACTCTGCTCTACCCATGACCTGCTGTACCCTTAGGCAGATATGTCATCTCTTGCATTGCTTCTGTCTAATCTATCCCCTTGCTTCTTGGCAGAAAAAGGAAACCTTCATTCTAAACAGATGTAACAACAGCTAAATTTTCTGCATGTACTCATTCAGTGGACATTTATTGAGCACTAGCTACATCCATTTGGTCCCTTTCCTGATACCTCTTGGTACTACTCACATATCTGGCATAAATACTGGGTGGACAAAGAAAGACAGTCCACCTGGACAGAGAAAATATGGTGGGCCAGGTCAAACTCCCTGCCCTATATCTCAGTTACTGTTCATTCTCTTCCCCAGTGAGAGCCCTTGGCTGATAGAGGAGTGGGAAAGGCACAGTTCCTGGGATGCCAACAGGTTTATGTAAAGGCCTAAAGTCCACCTCACTACTCTTCCAGTGGCTCCAAAGTACTCCAAGGTGGTACTTCTTCCACTCCAAATCAAAGGTGGCTTGTAACAGTGCCATGAGGAAGGGACCTGAGCAAACATTCTCATTAATTTTTTTCTCCTCATGTGAAATGGGTTATAATTATCATAATGATAATGATGATACTCATGAAATATTAATTCCTAAAGTTCTGGCAGATACATACACCAAAATTTCAAAAATATTCCTTTCGTCAAGAGCTTCCTGCCTGACCTATTATGTTTCACATCTCTTTTTTTCAAGTTCTCCTACAGGTGGAAATATGAACAAGAAGAAAAATCGTCAAAAGTAGCAAGGAAAGGGAGAACTAAGGGGAACTGGTAATTCAGAAGCCAGGAAGACGGCTGACCTTTGGAAGTAGGGAGCAGGCTAAAAGTAAATCGCTCCATGTTTCCCAATGCTTCCTCTAGTAGTTAAGGCCAGGACCTCAGGATAGGCTGTAACTGGCACAGGGTCACCAGAGCCACGGATTAAAGCTTTGACAAGCTAGATCTATCAATCTCCACCATACCCTGGCTCTGTTAACTCTGGGTCAGCTAAGAAAAAAGCTAAGACATCTCAAATTCTTTGCCATGGCTTTCCTAATCCTCATTGTTTCTAAGAGCTAAACTCCCCTCTAGAATCACCCATGCTTGGGGACGGGGGAGGGGGGGAAGTGCAATGGGTAGAAAAGGGATGAACTCACCGGGTGGTCATGACAATCACCAAGACTTTTTGCTCCCATACCATGAGCCAGAAATCACGATAGGTATTCTCCAAAGGGCCTACAATGAAAGTAGAAGACAAGGAACGTGACCCTGGGAAGCTCTTCTTTCCTTCTTAGGCTCTTCTGTTTTTTTCCAACTACTAACTCCAAAGCACATACGCTGGCTCCCTGCCTTTTTGACTATATCCCTGCTATTCAGGGTGGTCCTTGGGCAAGCAGCACCAGCATCGTATGGGAGAGGATTAGAAATGCACAATCTGCATTTTAACAAGATTCCCAGGTAAAATTGTAGGTAGGCTACAGTTTGAGAAGCATTGCTACATATCCTCTTAGAGCCTCATCAACAGGGCTTCAGCTATCACATCCAGACTGAGAGTGTCAACTGTGCACATGTCTCTAGCTGCTTTCACCTCACCTAAGCCTTATAATCACCAGTTGCCTACTAAACCATTCCCCTTCCATGTCGCCTCATCCATCTCCTCAGACCCCGCATGTTTGCAATTCAGTCTCCTCCTTCAAAATTAGCCTTCTCTCTCTACTTTCTCAACTCTGTTAACAGTACTGGCATTCTTAAATGACTCAGTCTCAAAAAGTTGGAGTCAACTCTGACTTACCCATTTCTTTCATCTCCCAGAAACAGACACCAAGTCCTAGATTTTTTTTGCCTTTGGAATGTTTTTGGTTTTTACCCTTTTGCCCCTATCCTGGTCTTCCTGCCGAAATTCACTGCCACAAAGACCATATCATCTTTTGTCTGAGTTCCTGTAGTACCATCTTGGTTTACTTTTCTGAATAGGAATTTTTCTTCCAGTCTATTCTGGATACCCTTGCCAGTTTAATCTTTCTAAAAAATTGCTTCATCACAATATAGACACACAAGCGCACTTCTGCCTCTATTCCTTTGTTCACATTCTCTCACCTCCATTGCCATTGGACTTTCTACCCATTTTCTGTTTTTTTTTTTCTTCCAGTTTTATTGAGCTATAATTGGCAAACAGCACTGTATAAGTTTAAGGTATAGAGAGCATAATGATTTGACTTATTTATGTCATGAAATGATTACCACAATAAGTTTAGTGAACATCCATCATCTCATATAAATACAAAATTTAAAAGAAAAAAAAAACTTTTTTCCTTGTGATGAGAACTCTTAGGTTCTACTTTCTTAACAGCTTTCATGTATAACACACAGCAGTGGTAATTATATTTATCACACTGCACATTACATCCCTAGTACTTATTCAGCTTATATCAATAAATTTGTACCTTCTGACTGCCTTCATCCAATTTCCCCCTCTCCCCAACCCCTGGTAACCATAAATATGATCTCTTTTTCTATGAGTTTGTTTTCGAAGTATAATTGGCCTACAACACTATGTTAGTTCCCGGTGTACAACATATAGGGATTTGTATGTTTTTCGATATTTCTATACACTGCAAAATGATCAACACTCTACCCATTTTCAAGTGCTGCCTCTTCCTTAAAGCTTTCTCTTAACACCACATTCCTTTTTTTAAAAAATTTATTTATTTATTTATTTATTTATGGCTGTGTTGGGTCTTCATTGCTGCACATGGGGGCTACTCTTCGTTGCGGTGCGTGGGCTTCTCATTGTGGTGCGTGGGCTTCTCATTGCGGTGGCTTCTCTTGTTGCAGAGCACGGGCTCTAGGCGCGCAGGCTTCAGTAGTTGTGGTGCATGGGCTCAGTAGCTGTGGCTCACGGGCTTAGCTGCTCCGTGGCATGTGGGATCTTCCCGGACCAGGGCTCAAACCCGTGTCCCCTGCGTTGGCAGGCGGATTCTTAACCACTGTGCCACCAGGGAAGCCCCAACACCACATTCCTTGTAGGGCTTCCTCTCATCTCAGCTCTTGATGGCACATCTGGATCAAAACATCTTAACCATTTAATGTATATGGTCTTACATCAGTCATTTTACTTTGTGAGAAGTAATCATATCTCAGGCAAACATGGTGCTGAGGGCAAGGGCTATGTCATCAACTACTGCTTTTAGAGTTAGAATCTGTACAGGGCTGGGCACTCAGCAGGAACGCTGAAGATGCCTGTGAGCCAGTAACTCCCTTTCAATCAAGTGAGTAACAACCGAGGATAATTCCTTGTACTTCCCCAGTGCTTTTTTCTCCTTTGCTTTCAGGGAAGCAGGGCACTACCAAGGGCTGATTTTGTCATGGAAATCTGCTAATTGCACTACCATTTTTGCTGAAGTCTCTTAGGAAGCACTACCATCTTATGATACTAGAATTCCCTCTTTGCAGAAGTGGACACTGCCAGGAGCATGTGAAGTCTTGGAAACAAGCTAAATGTCTAACAAGAGAGGATGTTAAATTATGGCATACCCCCAAATTTAAGTAGTCCATAAAGGTGATATTATAAGATTTGTATTTTTGCTATGGAAAGGTATCCACAAGACAACCATCAACAGAAAAAAGAGAAAAGCCCATTTTGTTAGATAGTTTATATGTCCATATCTATTTGTATGTACAGAATGAGGTTTAGAAGGAGATGCTGCAAAATGTTAACATTTTCTCTGGGTCTCTGGGTTATGAGTGATTTTCATCTTCATTTTCTACAATGGACATGGCATTACCATAGCATGCATGTCAAGAAGATAATAAAAACACCCTTTCCCCACCTCTGACTCTTAGCCGTGTTCACATCGCACTATACTGCATCACAGCAGCTCTCATATACTTTATTTTCCACATTCAAACCACTGGCAAAATTGGTGTTGCCAGTCAGAGCACCTGATAATAGCACTTAGACTCAAGGCTAGATGGAGAAGGGTCATAATTTCCTCAAAGGCATAAAAGAGAGATTTAGAAGGGAAAGTTACACTTCCCAGGTTAGACTCTTTAACAGTAGACTTCTGCGAAGAAATAAAGTCAGCAGTTTATGCTGACATGGATGAAACAATCCACTAACCTGGCTTGCAAGGACTTTTGAATCAAACAGACATGTGCCCAATCCTGTCTGTGTCACTTACTAGCTGTGTGACCCAAGGTCACCTAATCTCTTTGGGCTTGTTTGTTCGTGGATTAATAAACCTTCCTTGCGGAGTGTCTATAATTAGATGGTGATTATATATCTAATATATAATAGATACTTTCAATAAATGACAGATATTATTAGAAATATTATGAATAAAAATCAGAATACTGAACACAGCCAAGAAGGTTAACCAGACAAACCAAACCAGCCTTCTCAACATCACAGGATCCCATTTTCCAGTCCTAACAGAGTGCTGATGCCTTCTGAAGATGATCAGTGTTTAACTCAAGAAATCCTCTTTCTCATACTCCTGGATGAGCTTCTTCTCCTGCACAGGGCCTTCAGAGCCAGCCTAAAGGATTCAATCCCTGGATTCTGCAGAACTAGCAACTCTAAGAAGTGCCCTTGCCTTCTAAACCTGGAGAGAGGAGCATTCTGAGACCCTTAGAGTCAATCCTTACCCTCCATAAGCCCATCCATGCCACGGTCATCCTCCTCAACAAAGTCCTACTCTCAGGCAGATCACATCCTAATCTATACCTGCCCAAAATCTTTCCTGATAGTTCTCTTATTTGTTCCTAGGGTCTTGAAAGGACTTGTTGGAGAGAGTAGTCCCTCCTAAGGGACAAACAATAAATCTGTGACCATCAGACCAATTGGCTATCGTTTTGCAAAGCCTGCTTCTCTATATATACACAACACATATTTTCTCTTTTACTGAACTATTTAAGTTTCAGACATTATGACATTTCACTCCTAAATACTTGAACACGTATTCTCCTGTAGAACAATACCATTATCACACTGCAGCAATTAAACATTAATACAATAATATTATCTAATACACAGTCTCCAACTGTCCCAATAGTTTGTCCTTAACAAATTTTTCTCCAAATTGAGTTTGCAAGTATGGATGACACACTGCCTTTGGTTATCAATGTCTCTTTAGTCTCCTTTAATCCAGAACAGTTCCCTGTCTTTTTTTTTCCCCCATGGCATTAACTTTGAAAAGTCTAACCCAGGTCTCTAGTATGTTCCACAATCTGGATTTGTCAGGTTTGTCTCTCATTATTAGATTCAGACTTAAAAACTGGCAACAGGACTTCCCTGGTGGCACAGTGGTTAAGAATCCGCCTGCTAATGCAGGGGACACGGGTTCAAGCCCTGGTCTGGGAAGATCCCACATGCTGCGGAGCAACTAAGCCCGGGCGCCACAGCTATGGAGCCTGCGCTCTATAGCCCACGAGCCACAGCTACTGAGCCCACATGCCACAACTAAAGCCCGCGCGTGTAGAGCCTGTGCTCCACAACGAAGAGTATCCCCCACTAGCTGCAACTAGAGAAAGCCTGCACGCAGCAACAAAGACCCAACGCAGCCAAAATTTTAATAAATAAATAAATTTATTAAAAAAACCCCAAAAAACTGGCAACATACAACACAGGTTATGTTGTGTAGTTCTCACTATACCACAACAGGAGGCATATAATATCTATTTGTCCATTATTGGTGATGTTAAGTGTGATCACTTGGTTAAGGAGGTATCCGCCAGATCTCTTGCTGGCCATATTCCACAATGGTCAAAGGGCCTTAATTCCATATGATGGCCTGTCATGTCCTCCTATGTTGTGACTTCTCACCACCCTCTTTGAAGAAAACCTGGTATTCTCCTTGAGATGGCAAAAAACAGGTCAGGAGTAGTACTAGGGCCCACAAGAATATTAACAGAGGCTCCATCTGAAATCCTCCTAGAGCGCCCAATACTTCACTGTCAGACCTAGCAAAGACTATCCATGTCAGAGACTGCTGGCGTGCTCTGTGATGGTACAGGGACCAGCAAAAGCCTCTTAAGCCAGCAACCCCCATTCACAGACTGAACTCAATCTCTGGGAAGTTCCATTGCCATTCCTTTATGTCCTACTTGACATAAAGAGCATCTCACTGCCCAGTGAACTCTGATGTCCCATTCCCTTGGGTTGGCAACACTAAGACACAGTCCAAAAACTTGTAGTAATGTTGTGTGTTCAAATCTCTAGTTTATCTCTATGCAGTGAGCTTCCAGGCACATCTGGTACAGAAACTCTACACCTCTCATCTGCCTTCCTCAATAACCCTCAATCTTTATGAAAGGCCAGGATCTACTGGCTGCAACATCACCTCAAGCTACCATTTCCTTTAAAAATTATGCTATCATCTGATGCCAACAATCACAGGTAGATGACACAAAACCAATTTGTGAGGGGCAGACTACTTACCTTGTGTCCCAATGTAAGCATTCTTCTGTTTGTAGCCATCCATGAAACTGGCATTGATGTAATCTGTCTAATGATAAAAAGGAAATATCGTTGCAGCTGTGTGGGATACACCATTTGGGTAGGAAAATGATGTACTAAGTAAATAAAACTCAAGGTATGAATTTTCTCTTTTTGTCACGCAGAAAATGAGGAGTGAAAGGACCAATTCAAAACCTCACTTCCACAAATGTTACTGGGACAAGTGGATATCCACATGCAGAAAAAATGAAGCTTACCCCTTCCTCACATCATATACAAAAACTAACTCCAGGAAATTCCCCGGCAGTCCAGTGGTTAGGACTCAGTGCTTTCACTGCTATGGTCTGTGTTCACTCCCTGGTCATGGAACTAAGATTCTGCAAGCTGCACAGCGAGGCCAAAAAAAGCCCCCAAAAAACAAAAACAAACAAACAAAAAACCTAACTCCAAATGGATCACAGACCTAATGTAAGAGCTAAAACTATAAAACTCTTAGAAGAAAACATAGGATTAAATATTTGTGACCTTGGGTTAGGCAAAGCCTCCTTAGATATGACACCAAAAGCACAAGCAACAAAAGAAAAAACAGATAAATTGAACTACATTAAAACTGAAAACTTTTGTGCTTCAAAGGACACCATCAAGAAAGTGAAAAAACAGGGGATTTCCCAGGTGGTCCAGTGGCTGAGACTCTGCGCTCCCAATGCAGGGAGCCTGGGTTCAATCCCTGGTCAGGGAACTAGATCCCATATGCATGCAGCAACTAAAGATCCCACATGTCACAACTAAGACCCAGTGCAGCCAAAATAAATAAATAAATAAATATTTTTTTAAAAAAAGAAAGAAAGCGAAATAACCACCCACAGAATGCACACATTTGATAAGGGATTTGTATCTAGACTATATAAAGAACTCCCACAAATAAATAGTAAAAAGACAACTCAGTTTTAAAATGGGCAAAGAATCAGAATAGCCATTTTTCCAAGATGATATATAAATGGCCAATGAGCAACATGAAAAGTTGCTCAACATCATTAGTCATCAGGGAAATGCAAATCAAAACCACACTGAGATACCACTTCACACTCACTAGAATGGCTACAGGTAAAATATAATAACAAATATGGGCAAAGATGTAGAGAAACTGGAACCCTCATACACTGCTAGTGGTAATGTAAAATGGTATAGTCACTTTGGAAAACCGTCTGGCACTTCCTCAAAAGGTTAAACACAGAGCTACCATGTGACCCAGCAATTCCACTCCCAAGGGAAATGAAGACACAGATGTAAACAAAAAAACCTCATAAACAAATATTCACAGCAGCATCATTCATAATAGCCAAAAAATGGAAACAACTCAATTGTTTATCAACTAATGAATGGGTAAATAAAATGTGGCATATATCCAAACAATGGAATATTATTTAGCAATAAAAAGGAGTGAAATACTGATACATGCTACAACATGTATGAACCTTGAAAACACGCTGAGAGAAACCAGACACAAAAGGCCATATATTGTATGATTCTATCTATGTGAAATGTCCACAATAGGCAAAAAGAGTGGACAAAAAGTAGGTGGGTTTGCGGGAAACGGGGAGTGACTACCAAGGCGAGTTTCTTCTTTAGGTGATAAAATGTTCTAAAGTTGATTGTGGTGATAACTGCATGACTCTGGGAATATATTAAAAACCAATGACTTGTACACTTTTAATGAGTGAACTGTTTGGTATGTGGATTATATCTCAGTAAAGCTGTTATTTACAAAACGGAGTTCATTAGGACTTGTAGCACTACAGCTCAGAACCAAAACCAAAAGGCAGGCAAGCCAAGCAACCTAAGCGGGAACACCTGTCCATGCTGTGACACACAAAAGGCAAAGTGTGACTGGAGAAGGAAGAAAGCTATACCTCACAGCTAGGACCATCAACAGTATGGGCCAAACGGGCTCCATTACTGCCTAAATTAACACAAAGCAAAAAGCCACACACATTCAGAAGAGTCTCAATGAATAGCTCCTGACTCACTCTCTTCTGCGGGCCTTTTCCCACCTCCCAATGTCCTCGGTCTTATTTACATCATTAGCCATCAGGGAAATTAAATAGGATATGGAGGGTTACAGGAGGACAAAAGTAAAAAAGTTTCAACAGCAAACTAGGGAAAATCCATACTCCACTCCACTCTAGAGAGATGGGAATGACTCCCCATCAACCCTTTCTCCACTGGGTTCCAACACTTGGAGGACAGTCTGAACTGTCAGTACCACACAGCCACCCTAAGAAAACATCTCCAGGGAGTTCCCTGGCGGTCCAGTGGTTAGGACTTGGTGCTTTCACTGCCATAGGCCCGGGTTCAATCACTGGTCGGGGAACTAAGATCCTGCAAGCTACACGGCTCGGCCAAAAAAAAAAAAAAAAAATCTCCATCTCATGGTCAAACCCATGCTATTTGGATATATGTCCATTAGATAGTCAGTCTACCAACTTATCCTCCCACTAATTATTTATTCAAGAGTTTCCTGCTCTGTTCTTCTCCCACAGCAACTGGTATTGACCTCATACTACTAGTGTTCTACCCTGACTTGGACACCTTCACTGAGCTAATGGATCATCTGCAGCAGACCCAGAAAGCTAAAAGTCTCACTCACCCCAACCAGGCTTCTCAATCCAGGGCCCACCCATAGTCAGCCAAAGCCCATCCTCTGTTCAGCCTGGCACATTCAAATGGTACACACTGCAGGACCCAGGTGAGAAGGCATAGAAAAGTACAAAGGATTTACCTGGTACATGCCAATCAACATATTATATAAGTAATATATGAGCTGTTACTCTTGGAGCTACCTTCATGCTTTGAAAAGAAATGCCACCTATTTAAAGGAGACATTTCTTTATAACTAAGGATACCAGCTCTTAGCATCCTTGTCTCTGAGAGCACTGGGAATTAAAATCAGCAACTTCAGAAGAATCATTACATATTAAAAACTGAAAATGACCTCAGAGATAAAGTATAGACTTAGGGGCAAACTGAAATAGTAGGAAGAAACACAGCATGCACATTATGTTATGGGCCAGGTTCAACTGAAACTGGACTAACGGCTTTGTAATTCCAGGTGAAATCTGTTGAACAATTCACTAATAAACCTGAATCCTCCACTTATTGTGGAAATAAAGGCTATACCAATATTTGTAGTAATGAGAGGGACTATAACTCAAGCGACGAACTTCAGATTAATTACAGAATGACTAGAATAGTCTCCTGGTACATTGGGATTCACTCATTCATTCACAAATAATTTACTGAATGTCTGATACATGCCAGGCACTGTCCTAGGTCTTGAAGACAGAGTAGTCAACAAGACATACATTCAGATTATCTCTGACTCCAGAGCCCCAACTCAACTAAGATGATCTTAATAATACTGGTGAATTTGCCTTCAGTCAGCCAGACTCTTAGCTAATGCCACTGCAGGTAAACCCTCTCTAAGGATCCTAGACAGGATTATGAATTCAGTTTATGTGCTTGAAACACTAGGGTCAAAAGAGATTAAAACCATGATCCCAGGGTACTAACTCATGTACCATACATACCCAAATATAAGGCAATGATGTTCCTAAGAATTATCCTCCAGGAAAAAGGGGGGATATAACAAGTCCCTATACTGTGTCATGTTAAGGGGCACTATTTAAACTCCTTTTAAATAGTGAACGCAACCTCAATCAATGCTGTTTTTTGATGCGTACAGAGGTCACCAGACAGAACTGTTGTATCGGAAGGAAAAAGAAGAAATGTAACACCTATTTAATTGTTGACCTCAAAATTCTTAAGCGTTGGATGCTGCTGTAAACAAGTTATAATAAAGAGGACTTTAAAAAGGAATAAGTAAATGATAATGCTACAGAGGATGCATGAGATACAGGATGAATGAAAAGAAAAAAATGTGCTAATGTTATGCTAATAGACTTTTCTGACTTAGAATAAACTTTCCAGTGACAATACCAGGCACTTAAAAAAGGAAATAAAAATGATGTGTTCTGGAAAACTGTTCGACTGACTCAAAAAGTAGCTCAAATGAGGACAAAGAAACTGATATTAAAGGTGTATGTATAAAGTTTGAATAACTTTTCACTAAATATCTCTACTAAGTACATGTGATTTTTAATATGCACAGATATGATCAAATTAATACATTAAATAATAGAGGCACCTGACCAATTTATCTCTATCCCTATATATTTATGTATACACTAGTTGTCCAAAATTTTTGTCAGATCTTCTAGATGGAAAAATCAGAGGTCACTTTTTTTTTTAAGAGTTGGATTTCTTTCTTTCTTTTTTTTTTAATATTTATTTATTTGGTTGCCCTGGGTCTTAGTTGCGGCATGCAGGATCTAGTTCCCCGACCAGGGATCAAACCCAGGCCCCCTGCATTGGGAGCGTGGAGTCTTAATCACTGGACCACCAGGGAAGTCCTAGAGGTCACTTATAACGAGAGTCGCCTGGTATTGACGCATATACACTCACCAGTATGGTGGATGACATGACTATGACTTTATTAGGAGTAAAAGGCGAAATAATTGAACATTTATCGAGCACCTACAGTAATATGCCAAACTTTGTGCTATCAGCATGTACATAAAATATTTCATTTAATTTCTACTTAGTACTGTGAGATGGGCACATAGGGACTTGTGTATGTTAATAACTAGTATGTAGTCTAAAACTAAAACCTTGAGGCTGCTCTGGTGGCATGGTGGTTAAGAATCCGCCTGCCAATGCAGGGGACATGGGTTCCAGCCCTGGTCCAGGAAGATCCCACATGCCGCAGAGCAACTAAGCCCGCGAGCCACAACTACTGAGCCCTCGTGCCACAACTACTGAAGCCCGCGCACCTAGAGCCCCTGCTCTGCAAGAAGATAAGCCACCGCAATGAGAAGCCCATGCACCGCAACAGAGCAGCCCCTTCTCGCCGCAACTAGAGAAAGCCCACGCGCGACAACGAAGACCCAACGTAGCCAAAAATAAATAAATAAATTTTAAATATATATATATATATGTATATATATATATATATATATATATAGTTTAAAAAAATAAAACTCAAACCTTCTCTCTCTGGCTTAGAGTCCATGTTCTTTCTACTACAGTATTAGTAAGCTTCACTTTGGAAGAGGCTTAAATTTCCCTCAGTGCTCCTAAAAGGATGGCATTTATCTTTCTACCTGAGCGTGGCCGCTTCGTTTTGTCAGCTTCACTCTAGTTTGGTCCAGGCAGGGTACATCCCCATAGCGGTTCTTCTCTAGGTTTCCTGGAGACCTGAAGGAAATGAAACAAACTAAAATAAAGAAAAAAAAAAACAGCTACAAGAGTTGAAAATGGATGACAATGCAAGTGGAACTGAGCGCAAGTCAGGAGATTGTTGTCATTCATAACTTTTTTTTTTTGGTACTATTTGGTTTCGAAAAAATCATTTGCATACATATTGATTAAAAGCAAAAAAAAACTTATAAAGACCACACATATAAAGTAATACCCTATATTGTTCATAGGTATGAATGTATATGTAACAGTATAAACAAAATGATCTGGTAGGAAACATACCACATTCATACTAGTAACTGCTTCTGGGGAATGAGGAGAACTGATGGTGAGGATTAGAAGGATTTCAACTTTACAGTTAATTCTTTTATACAATAAAAAAGATGAAGCAAATCCAACAAAATGCTAAAAACTGTCAGTACTAATGCGGTGATAGGAAATAGTTGTTTGTCACATTATGCTCTGTTCTTTCTCATATTTAAAAAAAAAAAATTCCCAGACTTCCCTGGTGGCACCAGGGTTAAGAATCCACCTGCCGGGCTTCCCTGGTGCCGCAGTGGTTGAGAGTCCGCCTGCCAATGCAGGGGACACGAGTTTGTGCCCTGGTCTGGGAAGATCCCACATGCCGCGGAGCGGCTGGGCCCGTGAGCCATGGCTGCTGAGCCTGCAGGTCCGGAGCCTGTGCTCCGCAACGGGAGAGGCCACAACAGTGAGAGGCCCGCGTACCGTAAAAAAAAAAAAAAAGAATCCACCTGCCAATGCAGGGGACACGGGTTCGAGCTCTGGTCCAGGAAGATCCCACATACCACAGAGCAACTAAGCCTGTGCACCACAACTACTGAGCCTGCACTCTAGAGCCCACAAGCCACAACAACTGAGCCCGCATGCCACAACTACTGAAGCCCACACACCCAGAGCCCATGCTCTACAACAAGAGAAGCCACCACAATGAGAAGCCTGCGCTCCACAACGAAGAATAGCCCCCACTCGCCACAACTAGAGAAAGCCTGCGTGCCGCAATGAAGACCCAACGCGGCCAAAAATAAATAAATAAATTTATTAAACACAGTTTGAGTACTCTGTGGATTAAAAAAAAAAAAAAAAAAAGGGCTTCCCTGGTGGCGCAGTGGTTGAGAGTCTGCCTGCCGATGCAGGGGACGTGGGTTCGTGCCCCGGTCTGGGAAGATCCCACGTGCCGCAGAGCGGCTGGGCCCGTGAGCCATGGCCGCTGAGCCTGCGTGTCCGGAACCTGTGCTCTGCAACGGGCGAGGTCACAACAGTGAGAGGCCCGCGTACCACAAAAAAAAAAAAAAAATCCTTCTTCCCACACAAATAAGCCCAGCTGATATTTTACAAAGTTCCAAGAACAATTCAATAAAAGGAATACTCTTTTCGACCAACAGTGCTGGAGTAATTAGATACCTATAGGGAAAAAAATCTGAACATCAACCTAAACCTTACACCTTACACAAAAGTTCATTCAAAATGGATCACAGACTTAAATTAAATGTAAAACATAAACCTATAAAAATTTTAGGAAAAAAAACGTAGAAAAATCTTTGGATTCTAGGGCTAGGCAATGTGTTCTTAGACTTGACACCAAGAGCATGATCCCTACACGGAATAACTGTTAAAGGAACTTCATCAAAATCAACTTCTGCTTCACAAGAGACCCAGAAAAGGATGAAAAAAAAGCTACAGACTGGAAGAAAATATTCGCAAACCATGTATCCAACAAAGAACCAGTACCTAGAATATAAAGAACTCTCAAATCCCAACAGTTTAAAAAAAAATCCAAATAGAAAATGGGCATAAGACATTTTACAAAGAGAATATACAGACGGCAAAAAAGCACATGAAAAGATGCTCAATATCATGAGATAGTAGGAAAATGTAAATTAAAACCACAATTTTAATTTAGGGATCTCATCACACACTTATCAGAACAGCTAAAATAAAAAATAGTGACAACACTGAACGCTGGTGAGGATGCAAAGAAAATGGATCATTCATATATCACTGGGAGGAATGCAGAAGGGTACAGCCACTCTGGAAAAGAGCTGGGCAGTTTTTCATAAAACTAAACACATAGTTACCATATGACCTATCAATCCCACTCTTGGACATTTATCCCAGAGAAATAGAAACCTATTTTCACACAAAACCTCGACACAAATGTTCAGAGCAGCTTTAATTGTAATAGAAACTGGAAACAACCCAGATGTCCTTCAACAGGTAAATGGTTAATTGGTTAATAGTTTGTACTGTGGTTCATCCATACCATGGAATATTACTCAGCAATAAAACGGAACACACTTGATACAAATAACAACTTGGGTGAATCTCCCGAGAATTCTACTGAGTGAAAAAAGGCAATCCCAAAAGTTTACACATAGCATGATTCCATTTATATAATAACATTCTTAAAATGATAAAATTATAGTAATGGAGAATTGATTAGTGGTTGCAGGGGTTAGGGATGGGGAGGGGTGGAATGGAGGTATGTGGTTATGGAATTCTGTATCTTGACTGCAGTTATGTATACACAAACTTACCTGTGTGATAAAAATTGTAAAGAACTAAATACATACACACACACTGAAACTGGGGAAATCTGAATAAGATTGGTGGATTGTATCAATATCCTGGTTGTGATACTATATTAAACTTCTGGGAGATGTTACCATGGGATAGCTGTGGAAAGGGTACACATGATCTCTATTATTTCTTACAAATGCATGTGAATCTACAATCACCTCATAATAAAGTTAAAATTTAAAGTTAAAAATTTTAAAATCCTTTGAAAGGATGGTATAGGGGAGGAAAAAAAAGGGAAAGAAAGTCTCTTGGTCCACGGGCATCCTGGACAGCAGTGAATATTCTATCTACTTCTTAATCTAGAATTCCATGGGAAACAGTTTGTTCTGTGTAAGTAGTTCTACTGGAACTTGGTGTAAGACAGGGGCCTGAAGATGTTGAGGATTCTGGTTTCTAGTTCCTGAAGTGGGACGTTTTCATTGATTCAGTAAATAAAGAGGCAAGATTGGGAAGTCCTTCCATAGGACTAGGACATATTCTCTGATTATAACACGACAGCTGGCTTGGGTGATGCAAGGAGCACAATCCAAACCCACTTTTTTAATGTGGGGAAGGGGAACCATTGTAGAAATGACACCTCAAGGACCCCTCAGTAGAAGCACCCAGAGCAGGGTCAGAAATACCCAGGACAAGTGTGCATCCTCTGCACTGGCTGGGAAAAAGACTGGATACATACAGGGGTCTTGAGCTGGTAGGGATGAAACAGAGCTGTGTGGGAGAGAAGAATACTCTCCCCACATGATATATACTCTGCTTTCTCTCTCTCTTTTTTATTTCTTGTTTTCCTTTGCATTCTTGTTCTGCTTATTGATTTTTTCTCAATTGCTTCTTCTCTCTTACTTCCCTTATCTGTTTCCTAACTCATTATTTTCCCTCTTTTTTTTTTTCCTTTTCCCTCTTTCCTCACTCCCTGCATACCTTCTTTACAGCACACTGACTAAGCTGGACAGGAATTACAAGAGGAAAGAGGTACTCACAGAATCACGGATTCCTAAAACATTTAAGCTACAAAAGAGTAAGTAGATATCAGTGAGTCTAATATCAAATACTACACACAGGAAAACTGAGGTGCAAAGAAGAGAAATAACTTGGGTAAGTTACAGAGAGTATTTCTGGCTAAGCTGGAACTTGAGCCTGGGACCCACTGGGGAGAGCTTCCTTAATTTTCTTTTTTTTTTTTTTGATGTGGACCATTTTTAAAGTCTTTATTGAATTTGGTACAATATTGCTTCTGTTTTACGTTTGGATTTTTGGCTGCGAGGCATATGGGATCTTAGCTCCCTGACCAGGGAACAAACCTGCACCCCCTGCATTGGAAGGCAAAGTCCTAACCACTGGACCGCCAGGGAAGTCCCTGAGCTTCCTTAATTTTCAACAAACAGTCTCAAAACTTGGAGAAAAAGAAGCTTTTGCAACAGCCAATGAAAACATGGTAAGATAAATGACAGCAGCAGTAAGAGAAATGATCCACGCTCTATTGCCAACAATAGTTATCAAGTGGTTATAAACCAGTTACAGAATTCAGGTAGAAGGAAAATCCCACAAGGCTGAATTCCTAAGAGGCAACTCTTTTCTCTTACTGACTGTGGATTATCTTAAATGGACCAGTACCCCTCCTCAGAAAGTAATGTAATACTATAAACGCTGTAGGGAGAAACTGCCCAAATGAAAGGACCAGAGATCAAATCGACAGCCTACATTTTGAGCCTACATTTTTGTTTTTTTCCTAAAAACACTTGCATATCAGGGAAATATCAAAAAATGTATCCATTAGTACACAGTTCCTCCACTGGGACCAAAGACCTTCAGAAATTTCACAGCATACACTGTTGGAAACAAGCACCAAGAGGTGCCTCTTTCTGGATGAGAGAACCTATCATCTAAGTGAGAGTGAGGCTCTTAACACAAGGAAAAGCCTCTGTTAAGGAAGTGAGGTGTGGAAGGAGGGGTAGGGGTACCAATGCGTGCCACAGCATCCTGGAAAGTGATCGCTGGCCCAAACCTTTCCTACTTACATGGAACAGTGGAAAGTGCCAACAGGGTTCTCACGACGGATGTCTTCATACTCCTCATATATCCCCCGCTTTTGCCTGGTGCTAACATAGTCCATCAACTCTTGGATGGTCATGGCATGGGGACCTGGGACATGCACTGAGTCCCAGTCTAAGGTCGGAGGGAGGGAGAACAGGATGATCTCATCGAAGGGATCTGGGTGGCCGTTCATCTGGGATAGAAACTGGAAATTCCAAGTGGCGAGGTCAATTTTAACGTACCCACCCAGGTTTTCTGGAAGGCACTCCTTGGGCAGGTGCTGGGTGACTTCAGATGTCTTTAATATCTGAATCTGGAAAGCCAGAAAGAACCACGTGAGTATGTGGGGAGGGAGGGGAACAAACAGATAAAGAACAAAAGTGCTTTGGAGAATGATATGAGATTTGCTTGAAATACCTGGTAAACTTAGAAAAGGAGTAGACTGAATTTCATCTGCTTGGGAATGAAGTCCTACGAATTTCCCAGAAAAGGTTTGACTTCCCACAACGTATAGCAAATTCATTCCTGGAATTAGGGGCCCTGTTATAAACCTTATATAAACGTAGGTATAGTGAACCAAGGCTTTATACTATTTACAAGGCTTTCCAGTACCATCTCATGTGGGTATTCGCCTTTTACTACTAAGAATGCATGGGAAGTGGTTATTTTTGTCAACCCCATACTAAGGCAATCAATTCTAAGCCTGTTGGCTTGTGTTTTACTCACAGCTTGGTATGGACATCCTCAAAGATAGGTTTCTGTGAAAGCAAGACAAGACCAGCCTCCCAGAGGCTGGGTAGCCCAGGAAAAATGCTAGAGAAGTAATTGTAATACTTAATTCCTCTCTCTGCTTGGACACAGCCATACTGGACCAAATTAGCCTAGTTGGTTCTCTTTGGAATCTGTGTGGAATGGGAATGTTTGCCTTGCTTGCTGTTGCCTCTTCCTGGAATGCCCTCTTTTCCTCTTTGGCCTCTTCAAGGACAAGCTTATAGCTCAACCTCTTCTGTGAAGCCCTCCCTGACAGTCTGAGATAACATTCTCCTCTATGTTTCTCAGAGCCACAGTTCTCTGAACATGTCTGTGTCCCCTTTCAGGACCATAAGCTCCTCAGGAATAAGGGCTATCTTACTCAACTTTTAATTCCCAGGGCCCAGAACCTGGACTGTAAAGGTGCTCAATATATTCTGAGTTCATACATGCATGTATATACTTGTATATAATTCAAGTGTTAAGAACTTGCCTAAGGAGTCCTCTCAAAGAGTTATCTTAGGAAAAACATCTCCTACTCTGGAGTCACTAGGCCACTAAGTAGCTTCCGCAGAATCAAACATCTTTAGTTTCCCCTCTCCAACCCAAGTCGCCTCAGCTACAAAGATCTGTATTGTTATTATTCATATAATCTCATACTAAAAAAAAAAAACCCTCTGATAATATTTTACAACATTATTATCTTATTCTATTATACCAATGTTTCATATACCCTTTCTTTCAAGGGTGAGAAATGAATGAGTAAATGACTGAAACCACAATCTTTCCATCCTGGAATATTCAGTGGATGATAATAGAATCAAGATAATTTTAGACAATGCTTTTGAAGTTGGGAAGCAACAAGCTGTTTTAAGAGAAAATGCCAGGAATAAAGTAAAAGAGAGATTGAGAGTCTCCTCCGCCACCGTGGTGGTCAAGGGGACTGAATATTTCCAGTTGAACAAATTCAAACACCAGTTCAACTGATGTAATTATATTAGGAGTTGTTAAATATTAAAAGCCTGTAGAGCCACAGGACTAAATTTTGGAGTAGTAGCTATCTCTAAGTCACTCATGGGACACATTCCGTTGATACTATCTGCATGCAAGGTGCTACGTACAGGGGAAGTGCCCAAGCTACATCCAGGTCCTAACTCCAAGGAACTTGTACAGTAAGAAAGGCAGCCTATACTGGGCTGAGTAAAGAATAAAGCAGAGGATATAAGTGAACACACTAACAGAAGCAGAAAGAGAAACAAGCCAGGAAGGTTTTTTGAAGGTAGAAAATTAACTGGCAGGTTTCAGCAGTAGAGATGGAAATGTATCTATCCCACCTCCAAATAAAATTAAGTTAGCTTCCTTTACCCTCTCCCGGACTTTGTCCTTCAGAAGGAGGCTGATGATGGAGTAGGGCACTCGGAACCATATGGGTGCTCCCACAATCAGCACTTTCTTCAAACGAGCTGGAAAAGCTCCCTGCGGAGAACAATACAAGGATTTAAAAATACCAGTTAGGGCACTGCAACAGTGCCTAATGGGACCTTTGACTGTTCAAGTACAAAGTTTAGGTTTTTTGCTCTTCTCACCATTCTTACCCAGCAGGGGGAGTCTATAGCTTAATTCAGGTTTCACTTAGTAGCTAGAGAAAAAGTGGTTAAAAAGAAAGAAATGGAAGCAACTTAAACGCCCATCAACAGAGGAATGGATAAAGAAGATGTGGTACGTGTGTGTGTGTATATATATATATATATATATAATGGAATATTACTCAGTCATAAAAAAAAACAAAATAATGCCATTTGCAGCAACATGGATGAACCTAGAGATTGTCATACTGAGTGAAGTTAAGTCAGACACAAAAAGACAAATATCATATATCGCTTATATGTGGAATCTACAAAAAGTGTACAAATGAACTTACTTACAAAACAGAAGTAGAGTCACGGATGTAGAAAACAAACTTATGGTTACCAGGGGATGAAGCAGGGAGAGGGATAAATTGGGAGATTGGTATTGATATATACACACTACTATATAGAAAATAGATAATAAGAATCTGCTGTATAGCACAGGGAACTCTATACTCTGTAATGGCCTATATGGGAAAAGAATCCAAAAAAAAAAAAAAGAGTGTACATATGTAGATATATCAATATAACTGAAACTCTATACTCTGTAATGGCCTATATGGGAAAAGAATCCCCAAAAAAAAAAAAAGAGTGTACATATGTAGATACATCAATATAACTGATTTGTACACCTGAAACTAACACACATTGTAAATCAACTAAACTCCAATAAACATTTTTTAAAAAGAAAGAAAGAAATTAAAAGCTGATTTACCTTTAAAAGTAATGATGTTATGGAGAAACAGAGAAGAACAAAAGTTTGGCCTGGGACACCTCAGAATTATAGGTGAGTGTGCTGGAACCTGCACATTTAAATGCATGGGCTTTGAGTTATTTGATCTGGACCCATTTAATGACAGAGAAAGACGTCAGGACCTGTAGTTACATTAGTAAGAGATACCCTAAAGATTCTCAAGTCTTCCGGCAGATCTGAAAGAGGAATCTCAAAGGAAACTTTGATAACAGATGGATATCTCCTTACCATTTTTTTCCGTGATTATATTTCCCTGATCACATGAGTTCTCTATGATTTTTATTGTCAGCACAATGCTGCATTTTCAGAGAAAATCTTATTTGTGAAGCAAATAAATAAAATAAAAATTAAAAGTAACAATGTTATGTTGTCAATATAAGTTTTATGGATCAAAACTACTCTGATTTTTCTTGTCAGCATATGTGTGTGCATCCTTAAGTTCTGATTATTAAAACTTTAAGGAACAACTAGATCACGAATAAAATGAACATGAAACATTTCTCATAATCTTTCCTTTATTCTGATATCTGTGTGTTTATAATCGTTGATTTTCCACTCATCTCTTCATCTATTTACGTATTCATTCATTCAATCAATCAATATGATCTAGCGGGCACAAGGGCAAATGAGGTCTAAAAGAAAAAAGACACCCTGATCTGTACAAGGCATAAGAATGAAAAATTATTCCTTCTTAATCCATAGCTCTTAGTTTCATTTAGTTTCTCAATATTTCAACACTTCTCATAGGCAGGGATACTGAATAATACTGGTATTCTAACTGGGAAGAAATTATTCCCAGTTAGATTATAATAGTATTTTTTTAAAAATATTTTTATTTATCTATTTTTGGCTGCTCTGTTTCTTCATTGTGGCACACAGCCTTCTCTAGTTGTGCTGTGCGGGCTCCAGAGTGCACAGACTCAGTAGTTGTGGCACGTAGGCTCTCTAGTTGTGGCACGCGGGCTCTCTAGTGGCGTGCAGGCTTAGTGCCTTAGTTGCGGCACATGGGATCTTAGCTCTCCCACCAGGGATTCAACCCACGTCCCCTGCAGCGGAAGTCAGATCCTTAACCACTGGACCACCAGGGGAGTCCCCACTATAATAGTATTTTTTTTTTTGGCTGTGTTAGGTCTTTGTTGCTGCGTGGAGGCTTTCTCTAGTTGCAGTGAGCGGGGGCAACTCTTCGTTGTGGTGCACAGGCTTATCATTGCAGTGGCTTCTCTTGTTGTGGAGCACAGGCTCTAGGCGCACAGGCTTCAATAGTTGTGGCACACGGGCTCAATAGTTGTGGCTCGCTGGCTCCAGAGCGCAGGCCCAGCCGCCACGGCGCACAGGCCCAGTTGCTCTGCGGCATGTGGGATCTTCCCGGACCAGGGCTCAAACCCGTGTCCCCTGCATTGGCAGGCGGATTCTTAACCACTGCGCCACCAGGGAAGTCCCTATGATAGTATTTTAAAGTATTATAATAGCATTTTAAAGTACAAAAGATAAATATAAATTATAATAGTATTTTAAAGTATAAAAGATAAATATGAAAAAATTAGCCACCCTATAAATAATAATCAGCATAAAAGTATAACGGTAAAAAGCCTCTGGTTTATAATAGCACTTGTGCACACAAGCACCATCTCTTTCCCTGTCTCTCTCCCCCGTAAGTCACTGGTCATACAAAAAAGATGATTTATCCTTGGTGTCTGCTACGTTTATACATACATATATAGGTATACATTTTTTTAGCCTAGGAATATACATCATAAGAAACATGCAAGATACATAATTTTAAAATCTTATTGAAAGACATAACAAAAGACTTTTAAAAAATCCATAAAACAAAACATAGCATTCCTGGACAGGAGAAGATGATGCTGTAAAGACGTCAATTCTCCAATTAATTCATTATATCCAAATTAAATCCCAAAGTGTTTTATCTTCCAGAACTTGACTGAGTGACTCTAACATTCACCTAATCAAAAGATGATGATTTTTTAAAATATTTCTCATCAGATTTATAATTTTGAATAAGTGGTTATCTCTGGGGAATGGCACTGGGGTGTGTGAGGGAGTGGTCAGAGACTTTTCCTTGAATTACTTTTTAATTGCTTTTATAATTTATAAAAACTAGTTATAAAGTTTGTTTTTACTATGCATGTTATATATCAGTAAAAATTTAAATAAAAACACATGAAAGTGCATGTGAAAGAATAAAAGTGCAAAAAGGTCAAAACAACTTTTAGAAATAAAAGAATACAGGGAAGCTTGTTGTATAAGATATTAAACTTTATTATAAGGCTACAATAAATTAAAAAGTGAATATGTTGGTCTTGATGCCTAGATCAACAGAACAGGGAGTCCAGAAATAGACATACTTACCATATGGAAATTAAGTATAAGATAAAGGTGTTATCCCAAATGAGTAGGGAAATAAATGTATTAGCTAACAAATGTTGCCAGGACAGCTATTTGAAAACAAATTATTTTGTCCACAATATTATGTACCATATATAATATGATATATTATTAAATATACTACATGTAATATAGTATATTAAAACGATAATGAAAAATTAAGAAAACATAGTAGTATGACAAAAGACACCATAAAGTTGCACAAATTATAAACTGCAAAAATGCTGGTAACACATACTTAACAATACTCTTAATATTCTTAATAACAAGTCTTGTTAATCAATGAGACAAACACTTCAGTAGAAAAATGGGTAAGGACTTCCCTGGTGGCACAGTGGTTAACGATCCACCTGCCAATGCAGGAGACATGGGCTCAAGCCCTGCTCCGGGAAGATCCCACATGCTGCGGAGCAACTAAGCCTGTGCGCCACAACTACTGACCCTGCACTTTAGAGCCCGTGTGCCAGAACTACTGAAGCCCGTGTGCCTACAGCCCATGTTCCGCAACAAGAGAAGCCACCGCTATGAGCAGCCCGCATACCACAACAAAGAGTAGCCCCCACTCGCCGCAACTAGAGAAAGCCCACGCACAGCAACAAAGACCCAACGCAGCCAAAATTAAATTAATTAATTAATTAATTATAAAAAATCTGAAGTATGAGACTGTGCATTAAACTTCTACTTACAACTTTCATGAGAATGAGGATGTTAGGGGACTATATTTAAAATTTTATCTGCTCCCAATGACAGAGCAATAAGTCACTAAGAAAAACATGATACGGATTTTAAGGCAACCAAACTTTTATTTCATTCTCTTTGAATTTATATAGCAAAACAACAACAAAACATCCATAGTAGTTTCATTATTTTGAACCAGATAAAGGAGGACACATTAACAGCAAAAGAACATTTGAAAAAAAAGAAGATACTACAATGTTATTATTTAAAGGAGTTCAAACAACAAAAAAAAGGATGTTATTATTTTAGAACTTCTAAATTCAAAAAAAGAGCAAAGGGAGGTGGGGTTCCCAGACTCCGTCTGGAGGAAGCGAGACTGCACCCGCTCAGGCAGTCAGAGGGAAGGGGACGGGACCGGTGGGTGGGCAGGCGGACTCGCCCTCTCGGTGACTGCACCAATCGGGTGTGCCCTACCTGCCCGCAAGTGCCCTTGGATGAGGCCGTCCTGTCTGCCGTGACCAGGTCTTGGTGCTCCGGCCGGGTGTCAGGCCTGTGCCTCTGAGGTAGGAGAGCCGAGTTCAGGACACTGGTCCACCAGAGACCTCCTGGCTCCATGTAATATCAAACGGCGAAAGCTCTCCCAGAGATCTCCATCTAAACGCTAAGACCCAGCTCCACTCAACGACCAGCAAGCTACAGTGCTGGACACCCTATGCCAAACAATTAACAAGACAGCAACACAACCCCACCCATTAGCAGAGAGGCTGCCTAAAATCATAATAAGGTCATAGACACCCCAAAACACACTACCGGACGCAGTCCCGCCAACCAGAAAGACAAGATCCAGCCTCACCCACCAGAACACAGGCACCAGTCCCCTCCACCAGGAAGCCTACACAACCCACTGAAACAACCTTAGCCACTGGGGGCACACACCAAAAACAACGGGAACTACGAACCTGCAGCCTGTGAAAAGGAGACCCCAAACACAGTAAGTTAAGCAAAATGAGAAGACAGAGAAACACACAGCAGATGAAGGAGCAAGTTAAAAATCCTACAGACCAAACAAATGAAGAGGAAATAGGCAGTTTACCTGAAAAAGAATTCACAGTAATGATAGTAAAGATGATCAAAAATCCTGGAAATAGAATGGAGAAAATACAAGGAATGTTTAACAAGGACCTAAAAGAACTAAAGAGCAAACAATGATGAACAACACAATAAATGAAATTTAAAATTCTCTAGAAGGAATCAATAGCAGAATAACAGAGGCAGAAGAACGGATAAGTGACCTGGAAGATAAAATAGTGGAAATAACTACCACAGAGCAGAATGAAGAAAAAAGAATGAAAAGAATTGAGGACAGTCTCAGAGACCTCTGGGACAATATTAAACGCACCAACATTCGAATTATAGGGATCCCAGAAGAAGAGGAGAAAAAGAAAGGGACTGAGAAAATATTTGAACAGATTATAGTTGAAAACTTCCCTAATATAGGAAAGGAAATATTCAATCAAGCCCAGGAAGCACAGAGAGTCCCATACAGGATAAATCCAAGGAGAAATACGCCAAGACACATATTAATCAAACTATCAAAAATTAAATACAAAGAAAAAATACTAAAAGCAGCAAGGGAAAAACACCAAATAACACACAAGGGAATCCCCATTAGGTAACAGCTGATCTTTCAGCAGGAACTCTGCAAGCCAGAAGGGAGTGGCAGAACATATTTAAAGTGATGAAAGAGAAAAACCTACAACCAAGATTACTCTAGGCAGCAAGGATCTCATTCAGATTCGACGGAGAAATTAAAACCTTTACAGACAAGCAAAAGCTAAGAGAATTCAGCACCGCCAAACCAGCTTTACAAAAAATGCTAAAGGAACTTCTCTAGGCAGGAAACACAAGAGAAGGTAAAGACCTACAATAACAAACCCAAAACAATTAAGAAAATGGTAACAGGAACATACATATTGATAACTACCTTAAATGTAAATGGATTAAATGCTCCAACCAAAAGACACAGACTGGCTGAATAGATACAGAAACAAGACCCATAAATATGCTGTCTACAAGAGACCCACTTCAGACCTAGGGACACATACAGACTGAAAGTGAGGGGATGGAAGAAGATATTCCATGCAAATGGAAAATCAAAAGAAAGCTGGAGTAGCAATTCTCATATCAGACAAAAGAGACTTTAAAATAAAGACTATTACAAGAGACAAAGAAGGACAGTACATAATGATCAAGGGATCAATCCAAGAAGATATAACAATTGTAAGTATTTATGCACCCAACATAGGAGCACCTCAATACATAAGGCAAATGCTAACAGTCATAAAAGGGGAAATCAACAGTAACACAATCACAGTAGGGGACGTTAACACCCCACTTTCACCAATGGACAGATCATCCAAAATGAAAATAAATAAGGAAACACAAGCTTTAAATGATAAATTAAACAAGATGGACTTAATTGACATTTATAGGACATTCCATCCAAAAACAACACAATACACTTTCTTCTCAAGTGCTCATGGAACATTCTCCAGGATAGATTGTATCTTGGGTCACAAATCAAGTCTTGGTAAATTTAAGAAAACTGAAATCGTATCAAGTATCTTTAACAACCACAACTCTATGAGACTGGATATCAATTACAGGAAAAAAAAACCTGTAAAAACTACAAATACATGGAGGCTACACAGTACACTACTAAATAACCAAGAGATCACTGAAGAAATCAAAGAGGAAATTTAAAAATACCTAGAAACAAATGACAATGAAAACTCAACAACCCAAAACCTATGGTATGCAGAAAAAGCAGATCTAAGAGGGAAGTTTATAGCAATACAAGAAACAAGAAACATCTCAAATAAACAAACTAACCTTACACCTAAAGCAATTAGAGAAAGAAGAACAAAAAAACCCCACAGTTAGCAGAAGGAAAGAAATCATAAAGATCAGAGCAGAAATAAATGAAAAAGACATGAAGGAAACAATAGCAAAGATCAAAACAACTAAAAGCTGGTTCTTTGAGAAGATAAACAAAATTGATAAACCATTAGCCAGACTCATCAAGAAAAAAGGGAGAGGACTCAAATCAATAGAATTAGAAATGAAAAAGGAGAAGTAACCACTGACACTGCAGAAATACAAAGGATCATGAGAGATTACTACAAGCAACTATATGCCAATAAAATGAACAACCTGGAAGAAATGGACAAATTCTTAGAAAAGCACAACCTTCTGAGACTGAACCGGGAAGAAATAGAAAATATAAGCAGACCAATCACAAGCACTGAAATTGAGACTGTGATTTAAAATCTTCCAACAAACAAAAGCCTAGGACCAGATGGCTTCACAGGCGAATTCTATCAAACATTTAGAGAAGAGCTAACACCTATCCTTCTCAAACTCTTCCAAAATATAGCAGAGGGAGGAACACTCCCAAACTCATTCTATGAGGCCACCATCACCCTGATACCAAAACCAGACAAGGATGTCACAAAGAAAGAAAACTACAGGCCAATATCACTGATGAACATAGATGCAAAAATCCTCAACAAAATACTAGCAAACAGAATCCAACAGCACATTAAAAGGATCATACACCATGATCAAGTGGGGCTTACCCCAGGAATGCAAGGATTCTTCAATATATGCAAATCATCAGTGTGATACACCATATCAACAAATTGAAGGAGAAAAAACCATATGATCGTCTCAACAGATGCAGAAAAAGCTTTTGACAAAATTCAACACCCATTTATGATAAAAACCCTCCAGAAAGTAGGCATAGTGGGAACTTACCTCAACATAATAAAGGCTATATATGACAAACCCGCAGCCAACATTGTTCTCTACGGTGAAAAACTGAAACCATTTCCTCTAAGATCAGGAAGAAGACAAGGTTGTCCACTCTCACCACTATTATTCAACATAGTTTTGGAAGTTTTAGCCACAGCAATCAGAGAAGAAAAAGAAATAAAAGGAATCCAAATCGGAAAAGAAGAAGTAAAGCTGTCACTGTTTGCAGATGACATGATACTGTACGTAGAGAATCCTAAACATGCTACCAGAAAACTACTAGAGCTAATCAATGAATTTGGTAAAGTAGCAGGATACAAAATTAATGCACAGAAATCTCTTGCATTCCTATACACTAAGAACAAAAGATCAGAAACAGAAATTAAGGAAACACTCCCATTTACCATTGCAACAAAAAGAATAAAATGCCTAGGAATAAACCTACCTAAGGAGACAAAAGACCTGTATGCAGAAAACTATAAGACACTGATGAAAGAAATTAAAAATGATACAAACAGATGGAGAGATGTACCATGTTCTTGGATTGGAAGACTCAACATTGTGAAAATAACTATACTACCCAAAGCAAGCTACAGATTCAATGCAATCCTTATCAAACTACCAATGGCATTTTTCACAGAACTAGAACAAAAAATTTCACAATTTGTATGGAAACACAAAAGATGCCGAATAGCCAATGCAATCTTGAGAAAGAAAAACGGAGCTGGAGGAATCAGGTTCCCTGACTTCAGACTATACTACAAAGCTACAGTAAATCAAGACAATATGGTACTGGCACAAAAACAAGAAATTTAGATCAACGGAACAGGATAGAAAGCCCAGAGGTAAACCTATGCACATATGGTCACCTTATTTTTGATAAAGGAGGCAAGAATACACAATGGAGAAAAGCCAGCCTCTTCCCTAAGTGGTGCTGGGAAAACTGGACAGCTGCATGTAAAAGAGTGAAATTAGAACACTCCCTAACACCATACACAAAAATAAACTCAAAATGGATTAGAGACCTAAATGTAAGACCAGACACTATAAAACTCTAAGAGGAAAACATAAGCAGAACACTCTATGACATAAATCACAGCAAGATCCTTTTTGACCCACCTCCTAGAGAACGGAAATAAAAACAACAATAAACAAATGGGACCTTATGAAACTTAAAAGCTTTTGCACAGCAAAGGAAAACATAAACAAGACGAAAAGACAACCCTCAGAGTGGGAGAAAATATTTGCAAATGAAGTAACTGACAAAGGATTAATCTCTAAAATTTATAAGCAGCTCATGTAGCCCAGTATCAAAAAAACAAACAACCCAATCCAAAAATGGGCAGAAGACCTAAACAGGCATTTCTCCAAGATATACAGGTTGCCAACAAAGAAGATATACAGACTGCCAACAAACACATGAAAGGATGTTCAACATCATTTATCTTTAGAGAAATGCAAATCAAAACTACAATGAGGTAACACCTCACACCAGTCAGAATGGCCATCAAAACATCTACAAACAATAAATGCTGGAGAGGGTACGGAGAAAAGGGAACCCTCTTGCACTGTTGGTGGGAATGTAAATTGGTACAGCCACTATGGAGAACAGTATGGAGGTTCCTTAAGAAAGTAAAAATAGAACTACCATATGACCCAGCCATCCCATTACTGGGCATATATCCTGAGAAAACCATAATTCAAAAAGAGTCACGTACCACAATGTTCACTGCAGCTCTAGTTACAATAGCCAGGACATGGAAGCAACCTAAGTGTCCATCGACAGATGAATGGATAAAGAAGATGTGGCACATATATACAATGGAATATTACTCAGCCACAAAAAGAAACGAAATTGAGTTATTTGTAGTGAGGTGGATGGACCTAGAGTCTGTCACACAGAGTGAAGTAAGTCAGAAAGAGAAAGACAAATACCGTATCCTAACACATATATATGGAATCCAAAAAAAAAAAGGTTCTGAAAAACCTAGGGGCAGGATAGGAATAAAGATGCAGACATCGATCCTTTTGTAGTTCATAAGTGTGATGATTGGGTGTTCATGCGCTTGTGTGACATGTGCCTCCTTCCAACCTTGTGGTACATTACCCATGTGACGTGAAAAAAAAAAATGCAGACATAGAGAATGGACCTGAGGACACGGGGAGCGGGAAGGGTAAGCTGGGACAAAGTGAGAGAGTGGCATGGACATATATACACTAACAAATGTAAAACAGATAGCTAGTGGGAAGCAGCCACATAGCTCAGCGAGATCAACTCGGTGCCCTGTGACCACCCAGAGGGGTGGGATAGTGAGGATGGGAGGGAGACGCAAGAGGGAGGAGATATGGGGATATATGTATATGTACAGCTGATTCACTTTGCTATAAAGCAGAAACTAACACACCATTGTAAAGCAATTATACTCCAATAAAGATGTTAAAAAAAAGAAAAAATTTATGGAATGCAGTACTGGGATGGCTGAAGGAAATAGATACCCGTATTTCTTGGTGACAGTGTAAATTTTTTTCCACTTTTATGGAGGGTAACCTAGTAATGTATAAGAGAGATTAAATATATTCATAATCTTTAGCCAAATAATCCATGTCTTAGAAATACCTTCTTAAAATAATTTAAAAGAAAAAGCTTAAATGATCATAATAGTATTATTTAAACCTGAAAACAATATAAATAATACAGAAAGATGGTTAGATGATTAAACTGTCTGTGGTATATTAACTTACCAGGTTATTGTGACTCTGTTAAAACTGACAAACAGAAAGCCTATGTTGTGGAAAGGAGGGACTATTTAGTATGCAAAACTGGAAAAAAATTAGCTATCCATATGGAAAAAAAAGTCAGATTCCTACATCTCATACCATACTCAAAAATCAACTCCAGATGGATTAAGGTCTTAAATGACAAAAACAAAATTTTAAATTTTTAAAAGAAAATAGCTTCTCAAAAAGTTAAACATAGAACTACCACGTGATCCAACAATTCCACTTCTAGGCATATACACAAAAGAACTGAAAGCAAGGACTGAAACAGATGCTGTAACACCAATGTTCATAGCACCATTATTCACAATAGCCAAAAAGTGGAAACAACCCAACTGTTTGACAGATGAATGGATTAACAACACGTGGTATATACGTACAATAAAATATTATTCAGCCTTAAAAAGGAATGAAATTCTGATACATGTTACAATATGGATGAATCTTAAAAATATTATGCTAAGTGATCAGACACAAAGGACAAATGCTGCATGATTCCACTTATTTGAGGACCTAGAAAAGGCAAATTCATAGCGACAGAAAGTAGAATAAAGGTTACCAGGGGCTGTGGGGCAGGGTGGGGATATATTGATTAACGGGCACAGAGTTTCTGTTTGGGATGATGAATAGTTTTGAAAATGGATAGTGGTGATGGGTTGCATTGTGAATGTACTTAATGCTACTGAATTGTACGCTTAAAATGGTTAAAATGGTAAATTTTGTTATGTATATTTTACCACAATAAAAAAAATCACTAAAAACATTAATACACATGGTGGAATCAGTGGTACAGCAGTAAAATAAAATAAAATAGCTAATATATTTTTTCTGACTTTGGAATAGGGAAGGATTTACAATGCAAAACATATTAAGCAGAAAATAAAATACAGACTCATTTAATCATACTAAAACTAAGAACTTACGTTAGTCAAAAGGACTGTATAAAAAGTGAAAAAACAAGCTATAAACTGAGAGTATATGTATGTACATATACACACACACAGAGAAATAGATTAGTACAAAACTACATAAATGGATGATAGGAAAATGGGTAAAAGCCATAAACAGGCATTTTGCAGCAGAAGAAAACATATATGGCCAATAAATATATGAAGGGATACTTAATCTCACTAATAAGAGAGAGGTAAGTTATACCACAAGATACCATTTTATACCCACTCGATTGGGAAAAATTAAGAAGTGTGACATTATCATGTATTGGAGAGGATGTGGAAATTTTACACATGGCAGGTGGGTACAACCACTTAGGAAAACGATTAAACACTATCTTATAAAACTGAATCTTCCCAGACCTTACGACCCAGTAATTCTACTCCTAGATGTATACTCTAGAGCATGCATTTTCTTTTCTTTTCTTTTTTTAATATTTATTTATTTATTTTGGCTGCACCAGGTCTTAGTTTTGGCATGCAGGATCCTTTGTTGCGGCATGTGGGTTCATAGTTGTGGCATGCGGGCTTCTTAGTTGCAGCATGTGCACTCTTAGTTGCGGTATGCATGCGGGATCTAGTTCCCCAACCAGGGATCAAACTCGGGCCCCCAGCAGTGGAAGTGCGGAGTCCTAATCACTGGACTACCAGGGAATTCCCCTAGAGCATGCATTTTCAATAGAGGTGATATCACATCCAAGGGGGTGAAATTAGTTCTGAGGAGAGTGGGGAATGGGAAAAACAACCCAAACATACACACTCTTTTTGTGCATAAAGCATAGATATACGTTCAGTACATCAAGATATATACGTTAATACATTCAGTACATCAAGATATATACATTATATCTGTGGTATTAAAATTTCATTAGAAGAACAACAACTGGGGGTGGGGGGAGTCTAAAAAAGACTCCTTAGTGAGGCAATAATGAAAAAATGGTTGAGAAACACTGCCCTAGAGATATTCTTGCACACATGCACCAGAAGACATGTATAAAAATGTTCATAGCAGCACTGTTCACAATAGCAAAAATCAGAAAATGACCCAAAGAGCCATCAAGAGAAGTAGATAAATAAACCGGTGTATTCATCAATGGATGAGGAATTAAAAGGTATAAATCCTTCACCCATCAATAAAAAGGAATGAATCAAAGCTAAATGCCACAATAGGAATTTTAGTAATACAATCACAAGTGAAGTCCCAGAAAACAACATGCAGTATAATACTCTCTTTATATAATTTCTGTTGTAAAGCTGTAATAGTAAATAAACACTTCTAAACATCTAGTTCCACAATACTCCCAAGTGAGGTCCCGGAACAAAGACTGCACAGACTCCTACAGGACTTCCCTGGTGGTCCAGTGGTTAAGACTCTGCGCTGCCAATGCAGGGGGCATGGGTTCAATACGTGGTGGGGGAACTAAGATCCCACATGCCACACAGCTTGGCCAAAAAAAAAAAAAAAGACTACACAGACTCCTCGATCAATGTTTTTCCAATGGCAGGTTGTCACTCAGTGGGTCCTGAAATCAATTTAGTAGGTTATGACTAACGTTTTTAAAATGTTATAGAACAGAATAATCAAAATGATTGTACAGAGTAAAAGTAAAGCTCGTTTTGTGAAACTTTTTGTTTTATAAATATGTACACACACATACATACACCTGTATGCTCAAATTCTGAAATCTAAACAGCTCTGAAAGCCACTAGTTTCTTTTTTAAGTTTAGTGCAAAAATTCATGGGACAGCAAAATCTGACCTGAAATCCCATAAGCTATTTATAACCTTTGCTCTTCTCCAAAGGTTATGATATGAATAATACATTTCATTGCAGAAATATTTGATATTAAAGTGACATACAGACCATATTATCTTTTAAAGTTCAAAATATTAAATAATATCTCTGGACCTAAGAGTTTGAGGTAAGAGATTAAGAACCTATCTATGTATATAACTTTACATGTATATGTATAGTTAGTGTACATATATTGATATTATTGTATACTAAGTTGCAATGTAAAACATATTTCTGACTAGGTTGAGACAAAAAGTCTGCCAAGTTACTGGTTAGGTGACATTTTTCATAGACAATGGCCATACCTAGGCTTCATTAATTCTTATTCTACAAAACTCCCGGAAAGAGGGCTTCCCTGGTGGCACAGTGGTTGAGAGCCCGCCTGCTGATGCAGGGGACACGGGTTCGTGCCCCGGTCCGGGAAGATCCCACATGCCGCGGAGCGGCTAGGCCCGTGAGCCATGGCCGCTGAGCCTGCGCGTCCGGAGCCTGTGCTCCGCAACGGGAGAGGCCACAACAGTGAGAGGCCCGCGTACCGCAAAAAAAAAAAAAACTCCCAGAAAGAGACATCCCACCTTTATGACTCAGTGTTCCTGTGTATTTTATTTTAATTCCTCCCACTTTACTTTTAAGATTGTTTCTTGTTCTGAGGAAGCAGATATTGGTCATCATTTACAGGTGACCTTTAAACTGAACACAATGTCTGAAGTTTACATCATTCCTAAATCTCATAAAGAATAGAAAAAAATCACCCTAACCATTGAAGGGGGGTTGAAAGGGCCATTTCACAGCCTTACCTTCAGCAAGTTTAGGACTTTCTTGCCAAGATCCAGCTCAAAGTTGGCATAATTAGAACCGCACATGTCATAGATAAACACCAGTCCATTCCTCTGAGTTTCAAAGCTGTAAAGCAACCATTGAATGAAAACATTTATAAGTAACAAGATGGATGAGGCAAATTGAAAACCTGGGTCAAAACAAAGACACAGAGAGTGTGGGACACATCTGGGACTGAAATAATTGCCTTCCTGAACTGGCCTGAACTTTTGTGACTGGCCTTACAAGAAGAATTTATAATAAGAAATATATATTTGGTCTTTGACCCTGTTTCCTGGCAAACTTCCTAAAACTTAGAATTTCCAGGAGCGCGAGGAAGGCATCCATTGCTATATTAACGAGGTGACTTTTAGAATGCCCTTAGATCATCTAAGGATGGGGGCTGGTTGCCAGAGGAACCAACCACGTGACTAGAAAGGGTTGGGAGTTGGGACTTCCAGTCCCATCCCCCACACACACACTCAGGAAGGGTTGTGGGGCTGAAGATTGAGCTCAGTCACCAATGGCCAATGATTTAATCAATCATGCCTTGTAATGAATGAAGCCTCCACAAAATGCCAAAAGGATGAGATTTGGAGAATTTCCAAGTTGATGAACACATGCAGGTGCAGGGAGTGTAGCTCTCTCAGAGAGGGAATGGAAGCTCCATGCCCCTTTCCCCATACCTTGCCCTCTATGCACCTCTTCCATCTGGCTGTTCCTGAGTTATACCCTCTTATAATAAATTGGTAACCTATTAAGTATAACATTTGAGTCTGTGAACTGTTCTAGCAAATTAATCGAACCCAAGGAGGGGGCATTGGAACCTCTGATCTATGGTCAGAAGCAGAGGTGACAACCTGGACTTGCCACTGGAGGCTGAAGGGGGCAGGGGACAGTCTTTTAGGACTGAGCCTTTAACCTGTGTGATCTGAGGCTATCTCCAGGTACATAGTGTCAGAGTTGAAATGAACTGCAGAACACCCAGTTTATGGGGGAGAATTGCTTGGTGGTATGGAGGGAATACCCCACATGTTGGAATTGGAATTATACTTATTGATGCATATTTATCCAGATTCATCAAGTACCAAACTCACAGGCTGAGAATGTTCCAGAGCATCTAGGTTATCAAAATTTGAACTGTTTCCTCCTGTATCTCTGAATCTGCCTATCCAAATTCTATACCATTCTATGTTCAACTCAAAAGTTTCCTCTTCTATGAAGGTGCCCCTGATAATTGTCACCAAATGTACTACCATCCTTCACCCACTTGAAGCCCCATAAATCTTTCTGTGGATTTTTCTTGTGGCTCTTAATGTACTCCCACCTTGTGTAGCCATCTGAGTCTCTCCTAGAGGGCCCAAACAAAAGTTTACCTCATAACCCTCAACAGTCCCCAGCACAGTCCTTGCAAACAGATACATAATAAATGGTCACAGATTTGTAATTCAGTGGGCTAGAGCCCATCACTAAAAAAATACTTTAGGCCCATAGAAAACTGTAAAGCAAAATTCTAAGCTCAATGATGGTGTATCTGTCTCTTATGACTTTAATGGAGGAAGAGAACAAACCCACAAATGGCCTTTGGAAGGCATGTTAAAAAGTAGATTAAGAGGTGGTGAGCTTATTCCCAGATTGAGGTTAGGGACATGTGAAGATACAAAAAGTATTACTCAATCCCATCTTCTTAATTCCTAAAGATTTCTCAAAGCTGCACTCTTCCACCAAGCCCGATCCTTACCTGCTCCTGATCTGCACACCTAAATGGTTGTTCAGAATAAATTATTTGATTGGACTACTCACTGATGATAGCAACAGTTTTCACATTTATTTACAATTGAGAAAACTTTTTGACACAAAACACATTCTTGAAATCAGAAGTCTCAATGTTATTTTGTATCCGTATTTTTTTTTGCATCACCTCCTGGAAGCCTCCGTATCTTCATCCTTTCAACAGAATACAAGGCGGAAGCACCTACCCATGAAGCAGCATTTCAAAAATCTCTTAAGTAGGGCTTCCCTGGTGGCGCAGTGGTTAAGAATCCGCCTGCCAACGCAGGGGACAAGGGTTCAAGCCCTGGTCCGGGAAGTTCCCACATGCCGCGGAGTAATGAAGCCCGTGCCACAACTACTGAGTCTGCGCTCTAGAGCCCGCGAGCCACAGCTACGGACGCCCGCATGCCTAGAGTCTGTGCTCCGCAACAAGAGAAGCCAACGCAATGAGAAGCCCGCGTACCGCCACGAAGAGTATCCACCACTCTCTGCAACTAGAGCAAGCCCGCGCGCAGCAAGGAAAACCCAATGCGGCCAAAAATAATTAATTAATTAAAAAAATCTATGAAGTAGACCCAAGTTTCTCCAGCAGACTTAATTTCAAATGGCCCTTAACATGATAAAGTGAGTGCTAAATCTTGTCTCCTTTTTTCATGACCCCAGAGAGACTGATTCACCAAGATCAAAGATTCTGTTCAATGAGTGGCACAGTCATTGAGTAGACTATCCAGATCTAGAGACTTCCCTTTTCTCCACAAGCTCAACAGGGGCCAAACTCAAAGAATTACAGGTTTTCCCCTCACAGCTCCAGCCTGAGGCAGGACACTAAAACAAAGAGAAGTCAGTGCCAGGGGAAATAGAATTTAATAAAAAGAAGCTATGGTGCATAATGATGCAGGTTCTATATTCAAAGACCTGAAATTGCTCATCCTTTGAAGGCACATGAAATAAATATAAATGCAATAGCATTTTCACTTTTCTGGGTACAGAAGATGAGGTTTACAATAATAGCGCTAGTTCCCTACTATGAATAATTGCTTCCCTACCCTATTGAGTTTGATTCCCGAGCTAGGATGTTACTGGGAACACCAAGATTACCACAGTCCCTGACATTTGTTTCAAAATAATCTAGGGTAAAGGGGTGGGTGAGGGGCTTTCAATGAAACAAGATTGGTTACAGATCACTGTGAAGATGAATGAAAGGCATGTGAAAGTTGATGACACCACTTCCTCTCCACCATGGAGATCTGGGGATTTCCCATTATATAATGTTGAAAAGAAGGTTCCCTGCCCTCCTGGAGCTTACCATCTACCGGTAGATGAAAAAAACATCCATATAAGACAAATGACATCATAAGGCCATATATAATTAAATACGAAATGACTGGTGTTAATAATAACTGCGATTAAAGTCAGAGTAAAAAGAATTTTATGACAAGTTGGAGTGGTGAGGGAACCAGTCACAGAAGTTGGGTCTTAAAGAAAGGGGAAGATTAAGTGAAGAGGAAGGGTTTCCTCCTCTTCCATTCTGGTTCACGGTAACAAAGGAAAACAAGAATTTCTATTCATTAGTGAGAATATTTCATTCAGAAAAAAAAGGGTTCACATTGGGCTTCCCTGGTGGCGCAGTGGTTGAGAGTCCGCCTGCCGATGCAGGGGATGCGGGTTCGTGCCCCGGTCCGGGAAGATCCCGCATGCCGCGGAGCGGCTGGGCCCGTGAGCCATGGCCACTGAGCCTGCGCATCCGGAGCCTGTGCTCCGCAACGGGAGAGGCCACAGCAGTGAGAGGCCCGCGTACCGCAAAAAAAAAAAAAAAAAAAAGGTTCACATTTACTTACCTTACATGCACCCTCTGAATAATGAGGAGTCACTGAGGGTTTTTAAGAAAGGGATGGACATCACGAGAACAAAGTTTTAATTACATTTACCTGTGTGGTATTCCTATGGGATTCAATACTCACACTAGAAAAAGCAAGCTTTGGCCACTGTCATGCCTACACAAGAGCTCCGACTCTCTAAGCTGCTCAAAGAGGAAGGCAATGCTAAATTTTCTGGTAAAAGAGCCTTCCATTCATTCCCCTGATCTAAAGAAACATTTCAAAGGGAACTATACTCTAGAAATTATGACTGAAGACCAAGCATAAGAAAGAAGAACTGAGAAATTCCACATTTCTGACTGGCTGCTGACCGCTGGCCCTCTCTCCTTAGTAACTTCTCTTTTTCAGAATAATGCTGTGTGTGTGGTTTGGATATATCTCTCACCGAACACCACCAGCAGAAGCTAAGTATATGAAAGTATTAACATGAACAAGGCAGCAACAAGTGAACTAGACAGAGAGCCCCGCTTCAGACAATCCTTTGGCTATTCCCATCCTCTAAGTCCAGAAGTATGACTGAAGTGCACAGTTGTCTCTCACTATCTCTGGTCTTAGCCCTCGATATATCACATCTAACCCAGAGGACCAGCTAATGACATTGAGAGCAATAACAAACTGTAAATGGCAAGCACCAGGGAAAAAAGAAAGTAAAAGAGGAAGATAACATAGTAGGGTACAAATAGCTCTGACCAAGAGTGAAGAAACCAGGATCTTAGACCAGCTGGATCAATATGTGATGACTGTAAAAGAGCCACAAAACATCTTGGGGCTTCAGTTTCTCTGTCTATAGAACAGTGATAATACTACTTACCTAAGAGCAGGGAGGGAGACATGACCTGAGTTGCTTCTTTTGGCTTATGCACCTATTTATAAAAATGATTTTGCTTAACTTATACTCTTGGACTCCTCTCTCCTGAATGTTGAGTCTCAAAATCGTCTGCATTATTCCTATTTTACAGACAAAGAAACTGAGGTCCCACAGGGTCTTCAACATCAGGGGAGAATGATTGGAAAGAACCAGCACAGGTCATCTCACCTTCACTCCCTTTCAATAACGTCATTCTCAATACACTAAGAATTGCTAGTTAACTAGCTTTCTCAGCTTATGTTACCCTGAAATACAGCCAAGCAGGTCAAGATGCAGAATACCCATCATCTACATAGTACCTGGAAACATGCCAAGCCCTAAAGACATGGAATGTTTTCCATTCATAGCACTGCCCAGGGCACATCCTAGGAGCATAGTGAATGCACTGCTGAGTTTAATCAAATCAAACAGTGTCACTTTCCCATCTGGATGTAGAACACCCAAAAGATAATTTCCATGCTCACCTATCCACAGCTCTGTCTAGCAAGTAAAACAGAGCCTGAAGTACCACATGTTGGACTGACTTGTGGGGATGATGTAATCTGGCAGTGAAGAGGGCAATGGAGGCTCCTGTTGGGTCCCGAACATTCTAGAGCAAACAAAACAAGAAATATTTAGAAATCAAATAGAAAATCACAGAAATCACGAAGCCCTCTTATCCTGCACAAAGGTTTGTTATGAAGAGAACAGATGCTGATAATACTTCTCTGACTTGCATCAATTGCTCCAGAAAAGGAAGAAAGCTTTTTATCATCCCATGTCTGATTCTCAGCACCCCCTGGATTCCTTCCCCCTGTGGTAGGAAAAAACCACATTCTCTTAACTCTTCAATTACAGAGAAATTAAACAATGGTCTACACTGGCTGCCTAGCTAATTTTCCCAGGCAGGATAGCAAAGAAATAAGCAACAGGAGAAATTCATAGAATATAACAATGGTTTCTATACTCTGCCTTAAAAGTACTGCTGGATACTTACTGGAAAGGCTGTGGTCTCTAAGTGGAGAGAGCCTGCATTAAATAAGGAAGGATGGGCCTCTGACACATTTTATACCCATCCCAAAGGCCTTAACTAACCTTAACGGGCCAGTGAAGAAACTTTTCTAAATGTACTGTACAACTGATTTTCAATTATTTCAATTATTGCTAGAATAATTTTATGCCAAACTTCACATCTGCTCTCCACTGTTGAGACTCTCTGATTCAGGATAAGATATCTAGGAACAAAGTCCAAAGAGAACAGCTACACAAGAAAATAACAAGATACTACAAGAGGGGTTCATTAATACTCACTAAGATGGTGAATTTTCCACTAAGGATCTCAGAACGGAGAGGTTCCTCATGAGGTTTCAGCTTCACAATGCCCTCCTTCCTTCGTGTTTCCTGAAAATAAAAAAAGCAAGATGAATTAATATAAAAATACTGTACACCCATGACAGCTTTATGTAACCACCAAATCTCATAGATAAGGGATTTTGGAAATCAGCTTCCTGAATCATGAATTCCTTTGTAACCCCCCTCTAGGCCAACTGAGTGTTGTCAGAATTCTTGTCCAATGCCAGCTTATCAGCCCCTTCGGGCTTAGGTTTTTTCTTTGAATCAGTGAGAATCCTAACCCTGAAGACCAACCACTATATATCAATCATTACAGTGCAAGGTCAAAGTTCTTAAACATGCAGCAGCACTGATATTAAAATATGCACCCCAAACTGTCTGGAAACAGACATCCTAACACATCCTCCAGGCTTAGGCCTCTCCTGTCTTAAATAGGAGCCATCCCTCCCCTCAATATACTCTCCAACAACAGCTACCATGACCTCATTTTAATTCATCTTCACAGCCGGATTCTTTAAACTCATCCTCAGTTCCCTCACACTCATTCCACTGCACTCTCGTTTCCTCCCAAACTAACTATACCATCCAGAGCTCCTGCTCAATCCAATGGGCATTTTCAGTCCTCCTTCTACATGACAAGGGTGACTACTCACATTCTCTTTTTCCTGAGACATTCTCTATTTTTGACTAAAAAAAAAAAATACTCTCTTGGTTTTTCTATTTCTTCAGCTACTCCTTCTAAGTCTCTTGTGGGCTTTTTTTCATGCATTTGTTCACTCATTTCACTCACTGACTCATTCATTCATTCTGTCAGTATTTGTTGAGCAACTATTATGTGCCAGGCACTCAGCTAAGTGCTAAGAGCACTCTGGTGAATAAAACAAACTAGGTCTTTGTTTATATTCTTCCCCAATTCATCCCTAAAATCAAATTCGAATGCCTTCAGAGGCAAGGCCGCAAGTGAAGACAGTATGAGTGCTGGAATCACAGGAGAGTGCATGCCTTACATAAAGCATTCAAACTTAACTTTAAAAAACAACACTGGACCAAAGAAAGCAAAAAGTCTGAAATGAGGTTCTGCTCTACACATCTCCCTATTCCTCACACTCTCCCAGGATGACCTCACCCATTCTCATGGCTCCAATATTCACCTCCAATATTCTACTTTGGTCACTCTGAAATCACTACTTCCAGTCCAGCCTTCTTTTCCCAACCCTAGACTCACATCCCAACTGCTTAGAGGACATGTCTATTTGGATATCCCATTGGCACTTCAACCTTAACACGGCCAAACTGAACTCATGACCTACTCTCTCCACGTACCTGTACCCATTCAGTGTCTCTTAATTAGTGAATGCCACCACTATTTACCACCCTGCCACCCAAGTCAGAGACCTGGAATTCTCCACTTCCCTTTCCTCACACTAGTTTAATAAGCAACTCTGTCCTATCAATTTTACTTCTAGAATCTGACCACTTTTTCTCTATCTCCCTGACACTACATTTAATGACACCACAATCATCTCTCTCCTAGTAAGTACAACAGCCTTATAATTGGTCTGTCCCCAGTATAGCCCTTCTGGTCCATCCTCTAAATCACAGTGAAAATAATCTTTCAGAAAGCAAATCTGATCAAGGCATTCTGTTGTTTATACCTTCAATGAATTTCTCTGCCCTTAAGAAAGAACAGATACTCTCTGATCTGGCCTTGTTTACCTGCTGCTCAATCTCTTGCCATGCCCCCTTCTCGCACTCAGCATTTCTGATCAGCTCAATTTGTCTCTTGCCACTAGGCATCTGAACTTGCTGTTCTCTCTGCCATACTCCCCTACTGTCTGATTCCTACTCATTCTTCTACTCTTAATTTAGAAGTCATTTCCTTCAGGAAAGCTTCCTTGACCCTCTTAATTAAATGTGCTTTCCACAGAACCCAGTACTGTCGTATCATAACATTTCTATAATTGTTTATTTACTCTCTTTCTAAATAGTAATCTCTGCACTGGGAACATAGTAGATATACAATAAATATCTGTTGAATAAATGAATGAATATTGAACAACATGACCCAAAAAATGGGTGTGAGCTTTAGTTTTAAACTCTTAAATTAATCCTAGTGCCTCTTATCTCAGTCTCCTTTTTTTTTTTTTTTTTTTTTTAATTTATTTAGGGAGCTTCTAAGTATGTTCAGAAGGATTTTCTCACTCCAAGGTAGGGCTCTTAGATACCGATCCACTTTTTTTTTAATGCGAGTGGGGAGAACCACTATTTGTGTAGACTGTGGCAGAAACAACAGCAACATAGAGAACCCAGGTGCCACATGGCAGGTCCATCCCTGAGGTACATACTCTGTAGGAGTGAAACAACTCTATGGCACGGAGCACATCAAACTTCCGGGCCATGAGGAACTTGACGGCCACATTCCAAGAGAGGGGGGAAACGTTGTACTGAACTGTCCACTTGTTAATCTCTTCAAGAAACTGCTTGGTGGCCTGTTTGACAAAGAAAGTAAAGATAGCTATTAGAGAATATATTTACAGAAACAAAAAAATAAGCAAGAAAAAAAATAAACTTTCCCCAAGCAAGTTTGAACCCAAAGTTTACTAGAGGGAACAGGGAAAACAAAAGTTGGAAACAGATCTGAAACCAGAAATTGTTAAATTTCATACAACTCAATGAGGCCAGAAGCCAGAGCCAGGTCCAGAGAGCAGGGCTTAGCACAGGAATGTATGAAGAAATAATGAGGGGAAGATCAAGGCTCCCAAATATGATGCAAATTACTGGCCCCAAAGCAAAAAAAAAAACCCAGCAGAGTTTGTTTTTTGTTGTTGTTTTTTTTAAGGCTAAAAAAAAAAGTGCATGGGCCCTCTGAAGAGTTATTGCCTAACGCACAGTGTAGTATAGCAGTCTCAGCTGCTGTTTTGGTCCCGTGAGCCAGTCACACAAAGTAAAACAATCAGAAAATGGTTTCAGTTCTGAAATTAGCAATACTGTTGAGAGCAGCAAAATGATTAGAAGAATTTAACAAATGTAAAGGCCAACTGCTCTTTGCACTGACTGACCCCACAGGACCTCTTTGTGCTTCATATGGCAGCCCCCAAAACTGGACACCAGTGCCCAGAGGGTCATTAACAGCTCCTCTGGATAGTGGTTTGGGAGAGGGGTGTGAGGGTAGAGAACCTACTACTGGGGGAGGAGTGGGAATTTTCATTTTTACTGTTTAATCCCAAGCTGACAAGATGCCTATTTCCATAATTATTCCTATCTCTTGATTAATCCATGCTCTTTTATCCTCTCTCACCCTATTTCTCCTTACATTTTAACCAGTCTCCGCTCTAGCCAAACCACCCTTCTGTTTCTTCATTTTAGAATAGGACTTTTTTGCATGCATTTTCTAAATTGCTAAACGTTTTCTGCACGGCTATTTTTTCCCTTCCAATCAGAAACGTTTCTCACTTATTGGTCCAAAATGTGATCAACTTGATGAGAATTCTGAAATTTAATTGATCAACCAACCAACCCCTCAGTTAAGATGTATTTATTAAACTATTGTGGGGACTTCCCTGGTGGTCCAGTCAGTAAGACTCTGCGTTCCCAATGCAGAGGGCCTGGGTTCGATCCCTGGTCAGAGAACTAGATCCCACGTGCATGCCACAACTAAGAGTCCACATGCCGCAATGAAGATCCCGCCTGTCGCAATGAAGATCCAGCGCAGCCAAAATAAATAAATATTTTTTAAAGATAAACTATTGTGTATTTAACTATTTGTTAATATCTGTGCTACATATAAGGAATACAAAAATGAGGTTTGTTTCAAGAGGTGTAAGGTCAACCTACTATGTGACCGTGGTCTCTAATTTTTCTTTACTTTTTAAAAATATTTGTTTATTTATTTATTTTGGCTGCACCGGGTCTTAGTTGCAGTACACGGGATCTCTTTTCGTTGCGGTATGTGGGATCTTTTTTTAGTTGTGGCATGGGGGCTTCTCAGTTGCAGCACACGAACTCTTAGTTGTGGCATGCGAACTCTTAGTTGCGGCATGCACGTGGGATCTAGTTCCCCGACCAGGGATTGAACCCAGGCCCCCTGTATTGGGAGCAGGGAGTCTTACCCACTGAACCACCAGGGAAGTCCCAGTCTCTAATTTTTCAATTCAAAAACAGGGGAGAGGACTTCCCTGGTGGTCCACTGGTTAAGACTCCACGCTTCCACTGCAGGGGGCATGGGTTTGATCCCTGGTCTGGGAGGTTCCACATGCCACATGGTGTGGCCAAAAAAAAAAAAAAAAGGGAGCAAGGGTAACAGGAATGACCTACTTCAGAGTCTTGGCAACAAGTCCTACCTTGCAAATACAATCCAAATTGCTACATACGTGTTTAAATAACTAGCAAACTAGAATCCCAGGAGAGTCAGCAATACCTCATATAACAGAGCACCTGATTCATTCCCCCAATTTCTAGGAAAGGATAAAGGCACTTTACAAACCAGGGTAAAATCTAAGAGGCCTGGGGCTGCACCTGAGCTTTAGAACCCTCCAACTGAGGCAACATACCTCACATCAACTGGAAAAGGAGAGAACCCAGGAAAACTAATCAGGCAAAGTGCATAAAGAGAGCCAAGAAATAAAGGCTATGAAGAAAAGCTTTCAGACGATCACTTTGGCCCAGAACCAGTTACAGTCAGACCAGAGAAATGAGTCCCAGAGAAGACAACAGGACAAACTTAGAATGCTCCACCAGAAAACAGTTGGAGTTGCCTCTATGGGGTGAGTGGCCAGCATCAGAATGAGGAAAGACGGAAGGGAAAAGAAGCCGGCACAGAAAGATCCCAGAAACAAAAGTGCGGCAAGTCCGGAAGGTCCTAGGAGATTTTGTAAAGGCTATTTGTTTAATTAACATATCATCTTCTCAAGCCAGCTCTCTCCTGGGCATCTCTGAAGCTGCCTGTAGAGTAAAACAGCAGAATAACAGAATATCTTTTTCCCCTTTTTCTAATAAAAACAATCAAAAGACAAAACAATATGCAGGTGGGAGGGGGAAATATAGTTAAATGACCAGGAGGTGATATGAAATCCAACTATTAAGATGATTTTTCATTTCTCATAAATAAGCCACACCCCAACAAGAGACACACAGGTTTCACACACTTCCTTCCAGGTACATATTGGCTTCCTTCTCATTAAACTCAGTTCCTCCAAGGTTCTTAATGTCCTGTAGCTCCCAAGAGCTGCTGCCTTGAGCTGACCTCTGTCCCCCGCTGGTCAGGATGTTGTTCTTGGCTTTAAGCATGGGAACAATTCCTCCAGATTTGGCAGGACTAGGCCTTGCATGAAGAGAGTCCAGTGTACTATAAACAGTGATGTGATATTTACGGATACAAATACACTCATACATCGCCTGCTAAGTTCAGCCTCATTCTCTCTCTCCTGCATGCCCATTCCTCTGGTCAAAGAGATGAACCTCTTAGACAAGCTAGAAAGATGGTCTCATCTTCCACAGCCCCTCTCTAAACAGTTCGTCAGGTCCCTCCCTCCGTCTACACAAGGGTTTGGCACAGCCACGAAGTACAGACCAGTTTGTGGTTCTGTTTGTTCCCAGAAAAACAAGCCCCAGATATTTTAATGAGCGATACACTCTTCAGAAGGGATCACTGAAATTCCTGAAATTAATATTCAGTGTATTTCCTGGTGAAAGAAAGAATGAGCCAAATGGTTAAGTCACAGCTTACAAAATACTTCAGATCAAGGTGAATGATTTGAAGCTATCTAGGCTTATGAGTAATCACAAGTTGCTCACACCTGGCAACAAAGGAGTGGTCACAGTTCAAACAGCTTTGGTCTTCCTTTGGGAAAAGGTCTGAACTGATGTACAGAAAAACTAACATTATCACTTACAAGCCCCCTCAACCAGCTTGTTAGGTATGGGTAAGATTTGTTACAGCATAGTCAGAGCTTACTGTAATTACATACTTCTCCCACAATCATGTTTAAATTGATAAAAACAAGTTTCTTGACTAAGAAACCAGAGAACCACTATAAAATGGCTGAGAAATCTGTCAGTTAAGTGATTACACCCTGGACACTATCTACTAGTGTTGTATGGTATAGGAGAGAATAAAACCAACAACATAGTCTTCATGTTATATTAAGCTCCCAAGAGCAGCTATAATTTTCAGATGAACTCTAGGCAAGGGGCTAGCAACCCAAAAGGTCCAGAAGAATGGGCTGGCACCCTTGGTTCCACAGTTAGTACCTAAAATCCTGTATTCCAAGACAATGTGGGCAAGAGTGAAACCTACTCTTGAAATAAAGTCCTGGGATGTCAGCCATCTAACCACCAAGAAACAACTCTAGCAGTGTAGTGGGTTTGGGAGTCAGAAAGAACCCATCCTCTCACTCACTCCTGTATGATCTGGGCAAGTCACTTAACCTCTCTGAGCCTCTATTTCTTCATGAAAAGATAAGGCTTGAACAAGACAACAGATAAGAAGCATTCACCACACTACCTGGCACTTGGCAGGCAGTCTCTGAATGGATGTTCATTCTTTCTTCTTTTTTTTTTTTTTAATTTATTTTATTTATTTATTTTTGGCTGCATTGGGTCTTCGTTGCTGTTCGTGGGCTTTCTCTAGTTGCAGCGAGAGGTGGCTACTCTTTGTTGAGGTGCATGGGCTTCTCATTGCAGTGGCTTCTCTTGTTGCAGAGCACGGGCTCTAGGCGCACGGGCTTCAGTAGTTGTGGCTCGCGGGTTCTAGAGCACAGGCTCAGTAGTTGTGGCGCACAGGCTTTGTTGCTCCACAGCATGTGGGATCTTCCTGGGCCAGGGCTCGAACCCATGTCCCCTGCATTGGCAGGTGGATTCTTAACCACTGCGCCACCAGGGAAGCCCATTCTCTTTTTTTCTTAACTCCAGTCATTTCACACTAAAACTACTTTCAACAGAGAGTTCCTCAAAATCAAGTGACCTTTGTTGTTTCTCTTTAGCCTGTAGCAATTCAATCTCTCTAATCCATTTTATCCAAAAGCATAAATTTAAATTAGAAACTTCCAATATGTGTTAAACTGTAATACAAAAGTCTCTAAAGGATCAACTTATCCTCATTCAGGGCTCTGTGGCAACATAGGAAAAGCTAGGTCCAGAAGTATTTATACCCCATAGCACAGGGAGATCAGCTTGGTGCTTTGTAACCGCCTGGAGGGGTGGGATAGGCAGGGTGGGAGGGAGGGAGATGCAAGAGGGAAGAGATATGGGAACATATGTATATGTATAACTGATTCACTTTGTTGTAAAGCAGAAACTAACACACCATTGTAAAGCAATTATACTCCAATAAAGATGTAAAAACAAAAAACAAACAAACAAACAAAAGTATTTATATCCTTGCTCCCAACTCTCAATGCTTTTGTCCCTACACTGGCAGCTCTGGAGATTAACACTGCCATCCTGAGCACTAATCCTTTTCAACAGCATCAAACTGACTTGAGAGTATTTCTCATCATAATACAGGAACAATTTTGCTCAGGACAAACACCATGCAAAAAATGCAATCAGTCACCCTGCACCGAATACCTAAATAAGGAAAGTGATTCAATATAAGACTCAGTGTCTGCCTTTTAACAAATGTGAGGTTACCTCCATATTTCAGCAAATACGCCATTTCCCCATTAATTTCAGTGACAGATGCATTAGTAAATTACCTTCCTCTTATGCCTGTTTTCCCACCTTTCCTTCATTGTGAATTTCCTTGTAATGTCTAGTAATCCCTTTAGTCCTCATCAATCTGCCAGGAAACAGAATCTGAGCTAAAATACACTAGCTTGCTATAATGCAGCAAGGCGAAGTTTGCTGAATTTTCAACCTAAAAACTATGCTCTTGGGACTTCGCTGGTGGTTGCAGTGGTTAAGAATCTGCCTGCCAATGCAGGTGACACAGGTTCGATCCCTGGTCCAGGAGAATCTCACATGCTGCGGAGCAACTAAGACCGTGTGCCACAACTACTGAGCCTGCGCTCTGGAGCCTGCGAGCCACAACTACAGAGCCTGCGTGTGCCGCAACTACTGAAGCCCGCGTGCCTAGAGCCCATGCTCTGCAACAAGAGAAGCCACCACGATGAGAAGCCCGTGCACTGCAATGAAGAGTAGCCCCCGCTCCCCACAACTAGAGAAAGCCTGTGTGCAGCAATGAAGACCCAACACAGCCAAAAATAAAATTATTTTTTAATTAATTAATTAATTTTAAAAAGAGCCAGGGGCTTTCCTGGTGGTGCAGTGGTTAAGAATCCGCCTGCCAATGGAGGGGACATGGGTTCAAGCCCTGGTCTGGGAAGATCCCACATGCCACAGAGCAACTAAGCCCGTGCGCCACAACTACTGAGCCTATGTGCCTAGAGCCCATGCTCCTCAACAAGAGAAGCCACCACAATGAGAAGCCCGCACACCGCAACAAAGAGTAGCCCCCGATCGCCGCAACTGGAGAAAGCCCATACACAGCAACAAAGATCCAACGCAGCCAAAAATAAAATAAATAAAATTTAAAAAAAAAGAGCCAGTGCTGGGACTTTCCTGGTGGTCCAGTGGTAAAGAATCCGCCTTCCAATGCAGGGGACACGGGTTCGATCCCTGGTTAGGGAACTAACATCCCACACACCAGGGGGACAACTAAAGCCCACATATCACAACTACTGAACTCGCGTGCCTCAACTAGAGCCCACGTGCTGCAAATTACAGAGTCCTCGTGCTCTGGAACCTGTGGGCCACAACTAGAGAAAAGAAAACCTACAGGCCACAACTAGAGAGAAGTCCACGCACCACAACAAAGAGCCCAAGCACCACAACGAGAAAAGGCACGCGGGTGCCTCAAAGAAGATCCCGCGTGCCACAACTAAGACCCGATGCAGCCTAAAATAAATAATAAATAAATAAAAGAGCCAGTGCTTGCTTTCTTTTTCTTTTATTATTATTTTATTGCCTTATATCTGAGGTTTACAACAGTGCTTGGCACTCAGCAAAAATACTTGAATGAATAATTAATAACAAGTAAAGGATGGATAAGCAATTCTTCAAAGAAACTCAACTGGCCAATAAAGTTACAGAAAATATTCAACCTCATTAGTAATCATGGAAATGTAACCAAAACCAGCCAAGGTTCCCTCCCACCCCGCTGAATGCTACTACCTAGTGTTGGTGAGGGTTCAGCAAAGGCACTCAAGCAGTCACTAAAAGACTATAAAACACAGCATATTCTTTGACCCCGCAATTCCACTCCCAGAAAAATAACCTAGATCTGTGAACATTTTCATCAATAAGGATAATTAACAAAACAGTACAAATCACCTCAAAATATAAATTGGTGAAACAATGGTAGTACACAGAATGTAACATTAAGATGAAAAAATGCTCATTAAACATTAACACAGATCATTAACAAATAGGTAACAACAGAATCTCTTTCATTTCTTAAAGTCTGAATACATAAAAATATGAAAATGTTTGCAGTAGTTATTACCACCACTAAGTGTTAAGATGAACACTCTGAAATCTTGGTGTTTTCCTGTATTTCCCCAGTTTTTCCTTACAATAAACATGCGTTACTTTTGTAGTCAGAAAAAAGGGGAGAGGAAGGTTTGGGAGTAAATTCGACAAATCAATTTTGAAGTACTGAGTCCCTAGCAAAGTATTCTCCCCCAAGACTGCCACCCTTAAACCTTAGTAACTCTGCTACTAATTCAAATCACTATAACAGTGGTGCTGTTTGGGCACCCAAACTTTAAATGAAGCTAGAGGTGGAGCAATATTAAATTCAGCACTTCTAACTGCTGGAGTAACCACTCTGCTCGATCCCAGCTCTACAACTTACAAGCTCTGTGCTGTTTCCTTATCTGTTAAAAGTGATGAGTACCCTGCTCATAGGAACGTTGAAGTTTAAATGAATTAATGTTTCATTGATAATAGAACCCAACATATGTAAGCCTTACATGTAAGAGCCAGTGCTTTCTTTTTTTTTAATTAATTAATTTATTTATTTTTGGCTGTGTTGGGTCTTCGTTGCTGCGCGTGGGCTTTCTCTAGTTGTGGCGAGCAGGGGCTACTCTTCGTTGAGGTGCACAGGCTTCTCATTGCGGTGGCTTCTCTTGTTGCAGAGCACAGGCTCTAGGTGTGTGGGCTTCAGTAGTTGTGGCTTGCAGGCTCTAGAGCGCAGCCTCAGTAGTCATGGTGCATGGGCTCTAGGCGTGTGGGCTTCAGCAGTTGTGGCTTGCAGGCTCTAGAGCGCAGGCTCAGCAGTCACGGCACAAGGACTTAGTTGCTCTTCGACGTGTGGGATCTTTCCAGACCAGGGCTCGAACTCATGTCCCCTGCATTGGCAGGTGGATTCTTAACCACTGCGCCACAAGGGAAGTTCCCAGTGCTTTCTTAAATAGGGTTTTACTGCATCTTGGAAGGAAAAAGTTTTAAGAAAAACTTTCTGATTTTATTTCATAACTTCTGTTATGAAATAATGTAAGAAAATCTGTAAAAAAAAAAAAAAGGAAGCGGTCAGCCAGCGGGTGCCTCTAGGACTGAACGGCTGAGGGTGGGCTGCCATCAGTCTCTGCAGGCTGGGCCAGGCCTCCTGAGAGTCTAGGGTGGTCCACTGTGTATAAGCATTGGTGGTCCTGCACAGGTCACCATGCAGAACGCCATGAGTTAGAAGCTGGGGGACGGAGGGCTTAGAGATGCTTGAGGGACATCCTTAACCTACGTGAAATGTTGGAGGTTGAGGTGAAAAATATGGCTTTGATATCTTCATGGAAGACTGCATTATTTCAGGACTTCCCTGGTGGTCCAGTGATTAAGAATCCACCTTCCCATGCAGGGGATGTGGGTTCGATCCCTGGTCGGGGAACTAAGATCCCACATGCCTTGGGGCAACTAAGCCCACGCACTGCAAGTACTGAGCCCACGCGCCACAACTAGAGAGAAGCCCATGTGTCACAACAAAACATCCTGCATGCCGCAATGAAGATCCCACATGCTGCAACTAAGACCCGACGCAGTCAAATAAATAAATAAATGTTTTTTAAAAAAAGACTGCATTATTTCAATCCTGAATCTGGTTCAGTTCCCTTACTGACTTATTACTATATTTAAAAATGTTTGTTTAATTTAAAAAAAAAAAAAAGGAAAAGGTCAACCAAAATCCCATCACCCTACAGCTGTTTTCATGTTTTAATCATTTAAAAGTGGACTTCCCTGGTGGCACAGTGGTTAAGAATCCGCCTGCCAGTGCAGGGAACACAGGTTCGAGCCCTGGTCTGGGAAGATCCCACATGCTGCAGAGCAACTAAGCCAACGCGCCACAACTACTAAGCCTGCGCTCTAGAGCCCACGAGCCACAACTACTGAAGCCGGCACACCTAGAGCCCGTGCTCCGCAACAAGAGAAGCCACTGCAATGAGAAGCCCATGCATCGCAATGAAGAGTAGCCCCCACTTGCCGCAACTACAGAAAGCCCGCGCGCAGCAACGAAGACCCAACACAGCCAAAAATAAATTAATTAATTAAAAAATAATAATAATAATTTAAAAGTTAAAGTCAACAGAAAAATACTAATAGATATATACTTTTCTAAGTTTATGTCCCCACAACCACCCCCCCACACACACACACACGCATCTTGGGGGAAGGGAAGAAGAAAGAGGGACTATTCAAGTAGACATTGTTTTAGTGCAGAGACTTGTTTCCTCTCTGGCAACCTTCCATGACTAGTAGCAGTAGTATCCCCCTTCAAGGCAAGAGCACAGCAGAGCTCTTTCAGGCATCCACTCATGTAGTCAGTCAAGCATTCACAAGTATTTGCTGAGGGCCTACTCTATGCTAAGCAGCACAGTAGCTGTTGAGGAGACATAATTTAGAGAGAGAAAGACCCATTCTGAGCAGGTTACAGTCATTTAAACATGGAGACATGTATAAATGGATCAGCATCATATAATGTGATAAGTTCTAAGACAGATCTATGAACAGAGTACTATGGGATTCAAACTCTCTAAGAGAATTAAAAACAAATCTTTTTTTTTTTTGGCAAATACATGAAATTTCCATTTTATTACAGTTTTATACCACATTAGTTCAAATGCATTTCTTTACAACTACTCCAACAGAGCTCCTCTAGAATTACTTCAGTCATCCTTAACATGTGACTTTACCAGACTCTGAATGTAAAATAAACATATAAAATTTCAAATTAGTAACTTTTAATTATGAATGGGATAAGAAATAAAGCCATCAGATGATGTCTGGGGCTATTAACTTCCAACAAGACACTTTGTTGAATTGTTTCTTCTGATACCCCAGGTATAAATGAGAACCTTCAAAAAACAAGGGAAGACCAAAGTACAGTAAAGAAGCCTCTGCAGCTTAAGCCTCCTATAGTCCTAAACCTCTGACAGAAGCTAGGCAAAGCATCTTTCTTGCAAATTAAGTGGGTTTCCAGTATTTCCATGTAGTTGAGCTTTCAGAGACAGACACTCAGCATATCATTACGCTATACCATCTTGGCTCTGGTTGTATTAATTATGCCTGAAGAGTTTAATACCCATCCAAGTCCAAAGGTGGAAGAACACATAAACGGGTATGGCAATCAGCAAGAGCAGACTGTAAAAGCACAGGCTGGCTGTGCTAGTGCAGCCCTGTGGGAAGTTTTCTTCCACAGAGGACGAGTATAACAGTCCTGCTAAAGAGACCAATGGAATAAGGACAGTCAATGTAGGAAGAGACAGAAACATTCTTTTCCTCCACTTATTACCCGTCACTCTGACTTTTTAAAAGGTGGATGGTATTTAGAAAATTTAGTTGTGTGTGTTGTTATTTTTAAGTATGATCTAATGCTGCTCCATTTCTTCTTGCTTCTTATTTTGATGTGTCATCCTGGCTGCCTGTGGTATCGTATTAGGAATCCCATCAATAATTGGATAGGCTATTCCTAACTCTTCGTTAATCAACTCATTTGTCGATGCTTCATATCTGAGCAGCTTCTTGGAGAGCGGGCACACCAGGAACTCCAGCAGTGCTGGGTCGAAGGCGCGGGGAGGTTTCCTCGTCCTCTCGCTCTTGTCTGTGGACAACATGTGCAGATACCTCTGGGTGACTGCGGATGGCTGTGTACGTGTCCCCCACAGCGCTGAGGCGAGCCGCCCGCACACTCCGCTCAGCATGTTCTGGCCAACAACAAATCTTTTTAAAAGAGTGCCTTGAAGGATGAATAGAAATTTGCCAGGAAGAGACAAGAATTCTCTTTAGAGAAAACAAAATGTGTAAAGGCAGAGTCATGAAAGAACAGGGATTACTGGGGGATACAGTGTAGCCAGTGTGTCCAGTGTATATGACAGAGAATGGTGGGATATGAGCTGACATGGAGGCTGAGCCACACAGGAAAGGCCCATGATCCTATACACATGAAGGACTCAACAGAGACTTTTTTTTTTCTGGCTGTGTTGGGTCTTCGTTTCTGCACGCGGGCTTTCTCTAGTTGCAACGAGCAGGGGCTACTCTTCGTTGCGGTACAGGGCCTTCTCATTGCGGTGGCATCCCTTTGTTGCAGAGCACAGGCTCTAGGCACGTAGGCTTCAGTAGTGCAGCACGTGGGCTCAGCAGTTGTGGCACACGGGCTTAGATGCTCCACGGCATGTGGGATCTTCCCAGACCAGGGCTCAAACCCATGTCCCCTGCACTGGCAGGCAGATTCTTAACCACTGCACCACCAGGGAAGTCCCTTAACAGAGATTTTTAAGAGAAGGTATGAAATACATTTAGTCCTCCTCTCCCAGCTAAAAATGACTCTGCCAGCAGTGGGGAAGCCAGACTAGAAGGAAAAAATCTAGCAGCAGGGAGGGAAGTTCCTAGCACTGTGCCTTGCATTAATAAATATCTCTAATAATATCTAATAAATATGTATGAATGAATAATGAACAACAGAACTCTAAAGAACATTAACATTTAGAGGGCAGAGGAGGAAAAACCAAGGAACTTTTAAGATTCACTTTTAGAAGTACTAGTGACCACTGAGCATCAAAGAAATGTGAATGAAAAAACAAGAGTTGTCAAATATCCCCTACACACACACAAAAAAAATACCTACAGGCTCAGATGGTTTTTATGCCATATTCTATTAAACCTTCATGGTCCAGATAACTCTGATGTTGTAGAAAGAGTAGTTTAACAGAGGACAAATACATCATAACCAAAGAGGGTTTATCCTAGGAATGAAAAGACAGTTTAACCTAGGGACATCTACCAACACAATTTTCTATATTACCAGATACTAAAGAAGAAAACGTATATAACCGTCTCGACAGATGCTGAAAATGCACTGAATAAAATTCAACACCCATTATGATTTTGTTTAAAAATGAGCAAACTAGGGACCTTCCCTGGTGGCGCAGTGATTAAGAATCCACCTGCCAATGCAGGGGACACGGGTTCAATCCCTAGTCCGGGAAGATCCCACTTACTGTGGAACAACTGGGCCCATGCGCCACAACTACTGAGCCTGTGCTGTAGAGCCTACAAACCACAACTACTGAGCCCACGTGCCACAACTACTGAAGCCCGCGCGCCTAGAGCCTGTGCTCCACAACAAGAGAAGCCGCCGCAATGAGAAGCCCTCAAGGAAGAGTTGCACCTCAAGGAAGAGTTGCCTCAACCGGCTACAACCAGAGAATAGCCCGCACGCAGCAAGGAAAACCCAACGCAGCCAAAAATAAAAAAGAATAAATAATAATTTTTAAAAGAATGCTGAGTCCAGATAACCATGAAGGAAGGCTTAACACCATCCTCCTGATGAAACCACATGGGACTGGTTCTGAAATTCGAGACTCTTCCATCTATTACATCAAGCATTGTGCAAGAGCCAAAAAGAATGAAAGCTAACTGCTATTAAAGGATTAACATCACAATGGGAACTGAATAGCAGGAAACCCAAAATAGGACTGACCAAGTGAAGCTTCCCATAAGAGTCCAAAGCTTCAAGCAATACTGAAGGGCCGGAGCTAATTCAGCCATTAAACATGAAAAGCTCCTCAGTGTTAATAACTTCCTACCAGGGGAAGTGAAGTCCTAGGGTTTATCAGCACTCCACCAGCCAAGTGTGAAGACCCCAGACCAGGAATAGCTGTTCTCCAATGCCTGGGGAGCAAAAAATGTTCTATTCTTTTCAAAGTGCTATTTCTATCTCCCTTGGCTCATGGTTCCCTTCATAAGTAGAGAGCATTGATCACATATTACAGTAAAGGCAATTCAATCCATTCATTTTTTAGAGCAAGACTTTGCCCCTCCCAGTTCACACAGGCCAAAGAGTGTGGTCCAGCAAGAAACAGCAAAGGTAGCAACCATTTGTGAAGCATTTTGACATGCACCAGAGGAAGAACTGTACATACATCATACTCAACAGCCTTGGCACACTGAGTATTATTAACCACATAAAGCAATCAAAGCATACAGAGTCTAAGCAAACTGCCCAAGGTCACTCAACTAATAAATGGCATAGCTGAGGTTTTGAGGTTTGAATTCAAAACTTTTCAAATTCCAGTCTTCCCACTCACTAAGTGGCCTTGAGAAATACAGGATACACATCATTCATCTCATCAGCAGATATGTTATCTCACATATATATTATGACATATATACTAAGTCGTGTCTTTGTCTATGCACAAAATTACTCTGGAAGGATATACAAGAAACTGGTAACGTTGGTTGTCTCAGAGAACTAGGTGGCTGAGAGACATGGCAAGAAGGAGAATATTTACCAAATTCTCCTCTGTACCTTTTTAAGTTTAAATCATGTGACTATATTATCCACCCCCAAAATAAAATGTACCAATTTTATATAGTCTTTAACTAAAATATATATATAATAAGGACATCTGAACATAATGTTTAAAAAAGTACTTTAGGGAATTCCTTGGCGGTCCAGTGGTTAGGACTCAGTGCTTTCACTGCTGGGGCCCAGGTTCAATCCCTGGTCGGGGAACTAAGATCCCACAAGCCACGTGACGGGGGTGGCGGGGTACTTTAAACCCTGCCACCAAATGATGAGTTTGTTGATACTCTATAGTCTTCCTATCAAGACCAAAGATAATGAGTTAGGGAGCTCTACAAAGGGGTAAAGGATTATAGCTGCTTTTAGGAGCTTTAGCACTAAACAGGGGATGCTCCAAGGCCCTTGGAGTGTGGCAATTGTGCCACACTCGCTTTCCTGCTGGAGGTTTTTTGCCAACAGCATGTTTACTAAACATAAGCTGCCATCTCTATTCTCAGGCTTAAATACCACTCTCCAGACAAAGGTTATCAAAGAGGATGAAGAACTCCCAGAGACAATGGAGGAAATAATTCAACAAGAAAATAAGGAAGTAAACATTTCTAAATTGTCACAGGAGAAAATTCATGTCAAGAGGTTGAGGGGCAGAAGAATATAACACAGAATAGAAACATAGAAAAAAACAGAAATCTGGAAAATAAACAGGAAGCTCCTCACCATCAGCAAGTGCAAAGTCATCCAGCTTCCCAGAAGGAGACAGGGGTTGGGGGGAGTGGCGGGGGAGGGTGCATAATTGGTCACTCCCTATAAGGAAGAACCCAAAGGCAGCTTGCCAGCTGCTACCCATTCCAGCTGGTTAATAAGGGGGTGAACCACACAACCAGAAGAACCCTGGAAAGTCTTTCTAGGGAAAAAAAATCTAAAGGATTTGGAGAACCTAGGGGTGGGGGAGGCCTTTAGTAACAATTTTTCTCTCTGCTTCCAATTGATGGCTGAGGCTTCAGAAAGAAAGGAGGAATGTTTATGACTGTCAATAAATTGGAGTTGACCTTCCAGATCCTGCTGGAACATTCTTCTCCTTCCCTTCCTCCCAACCCTGGCTTACTCCTATTCGCCCTTTAGATGTCAGTCTAAATCCCACTTCTTCATCCGGAAGTTTTTACTGTCTTCCACCCAGGCACACAGTGTTATAAAAGCTTATGTTATTGTCTACCTGCTCCCATTAGCCTATAAGTTTAGGGAGGTGCAAGGGCCAAGTCTTCCATGCTCACAAATGCATACTCAGCACCAAGCACAGCATATGGCGCCATACTGATGAGTAAATATATGAATGATGATGGGCTCTCAGCCTGCTAAAAGAGTGTTGTTGACAGGGAGTAGGAAGAACATGTTTGTCTGAATACTTGCCAATCTGATTATGAGAGCTTAAAATTGAAAATAAAGAGAGAAAAATTCCCAGATAAAACTGGGAAAGAACATCAGGAATGACATAAGAAAAGCAATGGGAGAGGTAACTATTAAGCCACAAAAGAAAATATCTGAAAATTAAGTTGCCAATATCTTAACTGAAGACATCTAGGGAATTCCCTGGTGGTCCAGTGGTTAGGTCTCTGCACTTCCATTGCAGGGGGCACAGACGGGTTCTATCCCTGGTTGGGGAACTAAGATCCTGCAAGCCACACAGCACAGCCAAAAAATAAATAAATAAGATAAAATAAAAAGGACTGAAGGAAAGAGAAAAAGCAAAGGAATAAAGGAAGTTTATTATTTTTTTAAAAAGACATCTATAATAGAGATATCCAAAATCAGTTAAAGTTCATGACTTTTATGAAATAAAGAAGACATGGTCCCTATCCACGAAAATCTGAGTTTAATGAATTTGTGAATGCCGTATGCCAATGATGGGCAAATCTCATTCAAATCTTAAAGGGGGAAGTGGGATGGCAGTGTGTCTCAAAATGATATTCCCAGTAGAAATCTATAAACCACACTAAAGAATTTCTGAATGAGGATAAAAGAGAGTAATGGACAAGATACAGCTGCTGGAGTACACTTCAGCCTGCTCAATAATGGAGAATATAGATTAGTTTCTTGGTTCAGATCCCCAAATTGGTCTGGTAATGATGATGTTAGAGATAGGAAACTTCAGGTACCTCATCATTAGTTGGATATCAAATTTATCTTAAAAGGGGGTAGGGATTGAAAATCTAATAAAATCTTGCTGACAGTTTCATTTTAAAAGGATGAGGGGGGACTTCCCTGGTGGTCCAGTGGTAAAAAATCTGTCTTACAATGAGGGGGAAGCGGGTTCGATCCCTGTTCAGGGAACTAAGATCCCATATGCCGCAGGGCAACTAAAGCCTGCGCACCACAACTACTGAGCTCGCACGCCTCAACTAGAGAGCCTGCATGCCGCAAACTACAGAGCCCACGCACTCTGGAACCCGCGCCGCAAGTACAGAGCCCACGTGCCCTGGAGCTTGCACATCACAACTATAGACGAGAAAACCTGCACGCCACAACTAGAGAGAAGCCCATGCACCGCAACGAAAAATCCTGCATGCCTCGACGAAGATCCTGCATGCCTCAACTAAGACCTGATGCAGTCAAAAATAAATTAAATAAGTAAATAAATAAATAATCTAAAAAAATAAAAGGATGGGGGAACTACTATACTGGGCTTAATTCCGACCAAGAACATAAACTAGTTGAAAAACTGAAAGGGTCTCAAAGAGAAAGTAACCATGTAATCTTTGAAAGTGTGATAACCAAGGAGCTTCTGGGTTGGTGAACACACAGAGATCTGGGGAGAGTGGCGCACCTGGGCCTGGAGAGGACATGGAAGTTCTGCACCCCTTCCCACATACCTTGCCCTATGCACCTCTTCCATCTGGCTGTTCCTCAGTTTTTGTAATATATATAAATGTCAAATCACTGTGCTGTACCCCTGAAAATAATATAATATTGTATGTCAATTATACTTCAATAAAAAAGGGAAAAAAAAGAGAGAAAAAAGGTTGATAGCCAACAGCTGAGTGCTGTCAGAAGGATGCAGTAAAGCGAGCAAGTCCTAGATGTGGCACCAGCAATCCTGTATTAAAGACCTAATTCTGCCACAGCTATGTGCCCTCAAGTCAGTCAAAATTTTTCACCCCATAATTTCCTCATCCAAAAAAGGATAATACCCACCTACTTCACAGGATCCAATAACTGGCTATCTGGGAAGGCATTATGTAAACCTTACTACACATCAGTAAATAACACCAGACCGTTAACAAAATTAGCTATTAACAACAGAAAATATTTATTGGGTATTGAGCTCTAACCGCCAGTCAGACACTTAGTTTTACAGGGATGGTCAAGTCCTCTCAGTGGCCCTAGGAGGTGGATACTCTCATTATCCCCATATTACAGTTGAGAAAACTAAGATTTCCAACTGTTAGGTAACATGCCCAAGGCCCCCAAACAAAATAATTGGTGGAACCTGACTCAGAATCCAGTTTTTCTGACTCTAGAAAGCTCACATTTTTATCCATTGTGCTTTATATTGCTTTCAAAATGTAGATTTCACAAAAGTAAATCTCATAATCTAAAACTCTAAAGAGAAGGCAGTTGTTGGTATTTTTTAAAGAAATCCTCAAAAGCAAGATTCTGACAATAAATTGTGCAATTAATTATGAATTATACCAATTCAAATTTATTTATTTTTTTCTTTTTTGGGGGTGGGAGCAATCTGGCTTACACTTAAATTGGATATGATATAACCTATTGCTTTTTTTTTAATTGGGGTATAGTTGTTTTACAATGTTGTGTCAGTTTCTACTGTACACTGAAGTGGAGTAGAGTTCCCTGTGCTAGACAGCAGGCTCTTATTAGTTATCTATTTTATACATATTAGTGTATATATGTCAATCCCAATCTCCCAGTTCATCCCACCCCCCTCCTGCCAATTCAAATTTAAAATGAGAACAAGCTAAAGAAACCAGTAGTATGGTTGCATAGCATTCTCCAAGGAGTACAGATGTTAAAAGCACTCCCACAAACACACACATGTACAAAGGAAGAGGGCACAGTAAAAAAAATAATAATAATAGAGTGGTGGTTCTGACCTAAAGGAAAAGTGCTGGGAAAGTCACAGCCCAGAATGAGCCAAGGCCTGTAAACTAAAGATAACAAAAAGAGCTTTGTGAGAACTGTCTAGATCAACTCCTGCTTCTTTTATTTCTCTATCAAAAAGTACAACCTTCGGGCTTCCCTGGTGGCGCAGTGGTTGAGAGTCTGCCTGCCGATGCAGAGGACACGGGTTCATGCCCCGGTCCGGGAAGATCCCACGTGCCACGGAGCGGCTGGGCCCGTGAGCCATGGCCGCTGAGCCTGCGCGTCCGGAGCCTGTGCTCTGCAACGGGAGAGGCCACAACAGTGGGGGGCCCGCGTACTGCAAAAAAAAAAAAAAAAAAAAAAAGTACAACCTTCAACCTGAAGAGGGGAAGAACAAGCCTTGTGGAAAGCAAGAGCTGAAGTTCAAAATAATAGAGCCCATAATTATTCTAAATCGGTTCAAGCCTCCAGACCTACAAAACCAGACAATCCTGGGAACTCCATAGGAGCCTGATGAACATCTGCTATAGAACTTAAAAGACAAGAAAGGTGTCAAAGCCTGAGGATGAGCAAACATAGTCCTAACTTCAAGAGGGGGCATCTACTGAGGGCTACAAAAGTTCCCAGTCCCTGACACTTTTGACATCAATTCTTGGCAAACTGCACAACTGATCTTTCTTTCACATACATATACACCTAGCCCTGGCCAATAGATTCTTTTTTTAAAAAGGTGGGTTTTGAGGGAATTCCCCGGCGGTCCAGTGGTTAGGGGTCAGCGCTTTCACTGCCAGGGCCCAGGTTCGATCCCTGGTCGGGGAACTAAGGTCCCGCAAGCTGAGTGGCTTGGCCAAAAAAAACCCAAAAACAAACAAACAAACAAAAAGTGGGCTTTGAGCTTTTAGGAAGGGGAATACTGATCGCCAGAAGTGATTTACTGAAAACAAGTCTTTCAAGAAAGAATACATTAGACTGAAAAGTAAAGGAATGTACTATACAGCAGTGCTACTCAAAGTGAAGTCTTACTTCAGCAGTCTTACTTTACAGTAGCAGTGGCATCAACCTAGGAAGTCAGAAATGCAGACCACAGGCCTCATCACAAACCTGTTTAATCAGAATCTGCATGTTAACAAGATCCCAGATGATTCTTGTGCATGATAAAGTTTGAAAATCACTGAAACACAGAACAGACCTGCTTTCAGCAAGGCATTTGATGAGCATTTCATGGCATCTTTGTGGACAATAAGATTTCCTTCTATTAATTTATGTATATTTGCCAGTCAAAATGCCAAGCAGTTGACTACTTACCTCATTTAATTCTCATAATAACCCTACAAAGTAGGCATGATTATCTGTAATTTGCAGATATTCACAGTAGCAAAGATTATAAGCAGCACGATCTGCCAGGCACTGTTCCAAGGATTTCACATATATTAAGTTATTTAATCCTCATAACAATTCTTCATGGTAGGTACTAGTATTACGTACATTTTATATATGATGAAACTAAGGCAGAAAGAGATTAAGCTACTTACTCATAATCACAGAGAAATTTATGGTACAGTTCTCAACCACTCCTTTCTATGGCCAAGTGTGCTGCCACAGTGGGGCAGACGATACCCTGCGGGAAACGATACACAAACATACCCAAAGAATATTAAAAAAAAAAAAAAAAAAGATTTTAAAGGAATTCCCTGAAAGGAGGGAGACAAATAGACTAATGTTTATTGAGAGCCTACAGTATGCTTGCCAGGCCATAAGTCAAGCACCTTGCATCCATGTTTTATTCAATCTTTCCAACAGCAGGTATTAAGACATTTTATATATGAGGAAATGGAGGCCAAGACAAGTTAAGGACCTTGCCAACTCACACTTCTCGTGATGATACAACCAAGATTCCAAAACCAAGTCTAACTCTAAAGCTCACACTCTTTCCCTTGATTTGCTCTGCATCCATCCCTGGCCTGGTTCCATTGCTATAAATGATTTAGATAAGGGCACTGGGTCACGATGACAGTGTAAGAGGAGAGATAAACTAAGGGAACAAATATATTGTAAAAGAGAACACAGATCTAAAAGATCAAAACAGGACAGAACAAAGGGCTAGAATGGTACTCAAAGGTGAGGCTTTGGAGTCAGACAGACAAGGGTTGAATACCAGGTTCTACCACTTATTGTTTAGAATGCAAGCAAGTTACTTCTTTGAGCCTTAATTTCTACACCTTTAAAATGGGAGTAATACCCCCACAGAATTGGTGTAAGAGGGGAGAAAACATAATATTTGTAAAGTTTTTGGCTCATAAAGCTCAACAAATTGTAATGAACATTAAATCTAACAAAATTATATTTAAGGATAAGTGCAAGAAAATCAATTGTAGAGGCACCAGATGAAATTTAACAGAAGCACATAAGAAAAGACTTAGGGGGCTTCCCTGGTGGTGCAGTGGTTGAGAGTCCGCCTGCCGATGCAGGGGACACGGGTTCGTGCCCCGGTCTGGGAAGATCCCACATGCCATGGAGCGGCTAGGCCCGTGAGCCATGGCCGCTAAGCCTGTGCATCTGGAGCCTGTGCTCCACAACAGGAGAGGCCACAACAGTGCGAGGCCCGCGTACCACAAAAAAAATAAAGAAAAGACAAGACTTAGGAATCTTAGCTGACTTGAATCTATGAGTCAACAGTTTACTAAAACTGCCAAAAATTATTTTGAATTTGGAGCACATTACAGAAGCATGGTGCCCAAAACAAGGGGCCTATCAGACTTCATTTGTAACACTGTCTTCAGTTCTGATGCTAAACTTTAAGAAGGTCACTGGCAAATCAGGATCAGTCCAGGAAAAGATGAGAATGGTGAGATGCTTTGAAAACATAGTAGCTAGTTCCTTCTTTCCTGGTTCTATATTCCCTCCCACTCCACACAATGAAGCTACCTCTCACCTGCTTTGCTCCCTAATAACTAACACACCACCCCCCATACCTCCTCCCCTCCATCTTCATCTCCCTCTTTCCCTCCCTACCCCTCTCCTCTCCCTCTCCCACACGTCAAGCTCAATTTTGCCAATGTCAAATGGATCTGACAGGAGTGACTTGAGGACTTCTAGTCCAGCACTTTAGGATTCAGCACGTCAGACCTGAGGCTAATCTGGCCCTGGCCTGCAGATTAGACCTGCTGTTGCTAATCGACCCCAAATTTAACTGGCCCTCCTGTTTTCCTCCTGAGGCCAAGCCCAACTTATGCCTCAGGTGACCGAATCCTGAGTGTCACACATTCAGGAAACTGGGACCATGACCTAGAGCTTCATTACTCCCTCAAAGGCATACAGCTGGCTGGGAGATTGCAATTAGGCAACATCAGTCATTTCAGACCTCAGCCATCTCAAACTCACTGCATCAATACTTCCAAATCCAAGGAGGCTTCTCAGATAAACTAAAGGACAAACCTATTCATGCTCATAAAATAGTACAAGTAGATCAGCTTACTGTATCTCAGAGGCCATTTGCAAACCTACAAAGAATGAAGCCTGGAAAAGCTGCCTACAATCTGGCTGTCCTCACTGCAGTGCCCCATTTTCAACTCTGAACAGAACTGGGCTCAGCTCCCAGGCAGGACTCAGACAGTAAAATCTGGTAACTCCTAGGTCCAGATTCTAAGGGCAACTGACATTGGAGTAACACGAGCTTTCCTATGGACTGGCCTTGTCAAAGCTGGCAGGTTTTCTTGGCTGAGTCAGAACAGCCTGTGTCTTCTTTCATTCAATACTCCCTTGGAAGTCAAGCATCTCTCTAGGTAACGCCATCAGCAGTGGACATCAAGTGTCTCAATGCCTTGTTTTGCAGACATCCTGGTTCCATTTCTATTTCTCAAGTAGATAAGGGCTCTGCTCTTTGTTTTTATTTATTTATTTACTTATTTATTTTATTTATTTTTTGGCTGTGTTGGGTCTTCGTTGCTGCGCGCAGGTTTTCTCTAGTTGCAGTGAGTGGGGGCTACTCTTCATTGCGGTGCATGGGCTTCTCATTGAGGCAGCTTCTCTTGTTGCATAGCACGGGCTCTAGGCGCGTGGGTTTCAGTAGTTGTGGCGCGTGGGCTCAGTAGTTGTGACTCGCGGGCTCTAGAGTGCAGGCTCAGTTGTTGTGGCACACGGGCTTAGTTGCTCCACAGCATGTGGGATTTTCCCAGACCAGGGCTCACACCCGTGTTCCCTGCATTGGCAGGCGGATTCTTAACCACTGCACCACCAGGGAAGCCCTCTGCTCTTTCTTTGGATCAGAGAAATCATGGTAAATGCTAGTCTTTGAGAGCCTTGCCTTACCGTTCCTCTCCCTTGGAACAGCACAGTTCTAGTACAGAATCAGATGATTCCTGCAGGTTTCATCCAGTTCAGACTAGCTCTAATACCTAGAGTTCCACAGCCAATTAGTAAATCCAGGCCTTCCCTTTCTGAAGTGAGCCTAAGTGTCTAAACTCACTTCTAGGTGGTTTCCCGACAAGCACAACAGCACCCTAGTTATTCTCTGGACTACTAGTTCTCAAACTTGAACGTGCATTTGGAGACTTGTTAAAATGCATATTGTTGGACCTCACCTCTAGAGTTTCTGATTCAGTAGGTCTGGGATGCACTTGAATATGTGCACTTTTAACAAGCTCCGAGGGCATGCCCATGTTTCTGGTCTGGAGACTACACATTGAGAACCACTGCTCTAGATCAACAATATTTCAAGTCATTCCCAGTATAGTTCTGGGACGGGGGACGGGGGGAGATGAGGACACTATACATATATGGGTTCGTTTGCATCATAACACTCAGTGCTTTGTCCTACACAGAAAACTCCTTTTTCTCCTACAGAGTAAACCTCAACTGGATCTCACAGGTGAAATATTCAGGAGTTCAAACAGATGACAATTCACATTCTAACAAATCATTAACATAGATACATCCTGTAACCAATAAATGGTACTTGTGTAAGAGATTCTAGGCTCAAGATCAGCAGCCAGAGAAGTGGAAGTAACACCTATTCTCTTTCCTTTGACTCACCAGCTGCATTATTCACTAAATGAACTAAAACCCGTAAAGCACTTTGAATAGTGCTTAGCCATTATTTTTTTACTGTGGTAAAATATACAAAATACTTATAATTTTTACCATTCATAAGTATACAATTCAGTGGCATTAAATGCATTCACAAAGTTGGATAACCATCACCACTATCTATACCCAAAACTTTTCCATCACCCTCAACAAAAACTGTGTACCCATCAAACAATAACTCCTCCTTTCCATCTCCTCCCAGCCCCTGGTATTCTACTCTCTGTCTCCATGAATTTGGCTATCTAGGTACCTCATACATTTGTCTTCTGTGTCTGGCTTACTTCAGTAATCAGAATGTTTTCAAGGCCCATCCATATTGTATCATATATCAAAATTTCCTTCCTTTTTAAAGCTGAATAATATTCCATTGTATGTATACACTACATTTTGCTTAGCTATTCATCTATCATTGGCCACTCGGGTTGCTATGACATGCATGTACATGTATCTATTTGAATGCCTACTTTTAATTCTTTTATAACTTTGTTTTTTGTTTGTTTTTGGCTGCGCTGCATGGCGTGCAGGATCTCAGTTCCCCGACTAGGGATCGAACCTGCGCCCCCTACAGTGGAAGTGTGGAGTCCTAACCACTGGACCGCCAGGGAATTCCCTGCTTTTAATTCTTTTGGATATATACCTACAAACGAAATTGCTGCGTCATACGGTAGTTCTATGTTTAATCTTTTGAGAAACCATCAGGCTGTTTTCCACTGTGGCTGTACCATTTTACATTCCCACCAGCAATGCCAACATTTGTTATTTTCTTTCTCTCTCTCTCTTTTTTTTTAAATTATAGCCATCCTAATTAGTGCTTAGCCACTATTATTATCATGAGTTTGACGTGGGCTTTTACAATTACTTGTAGCGCTGTAAGGACAGCATGACAACAATTAGAGGTTCTGACTAGTTTCCATGTTCAAATGGTCTTAGCAATTTCATTCAAAACACAAGTTTCTAGCTGCTTCTAATTTTCTCACAAAATCACCTCCAAAGCTAACATTTCCCTAGCTTGATATCAACTATGAAAGAAAATGATGCTTTGGGTGCTTAAAGGAAAAAAAAAAAAAAGATGGATGGTTTTCAATTTTTTAAAAATGTTTCTGTTAACTTAATTCCATAACAATGCTGAGTTTTTCCTATAAACAAAATGGTATACCAGCATTCAGTATGAGAAATGTCAGATGGTTTCGCTAAAACATTTAGAATCCTAATCTAAAAAGATTTATTTTTGAAAACAAAAGTATGATGGAAAATTCTGTATATTTTAATCTTACTAGCTATATCCCTGACCTAGCCAGAAATATTGTTTTCTCTTCACTTCTGGAGTTTCCTGGGACAGAAGAGCTAAAGTCAATGAGACAAATGGCCATTCCCAAATAAATCTGTTTTCTTTTGCTCATGTTCATGTTCAAGGTTTCAGGTCTCTCTCTTAGTTAACTCTTTTTCTTCCTTTAAAAATCTAAGAAAGAGAAAATTTGTAAGTATAGAAAGTAAAAAGGAGAAAAAAATCCTTTTTTGGAAAAATTTTCATCCTCAACTTTTATACTTGGCGAGAGTTAAGAAGGGAAATCTAGTAGTAGCTTAAGTACAGACAAAAACATGGGCAAACTGAAGGTGTCATGGACAAAACAATTTAAAGAGCTGTAGTCTAATCCTAATTACTGGTAGGCAAATATACCATATATACTTCCGCATTATGCTGATAATAATATCTGAAAGATTAAACTCTACATATAGAAAACTAAAGACTGGTTTTATAAAGGCAAAGAGTAAACCTACAACATTCTGAGAGGTACAGCCAGAGACCTATATGAAACTTCAAGTTCACTGACCCCATTAAAGCATATAATTTTTCATAAATGTACAATAAGCAGCTAGGAACAATTCAGGCACATCTCTGTAGAGAAACTTGTGAATGGCTGAAACCAGGAACTTTTAACCCACAAACGCCAAGAAAGAGCCGTTTCTGGTGTATATGTATATAGATGTGTCATACATAGAAACACGTGGTTAAGAGAAATGAAGTCTACTAGAGAGAGCAGCACTACATTTAATCAGAAGAGTTTGAGTTCCAGTGTTGCCTCCTCGGTGGATTACTGAAAGCCTCTGAACATCATTCCTATGTCAGGAAGATAATCATCCTAAACAAAATAATACTTTATGGGTGTGTGAGGAATAAGTAATTTCAATGTATACAGTTTCACTCATTCTTCAGCAAACATATTTTGAACTCTCACAATGTACACTAAGGATGTATAAGATTGAGTCCCTGTCCTCACTGTAGATAAGAGGTCCTCCTCCTTGGTGGGTACCCCACAATTCAAGAACTGCCTACAGAGAACTGGAGGGCAATTCCTTAAGGACAGAGAGCCCTCAATCCATGCTGAACAAGAACCTAGCACACAGCAACAGACAATAAATGACTCCTGAATGAACAAATTGTATTTCTGTTTATGATCTGTTAAACCTTCCTCTTAGGAGACATTAACATGAAAAGGAAAAAGAGATTGATACAGAATAATCACCTCACTCACTGGAGGAACAGAGACACTTGGTAGCAACACAGAAATATTTGGAAGGGAAAGCAAAAATTACAATTCCCATTATCATCATTCCATGGCAGGACTCAGTAGTGTTCTGCTTGTCATACAAAATCTCCCCATCTCTGAAAACCCCTGCAAAGGCTGTGGAAACGTCTCATTTTATCTTCTGTGATGGTTATGCTGCAAAATAATTATGTTTTAGACTGGAGTTTTTCAGTATGTGAAGTCAATTGCAGAAACCAGTATTTGGGGACACAGAATTTGAATAGTTAATGTGTGAAACAAAGACTTACCTTGAATTAAAAAGTAAGAATTTGTAACTCTGTCCCTAAGAACTACAAAATTCTTCAGTTATAAACTAGCGTTTTTCAATCTTGGCACTATTGACATTTTGGACCAGTTAACTTTTGGTTGTGGTAGGCTGTATGCCCACCATTATAAGATGTTTGGCAGCATTACTGGCCTCTACCCACTAGATCCCAGTAGCACCCCCCAACTGTGACAATCAAATGTATCTCTAGTCATTGACAAATGTTGGGTGGGGGTGTGTTTTAAAATCACCCTGGTTGAGAACCACTGAGATAAACAGTGGAATGAGAATTTTTTTCACAAAGGCTGTTAAAATAAGATATGGAAGAGGATATAAACTGTCACTCTTTTCACTCTAAATATGAGTCATTTTTAGATCATCAGATGACCATTTGAAGTTTTATCTGAAAAAAAAAAGATGATAATCAGTGCACCTAAAGAAGAAATCTATAACCTAGAAGAATAAATAAACAAATGAACCAATGGATAGTTCATTAAGTGTTAACAGCATAAAATGAGCACAGGTAGGGACTTCCCTGGTGGCCCAGGGGTTAAGAATCCGCCTGGACCCAACGAGGACCCAACACAGCCAAAAATAAATAAATAAAATAAATTAAAAACAAACAAACAAAAAAATGAGCACAGGTAGCCTCACTACCACCTTCTAGATACAGTTTTTGTGCATGGCAACTGTCAGAAGTCTTAGACTACCTAGAAATCTTCTATTTCACTGCTACAAAGTAGGATTCTTAATTTTTCCTCCTATTCTTATCTGAAAAAAATTGTCTCCTGTAGCATAGAGGGCAAGAATACTATTATCGCAGATATCTACTGAGCATTTTGTAACCATAAGAGATTTTACTTAAATTCAGCAGGTCTCCTAAAAGCTCCTTAAGGAAAGAACACAAAACAGACTCAAAAATATTAATTAAAATGCCTGGAGCCACAAAGCAAGCCGGGGATTCCTGAAGTTTACCTAAGACTTATTGCCATCATCTCCCCAAAGGCCCAGATTTCACTTGTAAATAGCTCTGTTTAGAAAAGGGCCAGATTTGCATTAATCTTAAATACTGTGATCTCACCAGTTTATAATATATAATTATATATAAGTATAATACTAAACCTGTATAGAGCATGCAGCACTTTCCACAAAAAGTTATTCGTTTTAATTATAAAAGAAACATATGGTCATTGTAGAGAATATAAAAAACCTATTTTAAAAAAGACTGATTTTAATAATGATGTCTATTGTGTAATAATGAGGTATAGAAAAGCAAATGCAAAGGTAAAGATTAGCCAGTTGTTCAAGCAATGAAAAAGTAATTAATGGATTAATGTCCCCAAACACTTCAGTACTAAAGTCATGGATGGCTCTCTTTAAAATCAACCCATCAATTCTGAGAATAAATTCTGGTTTCATAATAATTCCATTAGGCTAGTCAGATCTGTGCCACCCATGCTGGACAAAAAGACAAGAAGTGTGCGTGTGTGTTTTGAATGGATTTGGTATTCCAGAGGAAACCAGTACATATAACAGAAACTGTCTTTCCCAGAGAAAAAATGGAATACTTCCCTCAGAAGCAGAAATTAAAGAAAAAGTCACCTCTAATCTACTGTTTTGGTTTCATCATTTTATAGTCTGGACCTAAGAGATAACCAATCCTTAATAAACAAACAACTCTTCCCATGCGCTCTGAAGCTTCCCAGCCTCCCACTCCCAGCCCGCATCCCCAGGCCATCTCAGTTAGGTTCTAATGAGCCTTTTCAAAATCATATATGAAAGGGCTCATTCCAGTAAGTACAGGTCCTTCAGCACTAAACAGTGCAGGCTAAACTACCTGTTCTAGGAATATCTGGCCCTACTCCAGAGGAAGAGGAATAGAAAACAGTGATTAGGGGACTTCCCTGGTGGCGCAGTGGTTAAGAATCTACCTGACAATGCAGGGGACTTGGATTCGATCCCTGGTCCGGGAAGATCCCACGTGCTGTGGAGCAACTAGGCCTGTTCGCCACAACTACTGAGCCTGGGCTCCAGAGCCCGCAAGCCACAACTACTGAGCCCGCCTGCTGCAACTACTGAAGCCCGCGTGCCTAGAGCCCATGCTCTTCAACAAGAGAAGCCACCGCAATGAGAAGCCCACACACTGCAACGAAGAGTAGCCCCTGCTCGCTGCAACTAGAGAAAGCCCACGCACAGCAATAAAGACCCAACGCAGCAAAAAATAAACTAAAAAAAATTTTTTTTTATTTCATTTAAAAAAAAAAAACAGTGACTATTCCAGTGTCCAGAAAGGCCAACCAAGGATCTCTTGTGTGGAGGCATGGGGTGGGGTGGTGGGGGAGGATAGTGATTGATTTGGAAAAAGAAAGTACCCCTAATTGTCTGAGACATCAAAGCAGAATGATAAAACTGGTGTGAAATTTCACTGAACTTCCAAGTATCTGAACGAATAACCAGAGTTAGGGGTTATGACATCTAATCTTGACACTGCAGTGGACCAGCCATTCTACTATATAAAATGGGTCTTAATATGTAGAAATCAAAGTTGGAGTATTCCAACATTACTATGTCTTTTCCAACACAAAAAAGGTATACAAGTCATAAAATGAGACTCAGGTGTACTGATCTACAATGAGTTTTAACTTTTACCTCTGTAAAACAGTTCAGCTCCTTTTTAGAGTGTCTGTGTTACTTTTCAATTCATTAGTAAGTATTAGAGGTCAGGTTCCTTGGAGAAAACCTCCAGGTCTCTTTAACATTCAAACCTAAAGCCCAAGACCCTTGATACGCTCAGAAGTTTTAAGAGAATAAAATTCTCACATCCAAATGAGATTTCACCTAATTGCTAATTACAATATCTTTAGTTACTGGCAATAATGAAAAGAATGAGTCTTCTTCATCTATCCCTCCTCTCCTTCCCCTCTGTGGAAGGCCTCAACATTATGAATCATTTGGTCCTTGACGTATGGTTACTTCCACGGGGACAGATGACATTTAGCACAGGACATGTGAGGCTGTGGGAAAAGGGAAGTTCTTGGCCACAAGAACCAGGACAAAACCCCTGCCCTTGGGAAAAATTCCAAAAATCTCTGAAATCCACTGCAAGGCAGTTAAATTTTTAACTTTAGAAAATCCCGTTATAAGAATACAAACCACAGCACAGAATTAAAATAGGTTTTTGAAAACTATACTATGAAGTTGCAAGATGATTATTTTCTGGCATTCATAAAAATCCATGCTAAGCGATGGTCCCCAGCATGAATATTTTCCCCTCTTGGGATTGGTTTAAACTAACTTGGCTCTAAAATCTTTCACTATTCAAAAACGGAGAATATCATGATAATGGCTAACTTAACTGAGTGCTTACTATGTAATGCATCACTATCTATGTGCACTAGCTTATTAATCTTTACAACAATGCTATAAGCTCTACACAACATGAACTCTAAAATAAAACTTTTCTTTGGAGACTTTGAAAATCAATACTAGTAGATTATTTGTTGCAACAACTTTTAAAAACTAATGAATTATTTTTAATGTGATAGAAATACTACGTAAGATATTAAAACCATCTAAAATGAAGGTATGAATAAAAGCATAACTACTTTAGAAAACTACTCTACTATTCTGTCCTATCGGTCATTACTGGGAAATCCATGAAAACCCAAAAGACCCTAAAAGGCTATAATTCCTTAGATATTCCATCAAATAGCCTTATTATCCACGCTAAAAGTCTTTCCGTTATGGTTTATTGCAAAGAGGGTGTTCTCCTCACAACTTACCCCAAATAGACGTAACCGAAGGTGCCCCACTTTCTGTAGGTTACATGGACATAGAACAGTCGAATAAGACACCCTTAACTATCCCTGGTGGTGAAGTTAATTATAATTTAGTAAATTCGATAAAATTACCAACTTCAGGTCAAGTTACAAATGTGAGTGTATGCTTTGGAAAAATAAAATTAAGACAATAACATAATAAGAATGAAGATTAGTACTGAAATGTAGAAATTACCCTTCACACTGGCAAATTTACAATTTTGCCAACCTATTAAGAAAGGCTTTTATATTTACACATAAAAATATCAAAAAAAGAATGTATTCCTGACACAAAAACACCTTGGTTTTTACAGTTTGGAGAAATAATATTCTTCATATTTGGCTCTAAGAATAGCTATTTCTCTTATACAAAAGAAAAAGGACACATTTTAAAAAATAAATTTTTATTGTGACCACACCTCAAAACAGAGAGTTGCCAACTCTATCTTAAGGAACAAATTTTTTCCAAGAGTAATTTCCATCATAATTTCTTGCACAGGGCTTCCCTGGTGGCGCAGTGGTTAAGAATCCGCCTGCCAGTGCACGGGACACGGGTTTGAGCCCTGGTCTGGGAAGATCCCACATGCCGCGGAGCAACTAAGCCCGTGCACCACAACTACTGAGCCTGCGCTCTAGAGCCCGTGCTCCGCAACAAGAGAAGCCACCTCAGTGAGAAGCCCGCGCACCGCAACGAAGAGTTCTTCCCACTCAACGCAACTAGAGAAAGCCCGCGCAGCAACGAAGACCAACACAGCCAAAAATAAATAAAGCAAATGCAAAATATATATTAAAAAAATAATAATAAAATAATTTCTTGCACAGGCTGTACAATATGTTTCTGCTAGCAATAAACAGGTCTGAGTAAAGGTTTTCCAAATTTTTTCCTGTCTGCATTTTTTAAATTATATTTTAAGAAGCATCATCAGGGCTTCCCTGGTTGCGCAGTGGTTAAGAATCTGCCTGCCAATGCAAGGGACACGGGTTCGAGCCCGGGTCTGGGAAGATCCCACATGCCGCGGAGCAACTAAGCGCGTGTGCCACAACTACTGAGGCTGCGCTCTAGAGCCCATGCTCTGCAACGAGAAAAGCCACTGCAATGAGAAACCCGCACACTGCAACGAAGAGTAGCCCCTGCTCGCCACACCTAGAGAAAGCTGCACACAGCAACGAAGACCCAACACAGCCATAGATAAATAATTTATTTTTTAAAAAAGCATCTTCAAAATCAAACACACATATCAATACCAAACCCCACAAAATTAGCTATCATACACCCATGTAGGCATCTTATTAAACTGGTTAATTGCTTCATGAGATGTAAGGTAGTTAGTGTAATAGAGGGAACATTTGCAGTGGAGGCAGAATAACCTAGAGCTGGGTGGAAATCTTGGCTCCATCACTTGCTAGCTATGTGAACTTGGGCAATTTCCTCCTCTCAGTCTGAGTTTCCTCGTTTGCAAAATGAGATAATTATTCCAATCTTATGAGGATTAACTGTATGTGAAATGCCCAGCACAGAGCCTGACTCAAAGCAGAAGCACAGGAAACAATTACTATTATTACTCTGTTGTCATTCATGTAAACTTGTTAAAGGCAAAGCATACATTTTTCTTGTAACTCAACTGTAGGCTTTATAATATTGAGAACTGAAAAAATAAAGGCAAGAAACATCATAAGTTACAAAGGACTTGGTATAATATCAGTTCAGCACATGCCTAGATAGGAAATGAAACTATGAATTAATAATGATGACCTTAAAAACATATATAAAAATAAGGAACATCCTTATTTTTTTAATTAATTATTTTATTTATTTATTTTTGGCTGCATTGGGTCTTCATTGCTGCGTGCAGGCTTTCTCTAGTTGCGGCGAGTGGGGGCTAGTCTTTGTTGCGGTGTGCGGGCTTATTGCAGTGGCTTCTCTTGTGGAGCACAGGCTCTAGGCGCGCGGGCTTCAGTAGTTGTAGCACACAGGCTCATGGGCTCTAGAGTGCAGACTCAGTAGTTGTGGCACACGGGCTTAGTTGCTCTGCGGCATGTGGGATCTTCCCGGACCAGGGCTCAAACCCGTGTCCCCTGCATTGGAAGGCGGATTCTTAACCACTGCACCACCAGGGAAGCCCCCGTCCTTATTTGTATAAGCCACTCTGAAAGGAGACGACGCTGTCTATGTACAAATCTCATATAGAACTACTTTTCATCCCACAAGTACTTCCTGAACGTCCATTGAGTGCCAGTCATTATGACTGGCAATGTGCGTACGATGGTGAGCAAATGCAGACACAGTTCCAAGCCTCACGGAGCTTCCAGTCATACAATCATACAAATAGTGTAAACTTGTGGTAAGTGATATAAAGGACAGTACATGGTACTCTGAGAGCCAGCAGCAGATCTAACCTAATTGGGGAGATCAAGGAACACCTTCCCGAGGAAGTGGAAGCTGGGAGCTGAAGGATGAAGAGGGAGTTACCAGTGGAGGGTATTTCCAGAGAGAGGAAAGCAACTTGTGCAAAGACCCTGTAACAGAAGGAAACAGGCAAGAATGCAGGACCAAAAGGCCAGTGTGCCTGGAGCAAAGATGAAGTGTGAGAATTAGCTAGGGATCTAAACCGCAAAAGGGCTGAGGCATTGTAGACCATATTCAAGAGATGTAACAATCATTCAAGAGCTGTCAATCCCAAAAGCGATGAAAAGCCACTGAGGGTTTTATGAATGCTTATTTTGGTGGCAGGTAGGCCAAAGGGAAGATGCAATCAGATTTGCAGTTTGCCTTTGGTTTCTCGAATAAGAGCTAAGGAATGCAGATGAATCAAGTAGGAAACAAAAATTCTGTCAGGATATGACAGTGCTTGGACTAGGATGATGATAATGGTGGTGGTGGTGGAAGAAGTCAAAGAGTTCAGGAGATATTCAGGAAAACCTGATGATGTATATAATACACAGGGGCTGAGGGAGAACAAAGTATCCAAGAAAACTTTTGGGTTTATGATTTGCATGACTGTGTAGAAAGAGGTACCATTTGAGAGGGATCTGCTCCAGAAACATCTTTAAAGCAGTTTACACAGCGCACAAAGGGTCTGAAACTGTGTTATCCAGTTTGATCCCCTACTTTACCCATGAAATAGGATTCCAAAAGATTTTTTTCTATTTCCAAAAATCAAACTGACTCTCAAATGTACAAGATTTTTCCAACACTGAAGATATTTCAAAGATTCTGCCACAAGCTTTGAAATCAACTCCAAATGAGTTCTAAAACTGGTTTGAACAATGAGGCAGCATTATGGAATGAATATGTCATTTCCCATGACAACTACTTTGATAAGACTAACATGCATTTGTTGCTGTTTAGTTTAGATATTTTAAAGAAATCTTAACAGTTAAGAGTACTCTCAAAAAAAAGAGTACTCTCATGTGATATTAAACTAAGATATGAAATTTTATCTGGTATTACCACAATTGGAATTATGCTTTTATGTTTGTGTTTCAACATTTTGAAGTGCCTGTAGAAACCTTGGTATTTTGTAGGAAAACATATGGTTAAAAAAAACCCACATAACTTCTTGATCTTAATATACATATATTTTACTATTTCCATCCAGTCCTTGTTAATTCCCATCACATTCATTCGATGTAAAAGATTTTTACTAAACACAGTTGCATATATGTATACACACATACATATACAGAGTAAAGCTAATACTTTATCAATACTATGAATACTTTAATATTTACTTTTCTCAGTTTTAATTTTTTAATTCACAGCCACATGGCATTTTCATAGTGGAATACTGATTCCCTCAAGTCTTAGAAACATAAAAACTTCAAATCTGACTAGCCCTAGAAAAAGAAGTGAAAGAGTTTTGCCCCTTTAAAATCAACCGAACACCATCACACCTTAGTGCTGAAGTACTGATAGTATTTCCCTAATTTTGGCAAGGTGGGCTCCTTGGCCACCTGCTTGGACTAGGCCCTGACTAGCATTTTATTAACATTAATTTCAGTTACCGGGATATTACTACTGCTTATACAGAGCAGCAGATTTTTTTTCCCCATGCTGATTTTATCTCTAGGCGTCAAAAGAAAAGACTGTGGTCTGAAGCCAAATATGAAAAATGTCATCTCCACAAATGAGGAGAAAAGTCAAGCGTTTTTTAAAAATCAGCTCTTAAGCCCATTAACCAATATTAGTTTGTAAAACCAGACTGTCTCCACACTAGAGACTGTACTACCAGATGTGGTCCTTTGGGAGCAAGGGCTGGCAAGCTCGAAATGGGTTACCAGCATAGTTCACCTTTTTCTTATTTTAGGGGTTTTTTGTTTGTTTGTTTTGTTTTTAAACAAATCAGACCATGGCTATATTTATTTGAGCATGGGTGTGGGCAGTGCCAAGGAAGAGACAGCGAAAAGACTTTAGGGTTCCAATCTCAGCTAACAAGACTTTCCTACCATCCTCAGAAGGAGTGGTCCATGTCTCCCCAACAGGAATGTGGGCGAGGGAAAGTTATAAAGGCCCTGAGCTCTTCCCTTACCCAAGCCCCCCAAATGACACGACAAACCACTTCCTTCTGGGAACTGAAAGTCTTAAGCTTTAAGGGACAATGGAGCTCAATGTAGGCTTCAGAAAGATGGAGACAGTGAGATGAGATGCGGGGAGGGAAGTGGGGGTGAGGGGATGCGCCCAGCGGCAGAGAGCTAAAGAGGGCGGTCAAGGCTAGGGACTTCGGGAGCCTGAGAAGGCCTGGATCTTCCAGAATCTGTCCAAGTAGGCCACAGCCCTCTAAGAAGCCCGAGAGGCTCGTCTGAAAATCTAGGGCATCTATGGACTCAGTGCCTATCACTGTCCTGGGGAGGGGAGACAGTCCCCGCAGGAATCCGGCCCCCAAAGTGGGGCTTTTCCTGCCCTTAAAAAACCACAAACCCTCACGGAATGAAGCAAAACACGTACAGGGATGGCAGGGCCGGAGGCAAAGTAGGTGTTCTGCAAACGTCGGGGACGGGGAGATGTTGGCAGAGGTAAAGGGAGGCCCCCAATTCGAGAAACTTTAATCATCACCGGAATAGGGGAGGGGGCAATATGCGACCGGTAAGCAGCAGACAGAAGAGGCCGGGAGCGAGAGCAGCGACCAGCAGCGCCCCCCGGCTTCGGGGGATGACGGCCTGGGGCGCGGCCGCCGGGGGCGGGGGGCTGGAGGCCACCGCGGACCCCCGGCCGCGAAGAGCACAGCCAGGCTAGGCCTGAGGTGTCCGGACACACCCACCGCCGCGGCCGCAGCCCCGCTTACCTGCTCCTCCTCCGGGGTCAGCTCCGGCGCCATGTCGGGCTGGGGCGCGGTCGTGGGCTCCATCCCGCCGCCGCCGTCGCCGCCGCCGCTCCCGCCGGCGAACAGAAGTCGCCCGGGAGCGCGGGGAGCCCGGTGCGGTGGGCCTCCGCTTCCGCGTGCCCGCGCCTCAGCAGCCCGGGGCCGGCTCGCGCATAGCTAGGCCGGCGGGGCCCGGCGCCCGCAGCGGCCGCAAACGCCGCTTCTGTTTCCTTAAGAAAAAGCTCTCAGAACTGTCGCTCTCTTCTGGGCGGAAATCCTTTTTTATTTTCTTCGTTCCGTTCCTCACACTCCCCCAACTCTCCCGGAAAAAAAAAAAAAAATAGTGCAGGCGAGGAGCTAATCGGGATTAAAAAAAAGAAACGTGAAATCGAGAACTTTCTAAGCCCAGAACGAAGGGCCGCGGGGGAAATTTTCGGAAGGCCCCCTACCTCCTCGGCGTCCAGCTTCCTCGGCGGCACTCCGGCTCCTGCAGGAGTCCTCGGGGATGCGGGGCCCTGCGACCTGCGCTGCTGCCTCTCAGCCCCGTTCCTCAAAAGCCGCGGTGACGGGAGGGAGGGAAGGAGCGAGAGAAACGCGCCCCCCTCCCGGCTCAAGGCCAGTGCTGCGGCCGCACTGCGGCCGCCCGAGCCCCCCGCGGCTCCATTGAGAAACTGAGCGTCTCATTCACAAACAGGCGACGAAAAGGGCCCGGCAGAGCTCGGACGCAGCCCGGGAGGGGGAGACAGAGAGGAGCCCGGGGGCGGGGGCAGCGGAGCTAGAGGAGGGGGACGCCAAGAGGAGGGGGCGGGGGAGGCCGGCGGGGGGAGGGGAGACCCAGAGGAACCAGGGCGGGGGAGGGGCTCCGGCGACTGGAGGAGCGTGGAGCGAAAAAAAAGGAAGGAAGAGTTTCAAGAGGTTAAGCTCCGTGGAGGAGGGAAAAAATGCATATGTTTGAAAACTAGCTGCCCACGGACACCTGGCCTGGGGTTACTTGCTACTACCACTTACTTGTGAGGAACCCGCAATCCTCATCTATTTCCACGTCACTTCCTGACTGAAAGACCCTGAAAAGGTTGCTTACTAAGTCCAGGATGCGCAGGTGGAAGGAGCAGACCCTGGCCCGCGGTATCCTGTAATCCATCACCTATGGCTAATTTTAGTCTCTCAGAAAAACAGCATCAGATTTCGAACCTCTTTCGGGAATCATGCAGCATTTGCAAGCCTTTGATTTTCACTAAGGCGAGCGCGGCAAAGAGCTTGGGGGTCTTACGGGAGTCAGTTTGGGAGTAGAGGGGGCACTGGGAAGGCAGGGCTGGGTCTGGCATGTTTTTGCATCATTCCAGACCAAAAATAAATACTCTAAAAGGGACCCAACTAACAAGTGAGTGCCACAACTAGTGCCAAAGGTTGAAACCTGGAGAGCGCACAGAGCTAGGCCCACGGGAGAGGTCTTCAGACAACTGAGGAAGATGTCCTGAGTTCTGATGCTCCTTCTAGGACTTTAAAAGCAACCTCTGACCTCACCTCATTTCTGCACCATTGCAATAAAAACTTCAGGCTGCACTTGGTTAGAGAAGAAACCCCTGGTGGTTGGTACTGTTTCTGTCTCAGGTGGGTTACTTTATTCTTTGCACCAATAAGGCTGACTCTAGGTTGAGTTCATTACCCCATACAGGAGTTACAGTTTCAGTATTGTAACCAGATGCTCCTCTGGAAGACTATTTAGCAAGTATGTTTATATGCCAGGCACTGGGGTCTGCACTAAGTTTACAACAATGAACAAGACAGTGGTCTCTTCCACATGTAAGGAATGGAATGATCCCTGAGCTATGTTATTAAGGGAAAAAAAGCAAGACCCAAATAGTGTGTATAATATGCTGTCATTTGTATAAAGAAAAAAATGAATGTGTATTTGTAAATTTATTTATACATAGAAAAGCTTTGAGAGGATACACAAGAAAGATAGCAGTGGCTGTCTCCCAGGAGGGGAACTGGGATTCTAAGGAACAGAAGGGAAGAGGGAGACTTTTCCCTATATGGTCAATTATACATTTTAAGGGTTTCTTGTGTGTTTATTTATTTTTGGCTGTGTTGGGTCTTCATCGCTGTGCGTGGGCTTTCTCTAGTTGCGGCGAGCAGGGGCTACTCTTCATTGCGGTGCACGGGCTTCTCATTGCGGTGGCCTCTCTTGTTGTGGAGCATGGGCTCTAGGCGTGGGGGCTTCAGTAGTTGTGGCATGCGGGCTTAGCAGTTGTGGCTTGCGGGCGCTAGAGCATAGGCTCAGTAGTTGTGGCACATGGGCTTAGTTGCTCCGGAGCATGTGGGACCTTCCTGGACCAGGGATCGAACCTGTGTCCCCTGCATTGGCAGGGGGATTCTTAACCACTGCGCCACCAGGAAAGTCCCTTTAAGGTTTTTTTAAAGCTTTCTATTGACATTGTCAACTACGAATTGGCATTTTCCATGGGCACTTGCCATCCACCTCTACAAGGATTAAATCATGAGCTGCTGTAGCTGCTGACTTTCGACAGCCCTGAAAGGAGCTCAGGTGGAGCGCAGACATGAGGCGCTCTGTGCTCTGGGAAAAACTGGCAGAACAGGTCTTCAGATAGTTAGATATCTTCAAGAGCCAATTTTATGAGCCCAATTCTTGTATCTCCTCATATCTAGAAAAGCACTAAAATCCTTCGTGGTGACGTCTGCTCCTCGTGACTAGCAGTAACCTGTACGAGACTAGCAGAAATCTTCTGTAAAAAAATATGTGCTTGATTGCATGTACTCCCCCTTCACCAAAATCACATATATACTGACCTTCCCCCCTGCCTCTTTGAAGCAGTTTCTCAGAGCTATCTGAAATGCTGTCTCCCCAGCTGCGGTCCTCATTTTGCCCCAAATAAAACTTAACTTGCAACTCTCACGTTGTGCATTTTTTTAAAGTCAACAACATATAATATACATACAGAAAGATGAAAATATGTGTACAGCATGGTGAATTTCATAAACTAAACACACCCACGTAACCAGCATACAGATCAAGAAATTCCCAACTTTCCAAAGCCCTCCTTATGTCCCCTCCCAGTCATTACTCGAGTTACCACTATCTTGGCTTCTAACAACATTGTGTGTATGTATGTTTAAATTTTGCACGTGGATGTATAAACTTTTCCAAAAATTTTTTAAATAGTAACAAATCTAGTTTTTCTCCCTAAGCAGGCAAATGGCTCTAGGACTAAGCTAGAGTAAGAAATTGCAGAACCTGAGTAGTACAAACCACTGAGTGGACACAGAAGAGGATGGAGTCTCTCAACCCACTATTTACATTTTTACATTTGTTTTGCCCAATGATCCTCAGGATGCCAGTGGTTGGTGTCGCACAGCTAATTAATTAGTATTGAATTAGAACTTGAATCCAAGCATTCTGACTCCTTGTGCAGGTATTGGGTGAGGAAAATTTTAAGAGAGAAGTTTAACAGAATGAGCTAGGAGAGAGAACTCAGCGGAGTTTTCAGAGGCACAGCTGTGTGTGTGGGCGTGTGGGTGTGTAAGGGAACAGTTTTCTGGAACTGTTGCCTATCACAGTCCAAACAGGACAATGTTTGGAAGTTTTTGAGCAGAGGCGTGGGGAACAAAACCAAGTGCAAGGCGGCTGGCTGGATTTGCTCTGAGTGGCAAAACTTAGGAGAATCAGAGTACAAAGTCTTGCCTTTAACTGCAGGCTTGAACTAACAAAATCAAGAATGATACTGTCATCCTGCTCAATCAGATCTTAGAGACTGTAAAACAATTTGTAATACAAAAGATTGGAAACAATATAATGGCCAATCAATAAGAAACTCAGTAAATAAATCATGGTACACACATACACTGAACTAATAAGTTCCACTTATTGTATCCTTACCAGGTGCCAGACACCGAGTTTCATTCATCTAATCTCTCCATCACAGTATGAGATAGCTGAAGTTTTGATCTTTAAAATATATATATAAGGAAGATCCATATGTGTTGACATAGCCCTGGACTTTTGAATGCTTGGCTGCAGGACCTCAGAAGGAAGGCTAGGGTAGGGTTGGGGGAGTATAGGTGACAGACAATCACATTTTTATTAAATTAACATGAACTGAAATCTGAAAATGGAAAATAAATTACAAAGGGGGACCCTTTGGGGGAGGGGTGTTATGGGTTGAACTTTTGTTTTTTGCTTTTAAAGCATAGGTTTCAGGTCTCTGTCTAGAAAGCTTATCCTCCCCTTCCTCCCACCTCCTTCACCAAACAAATCTGACTCATCCTTAAGGTCTCAGCTCAAAAGTCACTTCCTCAGCAAGATCTTCCTTGACTACTCCCTGAACTGCTCCTTGTTACTCTCTCTCCTAGCACCATCTTGTTTTTTTTAAAAGAGAGTTGATCACAATTTGTAATTGTGTACGTGTTTCCATGTCATTGGCCTAGAGTCTGCCTGCTTAGCCAGGAAGGTGGGAACCACATCTGTAGGCCCCTGTACCCTCAGTGCCTAGAGCCTAGAACCTAGTACACAGATTCTTCATAAATATGTATTGAATGACTGAATTAAGAAGATAACCAGACTTTCCTGGCGGCACAGAGGTTAAGAATCCGCCTGCCAATGCAGGGGACACGGGTTCAAGCCCTGCTCTGGGTAGATCCCACATGCCACGGAGCAACGAAGCCTGCATGCCACAACTACTGAAGCGTGTGCTCTAGAGTCCGCGCTCTGCAACAAGAGAAGCCACCGCAATGAGAAGCCAGCACGCTGTAACGAAGAGTAGCCCCCGCTCGCTGCAACTAGAGAAAGCCCATGGGCAGCAATGAAGACTCAACACAGCCAAAAATAAAATAAATTAATTTTAAAAAATTCTCTTAAAAAAAAAAAGACAACCACCTTGGGACTTCCCTGGTGGTCCAGTGGTTAAGACTCCACATTCCCAATGCAGGGGGCCCGGGTTTCATCCCCAGCCCGGTGAAGCCAAATAAATAAATAAATAAATATTACAAAAAAAAAAAAAAGATAGCCACCTTAACTCTGAGACCTCTGTCTTACCATTGTCGTATGCCTTTTTTTTTCTTTTTGGCTGCATTGGGTCTTCGTTCCTGGGTGCGGGCTTTCTCTAGTTGCAGCAAGCGGGCGCTACTCTTCATTGAGGTGCGAGGGCTTCTCATCGCGTTGGTTTCTCTTGTTGCAGAGCACAGGCTCTAGGCGCGTGGGCTTCAGTAGTTGTGGCTCGTGGGCTCTAGAGCGCAGGCTCAGTAGTTGTGGCACACAGGCTTAGTTGCTCTGGGGCATGTGGGATCTTCCTGGACCAGGGATCAAATCCATTTCCCCTATATTGCCAGGCAGATTCTCAACAATTGCGCTACCAGGGAAGTCCCTCTCCTGCCTTTTTTTATATTTGTTTGGATCTAGGAATAGAGATACTTCCAAAGCTGTGATTAGAATTTTGTAACCTTTCCCCAAAAACACCTTTACTTCTGAAATCTAAAGCTTCTCTCAGAAATTGCTCCAAAATACCTACTGCCTATGAAAGAGACATGTCTAAAAGACAGATACAGAATAAGTAAGGTCATAGTACTAACCGATGTCTAGGGTGAAAATTTTTTCTTGTTTACTCATAGGCCAAAGCTATAATCACTAGGATGGCTGAAGTAAGCTATGTAAGGAAGGTGAAAAATCTTGTCCCTTGTAGATAACATTTCCCCCATTACCCAATACTTTAGGGCCTGGTATTTACCTACTGCTATTCTCTGCTTTTTCTATTCTTTTCTTTTTCTCTAAACTAAAATATGATCTGGCTTCTTCCTCACACAAACAATTTTCTCATCTGACACCCCTATTTACTACTCCCAGATCACAGGTTAATCAGTCACTATTCTTGATACCTGTTGTTACTTCAATACTTGATACCTGTTGTCTAGAGTTTACCTAACACTCTGAATTGTAATTATTTGCTTATTTGTCTGTCTCTCCCACTAGACCATGAGTTCCTTGAGGGCAGAGGCCATGTCTTATTCATCGCTCTCTCTTCAGAACCTAACACAATATATAGTTCAGAGTAGCTGGTGCTCAATCAATGTTTGCTGAAAGAATGCACCCATCCTTTTCCAGCAAACAAGGTACAATTCTTGCCAAAGAGTACCAAACAGGTTTGGTTACCTTGGGTACTTAATTGCTCACGGGAAAACATTCAATACAGGAGAGAGGTACCAACTGAGTTACTTTACTCTCACTCTCTTTGACTTACCTGTGTTAATGGGGAGGCCAGAGCAGAATGGATAAATTAAGTCCACGGATTAATCTGGTCCTTCTTTGATGTAAAGATTGGGTATAATAACAGAATCCTAACATAACATGGGACTCAAAAATCAGCTTATTTTACCAAAGCAACCAGTCATACTCTGGCTAAAACCTCAAGGCTTTTTGTCAACTTTTCCTGCCCTACATATCTGAAGGCGTAAAACAAAAGACCGCATTTGCTTAAAAAATACGTATTATGGGTTTTTTACTCATTTCTTTATTAGAAAGGAAGTCTATAGCTAGGAAGATCATTTCTTTCCCTCTTTCAATGTACGTAGTGAGAAGGTTTTTGGCTATCCTTTTAATCACATTCACAGAATTAAATATAGTTCTTGTTCTTAGAAGTCTGAAACGTATCCAAACAACTTTTAGCAGCCTGCCACACACCTCCACTCGGTCTTCTCTCCAGGGTCACTAACCTGGGAAGCAGAGAGTGGAGGGGCTTCCCTCCAGACTGCATTCTCATTCCAGTTCATCATTTCATTCACTCAGCAAACATATATTGGTACAAAAAGTAGCAGGCATGATGCCAAGGCAGCAGCGACCTAAAGGTAAATAAGACAAGGTCCCTGACCTCAAAGTGCTTACAATCTAATAGAGGAAGTGTGCAATAAAGAATTTAACCTTGGGGCTTCCCTGGTGGCGCAGTGGTTGAGAGTCTGCCTGCCAATGCAGGGGACACGAGTTCGTGCCCCGGTCCGGGAAGATCCCACGTGCCGTGGAGCGGCTGGGCCCATGAGCCATGGCCACTGAGCCTGCGCGTCCGGAGCCTGTGCTCCGCAACGGGAGAGGCCACAACAGTGAGAGGCCCAAGTACAGCAAAAAAAAAAAAAAAAGAATTTAATCTTGCCCAAAGAGAGGCTGACCTTTGCCCTTGGTTCCTGGTAAGGAACCTCTAAGCCCTTGGAATGTCCTGCCTAATAAAGGTGTCTTTGTTTGCATGGGGGTCTTTTGCCACACTAGATAATCCAGTAATGTGACTAGGAGGGAGGGGGACTTTGGACCACATGTTATCAGCTAGACCCCAGGAAGGGCTGGAGATTGAGGTTGGCCAACCAGGTCTGTGTGACCAAGTCCAATAAAAAACTTTGGACACCAAGGCTCAGGTGAGATTTTCTGGTTGACAATACTCCATGAGTTTTGTCACACAGTTAGTAGGAAGTTTAAAGCTGTCCATGACTCCACTGGGAGAAGACAACTGGAAGATCCATGTTTGAAACTTTCCTGGACTCTGCTCCATGCATTTCTTCCCTTGGCTGACTTAAATCTGTTTCATTTCACTGTGATAAACTGTAACTGTGAGTAAAACAGTTTTCAGTGAATGTGTGAGTCCTTCTGGTGAATTATCAAACCAAAGAGCAGTCTTGGGGACTCTCCGTAACTTTGGGAAACAGATGTGTAGTGGGATGGGGAGGGCACAAAGATGAGAACGGCTAATTCTACCTGCAGAGGTAAAGTTTCAAACAGGTATCTGTTTATTCAACAGATGAGTAGGTATATTCACCAGGTGGATAAAATCAGAGTGAGAAGGGACGGTTTTGGGGGGAAAAAATATGAAACGTGTGTTTGTACTGCGAACTATAAAGCAGCATCACTAGAAAGGAGGCAGAAAAGGAAGCAAGGTATTTTATGAGACTACACGGATACACTAAGGCCAGGTCATGAAGAAACTTGCATAGCAGGCCAAGAAGCTTCACATGTACCCTGTAGGCGAAGGGAAGTCCTTGAAGTAACATGATCAGATGTGCATTTTTAGAAAGGATCACTCTGCCAGTTGTGACAGGGATGGATTGGAGCTGTGGGGGAGGGGGGAAGACCGGTGGCAGAGAAACTGGTGGCACAGTAAGAGCCTCTGGCAGTGCTGCAGAAAAGAAATGATGAAGACTTGAATTAAGGCCTAACTACTTACCAGTCTCCCAGTCACTTCAAACTCAGCATGTCCCAAACTGAACTCATTATCTTTCCCCCCAGTCCCCCTCAATTATGTTCTTCCTGGGATTCTTGTCCTTGTTAATAGCATTTAGTCACCCAAGTTAGGAACCTAGGAATCATTCTGATGATTCCTGTCCATTTCTTACCTTTCACAGCTAGTGAGTCACCATGTCCTTAGGTCCCACCTCTTTCTTCTCCATTTCCTCTACAATCTAAGTTATGAGTTAACATTAAAATAACCAATATCCAATCCCAGAAACCTATAACGCAACCATATTTGAAACAGGTGGCAGGAGGTGACTTTATAATTCGCAGAGAAATATGACCAAGAGACATATTCTATTCAGTGATGATAAATAATACTGGCTCCTCAGTTAAAAATATAAGGGCACTCCCCTGAGATACAGCCTTCAAGCTACCATTCAGCAGTATCAAGTCGTGCATGGTGATAAGTTTGGCTAATATGTTCTTTGGTTCATGCATCTGTCCCCAGAGAGCGTTCTTTGGGGAAGTAGTCCTTCCAGACCGATTATTTCTGGGCAGAGCCCGGACAAGTCTCTACTGATACTAGCATGCACATCTCCTGAAATGATACAGTTGGCTGCTGAGAGCAGACTAGAGCATTCAGAAGAGACTAAACCTTTAAGCAGCCTACAACAAGCTTTTTGGCAAGAGGAACACAATGTTTCTATTGCAGAGTTGACCTAAATTCAGGAAAGAGCTTATTGATATAGGCACGCTTAAATCTGCAGCCAGATGGGTCATCATTGGGTAGGGGAGGAAGGGGTTTCTTCCTTCACCAATTTTACAGAGTCAGCCCGAGCAGCTCTTTAAGAGCCCAACACTGAGGCTAGTTCCAATGGTGTTCTGAATTTGTGTAATGAGGCTCTGCTTAACCACAACTTCTGCCCGGATCTGTTCCCAGAACTAATCAACACAAAGAAACAACTGCGTGTCAGACAAGATCTGCCCTGGATCCCTCTGAAATTTTGTCCACAGGATACTAGTACTGCTGGAGTGGAACAGTGAAGTCCTTTTGTCTTGTAAGAGAAGTCCTAGAAAAGTGGAAAGTAGTATGGGGAGCAGATTGAGGCCACGGGAAATGGGACACATTTCCTGAACACAGAGCAGAAACTGGTTGGTGTTAGACGCCATCTTCCACTCCCACAGCTGCCAAAGACCTCTAGTTCACAAATCTGAATGGATCCTGCCTGCTCAAAGCACTTCATCAGCTCCCTTTCATCCATACATAAAACCCAAAACCTCTGCATAACACACAGGCCATTTATGATCAGACCCATCTCTTTCCAGCCTCCTTTCCCATAGCTTTCCAGCCCTACTTGACAACTGAGCCATGCTGAACCGACTTCAGGTCCCAGAGCAAGTCCTTCCCAGCTCTGGAGGGGTGCATCTGCACACCCTCCTGCCTCTGTGAGAAACTCCTGCCCTCCTTGTCTGCAGAGCACATTTCTGTCCCTCCTATGAGCCTCAGCCCAGCTTTGAACTCCTCTGTGAAACCTCCCTCTGCTCTTCCCGGCATCCCCCCACACCCCATGCTCTATGCCCCTTTCTGCACTAAAGCAATCATCCCACCATCTGGACCCACTCTAGATGCTGGTGGGTTTATTTTCTCACTGGATCATGAGCTCCTCAAGGGCAGGGATGAAGTATGGTCCCTCACCATAACCCACTCTACATAAGCACAAGGCTTATCTTCTGGAAGGTGCTCAAATGTTGGCTGAAGTAGTGAATGAACTCCATTTGCATTTTATCTCTGGCTGTGTCTAAACCAAAGAAAATCACACTTGTCTTCTCAGAAGAGGGAACATATTCAAATACCAAGAACTGCAGTTCCTGGTAAGACCTTTGAGAAAATGACGTTACCAACAGCAGCAACTGGAAACTCAGCAGAATGCTTAAGTGCTAAAAACAGAGTGAAATGGGCCAAGACTTGAACAGTCACGGTTTAGGGGGCCTGAAGGGGTAGAGGTGGGGGAGATTCCTGACTATCTAAAGTTTAAGAATCACACACACACACAAATAAAATAAATAAAGTTTAACAATCACAAACAACTTCTTTCGTAAGAATTACATATATTTACATTGTGGATCTGAAATACATTTTCACAGGAGTTGCTGCTCAAATGCAAAGACTACCCAATCTGGAAACCTCCCCCAACTGTTAAAGCCAGCACTTCAGATAGGAGATAAGCTGTTTCCAGCTGGAGTGGCTTTGGAAAGTCTGCTCTAAAATGAAGTCATCTTGTTCTCGTCACTGTCCTCCTCCCCAGCCTTCCTTCTGGGACCAACCCCCATCCTGTGACTCCCAAAGGACGCTGCCCTCTCTAGTTATCCATGAGGCTCCCTGGGTGCTTGGGGCTATGGGGAGGGCTCTTCAGCTTGGGGGTGGACAGGTGCTCCAACTCATAGCGTCCATTCTCAGAGGACTTGTGTGTGAGTATCTCCTTTATTCCCTCCTTCTGGCTCCTCTTGTGCTCAATAATCTGCTGGAGCTGGTACCCAGCATATTCTGGCTTGGCAGTCAGCGGGCCAGCTGGCACAGCTACGCCAAGAACATCTGACACCATGTAAGGGCGCAGCCAGCCCACCAGAGGAGTGCTTCCAGGGCTATAGTGGGTCTGCTTGTGGTAGAAGAGAAGCCCATCTACCTACAAGAAAGAAAACCAGGGATCAGAATGACTTCTGGGGCCACATGTTTGTAGGAGACCTATATGCACTGGGGTAGCTCTTGTGGTCCAGCTCTTTTTTTCTGGGTCACTGCCAGAAGAAAAAGAGTCTTTGTTTCTCACACATGAATTTCTCTAAAAGAAGAAATGGCCTAGAAAACTAAATTTTAGAAAATAAAAACATAAAAAGTACTTTCCCGTTTACAGGGTGCTTTCCTACCTACTATTTCACCCTCTTACCCACCATGGAAGTGTCTGGGAGATGGAGCTGCTCAGACTCAAGGAGTTCTGGAGCCTCCCTCAAACACACAGTGAGTATGAAGCAGAAATTCAGCTTGAACCCAGGTCTTCTCTCCTCAAATCCCATTCACTTTCCACCACCCGGAGGTCTCTGTAGTGGGGGATGTGCTCCACACCGGGAACAAAGCCAGGGGACTGGACAAGCCCCTCCAAGATGCTGGACTGCTGAGTGCAGGGGAAACAGCCTGTCGAGAAGCCCTGCTCCCCAACCATTGCTGGCTGCCTAAACCTCCTCCTAAATTGTCTGTGAGCTATGTTCTGGGAAACTCAGTTTTTCTCAACGGGAAGACCTCCCACAGTCCCATATGTTCTTTTCTGTGATTCAGTGACTCATCTCTAAAAAGCATGTATTGTCACTGGGGCATAAGGGTTATAAACAAAGATGGTGTTCTTACCGCCTTCTTAACTGACTCCCAGAAATGAAGGCAACTCAGCCTTTGCCATTTCATCATTTGGGAAGCTGTGATCCTTTTAGCAAAATTATATCCAGTTCAAGCAAATACTTGCAGGTGACCAGGCAGAATTTTAAAGGGTATCATGGGCAAAGGAAGTCTGCTTGTAGGGTAACTGCAGGTTCTGAGGATGACAAAAGACTGCCCAAGACTGAGGAGATTCTGGGGATGTGAGACTTTCAGCACTAAAACCAGGGAAGTCCTGGGCAACCTTGGACAAGTTGGTCGCCCCACTGCCATGCCACTGCTCAGCAAGCACTGCCATCCCTGGGGACCATTTGCTCTTCGGAGGAAGGAAGGATTAGGAATTCACAGCCCTGCAGTCTGTCAGTCACAGAAGCCCCAGCTGTGGCAGTCAAACAAGGGGCCTCGTTCTCTGGCTTGTAGCAGAAAGAGGCACACAAGAAGGACCTAGGAATGGAAGCCTCACCCCTCTCTGGGCCTCAGTTTCTCCATCTGTAAAATGAGGGAGTTAGATGAGCTGTCCTTTCAAGGGCCCTTCCAGCTCTGGCATTCTGACTTATCTGGCAGGGTGGCACTGAGGCTATAAAGGGCCACGAGCACATCCTTTTCCAAGAGTCAGCATTTAGCCCTTTTCTGATGCTTTGACACAGCAAAGTCAGAGGCTCTCTTAAGACTGTATAACCAAGTTTCCCTGTGTCTTACAATCAGATCAGAGCAATAAAAACAATGGTTTTGTTACCTCAAAAGGGAAATCCATAGACAGCACCTTACACAGGCTCTCAGGGGTACAAGGGAAATTCTTTAGCCCCACAAATTTAAACTAAAACGTAAATTAGAACAAAGAATTAGTACATGTTACAAACAATATTGGTTCCAGCAACTGAACAGCTGTATCAAAGAAGAGAAGTTTTCAGTCTCATCCTTCCCTACCCACTCCCCTCTACTTATCCTCTGAATTACTAGGTCAGGAGTTCTCAACCTTGCTTTATACAGGAGAACCATCTGGGAAACTCTTAAAAATTACTCATGCCCAAGCACCACCCCGAGATTCTGACTGAACTGCTCTGGGGCGGGATCCAGTCTTTTTTTTTTTTTAAGCTCTCCAGTTGATTCATGCAGTCAGGACTGAGAACCACTGCCCTGTGCTAGGTTTAGGGATTCTATGTTATTCTCCCAGCTCTATGACAGTTGCCCCTAATGAAGGACTGGTGAAGCCCCTTTCACACCAGCAAAAGTTTTTACACTGAAGCAGTATACCAAAGTGATTAGGACTATGACAACCTCTGAGTCAGATTGCCTAGGTTTGAATCCCAGCTCCATCAATCATTTAATCTCCATATGCCTCCATTTTCCCATCTGTAAAAAGGGATAATAAGATATCTACTTCCTAGGATTGTTATGCAGATGCAATGAGATAGTACATGTAGCGCACACAGAACAGCATCTCAGAGAAAGTAGTACCCATGTTCCCTTTCCTCAGTGCATGTTCTTCTAGGACCTTATTGATAACATCACTGGAAGTACTGGTCCCATTTATTGTTCCTGTAACTGGTTATTCAGTTGCTTTTAAAAATGCTGTAAGCAACCCAAGCAAATGCCAGTCTACAGGGCTTAACTAATAAAATGCAATGAAAACAACTGTCCCATATTTAATCACTGAGCGAAGAGCCAAGACATTTGGGTTATCATCCTGGACTATGGGACCTTGGGGAAGGCAGTCCCTTCTCTGAGCCTATATACTAATCTATAAACAGAGGGGACTGACTAGATGAGGTCACTCTTAGCTCAGATACAAAGGCAGAGGTTCTCAAAGTGTGGTTCATGGACCAGCAGTATCAGTTTCACTGGAGAACTTGTTAGAAATGCAAATTCTCAGGCTTTAACCCAGACCTACTGAATCAGAAATTCTGGGGGTGAGGCCCAGGAGCCTACATTTTACCAAGCCTCCAGAGGCTGCTGATGCAGGCTACAGTTGGAGAATTCTAAATAGTGTTATTAATAAAAACAGTTATTAGCATTTTATACCAACCACTGTTTATTGAGTGCTCACCATAAGTATTATGCTAGAAAGACTTGTATATTTATATAATTTGGTTCTTAGAACAACCCTGTAAAGTAGGTATTATTAACGCTATTAAACAGATGAAGAAACTAAGGCCAAGTAAAGATATTAACTTAACCTGGTAATTGTTAAAGCGAAAACTGGAATCTAGATAACTGTTAAGTCCATACTTTTCCCACTATGCCATGCTGCCTCAAAAAGATAATTTCATTCATAATGATTCTATTTAGATAACAGACCAATCCAAAACAATCCCCATAAAGAACTCTGCAATCCTAACACCAGGCCTTACGGGATTGAGCTTGGTTTTCTCTCCCAGTCCTTCTTCTGGTAACTTTGAATGCATCCAGTAGAATCGGAAATCAGTCTGCCAGAGAAGAGAAAGGGAAAGATTAAAAACTGCTCACCTCAAACTCTAATACGAACAAAAACACCCCATTCTAAAAAGGTACCTGATGGTCAAAAGGTACAAACTTCCAGTTATAAGATAAATAAGTACTAGGGATGGAAGGAAAGTACAACACAATGACAATAGTTAACTCTGTTGTCTGGTATATACATGACAGTTGTTGAGAGTAGATCCTAAGAGTTCTCATGGCAAGGGAAAAAAAGCATTTATTTTTTTCTCTTCTTTTCTTTTTGGTATCTATATGAGATGGTGGGTGTTAACTAAACTTACTCAGGTAACTATTGCAAACTATATGTAAGTCAAATCATTGTGCTATACACCTTAAACTTACAGTGTTGCACGTCAGTTTAATTTCAATAAAACTGGGAAAAAAATAGCCACCTGATTTATGAAGACCTAAGCCCTTCTCTCACCCTCATTTCCCTTAAAATACTGCCGTAAGGTCAGGAAGATGTTCATAAAATCTTCAAATATTTTTTCCTTAAAATCCAATAGAATTATTAATAGTAGTAATGCCAACATTTATCACTGAAGGCCTACTATGTCTCAGGCTCCATGCTAAGGACCTTACATACATAATCGTATTAATCCTCAACCATCCTCTGGGAATTTTATTATTTTTTGTTTTTGTTTTTGTTTTTAAATATTTATTTTTGGCTGTGCTGGGTCTTCGTTGTTGCACGTGGGCTTTCTCTAATTGCCTCGAGTGGGGGCTACTCGTCGTTGCAGTGCGCAGGCTTCTCACTGTGGTGGCTTCTCTTGTTGCGGAGCACAGGCTCTAGGTGCACGGGCTTCAGTAGTTGTGGCACGCGGGATCCAGAGCGCAGGCTCAGTAGTTGTGGCACACGAGCTTAATTGCTCCGCGGCATGTGGGATCTTCCCAGACCAGGGCTTGAACTCATGTCCCCTGCATTGGCAGGCAGATTCTTAACCACTGCACCACCAGGGAAGTCCCGAGAATTTTATTATTATTATCTCCATTTTACAGGTGAGGACTCTGAGGCTCAGAGAGATTACATCACTCACCCAGGTGCACACAGAAATACTATGGGACCAGGACTCACCAACTCCAAAGCACATTATGTTAACCTCTGTTTTATTTTACCTAAGGATTAGAAACTACTTTATAGCTGTAATTTCACATAAACTACTTTATTCCAAATTACTATTGATCTAAATTACTGATACATATGCTTCTGTTGTTATTTAGGGACTTTTCTTTCTTTCTTTTTTTTTAATTTCCAAAACCAAAAATAAAAAACCCACAATCTTTTCTTTATATTGTCAAAATATAGGTGGCTTTAGTTATCAAATTTGTAGGTTGTAAATGCATGTTATGAAACATCCTTCAACAGAATTATAGGAAAATATGTTCCTGATTGAATTTTTATTTTTTAATTTTTTTAATTTTTAAAAATTAATTAATTAATTTTTGGCCACATTGGGTCTTCGTTGCTGCGCGGCCTTTCTCTCTCTTTTTTTTAAAAATAAATTTATTTATTTATTTATTTTTGGTTGCACTGGGTCTTCGTTGCTGCCCGTGGGTTTTTTCTAGTTACGGTGAGCGGGGGCTACTCTTCGCTGTGGTGCGCGGGCTTCTCATTGCGGTGGCTTCTCTTGTTGCGGAGCATGGGCTCTAGGCGTGTGGGCTTCAGTAGTTGTGGCTCGTGGGCTCTAGAGCGCAAGCTCAGTAGTTGTGGTGCACGGGCTTAGTTGCTCTGCGGCATGTGGGATCTTCCCGGACCAGGGCTTGAACCTGTGTCCCCTGCACTGGCAGGCAGATTCTTAACACTGCGCCACCAGGGAAGTCCCTCGATTGAATTTTTGAGTTCTGAGTTTTAGGCTTGGCTCTGCATTTGGGCAAGGTACTTAACATCTGTGGCTCTCAGCTTTCATATCTAAATGATGAGGAGTAGCAACAATGGTACATACCTACTTTTTAGAGTTGTAAGGGATTCAATGAGATCATGCTCACAAAGTGCTGAGCAATGCAGGTCTTGGCTATTTTTTTGTTTTTGTTTTTGTTTTTTTATCTTTTGGCCACACTGTGCAGCATGTCTGAACTTAGTTCCCTGACTAGGGATTGAACCCATGGCCCCTGCATTGGAAGTGCAGAGTCTTAAACTGGACCGCCAGGGAAGTCCCTTGGCTATTATTTTTTGAATGAGACGCATGCTAGAATTCTGAAGTACCAGCACCTAGCACAATTTGGAAACCTAGCTTGGGGTAATGGCTACAGAAAGAAGCAGCCTGTGGTGATAACCTGTGATTTGGACACGTGGGCCTGCATGAGGATCGCCTGGAGGTTTATTAAAACGTAAGTCCCATCCCCAGAGTTTCTGATTCAGTAGGTCTAAGAATTTGCATTACTAACAACCTTCTGAGGCCACACATTCAACATTCTGAGAACCACTATGATAAACTAATTGACAGGGAGCATAAAAAACCCACCACTTTAAAACTGGGACAACGATGGGGAGCATAGGAGCAGAGATGGACCCTGTGGGGTGACCTAGCCTCTCTCTGATGACTGCATCTGTCACTCGAGAAAATCACCAATCTGAGAAAAATGTTGTGGGAAGGTGAAACCTAAGGGGAGAATATTGGGTGGGGGGCCTCTCCTCATTTGGAAAATCTCCTTCCAAAGCTAACCCCTCAGAGATTTGAAGCCTTACGGTCATACCAAGGAGGCCCTGACATTTTCAGGGTCAAGATGTGGTTGATGAAGAGTGGAGGTGACAGAAGTCTATTTGATGGTGCTTAACATTCCACCTTCTCTTCCTTGTGCCGCCTGCACAAGGCAGCATCCCCTTCACCTGCAACCTTCCCTGCCAGCAAGCCTCCCACACTCTGGAGAGAGGGGAGGGGGCGGTTACAGCTTCTACAAAGTCCCAGCCTACCCTACACTCTGTTTCTCCTTCCTCCCCTCAAGAATTGCTATGCTTCCCTTAGTTCCTCCTACCTCTTTTTATAAATGAAGCTAATTTAAACACACCCAAAGATGCAAGGAACATTAGACAATGTTCTTGATATACCACATCCTGTACACACCAAGAAGTTAGTCACGTACTAGACACACATGCTGAGGCACTTTCCTGGGAGGAGAGGAGAAAACAGGAGAAGACATGAGGGGAGTATCAGTCCTTACCTGGCAGTCATAAAAAGGGTGTCCCCGCCAGCACATCACATCCAGAACGTAGTAGGTCTGGTTCACCTCACTGTAAATGCAGTCCAGAATGGTGTAGTCTGGAGACACAAAGTAGAAAGTCAGTACAGGGTACCCCTTCCCATCAGGGTTCCCTCCACCACAATCTGGGGAGCCCCATCTTAGGGGCTTGGGAACTGAATCCAACAATCCTCAGTGCTCACAGCAAGCACCAGCACTACAGGACAAAGTTCTTCACAGCCTTTTCTGGCTACCTGGCACAGTCTAGGGGTGACCTGAGGTATGACAGCACAAGAAGGATCAAGGCAATGCCAAGTGTGAACTCTGAAACTTTAGAAAAACTGGGACATTTACTCACCTTAGAGAAGCTCAAGTTTGAAGGGAAGTAATCTTCCATTTTAGTTTACAATTACTTTTTGAGTTCCTAACACAGGCACTGTGTTCTGTGGGGAATATTAGCTATAAGTAATCCCTGCCTTTAAGGAAGTTACAATCCAGTTAAGGAGATAAGATGATTACAGAGGAAAGAACCAAGACCTGAATTATACAGCACAAACTAAGAAAAACGAGAGTTCCAGAAAATGCTTCATGGAAGAGATGGGATATGAACAATCTTTTGGGATCAGAGGACTAAAATAACAGGGTAGAGGGGAGGTGGAAGCGCATTTCAGGCTCGAGTAAAAAAAGCCAATAGAGGGCTCAGAACAGAGGACAGGAATAACCACCAGCAGAGCCTGGGCAGGCAGAGGTGAGAGAACGGTTCTGGCAGCTCTGCCAACTCCTCGCTGAATGACCCCGGGCAAACTTTCGTGACCTTAGTCTCCCTGGCTGGGCCCAGGTGAGAGGAATAAGCTAAGATTAGGACACTGAGAAAGGAGAAAAGGGAATTCGGCAGGAAGCCGCAGCAACAGCTTACTGTACATTACATTTGGCCTTCTGGGGGTCCTTTCCCCAGAAAACTGCACCTGTCATCTTGTGATGGAAGTCCATGGGAAAGGTGCACTGACTTTAATTTAGGGGGTTATTGCCCAGCAGGCCTCACAAGTTGCAACTATTCTGCTACTGAGGAGTCCTGACCTTGAGGGAGAGCCCAGTGGGCAGGATATTACCTGTGCGCAGTTTCAAAAGTATGCTTTTAAAGTGGGTCTTTAAAACAACTAACTAAGCAACTAACCAAGCACTGATTATAAAAGTTAATGAACAGTCAATTGTATGTAGGTACCTTTTGTTGTTGCTGAGTTTCGCCTGTTGCCTCCTGGCAGAAGGGAAGAAAAGCTGCTGACGCAGTAGCCACTCTTGGTGTAGGCACTGGTAGAACCCTGTGTGGACAATTACCATTCTTGTCAGGCATCAAGGTCTCCTTACCCTCTTGCTTCCACATTCTGCAGGGGTGCCATCAGCCCAAAGATGGCTCTCATCAAATCCCTCCTGCAGGAAAGCGTTTCAATCCCCATGGCAGGGACAGCTGCTGTGGCAGATAAGGAACACAGAGTGTGCAGAGAACCCCTCCCGCTACAGGCCAGGCATGCTGGTGCCGGGGGCAGGAGCAGCTACTCACCCTGGAGGCCACAATAAGGGCTCTTTTTCCAACAGGGCACACGACCACAATCCATTCCTGACCCAAATCTGAAGGGACGTCAATTAACCACTCTGAGAGCATTAACTGGGAACACAAAAAATGGTGTTAAAAATCAACAGGGCTGTGCTTCTCCCATGTTTACAATGACAAAGAATTCACGTCCTATATGTATAATAAAAATACATGTAAAAGAATGAGAACAGAAAAGGGTGACAGTGGGACCTCCACCCCACTAGCTCTTAGTAGTCAACTCATCTCCTGCTCACTGTGAACTTCAACTTCTCACCTTCATTATCTGCATCCATATCCATTCTTACTACTTCACCTCCTGTATGGGGGGATAGGACCCTCTATCTTTCCTTACTTTGTCCACCCACCTACCATTATCACAACCATTATGTTCCAGGAGCTATACCTCAGAGATGAATCAAGTCCCTGACCTTGAGATGCTCTAAACTAGATCATTTCCCAAACTAGTGACCCAAATACTATACTAAAGGATGTTAGGAAATCTACCTTAAATTTAAAAAAAAAAAAGGGCTGTGGTGAAATGAATTTGAAAAAATCTACTCTTCCATTCATCACTAGTCCCTCCCATCTATACAAGACTTTAGCCTATCAATTAATACTTCCCACCGAATCTCTCATCTCTCCCATCTCTCCTTCCCCTTAGGCCACAAAATACTTAACCCCTAATCCTCAAAACCAAGGCAAAAATGAAAACCTTTTATCACTCTACATTTCTATTAAGATATTCCACGTTCTCTCTTTTTTCAATTACTTCGTATTTCTTTTTTTTTTTTAACATCTTTATTGGGGTATAATTGCTTTACAATGGTGTGTTAGTTTCTGCTTTATAACAAAGTGAATCAGTTATACATATACATATGTTCCCATATCTCTTCCCTCTTGTGTCTCCCTCCCTCCCACCCTCCAACTACTTCGTATTTCTTGCTGCTGCCTTCCCACCCACTCTGACACCCGCAGTCCAGATTTGCTACCTCACAGCCCCGCTTGACCTCCTTGCAGCCAAGTACCTCTATTCCCTCACCTCCCCCTCCTTCCTCTACTCCTGGTGTAATGCTGCCAGTCACATCCTCCTCCTTGGCACATGCTCCCTTGGTCCCATGACAGTACTTTTCTGTTTTTCCTCCAAACATTCCTCCACACACTCCCCCAAAACATGTAGATAATCTTCAGGGGGCTGTTTTAGGTCCCCCTTTTCTTTTCTCTTAGATGCTGTTCCCCCCGTGGGGGTGGAACTCATCTACTTCACTTGTCATTTCTAAGATGATGCCTCCTAATTCTCTCTCTTTTTTTTGTTTTGGCTGCGTTGGGTCTTTGTTGCTATGTGCAGGCTTTCTCTAGTTGTGGCGAGTGGGGGCTACTCTTCATTGCGGTGCACGGGCTTCTCATTGCAGTGGCTTCTCTTGTTGTGGAGCACAGGCTCTAGGTGCACGGGCTTCAGTAGTTGTGGCACACAGGCTCAGTAGTTGTGGCTTGCGGGCTCTAGAGCACAGGCTCAGTAGTTGTGGCGCATGGGCTTAGTTGCTCCATGGCATGTGGGATCTTCCTTGACCAGGGCTCGAACCCGTGTCCCCTGCATTGGCAGGCAGGTTCTTAGCCACTGCGCCACCAGGGAAGTCCCCTAATTCTCTTCTTTTTCATCTCCAGACTTCTTTCCTTTCCTCCAAACCTATATTTCCAGCTGTCCATTTGCTATCTCTTTCTCTGTTGGTCCTCTCTGTACCTTAAACTCAGCATAGCCGAAACAGAATTCACTGGCTTCTGTTGCCCAAGTACCTCCCATCCCTGAAACACCCACCCTTCCCCTTCTGCATTCTGTGCCCTATTAATATCATCACCTTCCTCTCTGTTATTCAATTAAACCCAAGGCATAATCAACACTCCCTTAAAGAATAACAGTAATACAACACGAAAAGCACAAATGACGAAACAAAAGATAGATAAATCAGACTACATCAAAATGTAAAACTTCTGTGCTGCCAAAAACATCATCAAGAAAGTGAAAAGACAACCCACAGAATGAGAAATATTTGCAAATCATGTATCTCATAAGGAACTTGTATCTAGAATATATAAAGAACTCTTATAACTCAATAATAAAAGACAAATAGCCCAATTTTTAAACGGGCAAAGGATTTGAATAGACATTTCTCCAAAGATATACGAATGGCTAATAAACACACGAAAAGAAGCTCAATATCATTAGTTACTAGGGAAATGAAAATCAAAACCATGAAACACCACTTCACACCCACTAGGACGGTTATATTCAAAAGGACGGACAATAACGAGTATTGGCAAAGATGTGGAGAAACAAACTCTCAAACATTGCTGGTGGGAATGTAAAATGGTATAGTCACTCTGAAAAATAGTCTGATAGTTCCAGAGTTATCATATGGCCTAGTAACTCCACTCCCAGGTATATACCCAAGAGAAATGAAAACATATGTCCATGCAAAAACATGTAAATAAATGTTCATAGCAGCAATATTCATAATAGCCCCAAAGTGGAAACAACTCAAAAGGCCATCAACTGATGAATGGATAAACAAAATGTGGTATATCTATACAACAGAATATTATTTGAAAAGACATGAAAAGGAATGAAGTTCTAACACATGCTACAACATAAATGAATCTTGAAAACTTTCTAAGTGAAAGAAGCCAGAAGCAAAAGGATGTATCTCATATGATTCCATTTACAACATAAATGAATCTTGAAAACCTTCTAAGTGAAAGAAGCCAGAAGCAAAAGGATGTATCTCATATGATTCCATTTATACGAAATGTCCAAAATAGACAAGTCCATAGAGACAGAAAGTAGATCAGTGATTGCTAGGGCCTGGAGGGAAGGGGAAATGGGGAATGACTGCTAATGGGTGTGAAAATATTCTAGAATTAGATAGTGGTGATGGTTGCACAGCTCTGTGAATTACTAAAAAAATACTGAATTGTACACTGTAAATGGGTGAATTGTATGTTATGTGAATTGTATCTCAATATGGCTGTTTAAAAAAATAGCAGTAGCAGCTAATACTGTGGGGCATTCATTATGGGCTCTGGGCTAGGTATTTAAGGTACACTATTTCATTTAATCCTTCTAACAATCCTATGAGATAGGTACTATTACGATGTCCCATTTTACGGATAAGAAACTAGAGACTTAGACTGGTTAAGTAACTTGCCCATGGTCAACACAGAGCCTTTTTTTTTTTTTTTTGCGGTACGCGGGCCTCTCACTGTTGTGGCCTCTCCCGTTGCGGAGCACAGGCTCTGGACGCGCAGGCTCAGCGGCCATGGCTCACGGGCCCAGCCGCTCCGCGGCATGTGGGATCCTCCCGGACCGGGGCACGAACCCGTGTCCCCTGCATCGGCAGGCGCACTCTCAACCACTGCGCCACCAGGGAAGCCCCAGAGCCTGACTTTGAGGTCAGTCCAGGCGACCTGAGCTTAAACCCTTACCCGCTTCTCATATCGCCTCTCCTAGCCATAAATTCTGTTCATTCCACCTGGCAACATCTCTCATACTCATGACCTCTTTTCCTTCCCACTTCCACTGCCCTTAGCACTCATCAGATCTTTTACCAAACCTAAGCCCCCTACCACAGTCTCTCTCTTCCAGGCCTTTCTACACTGATGTGGTAGTCATCACATGAAGTCCCACCTCTGTCCCTGGCTCAAAAAGTCTTGGTGGTTCCTCACAATCTAGACCCAGAGTCTAAAACCTTGTACATATTTCTGCTATACTCCTCCCCCTACCCTATGTTGCTCCATCCTCACACACACTCTGCACACCCCTCCTGAACACATCATATATTCTTCTCCCACCTCTGGGCTCTTGCTCAGCCTGATCCTGCGGCCTGCAATGCCCTGAAATGCTCTGTACCTCCACCTGTCCTACCCATGTTTCCAAACTGTCTCCTCTTTCATTAAGCTTTTCCTGATTTCACAACCCTGCTTCCTTCTCTGTTGGAAGTTAATTTCACTTTCTTATTGCAAAAACCATAATCTACACTTATTAGAGGAGTGCATGGGCTATTTCTGGCCCACATCTATCTTCCCCTGAGAATAGCCTAGCTTAACATAGAACAGGGCCTTCAACAATGCTTGCTTCGGGGGGACTTTTCTGGTGATCCAGTGGCTAAGACTCCGCACTCCCAATGCAGGGGGTCCGGGGTTCGATCCCTGGTCAGGGAACTAGATCCTGCATGCCACAACTAAAGATCCCACATGCAGCAACAAAGATCCTGCGTACCGCAACTGAGACCCGGCACAGATAGATAGATAGATAAATAAATATTTTTTAAAAAGCCAACATTCTGTTTTAAACAAAAACAAAACAAAACAATGCTTGCTCGGGACTTCCCTAGTGGTGCAGTAGTTAAGACCCTGTGCTTCCACTGCAGAGGGCATTGGTTCGATCCCTGGTCAGGGAACTAAGATACCGCATGCTGCGCAGCATGGCCAAAAAATTTTAAAAACAACAAAAAAACAATGTTTGCTCAACAGAACTAAATTGTACTTTGTCGTAGAAGATGTCTGTGCTATATTTGAGGCAGAGAAAGAGGATGGGAATGTGTGCACTCAGGAACCATATTCTTAAGGTGGGAGAGGATTCTGAAGTGACAAGACACTTGGGTTATAGAGAGAAGTATACAATATCAGGGTAGACCCCCAGCCCCACTCAGACACATGCCCTGCCTTTTGGAGAATAACTGGATTGCCTAGAGCACTGGACAGTCTCCATGCCTGCTTCACCTATGGCGCCACAAGCCACACTGATTTCCTCTCTGGAATCAACAGGCCACTTAGTCAAGTTTGTTATAGTGATCTGTTGTTTCATGGCCTCAACCTCACCTAGGCCAACTGGCTGGCCTGGGGTGGCTGGGCAGGCTCCCAGTATTCAAGGACCTCCAAGCTCCTACCACCTGAGTGTGAAGACCCAAGGCTGGCATGTTAGTCCACCACTTGGGAAAGACTACCAGCTTGGGAGATGGGGTGGGGGACAGTGCTGGGCTGGGCAGGCCTGATCCAAAACAGCTGTATAACGACTAGTAAAGAATGGCATCCGCTAGCATATCAGTAGCTCAGGGGCTTTAAATGCAGCAGGCCGGAAGCCTTTGCTAACAGCATGGGGTAATGATTCCCAAACCCACTACCCAGACTCTATCAGTGACCCTTGTCAGCACACAAAACTGTAAGTCATCTCTCTTCATCTCATAACTTTTATGTACATCAGCACTTTCGTTGCAGATGTTCTTCCTTCTTCCTGCCTCATCCTCCTCTTCAGGGCAAGTAAAGAGCTTTGACTGTACAGTAAAGGGAGCAGGACCAGCTGCGCCTAATCTTCTCTGGAGCACTCACTTGATTAGCATAGCGTTTTGGTAGCTTCTTGCCAGTGTCGACATCCATTTCCTCATCATCTTTCTTTTCTTCTTCTTCCTCACTCTCCATCCCTGTCCAGTCATCTTCAGCGAGCCTTCTGGCATGGTTCACATAATCCAGCCGCTTTCTGAGAAAAGAAAAGGCATAAGGACAGGTCTTTACGTCTTATAGGAAGACACCCTGAAATGTGACAGATGTAATTCAAAGTCTCCAAATTCAAGAGCAACTTGGGAATTGTGGTGGGGTAAGAGATGACAAAATTTCCTTTGTAAGCCTTAACTACTGACCACCTCCTCACAGATCCTGAATAGGAAACTCCCTCTGAACACACTCAGCTTTCCTCAGTTTCCTAAGAATAGGCAAGGTACAATATTTAAAGGAATTCTCAGGGTTCGCTAGTGGCTGATCCTACTCCTAGCCACCCCACCCTAGACTCCCATCTCCACCCCAGGTGAGAGCTGACACTTCCCTGCCTGGCAGATATACCGTCTGAAGGCTCCCAGGGATTGCAGAGAGGAAACACCGAGATGCAGTGAGAAGTTTGAGACAAGGACAGCTTCTGGGACTTTCTGAGGAACAGCCAGACCTTTTTGCAGTTCCTAACTTTCAAAAAAGGCCACTTAGAAAAAACTAAGGAAATCTGAGTAAAGAAGTATGGATTTTAGTTAATAATAATGTATCAATATTTGTTCATTAGTTGTAACAAGTGTACTATAAGATGTTGGGAATTCCCTAGCGGTCCAGTGGTTAGGACTCGGCACTTTCACTGCCGTGGGCCCAGGTTCAATCCCTGGTTGGGGAACTAAGATCCTGCAAGCTGCTCAGCATGGCCAAAAAAAAAAGAGAGAGAGGAACTTGACATTTTGGAGGGAGACTTTTCACCACATACTCTTTTTTAAAAACACTTATTTATTTATTTATTTATTTATGGCTGTGTTGGGTCTTCGTTGCTGCATGCGGGCTTTCTCTGGTTGTGGCGAGCGGGGGTTTCTCATTGTGGTGGCTTTTCTTGTTGAGGAACACAGGCTCTAGGCACACGGGCTTCAGTAGCTGTGGTGCACAGGCTTAGCTGCTCCGCGGCATGTGGGATCTTCCTGGATCAGGGCTCAAACCCATGTCCTCTGCATTGGCAGGCGGATTCTTAACCACTGCACCACCAGGGAAGTCCCTTCTCCATATACTCTTTTATGTATTGTGAATTTTGAACCATACGAACATATTGCCTATTCCAAATTAATCACAATTTTTAAAAACTGGGGATCGGGGGAATGCGTGATCTGAGAATGTAATCTGCAAGCAACCCAGAGGCCACAGGGAACCATCTCTGCTAAACACATCTAGTGATGAAGCAGTGGGCAAAATGCAGCTGTCGATAGTTCCTCCTAATCCTTAATTCCTTAACCAGAAGAGGCCTATGTTGCACTGAGAATAAAAGGATAGGCCCTGCCTTCAGAGCAGCCCATCCTCAAACACTCCTATCCTGCAATCAATCTCTTTCCCTGTTTGCTCATCTTGGTATTGAGACCGAAGTGTATGGAAGACATTTCCTCAGATTCCCTGTGGAATTATTTGTCTTGAATTCCCAAGGGCTCCACAGAAACATCTGGGCTGAAGGAAGACAGGAAGCCCACACCAAAGCCAGGAGTCAGACTGCAGGAGAAGGCACACAGGGAATGTGGGGAGTGGAAGTATGGGAGTGGCTTTCACAAGTCCCTAAACTACAAAGCTCAGTACTGCTGCCAGGAAAAAAGAAAAGAAAAATTTAACCAGAGAGTTGAGCTTTTGCTTTCAAACTTCAGTCTCTCCCTACTCCCTCATTTTTCCCAAGCTCTGGGTGTAAAGGATGTCTACCTCTGCCAGGATTTACCCCTCCCAAACTTGTGGGCAAGAAGAACAACCTACAAAGGGTCCACTTTGAAGGTGGCTCTGTAGAGACAAGCCTGGAGCCTCCTGAATGGTTCACAGCTCCCAGCCTACAGAGAGAAGCCAAGGAGTTAAAGTATCCCTTACGATTTCTGCAGTTCCAGTAACCGGCGGCGCCGCTCACTCTGCTCCAAGGAACTGTACTTGGACTTGTACTGGGACAGGCGGGGGTGTGGGGCAGCTGTGCTGTTCAGATCTTGAGACACAGAAAAGCTACTAGCCAGGGCTTGACTCAGCTCTTCCATCTTCCCTACAAAGGAAAACATCAGAAAATTGTTCAATCGTTTTGTATCACCTTTCGGGTACAGGCAGTTATGGTGTAACATGATGGCTACATTCCTAAAAAACCTCACTTAATCCAAAATCACAATTATTTCTATGGGAAAAAAAAAGAAGTTAAAGGGTAAGTGAGTTACATATGAGCAGTAATGTTTTTCTCGCAGATATTTTAATAATGAGCATTTTGATAGCTCTGAGTGTATAAACTTCAACATCAATCAAATTCACCTTGTGATTGAATCTAACTTTTGCTCTTTGCCATCATTCACCAGGGACCCTGTCATTAATTCCTTCTTACAATCATTGACATGCAGTGAAGTAATCGATCATCTAATATTTTTCCTGAATAGTTCTAAAAAGCTGTTACTCAATAACTAATGTAATTTTCTTTTTTAACTTTTTTTTTTTTTTTTTTTTTTTTAATGTAGGGCTTCCCTGGTGGCACAATGGTTAAGAATCCACCTGCCAACGCAGGGGACACGGGTTCGAGCCCTGGTCCGGGAAGATCCCATGTGCCGCGGAGCAACTAAGCCCATGCACCACAACTACTGAGGCTGCGCTCTAGAGCCCACGAGCCACAACTACTGAAGCCCGCGCGCCTGGAGCCCGTGCTCCGCAACAAGAGAAGCCACTGCAATGAGAAGCCCGCGCACCACAAGGAAGAGTAGCCCCCCCTCACTGCAACTAGAGAAAGCCCGCACACAGCAACGAAGACCCAAGGCAGCCAAAAATAAATAAATTTAAATAAATAAATAAAATATGTAATTTTCCGATGCAAGTTTTATCTGATTGGCTGTTTAGTTCTCCAATAAATGCCAACTCATATCAAGAAAATTTAGTTCCAGGAGAAGTACTGGTTCTGGAGCCCAGGGAGGAAGACAAGAGGAGCCAAAAACCCAAACCTGGCAGTTACTTTCTTGCTTTATAGCTTGTTTTGTTTATTTGCTTGTTTGGGGTGGGCAGAAGGAAGGTTTCAGGGCTACCTATGCAGGACTCATTTCGAAAAGAGCTAAAATATGGAAGGCTGCCTCCCAGTTAACACCAGCTGCTCTAGAAAATGTGAAGGACAGACATGTGGTACATTTGGGAGATAGAGAGTAAATCATATTGGAGACAGACTACCAAGGGCCACCCTAAAGAACGGGAGTAGAGAGAAAGATGTGAATTCACACTTCACTCACCCTTCCATGAATGAAGGTATGAGGTAGCACAGGAGCTCACCTAAAGATTAAATGTGCACCTCAAGGAATTCCCTGGCAGTCCATTGGTTAGGACTCTGTACTTTCACTGCCAAGGGCCCAGGTTCAATCCCTGGTGGGGGAACTAAGATCCCACAAGCCGCCACGGCCGGAAGAAAAAAAAAATTAAAAAAAAAAAAAGTGTGCCTCAGACTGCAAGAAAAGAGGAACATTTGGGAGAAATTTTACTCACACACCTGGGCTGGCCCAACCCTTCAAGTTCTAGTATAAACCAGAGGGTACCACCAGTGCTTAAACTCCACCCCAGTCCAGGTCCCAATGCTCTTGAGCCTCAAAACCAACAGGTTGATTGCAGAGCCTCCACAGTTAAAAATACAACTCTATGGGCCTCTACTTGGCAAAGAGTTATTTTCCATTGCACATCTGAATTCAGATTTTCTTTCTTAATTTACAGCATTAGATTTTTTTTTTTTTAATGCCCGCACCACGCGGCTTTCGGGATATTAGTTCCCAGACCAGGGATCAAGCCCCCAGAGTGAAAGCGCCGAGTCCTAACCACTGGACCACCAGGGAATTCCCTAGATTTCTTTTTTCTAATTTGAAAGGAACTTTTCTTGTGTGTGTGGTAAAAACGCATGACATAAAAGTTTACCACTTAACCTTTTTTTTTTTTTTTGTGGTACGCGGGCCTCTCACAGTTGTGGCCTCTCCCGTTGAGGAGCCGGACGTGCAGGCTCAGCGGCCATGGCTCACGGGCCCAGCTGCTCCGCGGCATGTGGGATCTTCCCGGACGGGGGCATGAACCCGTGTCCCCTGCATCGGCAGGCAGACTCTCAACCACTGCGCCACCGGGGAAGCCCCACTTAACCATTTTTAAATGTACACTCCAGTTGTGTTAATTACATTCACATTGCTGTACAATTTCCAGAACTCTATTATTTTTGCAAAATGGAACCTTTATACCCATTAAACACGAAAAAAACGGAAACAAAAACAAAAAACCCCACCTTTTTAAAACTTAAGATTAGCATATTATGTGTGGATTTGAGGCGTGTCTTAACATGTATGTTATGCAACCGGGGTGGCCATTCATAGTTGAGGCTGGGTGATAAGTACTTAGGATCCTAAATGGTATGCTATTTTCTGTATTTTTCTATACTTTTGTGTAAGTTTGAACACTTCCATAATAAAATATTTTAAAAATTCATTATGTCTTCGTCTTACCAAAGTAATGACCCAATCTAAAATACATTTATTAGGCCTCATCGTGCTTTATCTCGGTGTGGGTTCATGCTCTGCCAAGAAGCATAAAATCCTTCTTAAAATTGATGCCTTGGATACTGGGGCGGCTGGCTGTACCTCCCTTTATGGCTGTCCTTGGCTGGCTCCTGCTCTTTCAACCCATTCTTCGGAGGATGATGACTCCAAGGATTCTGAGCTGGCGGTCTCAAACTCCACCTGTATCCCATTTCCGATCCACCCAGGCCCCTCCCCCGAGCTCCAGACTCCAATTGTACCCCGCTACTGCCTCTTCCTCCTCTCCCTCCTCCTCCCCCTCCGGGGGCGCCCCGCCTCGAATCCCGCAGCCAGGATCTAGGCCTCCTCAGCGTCTCCCACCGGGCTTCAATGCGGCCGGGGGAACTGAACTCCACTCGGCCGCCCTCCCTGCTACAGGCGCGCACAGCTTTTCTCTATGGATGGGGTCATCTAGGCCTTGCATGATTCGCCCCTCCCCCACAAAGAAAATCCCTGAGGGGTCCTGGCCCGACAGCCTGGAACTGAAGAGTGGAAGCGCGCCCAAGGAGAGGCCCCGGCCTCGCTCTGCCCCTCCAGGTCATGTCTCGGGAAGCCGGGAGTGTGCAGCCGGCCACAGAGAGTTACAGCCGGGCGCCCAGGGGCAGTTCGGGAGCCGGCGGGGCCCAAGCTAGAACCGACGACTCACCAGGTCGAGGTGACAATTCCACGCGCAGCCGCCAACGCCGCCGCCGGGGGCCGACCAATCAGCTGCCTTTAGAGAGCCGGCCCCGCTCCCTTGGCCGCCGCCGTGCCGCCGGGCTCACCCACCTAGCGCTGGGAGTTTCCGGCTCTTCCGGACGTAGAGAACGCCGGGAGTTCTTCCGCGGTTCTGTCACGGGCTTGCGGTTACTTCCGCCCTCAACTACCCGGGTTTTTCCAGTCCGTCCGGGCGGGAGTCCTGCTTCTGATTTTGTGTTGCTACCCTCCTGCAAGGTGACTTGGCCGGGCCGAAGCCTCACTCCTGGGCAGAAGCTTCTCCGGGTTACTTTCGCCAATAGCTGGAACCCCGGTCTCGTGGCCGGGCGTTCAAGGCCCTCCAGGCCCTGGATCCTGCCGCCTCCCCCAGATACGCACAGTCCTTAGGAGTGCACCAACAGTCCGCTCCCTCTCCTGTGACCATGCTTTATACGGGGAAAGCGCTGCCTGAATGACTCCCTCCCCCGCCCACACATACACCCACCACTAAGTCTCAGACAATTAGTCGTCCCCTACCCATTCGCCCCTTAGAACACTGGAAAGAAACCTCGATTACAGCCATTTGCTCGCTTTAGGAGTTTCTCTTTCCTTCTCGGCTGTGGGCTTGGCAATGGTAGGGACCTTGTTTGATTCCTGCATCCGGCACAAGGCACGGCTCTGGTGAAGGAATGAATTGGTGCAAAGGGTGGAGGGAAGCAGCCGAGATTTAGGAACTTAATAAAACTGGAGAGCAGCCTTTGTGGGCTAAGATTGAAGAGATGCAAAATAAAACTGTGAATAGCCATTTATTGAATACTTACATTGAGGCAGACCCCGTGCTTTGCATGAATTATCTTATTTAATCTTAAAATAGCACAAGGAAGTAGAGACTAAAGCTCAGAGAGGTTAAGCAACTTGGCCAAAGTTACACGGCTTTTGAGCCAAATATTTAAGTTTGCTGCATGTCTGACTTACAGAGAATTTGGATATTACAATACCACACTACAGAAACAACGTACACAAAGTTAGCACATTTTGAGTCCAAGGTGTGGACTTGTTGCATATTTTATGTACATGACTCCGTCCATTTGGAGGTCAGATTGACAGGGAGGGTAGAGGGTGCTTGGGGCTGTGGAAGACCAATTTTTCTTTTCTTTTTTTTTACTTCAGAATTTACATAGGTGAGCTCTAACTTTCAGTGGTCAGGCTGTGCACTAGGTTATTTGGTGCATCGACAAATAAAAGCTGATTATGAGACTGACAAAGAAGAGCCCAGGACCTGACTTCACTAGGAAACTTTGACACCAGGATATTAAGTATTTTGTGTCTCAGAACCACCATTCTCTACGCACGACCACAGAAGTCACAGAAAAGAACAAAGGCCCTACGTTGGAGGAAAATAGACTGAGATGGACAAATTCATGCACTGAGGTCCAGGAGAAAGACTCCAGCCCCTCATTCACACCAGCTGAATAACTTCCCATATCACTAAAAAACCAACTAAATGTCACTCAGCCCAGGGGCTCATTTGGGGCCAGTTAGTGTTCCATAAAGCGCTGCTCTACCTGGAACAGTGATTCTCCAACTGTAGCCATTGGCACTCCACCTTCACAACCTTGGCCACATACACATACACCTATATTTGATGTCTTTAAACCAATTTACTTTTTTAAAAAGCCTAATACATTTATTTGAAAGAGGAACACCATAACATTACCTTAAATCACTTCCCACTTTAATAGAAAGCATCTATGAACTCTATAGTGAAAATAGTATAATGTTATAATCTAGCTACATACTGATGTCTGTAGAAAACTGTAAGACTGTGGACTTTGTAAAAATCAGAGATTAGCAAGTGTTGGAAAACTGATAAGGAGTAACACTAACAGAATTTTTCTTTTATGTAATCAGAAAAATTCACAGAGAACAGAAGATCCACTTTCTCACGCTATGATTTAATGTTATTTAAGGTGGAATTTGTGTACCCCCCAAAATCTCGTAAGCACCTACAGGCAGGGGAATCTCTATCTAGAAAACAGGACTTTGAGGGCAGGAAGGTGTCCCCCCTTTTCTCAAGAGGAGGCTCTTGCCAGGAGCCCTGAGTATCACTCTCAGTCAATTAACAAATGTGTGTTTAATGCCTGCCGTCGGTCAGGTACTGTGCCAGGCCCAGGAGATACCAAAATGACCAAGACTGAGTTGGTCCCTGCCCTTCAGGAGCTTACAGCCCAACTGTGGTAGGAAAGACAAAAGATAGATGCTGTAGCTGAGTGCAGACTAGTACCAGGGAGCTCAGGTGGCTGGGTAGAGAATGAGACAGGTGGAGCTGCTGAAGTTACAGTGTTGGGGAACTCCTCTCCCAGGAGGTGACATTTGAATCTAGGCCTAAATGATGAGAAGGAGCCAGTTACAAGGACGGGGGGACCAACCATTTCTAGTGGGTGTAAAGAGAGGCTTTGTGTGAGTGGTAGACAGAAGGCCAGGAGGAGGGGGAACAGAGGGAGATGGGGTCACTGAGGCAGGTGGGATACAGAGGCCTGTAGGCCAAAATGAGTAGTTTGGATTTTACCTCCATTGCAGATGAAGGTTTTTAAACAGTTGTGACATAACTGAATTTGAGCTGTAGAGAGAGCACACTGGCTACTGGGTAGAGAGCTGAATTTAGCCAAGCAAGCATGGAGGTCAGGAGGCCAGTAAGCAGCACTTGCACTCAGGTTGTGGCAGTGGACGTGGTAGGAAGGGTGGGGTTTGGGATATAGTCTGGAAAGAAAACCAAGAGGGCTTATTGTTCTTAAAAGGGGGAAGTCAGCAAGAATTATACACACGTGCAAGTCTAGCCCCCAGCGAAGACTTTCCCCTTGAGGTTATTGGAACTGAAAAGGGAATAGCTTTCTCCCATGTAATTTGTTATTATTTAAGGCCTAGAGGGGGAAACTGAGATTATGGAGGTGAAATAACTCACCCAGGCCACCATCTAAGTCATCTTGAGGACCAATGCTTCTCACCGCCCACTTGGAGACACCTGTAGGAGAGGGCTTCTTCAGCCATTTGTGGCAGGAAGGAGAAGCTGACCTGAGAGGGTGACAAAGTCATGTATCAGTGGGACTCACATGTGCCAGGAGGCAGAAACTGCAGTCACAGGAGACTCTAAAGCTCTGGGAGGTGGCAAACCTCTTCTCCGTCACTACAAGGTCCCTGGGGCTCAGCTCTGGGTTGCAGGAAGCACATCAGAGTGATTAGGGTTTTAGGCTCTGGAGCTAGATGGCTTGGGTCTAAATCCTGACTCAGCTACATGCTGGCTCTGTGGCCTGGGTGGAGTTATTTCACCTCCATATGCCTCAGTTTTCCCCTCTGTAAAATGTGGCTAATAATAGTGTCTACCTCATAAGATTGTTGTAGTTCGTTAAGGGAGTCAATCCACGTCGGATGATTAGAATAATACCTGGCACAGACCAAGTCCTCAAAAATGTTGTTTTGTTAGTATTTAACTTCTTATTACAAGACAACTTTTCCCCGACTTCCCTGGTGGTCCAGTGGTTAAGACTCCGCGCTTCCACTGTGGAGGGCACAAGTTCCATCCCTGGTCAGGGAAGTTCCGCATGCCACGTGGTGCAGCCGAAAAAAACAAACAAACATAAAACCAAGATAACCTTTCCCTTACTGATTTACTTACATCATAAATAAATCAATAAATCAACCTCTAGGTGAGCCCAAGAGAATCTCTTCCCTGCGGATAAAACTGCTTGCCCAGATTAAAGGGCTTGAAGCAGCTCATCCAGGTTGTGTACATCCAGAAGGCGATGGGGCCAGGATTTTAATCCAGGCCCTATTGATTCCAAAGTCCTAATCTTTACCCTATTGGACATTGCCTGTTCTATATTTTAAGAGGTCTAGTTTCACTTCTGATTTTCAGCTGGTGAGCTGAATGGGTGACCTGGCTTATCTCTACATTGCCCCTCTGTGCTGGGAAGAGTCACAGCCCCAGATGGGGGTGGGAGGAGGGCTATCCTCTGGAAACTTCCCCAGGGCCAGGTAGTTGGAGCCCATTCTCAGATGCCAAGACCAAACTTGCACAGCTTTCATCCTGAGTCAGGGGTGGGGATGCTAGGCCAGGCAAAGCACCTCTAATTTCTTCTCTGTCTCTTTGTAAGTGCAGACTGCACTTTTTTTATTTCCTGTCCTCCAAATCAGGAACTTTCAGGGCAGAAATTAGAGGCCATCTGATTCAGCCTCCTCTTATTACAGAGAGGAGATGGAGTGAGGCTCAGAGCAGGAGAGGGATGTGCCCCAAGTCACGGGGCCAGTCATCTGCAGAGCTAAGACTCCACTTCACTTTCTTTTTTGCCCACCCTTCCCTGCAGCTGGTCCAACCTCTGCCCCTCAGCTGTTGGCAGATGATCTAACATTTCAGTGGTGGTTGCTCTGTGCCAAGGGCTGGGCTATAGGCACAAGGCTCATGCTTCTCATAGTGTGACACCCCGACCAGCAGCACCAACATCACCTGGGACCTTGTTCGAAATGCAAATTCTGGAATTCCCTTGCAGTCCAGTGGTTAAGACTCCAAGCTTTTACTGCCGAGGATCCCACAAGCTGTGCAGCGTGGCCAAAAAAAAAAAAAAAAAAGCAAGTTCTCAGGCCCATTCCAGATCTCTTGAATCAGAAACTCAGAGGGGATGGGCAGTATCTGTTCTCACAAGCTCTCCTGGTGATTCCGATGTCTGCTCAAGTTTGAGAATCACTGCTCTAAGCCATAGGCGTGTGGAACTTGGAGACAGAGAGACCTAGGTTCAAACTGCCTCCATCACTTACTAACTCTGTGACTTGGGCAAGTTATTGTCCCTGAACTTCAGTTTCCTCATCTATAAAATGGTCGTAATAATAGTACCCACAGGGGTTATTGTGAGGACTCCATGAGATAGCACGAAGCGTGGTGAGTAGAAGCACCCAGTCAGGGACAGCCTATCTCGGGTTTAGTGCTTTCAGCCAGCAACTGTAGCCAGCTAATAATGAATAACACTATTGTTTCCTTTGTGTTTATTTTTACCTGTTTGCTCCAAATGCAACTGCTTTTCCATTTATGGTAGTGATACAAAAAGTTTTGTGGAAAGAGAAAATGATAAAATCCACATTCTTCAATTCAGCCCTGACTACAGATTAAAGCAGAGCCACAGCTGTGAGCTTCAGCTAGCAGCTCCAATGAAAAATCTTCAGAGGGACTTCCCTGGTGGTCCAGTGGTTAAGACACTGTGCTTCCACTGCAGGGGGCATGGGTTCGATCCCTGGTCAGGGAACTAAGATCCCACATGCCACACAGTGTGGCCAAAAAATAGAAAAAGAAAAAGAGAAAAGGAAAGAAAAGAAAAACCTTGAGAGAACAAACAGTGTCAACACAGATACACCCAGGAGGCAGGGCCCTGACCTCAGATAAGGATGAAAACCCACAAAATGCCCAAGTCCAATTGAAGGACAATGTTCAAAATGCCTGAAACTATCAACTCCTCAAAACTATCAACTTCATCAAAATCAAGGCAAGTTTGGACTTCCCTGGTGGCCCAGTGGTTAAGAATCCGCCTGCCAATGCGGGGGACACGGGTTCAAGCCCTGGTCCGGGAAGATCCCACATGCCGCGGAGCAGCTAAGCCCGTGTGCCACAACTACTGAGACTGTGCTCTAGAGCCTGCAGGTCACAACTACTGAGCCCATGTGCCACAACTACTGAAGCCGACGCACCTAGAGCCCATGCTCTGCAACAAGAGGAGTCACTGCAATGAGAAACCTGTGCACCACAATGAAGAGTAGTCCTCGCTTGCTGCAACTAGAGAAAGCCTGTGCGCAGCAGTGAAGACCAACGCAGACAAAAATAAATAAAATAAATAAATTTATTAAAAAAATAAAATAAAGGCAAGTTTGAGAAACTGCAAAAGCTAAGAAAAGCCTAAGGAGACATGGCAGCTAAATATAATGTATCCTGGATAGGATCCCAGAACAGAAAAAAGATATTGGGTAAAAAATGAGGAAATCTGAATAAATAAAGTATGGACTTTAGTTTATAATAGTGTGTCACTACTGGTTCATTAACTGTGACAAATGTACCATACTGACCCGAGATGTTAATAATAAAGGAAACTGGATGTGGGATACATGGGAACACTGTACTATCATCCCAGTTTTTCTGTAAATCTAAAACTATTCTCAAATAAAAGTTATATTAAGAAATAACTAGAGCTTCCCTGGTGGTGTAGTGGTTAAGAATCTGCCTGCCAATGCAGGGGACACGGGTTCGAGCCCTGGTCTGGGAAGTTCCCACATGCCACAGAGCAACAAAGCCCGTGTGCCACAACTACTGAGCCTGCGCTCTAGAGCCCACGAGCCACAACTACTGAAGCCCACGTGACTAGAGCCCATGCTCTGCAACAAGAGAATCCACCACAATGAGAAGCCTACACACCGCAACGAAGAGTAGCCCCCGCTCGCCACAACTAGAGAAAGCCCGCGCACAACAACGAAGACCCAACGCAGCCAAAAATTAATTAATTAATTAATTAAAAAAAAAGAAATAAGTAGATCTGAAAAAAAAACTAGGACTGAAACTATAACGTAGAAGAAAACACAAGGGAAAATCTTTATGGCATTGAATTTGCCAGTGATATCTTGGTTATGACACCAAAAGCACAGGCAACAAAAGAAAAAAGTAGATAAATTGGGCTTCATCAAAATTAAAAATTTTTGTGCATCAAGGGACACTGTCAGGAGTTCCTCGCAGTCCAATGGTTAGGACTCTGCGCTTTCACTGCCGGGGGCCCAGGTTTGAGGCCTGGTTGGGGAACTAAGGTCTCGCACGCCGCTTGGCGTGACCAAAGCAAGCAAACAAAAAACCCAAAAACAACAGCAACAAAAATGGACACTATCAAGAGTGAATAGAGGGACTTCCCTGGTGGCGCAGTGGTTAAGAATCCGCCTGCCAATGCAGGGGACACGGGTTCATGCCCTGGTCCGGGAAGATCCCACATACCACGGAGCAACTAAGTCCGTGCGCCACAGCTACTGAAGCCCGCGCGCCACAACTACTGAAGCCCGCGCACCTAGAGCCCATGTTCTGAAACAAGAGAAGCCACCGCAGTGAGAAGCCCGTGCACTGCAACGAGGAGTAGCTTCCGCTAGCTGCAACTAAAGAAAGCCTGCATGCGGCAACGAAGACTCAATGCAGCCAAAAATAAATAATGAAAAAAATAAATTTATAAAAAATTTAAAAAATAAAAGGACTTGGATAGACTTTTTTAGTTTTATTTTAATTTTTTATTTGGATAGACATTTAAAAATTATTTATTTATTTATTTGGCTGCATCAGGTCCTTGTTGTGGCAGGCAGGATCTTTAGTTTTAGCATATGGGATGCTGACCAGGGCTGAACCCCAACTCTCTGCACTGGGAGCACAGAGTCTTAGCCACTGGACCACCAGAGAAGTCCCTGGAATAGACATTTCTCCAAAGAAGATATACAAATGGCCAATAGCTCATAAAAAGATGCTCATCACTAATCATTAGGGAAAGACAAATCAAAACTACAGCAAGATACCACTTCACACCCATTAGGATGGCTATTATTAAAAAACAAACAAACAAAACAAAACTCAGTATTGGTGAGGATGTGGAGAAATTGGAACCCATATGCATTGCTGGTGGGAATATAAAATGGCGTAGCCACTATGGAAAACAGTATGGTGGTTCCTCAAAAAATTAAGTATAAAATTACCATGTGATCAAAAAAGTCCACTTCTGGGTATATACCCCAAGTAATTCAAAGCAGAGACTCAAAAAGATATTTGTACACACAGGTTCATAGCAACATTATTCACAATAGCCGAAAGGTGAAAGCATTCAAGTGTCCATAGAGAGATAAATGGATAAACACAATGTGGTGTATGCATACTGCATACTATGGAATATTATTCAACCTTAAAAAGGAAGAAAATTCTGAGACATCTTACAATGTGGATTGAGGACATTTTGCTAAATAAGCCAGTCACAAAAGACAAATACTGTATGATTCCACTTATATGAGGTAGTTTGTTATACTGTGATTTCTAGTAAGAAATATGCGTTTGGCTTTATTCCTGTTTCTGGCACAGAGCTCCTAAAACCCTTGGGATTTCCTATATGAGTAGAGTGATAAAGATGTCTTTTGCTATTTGTAGCAAGCTCCCTTTCAGCCACACCTGAATTTAAGTTAGTGAGGTAATTTTTAGAAAGCCCCTAAGGATGGGCTGGTTGCAAGGGGAACCAATGTGAGATTGGAGGGTTTTAATTTTTTTTTTTTTTTTTTTTTGGCAGCACGTGGGATCTTAGTCCCTGATCAGGAATCAAGCCCACGCCCCCTGCATTTGAAGGGGAGTCAACCACTGGACCGCCAGGGAAGTCCCAGAGAGTTTTAACTTTTAGTCTAATGCCCTCCCCTCACCTCCAGGGAGGGGAGAGGGGCTGGAGGTTGACTTAATCATAATCCTCAATTATGCCTATGTAATGAAGCCTCCATTAAAAATCTTAAAACTACCAACCAGGTTTGGAAAGCACCTGAGCTGCTGAAAATGTGGAGGTGCTGGGAGGGTGGCATACCTAAAGAGGTCATGGAAGCTCAGTGCCCCTGCCCCCATAACTTGCCCTATGCTTCTCTTCTATTTGGCTGTTCCTGAGTTATATCCTTTTATTTGTTTATTTATTTAAAAAATTCTATTTATTTATTGATTGATTTTTGGCTGCATTTGGTCTTCGTTGCTGTGTGCAGGCTTTCTCTAGTTGCGGCGGGAGCTACTCATCCTTGTGGTGCATGGGCTTTTTATTGCTGCGGCTTCTCTTGTTGCGGAGCACGGGATCTAGGCGCGCAGGCTTCAGTAATTGCAGCATGCCGGCTCAGTAGTTGTGGCTCACGGGCTCTAGAGCGCAGGCTCAGTATTTGAGGCACATGGGCTTAGTTGCTCCGCAGCATGTGGAATCTTCCCAGACCAGGGATCGAACCCGTGTGCCCTGCATTGGCAGGCGGATTCTTAACCACTGTGCCACTAGGGAAGTCCCACATCCTTTTATAATAAACTGGCAATCTAATAAGTAGGCCGTTTTCCTGAGTTCTGTGAATGGCTCTAGCAAATTAGCCAGGAAGGGGGGTCATGGGAACCTCTGATTTATAGCCAGCCCATCCAAAAGCATGCATAATAACCTAGATTTTTAATTGGCACCTGAAATTGTGATGGGGCAGAGTAAAGGGACAAAGTAGGTAATTAAATAGTTAACTCCACTAGGGATTGTAAGTAAAGAAAAAAGCTTGGGAGACCCCTGTAAGTTAATGATCATTCAGAAAAGCAGGTTTGCTTAACTACAAAACCAAGTAGGCTTGCTTAGCAACAAACCATGCAACAGAAGCATGAGACATGCCCCCAAACAATAAAACAGTGGTGGCATGAGACCCACATCCTGCCAAGTGAGCTCAGTAAGTGAATGACCCCTAAGACATGCTCTCTGCACACATAAAAAACAATAATTTATGGAAAGGTGACATTTCAAAGTGAAAGACCCTCACAGTACTGAGACTTGAAATAATTTTTCCATAGTGCCATGACAGTCCTAGCCTGACCATGTAGGGACAAGAAAACTCCCCTGCCCAACCTGGAGGAGGAGCTGATGATGGAAGTTTGATGTCTACTCAAGAATGAGAAAGAGGGCTTCCCTGGTGGCGCAGTGGTTGTGAGTCCGCCTGCCGATGCAGGGGACACGGGTTCGTGCCCTGGTCTGGGAAGATCCCACATGCCGTGGAGCAGCTGGGCCCGTGAGCCTTGGCCGCTGAGCCTGCGCGTCCGGAGCCTGTGCTCCACAACGGGAGAGGCCACAACAGTGAGAGGCCCGCGTACCGCAAAAAGAAAAAAAAAAAAAAAAAAGAATGAGGAAGAAAATGTTCTTTTCCCCCTCCCCACTTTTCCTTTGATTATAAAACTGTAGCTCACTATGTTCTCAGGGCATGGCACCCACCCACCTGCTTGTAAGCTTCACAGGCATCCTATTCTAATAAATCACGTCTTATCCATCACTTTGTCTCTCGCTGAATTCTTTCTGTGCTGAGACATAAAGGACCGGAGCTCTTCAGAGCCCCCCGAAACGACACTTAGCGGTTTCAGTTGGGGAGGGGAGATGCAGTCCTGTGGGACTGAACCCTTAACCTGTGGGATCTGACATTATCTCTAGATAGATAGTGTCAGAACTGAATTGAATTGTAGACAACCAGTTGTGTTGCAGAACTGCTTGATGTGTGAAAACCGCCACACACATTTGGTGACCGGAAGTGTCAGAAGTGAAGTAAGTATTCTGTGAGTAGCGTTGTAGTAGAGTAGAGAAGAGACACAGAAGAGTTTTTCTTTACATACCTAGAGTAGTAATGTTCATAGTAGATGTTCACCCTTCAAGTAGGAGGGTGATTGCCAGGGGCTGCGGGGAGGGGAAATGGAGAGATATTGTTTAATGGGTACAGAGTTTCAGTTGGGGATGATGAAAAAGTTCTGGAGATGGATGGTGGTGACGGTTACACAACACTGTGAATGTCCTTAATGCCACTGAACTGTACACTTAAACGGTTAAAATGGTAACATTTTATGTATGTGTTATCTCAATAAAAAAAGAAATGGAAAATGCTTGAAGTGTATTTTTCTTTGATTATAATTAAAAAAATCAATGTTACCTTGAAGCTGCTTTCTTATTCAATATATGCTTATTCATTTTCCTATTTTCATGAAAATGGCCTGGCTAGTTTGTCAGGAAGTTCTCTGGAGACATTTTAATATTAAAAGCTTATTGAAATTAACATGACATTGTAAATCAACTATATTTGAATTAAAAAAAAAGCTTATAGTTATCTCCTGTGGAATGTATCCTTCATTTCGAGCAGGTATTAGTAGGTGTTTGTTAATGGGGAAATATTGATATGTTAACCTATGTTGACTGAAATAAAAATGCACAACGTGAGAGCTGAGTTTGTTTTATTTGGGGATTTAGGACTGTAGCCAAGCAGACAGCCTCTCAGATACCTCCAAGGAATTGCTCCTAAAAGGTAGTGGCAGGGGTGGGCAGCACATATGTGATTTTGGAGAAGGGGTACATGCAATTAAGCACACATCTTGGTAGAAGGCTACTGCTAGTCACAAGGAACAAATACCTTAGTTAATGCTTTTAGTGTTTTCCTAAATGAGGGAAGGTGCAAGAAATTAGTTTCATAAAATTTTCTCCTGAAAATATCTAACTATCTGAAGGCCTGTTCTGCCAGTTTTCCCAGAGCACAGAGTGCCTCATGCCTCATCGCCACTCTGAACTCCTTTTAGGGTGTGTTGAAGGTCAGCGACCACAGTGACTGATGACTCAATCCTTGTAGAGCCAGATGGTGAGCGACATTCTTCAGCTGACATCCACCTGCTATGACTTCAGTGCTTTTATTCTGTAATTTCACTGGTGTAGAACATATCTTCGATTCACTTTTAAGTCCAAAGGCATCAAGGTGATTTGTCTTGCCTTCTCTCTTAGACCTGAATGTGCGATTCTAGAAGATTAACATCCTTAAAGCTTTTCCCTGGGCAGTTTCCTTTTAAAATAAACTTAAGTTGAAAGAAAAGAAAGATAACGTAAAGAAAATGATTGAGAAAATAATAGTTGTGAGAGTTAGCCAAATGCAAAGTAGGGGGGTTCAGCCAACATAAGATTGTCCTCATTTCTGACAGCACTTGCAAATTCACAGGGCTCCCCAAACCACCCTCAGCTTTGATAACTCACTAGAAAGACTCACTGAAAGTTGTTATTCTCGGTTATGGGAAAGGGAAAAGATCTGATTAAAGTCACCCAAGGGAAGAAGCCCAGACTGAAAAGCTTCCATCGTCCTCTCCCTGTGGGTCAGGACAGCATTCCTCTGCCAGCATCCGTGGATGACTATATGCATGGAGTACTGCCACCCAGAGAAGATCACTGGGCCAGAGTCTTTATTGGGGCTCCATTACACAGAAATGGTTAAGTGTCCACCTGGGGGCAGTTTTCAGCCCCCTCAAGAAGCCCAGCTGCTGCCCCAAAGTTCCCACCCTCCACCACATTGTGAGTGTGGCTCAGAGCCCTACCCTTAGTCACATTGTCGTTATCTGACTGCTCCAAGGACCTCAGGCAAACAAAGACACTCCTAACAGACATGACATTCCAAAGGTTTAGGGATTACCTCCCAGAAGAAAGGGCGATGACCTTTTGGGGCAATGTTAAATTCTTTACTATACTATAATACCAGTGGGAAGTGGCTATGGCAAATGGTGTGATAATGGTTCAGAATGACCAGACCTTGGGAAACACAGCATGAGGCCTGGCTGGGCTGGCCGAGCCCAGAGCTGAACCCAGAGATGTAAGTAGCCAGCTTACTGTAGCCTCTGTCCTCTCAGGATAGGGACCGTGCCTCCTCTGTACTCATTTCTCCCTTGCTTTGAGAGCACCATGCCTATCACCAGGGCTGGAGCTAAGGAGAGGCAAATGGAATGAAACAGGAGGCAAGGGGGCAGGGCACAACCTTTGAAAGAATGACATAGCCCGAGGACATGACATAATCTGATTAGAACCAAATGGGTCCAAGATGGCAGACAAGTCGACCCGCACTAGATCTTGAGCCTCAGTATATGCTCACTGTAACACATCAGCAAGCTAAATGGCACCCCACAGGCGCTGTGACAGTTCCAAGACCCACCATAAGGATCAAAAAGTGGAGGTGGCCCAATTCCTGGAAATCCCTGCCCCTTCCTGAGATAGTTGGAATACTCCTCCCACTCATTAGCCTATGAAATTACCCACCCCTATGAAAGTGGCAGGGGAGTGGGGGGTGGTGGTGGTGGGATGAATTGGGAGATTGGGATTGACATGTATACACTAATATGTATAAAATGGATAACTAATAAGAACCTGCTGTATAAAAAAATAAATAAAATTAAATAAAAAAAAAAAAGAAATTACCCACCCCTATAAAAACTGACAACCCATACCTTGGTGTCTTTTCTCACCTTCTGAGATGGCCCACACTCTGACTGTGGAGTGTGTTTCTCTCTAAATAAATCCACTTCTCACCTATCACTTTGTCTCTCACTGAATTCTTTCTGCCATGAGACATCAAGAGCCTGAGCTTCATTAAGTCCTGAAACCAGGTGTGTGATCTCAGTTGGAAGACCATGGGTTTTGGCTGGGTTCGAGTCCCGGCACATGGGTTCAAGTCCCAATCTGAAGTGTACAGTTTTAGGACCTAGGGTGCAAAATTTAAGGAGGTGCTCATTCTTGGGGTCTGACAAGTGCCCTAGGTACCTCCCTTGCCTCACCTTGATCCCGGCCTAGCTGGTCACAACAAAGAGGCTGAATTTGAAGCAGTTATTAATTACCTACTGTATGCAGGGCCTCATCCTGGGGGCCATGGTGGTGATATAGCTAGTTTTCCATTGTGCCTGAGCCACTCTCTTGGGTAGTCATACCCACCACAGGCAACTTGAGAGTAATATTAAAATGTCATGCAGGTTAATTGCTGCTGCTGAAGGATGAGACAAATGCATCCCAGCCAAGTTGCCACAGTTACCCCAGCCAAGGCATCCTAGACGAGCTGACAGCCAGCCAGCCTACCCCCAGACTTAAGGGCAAGCACAGTCAAGGTCAGCAGTCATTAATCCAGCACACATTCAATCACAAACTCTACGTGAGCCCAGCAAAGATCTGAAGTGCCCAGCTGACCTGCAAATTCACGAGCTAAATAAATGCTTATTGTTTTAGCTCTTGAGTTTTGGGTTGGGTTTGTTACACGCCATTACTTATTTATTTATTTATTTTATTTTTTTGCGGTACGCGGGCCTCTCACTGTTGTGGCCTCTCCCGTTGCGGAGCACAGGCTCCGGACGCGCAGGCTCAGTGGCCATGGCTCACGGGCCCAGCCGCTCCCCGGCACGTGGGATCCTCCCGGACCGGGGCACGAACCCGCGTCCCCTGCATTGGCAGGCAGATTCTTAACCATTGCGCCACCAGGGAAGCCCCTATTGGTACTGTTTTATGTTTTATTTAACTGTTAACTTTTTGAGTCCTTAACTATCTTGCTACAATAATTTTTAGTAGTTGAGCTTCATCATAAGGCTATCTAGTAATTTAATCAGTCCCTTGTGGATACATTTTCAATTTTTCTGTTATATTCTATTATAAACACAGTGATGAAGAGCCTTGTAGTTAATTTTTTGCAAATATCCTTAATTAATTTAAGCTGAATTCTTGAAAGTGGCAGTTCTAGGTCAAAGGGTATATAATGTATGTTTCTAAGGTTCTTGATACATGTTGTAAAACTGCTCTCCTGAAAGGTACCAATTTGCCCTGCTGCCCACTGTGTTTACATTGTTTTAATCCATTAGGCTTTTCTGTTGTTGTAAAATGTTTAGCTCCCTGTACTTCTTCTGGGGCCTGGGGAGAGATAGCAGGTGGGGAGCTCAGCTTTGGGGTTTTACCACATGCAAGGAGCTTCTCTAAGGGCTTTGTAGGAATTATGCCATTTACTTCTCTCTATAATTTTTAATTGATTAATTAATTAATTTTTGGCTGTGTTGGGTCTTTTGTTGCTGTGTGCAGGCTTTCTCTAGTTGCAGCAAGCGGGGGCTACTCTTCGTTGCAGTGCACGGGCTTCTCATTGCGGTGGCTTCTCTTGCTGCAGAGCACAGCCTCTAGGCGCGCAGGCTTCAGTAGTTCTGGCATGTGGGCTCAGTAGTTGTGTCAGATGGGCTTGGCTGCTCCGCGGCATGTGGGATCTTCCTGGACCAGGTACTGAACGGATTTTTAACCACTGTGCCACCAGGGAAGTCCCTCTCTATAATTTTTAATGTCAGTACTCTTATTACCCACCCCCCTTTTTTTCACTTTTTAAAAACTGTGGTAAATATATATATATATATAAAAAACATAAAATTTGTCATTTTAGCCATTTTTAAGTGTACAATTCAGTGGTATTAATTATATTCACAATGTTGTGCAATCACCACCATTTCCAAATTTTTTTCATTGCCCCAAATAGAAACTCTGGACCCATTAAACAATAATTTTGCATTCTTTCCTCCCACCCTCTATTACCATATATCTGTGACAAGGAAAATGGAGGCACAGAGAGGCTAAGTAAAATAATCAATGTTACACAGCAAGTAGGCACAGAAGCCCCAATCCAGACCTGGCAGTCCGGCTTTAGCCTCCTTCTGAATCGCTTGTGTTGCAGTTTTATTTTTTATTCTTTTTGGTTGCCCTGTGCGGCATGTGGGATCTTAGTCCCCCAACCAGGGATTGAACCTGTGCCCCCTGCATTGGTAGCATAGAGTCTTAACCACTGGACCACCAGGGAAGTCCCCCATTTTTTTTTTTAATTAAAAAAAAATTTTTTTTGGCCACGCCACGCGGCATGTGGGATCTTAGTTCCCTGACCAGGGATCAAACCCGCGCCCCCTGCATTGGAAGCGCACAGTCTTAACCACTGGACCGTCAGGGATGTCCCCAACTTTATTATTTTTTTTAAAGCCCAAAGTTTCTGGTTACACGTTCTGATAAGTCATTTCTTTCTCATTTTCCCCCAAAGGAGAAAAGGAATAGCTTTTCTGAAGAATCTTGAATTTTACTCCTAAGTTCCTAAACCCAGTTTCCTTCAAGCGAACTTTGAAGTTGTATCTACTTGGGTGATAAGGGCAGGATTCAACTACACCAAAGGGACCCGTTTACCTGTCTTGCCCTGTGGGGCCTGGTGAGAGCTGGAGGGCCGCAGGGGGTTCCTGCTTTCTACAGCCACCAAACTCTCCCCCATGAGATCCCTAATCCTGGGAGCCCTCCTCAAATGGGCAAAGATTATGCCTAGCCACCAGAGCTGATGAATGGGATTCTCTCTCCTTCCTCTCCTAAAGGAATGGCACTGAAAAAAAACATGGCCTTTGGAGTTGCATGAGCCTGGACTTGAACCACAGTCTTGGACAAGTTCTTGTCCCAAATCTGTGTGCCAAACTGAAAAGGTGTGAATAACACCACCTACCTGTCAGGGTTGTTGGGAAAAGCAAATGGGCAGCCTAGCACAAGCAGGGCCTCAATGAATGTTAGCCAAGGCTTAGCAGCTCAGTGCCTGCTCCTTGTTCAAACCTTTACACAGCACCCTGTTGGGGACCAACAACATTGGCTAGTGCTGCTGCTTCTCTGACGGCTTAGAAACTGATTCAGGGACTCTCTCTAAATCCTGATGTATCCCTTGGGCTGGCTGTGCCAATGTTCACACGACTCTTAAAGGAGCATTCCAGCTCTACTACTTCTTGGCTATACAATCTGGGGCAGTTTGACCCATCTCTGCCTCTGTTCCCTCATCTGAAAAGTAGAGAATTGGGTTCCCCACGTCATTGGATTGTTGGATTAAATGGATTAAGATATGTAATGCATTTAGTGCCTGACATACAGTAGAAGCATTTGCTATTACTGTCATCCCCAGTGTCACCTTCCCTTGTTTCTTCACCAAATGTTGCCTTACACCTGCGGAAATGGAGAAGGCACACATAAAAGCAATCCATTGGTCTTGGCATTCTATTATTCTCCTTGTACAAGTCTTGGATAAATGAGGTAGTCTCCCTACTCTCCCTTCCAGTGACGGGGGTGGATTAGAGCAGATCTTCTTGCTTCACATTCCTCCACTGTCATCAGGCTAGGCTCCCTGACTCCCAACCCATCCTTTGCTTCTTTCAGTAAAACCCATTCCAATTGGGGAATTAGAATTAATCTCTGTCTAAATTAAAGGCTGGGCAGGGAGCCATGGCGGGCTGTGATGGGCAGAGGCTGTGCAGGTGCTGCTCCGGGAAGGCAGCCCTGGGGCCTCCTGAGGGCTCCATTCATAAGAAGTTTCCAGGAACCTCCTGGGCCACTTCTAACCGCTAGATGGCCAAGCTACAGGGTGATTATTTCCTTAGGCAAGCCAGCACTTCAGCCCTCTAATATGGTATTTCCTGGGGCTGGAATATCAACAGGAAGTCCTGTGGGGAAGAGCTCTGCCAAAACACTCATTCCGAGAAAGGGATTGGTAAACTGACAAATTTGCCCAGCCCTGTACAACATTCTGCAACTTCCACACGCAGGCTCTGCTGCAGGCTTCACCCACAGGCAGATCGCTGCTGTCTCTAGTCTTCTCTGGATTCCTGAGCCAGGGAGACTTATAGATGTGACCCTAGGTGAGAAACCCAGACAGAAATTTGCACTTAAAGAGCAGTTAAGCTATTTGTTGGCATTAGGAGAGCATTCTTTTAAACGAGAGAAAGGACTCTGAACACTAAAATCTCATTCACTTTATGAAAACTTGAGACCAAACTCTCCAACATCTGTACACAGCTTAATCACGAACAAGCGCAAGAATTCGGGTTAAATACAAATTAAACTAAACTGTCCTGCTACAAAGAAATGAAAGGAAAGCTGGGGGCGGGGTAGCCCCCCCCCGCCAAAAATCATTGCTTTCACACTACAATGTTTCGGGTACAAGAATGTAACAATTCCCCAGGGCAGCGCAAAACCGCTTCCCATTGTCTCTTAAGGCAGTCATTTAATTACCAATTGTCCAAAGGCTAAGAAAATTTTGTGGAAAAAGGGCGTACCCTTTGGCTCTGTGAGGGCCTGTAGCTGAGGAGCCAAGTTCTTGGCTGACACACTCTCGGTGAGGGCGCCTTCACAGAATCTCAAGCATCAGGTCTCAGCTTCCCCATCAATAAAATGCAGTCCTGGCAACCGCTAGGCTTCCAGATCGAAGTCATCACGCTCCTCATTGTACTCCAGCACGTGCCGCTTGATCTTGGACGAGTCAACCCAGGTGACGAAGTCCTCCATGCTGCGCGTGACAAGGAAGGCGGGGTCGGTGACCACGTCGGGGCCCACGCGCACGTGACCCTGCTCCACGAATGCCACGGCGGCCTGGAGGTGCTGCGCCATGCGCAGCTTAAGGAGCACGGTGGGCAGGCGGCGGCGGCAGAAGGACGAGGCCGTGACGAAATCGCAGAGCTCCAGAGACCCGCGCGTGGGGATTAGGCCGAGAGCATACAGTTTGTCCAGCAGCGCGGCCGAGGAGCGCACGCGAAACGGGTCGCGCTCCGGCAGGTCCCGCAGGCGCCGCGCCAGCTCGCGCACAGCACGGCTCAGCTGGTTGTAGCGCGTGTAGTCCTCGCGCCGTTGCAGCCGATAACGCCGCAACACGCGCAGCTCGTGCAAGTTGTGATCGGTGACCTCCCAGTTCAGGAAGTCCACCTGCTTCAGCAGCTTCTGCTCGTGGAACTTAAGCTTCCGCACCATGACGGCGGCTTGGATGCTGCAGGACCCGTGGCTCAGCGCGCGTTCCGGTGCCCGCGCGACTTCCGCCTCAGCACTGCTAGACCGGGCCTGGGGACCCTGGGCCAATAAAAGAAAGGCTCAGTGCTACGCCCTCTGTTTCCACTGGTCAGGGTGGGGCCACGCCCCGCGTCCGTATCTCGCGATTCTTCTCTTCTTCGCGTTCTCTGAGGGAGGCGGGGAAAGAGCGCTGGTAGACACCTGGGACGAGAGGGGGGGCCCCAAAGACGAGTCTGCGCGGTTTGAAGTCGTCTAGAATTAATCACCTAGTGCCGTAATTATTTCCTCTCATTTAGATTTCTGCCATTCAGTGCCTCTCTGAAACTGGCTTAAGAGGCCAGTTCCGGGAAAGGGGGGTGACTGTCGCGCTAGTTTGGTTGAATTTACTGTGCTGACCGTGGCGGGCGGGGGCGGTCCTCCCACCTCGCGGCGGGCTTCCCCGAGCCGGCCGGGGCTGATCGGGTATGCCCACCGCCCACTAGCGCCAGGTCCATTAGCAGGCGGGCGGAACGGTTTCTCCCTGCCAAGTGGGGCTAGGCGCCACCGAACCTATGAAATACCGATTCCCAGGCTGCTTCCTACACCCACAGAATCGGGATCTACACCGGAGTCACCTGGAAATCTGTATTGTTAACAAGAATGCCAGGTGATTCATAAAACCCAGTAAGTTTGAAAAGCTTGGATAGTACAAGTGCTGACCCTTTAATCCGGGCTCAAACGAATTAGCTTGACAGGGTGCATTTCTGGTGCCGAGTATTTAGTTAACTTAACACTTTTTCTGCTAGTTATATCTGTTTTAGCTTAGTGTAGCGCTACAGGACTAACTTCTTTATTTGCCCAAGACTTTGACGCCACCTAGCTTCTTCGCCTATCATTTTGTTTTATTTTTGTACGCTTCTCATTGTTTTTTTAAAATATAATATTTGATATATGGAATATACTATATGTAAGATACAAAGTATAATGAATACTTGTGGACCCAAGAGCCAGTTTAAGAAAGCATCACCAGGACCACTTCATCTACATATTCCAGCCACTCCCGCAGTGAGAGGTAAAGGTATCTACTCTCCTGAATTTAGTGTTTATTTTTACCTTTTGTTTAAAAAGAAAAAATTTTTTAATTTAAAAAAATTTAAAAAGGAAAATAGTTTTATCATTGTAAATGCATCCCTAAATACTGAGAACCTTCTTACTCAAAGTGTAGTCCATGGATCAGCAGAGAGCTGTTGGAAATGCAGAATTTCAGGCCCCATTTCTGGCCTACAGAATCAGAATCTGCATTTAACCAGACCCCCAGGTAATTTGCATGCACACTGACATTTGAGAAGTGTTGCTTAGAAGACATCACATCGTGTGGAGTTTTTTATCTGTAGCTGCAGTTTTTTTTTTTAACTGTTGCATTATATTCCATTGTTTGGTTCTATCTAATTTATTAATCCATCTCCTGTTGGATTTTTTTGGAGGGAATATTTTTAGCAGTGCTACTATTAAAATTCTTGTAGGTTTCCTGTTGCACATATGTAGTAGCTTCTGTTGAATAGTATACATCTTGAAGTTGAATTGCTCAGTTGTAAAGTATGCATGTAAAGTATGCATGAACATGTGAAGTGCATGTTGAGCTTTACTAGATATTGCCAAATTGTTTTCCAAAGGGGCTGTACCAGTTTATATTCCTTTGACAGTGCATGGGAGTTCCCTTTGCTCCTCATTCTTGACAACACTTGGTTGTTAGATTTTTAAAATATTTGCCAATCTGATGAGTGTGTGATGGTATTTAACTGTGATTTTAATTTGCATTTCCTGATGAATAAAGGTTTCATATGTGTTTCCTCCTCTATAGAATGCCTCTTTGTGTCTTTTGTGTATTTTTCTATTGGATTATGGGGTAAGTAGAATAATGGCCCCCCAAAGATGTTCACCCAGAACCTGTGAATGTTACCTTACATGAAAAAAGGGATTTTGCAGATGTGATTAAATTAAGGATCTTGAGACCATGACATTGTCCTGGATTAACTGGGTGAGTCTCATGTAATCACAAGTGTCCTTATAAGTGAAAAAGGGAGGCAGAAGAGTCAGGGAGATGTGGTGATACATACAGAAGTCTGAGGTGTGATTGCTGGCTTTGAAGATGAATGGGGGCCATGAGCAAAGGAGTGTGGGCAACCTCTAGAAGCTGGAAAAGGCAAGGAAATGGAATTTTACTTAGAGCCTCCAGAAGGAACACAGCCCTTGCTGACACCTTGATTTGAGCCGAGTGAGATCCAGTTTGGATTCCTGGTCTCCAATACTGTAAGATAATAAATTTGTGTTGTTTTAAGCCACTAAGTTTGTGGTAATTTGTTACAGCTGCAATAGGAAACTAATACAGACTGTTTGCTTTTTTCTAATTGATTTGAAGGTGTACTTTGTATGTTCTGGATATTAGTCCTTAATCAGTTATCTATGGTGCAAATACCTTTTCCCAGTTTGCACTTTATCCCCACCCTTCATACTCCCCCAGCCTCACTCCCTTCTATCTTCAGCCCTTGCTCAATGTGTCTGCAGGAGGACTCTTGGTTAACTTCCTTCTCCCCAGACAATAAACATAATAAATAAGTAAACTATATATGTTAGCAGGTGATAAGTGTCATGAAACAAAACTGAGCAGGATATAGGAGAGCTTGGGATGAGGACGGGCTGTAATTTTAAGCAGGGCATGTCAGGGTAGGTCTTACTGAGAAGGTGATATTTCATAGGGGGTTAGCCATGTGGATATCTAGGGGAAGAACATTTCAGGAAGAGGAAACAGTGAGTGCAAATGCCTTAAGACAGGAGTGTGCCTGGCATATCAGAAGAAGAATAGTCATCTTGGTTGGAGCAGAGTGCTCTAGGGGGTGAGGAAAGGGGGCTCAGATAACAGAGGCTCCATAGGCTCTTTTAAGGACTTTGGTTTTTAGGTTAAGTGAGATGAGGACACTGAAGGGTCTTGAGCCGAGAATTGACATCTAACATGTTTGAAAAGGATCGCTCTGACTGCTGTGTTGAGAATAGACATATTCTTAGGAGGCAGGGCTGGAAACATAGAGGCCATTAGGAAGCTGTTGTGGTGGTGCACGCAAGAGAGGTGGTAGCTGGGATCAGGAAAGCAGTTGTGAGATGCCAATGAGAGAGGAGTCCCAGAATAAGGAGAGGGTCAAAGGATGGCTCCAGTTTTGGACCTAAGCAAGTGGAAGAAAGTACTCATCACCTGAGATGGGGAAGGCTGCCAAATAGGTCAGATTTGGGGGGCAAGATTAGAAATTCAATTTTGGACATGTTCGGTTGGAGATGTCTATTAGACATTCAAAGGGAGATGTCAAGGAGAAAGATATGTGAGTCTGGTATTTTATTTTTTGCCAAACCTTGCGGCATGCAGGATCTTAGTTCCCCGACTGAACCCGTGCCCCCTGCAATGGAAGTGCGGAGCCCTAACCACTGGACCACCAGGGAATTCCCTGAGTCTGGTATTTTAGGGAAAGGCCTGGGCTGGTGATTTAAAATTTGGGGTATTATTGGTAGAAAGATGGTGTTGGATGCCATAAGCCTGGGTGAGATCGTCAAAGAAGTGAATATAGAGAGAAAAAGACAAGAGGACCACTTAACTAATAGTCCACTCTAGTGTTAAGAATTATTGGAGAGGGGCTGCCCTGGTGGCGCAGTGGTTAAGAATCCTCCTGCCAATGCAGGGGACAGGGGTTCGAGCCCTGGTCTGCGAAGACCCCAAAAGCATCCAATAAATAAATCTTAAAAAAAGAAAAGAATTATTGGAGAGAAGCGGATGAACCAGTGTAGTAGAAGGGAAACCGGGAGAGTATGGTCTCTCCAGTGCAAGTGAAGACAGTGTATCCAGGGGGAAGTAGTGAGCAACCTGGTCAAATGCTACTGAGAGGCTAAGAGGAGGGCTGAGAATAGCCAATAGGTCACTGATGACTTTGATAAGCATAGTTTCAGTGGAGTGTGAGGGTGAAAGAATGGCTAGAGGGGTTTAAGAAGAGAAAGGGAGGAAAGATGTTGCAGGCAGCTAGTAGAGATGGCTATTTTGAGGAATTTGCTGCAAAGGTGAGCACATAAATGGGGAAGTAGCTGGTGGGGAAAGTGGAGTTGAGAATCTATGTTCTAAAGATGTGGGTTGACTTTTCCCTCAATACCTACATCTTGTTGGTTGTCATTCTAGTCTGTTCTACCCCCATAGAATCTCAAATTTACTTCTCCCCAGCCCATTACCCCTGCCCTACCTCAGGCCCTCATCATCTCTTGTCTGCATCACTATAGTAATAGTCCAGTGTGTTCACCACGCTGCCACCAGCGGAGTTAGCCTGGAAACCACTGGCCACAGCTCTCCCTTGCTGATTCCTTTCCTAAAGGAGGAAAGTTATCTATCTGGATGGGGGATGGATGCTGTTTCCTGTGTCCAAATCAGGGTCCCATCAGGAAAGAGAGAACACACTCCAATTAGAGTAATGTGAGGAGAATTTAATAAAGGGACTTTTTCCAAAGGCATGGGCAGGGTGTAGGGAACCACAAAAGTTAGTGCAGTTGCCTGAGATTAGTAACTGCGGGCCCTGTTACCCAGAGATTTGAAGAGGGTTGGAAATAGAAGATATAGGTTCTGGAAATCTCTGTGAAGGTGCAGAATGAGTTTCCCCCAAGAACCTGGAAATAAGGTGGCCACTGTGAGATAGAAACCACCCTCCCTCCACCCCTGAACAGATATGAGAGTAAATCCAAGGTGTAAATGTGCATAAATATGTGACTGAAGTATTTGGGAACCAACTAAAGACCACCAGGGTGGTGGCTGGGGGCCCCTCAGTGGGGTGGGGCTACACTAGGCCCCTAGCTGGGTGAGCAGAGATCCCATCAATTGTATTAAGTGAGCTAATAAAGGTAAAATGTTTACAGGAGTCTAGCACTCAGCAAGCACTAAGGAAGTAGCTGCTACTCTTAAACCCAGCTTGGAGAGAGGCTCTGCGAACAGAAGATCAAAGAAAAGGGGTGCCCCCAAAGCAGCTGGGGAAACATATTCAGGCTCTGGTCCTGAAGATACTAGGCTGAACTGAGTCCTTAGAATCAAGACTGCCCCTATGGCGGGGGACAAGATCTCAAGGCTTCTTGGCTGAGAGACTTATACCATCCTTTCTTCCCCTCTTGGGGTTTCCAGGTTCCCTGCGCTAAACTTCTGGTAACTGGGCTTCCTAAGAAGCAGCCCAAACTGCCTTGATCTATTGATACAAATATTTGGGTCTGCCTGACAGTTGAATTTCTCTGTGTAAGTTAATACCTGGGCTTCTGGGGTTTGGACATAAGCCTGTATCCCGGCCAAATGCCAGCTCTGACTAGGGAATTGGATCTACTCACTGCACCAGTGAAATTGGTTTTTGGAGCCAGAGGCATGCAAATTACACCCCTCAAAACAGCCTAAGGTGCCCACCTTTATAGCGCTACCTTGTGCCAGTTAATCTGCAACAAGTGGGAGGAATGAGAATGAGGGGGAAGGAAGTTCTAGTTAGAGCGGTAGACAAGGCTCCAGGGCTTAGCCAGGAAGGGGAGTAGGGCCCAAAGCCTTTGCTTCACCTTAGGTACCTCCTCCTCCAGAAAGCCTTCCTTGATCCTTGCTCAACCCAGGCTGGAATAGGTGCCCTCCCATTCACATTTCATGGCACTGGTCTCACCGGGCAGGGAACATCTCTTTACTTGTCCTGACACATCTGAGCTTCTGGTAGGTAAGGACAATGCCTTATTCGTCTTTGTAAACCAAGGGGACTGGTACAGAATACTCAGTTAATGTTTCCTTGAGTGGAAGGTTGGATGAATGAGAGACAGAATGAAAGAATGAAGAACAAGAGGGTGGACTTGTCATTTGACAAGAGGGTGTCAAACTCTCCGTCTGCCTTGTTGTACTGTAATCTCCAGTGCCCAGCACAGTGCCTGGCAGAATCAATGCCCAGGGTCAAGTCCCCTTTACCTCTTCCCGGAACCCTACCCCGACCACTCCTCTCTCCTGGGTGCTGCCGGCAAAGACAGGACATCCAGTCTCCGCCGGCCGCCGCAAGAAGCGACACGGAACCCGATCCTGCCGGGTCTTGTTACCGTCGCTACAGATGTAGAGTCTTGTCTTCCCCCGCCCCGAAGGAAGTCGCCCAAGACAGGGTTGCTCCTGGCCTTGTCTGGCTAGGGTACTAGGACCCGCAGCAGCCCGTATCTAAACTATCCAAACCTTCTCAGTCTTCTTCCATGAGGGCGCCGCTGGCTCTGGGGCCCCCTCCAGAGAGCAATCCCCGGGCGGCGCCACGGCCCCGTTCCCCTCCCCAGAGCTGGGGTGGGGGGCAGGGGAACGAGAGGGGGGCAGGGAAACGAGAGGGGGGCGTCTGCGGGTCTCCACGCCCTTCCTCCACCCTCTCTCCGGGGTCCCGGCTCTGGCGCCCTTCTTGTAAGCACCGCACTTCACAAACTTTAGGAGTTTGCCTCACTTGCGTCGCGGAAAAGGCAGGAGGGTGACGGAGCCCAGGAGGCGAGGAGGCGAGGCGGCGGCCGCAGAGCTCCGTCGCTCGGCGCTTAAGCCCCTCGGGGTGAGAGGTGTCTCCCAGCCAGGGCGGACAGGCTGGCCCTATTCCCCGACCGTCTCCTTTCTCTCTCGCATCCAGATCTCAGCGCAAGTGAGTGAGGGTGACTGCCAGAAGGAAAAGCGAGGAGTAGGCGGGAGCCCCGGCTCCTGAGCCCCAGGCCCGTGGGAGGGCGGAGCCGGGCAGTCCGCGGCCAGCCAGGACGCACGGAAGTGCTGTGGAGTTCGCCCAATTCCCCAGCCTGCTTGTCGTTCTCCCTCCCTCTCCCCACCCCTCACCTCCCCCCCGCCTCACCTCCCCCCCGTCGGCTATTCCCTCCTTCCTCGGGACGCCACCTCCCGGAATCGCCTTTTTTGTTGTTGTTTTGGAGCTGGCTTCTCACTGGCGGCGCAGAGGGGCTGCGAACGCTGGAGAGGAAGGCGGGCTGGGGGCGCAGCCCGCCGCCCACCGGCGGGACCCCGCGGGGCAGAGCGGAGGACGGACAGTCGGCCGGGCCATCTGCTCTCCAGAGCTCACTCTCCAAACTCCTGTTGAGTGTGTGCGTGCACGCGAAGGGTGGGGGTCCACGTCCCGCGTACGGGGACCGGTTACCGCGGGGTTACCTTTGGCCGGGGGTCCTTGGACTCAGATCTGGGTCAGCTTCAGGCTCAGAAACTGCTGAGGAATTAGGCAAACAAAAGAGGCCACTCAGCTAGTGGCCAGAAGTCGCCCGAGCGCCTCGTCGCGTCCCCTCCTTTCCCCGGGGCGGGGGCCGGTCCCTTGGGGGCGGGGAGAGGGCGCCCCAGCCGGCTGGGGGCTGGGGGCCGGGCCGGGCCGGGCCGCCGGGGTCGAAGCGTTGGCGGCCTGTTGTGTAAGCCTCAGTCCTTGTTTTCCCGGCCTGGCTCGTTGTGAAGCCGGACACATCCACCCTTGGATTCGATTCAGGAGGCTGCTGCTTTTCTCCTTGCCCCTCTTGGATTTTCTGGATTTTTGAAAACCCAGTGGCCCAGGAAGAGGAGGAGGAAGGAGGAAGGAGCAGATCTACAGAGGAATGTGAGAGCCTCCCAAGGCCTGTGGAGCCAGAAGGAGCTGGGAGCCAGAGCTGCTGGGGTTTCTGGGACGGTGGTTTCTGAGTGATTCTCTTCTATTTTAGAACATTGTTCCAGTGGAGAGTGTCAAATTCTTGCCCTCTCAGAGCTGACTTCTCCGAGTCACTTGACTTTTCTTCTGGGAGTGGGAGGAGGAGAGACTCTCCCTTTTAGGGGCTGAGGAAGGAAGGGAGGAAGACCATGGACATGAGCTCTCCCTGCTCACAGGCGTGTGCAGGGAGACCTGTTTTCTGGGCCGTGGACATTGCTTTGAAGAGAGGGAGGCCCGACACCATCTGTGGGTGCTGAGACCCTGCCGTAGGGGCTGAGAGACTGAGGGCTGTGGCAGACCTTGAGTTGCTAGTGCATTCTTGGACACCCTAGCAAGTGTCCCCAGTTCTGGGCAGGACTCTGTCCTCATCTTTCTCTACCACTGGCCCAGACATGGCACTAAAAGGCCGAGCCCTCTATGACTTCCGCAGTGAGAACAAGGAGGAAATCAGCATCCAGCAGGATGAGGACCTAGTTGTTTTCAGCGAGACCTCGCTGGATGGATGGCTGCAGGGCCAGAACAGCCGCGGTGAGACAGGGCTCTTCCCTGCCTCTTACGTGGAGATCATCCGTTCTGGCACCAGCTCCAACCATGCCGACTACTCCAGCAGTCCTGCAGGCTCTCTGGGCACTCAGGTGAGCTTATATGACGGCTCCAGCGTGGCAGACCCTTCCTGGAGTGGTGGGGGCAGTGGCTTCCTCTCAAACCAGGGTAGTTTCGAGGAGGACGATGATGATGACTGGGATGACTGGGATGATGGATGCACAGTGGTGGAGGAACCACGGGCTGGTGGGCTGGGCACCAACGGGCACCCCCCACTCAACCTCTCCTACCCTGGTGCCTACCCCAGCCAACACATGGCCTTCCGGCCCAAGCCACCCCTGGAGCGGCAGGACAGCCTGGCATCTGCCAAGCGAGGCAGCGTGGTGGGGCGCAACCTCAACCGCTTCTCGTGCTTTGTGCGCTCTGGCGTGGAGGCCTTCATCCTGGGTGATGTGCCCATGATGGCCAAGATCGCTGAGACATACTCCATTGAAATGGGCCCTCGTGGCCCCCAGTGGAAGGCCAACCCCCACCCATTTGCCTGCTCCGTGGAGGACCCCACCAAACAGACCAAATTCAAGGGCATCAAAAGCTACATCTCCTACAAGCTCACACCCACACACGCTGGCTCACCTGTCTACAGGCGCTACAAACACTTCGACTGGCTCTACAACCGCCTGCTGCACAAGTTCACTGTCATCTCGGTGCCCCACCTGCCAGAGAAGCAGGCCACAGGCCGCTTCGAGGAGGACTTCATTGAGAAGCGGAAGCGGCGGCTCATCCTCTGGATGGACCACATGACTAGCCACCCTGTGCTGTCCCAGTACGAGGGCTTCCAACATTTCCTTAGCTGCCTGGATGACAAGCAGTGGAAGATGGGCAAACGCCGGGCCGAGAAGGACGAGATGGTGGGCGCCAGCTTCCTGCTTACCTTCCAGATCCCCACAGAGCACCAGGACCTGCAGGATGTGGAGGACCGTGTGGACACCTTCAAAGCCTTCAGCAAGAAGATGGACGACAGCGTCCTGCAGCTCAGCACCGTAGCATCGGAGCTGGTGCGCAAGCATGTGGGGGGCTTCCGCAAGGAATTCCAGAAGCTGGGCAATGCCTTCCAGGCCATCAGTCATGCCTTCCAGATGGACCCCCCCTTCAGCTCCGAAGCGCTCAACAGCGCCATTTCTCACACGGGCCGTACCTATGAAGCCGTGGGTGAGATGTTTGCCGAGCAGCCCAAGAACGACCTCTTCCAGATGCTTGACACGCTGTCTCTCTACCAGGGCCTGCTCTCCAACTTCCCCGACATCATCCACCTGCAGAAAGGTAAGAGCCAGTGTGGGCTGGAGATCCTTACAGCATCTGCGTTCTGCTGGGCACTGGGGGTATGAGGATGGCCTAGACCGCGCAGAACGGTGCAGCTAGTCTTTCTGTCTCTGTCTCATTCATATGTTCAACAAGTGTGTCGAGCACCTACCAGGTGGCAGGTACTATTCTAGGTTAAGGGATATTATGATGGGCAGGTCTGATCCCTGTGCTCATGGAGTTCACTGCTTACCTTCTTGTTGTCTGTTCGTTCGTTCATTCATTCATTCGTTTTCTCTGTTTCTGTCTCATTTACTCATTTACCCATCATGCTTTGAGCCCTTCAAGATATCAGGCTGGGGTCTGGGAACACGGAGCTGACTGGGGCCCAGGACTTGCCCTTGAGGAGCCCGCAAGGGGTCATGGACACAGACCCAGATAACAAGAGCACAGAGTGTAGCCTGTCTTCCCACTTGTCACAAGCTTGCCTCCCTGCCTTTGCAGCTGCAGAGCCCGTTCTCACCGCTGCATATGCTATCTGTGAGCTCCCTCCCTATCTGTGTTTTGGAGAGCGGCTGCCCCTATTTTGCAGATGAAGAAGCTGCGTCCACAGAATGGTGGTTGCACAAGGAGTCCATGGCCCAGCTGGGACGGACCCTTCCTCCTGCACCTCCCCAAGGACGCATCCATCTCGGCCACCTCCCAAGCCCAGCCATGTGTTCAGTTCTCACGGCCCCCTCCCTACGGGAGGGACAGGATGGGTCCTTGTTACTGTGGGGCTGTCAAGGAACTTCCAGGGAAGTGACTCATAGCCGGGTCACCTAGGGGCACCCGGGCTGGGCTGGGGGAGGAAGCGGGGGCCCAGGGCACTACCCCCATGGTCCATCCAATTCCCCCTTCCCCAGCCTGGCTTCTCTTCTTGCCTGAGCAGTGAGTCAGGAGCTGACCCGGCAGGCGGCTGAGTCTTGGGGACTACAGGCAGGGCAGGAGAGAGGTGTGGTCCTCCCCAGGGCTGCTTGGTAACTAAGGAAGAACGTCTGCAGGGCGTGGGGCTGGCTCCCAGGCCCCTAGGCCCTGAGGTCGGGCCTAGCTTGGTGGGGAGTTTTCCTCTGGGTGAGGCCAGGAGGCAGGCCTCTGGACTGCCTGGGGGACAGCAAACAGCACCACACTACCTGGTCCCCAGGAGAGTCTGGAGTAAACCCGCCTTGTTCTCCTTTACCAGGAGGTTAACTTCTAGAACTTCTCCAGCTCCCAGCCTCCTTTCTCCCCTCACTTTCTCTTCCTCCTTCTCCTCTCTGCCGTTTTTTTCTCTTCTCCACATTCCTCTCTTCCTCCTTCCCTTCTTTCGGCTTCAGGAGACATGAGGCCTGCGTTCTGGTCTTGGCTCTGCCCCCAGTTTGCTATGTGTCCCTGGGAAGTGCTTTCCCCTCTCAGGGGAGTTAGTTTCCCGATCTGTAAGACAAGGGAAGGCGGACACAGTGAGCTCTTAGGCCTTCAAAGGGGTGGGTAGGGGAGAGACTCCTGGGGAGGGTCTGGTCGAGGACAGAGTGAAGCCTTAGATCTGGCTCTGAGCTCTGGGCAGGGATTGGGCAGGGCTGGTGGCTGGGGCCCACTGGGGCAGGTGTCACCCTGTGCGGAAGTGGAGCCACGCTCACTGCTGTGCTACGGCCTGGGAAAGCTGGTTCAACCAGCTCCTTGGATGGCATGTTCCTGTGTGGGCAGCAGGATGGGGGGAAGCAGGGACATAGTGATTAAACAGCTGCCCCCATGCAGTGTCTGGGGACCCTCACCCAGGGCAGAGCAGGGGGCAGGAAGGCAACCCCATACCCATACTCCCAGGCTCCCACTGAAGCAGGAGGGAGTAAAGCCACACTGGCCTTTCTGACCCTGGGGCAGGGAGACAGGGCTGAGAGAGGCCACTTCTGAGTTTCCACTGGAGGTGTTTCTAAGGTGAGGGGCCTGGGGTGATGTGTTCAACCTCAGGCAGAGGCTGCCCCACCTTCCCGGACCTGGAGGACCCCTCCGCATTAAGCCAAGTTCTTTTGGGCTTACTCTTCCCCCTTCTGGGCTCTGCACTGCCACTCCTAGGCCCGTGGTGGGGCAAGTTAGGGAGGGGGGCTTGGAATCTGGCTGAGACATAATTGGGGGAACCACAGCCTGATGGGGGGAGGGGGGATCCCATGTTGGCCCTGTGGATGGAGCCGTTTCACAGAGGAAGGAGCAGGAAAATTGGGCCCTGGGTCCCCAGGATTCTGTCCAGCCTGTTCATACATCTGAAAGATGGCAAGCATGTGGGACAGGCCTTGGAAGGAAGGAGATGGGAGGCCTAGGAGAGGTCAGGAGACCAGGATTTGGACAAATGTTGCCTCTGAGGTGACCCTGAAAGAGTTTCCTCACCTAAGAAAACTTAGGAAAATGGGCCATGGAACCTGGTTGGCACTGAGGTGCCAGCCTGTCTGCCCACTGGCCCAGCCCCTGGAGCTCAGTTTAGGGGTCTCCTAAGAGAAGGGCAACCATGTAATTTACCATCCAAACCAGGGCAATCTTGGGGGTGAAAGAGAGCCTTAGTAATAGTTACGCTGGGACAACAAGGGGCAACAGTGACTGTCCAGGGCCCCTGCCTGAGAGCCAGCCAGGGCAGGGCTCGGTCCTAAGACTCATCACAAGCCACGGAGACTGATGTGGTTCCCTCCGTTTTCAGGTGAGCGGCAGTGAGGAGGAATGATAATCAGAGCAGGAGCCGGAGCCCAGGTGTCTCTGACTCCACAGCCAGGCTGTTTCTACTGTGCCAGACAGATAGGGGAGGGAGCTCCCTAAGGGATGGGTGCCTGGGGTAGACAAGCCAGAAGGGGAGGGAGCAGGGAGGGGGTTGGGTGTTCTAGCACCAACTGAGCTGGCATCCTTGGCAGGCTGGAGGCAGGCCCTGGACCACAGAGCATGCGTGGAGGGGCCATGGAGCTCTCAGGTTGGCCAAGGCAAAGTGGCCCTTTTGCAGGACCAAGTTCTTGCCTGGGGGAATAGGTGGGTCCAGCCTCTATGCTCTGGGCCATCATCTAGCTCTCCCTCTACCTCCCCTCCTAGGCTCTGAAGAACAAAGAATTGTATCACCAGGAGCCACCACCAGCTGGGTCTTGGCTGGGACTGAAAAGCAGTTTGCACATAGTTGCGAGGGGAGCTCTTACTCTGTCAGGTGCCATCCCATTTTACTGATGTGGAAACTCTAAAGTGCTATTCCGCTGTGAGCAATTGTCAGCAGCATCACATCTAGTCCAACATGTCCCATTTGACAGTGGGGAGACCTGTAGCCCTTGTTGGAGGTGACACAGTGGGACTAGGACTCAGACCTCCTGCCCTCAACCTAGGGTGGGTGGTAACTACCTCCAAGAGGTAGGGACAAGATAGATTAAGGTGGCAGTTTAGGGGATATGTCTGGGACCCTGGGGCTGTGAAGCTCCAACCCTCCTTTCCCTGTTCCTGGGACCCAGCCTACAGGACAACTGCCAGGTTAGGAGGTGCCCCTGGGCCCTCAGCTCTCAGGTTGAGTCCTAGGTGGAATGTGTCAGGTGACGGGAGACAGGCCTGAGCCCTGAGTCCCAGTCTGTCTCTGGGGTGCATTAGTGTTAGCTGGTCCCAGTCCCACATTGGAGTCACAGGGTGGAGGGGTGACAGGGAGCAGGGTGGGGCCTCCCCCTTCCCCCACAGCCTTTGCCCCCCATCTCTGGCTCCCTGCCTGTCTGCAGATACCTAGCAATTGCAATAGATTCATTCCTATTATCTGGGCCTCAGTTTCCTTCCTCTAAGGCCATGGGCAAGAAAACCTTTCTTAAATGCAAGTCCACTCCCAGCGCACCCAGACTTTCTCAGGAAGGTGGAATCCAGGCTAGTAGGTGCCCTTTGCTGAAGCCTGACTCTAGTTTCTTTGTCCTGCTCTTTCCTACTTTGCTTCTTATGGTTCTTTTTACCCCTTGGGACCTTCTCAAATTCCTAAGTCCATTGTCTGGATGCCCCACACATACGCCTGGGGGATCTGGCCTAGGCTCCTTGCAGTAGAAGTGGTGTCTACCCCCAGCTGTGCAGGGATGCCTCTGGGCCAGGCATCCCCCACTTTTGGAGCAGGAAAGAGGCTGTGAGCCCCTCGGCAAGTGCCCTCCTGCCAGGTCCTGAGTTTCCTCTGCACAGTGTGGGGGTGGAGAGTGAGGGGTGGTTGTGGGTGTTGGACAGCTAGTCTCTAGGGCCACTCCAGCTCCGAAACCTCTCAAGGGGTCCTCATCTTGGGCCTTGGGGTGATTCCTCTCCTGCTGCCCAGACCTGGGCAGTCAGTATGGAACAGGAGGCGAGAAGTGGTTCAAAGAAGGTGGCAAAAGGACTGAGTGGGCTGGGAGCTGGGGACTGCAGAGTTCTTTTAGGTGCTGTGTGAGCAGCCCTGGAAATGCTCCAAATTTGAGTCTGTCCGCTCGAAATGCCACTCTTTGCCAATTAGCCACACACTTGCCATCTAATATAGGTACCGCTCCTTCTAAAGGCATTCAGAGTTATTTCCAGCCTGTAGTAGATGCTCCATAAATGCATCCTGGATGCATTTGAACGACTTGGAGTAAAAGGAATACGTTTCAAAGGTCCATGAGAGACCTCCTTAAGGGAGAGGTGGGAAACATGAAAAACGAGCGTGTTACTTGTGTGCAGTGGATGCTTTTGAAGCGCTCGGGGAGTGCCAACCCCTCCCACCTCCTTAATCTTCTTCACACAGTGGATTCCCTACAGCCCTGCAAGGAGTACCTGCCAGGCGCAGGGAGACTGCCTCACCGCCTCAGCAACTGCCCCCACCGGCTTCAGCACGGAATCCGTCAAGTGCTGTTAATTCAGAACTGAAATTCTTTCACCAAGTGCTTGTTGATTAATTCACATTCTTCCAAATTGGGTCCCTTCCCCAGGTTTATCCCCTGACCCCCCATCTGTCACCTGGTTATTATAATGGCTTCCTCTAGTCCCCTGGGGGCTGGGGTGAGGAGGGAGCAGGGCCTATATGTGGGGAGACACACACAAAGGAAAACTCCAGGTGGCTTTTGAGGCTCTGTTTTAGAATCGGCTGGGTGATGGGGGTGGGGAGAGCCCTGGTGAGCTGAGATAGGGAGGCGGTCTGCCTGGGGGATGCTCCGTGGAGAAGTGGCACCCCATCAGAGCCTTGAATTACGCATAGGGATCCAGGGGGCAGAGATAGGAAGGTAGGAAAGAAAGCTGAATTTGATGAACGTGGGGTCAGCGTGGAACGGGTGCAGGGGTCAACTCCCAGAGGGCCTCACAGGCCAGGAGAATGGGGGACCTAGCTCTGCAGGCAGAAGGAAGCCAGGGGAGGCTTGGAGCTGTGGGTACCCAGCTTGGCTGCTCTTCAGGTGCTATGGAGAACCTCTCAGAGGCTGAGACTGAGGTGGGGAGACCCATGAGGGGCCTATGGTAGCAGTCCAGTGAGGTTGAATCAGCTTAGCAGACACATATCAGGATCTGCTGTGGGCTAGGCTTTGTTCTGGATGCTAGAGACATTGAGCTCACAGCCCAGAAGGAAGCGGTCAGAGAAACCACAGGGTGGTAAGAGCTGTGGCAGAGGGAAGCCCAGGGCACCTGAGAGCACTGGGAGGCACCTGATATACTGGGGCTGCAGGGAAGGCTTCCTGGAGGAGGTGATGTTGGAGGTGAATGGGGAGCCAGCGTGAGGGGTGACGAGGCCTGTGGTGGGTGGGGACGGCCTGGTCCTAGAAGTCAATCAGCTGGCAGGGCAGGTCAGGTGTGGGCTGCTGGCGTCGCCACAGGTTTGGAGGGAAGATGGTGCATCTGGTTTAGGATGTGCTGAAGGTGAGGGTTTGGTGGACATCCTGGTGGAGACACCCAGGTGGCTGGACCATGGGTCTGGACTCTGGAGTCCAAGAGCGAGGCCTTAGTTCAGCCGATGAGGGTATTGTCTGCCTGGACCCGGGTCTCACCGTGGGGTTAGGGAGTGAACTGGGGAGACCGGAGCCCTAACTTGTCCTTGTCCTCTGCTCTGCCCGTGCCAGGTGCCTTCGCCAAGGTGAAGGAGAGCCAGCGCATGAGTGACGAGGGCCGCATGGCGCAGGACGAGGCAGATGGCATTCGCAGGCGCTGCCGCGTGGTGGGCTTCGCCCTGCAGGCTGAGATGAACCACTTCCACCAGCGCCGCGAGCTCGACTTCAAGCACATGATGCAGAGCTACCTGCGCCAGCAGATCCTCTTCTACCAGCGGGTAGGCCAGCAGCTGGAGAAGACGCTGCACATGTATGACAGCCTCTGACCACGTGTCCCCTGGGGCCTGGTGGCTGCGATGCATGCTGCCCTCCAGACCTTCCCACACCAGCAGTGCCTGGCTGGTCAGGGGTGGGCTTTGCGGGAGTCATGGATATCCCTGGGGAAGTCCCCCACCCCTTAGAGATAGGGGCACAGCAGGGGTGAGGATGGGGCCAGGAGCCCTCCAGGTCAAGGCCTGGGCTGCTGGTCAGTCACTTGAGGTCAGGCCAGGGTCTTAGCCTCCCCTAGAGCCTATAGCGCTCGCTCACCTGGCCACCATCCCCTCGTTCATTCAGCAGACGCGCAGGCCTGCTGCGGCCCCGGGTCAGACACTGGGCATCCAGGGCTGCGACACGCCTGCTCTTGGGGAGTCCCCAATTGAGGTGGGGGTCAGACCCAGAAACAGGCAGGGGCAGTACAGAAAGATTGATGGTAAATAGCTCACAGAAAGGACCACTCGTTCTGCCAGTTAGGAATGACTCCATGGCGTAGTGTCTTGAAGAATGACAAGGACCTGCCAGACAGTAAGTGGGGACAGTAGGTGGGGAGGGCGTTCAGAGGAGAAGGACAGCATGGGCAAGACTGTGGAGGCATGGAAAGACCCCGTCTTCTCTCCTTTAGCTTTCCCAAGCAAGTTTTTTGTTTGTTTGTTTGTTTTTGTGGTATGTGTGCCCCTCACTGCCGTGGCCTCTCCCGCCACGGAGCGCAGTCCCCGGACGCGCAGGCCCAGCGGCCACGGCTCACGGGCCCAGCCGCTCCGCGGCATACGGGATCCTCCCGGACAGGGGCACGAACCCGCGCCCCCCGCATCGGCAGGCGGACTCCCAACCACTGCACCACCAGGGAAGCCCCTCCCAAGCAAGTTTGGTGCACCCCTCAGTGGTGTCCCCTTGTGTGACAGAGGGGAGGGATCTGCCTTGCTCCCATGCCCCTGTCCCCGCCCCACCTCCGCCCCCCCCACCCACAGGAGGGGCTGCAGGCCAACTCCCTCCTGACTCCCCTTCACCAGCTGAGCCCCCTCACCCCTTGGTTAGGGGACCATGCAGCATCTTTGCCCTGGGCTCAAGGTGCTAAGACAAGCCTCGGATCCCAGGACCCTGGTGGCACCTTTCTGGAGGGGACACCCAGAAGTTACTGGGTATTTGAGTTCACCAGCAATAGCTCCCAAACTCCAAGCAGGCTTGGGCCTCAGGCTCCCAGGGGCCAGCTTACCCACCACCCCAGGGATCCTCGGCCCACCTGCCCACAGCCAACCTCACTGTGATGCCGGTTCAGGTCCTGGTGGGATTGTGCTGTCTCCTACCCATGTTTACATCCTCGAGGGGGCTCCCCCCACACCCCCAGGCCAGCGCGTCGTCCAGCAGTGGGTTGGGGGAACTGACAGGTGCCACTGCTGGCCGCCCCTAGGAGGTCATGGCTGTTCCTGGCTGCTGCTGCTTCAATCTTCTTTCTTTCTTGTTTTCTTGATAAACCTTTTACAGTTAAGATAACAAAAATATGACTCCTTATTTGGATCCCAGCGGGGCATGAGGGAGTGGGGAAGGATACAGCCCTAATTGTCCCTGGGAGCGATTGGACCAGATTCTGAGGTCGTGATGGGCACAACATTTACCCCAGAACCTCAGAAGTTGGGGGGAGGATGGTGCTGGAGGCAGGGGCTAGCTGGGGACCTCTGGGTGGCCCTGGACCCCAGCTGGATGCATACCCTTCCCAGACCTCACTGTCGTCATCTCTCAAATGGGTGGAGTCTTGCCAGGGGTTTGGCTTTGCTGCTCTGTGATCTAGGACTGAAGGTCACGTGAGGAAGGGACAGTCTAATCGATAGGGGGTTCCTCTCCCCGGGAGGGCATATCCCAGCCTTGCCCCCAGGAAAGCCCCAGTCCAGGGGAGGGGGTGGGTCTCAGAACCTGTGTCCTTCCCCAAGCCGTCCAGTCCAGGCTGCCCAGGCCTGCTGTGGCTGCCCAGTTGGAAACTGAGGTGGACCCCCCAGCTGTGCCCTTGGGGGTGTCCCAGGCAGGATGAACAGGAATCTGTTTGCACACGGGAAAGAGGAGGGCTGGGGGGCCGCGGTTCTCTTGGGGCAATGGGGACTTGGTGGAGGGAGGGCTGCTGGGGTCTGGACATCAGGGGAGGCTTTGGCCGGGCTGGGGGCAGGGGAGCTCATGGCAGTGAGGTAGAGTAAGGGGTGGCAGGTGCAGTGGGGAAGGGGCAGCAGAGGCTCCCTGTTCAGGGCAGAGAGTCCTCAGAGGAACTTTTGGAATGGGCCCCTGGCCCTGGGTCAAAATTAGGTCAGATTTGGGACTTTCTGTGGAATTTTCCTTTCTCTCCTCCCTGCCCTCCTTCGTTCATTTTCCAACACATCCGAGGACCTTCCCACCCTTAACCTCTTCCCCGCTCCACCCTTAACCTCCTCCCCGCTCCAACCTCACTGCGGCCTTCTGCAGTGAGCGCTCTGACCATGGGCAGGGCGGTGGGGGTCTCCTTCCCAGGCCCAGTCAGCGCTGGGGCGGTGGGAATGCTCTTCTCAACACACAGTGCCTGGAAAATCCCCTGTTCACGCTTCTTGCCCTGGGAATAGTATTGCCCTCTTGTGTCTCTTTCTTGAGTGGGGCCCACCTCCCATGCCTTCCATCCTCCGGGTGAGGGGTTGGTCTGACGCTTTTCTCAGGAGGGGCTTGTGCCTAGGAAAAGCATCAGAACGTGAAGTCTGGGGATGGGCCAGGCCTCCTCCAGGCATCCTGAGGGCTCTAGGCAGGGACAGACGTACATGTGATGGGAAGTGAGGATGTCACAGCCCTTCTCTCTGGTTTCTTTCTATCTCTGTGTGGGTTTGAGTGTTGGGGGAATTTGAGATTTGTCTGGGCTGGCCGGAGCCTCTTTCGGCAGGGGACTGGGGACCAGTGTGTGTGGGGGGGTATCCTGGTGGTGGCTGGGCCTGCGGGCTGGCCTCAGTCTCATGCCAGGCAGATGTTCCAGACTGAGCTGAGCCCAGCTGCCTCCAGTTTCCTCCCTGAGGCGGGTGGAAAACAAGGCTTCTCTTTCTGCCCTGGGCAACTACCAGGACCTGGAGCTGGGGGGTGGGGGACCTCTGATCCCCAGTCTTGGCCCAGCCCAGGAAAGGAGTCTGCTTTGTGGCCACATATGGGGGTTGGGGATGGAGGTGGCCCTCAGATTCTGCATCCTATTGCTTCCTGGACACAGGAGTGCCATGAACCACCATGCCACAGCTGTGCCACGGCTGTAGCAGAGCCAGGCCTGGTCACAGACGCAGTTGCCCAACCCAAAGCAGACAGAGCCATACAACCTGCGCACGGCACACAGGTCACACCAGGCTCCACACTCACACACATGTGCATGGTCATGTGCTTGCACAACTGCACTCCCAGCCACAGTGCCACAGACTGTCACACATTCACAGCCTCGTCCACGCCCGCATACATGTTGTCAGTCTCAGCCACGTCGTCGCTCACAGCCATACCATAGTACTGTGCACGGTCATACACTCCCATAGCGACACACACGGCCATGAAGTCACACATGCACATGGCCAATGGGTCACAAATTAGGTGCTCTTGGACTCCACCTGCGCCTCCTCCTGGGGGAGCCAGCCGCGGTCATCCATCATCTGACACCAGCAAGTTCGGTTCCTCATTGCGGAGATGGGAAACTTGAGGTCTAGTGGCCGGTGCCATTCGGCTGCATCACCCAGTGGGGCGGGGGTACGCTCTAGGGTCAGAGCCCAATTCCCATCAGGTTCTGGCCTGGCCTTGCCCACCCCTGGGTCAGTCCCCAGGGCCAGACTGCCTCTGAAGGCCCCTGGCTGAACCTACTCAACAAAGCTCTGAGCATCTCCCATCTTCGGAGCCAGAGCTGAGGCTGCAGCATCAGAGAGCAGGAGCCAGGATGTGGTGGGCAGGGCCCAGGCCTGGGCGGGAGGAACATTCCTGCACCATCTCCTCCCCGAGCCTTTGAGGACTGGGCCCGCCCTGCCTGCCTGCCCGCTGACTCAGTCCTCCAGGAGCCAAGCCAGCTTGGCTCCCTCACCCACCCCCAACCCACCCCAACCTGCTTCCCCACCACTGTGGCTCTGGTACCTCCTTCCGCTGTTTGGGGCAAGAGGAGATGGTAAGCCCTGGCAAAAAGACCATGAGGAAACATAAAAATTCACCTCCCCCAGACATAGCTCAGAAGGGTTGATTGTGAAACCCCACTCCCGAGTTCAACAAAGCTTTTTTTCCTTTGGTTTTGTTTTGTTAGTCAAACCCCGATACAGTCCAGTCTGTTTAAAAAGCAGTGTCTCACACAGCTGTGGCCTCCTTGGTCCGCATGGCAGCCCTGGTAGGCATTATTATTCCATTTCACAGACAGAGAGACTGAGGCTTGGCCAGAGGGAGGATGGGAACTGCCTAGGATCACACAGTGGGGCCGAGGTGGGGCTGGACTTGAGCCCAGCTCTCTGGCTTCATTCCCTAAAGTCACCTTGATTAACTCACGTAGGTCTGGAGGAAGAAGGGGTAGCAGATCTTCGTTCCAGAGTTGTGAAATAATGGGAGGCTGGCAAACCAACTGCTGAAATGTGCAGGGGCTTTGAGGGTCCGGTGAGTCCCGCCAGCCCCCCAGGGATGAAGAGGCTGAGGGCAGCATTGCACAGAGTCTGCAGTGACTCAGGGTCTCCGATTACAAATGAACATGTGCGAGGAACATCACTTCACTTTTCTGTAACTGACCTTGACTTTCTCTTTTGCTTTCTCATTAACCCACCTGACAGAAAAGTAATCTGACATCAATTTGGGGACCACTCCTTTCCCCAGGGAGGCATGTAAGTTTTGGGGATGGCACATTTGAAGACCCTACGCAGGCCCCTGGCACTTTGAATTTTAGAAGCTGAATTCCCTCATCCTATCACTCATGAAAATTTGCTGGCATTCCACATTAAAGGTCGTTCACATATACCTACTTGAGCTGGGTTCTGTTAATTACTTGACAATGTCTTGTAGATATTTAATTAAATTTTCTTCATTTTGATTTTGTCTTTTCTTTCTTTTGCCTTTAGGTGTTCTGCTACTTTTTTACCCCTTGGCTGCAAACATTGTTGTGGGTTCTCGCAGGGCTCCTGGACCCTGGCCCTGGGCCTGTGGTGCCCACCATGGTCCTAGGTTAGCATCGGACCCTTTGGTCATTTTCCCCTACCTCCTGCCTTCCCACCACCTGCTCCTTTGATCCCCACCCTTAAGCCTCCGTGGGTCTGGCCCTTTCTCAGTTTGGGGCACTCCAGATTCCCTCAATTGCCCCTGTGGGCCTCAGGGAACCTCAAGGGGCTGGCACAATCATTCCACAGCCTCCACCACACGCTCAAGCACAAGGCGCTCTGGGAGGCTGCTTACCCTGTGTCTCCTGAGGTCTGGTTCTACCTGGGAAGGGGTCCAAGTCTCCTCTCCCCCTGAATCTCCAGCCTCTGGGGCTTCTACCTCCCCCAGTGCAAGTGGCACTGTGGTGGACACTGGATGGCGAGTATTGCACAACCACTCTGTACGCAAAAGATTATCAACATCATTTTACAGGCCAGGAAATGGGGCCCAGTGAGGGACGTGTAGAGTAACCGAGCCGCTGTGAGTGGTACGCAGGCCTGGGCCACCCGTGTTGGAAGGCAAATGGCTGATGCCTGAGGTAGGAGCTGGAGGCTGGCTGGAGCCTGGAGGCACTTGGAGCCTCTTCCAGGCTGACCTTATTCCCTTTGTTGCCATTTTGGAAGCGGTGCTCTGAGTGAGGGTAGAATGAGGCTCCAGCAGACAGCCTTTGCTGCCCCCCAGACAGCAAAGCCCCTTTCCCTCCACTCCTCAGAGGCAGGACCCGAGTGGCTGAGCCTGAGTGCAAATCCTCTCTACACCTACTTGTTTTAGGGATGTTTTTGAACTGTTCCACGCTTCCATTTCTCCATTTATAACAGGCGTTCCAGATGGCGGTTAGGAGGGTTATATGAGCACATAGCAAGTGCCCAGTAAGGAGTAGCTGGGATTACCAGCCTCTGAGCAGCACTTGAGAGAGGCAGGGCCAAGAATGTCGTTCCCCGACTAAATGAGTGAGAAAACTGATTGGATGAGCCCTCTAAGGCCACACGGTGGGTGGGTGTCAGGGCTGGGCCTGAGTGCGCAACAGCGACCGTGTGCTACTCTGGGCTGGGCATTGGGCTAAGTACCTCCCATGAGTTATCTCACTGGTCACAACGGTCTGGACGGTGAGAGCTACTGCCAATATTTTATAGCACACGGAGACTCAGGGGCACTGAGTCACCTGTGTGAGATCATGCAGCTGCTCAGTGGTAGTTCTGATTCTGCCTGGACACAGAGCTGTGCTGTTCCCACTGCACCAGGCCACCCTTCCAAGGCTGGCAGGCTGGGCAGGGTGGGGGCAACCGTCCTGCTGTAGAGCGACTGCAGGAGTGCCGGGCATTGAGGGGAGTGGGGCAGTGGGGGTAGCTGGTGGGCATTGGGTGGAGGTAGCTGCGTGCCTTCAAGGCAGCAGGTGGAAGAGCAGAGGGCTTGGCCCATAGAGAGCATCGAGCAAATATTCGATGCTAATTTTCTGTAGGGCCTCAGGCTGGGGTGTGTGAGCAGGATCTGGCTGCGGTGGAGGCGGCTGGACAGATGAGGCCAAGGGCAGGGAGCTGGGGTCAGAGGCAGGCTTCTGGGGAAGGAAGAGAGTGAGTCAGGAGCCTCCTTGCTCAAGGGGCCAATATGGGGGATGGGAGTGAGAGCTGGGAGGGAAATGCTAGGGCTGGGGATCCTGCGAGTGCCGGGGCTGAGCTGGAGAGGGTGTGGGCTCTGGTCCTGGGGCTTCCACGTGGGGCAGGGTGGGGCAGGCCGAGGTGGGGCGATGTGTCTGTGCCTGTGCCTGGTGTCCCGGAGTGTGTGCATCCTCCTGTGTGTTCACTGGGGGCCGGCCGGCATGCGCTCCTGTGCCCGTGTGTACGTCCCCACCGGGACGCTCTTTGCTTGCAGTCATCTGGCTGCACATGATTTTCCCCGTGTCCCCGCCTGGAAAAGGCGACAACCCTGACCTCGAAGCTCTGGTCCTGCTTTGGAATCATGCTTAGCTCCTCTCTATCTCTCGCTCCATAGCCAGCTGTGAGCAAAGCCCTGTTAGCTCCTCAAAAGAGATCCCACATCTGACCTGTCTCACCATCTCACCGTGAGGCTCAAGACACCGCCACGCCTGCCTGGACTACTGCAGTAGTCTCCAAGCTTTCTTCTGCTCTCTCCCGTTCCCCGATGGTCTAACAGGAGCCAGAGTGATCTTTTAAGACCATATTCTAAATCAAATCATGTCTGTCCCGTGCTTTCAACCTCCAGGACACCCTGCCATTCTTAGGCCAGATTCCAAACTCCTACCTCAGCCCACGAGGGCCTCTGATCTCACTTTGGAACCCTGTTCCTTTAGGTCACAGAATTCCAGACCTACTGCTATTTCTTACATATGCCAAGCTTGTTGCACCTCAGGACCTTTGCCTTTGTTGGTCCCCTCTGTCTGGAATGTTCTTCCGCCCAGATGTCTGTGTGGTTTGAACCTCAGTTAATTCAAGTCTTTTCTTAAAATGTCACCTCCTTGGAGAAGCCTTCCTTAACTTCTTAGTTCTTGTCTTCTGTCCCTTTACCCTGCCTTATTTTTCTTCATTTTACTTTCTATCAATTGCCAATTATATATGTGTATGTATTTAACTTTTTATTTTGGAGAGTTTCAAACATATACAAAAATAGAGAAGCTCATATAACGGATCCCTGTGTCTCCACACCTCAGCTTCAACACTTACCAATCCTGGGCCAGTATCTTACTCCCCCATAACACTTGCTTCCAGGAAACTCTAGCATCACACAACCTCCTCTGCAAATACTTCAGTGCAAAAGTTAGATTTTAAATGTATCTGTTTGTTAGAGGGCAGCCTACCAGGGAGCTGGTGTTACTCTGTCTTGCCCGGTGCTCTATTCCCAGTGCCCAGCACGGTGCCTGGCTCATAGCCAGTGACCCGGGATGTCTACACGGCTGTGTCTCAGGTCTCTGGGGAGGGTGTGTGTGTGGGTTCTGGTTTGCACAGGTCGGCTGCTGTCAGGGAGTGAATCTGCACGTGCCTGTGTGCGTGGCCGCATGTGGCAGTCCCTTGAATATGTGTGTGTGTGTGCATACGTGTGTGTTGCCACGGCAGCTGGTGGCTGAATGCATTCCTTGGAGTCATCTACCACACCGCCCAGGACCCAGTGACTTGCTCTGGGGAGTATTTCCCTCTTTCTCAACAAGGCATGGGGTGTGAAAGTGTGGGCAGGGGATACGCATCAGATCCCCCCACCCCTGCTCTGGAGGGCTGGGTTCCAGGCCAAGGTGGCCTGGAGAGCCCCTCCCTGTTCCCCACACACAGCATAGCAGGAGGCTGTGCTGTTCCAGCCGGCAGAGCAGGCAGCCCCCTTCCTCCCTGGCAGTGCAACCTGCCCTGTTGGGCTAGCATCAGGTGGGTGGGGTGTTGAGTAGGTATGTATGAGGGGTAGTGGTATCCCATCCTGGCCAACTCCTAAGGCTCCTCGGGTGACTCCTGGGTAGTTGGGCAACTGAGGCCACTCAAACTGGGGGCAACTGGGTGCCGAGTTCTGGTCCAGGGCTCAGAGCCCCCCATTCCCCACCCCAGTTCTGCACTGTAAAGGGTTGACCCTGGGAGGTGGGCAGTGGGAAGAAGTGCTTCCAACCTAGCACCAGTTTCCTCCCGGGGGCTGCTTCCACTCAGACCCAGCTTCCACAGGAGTGTCCCTCAGTCTGGGCCCCAGGGTCCATCGCCTCCTCGCTCAGGCTCTGCATCATCTTCCTCCCTCCACAAGCTCTGCCTTAGCCTCAGCACTCCCTGTTCTTCAGGGCACAGCCTAGGCTCCTCTTCCAGGAGGCCCTGGAGCTCTGGACCCCCCTGAGTTCACCCCACCACCCTGCCCTCCTCCCCCCCGGGCAGGCAGGTTCCAGTGGGCCTCCTCCCTCTTGGGTCCCTGGAGCCAAGGCTCTTCCAAGGTAGCCAGATGGTCGCCCCCTACAGCCTCAGGGAGGTCCTCTGAATCAGTGGGGCGGGGGTGAAGGGAGGAGGTCAGAGTGGGGCTGCTGGCTTCTCCTACCCAGAACTTGGCCCCTTGCTGTACACCTCACTCTTCCTGCCCAAGCCAGCAAAGCAGAGTGTCTCCATGGCCCTCTTCTCCACATGGGGGATGCTTGCATTTGGCCTTCCAGGAAGACTGAACATTTGTTCAGCACCTACTATGTGCCAGGCACCGTGATGCCTGTAATACATTATAAAAATAACAATAACCCCAACTTTGAACATTTGTGAAGCACCTACAACATACCAGACCCACGCTAGGCTGTTCAGTAACAACTGCTCTTATAACAGCAACTCGTCACAATGGTCAACGTTTACTGAGTGTTTACTATGTGCCTGGTGCTGTTCTAAGAGCTTTGCTGTAGCAATGACCCTTTGAGAAGAAGCCTTGGTCAGTTGCTCTGTTTTTTTAAAAATAAATTCGTTTATTTATTTATTTATTTTTGGCTGCGTTGGGTCTTCGTTGCTGTGCGCGGACTTTCTCTAGTTGTGGTGAGCGGGGACGACTCTTCATTGCGGTGCGCGGACTTCTCATTGCGGTGGCTTCTCGTTGTGGAGCACAGGCTCTAGGCGCGCGGGCTTCAGTAGTTGTGGCATGCTGGCTCAGTAGTTGTGGCGCATGGGCTTCGTTGCTCTGCAGCATGTGGGATCCTCCTGGACCGGGGCACGAACCCGTGTCCCCTGCATCGGCAGGCAGACTCTCAACCACTGTGCCACCAGGGAAGCCCCCAGTTGCTCTGTTTTGATAGGTCCTAACTCAGGCAGAGGAGTGGGCGCTGGCCTGGGCCTCTAGCTAGCCACATCCCATGGCTGCCAGTAGGGACAGGAAATGGGGCAGAAATGAAGAAGTGAGGCTCTAGGCAGAAAGCAGGCAGCCTGCTCCCCCAGGCCTGGCTCCATCCTCTCTAGCGTCAATTATCCCATCATGAGTTCAAACAGGTGGGTGGACTTGTACAAGTTCATTGGGCAGACGCAGTCACGGCCTCTGCCCTCCCTCCTTCAGTTCATGTGTTCTGTCGCCAGACTCTGAGGTTCTCAGGGCAGATCATGGAGCGCAAGGGCTAAGGTGCTGAGACCTGGAACCTTCTTGGAGTCCCCAGGCCCTGCCCCAGCCACCTGTCCAGGTGCCACCCCCACAAGGCAACCTTTTAGCAGGGCTGACTCAGAAAGGTCCCTTCCGGCCTGAGTCACCGCCTTCCAGGAGTGCCCAGGCTCTGCCAGCCTCGCCTACCTTCCTGCTTGCTCAACAGCCCTTTACAACAGGCTCCGCCTTCCGCAACAAGACCCAGCAGGGCTCCCCTTGCCGCTCTCTGGTTCTTGGAGGTCTCTGTCCCGGCCAATATGTCTGGCAGCCCTGGCCCACCTGTACTTGCCCCGATGCCTTTCTGGGTGCCAGGAATCCCACTGCTGAGAGACACATCCTTGGCATCTGGAGGGGTTCTGAGCCTCCAGGAGGCCCAGCTCTGCCAGTGAATTGCTGTGTGATGGTGGCAAGTCACTCCTCTAAGGTTGGGACTCCAAGCTCCCAAGTTGAATGCAGGGGGTCCCGTGGGTAGGGGAGAGGGGGGCCACACTTGGCTCTGCTCTACTCCTTGCCCATAGAGGCTGGGATCAGGTGGTTAAACCAGCTGGCACAGGGCGTTCTGAGAAGGGGCTGGAGAAGCAGGGAGAATCTGAGTAGGAGGGGTTCTGGGTGGTCTCCCTGCTCCTGCCCTATTTAATCCTCTTTGACTCTGTGGTGGGCTTCCACATTTGATGTGGTCAAAATGTTCTGCCCATGAGGTTCGGAGCAGATAGACCCCAGGTGTCTGGATGGGAGGGAGCCATGGGTAGGCGTGGAGAGACAGAGAAGCGAGAAGGGACAGAGTCAAACAGGCTCCTTAGAAACTTAATGTCTGCCTGGGCTCTGGATGGGGGCCAGAGCAGCAGTAGGGAGCCTCGCCTGCCCTCCTGGGGGATGAGAGAAGCCGGGAAAGGAAGTCTGGGTGGGACTGGTGGTTAGAGACCTTCCGGGCCTGTGGGAAAGAAGGGGCTACATTCTGACAATAGGTGTTTCCCAATCATCTCTCCATGCCTAGCACTGGGCCGGCTGGACACTGACCCAAGGGAGCACACAGCATTGAACTATGTTTTTTTATTTTATTTTACTTTTTTTTTTTTTTTTTTTTGGCGGTACGTGGGCCTCTCACCGTTGTGGCCTCTCCCGTTGTGGAGCACAGGCTCTGGACGCGCAGGCTCAGCGGCCATGGCTCACGGGCCCAGCCACTCCGCGGCATGTGGGATCTTCCCGGACCGGGGCACGAACCCGTGTCCCCTGCATTGGCAGGCGGACTCTCAACCACTGCGCCACCAGGGAAGCCCTGAACTATGTTTACTACAAGGTGCAGAGGGCTGAGGCCTTCGCCAGTCTTGGGGGCCTCAGCAACCTTGGAGGGGAGGGGAGTTGGGTGCCCCAAAGGCACTCCCAGTACCAGGGCAGCACATAGGCTGGGGGTCACAGCCAGCACTTGTTTTGGGGGGCAGAAGGGACAGCTTGGCAGCCTCCGTCCAGCCTCTCTTGCTCCCCACCCTCTGCAGGATAGAGAGCTCTGGGAGGCCCGTCTTCCCTTCTTGATCAGGCCTGGGCCGGACAGCAGCTTCTCCACTCCTCTGCTGCTGATGTTGCTCTGCCCTGGGGGAGACCCAATGCACTGACGAGTGACCTTGGCTGGACCCCTCCCTTAGTCCCTCCCTCTGCAGGCAGGGAGGGGCCCGGGAGGGAAGGACCAGCTGGATTGCAGAAGGCAGGGTGCAGGGAGCTGCTGCACTGTCCAGGGACCTGTCTTTGGGAGGTAAGGGTGGGAGTGGACAACTCCCTGCAGACCCTCCCCACTGGATCGGACCTGGCTGCCGGCCTCACCCTCCTCTGCTTCAAGGACTTAGACAGCCCATCTAATCTGGGCTTCAGGACTGACACTTGAGCCCTCTGTGAACTTACAAGGCATCAGAAGGAAGCCTTGGGTTTAGCTCTAGGCTCTGGGCTACCAGAGCTGGCCGTCGCCGTGTTGGCGACCCGGGGAGCTCTTCCAGCTCCCAGCTGAGGCTGCGTTTGGGTAGAAAATTCCTTCTTGGCCACTGGCTGACGTAACCAAGGGCTGCTCCTGTCTTTAGGGGCTCTTAGGACATCTGAAATGTGAAGCACAACCCACCGTTATCCTGGTGGCCACAGGGGGCTCTCTGAGGAGTTGGCATGTTTTATGAGGACAGCAGCTCTCAGTTAAATACTGTACCTCATTGCACTGAGAATGGAAATGTGAGCAGGAGGTAGGTTGGTCATGCTTGACGTTAGCCCCTGCTGCTCCTTCCACGGAAAGGCCCGACACTCTGTAAGGAGAGAAGGAAGCAGCCAGAGCCAGCTGCCCTCCTACTCTGGGCTTCCCCGCACCAGCGAGCTCATGCCGCTGGGTTAGGGCATACATGGTGTGGTAGTTACTCCTTGGCATGTCTGGGGTTCTTCAGGAAGGGCCAGGTAAATTTCTATCTGCATCTCCCACAGCATTTTTGGCACCAAATGCCCTTGCCAAAAATGCCTGACTAATCCTAGCGGTAACTACCCAGGGATGGCATTAACGATGAGAGGACCCGGGATGGGACAGGGGCTGTAGAGAGAGGGGTCCAGCACGTCTGGCCTCCATCTTGGCTCCGCTCACTTGCTGGGCTCCCTCGTGACATCATCCGTGTACCCCATCTCTCCAGCGAGCGCAGCGTGGCCTCCAAGCTCTGCAAACTCTGACTCCTCAGCCCCAGGCAGTATGAGCTCCCCACTGCTGCCAACCCCAGGTGCTGCAGCACCCCTCGGAGGATAGCCTGGATGCTACGTATACTAACACATCCAGTGGCAGCAGCATCAGGACCCAGTGACCAAAGGTGTGGTGCCCGGCTGGAGGAGCCCTCAGGAAGGGCAGCTGTGCTATTATGGTGGGTAGATTACTGATGGTGCTGCAGGAACTCCCTGTGCTCCTCTTGGATAAGAGTAGGGACAGCTGCTCACACAGAGCCCCATGCTTGCTCCATGCCAAACTGCCCTGTGTCATAACTTCCTGTCTGCACACCCGTCCCTCCCACCAGACTGTGAGCCCCACGAGGGCAGGAACCGTGCCCAACTCCAATAAAAGCCACTGACAGCAAAAAAACCCCAAAAAACCCCCCAAAACCAGGAGACCCAAAGAGAGAATTCTGGGGGGCTGCCCAGGTACCTCTATCCGTTTAAAATCTGGAATCTTCAGGGCTCAGAGGAAGGTGCTAGCACCCCTGGCAGTTCCCACTGGTCAGGAGTGGTTGGTTGGGGGGGGGTAGGAGGAGGAGGAGGAGGACCATTTCTCTTGCTTCCTATTGGAGGACAATGGTTCCAGCTCTATGGGTTCCACAGCTGCCATAGCAACTCCACTTAAAGGGCCAGCTCATAGCATGAGGAGAGGGGCTCAAAAGGAACCCCATCTTTAGCACCCAAGAGGCTAAACCATTGAGGGTGGTGGGCAGGGTTTCCAAGCTGGGGACCTGGCGATCTGGGCTCCTCTGGCAACCCCTACTCTGTTCCCCACACCCCCTTCACCATCCTTCTTACTGTGGGGTCACTTCCCAGCTCTGCTGATGTCAACTTGGGTCTGGTGATGGGCAGGACATCCTGGCCCTTGGCTCAACGTGGCCAGCTCCTGGGACTGTGAGAGGGCCATAGGCAAGGAGCACTTAACTCTGAAGTTTGTATGTGCACCTGTGTGTGTGTGCATATGAATTACATAGGAAAGTATTTATCTCTGTGTTGTTTCTGAAGGTCTGTAAGTGCACAGCTGTGAGCACAAGTGCACATTGTGTGTGTGTGTGTGTGTGTGTGTGTGTAAGAGGGTCAGAGTTTCCTGGACATTCCTGAGCACTTGTGCATAGGTTGGCTCCTATCCTCAGTGCCTGGGAGGAACCAGCTCCTTAAAGGAATGAATGGTGAGTTATTTTGTAAGGTGGGTAGCAACCTCCTTAAGCCTGGGGTGTATATCTGAAATCTGCAAGGTATTTACCTAATAAATTGAGGCCCCGCATTTAGAATGGGTTCCGAGGTTGGCGTCCCAGTGAAAGACCCTCTCCCAGGTCCTGCCCACTGTCCAGCCCAGGCTTGGGGGGGCCGGATCAGTGTCAGCCCGTGCCAGGTCACTGGGGACAGGCCAGGCCAGGCCATGTGAACAGAGAGGGTGTCATCAGGCCTCTGGAGAAACCTGAGCTGAGGCCAGATCCTGCCTGGCAGGTCTATCACCCTCTTCTTGGCTTACACTCCCCGGGAAACTGGTCGTCGCCCTGGGTGGAGACTGGCCCCAGATATCAGGGCCCTGAGGATGCAGCCTTGAGCTCCCGGGAGAAGCTGGGCAGAGTGTGGGGTGTGGCATGGAGATGCCCCTCGGCAGGGCCTCTGGATGAGGCTGGCCTGGGGTGTGCTGGAGAGACCAGGCTTGTAAAGGAAGCTGGGGCCAGGATCGCGAGCTCTGGGTATGGAGGGATCTCTGCAGAGCCCCCCACTTATGGGTCCTGGCCACGTTCCACGAGGGGGAGGCTTTCAGTGTGGCAACAGGAGTTGGCTGTGCCTCAGGGGTCTGGTCTACTCTATGGTTGCCTTGCTGTGTAAGACTCTGGACAAGCCTCTTCTCCTCTTTCTCAGTGCCCTCTTCGTTCTCTGGGGGCCCTTCCGGCAGTGATCTACCAGGATTCTGGGTTTCCTCCCCGAAACTTCTGAGAGTGGGGGAGGCTCTAGGAGGCTGGATGCTGAAATGCGAAAGGCATTGTGGGGAGGGGTGGTCCAGGGGCAGCACCATGGGGAGAGGGAATCTTCTCTCTTGCCCTAACTCTCGGTTCAGGTGTTACAGATGTCGAGCACAAGGGATAGGTGATGCCGCTCAGCTGCCGAAGCCTGGCTGGTGCTCTCCACCCCCAATGCAGCTGTGCTCAAGCCTCAGCCACCCCCTCCCACCTCCCCCCAGCGCACAGACAGCTCTCCAGCTGCTTTTCTTCTGAGGACTTCAACCTGCTTCCAGGGCTTGGGGTATTCCCTGGGACCCAGAATCTGTCTCCATTGCCCATGACCCTGGGAAACCCTCTAGAGGGAAAGGACCAGAGAGTGGTGGTTCCTCGGCAACTCATCGAGGGCCTTCTGAGGATGCTGTGTTTCAGATCCATCGCTGACCACATGATGGACTCTCGGGCCATGTACAGGGACAGCTGACTTTTCAGAACCCTTGCTGCTTGCTCTGCCTTTGAGAAGCAGCACTCCTGGTCCTCTTGTTGGAAGGGTAAAGACCAGCAGAAATCTTCCTTGTGAAAATCTCCAGGGAGCTGAGGAAAGGCACCTCTGGTGGTCCCCCTCTGCCCCCAGCCTTGGGATCCCCAAGTCCCCCTCCCTCCTCATCTTTGCTGCTCCAATCTCTTGAGAGATGAATGGAGAGGAACAGACCCTGATGGCCTAGTGGTTAGGATTCCAGGCTTTCACTGCTGTGGCCCGGGTTCAATCCCTGGTCAGGGAACTGAGAGCCTGCAAGCCGTGCGGTGCGGCCACAGGTGGGAATTCGGGCCCCATCTCTCCTGGTGGCTGAGGTCTGGCGGGATGGCCTACACTGGTGGAGTGCAGGCTAGTGTGGCCAAGGGCCCAGTGCATGGTCAGACAAACAACACACGGCTGTCCAGAACCTCTTATCCAGAAGCACCGTTTATCCAGGCCCCATGGAGCCGAGTGCCCCCAAGTACCCGCCCCAGTCCTCAGGGGAGCACAGGCACCGCGGGGGCCCATGGCCTGAGACCCTGCACGCTCCCCAGCCCAGCCCACTCTGGGGCCACAGACCCATGCTTGTCTAGCCATCAGCCCATCAAGGCGGGGCCCTGGGAATGAGCTGGCCTCAGACCCTCCTCTATTCCTCACCCCAGGGTCTCCACCAGTCTGGGCTAGCTCAGCACCATGCTAAATAGCTTCCTTGCAATGCCCCTTAAATAAACCCATCCCAGAGCAACCCACCCACCTTACACCCTGGATACATTATTCCACTGGCTTATGCCTTCTAGAGAGTGGGAGGACTCTCTCCTGCCCTCTGCTCCAGGAAATACCATCTCCCTAAAAAACCAAGGGAAAAAGTTTTCCTCTCAGTCCTGGGGCAGAGATGAGGGGAGGCCTGGCTTGGAGTGGAAAAGCCAGGAATCCCCATCTGTCCCTCCCTTCCCTTTCTTCTCCTTGCCTTCTTAGCAGCCTGGGTCAGGTGTGACTTACCCAAGGTCACAGACCCAGGACCCAGAGTCCTGACCATCTAGGAAGTGGCTCTGGTTTTGACAGCCCACACTAGCTCCAGGGCAGGGGACTGACTCCAAGCCTGCCTCTGCCCTTGGCCCCTTGCAGTTCTCCTGGCTCAGAGTGAGCTGGGGAGGTTGCAGCTCTTGACTCCACTTGGTCCCGGACCCCTGGGGCTTCCTCTCAGCACCCTCCACCCCTGGTGTCCCCAGGGCTCTCTGGGGCCGGGGCCTGTGCAAGCCTGTCTCTGGCCCCATCAGCATCTGGGCCCAGGCCAGGCCTCACACCCAGTACTGGCCGTTCTTGAGGGCAGGGTTGGATGTCCGGCAGAACTGCAGCAGCTCTGGGTCAGGCTGCCCCCCCGGCGGGGCCCCCTGGCCAGGCACCGCTGTGAGGGGGATGGCCTGGCCCGGCTCCACCTTGCGGAAGGTCTCCGTATCGCCAGCCAGGCCGTTTCGGGGCTTGGCAGTCAGCACCTGGACGTTGTGCTTGCCCATCTTGTTGCGTTTGCGGAGGTAGAAGAGCAGAGGCACGATGAGTGCCAGAAGCAGGAGGACCAGGCACACAGGGACGATGATGCTGAACATGTTGGCCTCGAGAAAGCCCAGGAAGTGCCCCCTGGCCACGGTGGGCATGGGGCTGGAGGCCGCCAGGCCTGGCTCACCAGTGGGGGTGCTGCTCCCTGGCTCCCCTGCTTCTGTCCGAGCAGGCAGACTGAGCAGGGCCACTCTGTAGGGCCGGGCTGCGTTGTAAGGCTCCGTGGCAAAGCCCAGTGAGGCCACGGCAGGAGGGACACCCCTGGCCCACAGCTCCAGAGTGAGACTGTCGCCTGCAGGTCCAGGAGAGCTACCCTCCGGCCTGCCCACCTCCAGCCCCAGCCTCCCGTCCTCAAGGTCCTGCTGGGTGAACTGCTCCACAAGCTGGCCGCCCCCGGGCTCTGTCCTGGTCCGGGGCACGCGGACCACGCGGCCGTGCCGGGGTCCCGCCAGGAGCCGGAAACGCGGCACACTGCCTGTGCGGTTGGCCAGCTCGCCCGCATCTAAGACAGTGGGGTCCAGGCGTAGGGTGGCACCCTGGGGCCACGGCCCACCTGTCCACACATGCAGCAGAGCCCGCACGGTGACATTCACCGTGGCGGATGCGTTGGCACCCCTGGCCAGTGCCAGGATGCTGAATTGGTCGTGAGGGGAGGAGAAGCTGGTGAAAGCAAAGACCACTTCGCCCTGGTCTACCTGGAACTGGCTGAAGGCTGTGGCAGGCTGCCCGCGCACCAGGAGATGCCCATGCCGGGGCCCCTGGGTGAGGCGGTAGGCTGCGTCTGCCTCCTCCCGATCGGAAACCACCCAGAGCTGCTGCCGGCTCAGGGAGGCACGCCCTAAAGCTTGGGGCACCTCTAGGGGTGCCCGCAGCTGCACCTCAATGGCCGAGGGCAAGACGTCCACGGCCAGGGACATGGGCAGGGGCGGGCTGGCCCCATCAGACACACTCAGCTGGAAGATGCCCACCACGCTGCTCCCATTGGCCACAAAGGCCAGCCGCCCTGCATCCACGTCGGCCTGAGTGAAGCAGGTCACAGGCCCCGGGCTGGCCCCTGCCAGGCTCAGGAAGCCATTGTGAGGGGCCCGCTGCACCTTGTACTCGATCTCCCCCGGAGCCGAGTCTGGGTCCACCACGCTCAGCTGGGCCCGGGAGACGGGGCTGCGGGAGCCCCGGGTGAGCCGGAGCGGGATGGAGGTCTGCGGCTGAGGCGGCCGCTCATTCACATCCCGCACTGTGATGGCGAAAGCCTCTGAGGTTTGGGGTCCCGCCACGGAGGCCCCCGCGGGCCCCTGGAGGTGGGCACGGAAGTGGAAGCCATCCTGCTGGGTGCCCCCGCCGCCGTGGGTGTATACAAGCTGTCCTGCGGCCAGCTCAGACTGCAGGAAGTGGGGCCGCCCGATGTGGAGGGGCTCCTCGGACACCAACAGCTGGCCCCGCTGGGGGAACTGTGTGACCTGGAAGAGCACATCGTGCTCCGAGCGCCGGGGGGCCGGAACGCTGGCCAGGAAGTTGGAGGCATCGAGGGTGGCTGTGGTGATTTTGGCCCGCTGGCCTTCTGAGACCCAGAGACCTGGGGGTGGGACACAGGCTATGAAGGTCCCATCCACTGAGGGGAGAGCCATGGACCCTCAGATTAGGGTCCCCAAGGCCAGGTTTGTCCCTCCCTCCTTAGACCAGGTACCCCAGGTTGGGGCTCAGGGTCCCAGGAGGACCAGGATCGTGTCCCTCCTTCTGACCTCAAAGCCTCCCCACCTGCCCACCCTCCCTATAATTTACCAGGTCCTGGGAGTTGACATGAGCTGCTGACCTTGGCCTTGTGTCCCCTCCTATCTGGGCCTCTTCCAGTGTCCAGCCCCCCCAACGTTGCCATCCCACCATGCTGTTCACCTTTGTTCTTCCAGAGGCGGCTGGGGCGCTGGGGACAGGTAGCTTCAAAAGACACAGTCACAGCAAGGGTGGCGGCCATGTCAGGGGCAGGTGGTGAGGACAGCTGGAGCTCCAGGGCGTCATGGGCCTCCCAGAAGGGCTCGGGGGGCATCTCGTGCTCATACAGAACATTCCCAGCATATACCTGCGGGGAAAGCCCATTACTGGGACAAGGGGCAGGTCCAGCCCGTGGTGCCCAGGAGCACTGGGCACTTGGGTCTCCCTGACAGCCCCTCGGAGCCCAGCCTCCCTGGAGGATCTCCCCACTGTGCCTCGCTCTATGTCTGTAGCCCATGCTCTCCCTCACCAACTCAGTGGGTCGCCAGAAAACAGTCACGTGACAGTGAAGAGCCAGGCTCTAGAGCCAGATGCCTGTGTCAAATCCCAGCTCTGCCACCTTGGGCAAGTCACCTCAAACCTCTGAGCCCCTGGGAAAAGCAATGCTCTATCCGTGCTTCTCTCAACAGCAGGTCTTTCCTCTTTTGCATGAAATGCCTTACCCTCTTCCTTACTGAAGACACTGCTTCTACCAACTCCTGTCTTTCTCCCATGGCATCAATTTTCCCCCAAACGGATTATTCCCATCCTTACGCAACTATGCTATCCGCCCAACGTAAAGAAGAAACTTCTCGACTTCACTTTTTACACCAACATTTGCTGTCCCACCTCCCGCACTTTTGCTCTCCTTTGCTGCAAAAATCCAAAAAGAATAGTCTATACTCTCCCCCATGCTGTCTCGAGTGCACTCCACCCGGGCTTCCACTCCTGTTGTCACCAAGGGCACGATGGCCTCTGTGTTGCTGGACCCGGCGGCTGGTTCTCAGAGGCACTGGACACAATTGAGCATTCCTTCCCCCAGCCCACCCGATGGCTTCCAGGAAGTTCTGCTCCCTTGGTTTTCCTCCAACCTCACTAGTCGTTTCTTCACAGATGCTCTGGCTGGTCCCTCCCCTTCTCCGCAATGTCTGTGGCTTGGCCTTGAGACTCTATCTACAGACATTGCCCATGTGCTCTTGGTGGGTCTCATGTCCTCAAATGCCAGCCATGAGATGACCCCCTTATTTGTATCTCCAGCCCGGGCTGTGCTCTCCTGAACTCCAGACTCGTAGCCACCTGCTTCCTGGGCAGCTCCTCGAGGATGTCTGAGGGACGTCTCAAACTCAGCATGTCCCAGACAATCCCTGACCTGCCCCGCCTCTCCCAGCCTTCCCACTCCAGAGGGCACAGCTCTGTTCTTCCAGTGGCTCAGGCCCCACACCCTGGAGTCACCCCTGATTCCTCTTCTCCTCTCACACACCATCATCTCTGGTCTGGATTACCACAAGAGCCTCTTAACTGTGTCCTGGCTTTGGCCCCTGCTCCACCCCCCTCTACAGTTTGTCCTTAATGCAAAAATCAGAGTGAGTCTTTAAAAACTGAAAGTCAGGTTCTGTCTCTCTTGCTCAGAGAGTGAAATGGCTCACCGCCATTTGGCTTCAAAGACCCCATGTGACCCCGTTACCCATGACCTCACCTCCTCCAACTCCTCCCATGGCAACTCCACTCCAGCCACACCCACTGTTCTCTAGGGCCGTCTGCTGTTAAACACCAAGGAATAGTCTCCACTTCCATCAAGAAATCCGTTCCCTCCCCCTTCTAATCCCAAGGTGTCCTCTTGGCTTATCTTCTGTTTTCCCCTTTTAGGAGACACAGGGAACTATTTTCCTTCTCTCAGAAAAACAAGACTTATGCAACAGTGAGATGGAAGCCGACTGGGGTCACAGCGTGCAGGAGATTCTAGGAGCAGTGGGGTTGTGGTGAAGTGGGGAGCCCTGCATGGTCGAGAAGGGGAGCAGAGCCCAGTCAAAGGGGTAGCTGCTCTTCAGCTGATGGCCGGAAGAGGGAACACAGGCCTTTTAAGAAACGGAAATCAGGGTTTTGGTTTTTTTTGGTGTGTGTGAGATCCCCTAATTTTAAAATATTAAATGCATGTGCAGGCCAAATAAAACACATCTGTGGGCCAGCTGTGGCCCGCAAGGACTGCCAGCTGTAACCTCTGGCTCAGGCTGACGGGTGGGCAGGAAGGAAACGGAGACCCTCAGGAGTGGGAGTGAGAGCCTGGATGCCTGCGTACAGGAGCTACTTGTGGGTGGGAGGTGTCTGGCTGGGGATGAAGTAAGTCACAGGCAAGGTGGGGAGGGGTCCCTGACCTCTGGGAATCAGTAGTGTCCTTTGGTCAAAGAATCTTGGACTAGCAGTCCGAAGGCATAGCCCCGGTTTTGCTTCTCACTAGCCATGGGCTCTAAATAGTCACCTGACCTTCGTGAGCCTCAGTTTCCTTATCTGTAAAATGGGGACACCTGGTCCCTGCCCTACCCAGCTCAGAGTATTGTGGCACAGTGGCACTGTCAGATACCACCCAGTCCTGCCCTGCCCACTTCTCCAAGGGGGGAGGGTGTGTCTGCCACGAAGCCTCCTCCCAGCTTCCCTGGGTGGTGCTGCCAGCCTGGCCCCCTGGTGGCCATTCAATTCAGTCCTTCAGATTGGTGGGGTGTGAGGGAAGCACTGCAGGGTGGGGGAGGGGCCTGAAGGGCTCATCCTGTTCCCTCCCCCTTCCTGGGCATCCGATAACAAAGCCTCCCAGGGATTCAGGGTGCACAGCTGCTGTAGCCTGCTCAATATTTCATTGTGGGGAGGGGCAGGAAGGGAGCCATGGCAGAAGCTGGGAGAACAGAGAACCCAGGCCTGGGGGATGTTGATGTCAGCAACCTGAGAAATCTTCCCACCCTCGTTAAAGTTACTTCCTTCCCCATGCCTGAAAGACAACCCCCACCCCACTCCGCCTTCAGGGAAAACCAAGGCTGCCCTGGAATGCTTGGTACCTCCTGCACTTAGAAGGGGCCTTAATTTAAGTGATGGCTGCTGGCCCCACTGGCACAGTTAGCACAGAGAGCTCTGTGATCCCAGCAGAGGCAGCCTAGCGGTCTGCCTCTTCCCATGGCTGAGAGTTCTAGTTTTCACTGGTGGCCTCTGTTGTGCTCTGGGATAGCTGTGTCCTGAAGCTGCCATGACGGATGGACGGCAGCTCCACTCCCAGCTTGACTTACTCAGCTGCTTCTGTGCACTCGTCTGCTTTCAGGACCCACTCTGCTTCTGGCTGGCTCTTGAGCTGAGCCCCAGGCTCACACCTCTGCCCACAAGCCCAACAGCTGCCTTTATCTCAAACTCTGTTCCCTCCAGACCAAACACTGCCCCTCACCAGCCACTGGATTGTCTAGGGTCCCCTATGCAGTGTGCCTTTTCCAGCCCCCTAGGGTCCAACAGCAGTTCCTTCTGGAAGCCAAGTCCCAGAACCTGATCCCTGCCCTGGGACCCTATAGCCCTGACTCCCCGCATCCTTCTTCCTCCCCCTGGAACGCTAAGCCCCATCTGCCCTACCAGCCTGGTAGCTCCTGGAGGGCGGGGCATGCAGCACCTGGACCATGGCAGCCCCAGGGAGTGGCTGCCGACGAGGCTGGAGCTGGTACCCGTGTCTACATGTGTGTCCAGGGGCAGAGTGGGCCACTCGACGCTGGATGGAGTCTAAGCGGTGGCTGTAGAGAGTGGTCCTTACCTCTGCCTGAGTGAAATTCTCCAGGGCCTCCCCGGTGCTGCCCTGCTGGGTGTGGAATAGCCGGCCAAGCCGGGGCCCCCGTACCACATGGTAGAACAGGTGGTGGGGGTCGGTGCCTGTGCTGGAACTGGCTCTCAAGCTCTGGCTGCTGAGTGGCTGGATGGACCCTGCGAGAGGCAAAAGGGGACGGTCAGCCTCTGACCAGGAGGCAGGGCAAGGCCTGTGACTGCTGGGGAGGCAGCCTGCCCCTGGCATGGCACACCCACCTGGGCAGATGGTCAGCGTCCGGCTGCCCTCCAGTGAGAGGAGCAGCTGCTTCTGGGCCGTCACCCGGAAGAAGTGTCCAGTGGAAGTATGCTCGCCATCAGATAGGATGAAGCGGAAGCCTCCGTCCGGGGCTCCTAGGACAGACGTGGAGTTGGGTCTCGCTGGCCCACGCCGGCGCCCATCCTCGGGGCACCCCCACCTCTCAGCACCCACCTCTGTGTGAGAACAGCACGAGTCCGCCGTCGAGCTGGGCCTGGGTGAAGCTGTGGACCTTGGCGCCCGGCGCTGTCCGCAGCACCACCTGTCCGTTGCTGGGCTCCTCAAGGGTGTAGACCAGGTCCTCAGGGCCTGAGTCGCTGTCTGTGCCCCTAAGGGCCTCCGGAGGGATGGGCACAGTGGCCCCCTCCCACATCTGGGGATACAAGCGTGCGAAGGTTCTGCCCCCACCAAGTTTACCCACTTCTTTCCTCCCTGGCCCTGGGGCCACCATCAGGGCTCCAACCACACTACCATCTGGGCTCCCCTGCGCAAAGGGCCCTCCACCTCATTCATCTTCCCCTGTTGGCCCAGGGCTCCCATGCCCAGGCTCCCTGCTCTCCATCTGCTCTAGTCCTGCTTGTCCGTCAAGGCCAGCTCATGAACCCCAAGAAGATCCCAGCTCTCACCCCCTCCCCAGAGATCCCCAACCCTGACCCAAAGTGTTGCTCAATGTGGCTCACTGGCAGGGCAGGGGTTTCCCTTCAGACCCTCCATGGTGAGTCTGGGCAGGGGCTGGCACACGATGGGAATCGTGATTTTTGTCTGCCCAGGATACTTAGAAATGGGCTCCCTTTCCTGGTGAGGGAAGGGGTGGGAGGCTTGGTGAGCTGGAGAGGCGAGTGTCTTGCAGCACAGAAACAGCACTGGGATGGGGGCCCAGGTGTTTCCAGTGCAATCACGAGCCCCCAGGCAGGTGGGTGAAGGCTTCCTGGGGGCAGGCAGCCCCACCCCACGCTCAGAGTGAAGGGGAGCCCCCCTCAAGCCTCCCACCTGCGAGCAGGGCAGGATCCTGTTCCTGTTCCAAGGGTCCTGTTACAGGTCCTGCTGGGTCAGCAACTTATGAGCAGTACTGGGGAGGGGCTCCCATACCTGGAAAACTGAGCCCTCTGGGATTCCCTCCCCCAGCCCAAGGCTGACCTCAGCCAGAGCTCTGGAAAGAAGGTGGCAAGGCATAGATGCCAGGCTTCAGCACAGGGCTCCTGGCACAAATACGGTGGACAGCACCACCTGGTGGCTGAAGTGCTACACAGCACCATCTGACTGTGGTTCCAGGGCAGCCCTTAGCCTGAAACCTATAACCTCTGCTGGCCTCCCCACCACGGGGCTGCTCTCCACAGGCACATCCTACACGACCAAAGATTCCCAGAGCCCCATGGCACAGACAGCCCAAGTCAGCCTTCTTTTGAAACCTTCCATGGCTGCTGCGGACCCAGAGTCCACACTCTAGAAGTCAGCATTCAAGGCCCTGCCCATTTGCTACCCTGCTGTGCGGCCCTGGTCAAGCCACACCCTTTCTGTTCCACCAGTAACTTCTATTGTGACCCTGGAGAAGTTCTGCCACCTTTCTGGGCCTCAACTTCCACCTCTGCTGGATGGGGGCACCACTACTCTGCAGCAGTGTAAGAGGCAGGGGATTGGCCAGCCAAGCGGTGGCCTTCACTAGCTGGTGGTGGGAGTAGAGAGCAGTCGGAATCCACCCTTAAGGGTCTGAAAGAGCTTTCTTCAGGAGTCCTGGTCCTGAGCCATGGAAAAAGCTTCCTGATGAGGGCGAGTCCAGGGAACAGCAGGACCAAGCATGTCCATTCACAAGGCTGTCTATTACACTTATAAGTGTCCAGTAATAAAGCCCCACACCTGTGTTCTATTTTCAGTGCAGTTGCTCTTCTCTCTTCCCAATAACCTAGTGAGGCATGTGGCAGGATCCCCACTTTACAGAGGAGGAAACTGAAGCTCACAGACGGGGAGCTATGTGCTGGCCTCTCTCTGGGAGGGGAGGTGGGAGGTGGTCCTAGAACACTCTCACCTGCAGGCCTGTGTTTGTGGTGAGGATGGGGGGTTGGTCGTTGACAGGCAGGATGGTGATAGTGAAGGTCACGGGACGGCTCTGGCGGTCCATCTCTGAGGCATTAGCCACTAGGACGAAACTGTCTGCCAGCGTCTCGCTCCCGTCATGCACATAGAGAATCAGCTTCTGTTCCACCTGCAGGCAGGCCCAGGGCTAGAGGTCAGGCCCCAGCAGGCCTGAGACCCACCGTGGGTCTCAGGCCCAGCACGTTTCATGACCTGCCTTTGGGTGCAGGAGGAGATTGACTCCTCCAGAGCTTCAGTTTCTGCAGGTGGCAATGGGGACAATCATTTCTCCCAGAGCAAAGGAATGAAGGAGTGGAGGAAATGGGGACATTCATCTCTCTCTGCCAGTGAGGGAGGATGAGATGAGGTGCTCTGTAAATGCGGGCTCCTGCCTCCTATCTGTGCATACCCCCAGACTCTGCCCCCAGAGCTGGGCTGCACCCTGGGCCTCCCTGACCATACCTCTCTCCAGGAGAAGGTGCTGAGGGTCCTGTCTTGAGGTCCTTCCTCTCTCTTCAGGACCCCATGCTGGGGTGGCTCCAGCACCTGCAGGTCAAGGCCCGGCAGCGTGGGGAAGTAGGGCCCAGTGATGCGGAGCAGTGGAGGGGCCAGCGTGCGGGTGCCGCCCTCGGGGACGCTGAAGTTCAGCGCCTCCAGTGGGATGGCAGCGGGCAGCACTTCCAGCTCCACGTGGATGCCCTCGAGGGGCGCACCCAGGCCTGAGGACACATCCAGGGAGAAGACATCACTCCAGGCCTCAGGGCGGGAGTGCAGGTACAGGACCCTGCCCGCGTCCACCGCCGCCTGAGAGAAGCTGTGCACAGGGTCCAGGCTGGGCAGCTCGGCTGCCGTGGCGCGGTGGGACAACATCACCAGGTGCCCAGAGCTCGGTGGGGTCTTCACTGAGAACACAATGTCTGCCGGTGGCACTGCCTCCTGGGCTGCCTGGTTGTGAGAGGGGTCACAGAAGGAGGCTGTTGAAGCCTCTGAGGTACACACTCCCTCGGCGATGTACACAATCACACATCCTCAGATTCAGTGACACGGACATACAGTCTCACCACACACAAATGTTTGGACAGAGACACATATATGTCACACACACATGCGCGCGCGCGCACACACACACACACACACACACACACACACACACACACACACACACTGACTCCCCCTGCCATGCTACTGCCACAAGAGGGTGCCCCATCCTTCTCAGCGACACAGACTCCTACAGTACAGGCCCCAGGCAGCTTGCAGACCCGAGTCCAGTCTAGGGCCTGGAGGGAAGGTGCTTCCTCATCTGATGGTCCAGCCATAAAAGGCTATACACCACCCCCAAACTCACATTCCTGTTCTGTCCCTCTGCCTGGAATACTGTCCCCCCGTTCTCTGCTGTTAAATCCCAGACTCTTCAAAGCCTGGCTCAAATGCTGCCTTCTCCCGGCAGAAGACTTCCCGACACCAGACTTGTTTAGTCACAGTCTGCCCTAAAGTCCAGACAGCCAGAACCACAAGAGGCTCAGAAGTTGGCAGTGTAAGAGAATAAGGCCCAGAGAGGGCAAGCAACTGGTGTGAGGTTGCACAGCAAGGCAATGGGTCTGCTGGATGGCCTGTGGTTGCTTTGTGAGGTTCCTGGGTGGTCAGCAGCCCTGTCCAGACCCTGAGGCCTGGTCTGAGGTCTGGGGAAAGAACTGAGGACATGGGGAACTTCCCTGGTGGTCCAGTGGTTAAGAATCCACCTTCCAATGCAGAGGACGTGGGTTTGATCCCTGGTCGGGGGAATTAAGATCCCACATGCCTCGGGGCAACTAAGCCTGCAAGCCGCAACAAAGGTCCTGCATGCCTCAACTAAGACCCAATGCAGCCAAAAATAAAAATAAATAAATAAATATTTAAAAAAAAAAAAGAACTGAGGACATGGGAGCGGGGCAGTGGGGGCAACCAAGCCTGTCTTCAAGACCTATAGTCCTCAAAGTTTGTACCTGTTAAAATCCTCCAGAGAGCCTACTCTTGTTCGAATACAGATTCTCAGGCTCCACATCAGAGTCTATGGTCTGGGTGGGGCCCAGGAATTTGAATGGTTGGCCACAGCATGTACATGTGTGCACATGACATGTGGAGGAACACGTAACCCATAGGCAGCTGTATGTACAATAAACTCCCCAGAAACCCTCAGGCACCCAACATGCACATGTACAGTTACATACCTAAGGCACATACACACACTGGCCCAGAAGCCACTACAGGCACATCCCAAACCATCCAAGCACGCGTGGCATGAAGGCTGGAGGGAAGGATCCCCTTTACCTGGCCCATATCCCTGCTCACGCCCTCAGCCCTTTACCTCCAGCTGGTCTCTTCTGATCTCAGCCGCCTCCCCCTGGAAGACATAGATCTTCTTGTTCTGGACCAGGTGCAGTGGGGCCAGTGGCCCCTCTAGGGCAATGGTCACTTGTAGGGCGGCATCTGTGTGCACAGGCCCTGCCTCCACAGAGAAGCCCAGGGTATCACGGGGGCTGAGGCTGCCGTTGTGGCTGTAGAGAATGGCCCCATCCAGCAGGTCCTGCTGGGAGAAGGTTGTGACTGGCTGGCCAGCCCGGAGCAGCAGCCCCCAGCATGGGCCAGCTGTGACATGGTAGTGGACCTCATCCCCACCACGGATATCTAGGTTGGTGTCCAGGTGGAGCACAGCTGTGTCGATGGTGCCCTGGCCTCCTTGAGGGACCACAAGGCTGGAGCCGTTGGCCACACGGAGGTAGGGCTCTGAGGCCTGAACTTCGAGCAGCGCTGTGGCCTGGTGCTGCCCATCGGACACCTGCAGCTGGATCCAGCCGCGGTCGGCTCCCGAGTGCACGAACAGGACCCGCCTCTTCCTGAGGTCCTCCTGGGTGAAGCGGTAGATGGGCCGAGTGGGCTCACCTACAGCCACGATGCTGCCGAAGAGGAGGTCCTTGCGGGTCAGCACCAGCTGAGCGTCAGCAAAGCCGGAGTCAGCATCGCTGAAGGCCATGTCATCGGTGGTCAGCAGCCGTTGCCCACCGCGGGCCACGTGGAAGACGCGGCTGATGGTCTGCACAGGGGCGTGGTCATTCACGGGCTGGATGGCCACCCGGAAGACACCCCGTACCTCCTCCCAGGCCACGTCACCACTGCCCTCGCCCTGGCGGGTAGCCACAAAGGGGATGTCATCTTCCGTGGTCTCAGAGTCGTCATGCTGGTAGACCAGCCGGCCGTGCAGCAGGTCCTCATTGGTGAAGGACGTCACCACGGTGACACCGTCCTGTGCCCCCTGCCACACCAACCTGCCGTGGCGGGGCCGCTCCATGACCTCATAGAGGTAGCTGGCACTGTTGAGACTCTTGACAAAGAGGTGATCAGCAGAGAGGACGCCCTCGCCACCCTCAGGCACCGAGAGGAGGACGTTGGTGAGGACAGGGGCGTCTGGATCACCACCGATGTGGATGGGGAAGGTGTAGAGTGGGGAGAAGTGTGGCGGGGCTGTGACCCGGAAACGGAAGGAGTCCTCGACTGCCTCTGAGGCACGTGCTGTGGCCCCATAAGTCAACCGGCCAGCCTGCAGGTCATCCTGGGTGAAGCTCTGACCGTCCGACAGCCGCATGCCCTGTAGCTGAAGATTACCCTTCCTGGGGGCCTGAACCACCTCATAGTGGAAGGCGGTGGGGTTCGGGCCTACCTCCTCCAGGGTGGCTTCCAGGTGGGCTGTGGTGATGGCCTCCTGCTGGGCGTTCTGGGGGTGCAGAGGCTCCAGCCGCAGCAGCCACACCGTGGCTCTCTGGACTGTCACTGGGAAGGACAGATTGCTCAGGGTCTCCTGGCCCACCTGCACCTCCAGGGCCACGTTCTCCACGGTGTCCTCGGCACGGTGCTGCGGGTCGGTGCTCAGGTACCTCACGCGGCCCTGCTCCACGTCCCGCTGGTGGAAGGCCTGTGTGGCCCGCCACTCGGTGCCCTCCGCCCCGCCCGCCCCCTGCTTCTGCAGCTCCCCAAACTGCAGGGCCCTGGTGAGTCGGAACAGCACGCTCACATCCTGCCCCACAGCATTTGTCTCAACCGACAGGTTGGAGGGCAAGACAGGTGCAGTGGAGCCCTGGGCCAGGCGCAGCCCCGTGTTGTGGCGGACCTGAATGGCCGGCCGGATGGCCACCACCTTCAGCGTGACCGGGGGGCTGGCTTGCAGCCCGTCGCTGACCCGGAACGTCAGGTCCGGGGCAGGCCCGCCGCGGTGGACGTACACTAGGCTGCCCACATCCAGCTCCCGGCAGGAGAACTCGGTCGCTGGCTCCCCAGGCTGGTCTTGGCGCTCCACGGGGAGGCCGGCGGGGACACCGAGGAGCTGGAAGGTGAGGCCCTCGCAGGCGGAGTCTGGGTCATCGGCCTGGAAGACCTCCGGCCCCAGCAGCTTCTGAGTGTGTTCCAGGATCACCATGTGGCTGCCATGCGGGAAGATGACGCGGGGCGGGTCGTTGACGGGGTTTATCTGAATGGGCAGGATGTACGTTTGGCCCCTCCGAAGGCAGGAGGGCACGGGCCCCCGAGCTGTCACCGACACCTCAAGCACAAGCTGGTCGGAGGTGTCCTCGGAGCCATCGTGGACGAAGCGGGCCTTGCGGTTCACCACGTCCAGGAGGGTGAACATTTTCCGTGCCTGGGCACCCGGGATGTCCAGCTCCAGCTTGCCGTGGCGGGCCCCACGGCTCACGCTGAACAGCACCTGGGATTTGCGCAGCTCGGCCTCGCTCAGATCCAGCGTGGGCTGCACGTGCCGCCACTCCAGCCAGGCTGTGCCGCCCTCGGCCACCACCAGGGGGCGGACGGTCAGCAGCTGGGTGAAATTGGCAAAGATCGGAGGCAGCCCCGGTTCAGGGGCGCAGGGCTCAGGCAGCTCCATGGCCGGCCAAGCCTCGGGTGCCAGGGTGGAGAAAGCTTCGTATGGGCCGTAGGCATCCTCCTCCTCCTCCTCCAGCCTGCAGCCAGCCTCCATGCCGCGAGTCAGCAAGGCTTCCCGGAGCCCCCATCTCTGACCATTGATGCTGAGATCCTCCAGGCAGCCCAGCAGGGAGACGTTGACAGCCAGGCCCAGGCGGTGTTCCTGGAGATGGCGAGAGCCCTCTGCATCCAGCCCCCCAAGGAGGAGACTGCCTCGTGGCTCTAGGTAGCTAAGGACCCCACGGTTGGAAGTACGTGTGGGGTACTGGTCCACGGAGATTTCCAGCCTGTGAGCATCCATGTGGACACTGACCTCGTGGGGCTGCCCATCGGCCACAGGCACGCTGTTGTGGAGCAATACAGTGCCCTGGCCCTTCTCCACCACAGCCCGCAGGTGGCCCTCAAATATGTCCATGTAGATGAAGTCCCCGTGCCGGCCCCCTGCCTGGAAGGCCAGGGGCGCCTGCCGGCTCCGTGTGGTGAGTGTAAACTCCAGGGTGCCTTCATCCCGAGTGCCCCAGGCAGGGAAGGCAGCCAGCGAGTGGGGCCCAGAGAAGCCCATGGCCACGTCATCACCGGCAGAGAACTCCTCAGCACAGCCCTCAGGCACGTCTGGGGTCAGTGGCCGAAGGAGGCTGCGGCCATTGAGGGTGGCTGTGTGGAGGCAACCCCGCAGGGGTCGGCTGGCTCTGCTCAGGTAGGGCAGGCCAAGGCTCCCGGTGCCCCCCAGGAAAAGCCCATAGGGGACCTCCAGGGGGACCTGCTGGACTTGGGCGGAGGCATTCAGGAGCCCATCGACTGACAACAAGGCCCAGCTGTCTGACACGGTCAGCCCCACAGTGTGGGGAATGGAGTCGCTCAGCAGTGTCTCTGCCAGGGTCTGCATCCTCACCTCCTCCTGGCCCAGGATAAATCTGACCTGAGGAGAGACGGGGGAATGGGGGATGGGGGAGGCACACTGAATCCATCACTTCTGCAGTAAAAGCATAACTGGTCCCCCACACTTGGGGTCCCCAGAGCAGAGGGCCTAGGACAAAAGCTTCTCACGTCACTCCTCTCCCTTTCCTGCCATCTCTTTACGCATCCCCCAAACACTCACCAAAGTGATCTCTGTGCCAGGCCTGGATGGGCTCAGGGGACCCCGATGTGAATCCGATGTGGTCCCTGCCCACACAGACCTGTCATACAGCAAGATGCTTTCCTAGAGATTCAGCCTAGATTCTTTTATGTCTCCCCTCTTTCCTTGGGTGAGAGGTGCTAGAAAAATCACCTTGGAATACGGAAGATTCTTCCCATGGCACAATGGGCACCTGGGAATCCCCTGATGAGTCCCCCTAAGTAGACCAAAACACCGTGGGGTCACTGAGGCAGCCAGGCTCACTGTTCAGAAACGGGGAGCCCAATCAGATGCTCTGTGTTTTGACCTGTCCAAGGGGAGGTCCTTGGGGAGAGAAGAGAGACATGGTTCTGTCCCCAGGACACTGACACCAGAGCTGGCTCTGGTGTGGTGTTCCCACAACCAGATGGTAAAATGGGTGGTATGGAAACTGAAAGAGCAGAGCACTAAGAACGTATGGCCTTGAGAGTCCACGTATGGAGCACCTTTCTAGGGGTGTGGCATCAATATACCTGGCAGGGAGGAAGAGCATCAGTGCTAGGTTGTACCAGGCCATGTTCAACAGTGACACCTTGTGGCAGTGAGAAGCAATGGCAGCATCAGATGGACTGAAAGCAGCTGAGGGATTCAGAGGACAAGGGGCCTCTCTCCCCTGGGGTGTGGAAGCAGATGGCTCCCCCAAATTTGGACTAAGACCTCATGTTCTCAAACTCTTCATGGTTAGGGGGAAGCCTTGCCAGAAGACTCTTTGCTAATAAAGCTTGTGGTGACTTGAAGGATGAAACAGAAAACTGAGGAAGCTGTGGCAGTATTGGTCGTTCCATCATCGACAGACCGTGGTGAATCAGGGTGATTGGTGCTATGCCAGAGGAGCGCACGGGGGTGCTGGAACCCAGGAGAGGGGACCCAGTCCAGGTGAGGAAGGGATGCCCATGATGAGACTTCAAGGAGAGGCTGCGGTTAGGCAGGTGCAGGGAACGAGTGAGGCTTGCACCAGGCAGAGGGAGTGTAGTGAGCAAAAGCGAGAGACCACAAGGCGGCAGGGAGCTGAAAGCAGCCAGGGTGGTCAGGACACAAAGGACCGGCCAGGGGTCGTGGTGAGAAGTGTGGCTAGAGGGCAGGAGGGCAGAGCTGGTTCACGAGGAAGTCACACCTTCTGGGATGCTTCTGTCCATCTCACAGTGGGGAACTTGAGACCTCAAGGCAAAAGTGACTCCCACAAGGTCACACAGCTGGTTGGGGGCCACTCAAAGCTAGAGAAGGAATCCAGCAGGGAGATGTCACTGACCTGCAGGCGTCCAGAGTGGAGCTGCAGGAGGAGGTAGTCAGCCGGGCCTGCCGCCAGGAGAAGCAGGGCTTCGGGCTGGGACGTAGAAAACTCCAGCTGTAGGTCTATGTCAGTCAGAGACATGGCCACAGGAACCTCCAGGTGGTTCTCTCCGAAGAAGGAGGCTGTGTGACAGAGAGAGCTGTGGTGAAGCTTAGCCCCTTGCCTGGAGGAGAGGTGCTGCAGGGTGGACGGGTGGGCTGCAGGGAGGGCATTGCATGCTGGTACACCCTCACGGTTCTCCTATGTGGCGTTCTCCCGTGGCCTCAGCTGGTCCCAGCACCTGCTTGGTCCTGGCACCAGAAGGCACGGCCTCACCTTGTGTCCAGCCCAGACCCTGGCTCTGAAGGAGGCCAGACCCAGCATTTCAAGCATCTCAGGTCTCTTCCTCGGAGGTTTCTGGGGCCAGAGGCCCCTGGCGGCTCTGGCTCTCTTCCCCTGGGCCCCAGAGGAATCTCCATCCTGGGTCTGGCTCAAACGGAAATGGCCACTGGACTGATCACCTGGCCCGATGGTCAAAACCCCCAGGAATGAAGCTCTAGGAGAACCACCTCTACCCAAACTGATCTCTGCTCAAATTCCTTCTCCTAAGTGCCCGTATGGTTTAGCCCCTGGGTTGGCTGGGACCACAGCTGGGCTCTGGTGGTGGTAAGTCAGGCAACTCACCCATCCCTGCATCTCTCTTGGGCCATGCTCCCAGCCATCTTTGGGGGTCAGGGGGGGCAGCTTGTTGGCCTGAGTCCATCAAAGAGCAAAGGCTCTGAGGCTAGATGGAGACCACGTGCAGTGCCGGACCCAAAATGGGCCAAACTTCCTCCATCACCCTGTATTGCTTCCTGCTGCTTAGCTATTAAAGGTCCCCGGTGAGCGGTCAGATCCGGCCCCTTTATTTCCACCATGGCCAGGAAGCCAGGGATGACGAGCTGAGTTCTTCAAGCCTCGGTCTGAGGCTGAAGACAAGGCCTGAGAGGGGATGACGGCCTGATGGGCCAGAGGGCCAGAGGGCCTCCCAAGACAGGCGGTCATATTTGGGGTTTCCCAGGGTCAGGGGTCCCTGGGTAGGGACACCTCCTCTTTTGAAGTTGTCACCCCCTCCAGGCAGTTTCCCCGAATTAGCAGTTTCCCCGAATTAGCCTCCCTTGGCCTCTAACCCGATGCCACAATTTCTGGTCCATTCCTTTTGTGGAGTTTAGCGCCACATATAATGTTGACTCTCCCCACTTGACATCCAGGGCTGGGGAGACGGGAATGGGTTACAGAGATGATTCACCGCCCCCCCCTTGGGCTTCTCTTAAATCCGGTGAGAGTGAGTAAAGGCTGATGGCCTTGATAGGAATGATCTGGCACCAGCCATATACATGCTGGTCCCCGGGCAGCCTGAGCCAGCTGACATGCACCTGAAGAAGTAGCATCAGCCACTGGAAGAGTCCCAGACTTGTATGTCCTAAGGGCAGCCAACACAGCCTGGAGGGACGGAGGGATGTCCAAGAAGGATGATGCTCCTCCCCCCGGGGTTGAGCTGAAATCCCTTCTACTTATCCCCTCTGGCCAGCACTTGCTGGCAACACCAGAGCCTTGTTTGGGAAGCTAGATGAATCAAAGGAGAACTGCAAAACCATTCGGGCGGACACAGCGCAGCAGGCCCAGGACACCTCGGTGCCCGTGAGGGACAGACCAGGGAACTGGCAGCTGGCAGGCACCTACGGAGGTGCTTTATCTGCAAGATCGTCGATTCTTAAGGACAAAACGCAGCACGCTAAACTGAGGGCAGCCACAGCCAAAGAGTCGGGGCAGGTGGCCCCGTAGGATGGAGCCACCACGGTGGCACGTAGGAACTCAGAACGGCTGGCAAGAGCCGATTGTTACATTTTCAGGAATTTTGCAAGCCAGGTGATGCTGCCCGGTGAGAATATTTATACCACGGAAAGAGGCAAACACTGCAAATCAGGGCTCCCTGTCTCCAGGAGAGTCTGTTGCTAAACATTTACCTGCCTGCCACGCAGGAGTTGGGGGCCCACTGCTTCCCCTGTGTGGGAGTGAGCACAAGCCCTCACCCACACTCCCTTTTGCTAAAGGTGGATGTCAACCTGTCAGGGCACAGTCAAGCTGAGGAGCAGGCAGGAACTTAAGTAGCTGGCTGTCTCTAACTACTGAACCACCTGCCTCCAGCACCCTCCCAGCAGGGGAGAGTAGCAGCCTGTTAGGCCTGGTTCTCCAGGCCAGAGTGGGAGGGTGACAGGAAGCAGAGGTTCTTTCCAGAGAGCTGGGGGCTGAATGGGCCCATTGAGGGGCTGAGCCCTGCTGTTTCCTGCGGGGCCAGGCGGGAAAGGGCTCACACAAGCTGCCTTGTGCTGCTGGGAGCGCACAGGCCAGGCAGCCCCCTCGCCCCAACGGAGGCCTCTGAGGCCTTGCTGGCCAGGATTTTGGAAACTCTGACAGTGCCACTCCCCCCACCTCCTGGTCTCCTTCTGCTGCCTCTCTTACTGTCTCTGATGGGCTGCAGTTGTAAGAACCCAGAGTCCCTTTTCTGGGCTGGGGGCAGGGGGACAGTTGGAGAGGGACTTCAAATGGAGAGGGGATGCAGGATAAAGAAGTCATGAGCTTGGAGTCAATCCCAGAGGGCTTCCTGGGGGAGGTGAGGGTTGTGTAGAGGAGCAGAGAGGGAGGGAAATGGGCAGTCTCAGAGGGAAGCAAGGACAAGAGACTGGCAGGGATATACAGGTTCTGGAAATGTTGAAGACAGAGGAGTAGAGAGAAAAGAAGCATGGGCCACACCAGGCTCAGCAGCCTGAGAGGGGTGTCAGGGCAGTGGGGGGAGGAGAGGAGGCATCATTACTGCCTGGAGAACTGTCCTTGACTCTCCTGGGCCAAGAAGACCCATGATTCATCAAAACACCAGTTCAGGCCTGCAGCAGCTATGTGTGCTGCCCTCTGGGCCAGAAGAAGGGGCCCAACTCAGGCCTCAGTGTCACCATTCTGTAACGTGGGCACTCCTTCCCACTCTTTCCTCCTCCTGTCTGTGGGGATTAGTCCTGGAGGTCCCTTTCTGGTCTGGGTCTGCTCTCAAACGTGAGTGTGCGGAGGGTTAATGGTGTGGACTGCTTGGGTGGCTCCAGGCCTTTGGCATGGGGGCGGGCAGGATGCCCCAAAGGGTCTGGGGGACAAGTAGGAGGGTCAGGACGAGTGCCACAGGTATAGGTTTCTCTGCCTGGAAGAGGATACACAACTGAATGTCCAGGGGGGTGTAGATGTGTACTTGCATGTGTGTGCAAGTGTGTGGGTGGCTGCTGGGAGTGTATTTTGGGTTTGCATAAGGCTGTGTGCTTGTGCATGTGTATGCGTGTGGGCTGGGAGCTGCCAGGACAGAGCAGTGATTGTGCCCAGGCCTGTCCTGCCCCTCGGTGCCCGCCCGCCATGACTTTGGCTGTGCCTGGCTCCATGAAAGGGGCAGTGTGTTCCTGGAGGGTTGCAGCCCCTCCCACCCGGCACCCATCCACCCGAGAGGTTTGCTGAAGGTGGAGAATCCCACAGCTTCCCACCCTTCCTGCCCACGAACAGGGCACTGCTGTCTGGGCCCAGGGCGGGCTCTCCATCCCTCTTCCTGAGAGGAGGGCTGGGGGCACAGAAAGAGTCTGTATCCATCCCCACTGCGGCCCTTTCTCACACAGGGGGATGAAGCCTAGGCCAAGGTCCCCCAACAAGCCACCCTCTGGCACAGCATGGGTTATGCTGGCATCTCCTGGCTCCCTGGCCCACTCCTAGGATGTTTATGAATGGGGACCTGGTCCCTGTCCCTGGGGGACCCCAAACACGAGGCTTACTTCCATCATGGCTCTCAACCCTCTGCCTATCAGCGGGATTTTGGCCTCTCGGTCTCTCTCAGGCTCCCCACTCCCTCCCAGGCTGGCCAGGGGCAGGGTCTCAAGCATGAGTGCCTTTCCAGTCTTGGCGTTGCTGCAGACCCTGCTCCTTCTGGGTCCTCAGAACCCCTGGGGCTGGCCAGTCTGTCTCTCTCCCCGTCTCTGTCCCACATCTCCCTTGTCTCTGCCTCTGCTTTTCCTCTTCTCTCCCTCTCTTGGTCTTTGGCCCCCCTCTTCCCTCTGTCCCATCCTGGCTGTAACTGGGAGTACCACCCTTGCCCCAGAACAGTCCAGAGAGCCAGACTTGCCTCCCCAGCCCTGGGACCCTCACTCCTTGGTGATGGGTTCCACAACATCAGAGTTCTCTGTGGCCCTTGTCTGCAGTAGGGTACTTGGCTTCCGCTTACCAGACAGATAAACTGAGGCTCCAGGGGAGAAGCAATCTGACAGAGAGAAGCAGAAAGCCTGCAGCTCCTGGCCTTGCCACCTGTTGGAGCCCTGCCTGCCTGGGCACCCCACCCCAGGCAGTCAATCTCTGTGCGCTCCGTCCCACCACATTCCTGGTTGCCTGGGAGCAGCCAGGCGGCCCCAGAGCCGGTGTGCGTCACGGGCAGCAGCAGCATTCCTGGGTGTCTGCTGCTGCCTGACTTTATAAGGGAGAAAGTTTGGGAGCCCAGAGCTGCCGGCAGGATGGCCGTTGGAAAGTGCCCGGCCCCACAGTCAAGGGTGGGTGGTGGGAGACCTGGACATGAGGATGTGGGGAAGGTACATCCAGTGGTACCGAGGCGGAGCAGGAGGTGAGAGACGGATGGGGAGAGACTTGGGAACCATTATTCATTCATTCATTCATTCATTCATTCACGCACAAATATAATAATGTAGCGACGGGGATGGAAGAGGAGAACTAACCTGGGAGATACAGAAAGCCTGAGAAAGACAGTAAAAGTGAGAATGAGAAATAAAGACCCCCTCCTCCACAAAGACTGAACTCAGGGATCCAGACGGAGGCCTGAGGAAGGAGATGGGGGAGGAAAAACCAAGAGACAGAAAAGGCAGGATGTTGGCAGTGAGCCTGCTGCTGTGCACAGGATCGAGGAGAGTGAGGGGGGGGCACCCCACCAGCCAGCTGCGGAGGGAGGGGGCAAAGCTGGGCTTTTCCACCGTAGCCTCTTGGGGTTTGGCACCAGGGGTGACAGATCCTGGTTCCAGATCCCGGCCCTGGGTAGGCAGTGGTGAGGCCGGGAGAGTCCCCCTGAGGGAGTCTGACGGGGAGCTGCGGCGGGGGGGATGTTCCGGGAGGGCCAAGGCAGGGATGAAGGGCTCTCTGTCTCCCCTCGTGTGTGTGTGTGTGTGTGTGAGTGGCCCACCTGCGGGCTGAATGCCGTGAGTGCAGGGCAGCGCCACGCGTCACAGCGGGTCGAGGTGAGCGTGGGCAGGTGAGGATCTGGTGCCGTGGGCCCAGTCTGGCTCTGGGTACTGGACCACGACTCCCTGGCCACGCCTGCCTCCCTGGGCTCTGGGGCAAGGGAGAAGCGGTCACGGCATCTATTCAGGTGTCTGCCCCTCTCTCAGCATGTTCCATAGCCCCCCAAAGCTCAGCCCTCCCAAACCGAGCTATGACCTTCCACCAAGCCTGTTACCACTGAAGATAACGGGGGAAAGTTACAGGGATGACTTCAGGTCAGACCAAAGGGGCAACATAACCTGCCCTTGGTGGTGACACAGGGGTCATAGGGCCAAGGCTAGATGGCTCACTACCTGCCAGGCCTGGCTGCCTGTGAGAGGCTCACACACCTGCAGACCCACTGTGCTCACCGCGCTGGCTCTCCTAGCCACTGATTCCAGACCGGGGAATAACCCAGAGGCCTACCGACCACCTGCTCCTCTCCTGCCCTGTGAGCCACAGCCACAGGAACATCGGTAGGTTAGCTCAAAATCACATGGGACTTAAAGAAGCAGCCTTCCTCTTGGGAGACAAAAGCTGTCTCAACAGAGAGCAGGAACGCCAGGCCCTGTCTGACCACCTCCCCGTCTCAACACTACAAAGACCTCGCTGGGGTCAAGGTGGCCCCATCCCTCCTCGCTCCAAGAACTCTTGAGCCCTGAGACTCACTCTCGGGGTACTTGACGTCTTTGGTTGCCTTTCTGGTTCCTTGCAAGGCCACGGAGGCCAGGGCAGGACAACAGTTTCCTTAGCTATTGGCTGAGCCCTGACTCTGGTCACTGGCCTCAGCTACTGGTCCTCTAACCAGGCATCCGGAGGCCACCCACGCTGAGTGGCATACACTGGGGAACATTTACAATTCAGGGATCCCCTCTGGAAGGTGAGTACCCCTGGAGAGGAAGCAGGGAACGGGTGGGGTGGGAGATGCTGAGCTTCGTCCACAGACGTCGACAGGGGCAGGGTTGGTGTCCTGGGATCCCAGCCACATGTTCCAACCCTGGGGCCACGTGGGGCACAGAGGAAGTGGGAGGGAAAATGAGAGGTTTTGCTGGAAGAAGCAGCCCAGAGTCCACCCAGGCTGGAGGGCAGGGGTGTGGAGGAAGCGGGGCCCTGAATGGAGTCTTTGTGGAGGCCCTGCTGCTCCCCAGGGTGGGGCTGCTGTGGCATGGAGCAATTCTGAGCGGCTTTTCCTTGCCTTATAATTTTCCTCCTTATAGGGCAGCTGAGTGGATTTCTATGCCCTTTTCCACATCCCGTTCCTTCTGGCTTTCTTGGCCCCAGAAGCAAGGTGGGATCCTCATCTCAGTGGGCCCAGGCTGAGGTAGGGGTCCTGGCAGGGAAGAAACAGAGTGAAGGACCCTCGCCTGGCATGGGTCTGCAGTTCCCCACTGCAACAGGGTCCTTGTGAAGCTGCTCCCATTTTACTGGTGAGGAAACTGAGGGGCAAAGACAGCAGTCATCTGTTTTAGGGCCTAAAGATGAGCAGCTGCAAGGCTGGGATTCGAGCCCCTGTGGGTGTGGCTCCAGAGCTGAGTGCTGTGGGTTCAGGGAGGGGTGTGTGCACACAGAAGCAGGGAGGGTGGGGGTGGGTTTTGTTGCTGCCTGTGAATCGGAAGTGGAACATCTGTGGCTGGCCCCAGTGGGAGGAGGGTGTGAGAGCTGGCCTCCTGCCTGGGAAGACACACTTTTTTCCCTTCCTTTCCGGTCCTCGGTCCTCAGTCCTCAGCCCCCTGTCTCAGGGTCAGGGGTGGAGGTGGGAGGGAGTGAGGAAGGGAGGGGAAAGCTGGATGGGGTCTGGTCTGGGGCTGGGCAGCTGGCCTTTCCCAGTGCGGCTGGATGGGGTCTGGTCTGGGGCTGGCCGGATCAGGGAGGGACCTTCTTCAAGGCTGGCTGCAGATGGCACATTCCAGAAACCACTGATAGTGCTACCCATGCCCACGGGGGTCTTGGAGGTGAGAGGTGAGGGTGGAGAGGCAGGGGGTGTGGGCTCTGCCCAGGGTGAGAAGCCTGCTCTCTGATGGGCCAGCCCCTCTCTTGGGCAGAAGCCAGAGGTGGGACGGCTGTTGGTCATCTCCAAGTCTCCCCATCGCTCTGGGATGAGAAACCGCTAAGGGCAGGGATGCTGGGGAGGTGTCTCAGGGCTTCCCCCAGCCTGGCAGGCTGGCCTTGGAGACAGTGAGTGTGCGAGCTGGGATGGGGGATAGTGGAAGCAATGACTGTGGGTTTGGACAGAAGTCTGGATGAATTTGGCACAGATTGTGCTCAACGGGCTGTGTGCCTTGGCGAAGCCACAGCCATCTGTGCCTCAGTTCCCCCATCTGAAATATAGGAAAGAGGGGTGGGATGACCCCACAGACAGAAGTCCCACATCCAGGAGACTGGGGGTAGCAGAGGCTTGGGTCAGGGATCATCCCCCCAACACACACACGCACACACACACACACACACACACCCCTGGCCCCTGGCCAGCCCAGCCCAGCAGGAAGGGGCTGGTGGGGAGGTGTGATCACTATAGTGGGTACAGCACAGCCACCTCTGGCCTGAGAGGCCACAGGCCTGGCTAGACTGGAGGCTCTCGAGGACAGGACCGAGGGCCTGTATCTCCGGGCCAGCGCATCTGCCATCCAGGAGGCCCATACACAGGTACCAACAGATGAAACGTGAGCACCTAAGGGAATGCAAGGATCAAATGGTGGTGACATTTGCCCCATAGGAGGGATTTTCTAACAGCATTGCTGTCTCACAGCAGCCAAGCAGAGGAGCAAGTTCCTGGCACTGGTGCTGTGCCTGGCCTAGGAGGGTGGACCAGGACACCACAGTGTCCTTGCTGGTGGCCTCTGTGCTAACCAGCTTCTGCCAGAGATCCCCAGACCCCCCGGCCCCCACTCCACTGCTGGACAGGCCTGACTCCTCTTGGAATAGTTCCTTGCCTAGTACCCCCATCTGACAACTCCGCAGACCCCTTCAGTCCGTCAGCACTCACCGAGCTGTGCCCCACCTCTGCCACCCTCTCTCCAGCCGACCTCTTCTCCCCTGACCTCAGGCACTGCCTCTTTGCTGTCGTACCCATATCTCTGTCTCAAGCACCAAGTCTCCAGGGCTCTAGGCCTGCCTGTCAATGCCCCCTAGGCGTCTACACCGGGAACATCTATAGGAACCCCCAAACCCAAGCCCACCCGCTCAAGCCAGACTCAGTATCATCTCTCCTCCAACCTGCTCACCACCCAGTGAAGGCCCCACACGCACCCACCGCTGGGCAGAAACCTGAGAGTTGCTCTGACCCTCTCCCTCTTCCTGACCATGAATGAATGTTCCCTCCATTCGGCTCCATTACTTGTCCTTCAAGTCTGTCTCCCCCTCTTGCTTCTCTGTGCCATGCCACAAGACACATGGTCACCATCCTTTGCTGCCTCCCTTTGCTAGGTGCAGTCACAGTTAACCTAAACTGAGGTGCTCCATCCTCCTCCCTTGCCTGGATGCGTTCGATGGCTCCCCAGTGCCCCATCATCAAGACCCTGCCCTCTGGTGTGGCACTGAAGGTGCTGGGTGACCTTGCCCCTGCCCCGCCAGGCTTTCCTGTTCACTCCTTTGAACACCCCACGTGCCAGCCTCACCAGACCCTGGGCACCTAACAGGTCCCCATTCTGGCCTTCGCTCAGGCTGGGCCTTCTGCCCAGCAAGCTCTTCTTTCCTTTTTGCCTGTGAAATGCCCTCATGCCCCTTCAGGGAAGAAGTCCTCCTCCACCCTTCCCCATAGCTCCTTCTCCGCATCTGGGGTGCAAAGAGACTCAACCGTGGCTTGGGGAGTTGTGTGACTGTCACCTCTCTCTGTTAACACTGTGAGCCTCAAAGGGACAAGACTGGTGACGGGAGATGGCAAGATAGGAGGGAGGGGCCCAACAGGGCAGGAGGGGTGCCACATTCCCTGGCTGACCCAGCAGCGAGGGGCTGCACCTGGGAGCTTGCCTCAGCTTTGCCCCCCACTTGTCTTACCTCCAAGCTTCTTTCAGTCCTTCTCTGCCCTGCAGGGCCCCGGTGCCTGCAGCCGGGGGTGGGGTGAGGCTGGACACAATGGCTGGGGCGGAGTGGGGCGCTGCCCCAGCCAGGGAGAGTTTTTCTGGGCCTGTGGTGACAGTCTGGTGCTTGTTTTTAAAGAAAATAGAATCAGAACACCTATTTATAGCTGGAGGCCATAGCCACAGACAGGAGATGGATGGGGTTTGAGGCTGCGCAGGCTCCCGCTCAGGCAGGCGCTGGCGGTGGAGCCATTCCCAGGCCCCCTGCCCCCCTTTCTCAGCCCCCAAGGAAGTGCCTGTGGGATCCTGACATTCCCTGGGACAGGATGTAGCCTGCTCTTTGGGGCTGGGGAAGGAGGGGACTTGGGTGAGGAGGATGGAAATTTTCTCTCAGAATCGGCCCCTGGGGCCCAGAGTCCTTTGTGGGAATGGGCGGAGGTGAGGGTGTGTTACGTGTCTGCAAGGCACAGGAGGGAGGCAGAGGAGGACCTCTGGGGATGCGGGTGCCGCCTGCCAGCGCACTGGGTAAAGGAAAGAGAACAGGGCAGCCAGAGAGAGAGGCGCAGGGTTGGGGAGAGAGAGATGGAGAGACAGCCTTGGTGAGGACACAGAGACAGGCAGGGGTCCGGGGAGAGAGATCTGCAGCCCAGCGGACGCCCTGAATAGAGGGGAGATAGAGGAAGCAAGGGGAGATCTGAAGTGGGGGGTTCCATCCCACAGAAAGTCTTCACAGTGCTCTGGGCAGACTGGTCCGTTGGATCCAGGTGAGAAAGGGCAAGAATTAGGCATCTCTGTGGCCTGTACCCAAGAAGGCCAGGCCTTGCATACTTCTCCCACCCCCAGGACCTGGAGACCCTCTGCTCCCGGCAGTCTAATGCTGGGAGGCCCAGGTCCGTTTGGAGGCAAAGCAAAGCTGTGGGGGCAGAGCTGATGCACACGGGCTTTGTCACCAAGATCGTGGAAGGACTGTCCTGGACAGAGCGGGCAGGGCAGTTCCAGGACTGCTGGGGACAGGTCTGGGCTCTGACTTGCTAGGAGGTGAATTCCCCGGGCCTGGAGGAGTTACAGGCTGAGGCTATGGCCTGGGCTCACACCTGCTGCCAGCCTCTATTCAGACCCCTCCCCTCCCTTGGTTGTGCCGTTGGGGGCTGTGGGATGGCTACAGCCTGGGGCATGTGTCATGGAACTACAGCCACAACGGGTGACTCAGACAGTTAAAAAAAGGAGCAGCTTTGAGCAGTGACTCAACTGGCTCTGGAGGGGCTGGGTGGGTCTGGCTGGTACAAGATGGGGTGACTGGGTTTATTTTTGGTAGGGTGGGGCTGGGGCCGGGGTTGGGGGTGGAAGAGGGGAACTGGGGGTGGAGAGGAGCCGCTGCTCTCATCCCAGGAGAGCCCCAGGGCTCCGTGCCAACTTAGGAAAACGGTTTCTTGATGCCAGAGAGCTCTGGCAGGCTGGGCCGCCTCTCAGCCCTGTTCTGAGCCTAGCCTGCCTTGCTGTGTGGACCCAGATAAGCAGCCGGCTCTCTCTGGATAGAAGCAGAGATCTTTGTCCTTTTCCCAAGAGGCTTGAGCTCAGAATTTTAGAGCTGACCTTGGAGAATGAAGATCCTACCCAGAGGCCCAGAGACGGACAGAGGTCTGCTCAAGGCCACACAGCAGGGCCAGGTATCCCAAGGGCTGCCATTACACATTTGGCTCGTGTCCCTACAATATCTCTTCTATCCCAGGGCTGTCAACAGTTGGAAGGATGGGCTCCCATTTGAGTACCTGCCCCTGGAGAGGCTCAGCTGGGCTCCAGATGAGTGTCCGGAAGCACATGGGCACCAGATGTCCAGAGATAGAGCCTCAGCCGGGGGCAGGAGCCTGGATTCTATTAGCACACATTTGGGGAGCTGACCAGTCTTTGCCCAATAGTCTGTTCAGAAGGTTACCTCTCTGGGGGTGAAAGCCGAGGATGCCCCCACACTGGGATCTTGACTTGGGGGCCCAGGCTTTTTATCCAGAGTGTCCCTCCAGTTGGCACTCCCCAAGGCTGCTCACCCCACTCTGTAGCCATTTCCCAAGACTCACTTCCCCTCTCCTCCACCAACTCTGATCTTACGCGTACATGGACTCAGGCGTCACCAATACCCCTGGTGGGTCCAAGCAGCCCAGGAGAGACAGAATCCCTCAGTCCTTCATTCTGGATCCTGCTCCTCATGATGCAGCCACTACTGCTTAATGAGTGGTGGTAATAGCCCCAGGGAGCTTCATGGGAGCCGTCTCACATCACTGGGCCCTGGCCTCCAGCCCCTACCTCCAGAGGGGCCCCTGAAGGGTGGGCAGAGAGCAGGGAAAAGACAGGCTTCTAGGCTCCCCATCCTATAAAAGGTCCGGAGGCCTGCTCCTTCTCTCCGTCCCCACCCATCCGCTCTTGGGAGAGGGTCTGAGTTTCATTTGGTCATTCGTTCAACAGATTGATTGTGCTACGTCCTGGCTCAACCATCTCCATCCAAGGGACCGTTAGGCTTTGGGGTGGGGCTGCAAGGGGCTGTCCTGCTTCTCCTCACACAGGAGAGGTGTGTGGACCTCAGCCCAGTGAGTCAGTCAGATGCAGGACCCATCCCCACCCCCCTTTCTGAAGGGTCCTGGGCTGGCGGGCAGAGGCTGGCTTGACAGGTCCCCTGGGAGACTGCCTCCCCCTTTCCGTGTCACTTCGTCCCACACAGATCCTCTCCAATCCCCTGTTTTGGAAACTTTCTCAAAGATTCCTAAGCAGGAACCACCCCCCACCCGTCCCCCGCCACCATTGCTGGGCCTGCCCCACTCCAGAAGAAGATGGGAATAACAGGATAACAGCAACCTCAGGACCAGGCACCTACTGAGCATTTACTCCAGGCAAAGGGCTTTAATCCCCAACACACAAAGGAGGCAGGAATTATTTATCCCATTTCAGAGAGGAGAAAACTGAGGCTCAGAAAGGCCAGGTCACCGGTATTGAGGCTGGAATTAAATTCTAAGCTCTCTAACACCATGTTCTTTACCACCATGAGCCTGGCCTCCGGTCTCCCCCAGCCCTGTAGAGGTTCCAGGAGCTGAGGACTCAGAGGAGGGAGAGGTGGGGCCTGAGTCAGGACTGAGGGGCGGGAGGGAAGCTTACTCTTAGCTGCTCCAAGACGCCCAAAAAGGGTGAATCGTTCCTGCCCTCACCACGGTGAGAAGTGTGTGTGTGTGTGTGTGTGTGTGTGTGTGTGTGTGTGTCTGGGCTGGAGGCCTGCCTGGCTGGCCTCCAGCTGTAGGAGAGCTGGACTTGCCCCAGTCACTGCACACAAGGGAAGGGGCAGGGAGGGCTGGCGTTGTGGGAATCAGCATCCTGGGCCCACTGATATTTATAGCTGAATGCGGGGGTGGGGGCTGCTCTTAGGTGGGAACGGAAGTTGGTCTCCTTTCCTCCACCCCCTCTCCATCTTCCCAGAGAGAAGGATGGCGCAGGCTAGAGGCCCCGGCATGGTGGTGGAGCTGGGGGCTGTGTCCTGAGTTGGGGGCTTCCCCCAGGCTTCTGGCTCCGGGGTGGACACTCTCTTTGCCAGGCCCTGAGCCAGGCTTCTGGGAACACTATGTGTGTGTGTGCGTTTGCAAGTGTGTGTCTGCACACACATGTACGTAAACCTACTGGGTGTCACGCTGATGGGGGTCACAGAACAGGGGCAGGGGCCAGATGAAGGTAGGGGGAGAAAGGCCTGTAATCTCACAGAGATGGAGGGCAGGGCCCCAGAAGGGGGGCAGACCAGGCTGTAGGCCTGAATAATCAATGGTTGGAAAAGCCTCCCAGGGGTGGTGATGCTGGAGCTGGACCTTGAAGGATGGAGAGAAAAAAAAAGAGCCGTTGCAAGAAACAGCTTGGGCAAAGGTGGAAGGGTGCCAGGGATTATGGATTATTATCTGACGGTCTAGTTCATCAGCCAGCCTGTGGGACACAGCATCACCTTGAATGTGGAGGCTGATCTACTGGGGGGAGAGAGGGCCCAGCCACAGCCATGGTGTCTTTGGGCCTGCAGGCAGGTGGCACCATGAGGCTGCTGTCTACCTGGATACTCAGGAGTGTCCCATTTGGTTCCGAGAGGGACAGGAATGGGATGCTGGGGCAGGAGAGGCCAGGTCCCCAGGGCTGGCTGGGACTACATTCTGCTCCCTGCCTTCAAGTCCCCAGACTTTGCTCCACCTGGGGAAGGACACCTTCCAGGGGCCATTGATATCAATCTTGATCTGTATTCTTTGAAAGCCAGGAAGTCCTTTCTTGTATGTGACCTGACTCTCCCCTGCTCTCAGTAGGTTTTAACTCAAAGCAATTCATTGGTTTTCAAGCCTTTCTTTTAAGCCACAGGACACTTTATCAAAACTGTATCTTACGAAAAACACCGATCTGTAAACACATGTTCATGAGACTGCTATGCATGGGTCGGGGTGGTGCCAGCATCCCGTATTCCCAGATATGGGAATGTAAAGCCCCGGAGCACCTTGGACACAGTCCGAAAACCCCTGGTTGGCTCAGTGATCTCTATGCCCCTTGTGGGCCCAGTCCTGGGTGCAGCAAGATAGTGGAGACCTCAGAGAAAAGTAGATGGGAGGTCTGCCCTTGGGGAGCTGCTGGTCCTGTGGGGAAGGCCACACCCAAACCAGGGTACAAGGACAAACAGCAGAGAGGTCTACCCCCTACCCTGCTAAGGATTTGCTGTGTGACTCTGAGAAAATAGCTGTCCCTCTCTGGGCCCTGGTTTCCCTATGAACCATGGGGGGCTGGCCTGGGCTGGGGAGTCTCTGCAGTGAGGTCTGGGAGGGGAGGCTGCCTTACTGACCCACCATGACACTTAAACCGCAAGAGACACACACACTGAAACGGTTTAGCATGAGCAGTGGCGGGAGGCCTGGCTAATGCACGTCAGAGCTGGCAGGGCTGGCTCTTCTGCAGGCAGGGAGCGGCATGGGCGTGGGCAGGAGCTGAGTGGGAGGAAGGAATGGTCAGCAGGAGAGGCACTGTCCAGAAGATGAGTGAGCCATGCCACCAAGCCACCTTGATGGCAGCCCCAGAGCCACTACCCTACATCTGAGACAGATGGGGCTTCATTTGCCACCCCAGCTGTCGGTGGAGGAGTGGTGGGCTTCCTTGAAGAAGATCTGCTTATGCTGTGAGGAAGTGGGGAGGGTTTGGAAAGGTAGGGGTCACTTGCTGGAGGGGTCTGCAGAGATGGGAACAGAGATCTGGGGTCCTCAGGGACCTGTCTCTCTCCTGAGGACCTGTCTTTCTCCTCTGCTGGGGGGCCTGAGTCCACTGGTCGGTGGCTGCCCACCTGGCCTGATCCTGAAAGGCGGCTGTTGTTGGGTACACCATGGCCTGTGTACCCAAAGAGGGACCTGAGGCCAGTCCTTCTCGTTCTCAGAGCCTCAGTTTCCTCATCTGTAAAATGGGGAATGTTTCTTGACTTATAGGGCTGCTGTGAAGCTGCAGGATAACATGGCTAGTGCCCCCCACAGGGTGTCTCGGGAGGTAGGAACTCTGTTGTAAGAGAGCTCCATCCTCTCCCCTGTTTGGAGTTACGGGCCCTCCTGAGAAGCAGAGAGCCAGGAGCCCCTACCCCAGGGAGAATCCAAGTACAAAACTGTTCATACAAATTTGGTTCATTCAAAAATTACTCATACACACTCAGTAATAATAGTAATACAATATTTCTGAAACATACCCTAAGCCTGCACCTGGAGGAGGAGTCGTAACTCTGGAAGGCTCTACAGAACTGGACCCACGCTGGGTCAGGGGCATGTTGGAGGCAAAAGGGGAGCTGGATGGGGCCAGGAGTTGGCGGCAAGGCGGTAAAGGAGCGGAGGGACCTGGAAGGGAACAGGCTCAAGTCCCAGACCCAAAGGCCCCCTTGTTTATTTGCTCTTGGCACTGAATAGGAGCCCCAGCGCAGCTCAGCACCCCCTGCCCCCATCTTGTCCTCACCTCCTTGCCTGAAGGCCCCACCCAGCCCAGGTCTGCGAGCACCGCTGGTTGTATGCACGGTTGAGCGGGCTCACATCTGTGTGCGCCAGTGAGTGTGTAGTCAGGGCTATTTCCAACTCCCCCTCCCCTGCCCACCCCCTCCTTGGCAGCATGCCCGGTTCCTCACACCCCACTCCCCTCTGGCCCTTCCTCAGCCGCCTGGCCCACCTGGCGCAGCCCCCTCCTCGGGCCCCCCAGGCGGGCAGCACTGACAGGCTCTTGTCCTGGCTGGGCAGGCGGGTGGATGTTGGGAGCGGGGCTCAGTTACACTTGGTCTGGAACAGCTTTTTCAGAGTCCGGGGGTGGGTGGCGCTGGGCCTAGGGCCCTGGCCCCTGCCCTGCTCTAGAGGGCTGGGGCAGTGTACGTACACACACAGACACACAGACACACAAGGCTGAGAGGCTGTCTCCAGCACCACTCGTTCCCCCAGACCATCCTTAGAGGCAACAGAATCTACCCTGGTTCAATTCCTTGCACCTGAGGCTCCCCCGTCCCCACCCCAGCCCTGCTCTCTAAGACACCCCCATCGGTTCAGAGCCCTCACCCAGATTACACAGAAACCCTCTCTGCCAGCTACTCCCGCCTGAGTCCCACGTGAGCCCCTCACCCTCTGCCTTTCAAAGTCAGCTATGCCAGGCAGGGAGGAGGTGCGGGAGCCACCGGCACTGCATGCTCTGTGCTCACTTTGGCCTCCCAGTTTTGCTTGTGCTGTACCCCCTGGCTGGAAGCACATCCGCTCAAACCCAGTCTCGGCTCAGACCCAATCTCCCCAATGCCTGTGGCTCTGCTGGGCCTCCCACAGGGCTTAGAAGCGGCTGGACACGACACTTATCATCCACACTGGCACAGGGGTCAAGTCTAGCCGCCCACGCAGGCGGGGAGCTCCCACAAAGTGCGACTAGGGGCTCTTGTTGGGCAGCTGGGCTTCTCTGTGGGTTACAGCACTTTGCTTCCTCCCTGGGTCCTCAGTTTCCTCGTCTGTACAATTGGAAGGTTGGCCCAGATGGTCTCCAAAGGTGCTTGACTCTCAGGTCCCATGACCTGGATGCCTGGAATGTTGATGAGTGCAGGGAAAGCATCCCAGTGTGCCTCACTCTGGTACCTGAGACTTGGGGGACTTTGGGGCTATGGGTGTCCAGGAGGGGTGGGAGTGATACCTTCCTCGGTAGGGGCTGTCCCTATTGCAGAGACCAGGACGGGGGACAGAGGGGGACATGGCATGGAAACAGAGGTGGGCTCTTGGAGGGGAGCTCTGCCTGTGAGGGGGACAGGATACTAGCTCGCCCACCCCCTCACCGCTTCCAAATCCCTCCTAAGGGCCGGGGTCAGCTTGATGTTATAAAACCCCACTGGCACCATGTTGCTCTCCTCTCTAAAAGCTTCGCCGGCTCCCCACTGCCAATAGGGTATAGGCGGTGGACTGCATTTTGCCATCTCAGGTTTCTGTGCCCCAGCCCAATGGCTCTTCCTGGCTTGTGCTCAAAATATATATACCTTCCAGCCAGGCTGCTGGAACTCCGTATCTCAACCTCCCTCTGCTCATACGCCCTCAGAGCCTTTGCTCGTCGAGCCCTCGCCTGGAGTTCTGACCCCCTTCCCATCCTCCAAGGCTTGGCTCAAGGATCACCCTCTGCCCCGCCCCAGCTTGCCTCTGAATTTCTCTTCACCATTCTCCTCATCTGGATCTTTGCAGACATGATCGGAATTGCTGTTTGAGTTTTAATTTGCTTTTCTGCCTCCTGAATGAGTCCAAGTCCAGCCTATGCATTTCTGTGCACTCCTGACTGCCCAGCACAACGTCTGCACATTGTTGATGCTGAGAAGGTATTTGAGAATGGCTCTCAGTTGAAGCCCAAGGAGGTGGGTACCGGAGTCCCTCCCTTGGCTGGAGGCTGGGCAAGCAGACCTCTCTAGTCAGCTCAGATGCCCCCTTCCTATCCCTCTAGAGGCCCAGCCCACAACCCAGGCCCTGAGACCTTGAAAGATGGGGTCCCTGGGGACAGGAACAGGGAGCCTGGGGATCCAGCTCTGACTCACCCCACTGGGGGATCCTCCCCTGACTCATTTCCCTTTTGGGTGCCTTGTGATTACTGTCCATTCTAACTGGCTTCCCCATCTAATGGGGAGAGGGGTGTGGCCTAGGTCCCTGCTAAGGGAGACTCAGGCTCTTCTGCTCAAAGTTGTTCTTGGGAATGGTCCCGAAAGATGTAGGCTGAAGCACTGATTCATACATACATGGGTAGTAATGACTGATGGGTCCTGAGGCCACAGGTCTTATGGCATAACTAGACCATGCCTTAACTAAGGGAAGAATGCCATAATGGTGGGATTTCTGGCATTGCAATAGAGACGGTTACATCCTAGCACCTCTCAGACGGCAGTCTCTGCTGGAAGCAAGCACCAATGCCTGGGACGGGGAGGTGTGGCAGGGGGGTGCCCAGAGCTGTCTGAGGGGCACAGGATATCTGAGGGGCACCAGCCCTGCCTCTAGGAGGCTGAAGAGTGGGTGGTCCTGTCTGTCACCAACTAGGCCTTCTCAGTGAGGAGAAAGGACAGAGAAGACAGGAGTGGGAGGAGGAGGCCAGGAGGAAGGTGGTGGTGAAGAGGCCAGACAGAAAATGCACCCAGGAACAAGGGGAACAGGAGCAGAGCTGGGGCGCAGCTGGAGGAGGCCCCAGGAGGCTGGGGTGCTTGTGGGGCCCCACACAGGATGGGGTAGGGTGGCTTCCTCCCCATTTCACGCCTTGCGGCACTCCCCCTTCCTTGCCTGGGTGTCTGAGGTGGGGAACTCGCTTCTCACTGTCACTATGTGTCCTTTGGGCACCAACTCAGTCCTAGAAAGCCTGCTGGGAACAGGGAGCCCAGGCGGCACTGGGGTGTCTCCACTGGGTCTAGAGAACAATCCTGCACAGAGCCACACCCTAGGGAAGTGACCCTGGGGCCAACCTCAGATAACCAGAGCCCACATGACCCCCTAGATCGAGAGCCATGGCTGGGGGTCCTGCATCCCCTGGGGGTGGGGTGGTACTGCCAGAGACCCCAACCAGGGGTGGCAGAAGTGCAGTCCCCTCGTTTCCCAGTCTGGGGGCCACTTCTGGGTCCTCCTGTCCCTTTCCTCTACCTAAGAAACCCTCCACAGCTCTTGCCAGTCTAGGTCGGCGTCTCAGGCCCCTCACTCACCTGTGGATGCTGGTCCCACCAACGTAGCGAAGGTCAGAGCCAGGGTCAGGGCGGGGGCTGAGGGCAGGAGCCGCGGGCTGGAGCGCATCGCGGCGGGCTGGGCAGCGGGACTGGCGAGAAGCGGAGTTCGGAGCCCTGAGCTTGGACGCCAGAGTCTCGAGTGGAGAGAACTGGCGCGGGCTGGGGCTCCGGGCGTCCCGCCGCCTACTTAACACGGGGGCGGGGCAGGCGCCGACCGGCGCGCGCGCTCCGGTTTCAGGCCGGGGCTGTCCTGTCTGCCCCCCACCCCTAGTCTTCTTAAAGGGCCCGTGCTGGGCTGCTCCTCCCCGTCAGGGGTCAGGGGACCCTTATAGCTTGATCAGTCCCAGGCTCCACCTTAGAGATTTGGGACAAAATCCCAGAGGAGCCCAGACCTCCTGGGCTCTGGCGCAAGGGCTCCCGGAGAGCTGCGCCGGGAGGAGATGTGAGCTGAGCTAGTCCCGTCACTTCTCTGCCCTCTGCCCTCGCCTGGGTTGTGGCAGGGGCGTCCTCACGCCAGGCCTAGGAGGGAGGACAGATGCCCACTACCCCACAGACAGCTTTTGGGCTGCTTTGCCTCTGAAGTCTCTTCAGGACGCCATTTGGACAGAGAAGCACCAGCCTGAGGTTCTACCCCGCTCTGTGCCCACTGGCATTGCAACCTTGACAGGGCCTCAGTTTCCCAGTCTCTAAAGGAGAGATGTTCTAGAGTCTCCCACAAGGCAGGAGGGATTCTCAACTCCCTGGTATCATTTAGTTGCCTCTAACTAATCCTGCAAGGTGGGTGACAACACTCCTGCCCACACTTTATGGAGGAGGAAGCTGGTTCAGAGCTGGAAGTGGTTCTTGCAAGGCCGCCAGATGGAGAGTAGGTCCCTGGCCACATGGGACCAGAACCCCAGGCCGCCTGACTCCTGAATCTGGCTATTTCAGCTTCCTGGGCTGCCTCCTGGAAATCTGACCCTGGATTTAGCACCTACCTAACAGTTTCAGGCTGGGGTCCTGCTCCTCTTGGTTCCCTCCCAGGCAACAATATCAGCCTTGTCCCAAGCAGGAGAAAGGGCAATATTATCGCAGAGCGTCCAGCACCTAGAGGCTCTGCCTGCGCTCTGCCTAGCCCCAGCATCAGCGGTGCCTGGCTTCGGTTTCTCTGTCCAGTGAATGGGTGGAAGAGTACTCCTGGAGTGTTTCCCCCTCCTTTCCTCCATCAGAATCTCTCTGTCACACCTGCCTGCTTCAGCCCACCCCCCCAACCCCATCCCACCACTTGCTGTCTCCCCAGCTCCTCCCCTTTCCTGATGACAATCCTACCATGGGTACAGCCCTTCAGAGTTTGCAACAAAATTTTGCCCCATTTTGCAATAGAAGAAACTGAAGCTGAGGAAGATTAAGGGACTTGAGCAAGTCTACACAGCTGCAAAGAGGTGGAGCCAGGTCTTTGACCCCAAGCCCAGGGCTCTTACCACCACAGCACAGTGGTAACCAGGGCTCTGGGTTCAAATCCCAGCTCTCCTGCTTAGCTGTCCAACCTTGAGCAAGTCACTTCACTTCTCTGTAGTTCAGTTTCCTCATCTGTAAAATTGGCTTTGTGAGGATTAAATGCTTCTTTAAAAAAATAAATTTATTTATTTAGTTTTGGCCGCATTGGGTCTTTGTTGCTGTGCGTGGGCTTTCTCTCGTTGTGGCGAGCGGGGGCTACTCTTTTGTTGCGGTGCATGGGCTTCTCACTGCAGTGGCTTTTCTTTGTTGCGGAGCACGGGCTCTAGGCATGCAGGCTTCGGTAGTTGTGGCACGTGGGCTCAGTAGTTGTGGCTTGCAGGCTCTAGAGCGCAGGCTCAGTAGTTGTGGCTCACGGGCTTCGTTGCTCCGCGGCATGTGGGATCTTCCTGGACCAGGGCTCGAACCCGTGTCCCCTGCATTGACAGGCGGATTCTTAACCACTGCGCCACCAGGGAAGTCCCAGGATTAAATCCTTTAACGTACCTCAAGTGCCCAGCCCGAGGTATACAGCAGGTGCTCAACATATGCTTGTCTTTTTTCCTCCTTGCCCTGTAGTCCTGCTTCACATCCTCCACGTGTCTCAAAGTTTGCATTTAGCTTCCAGAGGCAGCTGCATACAGTAGGTACTCAATAAATGCATGCTGGGGTTGAGTAAGAAGCCAGTTGCTGCCGTTCTGTGGGGATTTTGGCAAACGCAACAACTCCCATCCAGTTCACCCTAGGAAGCCTGGGTCGGGGTTGTGCTCAGCTGGCCTCGGTGGCAATAAAGCCATTGATTCTGCACTTGTCCCTTGTTTTTCCTTCTCCCCAGGTCAGCAAGGCACCTGGTCCTTGTTAAGGGCTAATTACTGGCGAAGTGTGGGCCCAGAGTTGCGGCGGCTGCTGAGAAGACAACATTTGGAGGAAAAGAGATTTCTTTTTAGAAATGAAAAAAGAAAGGAGGAGAAGACTTTTGCTTATGAATCAAAAATGTGGGTGGAGCTTTCTACCCACCCCATCTGCCCATCCTTCCCCCTCCCCATCTTCTCCCATGTCCTCCCCTGATCCCCACCCACACAGATTTACCCACCGCTACCAGGAGTCATTGGTCTGTCTGTGGAGCCTCCAGACGGAATTCCTGCCCACAGCTGAGATTCAGGTCAGGATTAGCTTGCAGCCTCCCCCTGCCTGGTTGCTAACTGGGGAGAGAAACACAGGCCTGGAAAAATAATGGCAACCAGCACGGCAGTAATAGCCCACACTGGCTTCTCTGCTGGGGCTTCTCAGTTTACAAAACATTGACCTGGTTTTTTGACAGCCCTGGGGAGTGTGTGTGTTGGGGGACAGTGTTCCCTTTTCACTGATGAGAAAACTGCGGCTCTAGTGGAGAAGGGATGCTGGGGCACCGGCGCACATAGGCCTGGCCTTTGTTCAGCCTATAGCCTAGAACTTGACCCCCCGACTGGTGCTGAGCAGCCTCATGCCAGGAAAACTGGCAGAAAGTTGAGGCCTCCTGTTGCCTGGGAACTGACCCCTGACTTCCTCTTACTGTCTCAGAGCAAAGGCTGTTAGACCAGGCAGTGCCTGCTCCTCAACTGTCCTCTCCCCAGCCTCCTCGGCATGCCCCCACTGAAGCCCCCACCAAATCCCCATCCTGAGTAGAGCCCACCAGGGCCTCTCTAGCATCCTCAGGCCTTCTTCCTCTGCCTTCTGATTTCCTCAAGCCCAACTTTCTCTGGCTTGCGTGGCCGGGTGTCCCTGGTTACCATCCCCAACTGCCCTTGCCTCTGTGGCCGTAGCTCACCTTCCTCCAGGAAGCCCTCGCAGCCTTCCTTCTCACCACTGACCTCCCTTTCCATAGACTCCCTCGAGTACTGATCTCTGTATTCTCCCAGTGCCCCCCAGGGCACATGTAGTTGAGTCAATGCCTCCTGGCCCCCTGGACAGATTTCTTCCCAGCAAATCACTGGACACGGTACCTGGGATAGGGGAGAGGAAGACTCAGAACACACTTGAAGAAGGATGCCCACACCCCAGGGATGAAGGAGGATTCAAATTTTTCTGAAGCTACAGTGACCTGTGGTGTGTGCTGCCTCAGTTTCCCCAAGTGATCGGCCTCTGGGAGAACAGACAACTCTGCCGCTTCTCTGCTGGCAGAGTTCAGCCGGGCGCGCTGGCCAGGCCCTCCTGGTCATTCTTATCCTCATGCCTCTTGGACGAAGAGTACCTGCTCTGGCAGCGGCCGTGGCTCAGTCCTGCCCTTGGCCAGGGCCTGGCATCTGAATGCCTCTGTGTTTTGCACCCTGACCGCCTGGGCCCCACCCAGGGAGCTTGTGGCCAAAGCCAGCTTGCTGGTAAATGGCTGGTGCTTGTGTCCTAGATGGGACAGTGCCTCAGCTCGCGCTATGTCCTAACCTCAGGGAAGTGGCCTTCTGCCATGAAGCATGTAGCACTCAGGCCACTACTGTGCAAGGGGACATGGGCTTTTTGGCCCCGATTCCGTGGCCCTGTAGTCACATGACCAGGAGCTCCACGGTGGTGGGCCCCAGGCCAGGGCCTATGCTAGGAGTGGTCTTGCTCCCACTCGTGGCTGGCGGCATCCGTGGGGCTCCTCCAAGTGCAGGCAGCCAGGATCAGGAGGGATGGGGGCAGCTCTTCCCAACAATTGCACAATTCAGGAGCTGAAATGTTATGTTTGCTGCCCTTGGGAGCTGGCTGTGGGCTGTGGTCGGGTGGCCGGTGGCAGGGCTTTCCCTGGCCAGGGGAAAGCTGTCTTGGGGAGACGGGGGCTGGGGGTGGTAGAGGACCCTCTCAGAGCCTCTGTTCCCGGGAATAGGAAGTCGTCTTGCACACCACGTCCACAAAGGCTGTGGCTTCAGTGGCTATGACCAGCTGGCCGCAGCTGACTCCTCCTGGGGTTGTGCTATTTCTAAATATTGGTTCATGCTGTTACCTCCGCTCTGCTCCACCAATGGACATTCAGCTGGCTGCAGAGAGAGCCTCTGGGAGGGGGAATGAATAGTCCTCGTTTGGAGGGAACATTTGTGAACATACTTGCTCAGGGTCTAACGTGGGACAGGTACTTTGGGGGCTGGGGTGGGGCTCCCAAAAGGAGGGTTAGAAATACCTGCTCAGAACTGGGAATGAGGCTTCAGTGGGCTTTAGGAGACATGGGTCTGAGCTGGCGACTGGGCAGGGCAGTGAAAAGAATGTGGGGTTAGGAGCCAGAAGCCTGGTTCTGCCAAGCCTTTTCTGTGTGGCCTCAGGCAAGTTTCTTCACCTCTAGGCACCTTTTCCCTCATTTGTAAACAGTAGAACCGCCATGGTGCTTGGGTGATGCCTTCCAAAAGAGGTGCTGGGGCTTTATAAACTATGAAGGGCAGTGCCTGGTGGTTATGATGAGGGCACCTGTTGAGGCCAGGGTTGCGTTCTCTGCACGTCTTCCAGGAATCCTTTGAAGGGGAGGCAAGATTGACGACCAAGAGGCAGCTGGAGCAAGCTGGCAGGGCTGTCTTCAGCCGCTTCACCCAAGAACATACAGCTTGAATTTCAGCTCCTATTGGCCCCATTGGCTAGGTGTCCTTGTATAGTGACAAACCTGTGGTAGCCAGCCTCCAAGATGGCCGTCAATGGTCCTCACCTTTGGGCATTCACAACCTTGTGGAGTCACCGCCCACACATTGAATAAGGCTAATCCCAATGGCCAATAGGGCATTGCAGAAATGAAGGAGTATGATTTCCAAGGTCAGGTCACAAGAGACATGGCGGCCTCTGCCTTGCTCTGGGGGAAGCCAGCCACCATGGCCTGAGGACAGTTAAGCAGCCTGTGGAAGGCCCCTGTGGAGAGGAACCGAGACCTTTTGTCAATGATCAGCACCAGCCCACCATTCACATGAGTGAGCCGTCTAGGAAGTGGATGTGCCAGTCCCAGTCACACTTTCAGATGACTGCAGCTCCTACTGACATCTTGACTGCTACTTCTGGAGAGACCTGGAGCCAGATCCATCCAACTAAGCCACTTCTAAACTCCTGGCCCCTAAACTCTTGAAACTGTGTGTGATAATAAATGTGTATTGCTATTTTAAGCTCTTAGGCTTTGAGGATGATTTGTTACACAGCAAGAGATAACTGAAACAGACCTCCACGAATGTAAATTGCAGTCCAGTCAGCCAGACTGGGTCTGTGTCTGGGTTCAGAAAGTAAGACTCTGTTCCCATGAGGAGGAATGATGTTTTCCTTGATCAATCAATGGATCAACTCATTTATTCATTCCACAAACCTTTCTTAAGCACTTACCATATGTCAGGGCACTATGCTGGGGGCTGGAGACACAAGGGTAAGTGACAGAGCCCTGCCTTTGGGAGCTCACAGGCTCCCCAAATGACTTGGTGATTGTTGTATGTGGGGAGTAAGGACAAGGGAGGTGTCCAGGACAAGCCCAGATTTCTGGCTTGGATAGGTGGCAACATCATTCATTGAGATAAATGGGGGACAGGGAGCATCTCATGAGAAAAGCTCTGGGCTTATTGACTTTTAGATGTTTGTGAGAATCTCGAGTGACACTGTGCAGGCTGTCAGATATGGGAGTCTAAACTCCTAAGAAGATCTGAGCCAGAGACATATATATTCGGGAATTGTTGGGGTACAGATAATGGGATTGAAGCAACAAGTGGGGATACTTCCCAGTGAGAGGAGGGTGGTGAAATGGGAGAGGAAGGCCCAGGACTGAACTTTTTAAAAAAAATTTAATAATTATTTATTATTTATGGTTATAGGAAACAAATTTTAAACAAATTTGCATACATGTTTTGTTGCTGTGGTATATGAGAGAGTGATCAATAAAAGACTGCAGGACTGAACTTTGAGACACCAACATTTTTTTTCTTAAAAAATTTTTATTTTAGCATAGTTTCAGACCTAGAGAAAAGTAGCAAGGCCATTACAAATATTTTTCACATACTCTTCACCTAGATGTCCCAATGGTAATGTTTTATCACCTTTAAATTCTTTTCTACGTATATACATATTTTTTGCCTGTAAGAATTTTTTGAGAGTAAGTTGCAGATATAATGCTCCTTTATCCTTAAATACTTCAATGTGTATTTTCTGAGAGCAAGGACCTTCTCTTTCAGAACCCAGATCAGGAAACTAACATTGGTACAATAGTTTTAACTAGCTACAGGTTTTTTTCTGGCTTTGCCAATTTCCCCAGTAATATCCTTGATAGCAAAAGAAACTCCTGGCTCCTACATTGCATTTGAATAGAAACTACATTGAGTTTCTATTAACCTGGAAAAGTTCTTCAGTGTTTCTTTGTCTTTCATGATATTGCCGTTTTTGGCAAGTACAGACCTATTTTATTTTGGAACGTGAATCTTGATTTGAGTTTATCTGGTTTCTTTGCAATTAGATTCAGGTTATGTACCCTTGGTGGGAACACCCCAGAAGTGATCCTGTGTCCTTCTCAGTGCATCCTCTCAGGAGGTACACAGCATCTATCTGTCCCATTGTTGATGATTTGTTTTTTCTTTTTATTCTCTCTTTATTTTGAACCAGTGTGGCTCTCTTTTTTTTTTTTTTAAACATCTTTATTGGGGTATAATTGCTTTACAATGGTGTGTTAGTTTCTGCTTTATAACAAAGTGAATCAGTTATACATATACATATGCTCCCATATGTCCTCCCTCTTGCGTCTCCCTCCCTCCCACTCTCCCTATCCCACCCCTCCAGGCTGTCACAAAGCACCGAGCTAATATCCCTGTGCCTTGCGGCTGCTTCCCCCTAGCTATCTACCTTACTACGTTTGTTAGTGTGTATATGTCCATGACTCTCTCTCGCCCTGTCAAAGCTCACCCTTCCCCCTCCCCATATCCTCAAGTCCGTTCTCCAGTAGGTCTGCGTCTTTATTCCTGTCTTACCCCTAGGTTCTTCATGACATTTTTTTTCCCTTAAATTCCATATATATGTGTTAGCATACGGTATTTGTCTTTTTCTTTCTGACTTACTTCACTCTGTATGACAGACTCTAGGTCTATCCATCTCATTACAAATAGCTCAATTTCATTTCTTTTTAAGGCTGAGTAATATTCCATTGTATATATGTGTTGAACCAGTGTGGCTCTCTTTTTTTAATGTACAAAGAACTCTTTTTAAAAAATTAATTAATTTTTGGCTGTGTTGGGTCTTTGTTGCTGTGTGCAGGCTTTTTCTAGTTGCATCGAGTGGAGGCTACTCTTCATTGTGGTGCGCAGGCTTCTCATTGTGGTGGCTTCTCTAATTGTGGAGCATGGGCTCTAGGCGTGCGGGCTTCAGTAGTTGTGGCACGTGGGCTCAGTAGTTGTGGTGCACGGGCTTAGTTGCTCCATGGCATGTGGGATCTTCGTGGACCAGGGCTTGAACCCGTGTCCCCTGAATTGCCAGGTGGATTCTTAACCAATGTGCCACCAGGGAAGTCCCAATAATGTTAACTTACATCCCTTGGTTGGGGTGGTGCCTGCCAAGATTCTCCCTGTAAAGTTACTGTTTTTCCCTTTGCAATTAATGAGCATATGCCAACACTGAAAGGTCAGGCTGAGGAAGAAGAGCCAGGAAGAAAGCTTGTGAAGGGGCAATGGGAACATGGGAGGAAGACCAGAACATCTTGGAACCAGGAAGAGGTCCTGCAAAAAGGAGGCAGTGGCCGGTCATTGTGGCCCAGTGCTGCTGAAAAGCTGGTCCAGTGAGGGTGAGAGGTGGCTACTGGCAGCATCTTCCACATGCAGGTCACAGTTTAGGTGCAGCGATGGGCTTGAAGCCAGCCTGCAGGGAGTCAGAATGTGAAAGGGAGGTGAGAATGAGACTGTAGGAAAAATGCCTCTTTGGGGAAGTTTGTCTGTGGACTGGGGAGAGGTGTGCGTGGCCAGGAAGATGGTTCTTATTTTTTAAATTTAAAAAAACATTTAAATTATTTTTTTCGATAGCAGTAATTTAAAAAAATTTTTTAATTGAAGTATAGTTGAGTTACAATGTTGTACCAATCTCTGCTGTACAGCAAAGTGACTCAGTTATACATATGTATACATTCTTTTTTTAAATATTCTGTTCCACTATGATTTATCCCAGGATATTGAATATAGTTTCCTGTGTTAGATGGTTCTTAATAGATGGAAGGGATGCAGAGTACGTAGAACATGATAGCAAGGAGCCAGATGAGGCTCCTTTAAAGAAAGGAGAAGGTGACAATGGACAGTGAAATGTTCTTGAGACACAGAGGAGATGGGAGGAGGTCTTGGTGGGTCCTCCTAAGCCCCAGGAGGGAAGTGGGAGCAGGTGACAGCAGATGGAAGCTGCTGGTTTTGACAGCGCAGTACGGAGGGTTTGAGTCCAAGGCCAGTCTGATGTCCTCTGGCCTTGGTGAGCAGGAGGTAGAGCAGGAGGTAGAGCAGGGGCTGCAGGGAGGGCCAGGCACACAGAGGGGAATAAGCCATGTCTGAATGATCTCTGGGGAGAGGGAGAGAGCAAGCTGACCAGCGCGGACATGGGCAACTGGGCGGCATGGACAAAAGTCCAGGGTCTGGGGGTCATGGGTCTACCCCCAGCAGCTTTTAGCTGCCTGGTACAGGAGGGCAAGGCAGACACGGTGACTCAGGGCTGGAATTTACCAGCAAAGAAGTGGGACAAGGAGGGCAGTCTAAAGGATGCGGAGGAGGTGCAGGGTCACCGATGGGACCTCAGTGATAGCAGGCAATCCGTACAGGGCCAGAAATGGAAGGACAGGGAATGGTGCTCCTGGGAGGAGGGTGAGAAGCCCAGGATGTGCTGGGGAGGGTGGCTGAGAGGGAGTGGAGCAGAGGCATTTGGAGATGAGGAGGTCTGGGACCTGGGAGGCCAAGGGGTGGTGGGTGGTCCCTGGGGAGGCCTAAGTCACCGGGGTAATAGCAGGAGTTGGGGGCTGGGGAAGCAGACCATGAGCCAGGGCCACCAGGTCAACACGTCAAGACAGATGGCGCCCCTGAGAGATGAAGCGGGGCACCCTGGATGCTGGAGTCTTGGGGAGATGTGCTCTTGTCAGGGAGGAGACACTGCCTGGGTGGATACCAAGGAAACCAGGGACTTGCTCCACCTTGGGCTCTGAGAGACAGAGCAGCAGTGTTGAAGCTACCCAAAGGCTGTCTCCAGCGGCGAGCTAAGTCTGTTAAAGTTGGAGGGAAGGGAGCCTTTGGAGCAGAAGTGGGGTGGCTTGTGACATTCCGGGGTGTAGAGTGGCTTGGTTTCCCTAAGAGAGCCAGGCACAAGGATGGCAGACAGGAACAGTGTTCGTGTGGGTGTCAGGAAGGCTCCCTGGGTCTGAAATACTTGTAGATCACCACCTTCCCCCCAGCCCAGGAAGGTGAAGAGCCCAGCCCCACATCTGGCCCCTATCAGCATGAGGGGACCATCAGGGCTTGGGCCCAGCAGGCCTGCAGCTTCCTCCAGGAAAAGCTGACAGTGACGGAGGTGAGGAAGAGGCACTGCCTGTGGCCCGAGACCAGCTGAGGCTGGGCCAATCCCAGCCTTGCCCAGCCCTCTGTCTCCAGAAATCAGAGGCTTGGCTGCCGCACGGGTTATGAGAGAGGCACAGGAAAGATCTGCTGCCGCTGGTGGAGGGGGGAGCCCTGCCTTCTGTTCCAAGCCTTTCAGCCCCACAAGGGGTTTCTGGAGCACCCAGCACACCTGGCTGGTCTGCTCTGAGTCCTCGTTGCGCCTGTTGGTTGGAATGAGTTCAGAGCATGGTTTGGTTTCCATTAGATCAGAGGCTAGGATCTAAAGAGAGCTCTGGGGTTTGTGTTCTGGTTCTGTCTCTGCTACTAATGTAATGGGAAACTTTGGGCAAGTCTTTGCCCCTTTCTGGTCTTCAGTTTCCTTATCTGTGTACCGGGGCTGTGACAGACACTCTCTCTAAAGCCAGCGGTCATCTGTTCCCCGAGATGGAAACCCCTCTAGATCAAACCCTCAGTCTGAGCTATGAACTGCTAGGTGCAAGCAGGCCCCAGGGCCCCTGAGCCTCTGGGTTTTTTCGGGGTGAAGGAGTGTCTAGCATTTCCTCAGCCCTGGGGCTCATCCATCAATCATATGGTAGCTGGGTATATTCCCTATCCCTCAATGTTTTCTCTCACACTTCCGCCCCCACAGGGGGTGTTCTTGACCGCAGGCACAGGAAGTAGCTTCTTGAGGCCTCAGCACCACCCTCCCTCCTCCTTTATTTGCTCCCCATTGCCTACCTGAAATGCCAGCAGCAGGCAAGTATTCCTCGAGCTAGATGTGGATCCCTAAAGACACTGTGGAATAGGAGTCTGGGAAGCTATCAGACAGTCACATCTTAGTGTGAAATAATTGGCTTGATACTTTCCCAAGAAAAAACAGACTGTGATAGAAGGGAGGGCATGTCCAGAGCCTGGGAGATAGGTGGGAGGGACAGGGAACAGAGGACCACCCCAGGGGGCTGTGCAGGTGGCAAGAACCCTTCACCCATGACCCGTTCGCTCTTTCAGAAACCTCAGGGCACCCACCAGGAGTGAAGAGCTGGATCTGTCACTCCACTTCTCCATTTTTCTTTCCTGCCCCAAGGTTCTGGGGACCCTCAGGCTACTTAGCCAGGTTGGGAACAGGGACAGGGGGGCTGAGTTCTCAGGGTTCCACAGCTGAGCTGCCAGCGTAGAATTTCTACGCTACAGTTCGGGCGCCACGGCAACTGGAGGAAATAAACAGTCTAAGTTCTGCAGTGATGTCATCCCCAGCTCCAGCCTGCCGAGCCCTGCAGCTGGCTGTACCCCAGACGGCCTCAGCTGCACAAGCAGGAGGACTGTCTTGCTTCCCAGCCTCCACACAGCCTCTGGCATCAGGGAGAGAAAGTGGAAAGAGGGGCTTGGGCAGGGGCCCCTGGAACAGGCCCCACCCAGGCCCAGCTCCTTTCCTGCTGCTTAGGGTCTCTCAGCTGCTGCTACTGCCCTCTGCTTGGCCCCAGACATGAAACTACCCAAGGGCGTCAGGAACCCTGTGTTCTATGGGCAGCAGCCAGAGAAGAAGGTGCAGGTGCCCTCAGGGCAGGAGATAAAGCAGACCCCTGTTGTCCTGGCAACAATTAAAGGTGAGACCTGGGCTTGGGCTCATTTGTCTCTCTGCAGAGCTGCTGAAGGTGTCCTAGCCTTCCAGTCCTGCCTCCTGCAAAGCCCTTGCAGACTCTCCTCAAAGCCACAGAAGATCAGCACTTCCAAGCTAAACTTTGCAGGCGGTATTAGCTGCTGGGAATTTTTTTGGGCGGGGGAGAGGGGAGGAGAGGTGGGAGGAAGGGGTTTGAAGTGAGGCCAGTTTTGGAAAAAGGCTAGGGATTCTGTGGCATCTTTAGCCCAGCTCTAGCTTTCCTCACTTCCCTTGAATCTTACTCTCAACTGAAGGCAGACAAACTAATTCTTACTACATTGTTAATGACCAATGGTTGCTCTATGTGGGAGGTGGCTTAGTATGTGATTAAACGTTTAGGCTCTGTTGGCTGGTGTCTCAGAATTTTCACAATAACGGCTTGTGTGACTTTGGGTAAATTGATATTTCTAAGCCTCAATTTTCTCATCCGTAAGATGGGAAAAACAAGGGTATCTGTCTTACAGAATTGTCGAGAGGCTTAACTGAAATAACCCACAGAAAATGCTCAGCATAGTACTCGGCACAGAATAAGGTCTCAGTTACTTGTAACTCTTACTTTTCTGATTATGCATTGCCTGTCCAAGGGAAATCACATTTTATCTGGGAACCCTTTCCCCAAAGGAAGCACCTCAATGGTGGTCTTTGTCTCAGGGTGACATCAGTGAGAGCAAAGACCTCAGAGTTCTTAAGGCACACTGTATTTGGGGCTTCCCCTGCCTCTGATCTGGCGGGCCCAGGCTGAGGGCCACCCTGTCGGTGCTCACAGGTCCGGGGCCTGCTAAATACCTCCGGCCATCCTGCACGGGCTACGTAGACCATGACGTCTCCATGTTCCGGGAGCCGGCCTACACCCTACACACCCCACACTCGGAGAAGCGTGAGTGCTCACCACACCATCATCCCCGTGGGCGTAGGATTACTATTGTTGGATGTTTGGGGCTGTGGTGAGGGGTGAGGAGTCATGATCTGTAGCCAGAGGCCTGGGAACCCAGGCCTGTCCTGAGTGGGACACCCACGTGGCCTGCTGGTCCACAAGGAAGCCGGCAGGGGTGCGAGGTGACCCATCCCTCTGAAGGCAACTCTGGGCATTTCCCAACTGGACCTCCTGAGGGAGCTTCGAAGGGACCTGTTGCATCCAGCTGGAAGGGTCTCCCTTCTGTGTGGTCTTTGGCTGAGGCCCTTCCACTCTGGCTGCCATGGGTTCAACTGCCATAGCAGCTGGGCAGGAATAGCTGGTGAGTGGAGGGAAAGTGGTGGTGGGGGGTGGCCTCAAAGCTTCCCAGGTGGCTTAGAACCCCCTGGAAGGTGGGGAGCAGAGGGCCATCAAAGAGCTGGGGATGACAGCCAAGGCCAGTGAGAGGAGAAGGTGGGCAGGGGCATGTATCTGGGGGTCTGAGACCTCGGCCCCTCCCAGAGGTGACACACCCTCCTCAGCAGGGGAACCCCCTTTCCAGGGCTGGGTCCCTTCTTCATACTAACAGTAGCCACTATGCCTATTTATTATCCCCTTGGCACCAATCCCCGGCGGGGTGGGGGCTGACCAAACTCCTGCGCAGCTGTTATTTTATCTGTTCCTCTGAACAAGTTCATGTGTTAAAAGCCCCATTTTACGGATGAGGAAATCAAGGCTCCCGAAACATTCAAGAGCCCGAGGAACTGGAAAGGAGCCTTCGATCCTTTTTGGGGGAGGGGGATCTTGCCTGGAGGCAGGCCAGACTCACCCTGGGGCGGCCTCTGGGGCTGACTGGGCCTTTCCTTGGCTGCCTTGTAGGGATCATGGACATATGCAGCCCTGGGCCTTGCTATTTCTTGGATCCTAAAATAACTCGGTTTGGAATGTCCAGCTGCCCTCAGGTTCCCATGGCAGAGCGCATCTCTAACCTGCGTAAGATGGGCCGGGAGAGGGAGGTCGGTGTTGGGAGGCTGGGGGATGGGGGTCCATGCTTGGGACAGGAGCAGGGGCAAAGGGGTGTTGACTCCCTTCGCCAGGTGTGTCTGCGGATTTTGGCCTCTCCCTGCAATGTCATATCAAGACACTGATGTCACAGTGTCTGTGTCACAGTACTTAATGTCTTGAGGCCAACGTTATGCATGTATGTTGCAGGGTGATGTTATGATAAAAATATCAAAGGGCTCATGTCACGGTAGCAATATTGTCATGCTACTGAGTTCACGGACTGTAGTGATTTCAGGATGTTTTCTTGGTGCTGTCACAGGGACAATGACAGCCCAAGGGTGATGTTCTTATGATACCTGGGGTTTTTATTTTATGAAAAGAGTGTCACAATCCTGATATCAGGATGGCCGAAGTCCCTCCCCACCTCCATCCCTTAGTCCCACACAGGGGCGGTGATATTCCTGCCCTATGCTAAGGTGGTTCTAGAGAAGTCATAACAGGCTAACCAAGACCTCAGCTCCTTCCCTAGACCCGTTAGTTGGACACCAGGAGATGTGGCCTGGCTCCTGCCCTGAGACCCCTCCCCTTCATTCATCCACTTTCAGGCCTGAGCCCCACCCTGGCCTCCTGCCATTACCACCTGGAGAAGACCCACCCGCCTGGGGAGCGCAGGGCTCCCAAGTACACCTTTGGCTACCGGTGCCCATACAGAGTGATGGACCCCAACCCGGGCCCCAACCAGTACCAGCTGCCACTCCTGCTGGGGCCCAACCTGCCCGCCAACAGAGCTGCTCCTTGCTACAGCCTGAGCCCCTTGCACAAGAACTGGTTCTACAAGGAGGATGTGGCAGGAGGCCCTGGACCTGCCATGCACGCCCGGCCTGAGCCGTCTGTCTACAAGAACCGCAGCCCCATGTACAGCATGGCCAGGCGCTTTGCCTACCCGCTGGACCACACACCTCGGCCCGGCCCCGGCTCCCATGACATCCAGCAGGTCACGGTGCACAAGTCCCGCATGCCCGCTTTCACCATGGGCATCAAGCACTCGCCCCACCTGTGCCCACTGGTTGTTGACATTCATGACTGAGGCCCCTCCTGGTGCACTCACCGCCCCCCGTCCCCAGAAGTTATGTTTCTATACCAAATCGAGCAACTTAGCAAGGTTTTAAGTAGCAGAGCTGATGCCTGCTGTGTCCAGCACATAGAAGGCATTAGATAAATATTTTCATTTATCCCTTCGTTTTGCAAACACTCACAGTGGCTTTCTTTGGGCCCTGATGAGGGGCTGGGGATACTGGCAGTGTAGTAGGAGTCCCTGTCTGGGGGATGTTCTGCTGTGGCTCACCAGATGTCCTCCAAGGAGCCCTGGGCAGAGGCGCCGGGGAGCTGAGTTCTAGGCCTACCTCTGCCACTAATGTGCTCTGTGGACTTGTGCAGCTCCCTCACCTCTCTGGGCCTCTGTGAGGGGGGACGGTGGACCTGGAGGATGTCCAAGTTCCCTCCAGCTTCCGAACTGTTTGATTCTGATCCCTGACGGTGGTCAGCCCCCAAGAGAGGAGCAGGGCAAGTGGAGCAGGAGGGAGGAGCCATTCTGGCTGGGCTGGGGGGACAGGGCAGTTTTCCTGCGGGAAGAACCCAAGAGGACAAGCAGAGACAGTGTGTAGGAGGGAGGGTATTCTTGGTGGAGGTATAGATGAGAGGGAAGGTGTGCAGGTGGGACCGAAGTGTACAGGGGCAGGGAACCGGGGGAGGCTCAGAGGGCAGGCGCCTGGGCTGTAGCTGGGCAGGAATAGCTGGTGAGTGGGGCTAGATAAGACGTGGTCTTTTCAGAATTCCTTGGGCAGTGAGAGAAAGTTGGACAAGATGGGCAGAGCCTGGAAGCTAGCGATCAGCCTAGGGAATAGGCAAAGCGCAGGGGGGCTGCTGGGAGGAGGGTCTGCATGTCACATGCTGTCTTTGGAGATTTGCCTGTGTGTCCCCTACCTCAACGGCCTAGCCGTCAGGGGCCCCGTGGAGGAGGAGAGGAGGAGACATGAACCAGCCAGGAGGGGGCAGTATCGCCTCACTCATGAGTACAGGCGGTTCCCGCAGCCCCTACCTCTTCTGGCTTCGCCGCCGCTTTTGGACAGACTGGTGCCAGCTCTCCTGCCGGTGTCTGGGGAGGCTGGGGTCTCAGGGTCTGGTAGTCATCTTTCCTTAATTCTTGGTATCCAGATTCCCTGTTCCGACTTGTCCCCAGCCCTAGGACCAGCCCCTCTCCCAGCTCCCCCCGTCACAGGAGATGTGGGGAGGAATTCCACACCTGCTCTGCAGCCTGCGGAAGTGGGGAAGGGAGGGCAGGAACTGTGGAGGGAGAGGGGCTTAGGGAAGGAGGAGTGGAGGCTGAATGTCCCCCAGGCCTGATGGCTCAGGCAGAAGCACGTCCTTCTGCAGCCACTCTCCCCAAAGCACAGGGAGGCAGGAGGAAAGGGCCACTAGGAACAAATGTCTGGTGGCTCATCATTGCGAATTTGAGCAATATTCAGGTTTTAATTGAAAATGAAAATGGTATTGAAGAACTAATTTCAGATAGAAAGGAGCAGAGAATATCTTTGGAATATCAAAAAGAAACAAACAACTGAATATTTAAAAAAGGGGCTTGTAGAAAACCCCACTGGGGTCATACCTGACTCTGGGCCTGAAATTTCCTCCCCCTCCCGCCCCAGCCCCCATGCCTGGGATATTGTGTCTGTCCTGTCCTCCCCACTTGTCCACAGGGCTGGTCTGGGCAGGCTCGAGAGACAGCAAGTGAGCTTGGGGACCCATCTGTCTTGCAGCAGATTGGAAAGATGTCATTTTGCTGACAATGCCATTTATCACGGCGGCTGCAAAAATTAGGGAAGCTTGGGCTGAAAATGTTGTGTAGGGGTGGAGGTTGGCAGGTGGCAGTGGCTGATGCTCTCTTGTGTCACCAGGTCAGGGAAGCTACAGGCCAACCGCTGAGTAGGGGTTTTCTGATTTAGCGTTCAGCCCATCCCAAGGCCCTCCATTAAAAAGAGAAGAAAACTGAGGCCCAGAGGCAGGGAAACAGCTTTGGCTCTATGACAAATTAATAGCCTGTCTCTAAATAAAAGTCCAGGCTCAGTTTGTGATCAGGGTTAGGGCTCAATCAATGTGTGACAGGGTCAGGGTTCAATGTGTGACAGGGTCAGGGTTCAATGTGTGACAGGGTCAGGGTTCAATGTGTGACAGGGTCAGGGTTCAATGTGTGACCAGGTTTGGCAGTGTGGTTAGAGTGAGGGCTCAGTCTGGGGTGAGACCCTTGACTTACATTAGGACTAAATCCTAGTTTTTGCCTCCATGGCTCAGTCTGTGACAGACCTTCAGCCTGGCCCCAGCTGCCACCAGTTATGGGCAGGGGCTGGGTATTAGCCCTAGAGCTAGAACTAACCCTTGGCTTGAGGTCCCAAGGGAAGGAGAGGAGGCTGGAGGATTCAGTATGAATCTTTGGGGGATGAAGATGTTTGGAAGAGAGATGGCCCCGCCAAGAAAGGGATGTGGCCTCCAGAGAAGATAAATGGGGCCTCCCTTGTGCCTCAGCTCACGAAGTGACAGGGTCATTTAGCTTGAGACAGACCTTTGGACGAAGCAGTCCCCATCTGTTGGCCTTGCCTCTCCTGTGGTGGTGACCATGTAGATGACTTGGAGAAGGTCAGTGGGCATGGCGTCTCAGGCCTGGCCGGGTGATGACCCTGCCCCTTCTGAACAAATTGGGGGCCACGCTTGACCTGGCAGGAAGCCCTGGTCTGATTCTTGTAGGACTTAAGCCTGTGCCCTCAGGTACTTAGGTCCCAGAGCCTGGCACATGATCACACAGACACAATCATTCGTTCGTTCAACAAACATTTGCTAAGCTCCCGCCCTATGCCAGGCTCTGGCTGTGCCTCGGAGTCCCAGCTGCGCCCTCCAGGAATTCAGAGCGTGGCTTCGTGGGAGGAGGAGAAGCAGCGCTCTCCAAGCGGGGGCAGACATAGGAGGGTGGGTGAGGGTCAGTGCATGGCAGGGCACCTACCAGCGCTTCCGCCCTCCTTTCCCAGGGCCAGGGGGAGGCCTGGCCACCGTGGGTCACCCCTGCCAGGGCTTGATGGTAAAACTGAAGTCACATAACCCTCCTGGACACTGGCCGGGGTGGACGATAGGTCGCCGTCATTCTGTTGTTGCTGGAGGGACTCTGAGGGCCAGCTGTCACTCTGGCTCCCAGGGCTGGGGGGATGATGGCCCTGGGCCAGGGGCAAAAGAGGGACCCTGCCTGCGGGGACACACTGCCACACCACACACAGGCTCACAGGTAGGGGTTGTGCACAAACACATGTCCTTTACCCACACACGCATGGAGACAGGACACAGAGGCTCCTGACAGCACTGCTCACACGTGCACGCGCAGGCACGCGCGTCCTACTCCACACACACCCTGACACCAAACCCACTCAAACACGGGCCTTGAATTACATTCCCAGGGAAAGGCATAGACACAGACACACGCATACTCCACGCACATTTACTACCACACACACCCCTCTCTCCAGGTGCCTCCTTATCTCACGTACGTACTCATGTCCCCCCAGGGTCCTTTGCAGAGCCCACTGCCCTGGAGATTCAGAGTAGATAAACCGTGAGAACCCTCCCCTCCCCGACACCGTGCAGAGGGAGTGGAGTGGGGGGGGGGCCTTCGGGAAGGGAGCTCAGCAGGGTCTCTGTGCTCAGGATGGAGCTGGGGCATGATTCCCCATCCCGGGAGCAGAGGAACTGCTGGCTGGCTCTCAACCCTCCAGGCTGGGGTCCCACCTCTGGATGGGGCGCATGTGGTTGTGAGCCCTCGCTGACCAAGCCAGACCCCTTCTCCCTGCCCCCAGCACTCCGAGACCCCACTCCAGGGGCTGCCCAGGGACAGGAGGACTCGAATAGGAGCTCCTGCCGCCCGGCTCTCCTGGGATCCCCGGTGGGGTCAGAAGCTGCCTTGCCAGCCTCCCTGTAGGGGAACAGTCTGCCACTGACCTGCTCCTTCTGGCTTCTCCTCTCTCCTCTCTGAGTCCACATTCTCCCATCTGACTCTTCTCCTCTCTAAGTCTTTCTGCCTCCCTCTGGTTCTCGTCTCTCTCTCCCTCTTGCTCCCCATGTCCCTCTGCCTAGTTTATCCTCTACAATAAAGATCGACATTTTTCAATTAACCCCCCAAATAACAGAATGGCTCTTGGAGGCCTGGACAAGAGGAGGATTGTGTGTGCGCGTGTGCATGTGGCCCATGGGTGGGGCTGGGGACACCCATGGCCCCACTGTCCTTTGTTTGCTCTTTCTCTTCCGGAGTCTTCCTTTTTTCCTGGGAGAGTGGAAGCGCGTTCCCTTCAGGGGAGGAAGGGAGACAAAAGAGAGAAATAAAAAACTGTCATGGTCTTCTTGTAAACACAGTGTATGGTGCAGAGCGGGGGCTCAGCAGGAGACAGGGGCTGAGGGAGAGGCAGGGACAGGGAAAAGTGGGGCTGAGAGACACGGGGAGAAAAGGTGAGCAGGTGGGAAGGAGCCACTACCTCAGGGCCTGGGTGGGTGTGGGCTGCCAAGGGTCGGGGTGGGGGGGGAGGAAATGGGTTGATCCGGGATGGTGGAAGGGACTGGAAGAAGCTAGACCCTTATACTGAGTGCCAGACAGGGCCAGGAGGGAGAGGGCCTCCAGGCAGCTATTCTCTGAACATCCACCCCATGCTAGCTCTGGGGACACCAAGGTGAGTAAGATAGACACGTGTCTGCTCTCGTGGAGTGTAAAATATACCGGAAACAAAGCAGTGGCTTCGTGTGTTCAGCACTTGCCATGTGCCAGACGCCTACATAAGCCAAGGATCAGAGAGGGTGGGGAACCTGCCTAGTGATGCACAGCTAGGGGTGGGGGAACCAGGATTCCAGCCCAAGTCTACCTGACTCCAGTCCTCCCTTCACACAGCCTCAGCTAGGGGGCTGGCTGTGGGGGGCTGGGAAAAAGGGTTAGAGATTTGGCTCTGCCATGTCTGATGTGTGACCTTGAACAAGGCCTCCCCTCTTCTGGTCTCAGTTTCCCCATCTGAAAAGTAGAGAATGCTGGCTGCACTGCAGGGCTGTGGGGAGAAGCAGATGTCTGGATATGGGTGATCACTCAGCTCTGGTTCCCTGGAGAGCCAGCTGATGGTGTGGGGGAGCAAAGAACATCTGGTGCTGGGCGAGGGACTGACCAACAGCAGCTGCAGGGAGGCTGGCTTCCAGATGCGCTCTCTTCTTCCACTCAGTGGTAAAACTTAGGTATTGCATGGGATGGGTCTAGATGGGCTTGCATAAAGGTCAGAGCTGGAAGATGCCTGTAGAGTGTGTTCTCCGGTCCTCTCTGGCCCTGTTTTGCAGATGCCTCGAGAGGGGAGGGACTTGACCCTGATCACTCAGAGAAGCAGCTCGGGCTGGGGCTGGGCTTGGCTTCCAGGGCAGGGCGCTTCCCCTCAGCCATGTGGTGTTCAGGAAGTCCCCAAGTGGCCTCAGAGCAAGAGAGGTAGAGCTCCGCGTCCTCTGCTTGAAGTCACCTCTTCCAGGGACCCTTCCAGGATTTCCCCCAGCAAGAAATGGCCTCAGTCCTGCCCTGCAGCCCCACATACATCTTCTCCTTTTCCTCCTGCTCCAGCTGCCCTAAACTACCCTATCCCATCCCCTAGCAAATCAGGGAGTGGGGCCCTTTGAGACATCAGGAATGCAGGAGGACAATCTCCACCACCTAGTGAGCACTGCCAGGGTCCCAGCTCTGTCTTGTATTGTATCACTTGAACCTCATAATGACCCCAGGAGGTCAGGATTATTTTTGAGCCCCATTTTTCAGGTGAGGAAACAGGCACAGAGAAGTGGTGACTTTCAGATCCTAAGTGACAGAGGAGAAATTCAAACCCAGGTCCGTCAGCTCTCTGGAGAGGAGGCGTCCTCATCTGGAGATGAAAACTATCTGTGTGACTGTGTGACAATCAGCCGTGACCAGACATGGGCACGACGGGTCCAGGGTCTTGGGCGTTCAGGTCTCAGCCACACCACTGTTCTGCTGTGTGACTTTGGGCAAGGCCCAGCCCTCTCTGGACTTCTGGTTCCTCATCTGTGAAGTGTGTGTGTGTGTGTGTGTGTGTGTGTGTGTGTGTGTGCTGGATTCCCTCAGTGATTCATTCTGGAATTTGGCATTTTAGCCTTGGGATCCGGGATGGATCTGTTTTGAAGGGCACTGGGAAGGGATGAGCAAGTGGCAGGTCTGGGAGGGTGGAGCTCTGGCCCAGGAGTTGGGATCCTTGGGCGCACCTCCTGTTTGGGTGTCAGCGCGTGGGGCTGGGGGGATCGTGGGAAGGCGTGGGCTGTAAGGGAAGGAGAAGGGACCAGATCGAGGACAGGTATGGGGTGAGGGACTGGCCCTTGGGCCTGGGAAACTTTCCCTCTGCTGCCTAACACAGAGGGGAGTTTTTCTTGGCAGGAAACATCCTCATCAATCAGCAGCAATGGGGGGCGATGGGGGCTGACAGGCGGCCACTCCCTGCAGGCCAGGCTTGAGGCAGACTCATAAATCCCGCTGGAAGCTGGGCTGTAAATTCCTGGGATTCACACTCGGCCACTTGGAGGACAGAGGCATTGGGGCTGTGGGACAGGCTGCTCCTCCCTGGGCAGCACAGGTGGAATAGCTCATTTACCGGCCTGGGGGGCTCAGACAGCCTCCCCTCCAGGCTCTATGGGAGATGCGGCTGCCGACTCTGCGTGACACGTCAGGCCCAGCCTGAGCCCTCTCTGTCCAGACCCCGCATACCTCTGCCTTCGGTCTCAGCCATTCCTGTGTCCCGGCCTGATCTGGCCTGAATCACACCAAGGGGTCACATGTGTGGACACTTTCTGTGTCCTCTGAGTTCTCATGGGGGCCTGTGCCAGGAGGGACCACCCCACTTACTGCATAGCAGCTTCTCCTGCCGCTCCTCATGATGGTCTGTCTTGGTGATGATGAGGATAAGGTGGGAACCGGGGCCCAATCTGTGTATTTCTCATTCTCGGGGGTCTGGGGTCCTAAATCCACTGCCTCTCAGAGAGGGAAGGGCCTCAGAGATGCTCTGGCCCAGGGCCACAGTCATTTGTCAGCTTCCACCAGGACTTTGTCATACTCAGATGCTAGCCTTTCCCCTCATTTACTTAATATTTTTCTTTAAACTGGCTCACTTTTAAAATTTAAATGTGTTGGGGCTTCCCTGGTGGTGCGGTGGTTGAGAATCTGCCTGCCAGTGCAGGGGACACGGGTTTGAGCCCTGGTCTGGAAGGATCCCACATGCCGCGGAGCAACTAGTCCTGTGAGCCACAACTACTGAGCCTGCGCGTCTGGAGCCTGTGCTCCGCAACACGAGAGGCTGTGATAGTGAGAGGCCCGCGCACCACGATGAAGAGTGGCCCCCGCTTGCCACAACTAGAGCAAGCCCTCGCACAGAAACGAAGACCCAACACAGCAAAAATAAATTAATTAATAAACTCCTACCCCCAACATTTTCTTTAAAAAAAAAAATTTAAATGTGTTAAGCCTTGTCTTAAGCAATGTTTGTGAAGTCAGGGGTCTGATGTGCTAGTTAAATACACACAAACACACACACACACACATGAGAGTATATACATGAAAATAAATACATAGTTAAAATAGCAGATGCCCATCTCTGTGTATTATCTAAAATAGTCTTATATCTCACCAACGATGCATGCACCATTCTTTGAGAACAGTGGCTCTAGTCTTCTTCCCCTATTTTACAGACAAGAAAACCAAGAGCCAGAGAGGTATGGGCACTTGCCCAAGGTCACACAGCACTGGGATTATCAGCCAGACAAGCTGACTCTCGCCTGGTGCTTATTTTACAGGAGCATGCTCATTGTTTGCAGATGCCTCGAGAGGGGAGGGGCTTGTCAAGTGTTTGTGATGGGACTGGTCAGGGTGCGTAGGCTTTCCTTTCTCCAGGAGCACATTTGGATTTCCAGAAGCCTTTTGGAGACCAGGTCCTGACACAGAGGAGTACGCTGAAAGGTGGGCTTCCTGGCAGCAGGAAGGCAGGCAGGCGGGCATTCTGGGTCCCCTGGTGGGATCAGGCACTGGCCTTCCTCTCTGTCTGCCCTTCTTCTTGGTGCCCAGGGCTCCTGCAGTGTCTTAAGACTGGTGGGGAGGTGGGGAAAGGGATCCCAGGGGAGGGAGAGAGCAGGGCTCCTGCAGCAGCTCTTCCCAGGGGAGCTGCTTACTGAGACGATAATGAGTGGCACCAGCTCCCAGGCTGGCAAGGAAGGTGGCCTCATTAGCGAGCGTCTTCCCCTCCACCACCTCCCCCTTCCTAACTTCGGGCTTCTGCCACCTGTACTGCCACTGCTGCCACCATCATCGCTCCGGAGATGCGGCAAGATGGCTTTTGCTGGGGACAAGGCTGCCGGCTCCCGGGGAGCCAGGAAGGAGATGTGAGTGCAAGGCAGTCAGGGTGTATGGGTGTGTGTACACCGCACACACACGGCCCATGTGCTCTCCCCAACATGCTCATGCACCAGTGCATGCATACTGTTAGATGTGCACATATAGGTTTATGCACACACACACACACACAGAGAACACAGAGACATATATATTTACATCCAAACAGACTTGCATGGTAATGAGGTCTACCCAGACTCACAGTACAAGCACAGAGACTCAGTAGAGACCTGTCCACACACAGAGTGAACCTGAATGTGAAGACATACGATGCACACGTGTGCATGCCCACTCAGGGTGTAGACACACGGCCACACCAAGATACTCGTATGCGTATTTACAACAACATCCTGACGTGTCTCCACATTCAGGAGCGCATATGGAGTTGTACACAGTCTTGTACATGTTGATGAGCCAGCAGACGGGACATGCACTTTTGTGCGCAGGGACAGCTATGTGCACACATACATGTTACAGAGTGCACAAGTGGTATGTTTTTCTTGGAATCTAACAAGGCCTGAAGTGCTGGGACTGGTTAATTCCCTGGGGGAAGTGAGCAGACAGGAGCTGAGGACACATTTAATTAATTCTTATCATTCCTGACAGAGGGAGAGAGGGATGGATGGAGAGAGAGAGAGAGAGAGCAAAAGGAGCAGCTGGAGGGGTGCAGGTGAAGGGGGGGTGGGAGCAGGTGTGAGAAGTCCTCAGGGCCCAGGGCATTAACCCTTTCAGCTCAGGGCAGGCCCAGGACCCCATCACTCAGCCCCAATCACCAAACCAGATGGGTCCTTTAAAGTCAAGTGTTTGGGCTGATGTAGAAATCTTGCAGATCCTGGGATGGGAAACTCAGCCCATCTTTCACTTGCTTCCAGTGAGTGGAAATCTGCCCCCCTGAACCTCTCACCTCAGCCCCACTCTGCTCTGTGGGTCTCTCAGCTCAGGGGCCGTGGAGGCTCCCCTTTCACAGGGCCAGTGTGGGGGAGACACGATGGCCCAAGGAGGCCCCTCCTGGACATCAGTACATCTGCTTCCCCCCAACCCTGATCTCAGACAGGGTGGACAGGGGCTCTGAGGAAGAGAAAGGGTGCGTGTGTGGGGTGTGTGTGGGAGGAAGACAGAGACACAGGGACCAGAGATGAAAGAGATGGGAACACTAAGGAGAGACAAAAACAGTTGTGAGAGACGCTGAGACTGAGCTGGTGAGAGCCAGCCAGGTGCAGAGACACAGAGAGGAATCTAGAGAGAGAATCAGAGCCAGAGGAGACAGACCTCAAGTAAAGGAGGAAAAGAAGGATTGGGAGAGCAGGAGAGACAGCCCGGCTCCGCCACTTTCCTTGGTGACGAGGGAGTCACTCCACCTGGGGACATGGGGGTGTAACCCTGACCTAGAGGAGATGCTGTGTGACCTTGCCCAGGCCACCCTACCTCTCTGAGCCTTGGCTGCTGGTTTGTAAAGTGGGGGAGGGGACCCAGCCTCTGAGTGGGCTCTGGGGCCCCGTGGGGAGGCTGGCCTGGCCCTTTGTTCCCTCCACTTCCCCTTGGGGCACACAGGCCTGCAGATGGGGGTGGGGGCTGTGCAGGGGCTCAGGGCCTAGGCCGTACTTGGAAGCACACCAGGTGGAAGAGGAATGTCTCGGCGGGGCCGGGGTGATGTGCTGCAGCCACGCAGTGCTGAGTGATGGAGCGTTTGCCCTGAATATTGAAAATGCATAAATATCCATTTTTAGGCACCAAGGCGGATGTAAATAGAGAAGGGGTGTGTGTGCAACCCTCAGTGGTAATTTATCAGCTGTGCTACTCACGGTGGCACGGGCACTTATGTTTGGCTGCCAGGAGCATTTCTGAGATGGCTATATGACCGCCAGCTGCCACCTGGGTCCCTTCTCCTGGAGAAGTGGCTCCTCGGGGACTGCTGCCTGTGGTGGGGGTGAGGCAAGGCAGGGTGGTCATTCCTGGGCCTGCTTTATCCCAGGCTTTGGGGCCTCTCCACCTTCCCCTCCTCCAGCATCTCCTGGCTCAGGGGGGTGGGAGGGAACAAATCTGTGTCAGGCCTGGCGTGTGCCCAGCCCTGGTGCCCTTGGATAGAATCAGAAGAGCTCCACCCCTGCCTGGGAGAATGTCCAGACTGGGAGACAGAGGGTCCAGACTGGGAGACAGAGGGGCCACCCTGGGTCCTGCCCTCAGGAGCTCACACAAGGGGCAACTGAGACCCAGGGGGAGAATCACATGGCCAGTGGTATCCTGCCTCAGCCCAGCACATCCATAGCTGCCAGCCTAGGAGGTGAAGCATCAGGGTCCTTGCAGCAGGACTGGACAGCAGAGGCCATGGCCCGTGGGCAGGGAGCTCTCTGGCACCCGCTGGAGAGGTCATGGGCCTTGTCTGATGCTGGCTTGCTGGACCCTTCTCTGTGGGCTGGCAAGTAGAGGCCCTGAGGAAACTCCCTGTCTCTCCTCCCAGAGCAGTGGCATGGACTTGGAGACCCTGATCCCTGTGGCCTGTACAGCTGAGGGGTGTCTTTTCCTTGGAGCTGGGGCCCATAGCCGTGTTCAGGAGCCCACTTTCCCCCAGCAGAGAAGCCATTGACCTCTGTGGGAGGGCACAGTGTTCTCCCTGCTGCGGTCCTTCCACCGTCCCTGAGCCTTCTCCTCCAGGGAGGGGTAAGGTTGGGCTTCCCTGCCCTGAGCGAGAGCCCACCCGGGAAAGAGGGAGCTGGACCGTCACCCACCACCTGGGCTGCATGGGGAGTCTATTTAGGGGGGTTGCAGGCACTGAATGAGCCTCACGAACCTGCCAGGCAGAATGGCCCAGGGCCTCTGCACAGAGCAGGGATTGGGGCGGGGCTGGGTGGGCGGGACTGAGTGGGAGGTGGGGGCATCACTGGAGGGAGGGCTGAGGCTGAGCCTGGGATGGAACTGTTCCTTCTCTTCCTTGCTTCTTCCTCATCTTCATCTCCTACATATCCATTATGGTCCTGACTCTACATCCTGGCCACTCTAGACGTATGCTCTTTGCTTCTGCCTCTGCCATGAACTGACTGCATCATGTGGAAGGTCCCAGGTCAAGTTACTTAGGGGGACAGTCTGGTCTGGGTTATTTCCCACCAGGCCAACGGTCAGTGAACAGCCCACAGCGTGGCCTCAGAGGTCAGACATTCATAGGCTCCAGGGTGACCCAGAGGGAGCCATCAGACCTGGGAGTGATGCTGTTTTCCTTGGAGGGAGGGATGGGGGACAGGGGACCACGACCACCGGGCAAACTGGTGGCTGAGCTGGGCTCAGTGGCCTTGTCCTCCGTGGCTACACTCACGCCCCCCACCCCGGCCCCCTCCACCTGGGCTCCAGTAATGCTTACCGTGTGCCAAGCACCATGCTCGGCTTATGGGGGGACGGAGATGAACAAGACTCAGTCCTTACTCTCAGGGGCTTAGAGTCTCATGTGGGAGACAATGTGTCCCAAAACTGTGACATATGGGGACACAGGGAGCTTGGGGTGCACAGAGGAGGGAGAATTTAGCTTTGACTGAGGAGTAGGGGTGCTTCACGGAGGGGTGATATTTGACCAGCGCCACAAGGTAGGATGTGGTTAGCATGTGGTTCTGGGGTTGCTGGAAGCATCCTATCTTTGTCGACATTGATGGTGTAGCATGTTTGCTCTGCTTTGGGGACTGGGGGAGCTGACTGCCAACCAGTCTAAACTCGGTTGGTGAGAGAGCCCAGAGCCTCGGGAGTTAACTGAAAAGTGGGCAGGGTCAGCTCCTGGAGGCCTGAGGGTGGGCGAGGGTGTGGAGAGGGAGGTGGGTGCTGGGGGTGGAGGTGGGAGTGTCAGAAGGGCTGTGTGGCTGAGCTGCTTGGTTCGTTTGGGGGTAGGGCTCCCGGGGCCTACATTCTGAGCTGGGCAGACACATGGCCCTCTCCGACCCAGCGCCCAAGCTACAAGCTGATGTCAGGGCTAAAATTAGCCTCGTGGCTGTGAGGGCAGCAGGAAACACAGTCATGGGAATCGCCCTGCCTTTTCTCTCAGAGGAAGTAACCAGGGCTGCTGAAAGATGAGGGACACAGGCCTGGTCCCAGAGCGGGGCTGGGTTTACTGCAGCAGCAAGAACCCGCACAACCCTCCTAACTTGGCTCCGGGATCAGGAGCCTTGGGGGGTAGGAGCTTTTCTCTCCTGGCCACTCCTTGGCCACTGCCAGCTGCCTGGGGGACGGGGTGACCAGGTTCTGAACCCCTGGGGCCCACAGCACACTGATCAGGCCAGAAACCCTTCCTGACCCCTTCCCCACCTTCTGCTTGCCCAGATGCTCAGCTGATTCTCTCTCCTGGTTGCCATGGGAACCCCAGGTGGCTGAAGTTTACCTGAAGCTGGCTCCTTGATGAGACGAGCAGGGAGAGGACTGATTCCCAGCCTGGACTCTGAAGTTCTCCCCGCTTTTGGCTCAGAGCCTCCGTCTGGGCTCTGCCCATTTAGCCTATCGCCTGGCCTCGTCTTCACCTCCTCCCTCTCCTACACTCCCCACAGCCTTCCAGCCACCTAGTCCTGACAATTTGTTCCACCTCCAAAACACCCCTGGGACCCATCCCCTCTGCACCAGCTTCCCTGCCTCCGGCCTGGTGTCCCTTCTTCAGTCTGCTCGCCATGCGGTGAGAGCGGTCCACCAAACTACACCCCTCCTTGTCTAAACCCTTTGGTGGTTCCCACTGCCCTGAGGACAAAGCCATGCTCCTGACCAGTGCCTGCTGGTCTCAGCTTCTCTGATGCCCCTCTCCACACCCTTCCTGTGCTCCAGCCACCCTAGGATGTTGGTTTGTGGACTGCCTAGGTCAGTGTTGTGAGCCCTACTTCCAGAACCATATTCCATAGAACAATAGTGTTTTTCCAGAGTTAATGTGTATGCCTGCCTTGAAAATGGGGTCCGCGTGGAACTGTTTTGAGAAGCACTGCATATGCTTCAGCTCCCAGAGATTCACAAGGCGCCTTGTTGCATGTTAAAGGATCAGACAAGTCCTGTAGTAAAGAAGTCTGTTTCTCTTTAATTAAGGCAGAGATTCCCAGAGTGTTTGCCCATAAATAAGGAACATCTTTGAACTGCTCTAGGAACTAGTTTCCCTGGATCACTGTTTGAAAAATGCTGGATGGGCCCTAACGTGTGGTGCCTTGTCCTTTGGGATCTGGGGTCCTGAGGCCCGCTCCGCCCCCGGGTATGGAGGGGCCTCCCATGGGGACACATCTTGGTTTGGGGCAAGAGAGGCATTAGAAAGCTGCCCCCACTGTTAACACTGCTCCCATCTCCTGGCCTGTGGATCAGGTGTGGTTCCCGAATGTGTTTTGTTTAAATCATACAATGTTCTTTTAAAATTTGACCTGGGTGCCAACATTTAAAACCTGGGAGATTCCACAACAGATTTTGAATTTTAAAATTCTCTTAAAAAAACGAGAAGACCTATCAACACAGTGTGCATACATCCCTCTGTGGAATTGAAGAATGGCACAAACGATTTATATGCAAAGCAGATCATTTCACTCCTGGCACCCGCTGAACCCCCCTGAAAACATTTGAGTGTCTGACCCCTGTCAAGGGGAGTGCGCGGGGCCCTTCTTAAAGAGCTCCGCTTCCCTGGGGTGACCGATGTCTACCCCCTCCATGGCATGTCCTTCTGCAAAGGGTGGAGGCAGGTGGGCTCCTGGAATGTTCCTCACACCCCGTGAAGCACCAGGTAGGCTATGCCAATCAAGCCAACGAAGTCCAGTGAAGTCACTCACCCACCCCACCCTCTGCCCCCATGGTCCTGGAATGTGACGGGCACCAGAGTGGTGGGGAGGCTTGCCCTGGCTCCTCTCATGTCTCCCGCCTGCGGGCTTAGCCCACAAGGAGATGTCTGGCAGCTGCTCAGGTCACCCTGGTAATCAGAGCGTGCTGGGTGCGAGAATCATTCCCTGCAAGAGCTAAAAGCTGAGAACGGTGTGGGACCGACCACGCTGGCACTCCTGAGCCCTCTCGCTGCAGCGGAGAACCCGCTAAAAATAGCCCGCTCCCTCTTGGCTGACGTCACCACCGGAACCGGGAAAAATCAGCTCAGGAGCTGCAGCTGGGGCAACCTCTCCGGTGTCGGCGCTGCCTGCCGGGCCCGGAGGTGGGTGGGGCTGGTGAGTGCCAGGACCCTGCTCTAGGAAGGCTGTGGTGGGCAGACAGAGCTCCGACTTGAGGAGGGTGTGTGAGGGGAGGCCCAGAACTGCCCCCCCGACTGCCACACTGTTAGGATAATTGGGGCAGTCCCCCTGTCAGGCTGAGACGGTGCACCAGGGTGGGTTCTGTCCTAGGTGGGCTGCGGGGTGGGGGGCTGTCGACAGGGGACTCTCCTGCTAGGCTCGGCATTCAAGCTCTCAGCGTCCCCACTGAGACCCACCATCAGGATGTCTGAGTCCAGCCATCTGCTTTGCTTGAAGATATCCCATCTACCTTGAGGGACCCTTGTGTATGTCTTCTGTCCTCCAGGAAGCTACTCGGATCCTCCTGTTCAAGGGACCAGCCACTCCTCCAAACATATCCCACTCCCCCCAGGGCTGCCCTTCCCCTAGTGCACCTCAAGATGCTGTGGCACCTTGGACACGCCACTGTCCCTCTGTGAAATCAAGGTAGAGCAGGCTCTGAGGTCCATCTGGTTGGAGCCCATTGTACATGCTATTGTGACACCCTGTAAGTGTCGCCATGCCCCCCACAGAGTCCTAGAAAGGGAGAATTGGAGATCTGGGCGTGACCGCTGGTCCACGCCCCTCTCAGAGACTGGGGGTCTAGCCTCTGCTCACATGTCTCCTAGGGCAGGGCCCTCGCTACTTCCTGAGGCAGCCCCACCCTGCTGGCAGCCTCTTACCCTGCCTCTACTCCAGGCCCTGCCTCTGCCCCACAGTTCCCTGGGGGAGGGCTCCAGCCTGGCCGAGGGGCTCACGTACTCCCAGGAGGGAGCGGGGCTAGACCCAGTCAAGGCTTCAGAGGACAAGACCTGGTGGGCAGGGACCAACCCCTGCTCAGGCTAGACAGCAGGGAGGAGAGACAGGGAAAGTGAGGCTAGAGGTGCTGGGCCCACCCAGCATGGAGAGCCTGGGGCTCGTCCTCAGCCACAGATGAGGCTGACGGCAGAGGTGTGGAGGAGAGGCCAGGGAGACAACAAGGCTTGGTTATTGAGGAAGGAGGAGCCCTGTCCCTGCAGGGGGTCGGCCAGGCTAGGCTGGCCTCTGCAGTGGCGCCTGGGGTGCCAGTAGCAGCAGGGGTACCAGTGGGTGTTGGAAGGCGGCTTCCCTCCCCCATGTTTGCTCCTGAGCTGACCCTGGCACAAAATTGCCTTTCCTGTCATGGGCCGGGATGACAGTGAGGGGCCCAGATTTCCTATTGCCCCTGAACTTGATCATGAGAAGGGCTGGGAGCACAGAGGTCCACGCGCCCTGGCTGCCCAGCTTTGTCTGACCTCAGACCTGGGGTGAGCGCTTGTGCCCTGGGACCTTACTTGTCCGTCTGGGCAAGTTCAGTATAGAACCAGACTGGGTCCAGGTTAGTGGCTGATGCTCTGGAGACTCAAATCTCACTGACCTGAGCAAACCTCAGCACCTTGCTTAGTCTCCCTGTGCCTCAGTTCCTACATATGTAAAATGGGGATGACAGTAGATTGTCTCACAGGACTGCTGTGAGGATTAAATGAACATATATATAGTGCAGAGCCTGAAGTATGGTGTTATGTAAATGTTAATTAGTACTACCAGGTCACCAGGCTCTTCTGAGAATTCAATAAAATATATAGACCCCTTTTCAGAAAAAACCTGCACCCACATAACCCAACTTGGCATAATTTCTTGGCCTATGAACTCCTGGAACCTCACATGTGTAAGAAAGCATGACTGAGGAGCTCTGGCTCTAAGTGCTTTTTTTTCAGTTGAGTTTTTTGGGTCAAATTAATATATACAACTAGTTTTAAAAGTTCAAAGATAAATGGCTGTCCCCGCCTCACCCCCTCCTACGGCCCAGTCTCCTCCAGAGGCCACAACTTCATGCAGGCATTTCCCCGGATATTTCTCTCCCTCTCCACACCCCGAGTGATGTCGGGAGCAGGTGGGTGGCAGGCCTGCTCCTCTTTCCTCCCCAGGGACCGTGGAGTCAGGCTTTGCCTCTCTGACTCTCTGCCAAGTTCTTGATTCCACCTTCTGAGTGGCTCTCGGTCTGCCCAGGGGCCTCCCACACCTCTGCCTCCCTCCCCCCACCCCAAGTTCGGATGCCTTGTTTGTTGCCCCAGTGGTCCCCTCGCCTCCACCCTTGTCCCTCACTGGTAACTAGAGCAGCCTTCAAGTCGCAAATCCCACCACATCCTCTTCTGCTGAAAACTCCCCAATGGCTCCCCATCGAATGCAGTGATTTTAGCATCATGGTGGAAGGAGAAAAAATTATGTAAGATTCATGATGCCCGGGGTGCAGAAAAAGCAGAATTCTTCCTGGTAAATATGACATCATCAAAGGGGGCCTGGTGTTGGTCCAGGGGCCTGTGAGGACACTGAGCCAGGCCAGGCCTGCGAGCACCCTGGGGGGGGGGGGCGGCGATGGGGAGAGGGAGGAGGAGAATCTGGGATGAAACCATTTCATGCAAATATATTGAAATGAGGCTTTGGGCGGATTTGATAAGCTGCCAGGAGCAAAGGCTCTGTGATGCTCCTGTCTCCCACCTCCCCCACCAGCTGGCTGGACAGTTTCCTTGGGGGAGTCTGGAGGAGGGGCTGCGGGGAATGGCATCTCTGGCCCTGGACCTCAGGGAATTAGGGGAAAAAGCCACACATCTGAGCTCGTCCCCTGCCCTCCTTCCGCACTTTGGCGGGTGTTCATTGCTACAGGATGAGAGGCAAGCGCCCTTCGGCAGGTACTGTGGCTGGGTTTCCAGCTCATATCTGAACGACACTCTCTTTTCTTTTCTTTTCCTTTTTAAATGGACCTCAGGTACACAGAGCTGGGTAATCACAAACCCTGGTTATGACACACTCATTATTGGCCCATGCAGGGCCACTTTAATTAATGAAGTCATTAGTTTACAGTGATATATTTTTGTTTACAATATAGTGAACACGTATGGGCTCAGAACTCAACCCAAGATCCATAGCCTTAACAATATTTGCACCTGTCTTGTGCTCCTACCTTATCCTATTCTCCTGACTCCCTCTCAGAGTTAATTACAATGCTGAATTTTGTGTTTATTATTCTCTTGACTTTAAATATAATTTTATTATTGTATCAGTCAGGATAAACTAGGTTATGCCACAGTAACAAATAACCCCTAATCTCAGTAGCTTTACCCAACAAAAGTATATTTCTCACTCATGCTGAGAAATAAATGTAGACTGGCCGAGACCACTGCAGACATGGGCCCCAGGCACGGTGCAGCCACCATCCTACGAGATTGCTATTCAACACTAAGATCTGGGGTTTGCTTTGGGAGGGGAGGAGAGTAAGAACTAAGCACACGTAGTTAGATGTTTCTGCTCCAAAGTGACACTGAACGCTTTGGTGATGTTTCACTGCCAAAGCTCTTCCCATGGCTCTCCCTAATTTCAAGAGGGCAGGTACCTAGAAAGAAGGAAGAACTGGAAGTTTTGTTGAGCTTGGGTAATGTTACCAAAATCACATACCTGTGTATACCGAAATAATAGGTTTTTGTTTTTGTTTTTCTTCTGTTTTTATTGAGATATTATTGACGTACAGTGCTATATAAATTTAAGGTGTAGAGCATAATGATTTTACTTACGTACATCATGAAATGATGACCACGATAGGTTTAGTGAACATCCATCATCTCATATAGCTACAACATTAAAGAAATAGAAAAATTTTTTTCCTTGTGATGAGTGAAAATATGTTTTTGATTTTAGTTGTGAACCTTATAGAAAGGCATCTATCATGTTACATGTGATCTTCTGAGATTTACTTCTTCACTCAACATTATGTTGCTAAGATTTATTCATACGATTGTATGTAGCTGTGATTTCTCCCGTTTTATTACAGTTCAGTATTTCATAGAATGATTCTATCACCATGTACCCATTTTCCTTTCAAAGAGCATTTGGATTGTTCAGGTTTTATTTGTTTGTGTTTGTTTTGGTTTTTGCTTTTACAAATACTGCTACTGTGAACAGTCTCGTCTTGAAATTTCACTTGGATTTCATCATCCCAAACTGCAGATTTTGAGCTGCTCGTGGAGAGTTCCAAGCGGCTCCTGCCTCAGCCTTTGTGGCCCCAGAACTCAGGCATTCTGGCCTCTCAGCGATGGAGGCAACTCTGCTGGGCCTCCTCACCTTCCTGCTGTCCTCCCCAGCGGAAGGACTAGTGAGCAGGGACACACAGCTCTCTGTCTGCAGCTACTTCTGCTTCTCCACGTGCTTATGTCAGGAGACGGGCCATTTTACAGTGGAGGACACTGTGTCGGTGGTCGGGTCCTTCCTTCCTTTTTTCCAGCACATCCTAAGCTTTGGCTGAGAACCACATCCTGTGCTGGGCGCTGGAGAAATAAAGACTAACTCATTAAATTACAAAGTGCCAAACTCTGTTGGGCTGGGACCACAAACAAAGGGACCTGTCTTCAAGTGGTTCCCGGTCTAGATGAGGAAACAGGGACATAGACACAGTACTGGACTTGCTGATGTATAAGATGTGCAGGGGTGCAAGTCACATCATGGATTTACAAGGATTCAAATAATCTAAGTATTTTTAGTTACATATATGTCTATGTCTCTATGCCTCCATGTCTCTATTTATCTATCTGTCTATCCATCCATCTAGTGAATGTAATTTTACTTATGTAAATTCAGTATCCTCTGTACCGAAATAGAATAGGAAATCAAATCTTGATTGGTAGATTATCATTTTTATAGATCATAAAGGTTTTAAGCTAATATCAATGTTTTAAATTCTTCTAGTTGGGGCCACTTAAAAATTCTCCTAGAGAGATGTGTAGCTCCAGCTTTTAGGTGCTCTTCTGATTTTCTCTAAGTCCTTATCTTCTTTTTTTTTTTCTCAGTTGCTAGTGGACCAAAATATCACTGCATTCTCTTGGGAAGTTAATATTAAGCTTGACCCTAGAAATGAATCTACTGCTTTTAAGCCATGGCTTACATTCAAATTGAAAGTGCTTAGGAAGTAACCCAGATTCTACCTCTGATCAGCGATGTGGCTTATTGTTGTTGCTTTAATTAAGAATACCTACAGCAAGTGAAACTGGAGTCTTCTCTCTGATGTCTTGGGCTGTCTTGTCCAGCCTCACTTCAACAGGGTGGTATCATCTTATGTGTCCACAAATTCAGCACATGTCGGCATAGGTTCCTTGATGCAGGCATCCAAGGAGATGTGGATGCCCAGAGGAGGGTGGCTGTAACTCTGCTTGTGTAACGAGCATGGTGGGAGAGAATTCACAGAGAGGTGGCACATCCGTAGAGTCCTGAAGAACCAGCTGGCATTAGCCAGGAAGTGAAGGGGGAGCTGGAGTTCTAGGCCAAGGAACAGCACGTGCAAAGTCACGGAGACAGGACAGGACATGGTGCCGACAGGAGGCGGCATCAGTTTGCAGAGGCTAGGACAGAGGGTCATTCAGGGGATGAACCGCGTGCCTGTGGTGACTTTACCTGTACTCGGCAAGACTTCTGGTTCTCCCATCATTCTAGGCACATGCTCTCTTTTTATTTTTTTTATTTTATTATATTTTATTTTTGGCTGCGTTGGGTCTTTGTTGCTGCGCGCGGGCTTTCTCTAGTTGCGGCGAGCAGGGGCTACTCTTTGTTGCGGTGTGCGGGCTTCTCGTTGCGGTGGCTTCTCTTGTTGCAGAGCATGGGCTCTAGGCGTGCGGGCTTCAGTAGTTGTGGCACACGGGCTTAGTCGCTCTGTGGCATGTGGGATCTTCCCGGACCAGGGCTCAAACCTGTGTCCCCTGCATTGGCAGGCGGACTCTTAACTACTGTGCCACCAGGGAAGTCCCATGCCCTCTTGAGATTAGGGAGAGGTGGCAGGAGCTTTGCATGGCAGTGTGTGTTGGATTTTTTAAAAATTGAGATATAATTCGCATACGACATTAGTTTCAAGGGTAAAGATTTTAAAAAAATTGTAGTAAAATATATATAACATGAAGTTTATTTACCATTTTCACCATTTTTAAGTGTACAAGTCATTGGCATTAAGTACATTCACAATGCAGTAAACCATTACCACTATCCATTTCAAGAACTTTTTCATTTTCCCAAACAGAAACTCTGTACCCACCCCCCTCCTCTGCCTCCAGCCCCTGACGGCCACCATTCTACTTTGTCTCTACTAATTTGCCTATTCTAGGTACAGCCTATACGTGGAATCATACAATATTTGTCCTTTTGTGTCTGGCTTATTTCACTTGGCATAATGATTCCAAGTTTCACCCATGTTGTAGCATGTATCAGAATTTCATTTCTGTTTATGGCTGAATATTATTGTTACGTGATGGGATTTTGACTTTCTCCTGGAAGTGTTGGCATGCTGGGGAGAGTTTCATGTAGAATGACAGCGGGCACCTGCTGTTAAGGATGCTCTCTGATCCATGTGTGGGAGCCTGTGGCAATGGTTCCGGAATAGAATTATGACCCTTCCAGCCCGGTGTAGCCGCACCTCCCCCCGGAAGCTTGTCTTCCCCTCTGAAACCCCCATGGCCTTTTCTGTCTTCTGAGTATCAACAGCTGAACCGCACAATCTCTGCTATCTGCTAACCTTTTGGCAGGTGAGGACTGTGCTCCCAGCACTCGAGGACCCTCAAGCCTCACCCCAGTTTTTCCTCCCGCTGTCCCTCATGGCACAGCCTGTGAATGGCTGAGGCCTCAGTGGACACAGGAATTGGGGTTCAGGGAGAAGGGACATTGATGGCAGGTGTGGCCCTGGGGAGTCAGTTTCTCCTGCCACCTACCTCCCCTCTCTCCCAGCCCTGGGCTTGGGTCAGCCTGCATCCCCTCCTGGGGCCGAGGGAGACAGAACAAGCCTCAGGGGTGTCAATAACAGGGTTATAATCCAGCAGGATGAGACTGAGCTCTCTGGAATCTCATAGCATTTTTCCAGCCCCGGCCACCCATCATATCGCTGAGTGATGGGACTCCGGGGACCTGTGGTTCCAGCAGCGGCTCCCACTCCCGTTCCCGCGCCCCTCTTACGATTGATCAAGTAAAACTGCGCTGAGCAAGTTCACACTGCTTCCTGCCACCTTGTGTTTTGTCCTCCCCCTTCTTTTCCTCTCTCTCCTGCTCCTTAGACTTCCCCTCTGGGCAGCCGAGATTCAGTCCCCGTTGCAGCTTGGGTCTTGGGGATGTGAGCTGTAGGCAGTGGAGGCCAACCCTGGGGGCTGCGGACTGAGGTCCACCTCATCCTCCTTGTGTGACCTTGGGCCTTAGTTTCCTTCTCAGAACAGTCAGGGGGTTGGACCAGTTGTTCTCTGAGGTTCCTGTGACTTAGCTTTTTTGTTTTTTTTTTAAGATTTCAAAGCAAATTGCAGAGTGTTTTCTTCCAAGATCATGACAGTGTGAAGGAATTGGGTGGGCGCGCTGATTCTGTCTTCCCTTCGCTCCACAGGAACCCCAGGCAATGAGGGCATCCTTCTTTCTCCTCCAGGGAAACATGTTACTAGCCCCCAGGCCAGTGGTTGGTGACTCTCTTTACGGTTGTCTTAGAGTCCAACCCATTAGGTCAGAGCTTGTGGGGGAACCAGATGCCATCTTGATTCAATAAACATGGAGCAGACCATGCAGGGAGAAGGGTGGCAGAGCAGGCCTCTCTGGCCCATCTCAGGATGGATCTAATTGTGCCCACTCTCAGATCGCTGGATGTCTGCCGCGCTCCAGTAGCTCTCCGGGGAAGGACGTTTCACAGATGAGGGAATTTACCAGCCTAAGGTTTTATAACCACAATATTGGGCCAAGTCATTCTAGTGAGAAGCTGTCAATGATTTACCTTTCTTCCTAAGTAGGTGGAGAGATTAACTAAAGAACGGCTGGGCATCACCTTAAGCAGATCCAAAGAATGATGATTTTCTTCACAAGAGCTTTTTCTTCTGTCCATCTGGAAAAAGCTGTCTTTGATCTTATAAGGCAGCCCCTCCCTGCTGTCTGCCTGCAAAGGTGAGCCTCAAACACCAGGTGCTGGAGACTGCGCTCCAGTGCAGAGCTCTCCTGGTCTAAGATCTGTCGTACTCCCCAAGTGAGAGTGAGGGGAGGCTGGACTGCTTGGCAGTGTCCCCCAGGGGCATTGGCATTTTCTCACCTCTGGCATCTTGAATGAGGTCATACGCATGAGGTTGGTTTCAATCAGCCCCAGGAAGGAGACATCAAGGACTTCACAACCCCCTGCAACTAGGAGGTGGCCTGGGGAGACACGGGAAAAACTGGGGTTGTGGCGGGGTGGGTACATGGATTCTGTTTCTGGCTGTGCCACTAACCATTGTCCACAGTCTCTGCCTCTCTGGCCCTCAGTGATAGCCCCACCTTCCACTTCACTGGGTGATGAGAGGATGGGGATGAGGTAGGAAGCCTAAAAGTATTTGGCAGAGATTTCTACCCCCACTCCCTGGTCAAAACATTCAGGTCTGTATTTAAAGTCCATCATCAAACCTCCTGAAAAGAAAAACATCAGATATAATGGGGTTACCCAAACAAGTGATAACTTTCAAAGCAAAGTTTTTCTCTGTCTTTTTGTCCCTAACAACTGTTGGTTTTGCAGTTGCTCCCTTAATCCCCTGAAGTCCCAAGTGCAAAACCAGGTCTTATTTATTTATTTTTATTATTGTCTAAAATTTTGGTTTTACCCTCCTTTTATACCCTGCTTAAGGCTCTTATCCCTTGGTGATTTTGTAGGTATTGCAAATCCAGTCCCAGAGCCAGAATGTGGCTTTGCTGGGTCATCTTCCTCTGGCCTTCCTAGGTTATGCCTTATTTATTATTTTTTCTTTTTAAATTTTCTCTGTCACTGTTAAAGTTTTGCAGAAAAGTAGAGGGAGTTAGTGGTAGACCCACAGAGCACAAATTTAGAGAAGCATGTTGACTGAAGCTCCACTCGTTTTAGCTATTGGATAGACTTCAACATTACTATAACTCCAGCATCTTTCCCCCTAAACACTGCCAGTGCCAAAGACCTTTGGATATTGTGACAAGGTGTCAGTTCCTGCCTATTCTGGGCTAACGTAACTGTAAGGCTTGATGCTGAAGCTTTGGCCCCAGCTCCAGGAGCCACGCTTGGAATATACTGGGAGCTGCTCTGCCCTGCATCCCATGGCTTAGAGTGAGCTCCATCTTGGGGCCTCAGCCTTCCCCTCACACCCCTGCAATGTGGTCCATGCCTGCCTCATTCTCTGTTTTCCCTCTATTGGTCTCTGCAGTTCTCTGTGGGTGCTGGAGATAAGCCCTGAAGTCTGGCTCTGTCTGCTGTGGCCCTGATCCTTCGCCTCTGTTATTTTCTCTTCCTCCCTCAGTCCTCTTCTCCCAGGGCGGGGCCTGGCTTACAGGATGCTCTGGCTATGGGGACTTGGGCTTATAGAGACCCTGGAAACCAGGACTACAGCATTCTCTGGCCAGAAGCCCAGACACACACACTTGCACACACACAAACTTATGTTTACAATTTTTTAAAACATAGGTATAGGTTTATAGCTGTTCTATATCCTACATTACATTATAAACATTTCTTCTTGTCATTAATAGTTTAATATTTCAAAGGTCCTTACTATTATTTATTCAGTCTTTCAGTGTTATTTCCAGTTACTCTTTTTTATTTTTTTTTGAATTTTATTTTATTTTTTATACAGCAGGTTCTTATTAGTTATCTATTTTATACATATTAGTGTATATATGTCAATCCCAGTCTCCCAATTCATCACACTACCACCACGCCTGCCACTTTCCGCCACTTGGTGTCCATACGTTTGTTCTCTACATCTGTATCTCTATTTCTGCCCTGCAAACCGGTTCATCTGTACCATTTTTCTAGGTTCCACATATATGTGTTAATATACGATATTTGTTTTTCTCTTTCTGACTTACTTCACTCTGTATGACAGTCTCTAGATCCATCCACGTCTCTACAAATGACCCAATTTCTTTCCTTTTTATGGCTGAGTAATATTCCATTGTATATATGTACCACTACTTCTTCTTTACCCATTCGTCTGTCAATGGGCACTTAGGTTGCTTCCATGACCTGGCTATTGTAAACAGTGCTGCAATGAACACTGGGGTGCATGTGTCTTTTTGAATTATGGTTTTCTCTGGGTATATGCCCAGTAGTGGGTTTGCTGGGTCATGTGGCAATTCTATTTTTAGTTTTTTAAGGAACCTCCATACTATTCTCCATAGTGGCTGTATCAATTTACATTCCCACCAGCAGTGCAAGAGGGTTCCCTTTTCTCCACACCCTCTCCACCATTTCCTGTTTGTAGATTTTTCTGATGATGCCCATTCTAACTGGTGTGAGGTGATACCTCATTGTAGGTTTTTTGTTTTTCTTTTTTGCGGTATGTGGGCCTCTCACTGCTGTGGCCTCTCCCGTTGCGGAGCACAGGCTCTGGACGCGCAGGCTCAGCGGCCATGGCTCACGGGCCCAGCCACTCTGCGGCATGTGGGATCTTCCCGGACTGGGGCACAAACCCATGTCCCCTGCATCGGCAGGCGGACTCTCAACCACTGCGCCACCAGGGAAGCCCCCTCATTGTAGTTTTGATTTGCATTTCTCTAATAATTAGTGATGTTGAGCAGATTTTCATGTGCTTCTTGGCCATCTGTATGTCTTCTTTGGAGAAATGTCTATTTAACTCTTCTGCCCATTTTTGGATTGGGTTGTTTGTTTTTTTAATATTGAGCTGTATGAGCTGTTTATATATTTTGGAGATTAACCCTTTGTCTGTTGATCTGTTTGCAAATATTTTCTCCCATTCTGAAGGTTGTCTTTTCATCTTGTTTATGCTTTCCTTTGCTGTGCAAAAGCTTTGAAGTTTCATTAGGTCCCATTTGTTTATTTTTGGTTTTATTTCCATTACTCTAGGAGATGGATCAGAAAAGATCTTGCTGTGATTTATGTCAAAGAGTGTTCTTCCTATGTTTTCCTCTAAGAGTTTTATAGTGTCTGGTCTTACATTTATGTCTTTAATCCATTTTGAGTTTATTTTTGTGTATGGTGTTAGGGAGTGTTCTAATTTCATTCTTTTACATGTAGCTGTCCAGTTTTCCCAGCATCACTTATTGAAGAGACTGTCTTTTCTCCATTGTATATCCTTGCCTCTTTTGTCATCAGGTTAGTTGACCATAGGTGCGTGGGTTTATCTCTGGGCTTTCTATCTTGTTCCATTGATCTATATTTCTGTTTTTGTGCCAGTACCATATTGTCTTGATGACTGTAGCTTTGTAGTATAGTCTGAAGTCAGGGAGTCTGATTCCTCCAGCTCCACTTTTTTTTCTCAAGACTGCTTTGGCTATTCAGGGTCTTTTGTGTCTCCATACAAATTTTAAGATTTTTTTTGTTCTAGTTCTTTAAAAAATGCCATTGGTAATTTGATAGGGATTGCATTGAATCTGTAGATTGCTCTGGGTAATATAGTCATTTTCACAATATTGATTCTTCCAATCCAAGAACATGGTATATCTTTCCATCTGTTGGTATCATCTTTTTTTTTTTTTTTTTTTGCTGTATGCAGGCCTCTCACTGCCGTGGCCTCTTCCACTGTGGAGCACAGGCTCCGGAAGTGCAGGCTCAGCAGCCATGGCTCACGAGCCCAGCCGCTCCATGGCATGTGGGATCCTCCTGGACCGGGGCATGAACCTGTGTCCCCCGCATCGGCAGGCGGACTCCCAACCACTGCGCCACCAGGGAAGCCCTGGTATCATCTTTAATATCTTTCATCAGTGTCTTATAGTTTTCTGCATACAGGTCTTTTGTCTCCCTAGGTAGGTTTATTCCTAGGTATTTTATTTTTTTTGTTACAATGGTAAATGGGAGTGTTTCCTTAATTTCTCTTTCAGATTTTTCATCATTAGTATATAGGAATGCAAGAGATTTCTGTGCATTAATTTTGTACCCTGCAACTTTACCAGATTCATTGATTAGCTCTAGTAGTTTACTGGAGGCATCTTTAGGATTCTCTATGTATAGTATCATGTCATCTGCAAACAGTGACAGTTTTACTTCTCTTCCAATTTGTATTCCTTTTATTTCTTTTTCTTCTCTGATTGCTGTGGCTAGGACTTCCACAACTATTTTGAATAATAGTGGTGAGAGTGGACCTCCTTGTCTTGTTCCTGATCTTAGAGGGAATGCTTTCAGTTTTTCACCATTGAGAATGATGTTTGCTGTGGGTTTGTTGTATATGGCCTTTATTATGTTGAGGTAGGTTCCCTCTATGCCCACTTTCTGGAGAGTTTTTATCATAAATGGGTGTTGAATTTTGTCAAAAGCTTTTTCTGCATTTATTGAGATGATCATATGGTTTTTATTCTTCAATTTGTTAATATGGTGTATCACATTGCTTGATTTATGTATATTGAAGAATCCTTGCATCCCTGGGATAAATTCCACTTGATCTTGGTGTATGATCCTTTTAGTGTGCTGGTGGATTCTGTTTGCTAGTATTTTGTTGAGGATTTTTGCATCTATATTTATCAGTGATATTGGTCTGTAATTTTCTTTTTTTGTAGTTTCTTTGTCTGGTTTTGGTATCAGCGTGATGGTGGCCTCATAGAATGAGTTTGGGAGCGTTCCTTCCTCTGCAATTTTTTGGAAGCGTTTGAGAAGGAGAGGTGTTAGCTCTTCTCTAAATGTTTGATAGAATTCGCCTGTGAAGGCATCTGGTCCTGGACTTTTGTTTGTTGGAAGATTTTTAATCACAGTTTCAATTTCATTACTTGTGATTGGTCTGTTCATATTTTCTATTTCTTCCTGGTTCAGTCTTGGAAGGTTATACCTTTCTAAGAATTTGTCCATTTCTTCCAGGTTGTCCATTTTATTGGCACAGAGTTGCTTGTAGTAGTCTCTTAGGATGCTTTGTATTTCTGCGGTGTCTTTTGTAACTTCTCCTTTTTCATTTCTAATTTTATTGATTTGAGTCCTCTCTCTCTTTTTCTTGATGAGTCTGGCTAATGGTTTATCAATTTTGTTTATCTTCTCAAAGGACCAGCTTTTAGTTTTATTGATCTCTGCTATTGTTTTCTTTGTCTCTATTTCATTTATTTCTGCTCTGATCTTTATGATTTCCTTCCTTCTGCTAACTTGGGGTTTTGTTTGTTCTTCTTTCTCTAGTTCCTTTAGGTGTAAGGTTAGATTGTTTATTTGAGGTATTTGTTGTTTCTTGAGGTAGGATAGTATTGCTATCCTACCTTAGAACTGCTTTTGCTGCATCCCATAGGTTTTGGATTGTCGTGTTTTCATTGTTATTTGTCTCTAGGTATTTTTTGATTTCCTCTTTGATTTCTTCAGTGATATCTTGGTTATTTAGTAATGTATTCTTTAGCCTCCATGTGTTTGTGTTTTTTATGTTTTTTTCCCCTGTAATTGGTTTCTAATCTCATAGTGTTGTTGTCTGAAAATATGCTTGATATGATTTCAATTTTCTTAAATTTACTGAGGCTTGATTTGTGACCCAAGGTGTGATCTATCCTGGAGAATGTTCCATGTGCACTTGAGAAGAAAGTGTAATCTGCTGTTTTGGGATGGAATGTCCTATAAATATCAGTTCTGTCTGGTCTGTTGTGTCATATAAAGCTTGTGTTTCCTTATTAATTTTGTTTGGATGATATGTTCATTGGTGTAAGTGAGGTGTTAAAGTCCCCCACTATTATTGTGTTACTGTCGATTTCCTCTTTTAGAGCTTTTAGCAGTTGCCTTATGTATTGAGGTGCTCCTATGTTGGGTGCATATATATTTATAATTGTTATATCTTCTTCTTGGATTGATCACTTGATCAATCAAGGTAGTGTTCTTCCTTGTCTCTTGTAACATTCTTTATTTTAAAGTCTATTTTATCTGATGTGAGTACTGCTACTCCAGCTTTCTTTTGATTTCCATTTGCATGGAATATCTTTTTCCATCCCCTCACTTTCAATCTGTATGTGTCCCTAGGTCTGAAGTGGGTCTCTTGTAGACAGCATATATATGGATCTTGTTTTTGTATCCATTCAGCAAGCCTGTGTCTTTTGGTTGGAGCATTTAATCCATTCAGGTTTAAGGTAATTATCGATATGTATGTTCCTATGACCATTTTCTTAATTGTTTTGGTTTTTTTTTTTTTTTTTTTGCGGTATGCGGGCCTCTCACTGTTGTGGCCTCTCCTGTTGCGGAGCACAGGCTCCGGACGCGCAGGCTCAGCAGCCATGGCTCACGGGCCCAGCCGCTCCATGGCATGTGAGATCTTCCTGGACCGGGGCACGAACCCGTGTCCCCTACATCGGCAGGCAGACTCTCAGTCACTGTGCCACCAGGGAAGCCCTTGGGTCTGTTTTTGTAGGTCCTTTTCTTCTCTTGTGTTTCCCACTTAGAGAAGTTCCTTTAGCATTTGTTGTAGAGCTGGTTTTGTGGTGCTGAATTCTCTTAGCTTTTGCTTGTCTGTAAAGCTTTTGATTTCTCCATCGAATCTGAATAAGATCCTTGCTGGGTAGAGTAATCTTGGTTGTAGTTTCTTCCTTTTAATCACTTTAAGTATATCATGCCACTCCCTTCTGGCTTGTAGAGTTCCTGCTGAGAAATCATCTGTTAAACTTATGGGAATTCCCTTGTATGTTATTTGTCATTTTTCCCTTGCTGCTTTCAATAATTTTTCTTTCTCTTTAATTTTTGCCAGTTTGATTACCATGTGTCTCGGCGTGTTTCTCATTGGGTTTATCCTGTATGAGACTGTCTGCGCTTCCTGGACTTGGGTGGCTATTTCCTTTCCCACGTTAGGGAAGTTTTTGACTATAATCTCTTCAAATATTTTCTCGGGCCCTTTCTCTCTCTCTTCTCCTTCTGGGACCCCGATAATGCAAGTGTTGTTGTGGTTAATGTTGTCCCAGAGTTCTCTTTGGCTGTCTTCATTTCTTTTCATTCTTTTTTCTTTATTCTGTTCCGCAGCAGTGAATTCCACTATTCTGTCTTCCAGGTCACTTATCTGTTCTGCCTCAGTTATTCTGCTATTGATTCCTTCTAGTGTATTTTTCATTTCAGTTATTGTATTGTTCATCTCTGTTTGTTTGTTCTTTAATTCTTCTAGGTCTTTGTTAAACATTTCTTGCATCTTCTTGATCTTTGCCTCCATTCTTTTTCAGAGGTCCTGGATCATCTTCACTATCATTATTCTGAATTCTTTTTTTTTTTTTTTATTCTGAATTCTTTTTCTGGAAGGTTGCCTATCTCTGCTTTGTTTAGTTGTTTATCTGGGGTTTTATCTTGTTCCTTCATCTGGTACATAGCCCTCTGCCTTTTCATCTTGTCTGTCTTTCTGTGAATGTGGTTTTTGCTCCACAGGCTGCGGGATTGTTGCTCTTCTTGCTTCTGCTGTCTGCCCTCTGGTGGATGGGGCTCTCTGAGAGGCTTGTGCAAGTTTCCTGTTGAGAGGGACTGGTGGTGGGTAGAGCTGGGTGTTGCTCTGGTGGGCAGAGCTCAGTAAAACTTTAATCCACTTGACTGCTGATGGGTGGGGCTGAGTTCCCTCCCTGTTGGTTGTTTGGCCTGAGGTGACCCAACACTGGAGCCTACCGGGGCCCTTTGGTGGGGCTAATGGCGGACACTGGGAGGGCTCACGCCAAGGAGTATTTCCCAGAACTTCTGCTGCCAGTGTCCTTGTCCTCTCAGTGAGCCACAGCCACCCCCCCGCCTCTGCAGGAGATCCTCTAACAGCAGCAGGTAGGTCTGGTTCAGTCTCCTATGGGGTCACTACTCTTTCCCCTGGGCCCCGACACGCACACTACTTTGTGTGTGCCCTCCAAGGGTGGAGTCTCTGTTTCCCCAAGTTCTGTCGAAGTTCTGCAATCAAATCCTGCTAGGCTTCAAAGTCTGATTCTCTAGGAATTCCTCCTCCTGTTGCCGGACCCCCAGGTTGGGAAGCCTGACGTGGGGCTCAGAACCTTCACTCCAGTGGGTGGACTTCTGTCGTATAAGTGTTCTCCAGTTTGTGAGTCACCCACCCAGCAGTTATGGGATTTGATTTTATTGTGATTGCGCCCCTCCTACTGTCTCACTGTTGCTTCTCCTTTGTCTTTGGATGTGGGGCATCTTTTTTGGTGAGTTCCAGTGTCTTCCTGTGGATGATTGTTCAGCAGTTATTTGTGATTCTGGTGTTCTCGCCAGGAATGGAGACTCTTGAGAGTGGGAAAAGTCAAAACTTTCAGGTAAAATGTTGTAAAAAGTTAATAAACAGAAACCTCAATTACAATAGAGTTGGAGACCAGAAAGGGGAGCTCTCACACCCTACAAGGGTAGCAGAGCCCCCCAGTTACTCTTAATTAGAGGTAATCTGATAGCATAAAGCTTTGTCCACACTTGAGATTATGTCTTCAGGAAAGACCCCAGAAGGGAATGACGAAGTAAAAATCAGAGGCCCTGGCTATTGCTATCTGTCTAGAGTGGATACCTGCATCCCTATGACATTGGGATTTGAGCTGCCCTCACCCCAGCCTACCCACTCCCAGCAGCTCCTAGCCTGCTGTGAGTAGGGAAGGCACCCAGATAATGCTTCTGACAGTGAGTGACTTTATTTCCTCTGGTCGAGAGTTCCCTGATTACAAACTCTTTAGTTCCTTTAAGAGACTCCTGGTTGGGCCCCAGATACAGGGAACAAAGTGCCCGAGTGAGCAGGAAGGCCGCTGGCTCACCAAATCAAGTTCCTGAAATGCTACTGGATGTGAGGAGGTTTGACAGCAAACAACCAAGTGGCTCAGGGTAATAAGCAGTGAGTGTTTTTTGAGGTTCCTGCTTTATGGTTTGCCAAACTGTTTTCTTCTACATCTTCATAATCCTTGCAAACTAAGCTGTAAGGCAGAGGTCCTTATTCTGCCCATTTCCTAGAGGAAATGACTGAGGCTCAGAGCCACTCAGCAGTGCTTCTTCCTCTACTTCTTTTTTTTTTTTTTAATTTATTTTTTGGCTGGGTTGGGTCTTCATCACTGCGCGAAGGCTTTCTCTAGTTGTGGCGAGCGGGCGCTACTCTTTGTTGTGGTGCGTGGGCTTCTCATTGCGATGGCTTCTCTTGCTCCGGAGCACGGGCTCTAGGCACGCGGGCTTCAGTAGTTGTGGTGGGCAGGCTCACCGGTTGTGGCTTGTGGGCTCTAGAGCACAGGCTCAGTAGTTGTGGTGCACGGGCTTAGTTGCTCTGCAGCATGTGGGATCTTCCTGGACCAGGGAACCCGTGTCCCCTGCATTGGCACACGGATGCTTAACCATTGTGCCACCAGGGAAGTCCCAGCAGTGCTTCATAAAATGTAGTCTGTACATGAATCACCAGGGATCTTATTAAAACACAGATTTGGATTCAGGTGATCTGGGGAGGGGTCCTAGATTCTGGTTTCTAACAGGTGATGTCGATGCTGCTGGTCGGAGGACCTCACTTGAGTAGGGAGGTGCCGGGGAGCTCTGCCAGGTTGCATATGTCCTAAGGGACTGATTTGGGACCCGTGTCTGTCTGACTCCAAAGCCTGCACTCTGGGTCTGCTGTTCCCACCTAGACTCCTGCAATCCAACCACTTACTTTACAAGAGGGCAGAGAGTTGGATGCTTCAGCTGGAGGGTGAGAAAGCTCTGTTCAGGGAGGGGCTGCTCTCTCCAGGCCCACCCCCCTCCTCGAGATTTAATGAGGAAAAGACGGATGGAGGGGGATTGTCTCCAGGGTAGTGAAGCACCACAGCCGGGTAGCCATCAGTGGGTCTGTTGGAAAAATTAATTTTTTAATTAAAAACATTTTTTTCTCCCCCTCTTCTTTCCCCTTGGCTTTAATGTCTCAGTCTGGAGTAATTATGATTCGCTCTGGGGAGACTGAACCTTAGAAAAATCGTTGGTGCAACTAGGGAAGAATTTATCTGATTAACTTGGGCTCAGCCTTTGAAAAAAAGCAAGAGAAGTAAAAAGAAAAAGGGAGGAGGGAAAGCACTAGCTCCCCATTCTCCTTCTGGCACAAAACTTAATCACAGTGTCTGGGAGGCCAGGTGGGTACTAGCTGCTCCTTCAGGCCAGCCTATACAGAATGGGTGGGGAGAATCAGGGCTCATTTCCTTTCCCTTCCCAGGGCCCGATGGTCCCCTACACCAGCCTGGCCCCCGCCTGTCCTTCAGGTTTTCCCCCAGGGGCTGGGTTATGTCACTCTTACTAGCCCAGCAAGGAGACGGTCTCTTAGATTGGGTTCCTGAGAAGCAGAGTAGGAGAAGGAGATCCGAGTGAGAGGTTTATTAAATGAGTTCTTTCAAGTGATGCCCACAAGAGAGTGAGATAGGATGGGGAGGAAGCTAGGCAAGGATGAGGGGAGTCAGCTGAAGTCTGGTCTCAGCCTGATCCCAGGGGAGCCCTGGAGCTTGAATAGTGTCAGACTTGTCAGGAGACAAGGGAGCTGGGGAGTGGGCTTTTGTTCCTGGATCTGTCAGCCATTGGCTGTGGGTTGTAAACCTTCAAGCATTTCCTGATAAGGTCAGTCTTCCTTGGTGGAGGGCAATGCTCCAGAGAAGGGCAGCTGTGAGCTGTTAACAGCCAGCACTCACAGCAGCTGGGGGGCAAATGCACTGGTGAAAGGGATCTGGGTGGGGCACCAACAGCACCTATTACTGGGGGAGGTGGAGTCTGGTGGGGCTGGAGAGAAATGGATGGATTCATGGTGATTTAGGGGGGTAGAGTTGATGGAATTTAGTGGTTGAATGAAGGGGTGATGGAGCGTGAGATGACAAGGGGGCTTCCAGGCTACTGGTTTGGGTGACTGGGTAGCTGGGAGGGCTAGGTTCTTAGATGGGCACCCAGAAAGAGGGTAGACCTGGTGCGGGGAGGAGGGTGATTTGTTATCTGGACATGGTGGACCCCCAGGTGGAGGTGTGGAGCAGGCAGCTGGGTGTGCCAGGTTAAAGAGATGTGGGTGCCATGGCTGTGGAGATGGGAGAGGGTGGGTGGGCTGGCGAGGGTGGGCAGTGGGGAGAGAAGAGGCAAAGCACAGAGCCCTGGGAGCCCCCCACAGCTGGGGCTGGTGGAGGACAGGGAGCCTAAGGGCAGCTGGAGGAGGTGCAGCCAGAAGGGCAGGAGGAAAACCAGAGAGAGCAGGGTCCCTGATGCCACCTCTCCCATCTTCTGTCTCAATCATTACCTGTGCCTTCTGCAAGTGCATCTTTGTGGAAGGAGGCAGTCTTGAGGAACCTTGCTAGATCCCCTTGAGGGTGGGAATTGTGCCTGTCTGGATAAGTATGTGGTCCTAGCACCTATCAGACTCCCAGGCACATAGTAGGTGCTCAGTAAGCCTTTGCTGAAAAAATATACTAGCCAGCACCCATATGGCACCTGCCATGCACCAGGCATTGTATTAAACCCTGAGGAAGGTGCTATTGTCATCCCCATCGTACAGATGAAGACTCAGAGGCACAGAGAGGTTAAGTAGTCCACTAAGGTCACACAGACGGTAAGTGGCAGAGCTGGGACATGACTCCCCAGGGTCCAGGCTACTGTGTGAATGAGTGAGATTTGAGGCCATCTTGTCTGGGACCAGAGCACATGACTGTTCCATGTAGCACAGCTCTTATCTGCTACAGGAAAGGATAGCCCACAGCCTTGGGGAGGGGACCCTTATAGTGCAGCCCTCTCATCACACTGGGCTGGCCAAAGCCACTTCAGACGTAAGTTCCTGCTGCCTTTATAGCCCTTGAGGACAGAAGGTTACTGGGGGCTGGGCTACTAGGGGGCAGGTGGAAAGCCCTGGTGTCAGGCAGGGCACCCTTCAATTCAGCTCTGCCATGACACAGTGTGGCCTGGCAAGTCCCTGACCCTCTTTGAGCCTCAGTTTCCTCATATGTGAAGTGGTTCTACTGTAATTATACTTCTTTCCCAAGATTTTTGTGAGAATCAGAGACGCTACATGGTGTCTGGCACACAGAGGGTACTCCTCTAATGGTGTCACTGTTGTATGGAACAGCCCTTATGCTCCCAATATTGTTACATTACCCACCTCTTTGCCTGGTATTGGAAAATGTAAATATTGCCCTGCAGTAAATGGGCATCTTGTGCTTTTCAACTGCTGGGCTGCCATGGATGACATGCTGCAGACATGTCATCCACGGGCCTGTCCAGCTAGCTGGTCGATGACTGCTGAGGGGGGAGGCTGGGAGCAGGGGCTGGGAAGAGAGGCTCCGGGCTGACAGTGTCCAGACTCTCTTGTACAGGGGCATCTGAACTGGCAGTCTTTAGTCAGCCCCCACCCATTACCACCACTAGGGATACTGCAAAGGTGAGACTAAAGACTCCCTCTGGGGTCCACCATCAGCTTGGCTGCCTGAGCGCCCAGAGCCACCACATTACCCAGCTCCAGGGGGTGCCATTCACATTATAGGCTATGGAGTTGGGCTCCAGGTGGTGCCATTAGTGGAAAACAACATGAATAATGCCCCCTGGAGGTGTGCAGTTGAGGCCTGAGAGCTCTTCGGGGTAGCAGTCTCACAGCTCTACAGCTACTAGGAAGACCTGAGGAAGGGGATAGCCCTCCCCCTGGATCTACCTGTTGCATGGGTACCCAGGCAAGGGCAGACAGGGTCCTAGCCCAGTAGCCCTAGTGCTACTCCCACTACTGGCACCCAGGCCTCTAAGTAATAACCCTGTGCACACCATGCCTGAACCCCTGCCTTAACACATCTTCTTCTATGGCTCCAGTCTGGGAGCTCTGGAGGGCAGGGCTTGGCCCTCTGCCCTCCCCTTCTCTCCTCCCAAGCACAGGGCTGGGCACATAGAAAATGGGAATCATGTTGGAGGCAAACTGAAATTAAAACATCAAAGTCTTTCATTCCTCTGTTGAAAAGACATTTAATTCTCAACATCCAGCTGCACCCTGGGCCCTGCCTGGGTGGTGGAAACATGAGGATGGAGCAGATTGACCCTGCCCTTGAGGGGCCACAGCCTTGTCAGGGGACAAACATGTAAACAAACAGTAGGAGTCCACTGTGACCAGAGCTATGACAGGCAGCACGAAGGAAGCCAGGGGAGCACAAGGATGGACAGAGGGGGCATCTGAGAAGGCTTCCTAGACAAGGTGATCCCTGAGTTGAAAACTGAAGGATGGGTAGGGGTTTGCCTGGTAGAAATGGAGGGAAAGGCATTCCAGGGACATATGCAAAAGCATGGAGGTACACAATAGCTGGGCCTCATGAAGGACCTACAGGCTTGTGTGGGCCAGATGGAAGATTGCTGGACAGACCAGGAGTCAGCAGACGTGGGTCCCAGTCCCAGCTCTGCTTCTAAGTACCTGTGTGACCAAGGACAAATCCTCCTCTTACCCCCCACTGCTTCCTCTGGGCCTCAGTTTCCTCATCTGTGTAATGGGAACTGGGCTACTTCATCCCCAAAGCCTCTCCAGCTTGGAAGCTCTTGGCCTACCTTCCAGGAATTTGCCTGGGGACACAGGTGTTGTGACCCTCTGGGGAATGCTTTTAGGTTTGTTCTAGTTAATTCAGGCTTAACCCTCTGAGTGCCAGAAACTTTTGCTTTGTTGCCAGTCTCCATGAGCAGACTGAGAATTGGGCCCATCTTCCTGGAACACCAAGGTTGGGATCTGAAACTGGACACTTACCTCCAATGGGAGTGCTCCTCTATGGCCTGCTTGGGTGGGAGGGGGAATTCTGAGCTTCAGACTGCCCTCCTTCTTCCTTCCGGCCGGCTCTCTGGCTCTCTCGGGAGGACAGCCAAGCCCTACCACGGTCCTTTGCATGGACTTGCTCCTTCGTGGTCGCTGGTGTCTCCCTTTTATAAGCATCGCCAACCAATCAGCTCACACTTTCCCTCCCGTAAGCTGGCACTGACCAATCACATTCAGCCGGGTTTCTCTGTTGCTAGGTGCTGAAGGCTACCTCCCCACCACCAAAGGGCTTGGGTTTTAAAAGTGCAGTCCTGGGTCTGGAGCTGATCCAGGAGGTTGGGTGCTCTGGGAAGATGGATTTAAGATTTCTTGAGCACAGTGTCCAGTGGGTTCAGCCCACCATCAGGGCTGTCGGAGCTCAGAGGAAAAAGGAGAGAGCACCCGGCCTGGGGTAATCCTGGAGGACTTCCAGTGGGGTGCCAAAGGAAGATTTTCAGGCCCAGATTTGGTGCCCTTTTCTGTGAACAGTGGATCCTTCTCAGTCCCCTGACGGCAGCCTCAGCATTCCCACCCTGGCAGTGTTGGGACACCTCCCTGCCCTGCTGCCAGCACTGGCACTGTCCTGGTCCCTGAGCTCTCCTCGCCCTAGGACCCTTTTGCTTTCTCTCAGACATACACCCAGGGCCCATTACCCCCAGGCCTGAGTCATGATCCAGACACGCCTCTCTGGCTCCAGAGACTAGGCATGGAGGCGGCCCAAGAAATGATACAGGAGGATTCAGAGAGAAGGGGAGGGTAACCTAGGCGGGGAGCACAGTTTAAGCAAGGGCTTTGGAGGCATGTGTGAGAACGTTTGCACGTATACCTGCCCATATACACATATGTGTGCGTGTGCTGGTGTTTCCATGTACAAGTCTCGGGCACACGTGTGCATGTGTGTAAAAAGCCGAGAAAGGACATTGGTGCCTCCTTGTCTTGGACTTGTGGATTTTCCCACACCCCCGTGGCCTCCCCATCAGAAGCCTGGCTTCTAGCTCCCTGGGGGCCCAGGCCCCTGAACCTTGTCCGCATTCAGTCCCCACCCCATCCAATGTAGCCTCAGTTTCTACAGCTGTAAAAAGGGGACCATGATCCCCAAGGCTCAGAAGAAGGGGGCTGGGCAGGGGCTCTGTGAACTGCTGGGCCACCCTGTGCTGGTCTCCCCTGAAGCCTCGGTCAGTGGGAGCATCTAAGTGCATGAGCCAGAGATGGCAAATGTTTGGCCCTTAGGGTACTTTAAAAAATTGAATTAGTGGCCAATATTTAAAAAATGGGCAGTTTCCGAGGGAAGTCTGGCTTTTGGCTTCTCTTGAAAAATCAGCAGGCCCACATAGGGTAGTTGGGGTTTTTAGGCACAGCCTGCACTTCCCTGGCCCTTCCTCAGCAGGTCCGTTTCTGGTTACCTGCCTGACCCTGGGGGTAGTGACCACTGACCCTTTCAGAAAATGTTGGCATTTCAGAAGGGGTCTTCTCCGGTGGCCCCGAGAAATGAGGGGCCTCTATTCTGGTGGGGGAGGAGGGCACGTCTGCCTCCTGGATCTCTGTTCCCCACCCCTCAGTCTCAGCAGTGCCTGATGGCCTGTCAGGTGGGGAGCAAGGAAGGAGTCGAGCCTTGGAAGTGACTACTTTTCCTCCTTCATCTTCTTGACCATTGCCCACATGGGGTATCCTTCCCAGACGGAGGGAGCCAGCAGGGCAGGCTCTCCCAGAGCAGGTGTAAAGGAGGCTAGACATTCCTTTCCCCTCTGTTTCCTCACACCTGTTCTAAGGCAAAAGTTTGTGCTGTAGTCAGCTCTGTGGGATCAAACATTTGGGGCAGGGCCAGGAGAGCCACTCTCTTTAGACAGGAAAAGGGGCAATCTGGTGTTCCTGATTCACCCCTCCCCAGCTGTGTGACCTTGGGGAAATAACCTCTCTAAGCCTCAGATTTCTCATCTGTAAAATACCTACTTGCATGTGTTGTCATAGGATCAAATGGGGTCAGGTGTAAGAGAACTACCTGGCACAGGTCAGGCACACAGTAGGTGTTTAATACGTGTCTGCTGAAAGGAGGACTTGAGGGTTCTCAGGCCCAGCAGTGGAGCCTGCAGAGCTGCTCTGTAATAGAGGCTGAGTAACAGGGCACTGGCTGGCTGGCACTGAACGTGATGACAAGAGTAAGGGGCCTCTGCCTTGAGACCTTGGGTAACTGGGAGAAGGTGGGAGGGGGGAGCAAAGGGTAGTAAGTCCTTCTCTTTCCCCACTCCCCACCCTCGTGGTGGGGACACAGCTCTTTCCGCAGCATCTGGGCCCCTTCCTTAAGTGGGGAGGGCCCCTGCCTTCTTCAGGCAGAAGAAGAATTACTAGAATCTGGCTGCATGATTTTCCACTGAGATGGGGAGTCTTGGGGCCCAAAGAAGCAGGTATGGAGGGAGAAGGTGGCTCTATAATCAACTGGTCCTGGAGTCACTTCATGGGGTTTCCCCATCAGGACTTGTGAATGGTGGGTGGGGGACAGAGGGAGACCCTCTCAGATCCTTACCCAGTCTTAACTTGAAAGCACAGGTAGGACAAGGATATTCCAGGTCCCCCAAGGGGGAACTTTGGACAGAGGGGATCTGAGCAGCCTCTGAAAGGAAGGCCCTCCTCCTCCTTCCCCTAAAGGTTGCCATCTGGCCATCTTTTGCACGCAGCAATTGGAGACCACTGCTTTCCCCCCAGGTGTGCTTTCTGGAGCCACAAGCTGGAGGTACACATCTGGGTGTGGCTGCTATCCCAGAAGAGGGGTCTACCCAGGGAAAATGAGGATTATGGTGGTGATGATGGCAGCCGATGGCATTTACGAGCACCTGGGCTAAACACCTCGTGCTGCACTCGCCTCAATTCCAGGGCTACAGACCAGCCTACCTCATTGAGGCACATCCTTTACATGAAAATTCAAATGGAAACGGAGCCACCCACAGGGAGGAGGGAGAGGTGCATCAATTCATTGACTTCACGAGAGGATCGTCCTTGGTGGTGGTGGTGATGAATCTAAGAAATAGCTCCTCACACGTGCTTAGGGTAATAGTCCATGTCCAAAATGTTGATGTACCTTCCTGGTTTTCAAGAACGTGTTCAGAGAACCAAGTCAGCTGCTTTGGGGTCTCCAGACTCCCTGCTTACAGGCAGGAGAGATATTTCAGGACCCTGGAGAGTGCCCCAAACTCCCCGGAGGTGTGTGGAATGCGGAGTTGGGCTTTTCAGAACTGGCTCATCCTGGGAAATCATCATATGGGTGGGACCTGGGGACTAGAGCCCTGGGAACATGACTTGCCTAAGTCATTCAGTGGGTCGGTGGCCTCAGGTTTCCCCGCAGCCTGACTGCCTGTGGCTGTGTCTTCTGGAACGGAGGCAAAAGCAGGGACAGCCCAGCTAGCTTCTCTCTGCTGAGTCTGTAAAGACACAGGTGTCTCACTTTCTTCACTCTAAAAAGTGTGTGCAAATAAGAGTGCTGTGAGTCGAATCCTACCCCCAACACCATCCTGGCTGCTGTGGGCTTGGGGGCAGTACTTGGCCCTTCTGATAGGCAGCATGGTAGGTGGTTATAGTCACGGCCTCTGCAACGTCACTGCCTGAAATTGAATCTCGGCTCTGTCTCTCCCAGGCTGTGTGAACTAGGGGGCATTAGTTAACTTCTCTATGCTTCAGTTTCCTCATCTGTGAAATGGGGATGATATAGCACCTACTTCAAAGGGTGCTATAGAATGAAACATAATATATAAAGCACTTAAAGCAGTGCTTGGCACGTAGTTAGTGTGGCAAAATGTTATTATTATTTTTTAACCTCAAGCATGTCTGCCGCAGCTCTGGTGCATGGCCAGGTTCTTCCCAGCTTTGCTTCCAGCATCAGATTGGGAAGAGGCAGACATTTCCTGGGCTGGTAAACTGTTGGAGGATCTGAGGAAGCATTGGTTTGGAAACTGGGAGGCCCCACTGCCCTGGGCCAGGGGCTCTGGAACCCAGAGGAGAGACTGGCACCAGCTCTCTCCCTGATCCTTCTTCACGTGATTCTAAGCATGGTCTTGAGAAACCAGAAAGATCTAGGCTCAAATCTTGGCTCCAAGGCTTATAGGCAATGACCTTGGGCAAGTCATTATTAGCCTCTTGGAGCTTCAACTGTGTATGGGCATAACAATACCCTTGACATGGTTGTTTGGAGAATGAGTTGAGAAAATGTAGGCAAAGGCCAAGCACACGTGCTCTAAGGGCTGTGTATTGGTGGCTGTCACACGACTGTCTTCATAATGTCTCTATCTCATTTTGGGTCTCTTCCACTCCCCTCTCTCTCCCAGTGGATGAAGTTCTCATCCCTTCTCCTTGACTGCCTCACTTGGTCCAATCCAAAAGACTTGGGGACCTTTGGAGTCGGCCCATCCAGGCCCAAACCTCAGAGAGAGAGGCTTTTAAAAAGATAAGAGTGGGGCTTCCCTGGTGGCGCAGTGGTTGAGAATCCGCCTGCCGATGCAGGGGACACGGGTTCGTGCCCCGGTCTGGGAGGATCCCACATGCCGCGGAGTGGCTGGGCCCGTGAGCCATGGCCGCTGAGCCTGCGTGTCCGGACCCTGTGCTCCGCAATGGGAGAGGCCACAAAAAAAAAAAAGATAAGAGGGGATTCTGGCCTCTAGTGGTCCATTTCCTGTGGCCTTACCCCTCCTCTATGCTTTGTCTTAGCATTAATGCTCTGGGTTCCTAGACAGCTCCTTTGTCCCATAGCCCTGGACAGCCCCCCTCTCCACCCACAGCTCTGCCCCATTCCAGTGGCAAGTGGTAAAACATTTATCTTCTTAGCAGCTCAGATTCGACCAGCATGAACTGGGCCCATTCTTGGCCTTATCACAGGAGTTATCTCATGTATAATGAGCATTTAATTAGCATCTACTTTATGTCCAGCAATGTAGGAAGCACTTTACACACCTTTTCTTATTTAATCATCCAGTAGCCTCTGGAGGTAGCTATTATTACTCATTTTATTTTATAGGAGAGGAAGCAGGTCGGGAGGGGTTGAATGATGCTTGGGTCACAGGCAGGGGGCCTTGGAACAGCAGGGAGGAAGATTGTGAAGCACTCAGCACAGTGCCCAGTACGCAGAAGGTGCTCAGTAAAAGGGGACAGCCTTGTCCACCCTGGGTTCCCGCTCAGGGCCCTCTAACTGGGATGACTTCTCTTCAGACCCTCTCTCCCACCCTTGTACCGGCTCTTCTAATGGCCAGACCGCATTAAAATCTGCACTTGAGCCTGGCACAGTGGTAGAATTTCAGGCAGTGTGAGAGCTGGGTGTGTGGGGAGGGGGACACAGAGAACGGCCACTGGTTCCGGTCATGGCTAAGGCCCCTTCTTGCTTGCTGCCGTGGCCACTTCCAAGCAGGACTCCAGGGTCCAGGATGCAGAGTCGCCAGGGAGTGATGTCTGGTTTGCATGAGCTTCTCAGTAGTTGATTATTTATTCTGCCTGGGAACTTGAACACAGCCCCAGCCCCTCAGGCCTCCCCTGCAGCCTCTTTGGGTTTGGGGTGCGAGGGGAAGTGGGCCGAGACCTCAGGGGCTTCATGTTCCCTTCTGCCACTGTTACAGGGCCTGGCCTTGACCATGACCTCGCTGAGATGCCCACCTGGGCTGCAGAGGAGATCTGACTTCTCAAAGTGGCTCTGCTGTGGGTAACTCACCATCTGGCCCAGGGCAGGTCTTTGTTCCTTTTTGGGTTTCAGTGTCCTCGTCTGTAAAATGACAGGAGAGAGGGCTTCCTTGGTGGCGCAGTGGTTGAGAGTACGCCTGCCGATGCAGGGGACGCGGGTTCGTGCCCCAGTCCGGGAAGATCCCACATGCCGCGGAGCGGCTGGGCCCGTGGGCCATGGCCGCTGAGCCTGTGCGTTCAGAGCCTGTGCTCCGCAACGGGAGAGGCCGCAACAGTGAGAGGCCCGCGTACTGCAAATAAATAAACAAATAAATAAAATGAGAGGGGAGGACTGACTGTTCCCTGAAGGCTCTCCCAGCCCTGTCATGCAGTGGAGTAAATACCACGGAGCACCCCTCTCCTCCCCTCTGCCTGCCCCATCAGAGGGTAGGTAGTGGAGGGTGGGCACAGAGGACCTGGGGCAGATAGGATGCTGGGAATGAAGCAGATGGAGGAGTCTCAGTGGCTCCTAGCTCGCTGGCTTGAGCAGTTGGCTGACAGGGGTATTGTTTGATGAGATAGGGAAGAAAAAGAGGCAAAGGGTGGCTTTGACGAGGGGTGATGAGTTCAGTTTGGATCCATTGAGTCTGAGGTGCTCGAGAGATGGGCCTAAGCAGCCAGCATGGAGGTGAACTTGGATTTGAACCAGGGATGTCTATATCAAAGGTCACGTTCTTTCTAGCACATCACCCCATGCAGTGCACACAGTTGAGCTACTGAGGGTCAAGGAGGGGTTGCAAAGGGCTCATACTCAGGGGCAGGGCCAGCACCCAATAATAGTAGCGGTGAGGAAAATAGAAGCCTTAATCAGAGAGGGCTTCTTGGAGGAGGCCATGGAATGTTGTGTTCTGTAGATACCAAGAGAGGATGAGGTCTGAAGGGGGTCCTTGAAGGCCATGCTCAGAAAGATTATGTGACTTTCCCAAGGTCACACAGCTAATGATTGGCAGAGCAGGATCGCAGCCAGGTCTGCCCCATTACAGTCTCTGTTCTCAGCCCCATAGGATGATGCCCTCAGGGCATGAGGCCCTTGGGGGAAGAAGGAAGGGCCAGGAAGAGGGTGTGATGGAATTAGTCTCTTCAATTCAGACCAAGGTTCCCCACCTGCACGTGATTAAATTCCAAATCAACAAAGAGATAGCAGGGCTTTGACCGGTGAAGTCTCAGAACACAAGAGCTGAGATCGTCCTAGTTTTAAGACAGATTTGACTCTAGGTACAGGGTTGCACTTGAATATAGGTGGCCTGGGCAATTACTTAGCGCTTGTGAGCTGATGTGCACCCAGAATCTCCCTTTTCCCCCAAACTGGTCTGTCACCTCTCCCGAGAGTTCATTTGCCAACCCTGACTTTGGAACAGACAGTTGCCTACTGGTCTTCTCCCAGGAGGGAGCACATCTTTGGCTCCTCCCACCTTGCCCAGAAGGGACTTACCAGACACTTTTCTCCTGGGCAGAAGGGGCAGAGGTCCCGGAGGAAACCCTTCCTTCCTGCTTTGCAGAAGGCCCTTCCGCCATGCGAGGGACTGGCTCGCCTGACAGAAGGGCAGGGAGCCGCTGGGCACTCCAAGCGGCAGTGGTGGCAGCAATGGCGAATGCTAGCAGCTCACAGGGAGTATGCAGCGTCAAATGGGCTGCGTTACTCTCTGTGCAAATTAAAAATGAAAATCAAACACTCAAATTGATTTCCTTCCCGTCTGTTTCGTCTGTTTGCTCTGCTGTGCCAGTCGGATCCAGCCCGCCCAGCCCAGTACATCCCAACTTCACGCTAGGGCTGGGCAGCTCAGGCTGCTGCCAAGGTCTCTGCAGGCCTGGGGAGCTGCAGGCACCTCATTCCAGCCTTGGGAAATCGAGTAAGGGTCGATCCAGCCACGTCTCTGAGCCTGAGACCTAGTGCTGGGCTTGGGAAGGGAGGCAGGTGGGAAGAGAACATTAGTGTGGTCCAAAGGAAACACCCACGCTGGTCTGAGAGGGAGAACCCTAGGGAATACTGCCAGGGCCATCATTAACTGACATTATGAGCCTGGGTAAGTCTTGCCTCTTCTCTGATCTCCTTTTCCCCGTCTGTGGAATGGGGAGAGAGAGGCAGATGGAATAAGTCCCTCCTGGTCTAGTGCTGGCCTACAGGTTGGACCAGCCTTCCCTGGGGACTGACTCCACCTCCGTCTCCCTGCTTCAGCCAGCCAGGGTCCCTGGCCTCTTCCCTCCCTAGCCAGCCCCTGACCTGCCACTTGTCAGCTGTGCAGCCATGGACAAGTCACTTTATATCTCTGAGCCGCAATTTCCTTGTGGGTGAAATGCGGATGTTAATACCAGTGTGTTTAGGAAGATTAGCGTGCGAGAGGTTTATTGGGGTCAACCCCCCTGGCGGGGAGGGAGTGAGGGAAGCAGGATGGGGCAGAGGGGGAAGCTGGGTTGCGATGCATTCACAGTACAGAGGCATGGGAATCTCTGGACCTGAGCTCTCTTTGTGGGGTTGTCCTGAATTGCGACAAGAGGGTTGGGCCATTATCCCCTGTCTTGACCAGTCGTTGGATGCAGCTGTCTATGCAGGGGCAAGGCCCTGGGCAGGGAGCCTCTCTCTTCAGCTGAGAGGCAGGTGCTCATCTGTGGCCGGCCAGCCTCAACTGTCCCAGCAGCAGGGAGAAGTGCTTCAGCCTGAAGGGAGTCTGTGGCCCCTGCACATGGCAGACGATCGAGGGAGGTCGGTGTGAGGGTTCCCTGAAACAAAGTCATGAAGCCTGGAGGGGTCAGCTCACAGTAGACTCTGTTGAAAGGCCTTGGGGGCCCCTCCTTTCCTCACCTCCATACCCAGACACTCGCCAAGTACTGCTCCTTCGATTCTTAAGTATCTACCCTCCACCCCACCCCATCTCCTTGCCTGGAGGACCCCAATAGCCTCCTCTCCAGCTCTGACCTCCAGTTTTACCCCCTCCATCCATCTTCCCCACAGGAGCCGGAGGAAGTGTCCACAAGTTCGGATCTGATCGTCTGCCTCCCCCGAAAATCCTTCAAAGTTCAATTATCCTCCCATGGCATTCAAGGACCTTGGTGACTTGGCCCTGTTGCCCTGCCACTTCCCCCCCGTGTACCCCACTTGCTATCCTGCCCCTCCCTTGACAGTGTGGGTGCTTCCTTATTTTTCTGTCTGTTCTCATGCAGTCCTCCCTCCTTCCCTCCCTCCCTTTCTTCCTTCCTTCCTCCTTCCCTCCCTCTCTCCTTATTTCCCTCCCTCCCTCCTTCCCTGGCTTCCTTCTTTCATTCAAACACCATCCAAGTGGCCAGCACATACTCCCTAAATCCCTGCAGTAGCCAGGCCTGGACTGCTGGGGGCTGAGGACTCAGAGGTGACTCCTGCTCGCACTTCCCCCTCCCCAGGCCCCCTTCCAATGCCCAGTGAATTCCTATGTATCATTCAAGGGCAGCCAATCCACAGACTTTTGGGGAGAGCCAGATCCGGTTGACAACAGCCCAGGTAAGCGCAGGAGGCCCCTCCTCTCCTCTGAGGCTCAGGGACACGCCCCATGGGCTCCCCACTCAGTTCTGTGATCCTGCCAGCCACCCCAACACAGTGCCCACTCCAGACCTGGCCTTCCTCTGTGGATGTGGCTGTCCTGGTGCCTGTCTGCCCACAGCCTGTGAATTCCCTGAGGACAGGGACCCACAGAGCCTGGCAGAGAGCACGTCCTCTGTGAGTGGGAGCTGAAGTGTAGGTTTATCCCCTGAGCTGTGCACACTCCCAGGTCCCTAATCTGCCCCCTGCCCCACTGGCCTCTCTAACTGCAATTCCAACCCCACCTCTCAGTAGTAGGCAGGGTCACCTCTCTGCCCAGATCCCCAATAGCCACCACTCCTGCTGCCCCTGGCACCATCCTTTCCTGACTCCCTGTCATGTGACTGTGCTGGACTGCAGGTCCCCCATGTCCATCCTGGCCTTAACTCTGTGCCTCAGTTTCTTTATCTGTAAAATGAGGATAATCCTTGTTCCTACTTCCCCAGGCTGTAGCATGCCTTCGCTGAGAAGGCACAAGGGATAGACTTCTGGACAGCAAAGTATTTCCCCACTTATAGGTAGGTGTGATTATTGTAGAAAAAGCTGATGTGACAGAACTGTGGATTGACCTGGCTTGGCCCCTGCTGACCTGGGGGCAGTTCCTGCAGGGCCATCCCAGCATCCTTAGGATGGGCCCTTAAAAAGATAAGGCCAGCTCAGAAGCAGCTATTACAACTCAGAGAAGAGAGCCTCCCACAGGGCAGAGGGCAGGGCTGCCCAGGAAGGGAGCAAGTTCTGAAGCTGCCCCCCTCGGGCTGCTGTCTGGACGCACAAGGGAGCACTGGGGGAGGGGAGGTGGCACTCCACAGAGTCCCCCTTCCCTGAACTCCTCCCAGGTGGCTTGGATGAAGCAAGGCAGGAGGGCTTGTTGTGATGGCCAGGGCCAGCCTCTTGTCTCTGGAGCCTCACTTTCCCATCTATACCTGGGACCCATAAACCGGTCTCTGTCCAGTGGCACTCATGAGGGGGATGCAGTCCTATTGGAAGGTATGTGGTGTCCTTAAGGAGGGGCAGCTGGCTACGGTCTGCCAGGAGTAGGTTTTAAAATGTTCGCTGGTGTGTCTGTTTCCCCCAGTGCTGTTGACTTCAAGGTCCCAGGAAGATGCTTGACAAGGGAGCAGCACCCCTGATGGAGTAGATGGAGGTTATACCAAGAATTCATTTCTTCATCCTCTCTCCTGCCCAGGGAGACAGGAGGAGTAAAGAATGACACCCTTTTACAGATGGGAAAACCAAAGGCCCAAAGAATCCAATTCAGCTCTTACAGGCCAACAGGGACTCCCAGACATCTGATGGGGGAGAAGTGGGTGAGGGCATGGGCCATGCTGGGGGTGGAGGGGAGGAGGAAAGCCCCTTAGAGTGCTTCATTTGGGAAGGGCTGGGGAGGGTGAGCTCAGGAGGAGAGGCGGGATGGGAAGGCACTAGGCCAGCAGCAGGCCCCAAGCAGCCCCCACCCCCGTCCCCACTGCGGGGCTCTAGGCCCTGGAATCTGGCTCAGGTGGGGTCATTTTGACTGTTGTGTCTTCTCCATTCCCTTGCTATGGGCTATAGCCCAAGATCAACCAGAGATGGCAGAGGGAATCAGTCTTAATCTCTGCCTTACAGTTAAATGAGGGACAGAGAGGGGCGGGGGCTGCTGAGAGTCACTCAGCTGGAGTCTCAGTGAAGGTGAACCAAGGCCTCCTGCTCCCCCCACCATGCTGCCAGCTCAGCTGCCAAGAGCCTCCAGCATGCCCCACCTTGTGCTAGGGCCGGGGCATCAGGAGGGGGTAGAAGCGGTCCCTGGGTACAAGGGTGCTGGGTGGTGGTCTGGGAAGCAGTTGGAGGAACAGTGGGACGCTGTCCTCTGCTTCAGACTTCCAGGGCCAGCCCAGAGCCATCAGGCCAAACCTTCAACTCCTTGCAGGGCCCACCAGAACCTGTTGTCCTGGCCCCATGAAGTCCCATCTCCAATTCCCTCTCCTTATGCTCTGGCCACATGGGCTTTCTCTCCTTCCTCTCACCACAGGGCCTTTGCACGTGCTAGTCCCTCTCTCTGGAGCTCATTACTTCTCCAAGTTAATGTCTACCCAACCTTCTGGTGCTAGGTCAAATGTCACATCCTGCAGGATGCCTTTCCTGACTCCCAAGACCAGCCTGGGCCTCAACCTAACAGCCCCATAGATCTTCATGGCACTTGTCCTAGTTGTAATTTTACATTTCTTTGCAATGTAAAGGGTTCTGTCTGAGTTCTGTCTGTTTCTTTCTCCAGACTCTAAGTCCTCTGATGTGTATGTGCCACACCTGGCACAGAGGCTGGCACGGAGCAGTCCCTCAACAAATGCTCATGGAAAGAATGAAGAACAGCGGCTCTCACTTCAAATCCTGGAACCGCACACTAAAGTTTGGTTTTCTCTTCTCTGAAGTGAGAATGATAACGCCAGGCTTAGTGTAAAGATGAACCGATGTATGAAAACTCCTGACACATAGTAGGTTAAGAGTAAAGAGGAGGAGGGAGATGGGAGTGGGCAGGGGTACTTGAGGAAAGCTGTTTAGGGATGCAAGGACTTGCGAGGTGGATGGGTGTGTGGAAGCCAAGAGGCCGTAGAACAGGTGGGAAAAGACTTGGAGGTGGGGAGATGGGATGAGAGCACAGAGACAGCCTGCCTGGATGGGCTGTTTCTCTGAACGCCTTAGTGACCCTATTTATTTTTCAGCCTGATCCAGGAAGCCAGGGATTGGCTGAGAAGGCAGGCAGGAAATGCCCATTGCCTCCTGGGACTCCATGTGGGCCACTTAGCCCCCGGCTGGACTTGGCTTAGTGACTGGGTCTGGGACATTGCCAAGGTCTCCCACACTGGCCTGCAGACCTGGCTGAAAACAGCAGAGGAGCCCTGAGCTGACATCAGCAGAGGCACTGACTCAGCCCTTGTGGCAGGAAGCAGCTAGTTCCTAGCTTCTCGTGAAGGAGCTCCTTCCTGGAGCTGCTCACAGCGGGCTGGCCCCTGGCCTCTGCTGCTCTGGCAGGAGAGTGATTCCTCCAAGTGGGTCTGTTCATATTTATGCCTTGTCTCTCTGTAAAGCCTGCTGGGAGGCAGAGGTGGTAACAGCTCCTGGTCACTAGCACAACGGCAGGACATAAGGGGTTCCCAAAGAGTCTTCTGTACCTGCCTGCCTCTGTGCAGAGTTCCTGGATAGAGGACATGGCCTGGGCCTGCTGAGGGAAAATAAATGACTTAGATTTATGTTCATTGCCCCTGTGTGGCACACCAGCATGTCTCCATACTTAGGGAAGAAGCTGAGGCTCAGAGAGGGTGTGCTGCCTATCTGAGGTTGCACAGCAAAACTGGGGGCATAAGTTCCCAAGCACAAACACAAAGGCTGTGTGGCTCCCAGAATAGGAGAGCGGGAGAAATGGATGGGATTGTAGACTGCTGCTTTGCTTGGATGTCAGGGACTCTGGGGAAAGGCTGTATGTCTCTGTTTGGCTTCCCTAGGGCCCACCTGGAAGCCCTGGGAAGACTCCTCAGGAGGTGCTTTGAACCAGAGCAGGCAACAGCCGCGAGCTCATTTCCCTTGAGGCCCCCAGGAAGTGTGGTAGGAAGGCAGGAGGAAAATGGCCAGGGAAGAAGGGAAAAGGGAGAGAGTAAGGGCCTTTGCGATGGTCCACAGAGCCAAGGCCAGGTGTGCAGAAGGAAAAGAACATTTGCTGAATGCTTCCTGCGTGCTGGGTCACTCTTGTGTGTGAATTCTCATGAATTCTTCGCCAACCTCCTTTGTGGCTGAGTATTTTTATTCCCATTGTACAGAAGAGGACAGTGAAGCTGGAATTGGCACTGGGTATGGCCTGACAACAAAGGCTTGGGTCTTTTCAGGGCACCTTGGTTGGTGGGTGCTAAAGTCTGACCCTTCTGGGACTCACAGCACCACTACAGCGAGGCCTGGGCTTCTCCCACTTCCAGCTCCGGTCAGCAGGGGGAGGCTGTGCTGCGCCTGGCTGGAGATATTGGGAGAAGTTGGGACTGGGTGGAGTGAAGAGGAGAGAAGAGAGGAGAGGAGAGGAGAAGAGAGGAGAGGAGAGGAGGCCTCTTTTAAAAGCTCCTGGATTTGGGGAGCCCTTAGCAATGCCTCTGTGATGGCTGGAGGATGGGGAGGGCTTCTGCCTAGATTAACTAAGTGGCATCCCCACTGCTGCCCCAGAACAAAGTTGAAACGCCTCAATTCAAGGCTCTTACAGCTTCTCCTCCCAGCAAATACACGCATTTTCCCTGTTTCCCGCTTCCAGGTCTTTGTATATCCTCTTCTCTTACCATGGGATGCCCTTTCTGCCCAGTCAACTCCTACTCATCCTTCAATATCTAGCTTCAGTGTCAACTCCTCCAGGAGCTTTCCTGGACCTCCTCCACCCCCACCCGCCGCGAAGTTCCGTCATACCTCCTGCTCTCTCAGTTTTGAAGGGATCTACCACCAAATCAGAGCCCCAGAGATGATGGAAGCCAATGGCCTTCCAAGGAAGTGTAAACTGAGGCCAGAGAGAGGCAGGCATTTGCCCAAGGTCACACGGCAAGAGCGGGAGGCCATCCTGTGAGCCCTGTCCTCTTAGCATGACAGGTGTCCTCACCCTGTGCTCAGATCCGGACAGCTGCTTCCCTGATCCCTCCTCTCCCCGCCCCGCAGTGCTGGGCGCCCAGCCTGCACTGCCTCACACCTCCAGCCTGCCCCTAGGCTTAGCCGCCAACAAGCACGGAGCGCCCCCTGGATGGCGTGGTCAGGCCCGACCGCCCTCTCCTTGACTCACCTCCAGCCCGGGAGGGCTGGGCTCAACCGCGGCGGACAGGGCGCCGCCCGCACCGCCCCGGCTGCGCCACCGCCCCGGACTGTGCCGGCGCAGGAGGCCGCCCTCCTCGGCGCCCCCGGGTGGGGCAGGTCGAGCCCGGTGCGCTATCCCTTTAAGCCCGGGCGAGATGGGAGCTGTCAGCGACAGCCGAGGCTAGCGCGGGACGTAGCCGCCCGCCAGGCCGCAGCGAGGAGCGAGGAGCAAGCGGAGAGCCGAGGGGGCGGTGGGGCCCGGGCTCGGCGGGTCCCCTCGCCGCCCACAGTGCGTCCGCACCCTGGGCCCGGCGAGTGGCGGGCGGCACCCCATGTAATGCGGAGAATGTGAGGGCAGCGCAGGGCGGTGGGGAGGAGGCGCGGGAGAGGGCGTCGGCAAGATAGAGAGGCAGCCGGAGAGACTGAGGACAGGGATCGGGGCGGCTGCAGGTGGGAGAAAGGAGAGGAGAAAAAGGATAGGCAGTGACAGAAGAGAGGGAAAGAAAGGAGCGGGAGAGCACGCGGCTGCAGGCGGCGGAGCAGGCGAGGAGGAGGAAGCCAGCGCCTCTGGGTGGGAGCGCCGGAAGCCGGAGTCGGGCTCCCCGGCCGGGGGTCAGGCTTAGAGCACGGCCGCGGCCCGGCAGGGCAGGGTGAAGGAGCAGGGACGCCCGAGGGGGCCCCTCTGGGAGCACCGGAGGACCTAAGGCGGGGCCAGCCCGGTAGGACCGCAGGGCCACTCCTCAGGCCCCGCTCCGGGGTCTCCGGCAGGCCGGGGCCAGGGGCCTTTGTGAGCGCCCCAGGAGGGCGAGAGTCAGGAGGGCGAGAGTCGGGAGTGCGGAGCCGGGTGTGCGGTGGCGGGGTGTGTGTGCGCGCCCGGGTGTGCGCGTGTGTGCGCGAGTGTGAGCGCCCAGGAGGGTGGGAGCGCGCGTTAGGGATTCTGCTGGCATCGCAGAGTGGAGAGCAGGAGGCAGGAGCGGGGCGCGCAGGGCCCTCCCGTGCACACGCACACACACCGCGCGCGCTCACACACACATACACATACACACACACGCGCACACGCCCTCCCTGCCTCGCTCGTTGCCGCGGCCACCATCTCAGAGCCGAGCCCTGCGGAGCGGGAACCCAAGCCGGAGCGGGAACAGGAGGGAAACGGAGCCGGGGAATGCGGCCCCGGAGAGGAGCTGCGCGCAGACTGCGCGCCCGGGACGGTGAGTGTGGCCGGGCCGAGAGACCGCGGCGGGGCGGGGGCCGCGGGGGCGCAGGCCAGGGAGCTGGGGTGTCTCTGCCTGCCGGCAGCGCCGCGTGCGCGGCCTCTGATTGGGCGGGAGCCTCAGGGGCCGCGGGTTAGGGGTGGGGTGTTGGGTGCGCGCCCGTTGTGGGAGGGTGCACGCGCGGAGCTGCAGGGGGGCGCGCTCGGCACCCCTGTTCGTGACCGCGCTCTCGCCCGCTGGGCGGCCCCGCCTAACCCTAGCGTGTCGCGGGAACCCCGGCGACTTGGAGCAACTTTGCGTGTAGGGGGAGAGGGTGGAGGCTCTTTAGTGGTGGAACTGCGGCCTTTCTTTCTCGGGGAGAGAGGGAGGAATGGGGCGGGGGCGCGGGTTGTGCCGCCCGGCGGGCCAAGGGGTGCATCTCCACCACCCCATCAGCGCAGCCGCCGGCTCTCTGGGACACCCGTCCAGCCCCGCGGCGCCGCTCTAGAGCCGCTCCGGGCGCTGGACCCCTGTGACCCCTCCAGGGTCAGGCACAGCCACAGCTTCCAGGTCCCAGGGCCGCGAGGTCATCTTTGCAGCCAGGCTGAGGACATGGGTTTGAGGTGGGGAGAGTTGGGAGACGTTCCCGTGTGTGTGTGTGTCCCTGCTCCTTCTGCTCCGTGGGACAGGCGGCTGGAACTGCCGGCAAAGTGCATCCCATCAGCCCTGGCCCGCAGGAGCTCCCAAGAGGCTAGGGATTGGAAGGGGAACCTCTAGGGCCCCAGCATAGTGCCACCCCCGCCCCCCATCCCTGCTTTGCTTGGAGCCATGATCCTGCGAGCCTCGCTCAGTGTGATGAGATTGTGGTTGTGCTGTACTCCGGTCCCCACCTCCATCTTCTTGCGCCTCCTCCCGCATTCCTGTCCACTGCTGACTACTTCAGGAAACTTCCTAGCTACCCCCCACCACCCCGCCATGCCAGCCCTGCTCCTGCAGAAGCTAGGATGCGGAGATGTGGTCCAGGATGGTGCCCCGAGAGGGAGGGAGGCCAGTGTCCCCAGGAGTGAGAGGCCCAAGAAAGGGTCAGTATTCAGGCCCCCTGCAGGCCCCTCCGCATTACCAAATCCTCCCTGCTTCCAGCCAGGTTCTTCCTCCTCTAGGAAGCCTTCTTTGATTGCTCCCAATCCTTCCTTTTGGCTTGGGATTCTGGGCTGGAGCAGCTGAGTTCCCCAGCAGCCCTTGTCCATGTGCCCTCCTTCCTGGCACTCAGTGTATGAGCCTGTGGGGTCAGAAGTCTTGTTCTCAACCTAGATGCTGGGTGAAGGATCGTGATGTTGGGCCAGTCAGTATCTACCTGGGTCTCTGGGGTATGGTAATATCTTATTTGACCAGTTTTCAGGCTTAGACCTCACTTCCACTTCCACTACCCTTTCTGGAATCTCTCTGCCACCTTGTAAGAAGAGGATTTTGAGGCAGAGATGGAGACAGGAGAACTGCAGTCTCAGGGCAGCCCCTTTCACTGTGAAGGTATCCTTTAAACCTGGTCTTTGGTGAGGTGGGGAGGGGGCAGGGAGGGCCCTCAAGCCCTCTTTATTGACTGGGCAGCAGGGCTCTGGGGGCCTGCTGCTGGAAGGTCTCCCCAGGGCAGCTCTCCTGCTGCCTGTGACCAACACCCTCTCCAGACGGGCAGGGAGGTTGGTGCAGCCAATCTCGGCCTGATTCTCCCTGGCTTGACCCCAGCCTCATTAATCTTTGCCTCCTGGATCTGGGGCCAGAGTCTGCCTGGGCTCTGCTTGATGGTTTGCAAACCTGGTTCTGGCACTGGGATGTCAGTATCATTCTGGGAATCAGAGTGGTTTCCCAACCCCAGCCTGGCACTCTAGGTCCTCCTGTTTGGGCCCTGGAACCCTTCCCACTGTCTCAGGATTTCTACCCTGGAGTCCCTTTGTGGGGCAAAGAGCTCACCCTCAGGTGAATGGGCTCTCCACACGGAGGTCTAAACGTGCATTGGCGGGGATGGGGTCTGGTGACTACCGGGACCACTTCCTTCCCAAATGGCCCACTTGAGGCATAGTCGGCTAGAGTAGCTATCAACTCCAGGCAGGCTTCTGTGACCATTCCCCCCAGCCCAGTCCCGATGACAGCCTAGACTCATCTCCAGGGCCACTCAGGCCCTTGAAGGCCTCTGGTGGGAGGCTGCTGCCCAGGAGTGACCAAAGCTCATCCTGGGGCTGGGGGTGGTGGTGGTGGCCTGCTGGGTCCTGTGGCGGCTCCCTTAGCCTCTTTGCTGGCTTCACTCTGGGGCAGACTCTCTCTGCCTCTACCCCTTCCTTTCTGCCAGCTCTAGCTGACTCAGTCTTTCTTAGCTGTCATTTCTCTCTCTCTCTCTCCCCACCTCTTTAACCCTTTGTCCCTGTGTGGCTCCCTGAGTCTGGACTTTTGCCTCCTGTGTGCTGACCTGACTGATGCCCTGGTTGATACCCACATCTGGAGCATGGCCAGATGTCTACTTCGCACCCCCCCCACCCCCTACTGCCCCCAACTGCCCCCAACTGACTCCAGCAGGATGAGCCCTCCATATGGGACCTCAAGCCATGGAGAGGGAGAGAACATGGTACCTCTTTGGCCCCAGATCTGTTTGTTAGGGGTGAAAATCCCAGTCACGTGCTCGCAGCCCCCACTGTCTTTTTAAAGACAGCCACTCCCCTCCCTAAACCTCCTGACTGGGAATGGGTAGTGCTCAGTGTGGCCCCCTTAATTTCCGTGTCCAGCCAGGCCCTGGCCCTGCAATGTTTGTGGTTTTTTTTTTTTGCGGTACGCGGGCCTCTCACTGTTGTGGCCTCTCCCGTTGCGGAGCACAGGCTCCGGACGCGCAGGCTCAGTGGCCATGGCTCACGGGCCCAGCCGCTCCGCGGCATGGGATCTTCCCGGACCGGGGCACGTACCCGTGTTCCCTGCATCAGGAGGCGGACTCTCAACCACTGCGCCACCAGGGAAGCCCCTGTGTTTTTAAATTATAACAAATTCAGTGATAAGTTGTTGATTGGGCTGGGCCCTTGGGTGACTTGAAAGGGTAAAGTTACCCCTGACCACTCAGGCCTCCTTTTGAGGGAACTGGGGGCCACCCTGGCCAATCAGAGTCTCTTCTGCAGACTTCCAGGGCCCAGACATCTGCTCCCAAGAACCATGTCTTGCTTGGCCTTGCTCTTTACTGCCTGGAACCCTTCACTTGGGACTCACTCCACATTGGGGGCATCTCCTGGTTTGAGGCCTGGGCTGAGTACTGGGGGTACTGATGACAAACCTGGGCCCCTCCCTGGGTGGGCTGTCCCTGAAAGGGGTCACAGACATTGACCCACACCCCTGGGTATGAGGCAGACTGGGCTGGGCCCCTGCAGAGGTATGGGGCAGGGAGGCTGGCAAGGGGTTATTTCAGATGGACCGGAAGGGCTGCTGCAATTTGACCTGTTGGGATGTTTCTGGCACTTGGTAGATGCTCAGTAAATACGTTGAATAAGTGAATGAATGGAGCATGTGACCAAGTGAGGGCTTTCCAGGCAGATGGCTTAGTGTTAGCAAAGGCACGGAGGTGGGAGGCGCCAGGCATGGGTGGAACATGTTTGCAGTGGAGTAGTTTATGCAGGGGCACAGCAGGCACAGAGCAGGTTGGCACAAGACGGAGGAGGATCTTGAGTGCCCGACTGAAGAGTGTGGGCTGATTCCGTATTCAGGGGTTGTAGGGTTGAAGTTCTGGAGGGACGCGATCAGATTTGCAATTTAAACCTCTCCCTCTGGTGGTCGGGGGAGGGGTTGGCCAGGAGAGCCAGAGGCAGGGAGGCAGTCCTGAGGCTGCTTTGGGAATCCAGGCTGGTGCTGAGGGCAGCAGCAGGGGCAGGCACCTTGTCAGCCTTCGCCCTGATAGCCAAGTGGCCGTGCATGGTTCCCCTTTGATGGAGGATGGAGAGAAATTCGGACTGGATGGGGAGCCGGGTGGGGTGATGTAGGCCATCAGAGTTGGGCAGGGCCTCGGTTATCACCACTCCCACCGCCTGGGCATACAGAGGTGGCAGGCATCCTGGAGTCATAAAATGAGCCTTTACTACTGGCCCTCCCACTGTGCACACTTGAGCAAGTCTCTGAGGTCCCTTGGGCCTCAGTTTCTATGTCTATAAAACGGATACATTTTTCTCCCTGGATACCTGGAGTGAGTTTGGGTGGAAGTTAGTGACCTTGGAAGTGGAATACAAAGGGAAGGCGTAGAGGGGTGGTCAGCATCACTGTTTGACAGAGGAAGAGTTTGAGGCCCAGAGAGGGGCAGTGACTTACACAAGGTCATAAAGCAAGTTGGGGGCAGGGCGTTCCAGCCTGGGGTTTTCCTGGCTGCGCCTGTGACCTGCCAGGGCAGTGGTGGGCGGGGAGGCTGGGGCCTCGGGGCCTTTGCAGAGGACATCCTCAGGCAGTTGCTTTGTCAGTCCAGCTGTCAGGGAGCGTATGGGGCCATATGGCCACATCAGGGGAGATACCAGCTGCTGAAGGAGAGATAGCGGCTGCCACCCTGACCTTCTGGATCTATGTAGGCACTGCCAGCCCCCAGGGTCAGGACGGGAGGGGGCCAAAATGGGACCTCAGTGTCCAGGTTGGTTTGGACATGGAGGCGGAGGCTTGGCAGGTGTTCCAGTTCTGACACCCATCTGCCAGGGCAGCCGGACAGGCGGCTCCATGCCCAGGACTGATCCAGTTGGCTCAAGACCAGCTGTGCCAGCCACCCCCATCCCCACCCCCATTCCCCATGCCGCTCCGATGGCCCTGCTGGTCCACAGGCCATGGGGTGGGCACGGCGCCTCTGATGTCAGGGTCTCAGGCCTCAGCAGTATATGTGTGTTACATGCAGCTCAGGTGTGGACATGCAGCCTTACCCTGAGCACTGATTCTGTAGCTCTGAGATTTTGGGGTGTGGAAATGGACCCCTCAATCAAAGGGCCTGGGCTTGGATGCCATCTGGAATCAAGTTTGAATTCTGACTCAGCTCCTTCTGAGTGGGATGAGTTCGGGCAAATCACTTTTCTGAGCCTCAGTTTCCTCATCTATTATGGGAGAACGATACCTACCTTGTAGGGGTGTCATTAGTGTACTTTGAAATAACACAGGTAAACTGCACTAGCTTGATACACTGAAGAATCTCAGTAAATGTTAGCTCATGTTTTGCCCTCTGCTGGGAGAGGGAAGTGAGTCCTGTTGGAGGTTCAATCTCCAGGCTGAAGTAGAGAGGAGACTTATTATTTTCCAGGACAAAGTTTGCTTTATAGTTTTCCATAAGTTTTGATATTCCCTTCCTCATTTAGTCCTCATGGCAGTTCTGTAAAGTAGGCAGAGAGCACCGACCCATTTCACAGATGAGGAAGCTTGGAAGTGATTCTCCAGAGTCACACAGTGAGTTGGCCTTTACCCTGTCTCTGGATTCCTGGTCCAAGACTCTTGCTCCATTGGTATGCTTCCCAAATTTTGAGGGGCGGAGGCTGGGGAGAAGTGGGTCTGTCTTCAACAAGGTCTGTCTAGACCAAGCTTGGGGATTCTAGAGATTCCCTGCCTAGCCCTGTTTATATTATAGGTGCAGGGACAGGCTGCCATGGTGACAGCAGCCAGTCCCAGCTGGAGTTAGTATGGGGGATGCTCAATGGGGCAGCATTTGCTGCGTTTCTCTGTCTGGCCAGAACAGGTAAGCGGTGGCGGTGACAAGGAATGAGGAGGGGATGGGCCTTGGGCCCATCTTAGGCAGCCTTGGGCCATGCCAAGGGAAGCAGGGCTCAGCCTTCTGGGCCGGGTGGGGAGAGCAATGGGTTCTGCCAGCTGTGTGACCTTGGCCAGGTCACTGTTTCCCTCTTTGAGCCTCAGCTTCCCTCTTTGTAAACTGGAGATAATTCTCTCCCAGCCTGCCTCAAAAGGCTGTGTTTGAGACTCTACTATAAATATGTATTTTTATACAAACAGCATCTTCCACAGCTGTGAGTCCAGGAGTCCCCAGTCCTACATCTGACGGTCCTGTAATCATACAGCGATTCACTTGTTGGGTGCTTCCTCTGGGCCTCGCTGTGCTGGCTGCTATGGGGACAGAGATGAATAAGACCAGCCCCCGCCCTCTTAGGGCGTGCAACCTGGCAGTAACTGTGGACGCCATGGCATTTAACGGTCCTTCCAAACACATGCTCGTTGTCATGCTCCTACTCAGCATCCTTCAAGGGCTTCTTATTCCCTCAGACTGGCCTTTGGACCCCTCAGTGTTTTGCACTGTCTGACTCTCTCTCCCAGCCATCTCCCTCCATATTCCTCTGTGCACCCAGGCTCCAGCCAAATGCCACTCACTCTCCTTTTCACACACGCTCTGGCTTTCCTTCCTCCAGGGTTTCGCTCTGCTGTCCCCTCTGCCTGATTCCTTCCTCTGTCTCTGCCCATAGATCCCACCCACTTTTCAACACTCAGCCCAAATGTCATGTTTAGAAACCCCCCCTGGTCACTCTAGCTGGGAGTAGCTGCTCCTTCCTCAGAACTCTGAGAGCAGCATACCTGCTTTACATTTTGCAAACGTTTGCTGTGTACCTACCGTATGTGAGGCCTACTGTGTGCAAGGCCCGTGATACATGGCAGTTGGTCTCTCTTCATGGCCTGGGAATGCCTTGGTGACAGGGACTGGGCTTATCCATCCTGGGTACCTGGCACTTCCAGGGGACCTGCGGCCAGATGAGCTGACCAGGGGCATGTGGCCCATCCCTCAGGGCCTCGTCGACCACTGCCTCTTCCGCCTCTCCTTTGTGCCTGGGGATGTGAGCTGGGCCTAGGACACCTGTTTGTGAAGCTCCAAGTTATGGGCGGCTTTTCTGCTGAGGTGCTCACGACAGACGAGGCCTTCTCTGCCTCTGCCTCTCCATCTCCGCCAGGCCAGGGCAGGCATGCCCAGTCACTGGCCACACGTAACTCTCCCTGATGAATTGCATGGCATTCAGCAATTAGCGATTGAGTATTTGGGTTACTGTTAACTCTTCCATTATCGATCGGCAGAGGTGGACCTGGCCAACGTCGGTGTGGGTCAGCTGGGCCTGGCTGGGAGATTGTGATCACGGCCATTTATTCCTGACCAGGAAGCTTGTAAATAGGAACCAGAGAAAGGGAGGTGCTGACCATCCTCTCTCTGATTTGTGCTGCCAGGGTTGGGATAGAGGAATGGGGAGGAGTGGGGAGGGGGCAGACAGGGAGCTTTTGCTCACTCCCACCTCCCTTTGTCCCCACCTTCTGTGTTCTGCTTCCAGTCTCTCCTGGCCTGAGTCTCAGCTTTCCCATCTGTTAAATGGGGATATCGGTCTCTGTGCGGTAACATTGTGCCTTTGAATGAGAAGGCTGGGCAGTCACTGACTTGTCATCATTTGTGCTTAAGCGGGGTGGGGGGCGACATTCAGAGGCTCAGAGAGGGTAGTGGCCACATGAGGATGGAGCCAGCATCACGATCTCTCGCCCAGGGCTGCTTTGCAGAAAGGACAGGGAGGTGGTGGGCCGGAGGGAGGTGGTGGGTCAGAAGACAACAGTCGCTGGCAGTGATGGGATGAATTGGGAGATTGGGCTTGACATATATACAATAATATGTATAAAATAGATAACTAATAAGAACCTGCTGTATAAAAAAAAATAAAATAAAATTCAAAAATTAAAAAAAAAAAGAACCTGCTATATAAAATAAATAAATAAATGAAATTAAAAAAAAAAAAGACGACAACAGTTGCTTCAGTAAAGCACTGTGTCTGGCTTCTGAATGTGCTAAGGCTTCTAAATGTTGAGCTAGGACTCAGTGGAATTTGTGCAAAAGCGATTTCTAGGGAAACCACATAAAGGAGATGGCAGGGGGGACGTTTAACCTACTTAAGAGATCCAGTTGCCTTTCAGGCATGCCAGGAGCATGAGGCATTATTCGTGGGGCTCTGGTTCATGTGACCAACGCTTTTTTTTTTTTTTTTAACTTTTCATTAGGAACATTTTCAAACATACAGAAAGATAGAGGGAATAGTGTAGGAAACTCCCATATACCTGCTCACCTAGATTTAACAGTTGTTGACATTTTGCTTTATCTTTTTCTTTCTGAAGTAGTTTAAAGTAAATTATAGACATCATGACATTTCACCCCTAAATATTTCAGCATCCATCTCTAAAAAAATACAAGAAAATTTCTGTCTAACCTCAAGTGGTCACATATTTCATTTTATCCTTGAGAGGTGAGGATGCTTGAGAGATGCGGAGACTGAGGCCTATGAGGTGACCTGCCCTGTCCAAGGTCACATAGCGCAGAGCGGGAGGGGAGGAGAGGTGGGATCTAGGAGGCCGCTAAGGGTGTCAACCCATGATTGGCTGAGACGGTGGGGGGAAAGGGAGGGGGTAAGTGGTCTGGAGCCGGGCAGGTGGCTGGAGCAGAATCCCCCTCTGGGGATTCCTCTGGCTCAGGCTGGAGGTTCCGCCTGGAAACAGGAAGTGAGCCTCTTTTAGAGTAACTGGGGCTCTTTTCCTTTTGTTTGCTACGGGGATTAATCAGGAACTACAGCGTCAGGAAAATCTAGAACAACTTCTTGTTTATTGTTTAATTTAGGAGACTGTTATCAGGCTCTGGCCATGCAGGGCCAGGGGAGCCCCTGCTGGCACAAGGAGTAGGGCTGCCCCCACCAGCCGCCTTGGAGGCCAGTAGGGAAGGCATGGGGAGGGCTGCCTGGAGGGAGGGCTCAGGATCCTAGCTTGGGCAGCCAGGGGCTTTGGGGGAACTGGGGTTGTATGTGCTGCAGGGAAGGGAGGGCACTGTGCCTGGAGTCCAGGGGGCATGTGGGACAGCTTGGGGCCGAGCCTGAGATCTGGGCTGGGCTAAATCTTCTGTAGCCTAGAACAGAGATGGGAGGTGAGGCACGGAGGGGTGAGCTGGGGCACGTGCAGAAAGGAGAGAGGGCTCTGGCTGCCTCTAGCCTCACTGAGGAGCCATGTTCGCTCTCCTGCCTGGGCCCACTTTCCTCCCTGGGGAGGGAGGATGGGTGTCCTCTGCCAGCCTAGGGTAGGTGCAGGTCTCTCTGGGATTCCTTGTCTCCTTGGGGTCAGGGTGATCCTGCCCCCCCCCGGCACCCACAAATGCTTGGGACTCCTTTTTCTGCCCTTAGGGCCCTTGGTGACTTGGGAGCACCTCTTGACTCTGTGAGGGTCCCAGAGGTCATAGGTATGCAATTGGAGAATGTGGGAAGGAGAAGGCAGGCTCAGAGATGATCTCATTCTTTTAGGTTCCAGATAAGGAAACTGAGGCACAGGGAGTGGCCAACTGCATCTTGGGTCTCAATTGAAAAGCACTGCAGAGCCTAGGCAATTAAGTCAGGCATCCGGCTTCTCAGTCTCAGGATCCCCAGCTCCTGGGCCTTGTGGGCTTGTGGTTCAGACAGACCAGTTCTCCCCTAGATGCAAAGGGGTGGAGGCGGGCCCAGCTGGGGAAGGGCTATCATTCATCCTGGCGGTGGGCCCCAGGTTCTTAGGACCCGTGATCCTGTCTGCATGCACACGCACACCCCCCTGCCCCAGTTACTTACCAGTGGGGAGAATGGGTATGTAGGCTGGGGAGGAGGCTGCAGTAGGGTGTCCTGAGGCTCAGCCATCCAGGGCTCAGAGAGTCTTCATGTGCTCCCATCTCTGCCCCCACAATGAGGAGAGCTCTGATTAGGGCCAGGCTTACTGCTGGGCTTCTTTCTTGAGGACAGGAGTAGGGGCAGTGGGCAGGAGAGCCCCGTGGGAGGAAGGCAATCGGAGGGGAAGCAAGAGACAGAGACCTCAAAACACCTTCTGATTCCTGGTCTACAGCCCTGTGGCACTGCCAGATCCTATATCGAGGCTGTGTATTCTCCGAAGTTGGGGAAGGAGAGGAAGACACCCAACTTCCACCAAGTGGCTTGATGGGGGCTGTATGACCTGGGACATGCCACTACCTCTCCTGGATAAAATGAGGCAGGGAATGGACCTCTTCTGCTCTGAGAGTGGGGCAGGGAGGATTGGCCATGGCTGTTGACTGGTCCTTTAGCACCCTGCTGGGTGGGCAGTGGGCTGGGAAGGATCACAGGAAATAGGGCAGGTCCTGTTGCCCCCACCTCCAGGCCTTCCCTCTGCTCTCCCAGTGCGGCGGGGTAGGGAGTGCACTGTGCCTGGAGTCCAGGGAGCAGGTGGACAGAACAAGCACATGTCCCCATGCTGACTGACTGCATGCTGGAACCTTGGCAGGGTGTTGGAAGAGCGCTACCCTTGTTAGTGCATACAACTGCCCTGCAAAGTGGGCATTATGGGTTCCATTTTACAGATGAGGAAACTGAGGATTAGAGAGGTCACCCAGCTGGTCAGCGGTGGGACTGGGATTTGAGACCAGAACTACCCAGCTTTGCTGGACCACACTGTCTTCGAGACTTGGTTTCTGCTCTGGGATTTACTACTAACTGCTGTTCCCTGGGCCTTGGTGTTTGCCTTTGTCCAGTAGGGCTGGAAGGATGGCTGAGGGATGCGCTGCAGCCACAGGCTGGAGGGAAGGCTGAGCCTCCAGTCACCTCCTCCTGGCTTGGCAAATTCTCAGGGTTCTGACTGAGGCTTCCTGCTGTTCTTGGAGGAATCCTTCCTAAGCTAAGCAAAGTGAGAGGCTCCCTGGCTCTGTGCAGCGGGATTGGGCCTCTGAGTGTGCAGAGCCCTTCAGCACCTCCTCCACCCTCTGCTCTCAGCTGGTGCGTGCCTTCTGTGCATTTATCAGGTGATGACGAGATGGTGCGGGAGGCTGTGTGCAAGTGTATGGACCATCTTGAGGCCTGGAGAGTCACACTTGAGGACTGAACATGAAGTAGGGCAGTGGTGAGTTCATTGAACACCTACTAAATGTTAGTCATAGTGCCAGGTGCTTTACATACATTACCTCATTTAATCCTAAAAACAATCCCATGAGATATGTACCATTACTATTCCCGTTTAACAGATGAGGAAACTGAGGCTTAGAGAGATTGAGGGACTTGCAAAGGCCACACGGTTAGTGAGTGGAGGAGCTGACATGTGAATCTAGGAACATCTGCTTCTAACAGAGACTATGTCATTTGTGTGCCACACGAGGGGAGTCTGTGCTGCAGCTGGGACGGAGGAAGTTAGGGTTCAGGAAGATGCCGCTGGAGGCTGCTGTGTATTTGGAGAGAGGAGGACAAGGGGCAAGTGAAGGGTCCAGGTAGGGAAGGAACAGTTCAGTGGGAGAGGTGTGGTTGGAAGTCTAGCGTGCGGTCTAGAGCTGTGTGTCCTTGGCTCCGTCATCTGCTCAGGGTCTACACCCTCCAACCTGACTTACCTCCCCCTGAGGGGAGGGGTGCACACTCCTTATAGTCCCTCCTCAGGCTAAGGCCTGGAGGTGGGACTGAGCGAGGGTCCTCGGAAAACAGTCAGGGCGGTGTGTCCCGTAGGGAGCATCTGGAGAAGAGGCTGGAGAGGGGCCTGGGCTGTGCAGGCCTCAAATGCCAGCTCGGAGTGGTGATGTTCTCTGGATTTTGAGCAGAGCCAGGTCTGAGGATTGGAGGGATGGATCTCTGATGTCTGGGGGCTGGTTAGTGGCTGTGGGCCATGAATGGTGGGGAAGGGGTGAGAGAGTAGGGGCATCTGGGGGCTTCTCCCCTCCTTGCCCCACGGCTCCTGTCGGGACAGGAGCGGTGGGGAGGTGACTCATCTCTCCTTGTCTCCCATTTTTTTGCCCTCCCTTTTCCTGCCTCCAGAGAAGTAGGAGTGGGGGTCTTTGGCCCCTCTCAGGCCCCTTCCTTGGAGGCTGTAAATATTTTATCTCCACCATCTCTGCTGCTAGAAATTGCTGCTTTTAACACTTTTTTTTCCCCTTTTGCTTGATACAAACGAATGCTGGAAAAATTCTGTGCCGGGCGCTCACTCTGTCTCTTCTGCTCGTGCCCAGAGTCCCCTCCAAAAACTCTAATTGCTTTTAAGCTGCCATAGTTGGCAAAAGCAGTTTTCTTTACATTATTGAGAAAGGAGGAAAATCCACCACGTTCTCTTCTTCCTTTTTTTTTTTTTTTGATTCTAACCTTTAGTTTTGAGTTCCTCCTCACTGCTGCTAAGGTTCTGGGAGAGAAATGGAGTAGAAAGAGGTGTGGGCAAGGAGGCAGAGGCACCCTTGGACAGGGCATTTTGCCTCTCTGGGCCTCAGTTTTCCCATTTACAATGTGGTCGTATGTCTATTCATTCAACAGACATTACCCTGAGTACGTCCACTGGAAGAACTTGAGGACAAGGACGGGCTCTGTCTTTGTTGCTGCATCCCCAGCACCCAGCACAGAGCCTGACACACAGTAGGTGCTCTATTAAGATCAGTTGACTGAATCAGTGGCTCTACTGTGAGCCAGGCACTTTGCCAAGCACTGGGAATGCAGGGGACGAATCAGACGCAGCCCCTGGCCACTGGCTGAATGGAGGGGAGCTGCCACACAAACATAATTACCATATTGCTGAGTTGTAACATAGGTGGGTACAGGATACTTAGAAGCACAGAGCAGGGCTGCCCAGGGAAGCTGGGAAAAGCTGCAGAGAGGAGAACTTGGGCTGCATCTTGAAGAGGGAGTAGGAGTTTGAACTGTGGCCAAGGAGGAGGGAGTTCCAGACAGGAAATAACATGTGCGAAGACCAGGGGTGGTCAGCGCTGGAACTGAGGGTGGGGTCAGGCCAGGGAGGAGTTGAGGCTGCCCAGATGGGCCTGAGTTACCTGGGAGAGCTTTGCATGGAGGTGGGGAGTTTGGACTTGATCCCAAGGGTAGTTATAAGCTCCAGGGAAAACAGAGCTGTCAAGAAAGGAAAAGTAATCAGAGTATTCTATGTGGCTCAGCTGGGAAGCTTATAACTCTCTTCTTCTTGCAGGGTTGGAGGGGTGGGAGGGATTAGGGCCTTTTGGTCCTGGTAAGCCTGTTGGGGGCAGGGGGTGTAGGGAGGCTGGCAGTGTGAGTCTGAGACAGACAAGGCAGGGGACAGGGGACCCAAATCCTTATCTCCTCTGCTTGTGCTGGGGTGAGAGGCAGCCCAGGCCTTTCCTGCACCCTGGGGTGGGGGTCCCCCAGTGTAGCTGGGGAGGCAGGCGTCCAGTTCATAGGCCTCTGTTGCCATGGTCAGTCAGGTTTGCTTCGCTCTCGGTTCCTCAAGGTGTACAGCCCTTTACAATATATAAAGCCTGCTCACCTCTGACCCCTCAGAAGATCTTGGAAACTGTCCCCTGAGGTAGGCAGAGCAGGGGCCGCTCCCCACTGCCAGCTATAGGCCAGGTTTACCCCCAGGGTTCTCTAGGCAGGTGGAGATGGGGTGCGGATTTGAACCCAGGTCTCAGGGCCCCTCGCCGGCTGCCCGCACCGCCTCTGTTGCGCCCCCATCCACCCCCAGCCCTCTCCTCTCCTCCCCTCCCGAGCCCCGTGCTCCTTCCCTGTTTGCAGAGCATGTGGGGCTTTTCAAAAGCATTAATGATAGAAAATAAATTGGAATCGGAGTGGAATCATCGCCGGGCATTCTCGGAGGACCGCCTCTGCCCTCGCGTCTCTCAGCCATATTGAAGCCAGCAGCCAGACCGGAATATGAATGAGTCCCGGGCCGGCATAGCTCTTAATCAGTCGGGGAGCCCTCACTGGCCAGACGGCATTCACCAGCAGCAAAGCTGTTTGCAATGAGGCCTCCGCGGCCGCTGGGCATCACCGACCAGGACTGATTTCTCTGGGATGGAGTCAGAGTCCATGGCTGTGGAGGAGGGGTGGAGGGGGCCTGGTGCCTAGGTCCCCCACCCCCTCAAGCCCTCTGCTGGGGACACAGCTCTGAGGCCAGTCTGGGGTGTGGTCTGGTATCTCTGCCCAGGGTGGGGGGGCCCATATGAAACTGCCAGTGGCTCCTCAGGGTCTGGATTCCTCATCTGGGTATTCAAGGTCCCCTGTGTGAACTTGATTCTTTTTGTCCTGTCTCCTCCAGAAAGCCTTCCTTGATTACTGCCCAGCTCACAATGGGTTTTCTATTTTCAAGCTTCTTGTGGCCCCTGGAGCAGGGGTCTAAAGGGGACGGGCAGGTAATGAGTGGAGCAGGCTGGGTGTGAAGCAAAAGGGAGAGGTGGAGACTGTGGCAGTGTGCAGGCATGTTTGGGAGCTCTTCCATGGACGCTTTCACACCCAGCTCTGCTAAGTAGTCTTTGCTCCACAGTCACCCTTCTCACTTTCTTTTGTTTTAAATTTTTTATTTTTGGCTGCGTTGGGTCTTCATTGCTGCGCGCAGGCTTTCTCTAGTTGTGGCAAGCGGGGTCTACTCTTCATTGTGGTGCACGGGCTTCTCATTGTGGTGGCTTCTTTTGTTGTGGAGTATGGGCTCTAGGCGCGCAGGCTTCAGTAGTTGTGGCACGCAGGCTCAGTAGTTGTGGCATACAGGCTCAGTAGTTGCAGCACATGGGCTCAGTCGTCGTGGCTCGCGGGCTCTAGAGCACAGGTTCAGTAGTTGTGGTGCACGGGCTTAGTTGCTCCATGCCATGTGGGATCTTCCTGGACCAGGGATCAAACCCATGTCCCCTGCACTGGCAGGTGGATTCTTAACCACTGTGCCACCAGGGAAGTCCCCACACTTCTCCCTTTCCAACTAGCAAGGAGTTCCTTGAGGACAGGCCCTGGTCTCTGCCCCTGCAGCCTGTCTCCCCACAGACATGGGTATGGGCTGGGCACCCAGGCAAGTTTTCCAGAAGCCTCAGAGGCTCTGGGGACCTGGGGAATCGCTCAGAGTAACCCTCTTGTTTAGAGATGGGGAAACTGAGGCCCAGAGACGGGAGGTTGGAAAGCGACCCTAAGCAGCCTGTACATGTGTGCTCTTCTAATCCTCACAAGAGGAGTTTTTGTACCTGTGTTTAGAGAGGGGGAAACCGAGGCTCAGGGTGTTTGGATCCAGGGGGCCCTGCCGGCCTGCATGTGAATCAGTGTGTTGGAGCCCCAGTGCCAGCTGCCTCTTTCTGGCAGGAATAGGGGTGCTGAGACAGGCACTGAGTCACCTGAGGGGGACGAGCTGCGTTTGTGCCCAGAGTAAGCCCAGCCAGGGGCGGGAGGCCTGGGATCCTGGCCCAGATCTGCCACCAACTCCCTGTGTGACCCAGGACAGAGGGCTCTCTCTGTGCCTCAGTTTCCCCAGGCCAGGCTGAGAGAGGCCCCTGGAGGGCTCAGAGAGAGTTCGGGGGGCTCCACTGAGCTCACATGCCTTGGCCTTGCTGTCAGCCCTGCTCAGTGCTTCTGTCCAGCCCTTGGGCTCCCTTGGCCCCAGTCCAGGATTGTAATGAAACCTCTTATTCCTGTACTTTCTGGGGTCACTGTCATGTGGGAGGTGGTGACACCCAAGAAGGTCTTGGACTCTGCAGACCTAGTCAGCAGTGTGGGGCAGCCGGGGCAGCCTGCCCCCCTACCCCAGGAGGGAAGAGGGTCTGAGGCCAACACCAGGGGGGAGGACTCCCAAATGCAGGACCGTACACGCAGCCCTACAGCCTGAGCCTCACCCCTGCATGGCCCTGGCCCTTCCTTTCACACGCTCAGAATGGACTCCCAGGGTACACCTTGTGTAGCTCTGGGGTGTCAGATGGGGATACTGAGGCCCACAGAGTCTGAGAATGAGACTCAGGGTCGCCACTTGCTCACCCCGACCTCTGCCCGTCTAGCCTGTGCTCTCACCCCTGCACGACAAGGTGCTTCCCCGTTGCTGAGGCAGCCCCACTCACCTTGGACGGCTCTCGTGCCTGCTCGGAGCTAGCATCTACCCCATGGGACTCTCGCGGGGATCCTGGTTGGGGCCTGGAGTCGCAGAACCTGTCCTAGCCCCTGCCTTCCAACACCCCCATGGACGCACAGGCAGACACCGAGCCCCTGAGACCTCTGTCCTTAGGACGCCCAGCCTTGCTCCCTCCCTGCTCAATGGTTCTGAGTCCTTTTGGTCTGTGGGCCACTTGGGGAATCTGATGAAAGCCAGGGCCCTCGACCCGAAACAATGCACCCTCCCCTGCCGGCACCATATGCATAAATGCACATCTAGTTTTGTGCAGTTTCAGCGCTCACAGACCTCCTGAGTTCCCCATCCCAGGGGACCCCTGTTAAGAGCTCTGCTTTAATCGATTCCCAGGTGACATGGTTAATGTGACCTGTTGTGTTGTCCTAGGATGGGAAGCTAGGCGTGTCAGTCCCGTGGCCACGCTCTTGCGGCTCCACCCGGTGCCTGGCTGGGGCCTGAGTGCTGTGATAACCCACTCATTCTTTCCACAAACTTGAGTCCTTGATGCCTCCTCTCATTGGAGGGTAGGGCAGTATTGGGAGGCACTGGGTCAGGCATGAGGCTGAGAGTCAGTTGGGGATGTGTCTCTGGAATTTGCCACCTGCTCCTGGCCTCTCTACGGGCCTGCTGGCTGCCCAGACGCCCTAACACACATACACACACACACACACACACACACACACACACACACACAGACTCTAGATGTAGACACGACGACACACACGCCCTTCACAGTCACTGCTGCAGACCCACACAAGCCCCCTCTCTCCGAGCACCGCACACCTGCACACAGCAGTGCCCTCTACCTGTACCCACGGGCTCGCCCCAGCCTCTCTCTGCACAGAGGGAAGCACACCACAGCTTCCCTGTTGCTTTCCCTTCTCCTCTTTCCCTCCCTCTCCTTCCCTAGCACATGAGCCCTGTGAGAGCTCAGAGCTGGACCTCAAAGCCCGCTCCCCTGGAGTTTTCTACCAAGGCCCTTCCCATGTTGCCCTCACCCCCTGGGCTCCCCTGAGCCTCAGCCTAGGGTTCCCAAGACTGTGATGTTCCAGGGTTTCCTGGACACCTAGGGAAACCTCCTGCCCCAGCCCTGGGAGCCCTGCCGAGGAGCCAGAGGCCTCTAGCCCCGACCTGTCTGTACTGCCTGTGTGACTTGGGCCACCCTCTGCCCTGCTGGCCTTGGTTTGGGAGAGTGAAGGTATGGGCTCCACATTCTCCAGCTGAGGTTCTCAAACTGGTCCTAGAGCCCTGGTGTCCCTGAAGGGGCCTGGGGGCTATGGGGGTGGTGGTGGGGCTGCATAGGTCCCTCCCATTTCAACCACAGCAGATCTGCTCAGATCTGCATCTTATATTGGGTTCCCGGCAGGATTTAAAGAAAAAAATTAACTCTTTATTGAAAATTCAATAACACATCTTGTAGGCAATGGAGACCATGAAAGTCCCCTCGTCCCCCACCTAAGAGGCGATCACTGTACTGTCTGGATATTATCCTCCAGCCTTTTGGGGCATAAACCAACAATCTGCTATTTATAAAAATGGGTTCCTTCTGAAATAGCATTATACAGCTTGATTTTTGTTCATATTGTTATACATAGAGGTGCCTCCTTCTGTCAAAGGGCTGTGTGGCTGTGGAGTGTTCCATAGTATGGATGTGCTGTATTTTGTTTAAACAGTCCCTTACTGATAAACATTTAGGCCATTTCTTTTTTACTCTTACCAGCAATGCAGCTATGAGCATCCTAGAATATTTATATGTGAGTGCTTATGCTATCGTTTCTGTAGGAGAAGCTCCTAGAAGTGAGATTACTAGGTGGTAGGGTGTGTGGGTTTAAAACGTTATTCAGTACTGCCAAATTACACTTCCAAAGGTTGAGCCAATTCCCTCTCCTTCCGATGGTCCATGAGTGCTCATTTCCTCACATCCTTGCCAGCACTGGTTGTTATCAATCATTTAAATTTTTCCCAGTCTGATGGGCAAAAAATGATATCGTGTTGTTTTCATTTGCATTCCCCTGATTGCTATAGAGATAGAACATCTTTTCATATGTTTATTGGCCAATTTAGTTCCTCCTCTTCGGATTTCTAATTCACTGCCAATTTTTCTCTTCTTTTGTCTTTTTTTCTTATTGATTTGTAGGGGCTCTTTGTATATTAGTGATATTTTCTTCCAGTGTCTCACTTGCCTTTTAACTTTGTTTATAGTGTCTTTGCTGTACAGATGTTTTTATGTGTTTATATAGTCGGATTTATCAAATTTTCACTTTATGGCTTCTGGATTTAATGTCTGGCATAGAAGGCTTCCCCCACTGCATAAGGTTTCATTTCAAATAAGAATTTTATTGCTGAGAAATCTTTGCAAAGCCCTGGTTTATGGGTTCCTCCTGGCAGCTGCAGCACTGGCTCTGGGGGAGGGAGGGATGGCCCCATCGGCCCATCCATTTCATCTCTCTGACTCTCTCTCTGTCCTCTGGCTTTGGGGAGACAGTTGCTCTTTTTTCGGGCCTCTGTCTCTCGTGTGCTCTGTTCCTCCCTTTCTGTGTCTCTACTGTTTTCCCATCCCCAGCTGGTTCCCCATCGAGCAGCGGTAATTAGGGATGTGAGATGGTGGCTGTGGCAGCCCTCAGTGGGTTGGGATGGGACAGTGGCTGTTAGGGAACATGCCCCCCTCATCCTCCGCCTGCCAGCGCAGCCCCAAGTCACATAGGCTGGCAGAACGGCCCCTGGCTCAGTTCTCTTTCTCACAGAAACTCATTTCCTGTTGCGAGGCTGAGGGAAGGCTCTGAGCTAACCCCCCTCCCTCCTCCACCAGGAAGCCATCCCAGACAGCCCCTTCCTCCACTTCCACAGCCCTGGACCTGGCCTTTCCCGTCTGTCCTCACTGCTCTTTCCCTGTCCCCTGCCTTCTCAGCGCTGAGCAACCTGGGGTCCACCTGGCCACCTCTCAGGGTCTTGGTTTCCGCCTGTGTGAAATTGGTTGTGGGCATATGTAACAGCTGCTGGGAGGTGTGGCCCACGTGGGATACAGCAGAGCTGGCAGGTCATCCAAGCCAAGCTCTGGAAGTTGTCCCCTCTTGCCCTCTCAGTACTACGCCCTCCAAAAAACCCACTACAGGAGAGAATTTGCGTGCTGCTGACAGAGATGGGGACTTGAATTCCACGAGTGTGATGGCTGATGACTAGGGCTCACTTCTTTTCTGCTCCACCCCAGGCCCAGTGCTATGCTTGGCCCATGGGAGGCGCCCAGGAAAGCAAGAATGAACAAGGAAAGAGTGAATAGTGCAGGAGGATGCTGAGCCTGGGGGAGGAGAAGGGCAGCCAGGGCACCAACTTTCTTTGAGCTCCTTCTGTGTAGCAAGGTACTTTTCTCATGGTTCCTCATTTCTGGGGATTGGGGGTGCTAATGGGGAACACCCCATGACCTCCTGGAGGTGAGGGCAGGTGGGCTCAGTACTGCCCCACACTGCAGGCCTCTGTGTGGGGGCTGTAGGGGGCCTTGGGCTGAGGGAGCAGTTGGGAGACAAGTCGGGGTCTCTTTGAAGCACGACTCAGAAGCACATAATTGAAATCTCTGAGGTAACTTCCCTGGGCTCCTGCAGCCCCTTGGACTTCTGTCCCAGCCCCCTCTCCCTGACTATGATGGCCTCTCTCCTCTCTGAGCTTCTGGCAGGCAGGGGTGGTGTCCTTCACATCTCTTCATCCCAGTCACCAAGCACATAGTAGGCGCTTACCAAAAGTAGAATGAATGAATGAATGAATGAAAAACCAGGGGTATTAGGTAGAGGGTTCAGGTCTGGGGAAGAGGAGACCTGGGTTCTGGACTTGACTTTTTGGCTGACTTGCTGGGTTGACCCTGACCCTCACTGGGCCTCAGTCTTTCCATCTGTACAATGGGCCTTTCAAGCTCTGTGATTCTGTGACTGTGTTGACCAGAGCAGGCACATGTCTCTATCTCTCTCTCTTATACACACACACACACACACACACACACACACACACACTTGCATATACACACACCAGTACTATCCTCTTTGATCACAGTGTTCGCTGAGCACCTACTGGTGCCAGCCCCCCATAGTACTGAAGCCACTTTAGCAGCATCCTGAAGTAGCTGTTTCTGTGGAAGTCTCACATTCCCCGGGGCATGTGTTAATTCTGTTGAAGACGCAGGCATCTGATTCCCAGGGCTCCCTGGGCTCCACTGAGGGGGTAAGGAGACAGGAGGGCAGGTTGGAAGCACCTCCCCCCACCACCACCTCTGCCATGGTCCCCATCACCCCCCTGGGCTGTGAGGCCTGCAGCTGGGATTTCATGTCCTTTCTAGGACTCAGCACACAGGCAGGCCTCGTGTCCAGGAGAGCTCACGGCTCCCACTGTGTCTCCTCCCCTGCCCCAAATCATTGTCATGCTCTGCCTGTGGTTGCATTTCCATAGCAACTCCTTGTGATGCCACTGTGGAGAGTGGGAGCTTCAGGAAGGTTTGGGAAGAAGGGATCAGGAGGCCCATTCATTATCATGGAACATTGGCAGCTGGGTGCTTGGAGAGGAGCTGTGAGGATGATTTGTCCTGCCAGCTCAGGTGGAAATGGGCTCAGGGCTGCCAGCCAGGTGGTCCGGAGGCCTGCCAGGGACAGGGCTTTGCTGACTTGTGCCAGTCTACTGGGAGCCAGCTTGGGCGTCCACTCAGGGTACCCCTGCCTGGATAGACCTGGCTTGGAGGACCCAGGCCTGAGGAACTGCCCAGGCTCTGGCTACCCCTCTGTCCCAGGCTAGCATCACTATGTCCTGTCCTGTCCTGTCCTCCAGGGTCAGCAGCCATTGGGAGGCACCCTTGGGACCTGCTGGCAGCAGGGGGCATAATTTGGGGCTGGTGAACTGTGGGGCTAGGCAGGCCTCTCTTATTGGGTCCACACTGCTTGTGGCTCTGTTGTCAGGAGAAGAAAGCCAAGGTGGACCCTGAAACCGGCCCAATTCTCTGCCTCTTTCTTGGAGGAGAAGTTTACAGCCCATGAAACGAGAAGACTTGCCTTTAGAGAGTCCCTCCATCTTCACCTACCATATAGCTAGAAATTCCATCTTTGCATGTTAGACTTGAGGGAATGTTGACTTTGGGAGAGACTCAGAGGCCTTTGCCATCTTCCGCCCACGTTATGGCAACTACCTCCAAGCCCCCTCCATCCATGCGTCCATCCATCCCATCTGGAAGGCCTTGTGAGTCCCCCTGGGGACTTAGGCCTGTGTTTTATGGTGCCATGTGGGGAATTAAGAGGAAACGGACGGGCTTGCCTGGCCTGTCAGGAAAGAAGGGAGCTGCTAACCCTCGTGAGGGCTGCTGGGAGCCAGACCCTATTAGATGCCGACTTTCTGTGTCTCCCTTTCACCATCATGGTTATAGCCACCTCTGGGTGCTACCTGCACTCGCGTTTTCTTAACCCTTGTCTTTGCGTTGACTCACGTTTGAAGGTGGATTACCCAGCGCTCCCCACGCCACACATCCATGAAATCACAGCTGTGATATACTTGTCATTTAAAAAAAAAATACACAGAAATATAAACACACACCTATGAAAATAAAAATGTTTGTCTACATCCCACCTAGAATCCCCTTATGTACCTCCAGCAGTGTGCCCCATGCTTAGAGAATCACTGATGGGGTTGGAACCTCTTGGCAATAGCTCAGAAAGGGATTTAGGTCTTTATGTGAGAGGGGATTTTGGGTCTTGGTCTGAGAGGCTGAGGAAACTAAGGCTCAGAGGGGGAAGCTCGGCCCAGGGCCACACAGCCAGCAAGTGAGGAAGCTGGGAGTCGACCTGCCTCCTCGGACTTCCAGCCCCAGGCCTGTGTCTTGGGCCCTTGCCAAGGAGACAGGACTCCCTAGTGTCTTCCTCCACTCATGGAGGGTGGGGGGACAGGGACCTGAGCTGCTCTTGGAGAGTGTTTGGTGAAGGAATGAACTAGAAGAGGCTGGGGAAGGAAGGCGGGGAGGTGGGTGGCTGGGAGCAGAGGGCATCCTTGGGAACCAGGAAGCTGGGGCTCAGGCCCAGGGAGAGGCACCCCTGGTGCTCTGCTGTGCCCGCCCTCAGGGGCCAGCCCCGGGGCCTGCTTCCTGGAGCCAGGCTGGGGGGGAGGCAGGCCCCGGTGTTGGCTGGGCACCTCCTGTGCCTCAGGCCATGTGTCCCTTGTCTGCTTGTATCTTCCCAGCAGTCCTGGCGGGAGGGACGGTATCCCCATTTTACGGATGAGGGAAGTGAGGCTCAGGGGCTTGACTTTCCTAAGGTCACAGAGCCAGTGGGTGGAGGAGGCATGTTCAGACACCCCCCTCTCTTCCTGCTGCCAGAATCTCCATCATTCCCAGAGCCCCACCTGCCCTAGATGGTGGCATGTGAGTGCACGTGAGTGTCAGTGAGTGAGGGCATGTGTGTGTAAATGCCAGTGTGTGAGTGATATGTGAGTGTGTCAGAGAGTAAGTGCATGTGCGTGTACATGTGAGAGCACGTGAGTGTGTATAAGCACAAGTGTGCCAATGAGTGAGGGCACGTGCGAGTGTGCAAGTGTGAGTGTGTCAGCAAGAGGGAGAGTGTGTGTGTGTGTGAGATGTGTGAGTGTTTATTGCCCAGCCGGGTGGGAGCAGACTCCCTGTGTGCATGGCCCCCCGCTGCTCCCCAGAACTGCCGTCTGCTGCTCCGCTCTGGCTGACGGCCCATCTCCTTTTCCCACAGCCTCCTGCTCCCACAGGCCCTGAGGCTCCTGTGCCCACAGGCAAAGAGAGAGACCGGGTCAAACCAGGCTGATCCCCCAGCAGCTGCACTCCCCAAACGCCTGCCCGACCTGAGGTAAGAAGCTGCTCTGGGCCGCTGGGAGAGCGGGGCTGGCGTGGGCCATGGGGGGTGGGTGTGGTGTCCCCAAGGGAGAGGCTGTGGGAAGGCCATCGAGGGGCAGTCTCTCCGGGGGGTGTTCCCATCTCTCCATCCCACGTGAATTCAAGTCCAGGAGGTTTGATTTGGCTGGGCCACCTCCCAGTAGTGCTTTTGCTATGGCAGGGCCCTGGCAGCCAGCTCAGAAGCCGGGGTCATTTTTCTGAGTGATGCGGTCTCACGGGCGTGCCAGCTGATGGGTTCCCACGTGGCATGGCACGTCTCTAATGGTGAGCTGAAGGGCTCTGTCCTTGGTTCTGTCCCATCGTTAAACAAATGTGTGCATGACTCTAGGTCAGGAGGGAGTGGGAACGTGTGGACTGAGACAATCAGGGTCCAGGAAACTGTCAAGAGGCTGGCACTGGCTCCAACGTGTGGAATTTAATGGGGCTCCAAGCCAGAGGCAATGTGTGGATCCACACACCTTCAAGGCAGGATGAGGCTCAGCCCCAGGTGTGTGCATGTGACAAGCACTGGTGGCCAGGTGACCTTGGCTCCGTGTGAGCAGAGTAGATGGCCTCTTGGACTGTATCACAAGGAGCAGGACACCCAGAATGTAGGAGGTGACAGACCTTCCCACTCTGTGTCTCACGTGAGGGGATGTGGAGAAACTATAGCAAGTCCCAAAGAGGTGGTAGATGGGGAAGTAGGGGGGCCTGGGTTGCTGCCTTGCCTGTGACTTTGAACAGGTGACTTCCACACTTTTTCCCGGCCAATGCTTTGTTCTGGACAGGCCTCTGTGACCCCTGAGAAAGTTTGCTACACAGAAGGAGCACCGGGGGAGGGCTCAGGGCAGCAGTCTGGACTGGAATGTTAACCCCATTTTTCAGAGAGAGAAGACCTCACGGCTCAGCAGGGCAGTGGACCTCAATCCCTTCTGCTGAAGGACTGGGTGACAGTTGTGGTATGGCTGCGGCTCAGCCGACACTGTCCTCCCATTCAGGAGGCCGCGGGGTGTGGCAGGGAGCAGACGGCTGGATTTCCTTCCTGGGTGCTAGGGCTCGTTTTGAAGTCCAGTTACCTCCATCAAAATATTCCTGCTAGTCAGTGAGCCCCGGGTGGAATGAGCAGCTGATTAGCCCCTCCAGTTTAACCTGTAATTGCTGCTGGGAGATGGGGAGAGAGGGTGTGGTCAGGGTTATCTGCAAGGCAGCCAGGGGTGATGGGAGGACTGGGGGCAGGGGCGTCAGGGAGGAGGTGGCTGGGCCCTGCCCATCCCCCCCCCACTTCCCCATCAGGGGCTGCAGCAGCCTTCCCGCTGGCTAGGCGACAGTGTGAGGCACCGGGAAGCTCAGTGGGCAGGGAGACAGGGGAACTAACAGGGGCCCCTCTCAGCTGGGGGGCTGGAGAGCCCTGAAGAAGGGCTGCCTGAGCTGAGCCTGGAAGGCTGTAGGATTCATTTAAAATGTTCTGTTTCTCTGATAATAAAAAAGCCTGCATTTCTCCATAGAAAATGTGAACACTTGGGTGTTTTACCTGTCAGTCTTTTACAAAATACATATTTATATCATAATTGGGATCAAACTGCACTTACTGTTTTCTAACCTGCCTTTTGCACTTAATACTATACTAAGATCATTTTCCCATCATTAAATACTCTTCTGTAATGTGATTATTTATTTATTTATTTATGGCTGTGTTGGGTCTTCGTTTCTGTGCGAGGGCTTTCTCTAGTTGTGGCAAGTGGGGGCCACTCTTCATCGCGGTGCGCAGGCCTCTCACTATCGCGGCCTCTCTTGTTGCGGAGCACAGGCTCCAGACGCGCAGGCTCAGCGGCCATGGCTCACGGGCCTAGTTGCTCCGCGGCATGTGGGATCTTCCCAGACCAGGGCTCGAACCCGTGTCCCCTGCATTAGCAGGCAGATTCTCAACCACTGCGCCACCAGGGAAGCCCTGTAATGTGATTTTTAATGGCAGTGTAATGTTCCAGCCTGTGTGTGCCGTAGCATGTTTAACCAATTCTCTGTGGTGGGGTTTGATTGTTTCCCGTGGTGTGTCATCATAAAGAATTCCTGGATGAACAAGATGACGTATGTAGAGTTATGATGGGTGGAAAAGGATTGGGGGAGGAGGAGGGTCCAGGCTAAGCAGAGGTATAGAGGTGGGGGACTTTGGAGTGTTTGTGGAGTGAGGTGCCCAGGAGGGGGGCAGGGCTGGTCACCGGGAGCCTTCGAGACCTGCTGAGGAGTTGAGACTTGACTAAGCAAAGCCCTGGAGGGAGCTCAGGTCTTTCTTTGCCGTCTCCTGCCTCCTCTGGCTGCTCCTGTGGTCGGAGGGGAGGGGGCAGGTTGGTGGAGTGGGGAAGGGCAGGTGCGGCTGGGGGTCCCAGATGCCACAGCCCTTGACCTCTCGCTCCCTGGAGGGATCAATGGCATTTAACTCAAGCCCCCCTCTCTCTCTGGTGAGCCCTGCCCAGGTCTCATTGCAGGAGGGACACACACACCAGCTCTGAACACTTACTGACTTCTGAATCAGTGCTGCAGCTCAGACAGGCCTCCCTTCTTCCCCTTGGTGGAGGGTGGGAGGTGGCCCATGACCTTGGAGAGCCAGGAAGGGAGGCTGGGGGTGGGGTGTCTCTTCCAGGAAGCTTCCCTGACCTCTGGGCCCATCTGGTAGCCCCCTCCCAGTCCTCATTTCCCCGTGCACGTGTGTTCACACCAGCACTGCTCACATGCTGGGCGGGATTACCTATGGGCGTGGGTCTTTCTCCCCACAGACCTCAGGGCAGACCTAGCCTGATTTGCCCCTCTGTTCCCTTTATACCAGGTGCTGCACAAATGCTTACTGAAGTCATTCATTCATTCCATGGCTCGTTCATCATTCGACACGTACTTATCGAACACCTGCTGCGTATTAGGCACTGTTCTATGTGCCCAGCATTCACAGGTGAATAAGTTAGACCAGGTCATTGCCCTCACAGAGCTTAAATTCTAACAGAGTAGACAGAAAATGACCAGAGAAGTAAATTCATAATAAAGGTTAGGGAATAATAAGAGCCGTGGAGAAAAATAAGGCTGGAAAAGGGAGAGAGCATGCGGGAGAGCTGTTCTCTGCAGGGTGGTCTGGGAAATGCCTCTCAGCTGAGCTGCCCTGTGAGCAGAGACCTGAGGAGAGGGAATAGGCCCCTGGAGGTCTGGATAGGCTCTGAGCAGGGAGCAGCCGGTGGGGAAGAAGGGCTGAGAAATGGGCTTGCGGGGCCTCTTGTTAGAGAGTGTGAATGGAATGGCTCACAGGCTCCCTCTCACAGCCTCATGGGGAAAAAACTGGGGAGGGGGTTGTGGGTCGGGGGGAAGAGTAGAAGCTGGTAGGCCCATGCGGAGGCCCCAGCATCAGTCCGGAGAGAGCTGGGGGACTGGGCCTGGATGGGGAGGAGTGGCCGAGGGTAGGAGACTGAAGGGGTACTGAAGGATGGACTGTGGGCTGTGAGGGGTCAGAGCCTGAGAACAGGGTGGCTGGTAGAGCCTTTGACTGAGCTGAGCTCAGGGGACCAAGGATGAATTTGGAAGGGAAAGGAAGAGTCCTGTTTGGAAGTGGTATGTTTGAAATGCCAGTATCCACGTGGAGGGGATGCACAGACCGTGGGTTTGTACAGCTGCAGCTGAGGGCAGAGGCTGGCGTGGGCATGTAAATGAAGGGGTTGTCAGCAGTCTGACCCAGGGTGGGGGTGCGGGGGGGAAGGGTGTGTGTAAAGCCTCAGACCCTGGGGACTTCCCTGGTGGCGCAGTGGTTGAGAATCCGCCTGCCAGTGCAGGGGACACGGGTTGGAGCCCTGGTCTGGGAAGATCCCACATGCCGCCGAGCAACTAAGCCCGTGTGCCACAACTACTGAGCCTGCGCTCTAGAGCCCATGAGCCACAACTACTGAAGCCCACGTGTCTAGAGCCCGTGTTCCACAACAAAGAGAAGCCACTGCAATGAAAAGCCCGCTCACTGCAGTGAAGACCCAACACAGCCAAAAATAAATAAATAAATAACAACACAAATAAATAAATAAATTTATTTAAAAAAAAACATAAAAAATAAAGCTTCAGAGCCTGGACAAGATCATGTAGAGGAGGAATCTGGGCCTTACTGCTTAGGGATCCAGCCCATGGGGGCTCCTTGCCCATGGGTGGGCCTGTTACCCCAGGCTTGCAGACAAGCTGTGTAGATTTACCAGCCTGGAGAAACTGCTGTCAGCTCACCCTCCCTAGGTCTTCTGTAACCACAAACTGGGTGGTTTATTTCTCATAGTTCTGGAGGCTAGAAATCTGAAATCAAGGTGTCAGCAGGGTTGGTTCCTTCTGAGGGCTGTGAGGGAGGATCTATTCCAGGCTTTTCTCCTTGGCTTATAGATGGTCATCTCCCCCCTGTGTCTCTTCACATGGCGTTCTCCCTGGGTATGTGTATGTCCAAATTTCCCTTCTTATCAGGGCACCAGCCATACTGGTTGGCCACACCCACCCTACTCCATCCAGTATGACCTCATCCTAATTAGTTAATTACACCTGCAATGACCCCATTTCCAGATAAGCTCACATTCTGAGGTACTGGGGTTTAGAAACTCAACATATAAATTTGAGGGGCAAAACTCAACTGGTAACAGCACGCGACTAGCCTGGGATTTCCAGAGCAGTGAACAGTGGACCGGGAAGCCCTGGTGGTGGTGAGCATCTCATGCCTTGAGGTATACAAGGTAGTGCTGAGGCTGCCCTGAGCTGTCAGGGATGGAGAGAGGAGATTCCTACCCCAGGGCTTCCTGGTGTTTGTTTCAGGCCGGGGTTTTTTTTTTTTTTTTTTGGCGGTACGCTGGCCTCTCACTGTTGTGGCCTCTCCCGTTGTGGAGCACAGGCTCCGGATGCACAGGCTCAGCGGCCATGGCTCACGGGCCTAGCCGCTCCGCGGCATGTGGGATCTTCCCGGACCTGGGCACGAACCTGTGTCCCCTGCATCGGCAGGTGGACTCTCAACCACTGAGCCACCAGGGAAGCCCTCAGGCCGGGGTTTTAATTGGGGCCCAGGAACATGGTACCTGGTGTGTGACGGTAGCAGCCCAGTCCCTGTACACTCAGGGTGGAAGGCAGGTACGCACAGTCGGGGCTGAAGGAGGAGCTCCCTGGCCTCTGCACCCGCTAGCTGGGTGACCTGGGGCAGTTGCTTTCACTTCTGAGCCTCAGTCTACCTTGACTGTGAACCAGGGACCATCTTGCCTGCTTGTTTTTGTCACAGGCCTCTGGTGAGGCTCGAAGGAGAGAACCACTGGGAAAGTGCTTTCCTTTTGCAGACATTTCTTAAGTGCGGGCTGTTTGCTAGGCTCTGTGCTGTCCCCAGGAACCCAGAGATGAGATGGTTATGGCCCTGGTCCTCAAGGAGCGCACGGGCCATGGAGGCGGGTGGGCGGGTGAAGGTGGCACTTTAGGTTATGCCCACTCTGGGGTCAGACTGCCTGGAATCCAGTCCCAGCTCTGCCTCTCACTAATGGTGTAAATTTAGGCCATTTACTTAAGCTCTCTGGGCCTCAGTCTCTTCATTAGTAAATTGGGAGTAATAATAGCATTGACCTTGTATGGATTAAGTCGGTTGGTGCACATAAGGGCTTAGAGCAATGTCTGGCACATAGTAAATGCTCAATAAATATAATTTAAAGTCATCAGCTACAGGACAGTGTGATAGAGGACAGCAGAGGAGATTATGGGGAGATGTGCATCGAGAGTCTGGCTCTGGGAACCCGACAGACGCAGTCCCTGCCCTGTCTGGGTGCCCTGTCATCCTATTAACCCCTCAGTCATCTGCCACCCTTTGTGTGGATGGTGAGGGGGGTATGGAGCAGGCATGCCCAAAGGGAGAGGTCAAGGCCTTCGCACAGTCTTAGGTGGGGGTCCGGGGGGGGGTCTGTGCAAGTTGGGGGGGCAGCTGCCACTTCTGCCTCTGCCGCCTTGGGCGCTGTGCAGTTCGGGACAGGGTGCCTGGGGTGTTTGGCTTTGTTAGTCTTTGCTTTTAGTCCATAGTTTTCATAGGTTTCGGGGAGAGGAGATGGTGGGGAAGCAAAATTAAAATTCTTCTTTGAGAAGTTAACAACTTCCCAATTAAAGGATTCTTATTTGCGAGATGCCTTAGAGGCCTTTTCAATCAAGAAGCTCTTCTGAATAATAAAAGGTGCTTGAGCTGGGCTTGGAGAGAGACAGAGTGGAGCCTGAGCTGCAGATGAGAGGGTGGGGGACACTGAAGACGGGTGCCCCCAGCCTTGAGAATGATGGTTGTGTGTGATGGGGGTGGGGTGCAGCTCCTTTCTGCTCAGCGGTGGAGATGGGGATTGGCATGGGGAGGGCAAAGAGGGGGAAACTGTCCTTACCTCCACCCCTTGCAGCCCTTACGCCCCTCTGGCTCTAGCCTGAACGCCAAACACTGGTGCCTTCTACTGTGAACCCTCTGTCCTCTTCCACTCAGGCCAGGAGAGAGTTGGGAGGAGGCTGGGGTGTGGTGATGACAGTCTGTAGTGGTGAACAGGACTTGACTTTGTGCTCAGGAGCAGACAGTTTGCAGAGGGGGCAGCACCTCTTGGCTTCTGAGACCCTGGGCTCCGTGGTAACATCCTGGGTGTGGTTTTGTAGCTGTTTGGTGGGTGTGTCCACCTGCCTTTCAGCTTGGCACCCCTACTCAGTGCTACACAGCTGGTTTCCTGGGAGACCAGATCTGTCCTGCTTGGAGCTGAATGTCTGCTGGGTGTCTCAGGAGAGCTGCATCCTCAGATCCTGCTGGGATAAGACAGCCTAGTTTCCCTGAATGTCTAGAATGTGGAGGCCTCTATTTCCTGAACCCCACTTACAGATGAGGGAGCAGTGACGTAAAGTGACCCCTAGACGCAGAGAGGGGTGCTTGCTAAAAAGGGGCTTCTCTTCCCATGTCCCCCGAGGTCTTCCAGGTCACTGAGCAGAGAGGAGTTGGAGGGGACGTTGGCCAAGGCCTTTCCCTCAGCGGGCAGTCCAGGCCTTTACCCCAGTCCCCACAGTTTCCGCCCCTAGAACCTGTCAAGGTCATTTGAGGAGACCATGCCACGGGTAGCTCCGCTGTCCAGGTGGTGTGGAGGATGGCGGGAGTGTTTTCAGTCTGCACCTGCTTTCCTACCCTCCCCCCACATGTCCTACTTTCCGGGAGCCACCGCAGCAAGGCTGTCTGTGTAAATACCCAGAACCGTGAGAGCCAGGCCCCTCCAAAAGGTCGATCAACCGTGCAAGTGCTCCCTGGAGTCCTGGGGTTGGGCCGATAATTGGGAGCAGGTGATGTGCTGGTTGGGGACAGGGAGGGCCATCCAGCAGCCTGGGGAGGGGAGGGCACCAGGGTGGGAAGGCTGCCAGCCCTGTTGCTTTGGTAGGTGCTTCACTTCTCTTAACTTCAGTTTCTCCATCAGCTCAATGGGCATGATGAGACCTATTCACAGAGGTATGTACTCCATCAGTGGGAGTCTTCTACACCCTTCCCTCTGAATCATTTAATGAGCCCATCCTTCCTGAATGCCCAGTGGTACTGGGCTTGGTGGCCACGAAATGAGTAGGTGACATAGTTCCTGCTTTTGGGTAGCAATGTGAACTTAGCGGGACTGAGGAGAAATGCTGGGAGTACAGGAAAGGGAAGGAGATGAGGGCTGGAGAAGTCAGGGAGGGCTTCCTGGAGGAAGCTGGACCTTAGTGTTCAGGAAGATTTGGGGAAGGAGGTGGGGCAGGGAGGGATGTAGAGAGGGCAGGCCTGGTTGGGTGAGCAAAGACCAGGAAGGGGATGGTAACGGGGGTGGGGAGTGGGGGGTGGGAGGGGGTTGCCTTCAGAGCCCAGAGAAGTCCCAGCCCTGGACCCCTGGTGGTGGTGGGGGACTAGAAATTGGGAGTGGGACAGCTGTCTCTTGATTTAGGGCAGGGGGCAGCAAACATGCAGCCTGAATCCCAGCACAGAGCCTGGCATGGGATGGGGCCTGTGGCGGGGGGCAGGGGTTCACTGTGTACATACAGAACTCCCCAGGCCCCAGAGCCTCGGGTGGGGGGTATGGAGACTTCGTGCAAGGCCTGGGAGGAGGCTGGTGGCAGATAACCAGACTGGCAGGATGGGCCTGCGGAGAGGCTCTGGCTGGAGGTGCCACAGCCTGAGGGCAGCCTCAAGCCTGGATTAAGGAACCAGGGGGTCTGGCTTCTTGAGGGCCACAAGACTGAGAGATGGAGAAGTGGGAGGGGTCTGTGGTGGGTTGGGAGGGCCAGGAGAGTAATTCTTATTGAGCACCCACTGTGTGCCAGGCCCTGAGTCAGACTTGCTCTGAACTTGGGCTTGCACAACAGCCCAGAGACGGGGTGGCACTTAGCTCATCCTGAGGAGTTGGAAGCTAGGCTCAGAGAGGCTAATGACTCACCTGCCCCAGGTCATTTCAGATCTGAACTCCAAACTTTTATTTTATTAAAAAAATTTTTTTGGAATATAGTTGATGAACTCCAAACTTTTAGCTTTTTCAGTGGCCCCACACTACTGCCCAGGGCTGTGGGTTCTAGAGGTGATGATCTCCCAGATTTCTCTGGGTGGGCTCAGTAGAGGGACACCCAAATATGCCGTCTTCCTTGACTTTGCCTCTCTTGGGGAGGCTCAGAGAGGTCGAGGGTGTGCCCCAATGCCACACAGCACTGAGGTCTGCAGTCCCTGGCTCCCTGGAGAGGAGGTACTCTGCTCCTCTCCTCTAGAGGGTCTGGTGGCCCCTGCCAGGCCCTTCCAGATCTGAGGACAGAGGTAATCTTTCCAGCCACAAGCCTACTCATGTGTCTTAGCCACTGAAGGAGGCTTTAAAATCTCAGCCCCAGATTAAAACCTATGAGTGCTTCAAAACAATGAAAAATTTCCCTAATAAAAGAGGAGGCACACTCAGGTGTGTCCTAAATGAATGGAGTGACTTCCGGGATTAATTCAGGATGTATGGGAGGGCACCCAGCTAGGAAAAGTGTGCGATGGATATTGTAACAAATTGTTTGCTGGCGAGAGGAATAATTCTTAACGTGCGTGGCTGCAAGCGGAAGGCACCTTGGCTCTTCGCAGCGGCGTCCCTCATTTGCTGGACCTGAGCGGGGTCTCTGCTAGGGCGGCCTTACCTCTAGGCCTCTGGACCTTCAGTGATGACCTTCCAAACCCAGAAGCCAGTCTGAGTGGGAGTGCGTGTGCCCCGAGTCTGTCCTTAGAACCCCGCCCCAGGGCCTTTGGAGTCCTGCCACCTCCCCCTGCTCTGTGCCCTTGGCCCGGGGGACAGGGCTGTGTTTGCTAAGTGGTATTCCTCCTCCCCTGCTGTGTGGGCCAACTCTTCTCAGATTTCCTGACTCTCAGGCCTGCCCATTCCTCCACCTTAGACTATCCTGGGGAGTCTCTGCACAGACTTGCTCTGAGGCTGCCTCAGTTTACCTGTCCAGGGCTTGGGCCACTGCCTCTTCCCCAGCTCCCTAGCTTCAGGCATGGGGGTTGGGGTGGGAGCCACGATGTTCTCCTTGGCCAGCACTCCCAGCCTCCTGAAATGTCTTTGTGCTGAACCTGGGGGAATGGGAGGCTAAGCCAGTTCACATGGGGAACATAAAGGAACACAACCACCGAGGCACAAATGACAGACAGGCCTCCTGTGCTCCACTCCCCACTCCCAGCCAGTGGGGGTGGGGTAACCAGCACAGGGGCAAGAGCCCTGATTTCTGGGGGCAAGTCTGCATTTAGTCCTAGCTCCCCACTTTCCAACTATGGGACCCAGACAGCACGCGTAACCTTTCCTGCTTCCTCATCTGTAAGAGATGGGATCTTTTTATCATCATCATCGTCTCGTATATTTTTTTAAAAATTTATTTATTTTAATTAATTAATTAATTAATTTTGGCTGCATTGGGTCTTCGTTGCTGCGTGTGGGCTTTCTCTGGTTGCGGCGAGCTGGGCCTACTCTTCGTTGTGGTGCCTGGGCTTCTCATTGCGGTGGCTTCTCTTGTTGTGGAGCACAGGCTCTAGGCACGAGGGCTTCAGTAGTTGTGGCACGGGAGCTTCAGTAGTTCCCGCTCACGGGCTCTAGAGCGCAGGCTCAGTAGTTGTGGTGCGTGGGCTTAGTTGCTCCGAGGCATGTGGGATCTTCCCGGACCAGGGCTTGAACCTGTGTCCCCTGCATTGGCAGGCGGATTCTTAACCACTGCACTACCAGGGAAATCCCTCGTCTCATATTTTTGAAAACAAGATCTCATTCGCCCACAGAACAGTCCTAGGAGATGGGTCCTGTTATTATCCCCATTATGCAGATGAGGAAACTGAGGCTCAGAGAGGTCAAACAAGTTGCACAGAGTGGCGGGGCCAGGACTCAGGCCTGAGTCTCAGGTCTGTAACTGCTTCATGAAATTGTTTAGAGAAAAGGTCCCGGATCATAGGTGCTGCTCCATAAACCTCATCCCTACCCATTCCCTTTTCTCAGTTGAAGAGGTGCTGACACCCTTCAAAGGCTGGGACAGAAGACAATGGGGACAGGAAGCCCTGGCCCCCTTCTCACTAACCCCTCTGGCTTAGAGCTGACCTGTCTTTTCATTCATTCATTCATTCAAGTGTTTATAAAATACCTCCTAAGTACCAGGTGCTATTTCTAGGTTCTGTGGATAGAGGAAAGTTACACATGCTTCACCTGCCCTCAGATGGTTTCCATTCTTCTGGGAATGGCAGTGAGCCAAACCTCAGATAATTTCAATAGTGTCAGACTGTGATGATTTTGGGAGGGAAGTAAACAGGGCCATGAAACAGGGAGTGGCTGGGGTGGGCTGAGTGGCTTTGGAGGGGGAGGGATCCAGGCAGGACTTTCTGAAGAGGTGACCTCAAGTCTGAGAAGAAATGGCATTCCAGGTGCCTGAAGAGAAAGACTAAGGCCTGGAAATGGGAAGGAGCTGGGTGTGTGTGAAGACCAGGAGGAAGACAGCACGCTGGTGGATAGGGAAGGAGGGAGAGGGGAGGCCCTACCAGTAGCAGGTTTTATTCGGAGCGCTAGCGGGTGGGGAAAGCTCTGGAGAGAGCTAAGCAGGAGAGTGACAGGATCTGACGTGCTTTTCAAATTCCGTTCTGGCCACCGTGGGGAGAGAATGGATTAGAGCCAGTGGCAGGGAAAGCAGGGAGCCTGGTGGGCAGGTGGGTGCAGGATCTGGAGGGGAGCCGTGGGGTCACAGCGGGGAGGAAGGTGGACTCGGGATGGTGAGAAATGGATGGAAGGGGAGATGCTGGAGATGGGCCGTGTGGGGGGAAGGCTGAGAGTCCAGGTCTGGGGAGGTCAACTTGGCCTGAGTGGCCCCACTTCCGAGATAGGATTCTGGGCCAGGCAGAAGCGTGACAATCCTCATTTGGACTTGCTGGGTTGAGGTGCCGAGGAGCTGTCCAGTGGAGCATCATTCCCTCAGGCCCTGTGGGGACCTACTGCGTGTCTCTAGACGCTCTCAAAATGACTTCTTGCATCTCTTTATACTCGTTCCAAGGTCAAACACGTTGGGTCATCTCATTGCCAAGTCCAGTTTTCAGATGAGGAAAACTGAGGGGCTCTTATCTCACTTCAGTCCCTGAACTGCACACTGCCTCCCTCTAGACCCCCGGCGTCGACACTGGGAGGAGACAGCAAGAACAGGAGTGATACTTCATAGGAAGGTGGCAGGAAAACTCGCGGAGCCGGGCACCATCTGCTGACGCCTGGGGTGTGTGTACGTGAGCACGCGCATGCGTCAGGCCCATTAACAAACAGAGAAATAAATTAACAAGTATTCAACCCACCAAATGTTCCTTCTGTTCTGTATAATAGAGCATGCGAACATAATTTTCCCCTGGAGCAAATTGCTACAGCTGAACCTGCTCCTCATTTTCCTCCAAAAACTGCTTAAAATTCTGGAACACTTGTTGATTTCAGGTCCTTTCCCTTTCTGCCTCCTGTCCCCAACCCCCAGGCTGCTTCCCTCCACCTTCCTTGTGCCAGGCCTCAGAGGAGCCAGATTGTCACAGAGCAAGAGTCCCCGCCCTGCAGATGGGAGGATCCTGGGGGGCAGCGGCTCGGGCCGGGGAGCGGGGCCTGTATGTGCGGTGAGGGGCTTTTGGAGTGCTGAGCACGAACAAAATGCCCAGGGCTGGCAGAAAGGACCAGCGGCTTCCCACTGAGCCCTGCCACAGTTGTGCTGTGTGACCTTGGGCAAATCACTGCCCTTTCTGGGCTTTAGTTTCCCTAGCAAAGTGAGGCTGAACGTGCCTGCCATCCCACGGGATCACACCTTGAGGTGTACAGAGTGCTGTGTAAATGGGAGCCACCTCCTTCTGAGGACACCATGAGCAGGGAATGGGCGCCCCCCCTTATCCCACTCCCAGGCCCTTCTAAGGAGCCTCTAGATTCAGGGTCTCCTGCCCTGCTTCTGAAATCCTCTAGGGCACTTCTAATTTTCTTAAAGCAAATTAATTTTAATCCACTTTAATTAAACATGTTTTATAAAAATGTATATTTATTTATAGACCTTCTTTCTTTCTCTGCATATCCTGATCATTTCTGTCATTCAGAGTCCAGCCCAGGTCTCCACGTGCAGGCAGCCCCCTTAGGGGTGGGATCCTGAGTTGGGGGGAGGCCCTTTCACGTTGACTACTGGTTGGCTCGGGCCAGGCTGAGTTACCTTTCATGGTGGCAGAAGGGGGACGCGGGTATCCGGTGCTCAGGAACCATAACATAACTTCCTACCCCTGTCTTGAGGGGTCTGGCTATACTTTATGGAAGATGTAAAGTTCCATCAATCCTGCAACTACCTCTACGCTCCTCAGCAGAGGAATTAAACCGCAAAGAAGCTGCTGAGACTTTGCAGGCCAGATGAAGGAGGGCCTTGGCTGGGGTCTGCCGTGTGACCACAGGGCCAGCCAGCCAGGATCTGAGCTGTCTTCAAGCCCTAGGATGGCCCCAAACCTTGTCTCCTCCAGGAAGCTCTCCTTGACTTTGACATTTGTCTTAGTCTGCTTGACTGCTGTAACAAAATACTGGGTGGCTATAACATAGGCTAGGTGGCTTAAACAATAAAAATTGATTTTCTCACAGTGCTGGATGCTGGAAGTCCGAGACCAGGATGCCAGCACAGTCAGATTCTGGTGAGAATAATCTCTGTGGCTTGCAATGGCTACCTTCTCGATGTGCGCTCACATGGCAGAGGGAGTGAGGAGTGGGGCGTGGAGAGAGGGAGAGAGGGTGAGAGAGGTATTTCTGGTGTCTCTTCTTATAAGGGCACTAATCTTATTGGATTAAGGCTTCACTCTATGACCTCCTCTAACCTTAGTTATTTCTTTACTCCAAATACAGTCATACTGGGGGTTAGGGCTTCAACATGTGAACTTTGAGGGATACAATTCCATCCATGATGCCATCCCTGCTCTCCTGTTCCCTGGCTGCATCGAAGCTGCACAGTCTAGAATTTGTTGTAAACTGTTGGCTTTAATTTTCCCCAAGGTCTCCTCCCAGCACAGTCCTGGGCACACTGGGGCCCCATAATGTCACTGTGGCTTGAGCTGCTTCCTGGCTGAGGCCAGAGTTTGAGGGAATTTCCTACTCCTTCCCCTGGTACCTGGTAGGTGGGCCCTGTACCCCAGCCTCTCCCCGCATCTAGGCTGCTTGCTGGTCATCTACGGTAGGGGAGCCTCCAGACATCCACACCTGCCACGCCCTTCCCTTCAGTCCCCACTATTGCTCACAGGGAAAAGTTCAACTCCCTTGGCCTACTCTTCATGGTCCTTCGAACCTGGCCCTTGCTTGACCCCTTTAGCCTCACATCCTGCCTTCTCCCTTGTACCAAGAACAGGTCTTACTACTTTGTTCCCTGTTTTTGTACCAGCTGTTTCTCCTGCCAGGTAGAAAGCTGTCTCCTCATCCGGCCAGTGAACTCCTATGTATTCTGCAAAACCCTCTGAAGTACAGTCTTCCCCAACTCTCTGGGCTGAGTTAGTCTCTCCCTACTCTGAACTCCCACAGCACTCTGTGCTTCCCTGTCTCTGTGTTTGATACCCTGGATGGTCCTTGTCAGGGGCTGTGTCTGGTTCACCACTGGGTCCCAGTACCTCCTCAGTGCCTGGTTCCATGATTATCTCTGAGCACCTACTTTCTAGGCACTTTTTGGACCTAGGAGGCTGTCTCCGTGGAGCTTACATTCTAGCAGAGGAGACAGACATTAAACAAGATGCATAAGCAAAATACGTATTGTGTTAGATCGTGATAATGTCAAGGAGAAAAAAAATAAATCAAGGTGGAGGAAAAAAGGAAACGTCAGCGGTGGGAGTGCTCCGTTGAGAAGACTTTAGGTAAAGACCTGAAGGAGGTGAGGGAACCACGTGGATACCTGGGGAGAGCATTCAAGGCCAGGGAACAAGGGCCCCCAGGTTGGAAGCATGCCTGGCCTGTGTGAGGAAAAGGGAGGAGGACTGAGTGGCAGGACAGTGGGGAGGGAGAGAGAGAGGGGTGGGACTTGATGTCTGAGAGCAAATGGGGCCAGAGCTTGCAGACTATTGTGAAGTTTTTGCTCTGAGTGTGTCGGGAGCCACTGCAGTGTTTTGACAGAGTGACACCTTGACTTGGGTTTTAAGGGTCCCTCTGGCTGCCTTGTTGAGGTCACTGTGGAAGCAGGTGCGCAGGGAGGAGGCTGTTGCAGTAATCCAGGAGAGAGGGATGGTGTCTGGACCAGGTGGTGGCTGTGCGGGTGGCAAGAAATGGTCAGATCCTGGATCAATTTTGAAGGGAAAATCAGTGAGACCTGTTGACAGTGGATCACCTATCCCGGGTGAGAGAAAGGGAGGAACTAAGAGTTGACCCCGTGGTTTTTGGCCTCGACAGCTGTGCAGATGGGGATTCAACTACTTTTGAAATGGGGACTTTGGCAGGATCAGGCTTGGGGTAAAGTAAGGCACTCAGCTGTGATAATGTGAAGCTTGATGCCCCTGTTAGTTGTCCAGGAGGGGTGTTGAGTTGGGTATTTGGTGACTGTGGTAGGCTAAATAATGGCTCCCACGGATGCCCATATCCTAATCCCTAAAACCTGTGAAAATTACCTTATATGGAAAAAGTCTTTGCAGATGTGATTAAATTAAGGATTTTGAGATGGGGAGATTATTCTGGATTGTCTGGGTGGGCCCCAAATGCAATCACTAATGTCCTTATAAGGGGGAGGCAGAGGGAGGTTTGACTACAAAGAGGGGAAGGCTATGTGACTGCACAGGCAGAGATTGGAGTGATGTGGCCACAAGCCAAGGAATGCTGGAGGCCACCTGGAAGAGGCCAGGAATGGATTCTCCCCTACAGCCTTTGGAGAGAATCAGCCCTCCTGACACCTTGATTTTGGCCCAGCGAAACCAGTTTGGAACTGTGAGAGAATAAATTTCTGTTAGGTCACCAAGTTCGTGGTAATTTTGACAGCAGCCCTTGGAAATGAATACAGTTGTAACAGGCCTAGAGAGTTAGTGAAGCACCCTCAGTGTCCCGGGGTCATGGAGAGAGGGAGTGTGTGCCCTCCTGTGGGGCATGAGGTCAGAAAGCCCACAATGATGGGGTCAAACCTCTGCTGTGATGATAGCAATGACAATAATAATAATAATAATGATGATGATGATGATGATGATGTTGCCATGTACCACTTGCCCAGCCCTTGATGGATGAGTAATTCTTGAACATTTGCTCCTCATGATTCCCCTGCGATGAAGGCTGGGGGCTGCGGAAGGCAGGGTGAACCCTTACAACGTGTCAGGCCCAGCGCCTGGGCTTCGCTCCTCTAGTGTTATCTCGGTGACAAGGCCCATCTCTGTGGGGTGGGTGCAGGGAAGGGGCTGAGTCTTCCCGGAGTGGTGGGAACACCTCACCTGGCCAGGCTAGAACGCTGCTCTGAGGAGAGCCCCTAAGGGCTGGGCTCTGGGGCCAGCCTGCCTGGCTTTGCATCCTGGCTCCTCCACCTGTAAGCCATGTGGCCTTGGCTCTGCCTCAGTGTCCTGTCTGTAAAATGGGTGTATTTATAGTGCCAGCCTCATGGGGTCATTGTGAGGCTTAAATTATTACATGTAAACATCTAAAATGCTTATAACATGTCAGCTTTTAACCCTCGGGCCTTGGGGGGCCAGGACCGTGGTGGAAGGAGCTTTGCAGTCCCCAGTTCTGGGTTCGAATCCCAGCTTCCCCAGCTGTGTGACCTTAGATGCTCAGTTTTCTCCTCTTAACACTAGCTGCCTGCGGGGCTCCTGGGAGAAGGACTTGGTGGCCGATATGTAAAGGGTCTGTTATGTTGGGGCCCCCAAGTTGGGGGCTCAGTCAGGGCCAGCTCTCTACCTTCCTTCCCGCAAAGCCCTGGGTTGGTGACCCATCCCCAGCCCGCCTCTACTGTGAGCAGATTCTGCTTTAGGGCTTAGAGGGAAACAGGGGGTGCATGGGTGAGGGGTGGGCTGGGGACTCTCCAGTGGCATTGGGTGTGGCAGGGAGGGTGGCCAGGGTAGCCAGGGTGAGGCCTTAATGCACCTGTTAGCACGCGCTGGCCGCGTGCTTTTGGTTGTGGTGCCCTCCGTAGCAGCAAGGTATTCAGGCCCATTAGAATCTGCAGGTAAGACGTGCGGTGATATTTACAGCTCAAATCTTCGTCCTCATAAAGGGAGGTGGGGCTAAGAGGTGGGAGGGGGAGGGAGGGGCTGGACTTTTTGATAATGTCATAAACGGAGTCTGTCTCCCTGGAAACGGTGGCAGTGGTGGCGGCCACAGTCTGGCAGATGTGCATGCCATAATATGGGCCCACGGTGGCGGTGGCAAGGACGTTGGAAGGGATGGATGGGCTGTAACTCAGCAAGCTTAGGGCTCCGGGACAGCCGGCTGTGCTAATGAGGGCATGGCGGGGATGCTGATGGAGGGATGGGGGCTTGGAACTGGGCATCTAGGGCGACAGTTGGGTGCCTGCGGCTGGCCAGGGTTTGGGGGAGACGCTCCAGCCTCTGGCCCAGGGCCAACCTCAGAGACAGGCCAAGCTGGCAGGGAGACACAATGTTTTTCTAGGCCTGGAGGGACACAGACACAGGGCAGAGTGCTGGAGAGCCTTGGCTCAGGCTGTGGGAGGCTGTATCACAAGGAGCAGGGAGTCTGGTGTGAAGGAGGAGATGACTGGGGAGGCTTGGTCGTGCCTGGTATGCAGGGCCCTGTCCAGGGCTGAGTGTGATGGACCCACACTGCCAGAGCCTCTGGGGCCAGGGCTTTACCTAAGAGAGCAAGGAACTAGTCTTCAGCCACCGACCAGTCGGTGCTCCAGCCTGGGCCTCCGCCTGGGCCCTCCGGGACACTAACAGGAAGGAGAAGGCAAGGAGGGACTGGGACCTGGAAAATGGTAGGCTCGAGGGCTGCATTTGTCGTCCAGAAATCTCTGAGGGGCCAGAGCCCTCTCCCCAGACCCCGACCTGCAATGGCCACCAACTGCCCCATGGCAGAGCCAGGTCTGGCCAGGGGCATCCCAATTAGAGCTACAGATGGACAGGTTGCTTTGGGTGGTAGTGAGCTTGCTCTCATCAGAAGCATGCAAGCAGGGGCTCAATGACCATGGCCAAGGAGACCAGAGAAGGAATTCCTGATGGAGAAAGGGGAGAATTTGGGGCCTATCCTTCTAGGCCCGAGGCAGGCACTGTCATCCTGAGTTCTAGGAGATAAGATGGCCCATGACATGAGAATTGTGTCTGTGGCTCTGCCCCTATTACAATGTGCATTGCATCTGAGTCCCAGGTCCAGGAGATGGGAGACCCGAGTTCTAGTGCCAGCTTGTGTCTGACTTGCTGTGTGACTTCAGATAGAGCCCTTGGCCTCTCTGGGCAGGAGCAAGGAGCACTGAGGCTGTGCGCTGGGAGCTGCTGAGGAAGAACCTTAGGGCCTGATGCCGGGCACTGACTCCAGCCCCTTTTGGCCACTTTCCTCTGCAGACAGTTGAACCCAGGTAAAGGGGGAGGCTAGAATCCCAGGAGTACCCATATCCCCATCGTTGATCCCTGTGCACAGTCAGGGCTCAGCCCAGGGTCAGGAAGCTTCCTTTCATCTGCCGCTGCTGAGTGGCAATCAGCCCCGTGACCTGTTGGCCTGTTGCTCTCACTACTGATACCAGAGGCTTGAACTGGGTGGCAGATGGATTGTGTGGGTGGTGGGCGCTCACGCTCTGCCTGGGGCAGGCACCCAGGACCGTGTGTATGAGTGTGTGTGTGTGTGTGTGTGTGCATTGGGCAATGGTGGTTGGAACAGGGCTCCTGCAGGATGCCCCACAAACTCTGGTGTCCGTGGGGGTGTGAGTGGAATCGGGTAGCGGCTGCTCCTTGATTCTGAGGCGGAATCTAAGCTGGAAGGTGCTTGAGGGGCAGCGGGTCCTGGGTGAAGTGGGCAAGGGGCTGGAGGGCTTGGCTGGGGACAGAGTGGGCATCAGGCAGGGGAGACAGACCTGTTGGGTGTGGCCATCGTTTCGTGTGAGTGAAGGCCCACAATTCCCTGCTCACTTAAGGAGCCAAGAAAACCTTCTGGGAAATTGAGGCACCCTCCCTGCACAATCTCACCACCCCCTAGACTGCCCCTCTGCAGACTCCGGCTCCCTTTACCCATCCTCCCCAGAAAGGGCATGGGCTGGCCTGCAGCCCCCAGAAGGTCTGGCAGGGCAGGGATCAGAACTGCTCTGGTGGTTGGATCTCAGGAGAGGTTGGGAGCCCTCCCAGAGCTCATGGCCCAGTGACCCCCTTGGAGCCACGGAGGTGTGGGAATGAGAGGGATATTGTCTGTGAGGGCTGGCAGGAGCCGAGGGGTGCTCTCAGGATTTAAGGGAGGGTTGGGTGGGGCCTGGAGACAGCTGAGTAGGCATGACAGATGGGGTCTCTGAGACCATGGAGGCGCAGCTGCGCCTCATGCAGGTTCCCAGGTGAGGGCACTGGAGGAGAGCTCTGCTCCGGGCAGGGCCTCTGGGGGGCTGCCCGGCCCCAAGTGAGTTTCCAGGGCTGTGAAGTGGGAGCAGGGACACTATTCTTAAAATCCTCACTCTCCTGGTCTGTGTGACCCCAGGGAGCGCCTTTATCTCTGTATATCACTGTACAGTAGTAGTTCCCTCTCATAGGGTCATTTGTGCTGGAAGGTGCTAGAAAATCACATGTCCTTTCTCTGTGGAGTCAGGGGCTGGGATGCATGGGCTCCAAGGGTGGTGGGTGGGTGGGGACCAGGCTCAGTTTCCCGGTCTCTGTTCGGATCTCACTTACTAGCTGTCACTCAACTTTGTTGTGACTATAGCCTCCTCATCTGTAAAGGACATTGGGAGGGACGAGCTCGTGGGGCTCTTGTGCCCAGATTAAGAGTCTATTCCGTCAAGCCCTGCACATAGTAGGTGCTCATTAAATATAGGGCATCATTGTTCTAACATCGGAATTGAAAGTGCTCAGAGCTCCGGGCAACCCCTTCCCCCCACTGGCCTGCCCCCTCCATGCTCTATCGTTCTGTCTGTGTCAAAGCCTCCCAGGAACAGGGAATCCAGGGCTCTGTGAGTCCTCAGCACTCACAGGGATCAGTCTCCATAGCTCAGATGTGGAGACTGAGGCCTCAAAGGGAGAGGGCTATTGCAGGTACCTGGGCTCTGAGAGCAAGTGCCCATGAACCAGGTGAAGCTGAGTGGGTGGAAGGCTGGGGGATTGTAGGAGGAGAGGGAGAGGCTGAAGGCCGCTCCCCTGGCCCCCAACCCCCATAGCTGAAGCTGGTTCCTGCTAATTAGTGCCTTAACAACCTTGCTAAGGCGCTCTCCCGAGGATGCTCCCAGCCAGATAATTACAATGATTTTTTTGGCTTCTGGGGGGCAGCTGGAGGTGGTAGGGGGGAGGGCTTATCTGGCTTTTCTTACTGTCCACAGGGATTTTCAAACCTACCCACTCTCACATCATTTGGAGAAGGAAAAGAAATGTGTTAATGGACCTTTTCCTGCAGCTGAGAGGGACAATTTATGATAGAGGTGACAAACTTCATTTTAATGACAGGCAAATTCCACTTTATTTTAAACTACAGATTTCCCCCTTTGTCAGTGGCTTTTGGGCATTGAAAGTGGAACCGAGGTATCAGGTTGGCAGGACCTGAGGGCAGGCTGACTGCTCAGGGAGGCATGGGCAGAGTCTCCCGCTTCCATCTCACGGGTTCGCCTGCTCACATGCATCCCCTCCTTTTAGGGGCGTGCTTGTGGGCTCCATCTGTGGATGAGGAAATCGAGAGGAGGTCGAGAGAAGTTAAAAGACTTGCCCCAAACTGCTCTGGAATTGGAGGGGTTGGTGGGCGGCCTTTGAACCTGGGCTGTGGGACACCAAACTCCACACTCTTTCTACTCCATCTTGCTGCCTGACCAGGGGTGTGCGGGGGTCCAGCCAGAGTGGGACTGTCTGCCCAGGTCACTCCCAGGGACAGGGAGCACAGGTTGGAGAAGCTAGCAGAGTCTCCAGGCTACCGGCCAGCCCTGGCCCCAGAGCACCTGTGGTCACACTGGTCTAGAAGAAGGGCTGCAGGGTTCTTCTTTCCACACGGAGGATGCCGCTTGAATGGTGTTCTTTGCAGGTCTAGAGGCAGGACCCATAGTGGAGATGGGCATCCCATCTTCCCAGTGGCCTCTGAATCAGAGTGCGGGGCTAGCACCAGACCCCGGAGCCTGGCTGGAGAGGGATGACCCAATTTACTGAACAGAGACAAACTCAAGGCCAGAGAGGGCAGGCAGCCTGCCTAACCCCCCACAGATTTTCAGGGCCAGAGCTGGGATGGGAGCAGGATGTGGAGCTGAGCCCAGAATCTTCCTTCCCGAGTTATTGCATCTGTGGAATGGGCCCGACAGCATCCTGCAGGCAGAGGGGTGGCAGTGGATTCCGAGGTCCCTGCTGGCCCCCTCTACCTCTCGGGTGCTGCCCCAGGCTCCTGGCCTGGCTTCCGGGGCCCTGAGGCCCAGCCCCACCAGCTCCTGCACGGGGCACTCCATCAACACTGTGAGCTCTTTAGAGCTTGGAGAAGGTCTCGGAGGGCAGGGCAGTGTGGGCGCTTCCTTTCTACCCTCTGAGAACTCTCAGTAGAGAATCCCGGGGCTGAGAAATCCTGGCTCTCAGACCCTTGGTTTTCTAGGTCAGAGGAATCTATTGCAGACCCTCTGCCCTCCCCTCCCGCCCCATCTGGGACAGTGGGATTTGTGAGGGCTCATGGGCCGTGGGCTGAGCGCATAGCGGCTCCAGTCAGTGCACCAGAGTCTGACCCAGCCTGCCTCTCCTCACTGGTGACCTTGGGCAAGTCCCCGCTCCCCGTGAGAAAAGTGAGTTAAAACCCACCTCCTGGTGGGATGGTGGAGGGGGCAAATGCCATACGATGTTGTACATTAGTCAGTGCTCAAAAGTGATGGCAGATGTAAAATTCTGAGAAGCATGAAATCTTGGAATCACAGACCTTTTGAGGTCCAGGGTCCTCGACTGTCAAGAGGTTGGATTTTTGGAGCCCCTGGCCCAACTCGAGAAGCGAGGTTGCTCCTCCCCCAGGGCTGTGATGCTCTCATCCCACCTCTATCTGGCTTCATCCTCTGACTTTGTCTCACTCACCAGGTGCCTGCAGGTGAGGAGATGTTGTGTTGGGTGCGGTGTGGGCTTCAGCTTTCTGGGTGACTTGAGCCCAGGGAAGGGTCGCAGTCCTCACTTGGGAGCCTGAAGGTGGGACCAGCCCCTTTCTTCACAGCCCACCCACTTGACTGGCCAAGGCAGGGGGTGGAAGGGGGCAGGTGTCTGGGCTCCCTCTGGCCCTGGGCGGCAGCCTGCCAGGCCAAGCTGGGAGCTTCAGCCTCCTGTGTCCCTGGCCCGGAATGGCTAAGCCCAGCCCTGGCCAGTCCAGGGGCTCAGAAAGGGCCTACTGACTCCTGCCCAGTTGAGGAGGATGAATCGTTCCTGGGGAAGAGCCCCTGGGTCTGGAGTCAGGCTTGGATCTGAATCCACCTTTCCTAGCTGTGACCTCCCAGAGCCTCAGTTTCCCCATCTATGGGGAGTGATAGATGGCAGCAATGATCTGCCCCTCTGGGCACCGCCACTCCAGCTGAGAGCACGAAGGCTAATTTGCTTCCTGGGATGCAGGCCCCAAATTGTATGTCCCTTCATCCCAGGGACCCCCATCTCAGGAGGTCCCTGGGAAGAATTAAGCTCCCCCGGTTGGCATATTTGACCCCAGATCCCAGCCCCACCACTAACCACAGTGTGACTGTGGGCAAGTCACTAAACCTCTCTGGAACTCAATTTCTCCAACTGGAAAATGGGGCACAGCAGGGTCTCAGAATTAAACAAGCTCACGTATGTTGCACGTTTAGCGCCGAGTGAGCGTGTAACGAAAGGCAGGTCTTACGTGAGGTGCCTGGTACCTAGGAGGTACTGGGTGATGGTGGCTATTTCAGGTCCGCCCTGACCTCTCTCCCCAGGGACCATCTCTGCTCATGGTGTGAGGTGAGGGAGGGAGCATAGGCAAGTGGATGACAGCGGTCCGGCACCACACAGCGGTCTCTGTCCACAGCAGTGGGCGAGGGGCTGAGGGGCTGGCTTCCTTCCCTCGTTCTCTCTCCGTGTCAGTTCCCCTGCCTCCATCCATGGCTGTGTTCGGCTTTGACATTGCTCAGCCCAAGCTGGAGTATGGCAGGGAAGGAGGGCGATTCCTCCCATGGGAAGGTACCCTCCTTGACCCCTTGCTGACCCTGGCCACTCTGTCGGCCGACAGACCTCCCAAAGCACCTGCCCTGTGCTAGGGGAGGAAGGAGAGAGGCCCAAGTCATGAGGGAGACTGAGAGGTCATGGAAAGCTGCTTGAAGGAGCAGCCTCAGGAGGACTTGAAGTGGGCTAACTGGGGGGGAGAAGGGAGGGCCCTTGGGCAAGTGGCCCAGCAAGAGCAAAGCCCTGGAGGTAGGATGGGCCAAGTGGGGTTTTGGCCCTCTCCTGGAGCTCTTGGCAGACTTCCGCTCATCCCAAGGCCGGCTTAGCATGGCCCCTCTGGAGACCTTTGCTGAATTTGTGGCAGCTGGTGGGGGCTTCCTGCTCTGAGCCTCGCCCTGCCATGGGAAGCCTCCTCTGTTTCTGCCAGGATGGTGCTAAGCGGTCATCAGCCCCTAGTTCAGCTCTGTGGCTATGAGCCTGGCCTGGGGCAGGCTGCAGCCGGGACTGCACGCCAGAGCCCATAAACTGTCCCCGAGAGCAGTGGGAGCCGTGGAAGGGTCTTGAGCAAGGGGGACCTGAATGAAAGCAGGGCTCATGGAGGAAGGACAGGGCAGGAAGACCTGCGGTGACAGGGCTGCAGCAGGCAGAGAGAACTCTCTGGCAGAGGGACCCTGCGCCCACAGCCTGCTGCCCCGCCCTCCCCACTTGGCTGAGGTGCCTCATCTGACCTGAGAGAGGAATGAATTGAGGGTGTGGAACACCCTGGCAAGGTGGGCATCGATCATCAATTTCCATTAAAAGCCTGGGCCGTGAATTTCCCTCTCCTGCTGTCCTCTGACAAGCCTGGCCCTGGTCTTGGCTGGGTGATGGGTGGGGAGCAAAGGGGGGCGGGTGTGGGGGATGGGGGTAGAGCTCTGGGTGATGGGTGGGGAGCAAAGGGGGGCGGGTGAGGGGGGATGGGGGCAGAGCTCTGGGTAATGGGTGGGGAGCAGAGGGGAGCGGGTGAGGGGGATGGGGGTAGAGACTCATGCTTCTCCTTCCCCACCACCTATTCCTCTCCTCCTTCTAGACAGGAGACTTGTGTCCCTGTCACCATCCCAGTCTGCCCCTCAGTGTCCCCATGAAGAAATCAGAGTTCTCCTTCCACAGACCTGGCTCTCCTCCTTCACGGCTCTCCCCACAATTTGTATTTATTGCTTTATTTGCTTAATGTCCGGCTGCCTTGTTCACAGCCCTGTCTCCAGTGCCTGGGACAGAGGAGGTGCTCAGTAACTATTTGTTGAATGAAAAGTGGAAAGAAAAACTCAGTAGACCGCGGGCTTGGACAGGCCCCCACCCTCAGGAAGCCCCCAACCAGGGAGAAGAGGCAGAGGAAGAGGAAGCTGAGGGCTTCCCTGTCTGCCTCAGGGGACCTGCTTCTGTCCCTTTGACGGAGGGCAAGGGGCCCAGCTGTTGAAACCCAGCAGGAGTGGAGGCAGGAGCTGGCCAGGAGGCTGGGGTGCTGGTGGGATGGACCATTTGCCACTCCTCTGGAGCAAACTCGTTCAACCTTTTTGTGGATAGTTTGTGTGTTTACTTCCCTTCTTCTAAATAACTGGCTTCCTTGGTTTAGTTTCAGGCATTACCTAGTGACTTTTACTATAGAAGCTGAGGATTTAGGGGCTTCCCTGGTGGTCTGATGGTTGAGAATCCGCCTTCCAATGCAGGGGACGCGGGTTCGATCCCTGGTCGGAGAACTAAGATCCCACATGCCGTGGGCAACTAAGCCTGCGCGCCACAGCTAGAGAGAAGCCTTCACGCTGCAACGAAAGATCCCACGTGCCGCAACTAAGACCCGACACAGCCAAAAATAAATAAATAAATATTAAAAAAAAAAAAAAGAAGCTGAGGATTTAGTTCCAATTGATCACCATCCCCCTGCTTCCACTCCAGTGACCACATTCTTGGTCGGCTGAGCTTCCCAGCTGAGCCACATAGAATACTCTGATTACTTTTCCTTTCTTTCTTTTTTTTTTTTTTTTGCGGTACGCGGGCCCCTCACTGTCGTGGCCTCTCCCGTTGCGGAGCACAGGCTCCGGACGCACAGGCTCAGCGGCCATGGCTCACGGGCCCAGCCGCTCTGCGGCATGTGGGATCTTCCCGGACTGGGGCACGAACACGCGTCCCTTGCATCGGCAGGCGGACTCTCAACCACTGCGCCACCAGGGAAGCCCTACTTTTCCTTTCTTGACAGCTCTGTTTTCCCTGGAGCTTATAACTATCTTCTTGCGGGGTTGGAGGGGTGGGAGGGATTAGGGCCTTTTTTTTTTTTAAATACTTATCACTTATTCGATTCCCAATTCTCCCCCAGTTGGGTAATCTCCTCTCAACATAAGTAAACACGTAAAGTACTCTATCAATTTCATCTTCTGGATGAAATTTCTCCCTGAGCCTTCTGACCTGCTCCAATTCAGTTTATTTAGATGCCCGTCGTGCTGCAGGCACACTGGGATGGGCCCCCTCCGTTACTTGGGTTCCCTTCACCTCTCTTGGGTTGGATGTCTTGCTTCCCTTCTTAGTTGACACTCTCATTTTGGTGGAGCACATCCTCCAATAGCTTCCAGAAAAGGTGCGTGGGAGGTACATGTTTTGAGACCTTGCACGTCTGAAAATTCTTCCTTCTGCCCGAATCTTTATTGATAGTCTGACTGGGTATAGAATTCCAGATGGAGATCTGTTTTCCCAGAATTTAGAGGGGGCCCTCCCTTTAAAGTTGTTGCTTTAACGTTGCTTATGGTGCTGGTATTGAGGGGTCCACGGCTGCTCTGGCATAGATTCTGGGCATCCTACCTGGGATTTTCTTTCTGGAAGCCTGTAGGACCTTCTCTTTCCCTCCATGTTCTGAGAACTCACTGTGCTGGGCCTTGGTGAGGGTCTGCCCTTTCAAGCTAGAAGTTCATGTTCTTCAGCTCCAGAAAAGTTTTTGATTTACTCCTTCGTGATTTCCTGACCTCTATTTTCTCTGTTCTCCCTTTCTAGAACTCCAATTAGCCACGTGTTGTGCTTCTCGGAGGGACCCCTAACTTCCTTATCTTTTCCCTCCTTTGTCACATCTCTTTACCTTTCTGTCCCTGTTCCTAGGAGATCTCTTCTGTGTTATCATTCTACCCTTCTAATAGAGTTTTTGATTTCTGCTTTGTAAATTTTAAATTTCAAAGATTCCTTTTTATTTGCTGAATGTTCTCTTTAAAATATGTTGCATCCAACTCTTATTTCATGGATACTGTATTTTATTTCTGAGGATAATAATAGCACTCTCTCTATTTTTTTTTTTAAGTTTCCTTTTATCTGCATTGCCTGTTTCCTTCAAGTTGGCTTTTTTTTTTTTTTTTTCTGTTTGCTTACTTGTTTGGGACTCTGTCTTTCCTATTAGAGGCTTCCTCAGTTAATTCACTTGGCAGAAATTTATGGAGTGCCTACTCTGCACCAGCCCCATTCTGTAGCCCTGAACAAAATGGTCAAAAGTCCTCGAGCTGGTGGAGCTGGCGTTCAAATGTCTGGTAATGCTTGTTTGGTAGCTCTTATTTAGCATTGGGGCACTAAAAGGTGATTGGTGTCCCCTGTTTGGGGGCAGACTCATCAACTGTGGCTTCGCTGTGGCTGGTTCACTGGGAGCCCTGATGGCAGGGCCTCCTGGAGCTGAGTGGGGGTGGAAGGCTGGAGCTGAGACCTGAAATCCAGCGCATAAACTTTCTCCGACTCCTTCCGTGTTCAGTAGGGTCCCCCACACTCCACCCGGCCTGGTGTCTCCCAGTCTTCTCTGGGCAGAGCTGGGAGCCCCTTGGGGTCTACCTGCTTCTTGCTTTCTGACCAGTCCTTATGTGCAGGGTTACCTGGTGCCTCCAGTTACTCAGCCTTTGGTGGGTTCTGCCAGGTAATAGGACCGGCACTTCTTTCTCAGCTCTGCCGAATCAATTACAACTCACCTATCTGCTTTCCAACTTCCAAAATTATGTTGCTCTTTTCCTCTTCTTCCATTCTTTGTCCTGGTGGATTTATGTACAAAAAAAGATCCTTTCTTGTTGTAATGGGGTTTTGGAAAGGAGTGAAGGTAAATGCATGTGTTCAACCTGCCACAGTTAATCTGTACATCCTGCAGCTGATCCATTGTCCTGCCGGTGGACATTTAGAGCGTTGCCCTTTTTCACTTTCACAAACAAGGCGGCTGTGAGGAGGCTGTGCATCCTCCTGGTGTGTGTGTGGGAGTTTCTCTTGAAGTGGAATTGCTTGGTGGTAGGCTGTATGCAACTTCAGCTTTATAAGATAAGGCCAGATTGTTTCCCCAAATGCTTGCAACAGCTTCTACTTCCACCAGCAATGCAGGAGTTGTCCTGTTGCCCCATAGTCCCCAACAACACTTGGCACTGTGACTTTTTAGATGCCTACCAACTTAATGGGTACAGAGTTGTATCTCGTTTTACTTGGCATTGCTGGGAACTCTGCTGCCCTGAGGCAGGTCTTGTCATGCGTTTGGCCCTTTGGGTCTCCTCATCCACCAATTGACTGTTCCTATTTTTTCCCTTTTACAAAAAGTGGGCGATTTGTCTTTTTCTTATTGATTTGCAGAGTTCTTTATACAGCCTGGAAACAAATTTTTTGTTGGCTATACGTACTGCAGGTGTAGTCCTCGGGTCTGTCTCTGGCTTGCCTTTTCCCTCTGTGGTGTCTTTGATGGCACAGATGCTTTAAATTGTAACAAAGTCAGATTTCTCACCTTTATGGCTTATGCTTTTTATAGCCTGTTGGGAATGAGAATTTTTTTAAGGCTCGTGATATATCTTGCTAAATTTTCACTGAGAAAAGTTGTCCGAACCTGCCTTCGGAAGGAGAGAGTTGACAGATGTCCCAGGAGCACGAACGGTGGGCATCACCGCAGTGGGAGCGGAGATCAAGGAGTAAGAGGATAATTAATGAACACCAAAATTCATGCAGTGCTCAAGGCTTCAAAGTGCTCTAGAGAGAAATGCTTTTCTTGATCCTTGACACCGTCCTAAAAGGCCCCTCTCTTTGTCTCCTTTGGAGAACCGAGGCCTCCCGCCATGGCCCGTCACGGGTGACTCTGGTTCGACTCAGATCCACCTGTGGTGGCTGGGCTGGGAGTTGAGGAGGCCCCCAGGAGGGTGGTTAATAGGAGTCCAGGGGAGCCGAGAAGGAGCAGAATGCCTTTTCCCAAGGTGGGGCTACAAGTGTGCTGTGTGTGTTGTTACTATTGGCTGGGAGTCTTTGTGCCCCCAGGATTGAGCCCCTGGGGAAATGGGAGGGGTTTGGGGGTCACAGAGCCCAGGGGTCTGCCACCGCCAGCTCTGTGATCTTGGACAGGGTCTACACCTCCTTGAGCCTCTCTTCTTTGGGATAAAATGGGGTGACACTCACACAGCCCTCGGGGAGGTGGTGGGAGGAGCTGCTGAGTGAGATGAGGTAATGCAGGTAAAAGCACCTGAAGCTAAAAAGGTTTTCTTAGGTAGAAGGTCTGTTCCCTGCAGAGAGCCACAGGGAAGGGTGGGCACCCAGGGGCTTGGGTGAGCAGTGGGCTTCCAGGCAGACCTTCAGGGGTTGGTGGGGGGGTCGGGAAAAGCTTGTGGGTAGTGAAGGGGGTGGGACCAATGACCTTCATTTCCTTGTAAAAAAAGTCTCTTTTGAGAAACTCTGCTGTTGGCCCAGAGAGTGGGGAGAGGGGAGGAGTGAACTGGCCACCCTCAGGCTGGCGGAGAGGCTGGTAAGGCAGGGCTGGGGGTGGTGCTAGGTGGGCAGGTGAGGACCATCCCCTCCCCCAGCCTCTGCTGACTGGTGTCACTCCACCCCACCTCCTCCCCAGGCCTCACGCATCCCTCCCAGCCTCCCAGCCCGACCCAGGGCCTGAGGGGTTAATTTTGCCGCCTTGAGCCTGGCATGGCAGTATGCAAATCCATACACTTTCATAAACTGCTTAATTAGGCAAATGTTAATGAGATGTTAATTACTGTTGTGCCCGCGGATCCCACGGAAACGGAGATTATGTTTCTCTTCAAACATCCCGTCTTAATTATAACTTGTGCTTAATTCTGCAGCTTTTGCCAACTGGGTGAGGGCGGGGTGGGGAGGGGCATGCCTGCCTGCCTGGGAGGTGGGGGTGCGTGGGCATCTCCCTTTCTGGGCCAGGTCTCTCTTGCCTTCTCACCTTTGGTCCTCCAGTAGTTCCTTAGACATCTGTTAAGAACCTACTATGTGCCAAGCAGGGTCCTGAGGCTGGTACTGGGGTGACAGAGAACAGTCAGACCCGGTCCCTCCCTCAGGGAGCTCCCAGCCCTGTGGGGAGACAGCCTTGTGAGTAGATGTTACAGTGAAGGCCCCTGGGACAGAGGTAGAGGCGTGAGGGACTGCTTCGTGGGGTGGGTGGTCCAGTGGAGGAAGTGGTGTGTCCCTTGGGTGGGGAGTCAGGGAAGGCTTCGTGGAGGGCGGGGCCCACGGACTGAGTGCTAGAAGTGGAAAGGTGTTGACCAGGTAGATAAGAGACCTGAGTTTGGGTGAAGGGCAAAGACCTGGTGGTTGAAGCCTTGTCCATTGTGTAGCTTCCCCAAAGGGCTCTCCCACTGTGGTCCTGCTTTCCCAGGCTCCAATCCAGATCTCCTGGTTGTGAAATACCGGATGGTTGGGAGGCTCTGTGCAGAGAGCCTTGGGCAGGGTACCTCACTCCATCTGTACACTGAGGGCCTGATCAGGAATCGATGTGGGCCTGTGGGGAGTGGGGTCCTGAGAGGAAGGTGATCAGTGCAGGCTTACCAGAGGAGGCTTGCCCAAGTCCTGCTCCTCTGGAGCTCTGAGACTATATCTTGCCCTTGCACTTGGGTCTTTGAGCATAAGATGCGCTTGGTGTGTGCCATTGCCCCACGTTCCATCCAGGCCTGACCACCACAGCCAGAGTCCTAAAAGACTGGCTTGCATTCACTGTCCTCATGTCACTGCTTTTTACCCACCCCTCAACCTGCTCGGCCTTCACTCAGCACCTCCCAAGCCTGTTCCTTGTCCTCTTCCACCCCCAGGTACCAGGAAGCCTCAGACTGTTCTGGCTTCAACAAAGACTGCCCAGGCGATTTCAGGGCTGGCTCATCAAGTTTTAGGGCTCAGAAGACCCAAGAGGGTGTGTAAAGCCCCATTTTACAGATGGGGGACACGAGGCCAGAGGTGTTCAGGGTCTAGCCTGGGGGTCACACAGCCAGCAGTTAGTAGCATAGCACAGCCTAGAACTGGGTCTCAGGTGGCTTGTGGGCCTTTTCTTGGGGAACAAGGGAAATGGAAGCAGAAGCCTGCTCCCTGAACACAGTTGCAAGCCAAGCCTCACTCCATCATTCATGTCCACTTTATAGATGGGAAAACTGAGGCTCAAAAGAGGCCATGAGCCGGGATGGAAGCTCCGTGGGCTGGGCATGTGGCAGGGCCTCAGTGAGCTCCTTTGGGTCATATCCTCTGACATCACTCCCCTGGGGGAATTCTTGGGCATAGGAGCTACAGGCAGCCATAAGGGGACTTGGTTTCATGCCCTGAGGCCAAGAAACTGCCTGGGCTCCCTCAACCCTTGATGCCCTCCCTCCTGAGAACTCCTCTGTCAGGATCTCTCCTTCCAGCCCTTAATTACAGTGGGAGATTATTTACCTGGAATGTCCTGTACCTGACCTGGACGAGATTAATGGTATTTTTAGAGACTGGGCATCTTAACTGGAAAGAGCACAATCATAGTGGAAAAAAGCCTTTATTTCATTCTGTGTATTTGCACAATTACAACTCAACCCTTTAAAGTGGTTAGTATGTCCCCAAATTTGAAAACAGAGAATGTCCATCCGAGCTTCTGTGTTATCAGCAAATTACTAGGACAGCCTTTGGTTGCGTGTGGGGTCCCGTGTCTGGACTGGGCTGTCATGGCCTGGTCCCTCACAGTTGGGTGGCTGGTCCCAGCACTGTCCCACCCCATACACTGGAGCAAGTGTTTGGTTTAACGGAATGGTGGGAATTAAACATGGATACTTATTAATAGCAGCAACAAAATAAAACCTTTCACAATAGAGTCCACGGTTTATATGTTCCTAGATTGTATCCGCAATCTGGGTCTAGCTGTGAGTCCTGTTAGCCTCCTTTTCCTCCTTTTCCTCATTTCCCCCAGCCCCAGGCAGAGCACAGCGAGCTCATACTGATTTAGAGATTTGGAACCTCAGAACTGGAAACCCGGGGGGGTCTCAGACTCAAAGTTTCCAGGGGTCAGGCAGGGAATGTAAATGAGCGAAGCAGGCTGGATGGGGACTGTGGGGACCTGGAGGGCCACTGTCAGCTCCAGCTGACTGTTGCCATGTGGAAATGCGGGACCTCTGTGGCCAGATCAGATTTTTCCAAGAGAAACCAGAAGTGCAGATTTCTATGTGATTCATAAAAGTTGGCAACTGACTCGAATCTTTTAAAAACCACTGAGCAGGCCCAATAAAGCATTCCGTTGCCCAGTTTGCAAGCACTGTGTATGGTCCAACCTCTGCTTTTATAGACAGGCACTGAGGCCCACTGGGGCTGGGGTCACTGGCTGGGGCCCAGGACACCCTCAGTGGTTGGGCTCACTCTGCCTCCTTGAACATTTCCACACCCAGCCTGGGCTGTTAAATGTCACCTTCCCCACCCCCGGGTGCCCTCCACCCCCTGCAGGGGAGGGAGCCATCAGGTGTGCTTGAGCGACAACACAGAAGCAGGCTGCTGCGGGGAAACAGGCGTGAGTCACTGACAAGCTTCCTTTCGAGGAGGAAAAAAAAGCTGCCTCCTAAGAATTGTCACCCAGGCCTGCCTGGGTGACGCTTTCTGGGGCGTGTCTTTCTGGGACCCTCTGGCTGTCACCTTCTGGGGCGTGGCCGCCTTCCAGGCCTCTTGAGGTATGGACGCTGCTGGCACCAGGTGAGCAGTGGCATCCCAGTTACAGGATGTGGCTCAGATGCCAGGCTCCCTTCGGGCGTGGCCAGGGGAGAGGATCTGGCATGTTTGTTCAGTTATGACTTGTAAAAATAACACAGGAACTCTTTTATTAGAGTGGCTGTGCTACCAATCAACGTGTTTTAATAGGACGCTCAATGAGAGTGAGATTTGCAGAGATGCAGACGCCCCCCACATAAGCTGGCTCCTTTTTCCCCGGTCGCCAGCTCCAATCTGTCACTGTCTAATGGGGTCTCCTGTTCTGGTGGGGTGTGAGAGGAAAACTGCTTTCAGCTTTCCCGGCACCCCCGAAATTAGAGGAGGGGCAGTGGGGGATGCTCACTGAGCACCGACTGTGTGCCAGGCCCTGGGTTTGGTGCTTCAGTATATGACCTCGCTTAATATTTACAGCCACCTGGTGAAGTTGGTGTTAATTGGCTTCATTTTTTCAGGTGAGGAAACTGAGGTTCTGAGAGTAACTTGGCCATGGCCTGCTGCCCCGGGCCCACTTGAGGGGGTTAGCAAGGCTTCCTGTCCTTCTTCCCAGTTGATCTCCAGTCTTCCATCTGGACAGGGCCCTTGCAGTCTGTACGTCACCTCCACACTAGCCCACTCTCAGGCCCAAGGATTCTGGGGGCAGCTGGTGGCTTGTAACCTCAGGTCAGAGGCCAGTGAAGGGAGGGGGAGCTGTGGGAAAGTTAGTGTGTGCCTACGTGTGTGCTCGTACACACAGGCGCGCGCGCGCGCACACACACACACACACACACACACACACACACACACACACGAGGGTGGTTCATTTACTCATGTCACGTGCCTGCCCCCTGGGTGCCTGCTACTTGCTCCCCTGCCCTGCTATTAAGTGCTTTCCAGGGCTTCAGAGAAGCCCCTGATTTTAATTCTTACTCATGGAGGGTGGGGTGGTTGGGTCTTGGCCTGCAGCAAAGAGAAATCTTGCTGCTTTGGTCGGAGGCCTGGTGGGCTTCCGATGGGCTGAGAGGAGCAGACCCCGCCCTGGGACACCTCAGACAGGCCTGGGCTGAAGTGGGGAGACTTGGGGCAGACGGACCTCACCCAGATATTCCCCCCCCCTTCAGCCCACCCCTGATGATGGTGATGCTGGTGTTGCTTGAGTACTTCCTCTGTGTAGAGCGTGGTACCAGGGGCTTTTCATGGATGGTGGCCCCATCTGATGCTTTCAAGAACCCTGTGGGATAGGCCCTCTCGTTATCATGTTTCAGATGAGGAAACTGAGACATAGGGAGGGTAAGCAATCTGCTAAGGCCACAGAATAGATGGGAGAGCAGGGATTTGAGTCCAAGCATCTAGCCCCAGAGGCTGTGCTCTTAAAGAGCTGCTCCCTTGGCCTGAATGTAAGCCTTGCCTCCTCCGTGAAGCACACCCTGACTGCCCAGCCTGCTCTGAGCTCCCCCAGGTTCAGCTGACTCTCCGTAGCAGGGCGGCCATCCCAGCCCTTCCTGAGGGCTCTCTGTGGCAGGGCCTATAGTCCTGCTTAGTCTCCTAAGAGCATGCAGGTGGACCACAGGGGTGAGGAGATGCCCAGAAGTGGACAAAGGAACCCGGCTCCAGAAGCTGGAGATGACCTGGATGCGGCCTAGTTTGCTCAACCCGCTGCTCTACAGACAAGGGAATGGAGGCCGGAGACGGGGAGGGACTTGTCAGGGTGCAGTGAGTTAGAGATGGAGCAGGACTCTGGACCCCAGGTTCAGTGCTCTCTCCTCCACACCCACTTGTTGCACTGATTTTATTTCAGAGATGGGGCAGGATGAGTGGTGGGGGGAGAGGCCAGAGGGAAAGCCGGCCAAGAATCCCTTTCCTCTCCCTCCATTGCCTCTAATCCTCAAGCCATGCAGGCCTGTGCATCTTCAACTTCCCTCCCATCCTTCACCTCCCACCATTAAAAAAAAAAAAAAATTGGGAGACAATGGGAGGGGTGAGCTGTTGACTTAAATGTTTAAATTAGCCTCACTTTGCGGAAAGCTGGGTGTCAGGATAAACCCATTCCTACAACGTCATATATCTTTTCTTGAGTGGGAAGTTGGTGAATAAATGAATGTTCTTCATATATTATTGTGGCCTGACACAGCCAAGGCAGAGAGAGGCGGCTGTGGTGATTAACGAGCAGGTCTTGGCTAACGAGCTGGAGGTTGGGCTTCTTACCAGGGGCCCTGTGCCCTGAGGCCTGTGCCGGGGTGGGGGCCTGAGCCCCAGGTTCTGGGCAATTCCAGGCAGCCCGTGCTCATAGATGCCTATGGCTGCCTTTCTTTTCCTCTTCATCCTTCTATCAGTGCCTTAGGGCAACCTCCCGCCCCTTGCTGGCTCTCTTTACCCTGTCTCCACACCTTCTTTCTTCTCCTCTGGGGACTTGAAGGGACATCTCTGTGGCTCAGGGTCCACTGAGGACCCTGTGTGGTCAAGGGAATAAAAGACTTCCCTGAGGACACCCTGCAGGAAAACACCATGAGATCCTAACACCTACATGGCATTTTTAGATCAAAAGCTCATTGGCTTGGTCTTCACAATATCCCCATTGACTGATGAAGAAACTGAGGCACAAAGACGGAAAGTGACCACCATAAGGTCTATGGGGCCCCAGTCTCTGCCTATGTGGTGCTCCCATGCCCACCTCAGATTTGCTCTGGCTGACTGGACGCCCCTCCCCTGTGATGCCTTGTCCCTGGAGTCAACCCCTACACGTGGTCGATGCCTAAGGAGCCCAATCTGGGAGCGTGAGGCAGGAACCCAAGCCTGAGGAAGCATCCTACCATCCCGCAAGAGTGCTTCGCAACCATTCTTGTTCCAGAGGCTTGGACCTCCTTTCGTGTCAGCCCACAGCCAAGACCCTGGGACAGACTGCCTGAGAAGACCATTCTCGAAGACATAGTCTCAAACATCAAGCCAAGATGATTCCTGGGGACCAGGGAGGCCTCCGGGAGGAGATGACCCTGAGACAGGGACACTGGTTGGGGAGGGAGAAGGGAGGGTGGCTTGGCCAAGGAGGGAGGCAACAGGCCCTGAGCATCTCACCTTATTCAAGGACGGTGAGACTCCTTGGGTTTCTGGCCCATTCCCCCGGGCGCAGGGGCTGCAGGTATGTGTGGGGAGACCTGCACAGCAGAAGCGGGGCCATTCCCTAGGGCTGGGTTCCGAGGTGTCCCTAAGGTCAGCATGTGTGAGCCTGGGTGAGTGTGCATGAGAGGCAGTGCCTGTGAGTGTGTGCGGGCAGTGGAGCACTGGGCATGCGTGCACACGTGTAGAGCCATCCAGTGCCCTGTGGGGGAAGATGTGTGGGTGGAAATAGGGGAGTGCAGGGTCAGTGCCCTGAGCACATTCCCCTGAGGCGGGACTTTTGTAATCATCTTTCAAGTTAGCGTGTTGACACAAGTGTTCTTAAGACCGTGATGAAAATGTGCAGAAGAAGGACGGGAAACCAGTTAGATGCCCAGATGGAGGGAAACAGTCTTGTGTTCATTGCCTCACCAACCAGCCGTGCTGAGCCTGGGCCACCACTTCGGCTTGGCCTCCCCTTCATGGTGTGTGTTCGTGGGTGTGTAGTTGTCATTGTGTGTCAGTGTGTGTTGTGTAACTCTGTGTGAGAGGGTGTGTCCATGGGTGTGTGTCACCATGTATTTCGTGTGATTGTGTGTATGACAGTGCACGCCTGATTGTGTCATTGTGTGCTAGTGTTTATGCATGTGGGACTGTGCTTGTGAGTGTGGGTGTCAAGCGTCTGAGCTCCTTGGATCCTGAGTTCCTCATGGACCCCAAGGGGACCATGGGCTCTATAACTGTAAAGCACTCTTTGCACATGAGGGGTCATCTTCTGTCACCATATGAGGAGATGTCCATGTAGAGATCAGGACCCGTCAAGGAAGGAAGTGGGCTCAGCTGGGCAGGGTGTAGCCAGTGGTGGGGGAGGAGGAGGTGGCCTACCCTAGCCCTTCTGCATGGATATGGACTCGCATGTTCCTTGCAGTTGAGACTTTGCCTCCCCAGGGAGGAAGCCAACCACCTGAGCAGAGGATGTGTACAAAGCAGAGGGGCTGGAGAGGTGGGCAGCAGAGTGCCTGGCACATAGTAGATGCTCAGTAAAGAGTTGTGAGGTGAAACCAGGGATCCAGTTGTGGAGTTTTCTATGTGACCTTAGGGAAGGTGTTAAATAGGCAGCGTAACTGCAGCGTAATTAATGACAACGGCTCCATTTGTTAAGTACCTCCCGTGTAGGCAGTGCTGTTAGCCAAGGGTATTTTACCACTTCATCTTCCAGATAAGGAAACTGGAGGCTCAGGGAGGTAGTGACTTGCTCTAGGTGACAGCACAAAGAAATGGTAGTACTAGGATTCGATGCCAGGTGGGACTTCAAAGCTTGTATTCGTCTCCCTTCTGTGCTTCAGTTTTTCCCATCTGCACTCTCAGGACCTGGAGGATATGACTTGGATTTGGCCGCCCTCTTTGAGTTTGGGGAGGGCCTTGCTTTGGGGCTACAGCCTGCTGACCCCTGAGTTCCCTTTTGGCCCTGATTCTGAGCCTGGCCTTCAGGGAACCGCTTCCTTCCCAGTCAGATCCCTAGGGCCTCCGACACCGAGGCCAGTGTGGGACGGGGCCTGGGGTGGGCAATAGGGGCAGGACTGAGTGAGGAGTGAGGGGCGTCTCCATGTTTCTGAAGGGGACTGAGTGCCCAAGTATAGTCGTAGGAGGGTCCTAGCCAGTAGGGAAGGTTTGTGCATCCATCTGTGACCATCTGGTCCCATTTCCCACAGACCAGGCTGGCAGAGGGTGAAGCAGCATCCTTCTTTCGCAGAACCCTGGTAAGGTCTAAATGCTTCCCACCCACACTGCCTGCCGCGATCTCCACAACCACCCTAGCAGCTGAAGACCCCGGACCCCTTTTTACAAGTGAAGAAACGATTTCCTGGAAGCTTGTGAGTTTCCCAAGGTCTCCAGTGACTGAGGGCACAGCTGGGGCTCCGCGACTCTGTGCACCGGACAATTCTGGCCCTGGTCCTCTAGTAGGCTGGGGCAGGGAAGCTGTGCCTAGGGGCAGGGACTTGACCTCTGAGGGGGGCAACTGAGCCAGGATGCAGATGCAGGGCCAGAGGGGCCGCTCTGCAGTCTTCTCCTCCTCAGAGCCCCTCCCCAAGGACACCCAACATGTGCCCATGCTGGGACCGCCACCCACCGGCTGAGTAGCCGAGTCAGTTGTGCTTTGCTGGGCGGGGCGTCATGTCACCCTGGCCCAGGGAAGCAGGCATGCCTAATGAATTAATTAATGTTGGCAAAGCACTTGGAGATCTCAGGCTGAAAGGTGCTCAATATGTGCAAATCAGAGTGATTGTTATTACCCATAATTATGGAGTTTCTGCTGGAGAAATGATTCAGAAGCGGACGGTGGCTGGCCCAGCAGAAGGCCCTGCCAAGATCTGTTCCTCAATAGCAGTGGAATCTGTATTCCTTCCTTCCTTCCCTCCCTCCCTCCCTTTCTCTTTTCCTCCCTCCCTTCCCCCACCCCTCCCTGCTCACACTTTCTCTCCCAGCTCTGGGCCTGCTGCCCGCTCTTCCAGAGCGAATGCTTTCTTTGTCTCATCTCTCATGAAGACAGGCACCTGGCCCAGTTTGGAGAAGGAGGGGATCCGGCAGTAGCCTCTCACACTCTGGAAGTGAGAAGGGGCCAGGAACCGAGCCTTACTTGCCTCTTCTTTTAAGCGGGTCCATAAGGGGTTCCCTGTGCCGCCTCAGGTGTGCGGGGATGGAGTGTGGCAATGCCTGGGAGGGCGCTCTGGGCTGGGAAGCTCGATGCCTGCGAGGCTTGCCTACATTGTTTATGGAGACATTATGGTGCGTGTGCTGCTGCGTGCACGCATGGTGGGTGTGTGCTTCCAGCCTCTCCTCCACCAGTGTTCTCAATGTGACTCTGGGTCCCTGGCCAGACTGTTGGTCTCCCAATGGCTGAGGCTGAACCTCCTCCCCCAGCCTGAGCATGTGGCCCCCATGCTGACAGACCCTGGCAGTGCCCAGAGCCAGCAGTCCAAATAAATTGTCTCTCAGCTGTGCCTTCCTTCCCTCCCTCCAGTCCTCTGTCTCTGGGCTCGGTTCAGCTTTTGTGCCCACCAGCCTCAGAGAGGGCCACACCCAGATTCAGCACCACGAACAGCACCTAGCTCAGCCTGGGGCTCACGGTCTCCTGCAGCTTGTCATTCTGACTCAAGCCCTGCTTTGTCAGGTGAGGGCACCAAGGCCAAGAGGATGCCAGTGACTTTTCCCAGAGCACACAGAAGCTTAGCATGAGAGCTGACTACAGCACTGTTCTCTAAACTCCCCAGGTGTCCCCCGTTGCAGCGCAGGGAGGCTTTAGAAGGATTTCCTAGTGTTCAATCAACACTTATCAGGCACCTACCGTGGGCCTGTCTCTATTCCAGGCTCAATGATGGAGCAGAGACGGAGGCAGCCAGATCTCTGTTCTCTCCACAACAGGACCCACAAATCAACAGCAACCACAGCAACGAGAGCTGGGCACGACAGGCACCACAGAACCATGTGCCTGATTCTGTGGGGCCTGTGAGAAGTGCTCCAGCCATGAGGCAGAGCAGGTCCCTGCAGGATGCAATAGTCAGAAAGGCCCCTGAAAGAGGTGGCACCAATTCTGGCCAGACAGAAAGGAGGGGGAAAGAGCATGGTCACTGAAGAGGGGGCTGGCATGAGGCCACCTGTGTGTGGGGGAGACGGTGAGAAGCCCATCCAATGGGCTTAGGGCAGGTGGCAGCGATGAGTCTAAGAACATAGGCTGTGCCCCTGCTGAGGGGCTGGTCTCTGTCCTGTGGGCACAAGGGAAGGCTGTCCATCACCATGGACACTGCGGGATTTCCACTCGGCTCTCCGGTGCTGCAGCCTGGCCTGCTACCATAATCCCACCCCCACCTCTCCCGCCCTCCCTCCTTCACCTGGGGTTGGCCGATTTCGTCTGGAAGTGACAATAGGTGTGGGTTGTCTGTGGGGTCTTTGTGTCTTATTGCTTGACCTGTAATCTTTCTCATCCGACACAGGCTCCTTTCTCTTCCCTGGTATTTGTCAGAAAGGTGGGACAGAGCCCCAAAGCCCTGTGTGGAAACTGGGCCAGAGCAGGCCTCTTGCTGCCCATCGATTTGCGCTGCTTTTGCCAGTTGCCTGAGAGTGTTTGCTGGACACCGTGGGGCTATGTTTGGCTTTGGATAATGAAGTAATGTCCTCGCGGAGGAAAGGATGGAGTCTGTGCTAACAAGCTCAGCTGCCTACTTTGAGGACAAGAAGTCTTTACTCTTGGGCTCCTGGGGCTGGCTGAGTGCAGGGACCCTGCGGGGGACGAGTAGGGTGGGCAGTCCAGGAGCACTGCTTCTTTGGCCCTGTGGCCCCCAGCAGAGCCTCGCTGGTTCAGGGGCAGCATGGGGTAAGGAAAGGCCTTGGATCAGATGGATCTGGGGTCTATCCACCCCCGACTTGCAGGTCTTGTGACCTTGGGCAAGTCCCTGCCGACCTCTCTGGGTTTTGAGTCTCTTCCTCCGAAGGGGCCAGGGTCGTACCACTGTGTGAGAGGGTGGCTGTTCGGCCTGAGAGAGATAATGGGGCAGAGTGCTTGATGCACAGCAGGGACTAGAAAATGTTGGTGGCCTCACAGTTCACTGCTTGGGGTCATGCCCTTACTTTGGCGTTGTCTCAGACCCTGTTCATCTTGGACACATGTGCCCTCCTCCTAGCCATCTGATCCCTTAGAAGGATGGGGTTTTCTTCTCGTTCCTTTCCCAGGGCTCAGGAGGCAGTGGGGCTGGTTGAATGGCTGGATTCAAAGGCTGAAGGTTTTGAAGTGCCCCTTCCCTTAGAGTCCAGGCTCTGGGGCTGGGGTCTTCCCATGGGAAGGAGCTGAAGGTCAGGCCAAGAAAGCAGAGGGGAGGGAGCTGGGATGGAGAGGCCAAAAGCACTGCTCCCTCCTCCGGGAAGCCCTCCAGGGATTAGCTGGAAATATTCCTTCCCTGTGTGACCCCTTCCACGTAGACTTTCACTGTACTTCTCTCAGGGTATCCTCCCCACTCCCACTATTTCAGGTCTTATAATCCTTCCCGTCTCTATGAGGCTTTTTCTAAGTTCTCTCATATCGTGACTGATCAACTCCATAGGTGAGATGGTTAACAGTAATAGCAGTAATCGTAGTAATAATGGTAGTCATAAAAGCAACTAGCCCTTATTGAGCGCTTACTATGTGCCAGGCACAGTTCAAAGCTCTCTACATGTATTCACCTCTGTACTTTATGTAGACAGGGCTAGGTTTACTCCCGTTTTACAGAGAAGGAAGTTGAGTCCTAAAGGGGAGGAGGGGCCTCTCGAGGGCATAGCGTGAGAGGCGGTAGAGACGGGCTCACACCTGGCTAGGTCAGTTTAGGCTGACAATCATGAATGACGTGCCCACTCTGTGCCCCACCTCTTCCCCTGGACACAGGGAGATGGTGGGACACACTCTGGCTCTCGAGGAGCTCACAGTGGGAAGAATCTCCCCAACACACCCACTCTGTGCGTCCCCGTCCCACCTGACCTCCTCCTGGCCCAACTCAGGTGACGTCTGCATCTTTCCCATCACCTGGCCTGGTCTCTGGCTCTGCGCTTTCTTCAAAGTGGGCTCCCCAAGAACAGAGGCTCCAGTCTTGTTGGCTGAAGTATTGCTAGCACTTACCAGACCCTGGCGTGTAGTCGGTATTCAACTAATACTTGTCTAATGAAGGAATGAGTGTCATTGTGTGGATTAAACGAGATCGTGCATGTTAAGTACTTGGCATTCGACAAATATTTATTGAATGAAAACTGTATCTTCGGATGGAACAAAGGAGGTGACGGTGTCAGGTGTCTGGCTCATAGTAGGCTCAGCACGTGGGAACAGCAGTGGCCGTAGTTTCCGTGGAGGGACCCGAAACAGGGCCAGGGAGGGGGGTGAGGAAGAGAGGCAGAAGAGGGAGAGAAGCAGGCACCAGAACTCCAAAGAAGAGGCAACAGTAGGGAGGAGGCTGGTTGGCAGCTGGGGCCCTGACACCCACTCTGTGTGGAGCTGCGGCCTGGAGCGCATGCGTGTGTGCACGAGTGTGGGCGGGTGTGTGTGTGTAAAACAAATAACTGGAAAATGAATTTAATTATAAGGCACTTTTAATAGCTATTTATATTTAATCCTGCTAATTCTGTGTCTTGTGTAGCCAAAGTGTAATTCTATTCTTCTTTCTCATTTGTAAGCGAGAATGGAGAGGGGGGTGGGAGGGAGACAGCCCCACAGGAAGGCAGCAGGCGTCCTCCAACCCTGGGATCGGCCAGGCCAGCTGTTGACCCTGAGGTCAGGGAGGAAGGGGTCACTGGCAAGGTTGTCCCAAGGGAGATCTGGGAAATGGCACCAGCTCTGTCGCCAGGGCGGTTAGTCCATCTGATGGTGTCTATTCAGCACCTGGGGTGGGTGTCAGGGGAACAATGGAGAGTCAGGTAGATATAGGTTCAAATCCCAAGTTAAGCCATGTGCCTTAACCTCGGAGAGGCTCACTTTCTCCATCTGTAAAGTGCGCATAATATAAGGGGCTGTTAGGAGGATTTAATGAAATAGAGCAAGACTGCCCCATATCTGGTGCTTGATTAACTCGTGTTCCTATACCCTCCTTACTCCCCTCACCAACCCCCAAGCTGGTCACTTCTCTGTGTTTCAACCTCTCTGGCTGCTCCCAGACAGCCCTCATGGCAGAGAGAAGGTGATTGACTAACTCAAGGGCCAATAAGTAGCTGGGGTCATGCCCCTTTTTTCAGAGGACCCCTTGGTGAAGGCTTGGTGTGGGGTGGGTTGATGGGTGGTCTTGTGGGAGGACCCCAGAGGTGCTGGAGCAGCCTCACTGGGCAGCAACGAGGAGGCCTATGAAGTGGCTGTGGGAGGGGACAAAGAAGAGCCATTCCTAAGGAGCCATGTCCCCAGACCTGGCTGGCAATAGGTCAGGAGTTAGAGACCCCTCCCTTCTCCAGTCTTTGCTCAGCTGCGGAGATTCTGGGCCATCCAGCAGCCCCCGCTGAGCCTGCTTCCTCCTCCGGGCCACAGGGCCAGGGTGTGGGAGGACTGAGTGAGAGGAAGAGCGTCAGGGAGACTTGCCCAGAGACACGGTTGTGGAGGGGTGCCCACTGGGGCCTCGCCCAGCGTATGGAGTTGTGCTTGTTTCCTGGCAGGAAAGGCAGGGGCCTCAGAGGAGCCCTGTACTGGGCCAGGCAGGTGATCCTGGGCCCAGACCTCCCTCCAGGACCACCAGGGGGACCTGGGCTGGGGCTGGGAAGACAGGGCAGGGACCCGGCCTTTCTTTACCCATTGCTTCTTCCTGTGTCCTCCTGGCTCTGCTCACTGGGCCCGAGTCCTCCTCTGGTGGCAGCCACTTCAGGGTTCCAGGAGTTCCAGGAGGGCTGGGCTCTGCAGGAAGTCAAGTGGGGTGGCTACACATGGAGGCAGAGGGGGCTACTCTAGGGGCTGGGCTTCTTCCAGATCTTCTCCCAGGGAGTCCCCGCAGTGCTGTTGCAAGGACGGTACTCTCTCCATTTTACAGATGGAGAGACTGAGGCCCAGAGAGGTTAAGGGACATGATTAGAATTTGGGTCGTCTGATTCCAAGGACAGTTCCTTTTCCTCGGTGGTAAACTGGTGGCTGCAGGGGTGGGGGGTGGCATGTCCAGAGGGTGGGATAGTGTGGAAAGTACACCTCATTAGGAGGGCTCAGAGTACCTGTCCTAGAAGGATTCGATTCCTGGTTTTCACACCCACAGGGGCCCAGCGAAGCTCTGCCCTGAAGCCCTGCAGGGCTTTTGGGCGTGGGAGGGTGGGCAGCAGCTCATCCTGCCAGAGGGAGTCTCAGGGAGGCAGCCACAGCCCCTGTCTGGATCGTATGGAAGGAGCGAGCTTGGCTCTGGGTTCAAATCCTAGCCCTGCCACCCACAGACTGAGTGGCCTCCGGCCAGCCACTTGGCCCCTGAGCCTCGGTGTCGCCTCCAACACTGGACACATAGTAGGTTCTCGGTGCTTCCCCCTCCCTCTGCCCACTTCCTCTGCTGATGGCGTGGAGGTGGGTAATGACTGGGGGTGTGGTTTCTCTCCGGGATATTTTCACTTTAATAGGAGACTTTAATGCCTCTGAACCCCAAAGGAACGATGTTTCCCTTTAACGGTGACATTTCAGGTGTGGTGGCAGCTGTGGGAGATGCTGGGGTGGGGACTTGCCTGGTTCCTATGTCATGTGCAGCCTCATTCTCTGGCCCTTCTCCAGCCCCCTTCCCCAAGGCTCCCTCTGCTCTGTTCACGGGCAGAGGGCAGATCAACGTCTCGTTAATTTGATCGAGGGATTTGTTCCGAGCGTACTTGCCCGTCAGCTTGGTGAAAGCCCAGCGTGGGGATTGGCAGACATTCTGATGCAGCCAGGGCCAGCCTTACCTCTGCTCTTCTAGGAAGTGAGGGGTCACCAGGCAGAGAATAATTAACAGGCAAACAGCAGGAGCGATTAACCCCGGGGAGGGAACCTGGGGGTACGGTCCTTGGGAAGACTCTCTGGGGGTGGGTCTTATCTGGTCATTAATGCAGCAGACCCTCAGGACCTTCCTGTGCTCCCACTCTGACTCATTGTGAACCCTCATCCACTCAGTCCTCCCAGGAGTGGCCATGAGCCCCGGGTGCCTGCCATGGTGTGGCCATGTTGTCATGGGTAGATGAGGGGAACAGAAGGATAGAGAGATCCAGGACGGGTGCTCTGGAGGAGCCCTGGGCCTGGGGATGGGGGTGGACTCAGAAGAATTTGAAGGCAGGGAGGGTTTGGAGAAGTCCCTGGAGAGATGAGTCTAAGGGAGTAGCCACGTGGGCTTTGGCTGGAGGCCTGGGCTCTAGTCCAGGTTCTACATTTGGCCTTCCTATGTGACCTTGGGTAAATTGCTGCTCTCTCTGGGCCTCAGTTTTCGAGTCTGTGCAATGGGAATTTTGGTCTGGACCAGCTAATCTCTGCATCCTCCATCCGTGATTCTAGGAAAGCTTAGGGAAAGGGCTGAGCCTGAGGGTGGGGGAAGAGGGTGGTCCAAGAGCACAAGGAGCTGGAGAGGGGTAGGAGGCAGATGTACGTGCTGCCGTCCGCTGCGACCGGCACATTCATTAAGCATCTGTATGATGGATACCCACCCCCCACCCCCCACCCCACCCCCGCCCCTGCCCAGTTCACCTGGCGAACGGGTCTCGGGATTTGTTTCTTACTGAATCCACCAAACCAGCGAGTGCAGTGTCTTGCCTGAGTCTCCTGCAGGGTAGGGTGCCTTGTTATCCTCCAGGCAGCGTTCTCCTCCCCACCCAACATGCTTCTACACCTGACTGCCCTTTCCCCGTGGCATGGGGGCAATTCTACCCTCTAGATCTGCTTTAGTCTTCATCTAGATTGCAGGTTCAAGGTGCTCTAAAGGGTGCTGGACAATCAGGGCTGGCTTCTTGGAGGAGGTAGCAGTACTGGTTCTGGACCTGAAAAAATAGCCGGGCAGGAATTGGACAGGTGGAGAGAAGAGTAGGTGCTTTCAGCCTTGAGGTTGGGGGAGGGATGGGAGACCATGGAACGAAGTGGAGGAGATCCCTCATTCATACCCATGTTCCTTACGGAGGGCGCCCAGGCAGTGCTGTTGACTAACTGATTGATCCTGTTCCCAGGTCTTATAATCTCCTGCTCTTTCAGGCTCAGGTACTCTACATCCTTCCCAGGTGGCCCAGGAACTATTAGGTGACCGTATGCTGGCCTCCATTCACATAGTATCCCCACATTCATCCCTGCTAGAGGCATGTGGTGCGTGTGGTATATGGCAAGTCCTGCCCTCAACCAGCTAAGTGACTTTGGACAAGCCACTTCATCTTTTTGAGCCTTAATCCTCCTTAGGTATGAGAGAAATTGTCAGGTTTCACTGCAGAGAGGGCATTTGAGATGGGCTCCAGAGTGTGAATAGGAGTTCAGTGGGCAGAGACAGGCTGGGGTGGCAATAATTCTAGATTATAGTGGAATGCCTGGAACAGTGCTAAAGGCCTCTGTTGGGAACAGCTTCTTGACCATGATGCAGTGGTTAAAGGTGCAGTTTCTGGAGCCAGGCTGTCCCCACTGTGAATCCTGGCTACGGCACTTACTAGCTGTGTGACCTTGGGAGAGGCACTAAACCTCTCAGTGTTTTGGTTTCCTCCAAGGAAAGGGGGAAAATGATAGTACCTACCTCATAGTGTTGTACTGATTAAGTGACTTTATATATGTAAAGTTGTAGAACAAATCTGAGTACATAGTAACTGTTTAATAAAAGTTAGCTGCTATTGTTATTCTTACTGAGGCTCAGAGAGACTTGGGGACTTGCCCGTGGACACAGCTTGTGATGAAGGTTTAGGATTCAGGCCAATGCCTGTTTAATTCCAAACCTCTGCTCTTTCTTCTACTCTGGGCTTTCCCGGTGTCTGACAGATGGGTCCAATGTACAACCAGTGTCAAGGCCTCCCTGGAGGTGTTGGACCAGGCCTGCCTACAATGTATCTTCTTCCCTTCCAAGGACCTTGTCTGTCTTGCAGTGAGGACCCTCAAGGCTTGGCATATAATAGGTGCTCAAGAAATACTTGTTGATTGTCTGGCTGCATAAAAGAAAGTGGGGTGGGCTCCCCACCTACTCCTGGAGCGTGCAGTGCTCACTGCATGAGCTCCTCAGACGCCACCTTTCCTGCCTGGTTGGGAGGTAACACCTCCGCTGCCCCCAGGTTCACAGCAGTATCCCCTCCGGCCTTTGCTATGCCCACCCAGACCCCTGCCTCGCTGCTGCCCTCCCCCAGAGCGGTGGCCTAGGGGCTTTTTCTTCTACTCTGCCCCCAACCTCCAGTCACTGCAAATCTTCAGCCTGTCTCCTGCCTCCCTCCGTCCTCCCCACTTGCTCATTAAGAAGAGAATAACTCCTGAACTTGACGTCTTTGCCTCTGCTTTTATATCGAACTATAATTTGACTGTCTAAAGGTTCTTCGAGGAGAGAGAAAAGAAAATCACCCCCCACTCTCTGCCCAGAGTAGACCATCTTCAGAAGGAATGGAGCAGACCCTGTCCACCCTCCTTTGGCTGGGGCTCCTTTAGGAAGGGCACAGGGCACGGGCCTGAGGCTAGGAAGCCTCGGCTCTGACCCTCGCCCCCAGTAACCTGTGCCCTTTCAGCCCCTCAACTCCGCTTTGGGGGTATCGGGGTCATGCTCCCCCTTCCACAGAGAAGGTGTGGGCCCTGGTGCTCTCTTTCCCCTCCCCTGGTCCCTGGGCTCCCCGCAGGCCCACTCTCATTACCCTGTGGGCCGTAGCAAAGGTGATGGTCATGATGGACATGACTGACAAGGGAAGGAGCCCAGAGAGGAGAAGGGGTTGCCCAAACCCCCTAGTGAGACCCCCTCCTGGCAGGGAAGGCTGGCGGGCAGTTGGGGGACAACCAAGTCAGCAGGGAGGGGAGGTGGCTGGTGTTCTGTCTGCACACTGAGGGATGTTTCTTCCATCTCCCACTGTGCCCCACGCTTTCTCATGAGTGTTGTGAGCGGCTGTGGAAACAAGCTGGTGGGGAGGGCCAACCCCCATTTTGTCTGGGACCGTGGGATCTAAATGGTCATATGCTGATCCACACTTAGTCCCTGCGATTTCCTCCACCTGTCGCTGCTTTCTGCTCACCTGTTTTTTTAATTTATTTTATTTTTGGCTGCATTGGGTCTTCATTGCTGCGTGCGGGCTTTCTCTAGTTGTGGTGAGCGGGGACTTCTCTTGTTGCGGAGCACAGGCTCTAGGCGCGTGGGCTTCAGTAGTTGTGGCACTTGAGCTCAGTAGTTGTGGCTCGCGGACTCTAGCGCCCCTCACCTGCTGTTTTTTTTTTTTTTTTTTTTGCGGTACGTGGGCCTCTCACTCTTGTGGCCTCTCCCGTTGCAGAGCACAGGCTCTGGACGCACAGGCTCAGCGGCCATGGCTCACGGGCCCAGCCGCTCTGCGGCATGTGGGATCTTCCCGGACTGGGGCACGAACCCGTGTCCTCTGCATCGGCAGGCGGACTCTCAACCACTGCGCCACCAGGGAAGCCCCTCACCTGCTGTTTTGACAGCACCCTTTCCTCCCGACTCTACCAGAGGTGAAACCGCCTGTGTGTCCCACTCTCCTTGGAGCAGCTTGTCACCCTCTGCAGTTTGGTTCCCCTGGTTGCCTTGTGACCTCAGCTCTCTGACGGGCTGGATAAAAGTTATGATTTTGCCCATCATCTGGTTTTTCTCTCATCACTGGGCTGGGAGCAGGATTCTCTGTGTCTTCTACTCAGCCTCGGTTTTCCCCTCTGTAAGGGGGATGCTCACAGCCCCCTCAGAGGGCTGCTGGGAGGGTAGGTAAGCTGCTGTGTCAGCCACCCAGATGGTGGCTCTGCAAGACCCTGTCTGCTGTGACTCTGCTTCCCAAAGGCTGCGGGTACAGTGACAGGGAGGGGCAGCTCTGGCTGGGCTGGCCGGAGGCCATGGTTGGGGGACCAGCCTGGGCCTTCTTACCCCTCAGAGGCTTAGGAAAGAACGTTCAGCTCCACACATGCCCAGTGGCAGTTTTTCTGGCCTGGCCCGAGCTGGGCTTGGGGGGCTGAGCCAGGTCAGCCGGCTCCCCTGGAGTGGCCCCTCTGTCCAGCCTTGCATTTGCCAGTAGCTGGCTGAAGGCCCTACTCCTCTGCTTGGCTCAGCCCATGAAGCTACTGGGCACAGAGGCCGATGCCCAAAATTTCCATCCGCCTGACATCCAGGCTCGGCCCACTGAGTATGGCCCAAGCCGCTCTCTGCCCCTCCCCCCACCAGACTCTCTCCCCCCTCTATCTGAACGTTGATTTCCTCTCTGGGTTCAGCTGAGGTCTTGGGAAGCCTTGTGTGTGGACCTTCTGGGTGAGGCTTCCCTGGTCTGTATGGGACCAGGGCTTCAGTCCCCAGCAGCGGGGCTGGGCTGGTTACATTGAGCTTCCTGTACCTCCAACCAGCCTGAGGCCCGCAGAGCCCGCGGCCCCAGGGGGCCGTGTTGGAGAAGCTGAGGCGGGAAGCCACTCGCCTGCAGAACCACGGGGGCAGGCTGGGCCTTTCCGTTTCTTCCTGGCAGTGGTGGGCCCTGGGGAGAGAAGCTAGCCACACTGCAATCTGTAGGGGCTGTGGCTTGGTTTCCAGGGCCGCCTGGGGGATGCTGGAGGGGTAGTCAGGGACCTTCCTGGGCAAGAGCCCTTAGCCTCTGCTGTGTCCTTGACCCAAGGGGGCTGGGACCTCAGGGCCAAAAGTGGGGGGGACAGAAAGCCTGAGGCTGGCTACGGGTTTCCCAGAACAGCCTCTCAGGGCAATGTGGTGGTAGGCGGGGAAGGGGTTGGTTTCTTCAAGGCTCGGGCTTGAGTGGGCTGACCCATGTTCCCAGGAGTCCAGCCAGGCCAGAAACCCTGGGTGTGGGCAGAGAAGCAAACCTGACGGAGGTTCTTCTGGGGCCTTGCCCAGGATGACTCCCGTCTGGAGTGCCTTTCTTAGCCCAGCAAACATCTTAGAGAACCACTTCAGGTACCTCTTGCCTCCCTAGCTCAGGTTTGGGCTCTCCGGGCTCCCATCCTCCTTCCATGGGCCACATGGTGTGGTAGCTGCCTGAGTACTAGTCCGTGAGCTCTTCTAGTGGGGGTCGAGGGTGCTGGAAATGGGTGCTGGTGGACGGTGCCTGCTTAAGGACCTTTGGACAGCATCCTGCCTGCCGCTGTTGCCTGGCTGCATAGCCTAGTGGAAGCAGCTGCTCTCTGAGCCTCAGTTTCCCCCTCTGCAACTTGACTTCTTAAGCGCTGCAGCTTAGAGATCAGCCTAGGCAGGCTTCAAGTCTTTGGGTGCCCACCTCCTCGGGCCTTTTCTGAGCTGCTCTGTCTCTGCTGCCCTGGATCCCCCCACCTTTTTTTTAAAAAAAATATTTAATTAATTTATTTAGGTTGCATCGGATCTTAGTTGCAGGCACACAGGATCTTCATTGATGCATGCAGGATCTTTGCGTTGTGGCACGTGGGCTCTTCGTTGTGGCACTCAGGCTTCACTCTAGCTGTGGCGCACGGATCTCTTCTCTCTAGCCGTGGCGTGCGGGTTTTCTCTTCTCTAGTTGTGGCACATGGGCTCCAGAGTGCGTGGGCTGTGTAGTTTGCGGCATGCGGGCTCTCTAGATGAGGCGCGCGAGCTCAGTAGTTGTGGCACGTGGGCCTAGTTGCCCTGCGGCACGTGGGATCTTAGTTCCCCCACCAGGGATTGAACTTGCGTCCCCTGCATTGGAAGGCGGATTTTTTGCCACTGGACCACCAGGAATGTCCCTTTTTTTTTTTTTTTTATGTGGACCATTTTTAAAGTCTTTATTGAATTTGTTACAATATTGTTTCTGTTTTGGTTTTTTGGCCTCGAGGCATGTGGGATCTTAGCTCCCATTGAACCCACACCCCCTGCATTGGAAGGTGAAGTCTTAACCACTGGACAGCCTGGGAAGTCCCACCCACCCACCTTTTTTTTTTTTTTCATTTTATTTATTAAACTTTTTGTTTTATATTGGAGTATAGGCGATTAACAATGTTGGGATAGCTTCAGGTGCACAGCAAAGCAACACAGCCATACATATACATGTATCCATTCTCCCCTGAACTCCCCTCCCATCCAGGCTGCCACATAACATTGAGCAGAGTTCCCTGTGCCATACAGTAGGTCCTTGTTGGTTACTGGATCCCCCGTCCACCCCCCTTGTATTGTCCAAATCCTTCTCTATTCAGAGCCCTGACCTACCTCTTCAGGAAGCTCTCTCTGATACCTTCGGCTGTCCCTGATCTGAGTCAGAACCTGATGGTGTCCCCAGTTGCTCCCTTCTACTTGGCACACACTCCTGGCTCTGTGCGGGGCTGCGGCTACACAGAGACTGCTCAGCATTGCCTGTGTGAGCAGGTGGGCCTGTAACATCCAGCAGGAGGCTGGCATGGGGAGGAGCACGGATGTAGGAGCCCAGAGGGAGCAGAAATTCCTGCCCTGGGGCCGATGAGGCAACACTTGAGCTGTACCTTGAAAGGGGAGGCTGGAGATGAGGGGGTCTTGGGGTCAGAGACCAGGCTAGGAAGGGCCTTGAATGCCAGGTAGGGAATCATGGGATCTGGCCTCCCTTTGCAGGTGGAGAGCCCTGGGGAAGAACTCCTCCCCCCACCCCTACTGGGTGGCATCCTCCTGAGAGCAGACCCTCCCTATAATGCCTGGAGCCCTCCACCCACACCCTCTGCCCTATGATTTTCTACTTGTCCTGTAGATTTCTGCTCTAAGGACAGTTCCTCAGGCAAGCCTTCCCTGACCACTGTCCATGCTCTCAGAGCCCCCTCATCCCAGTGTGGAGTGGGCTTCCCCCCTGCCCCCCCATCAGTGTGACCATTGATTGCTCGCCAGGCTTTCAGGCCACTGAGGGCAGGAATCAGAAGGGATTGGTTGTCCCCTGCATCCCCAGCTCCCAGCCCAATGCTTGGCACAGCGTAGGTGCTCAATAAATGTCGATTGATTATGTGGATGTATGTAGGGGCACAGGGCTGTGAGTCCCAGGCTGGACGGTGGGGCTGATTGGGGAGGGGGAGGCATGCACCTCCAGTGAGGTGGGGCAAAACCTGGGTCCCAGTTGGAGCTTTGCTTCCTTTGTGTGTCATTAGGCAGCTCTTTAAAGAGCCGTTTGCTGGAACAAAAGCCATCTCTGGCCGGGGCCTCGCTGGCTCCCTTTGGAAATGCTTTGAGAACAGGTGGACTGAGCCAACTTGTCACCCCCAGGCTGGCTGGTGACTCTGGGAAGTGGGGGGCAGCCACAGGGGCGGGGCAGTGGGAGACAGGGCGATTGGCGGATCCAGCCCTGACCTCAACGAAATTATTTTTAAAACCTGCAAGAGAAAGGGGATATTTTTAACCTTTGTTCCATCAAGGCATCCCAAGGGAAAAAGAAGGGGGAAGGAGGCAGACAGAGAATTGGGAGAAGGGCATGAGCAGAGGCATGAGCAGAGGTGGGGGCTACCAGGGGAGGATGGGCAGCCCCAGAGAGCCCTGAGGACAAGCTTTTTTGTCCCTAGCCCTTTAAAATTTTTTAAAACCTCCAAACAGCAAGAGGGACCGTAGAGTTCATTATATCGAGTTATCTCCTCTGTTTCAGGCAAAGATCAATCTTCCGAGTCTTGCAGCTCCAAGGGGGAAGGGAAGAGAATGAAAATGGGAGGCGAAGGAAAAAGCTCCCTGGACCAATTTCCGCTGGCTAACACGATTACTTGGCTGCCAAGCAGCAGTGCCAGCTGTTGGCAGGCATCCTGGCCCCCTGCCAGTCATGCTCAGTTGCCGGCTGCCCCCCAAGGCTCCCTCCTGAATGGGACAGGTTGGCAGGTGTGAGAGCCCCAGTTCCCACCTGGGGCGGGGCTGCTGGGCTTGGCATCCCAGGGAGGCCTCAGGCCCCACTGCTCTTCAGTGTGCATCCGCCACTCCAGCTGGCCTTGTCCCAGCTTTGTGCCCACCTCCCAGCGTTTGCTCAGAGGGTCCTGCCCTGCTGGGTGTGCCTTCCGGCTCCTTCCCACTTCATATGGCAGCAGACTCTGTAGAAAATAGAAGCACAGGCTTTGCAGCCAGATAGAGCTGCCTCTGCCTCTTCATTCTTTTATTCATTTATTCGTTCATTCATTCAACAAATATTTACTGAGTGTCTGCTATGTGCTGAGTACTGCACATAGCGAGAGGTGGATATAGAGCTGAACAAGATGGACACGGTCCCTCCCTGCCTAACTGCGTTTGTATTACGATGAGGAGATCCATGAGAAACAAGGACTAAATCAGCAAGATAATGTCAGGTAGGGATAAAGTCTATGAAAGATGGTAGAGATTGGGGTGCATGGGGATGACCAGGGAAGATAAAGGAGGTCCCATTTGACCAGGGTGGTAGGGAGGTCTGGGGAAAGAGCATTCTGGGCAGCAGGAGCAACAATGACAGAGTCCCCGAAACTGGCCAGTGTGGGAGGGGGCCAGATTGTGGTCAAAGGTGAGTTCTGAGCAGTGGGTAGGCTTTGAGGAGTCTAGACTTGATTCTCTGCCATGGAAACGGCTTGCTATGGCTGGAGAGTGACAGGATTCCCTTTGTACCATCATGTGGCTGCCCTGATAGTTTGGGGCCAGGGTGGGATCAGGGAGCCTGGAGAGGCAGGAGGCTGCTGCAGTTATCCAGGCAAGGGCTGACAGGGGCGGAAGCAGATGAGCCGGGGAAGTGGGCAGGTTCTGGATGTGTTTTGGGGGTTGAACTGACATGGTGTGTTGATGGCTTGGGTGTCGGGTGAGAAAGAGAGGAGTCAAGGCTGAGGGAGACATAATTTGGGGGATAAAAATTAAGAGTTCTCTTTTGGACAGGTCTGTTAGATGAGCAAGTGGAGATGACAAATAGGCCTGTGGATTCACACAGCTGTTGCTCAGGAGAGGGCTGGGGCTGCAGAGAGATCTGGGGGCGTGGCTGGGATTTAAAGCCACACGTCCGACCCACCAGGGAATGCATAGATAGGAGAGAGCAGAGAGCCCCGGCCAGCCCTGTGGCCTCGGATGTTTGGAGGCGGGTGGGGTAAGAAGGGAGGAAAGCCTGGGAGCACAACCAGGAGAGGCTGAATCCTGGGAGCCCAGAGATAAAGTGTTTCCCGATGGAGGAAGCAGTCAGCCGTGTCAGAGAGTGACCACTGGGTTTGGCAAAAATGAGGTTTCTGGGAACCTTGATAAGAGCAGTTTTGTGGGGTGATGGGGATGGAAGCACAATTGGAGAGGGAGTGAGGGAGAGCAGGAGGTGAGGGAGTGGAGACTGAGACACTTAGTAGAGAGAGCTCTTAAGTTTTGCTATAAAAGGGAGCAGAAAGATGGAAGGGCACATGGATTGAGGAATCTCCTTCCCTCTCCCCCTTTGTCTTTTCCTCCCTCCTCTTCTTCCCTTTCTTCCTTCATAATATTGAGGCAAACTGATATGCTGTTTACCAGCTGTGTGACCTTGGGCAAGTAACTTAACCTCTCTGAGCCTCAGTTCCACATCTGCAAAATAGAGATGACAACACAGATGTTACTGGATCTGGCACCTAGTAGGTACTCAGTAAATGGGAATTGTTCTTAAGTAGGCGTTCACCTGAGGGAGTGGTCAGCTTGGCATTGGCACAGACATTTTTGGAGGACAATTTGGCAGTGAGTATCAAAATTGTAAATGTGTATACATTTTGACCTGCTTTTTAGAAATACATGTGTACAAAGAGCGGGCTTTTTTTCCAGCAATGTTTGAAATAAGAAACTGGAACCCCCTAAGCATTCATCCTGGGAGGTCTGATTACGTAGGTGAGGATATGTTCACCACGTGGAGTTCCTCCATGTAGCACCGAGCATAGTGGGGCTCTGTTTGGAGCACAGACACTGGCGCTTCATGGGCTCAGCCACATCCTAGGCTGGGCGTTCTGGGGAAGGTTACTCTGCACTTTGGTTTTCTCATCTACAAATTAGGCTAACAGCAGCACCCGTCTTGGGGGGGTTGTTATGAGAATTAAATGGGTTAATACATACAGTGCTCAACCCAGTATCTGGCACATAGTAGGTGCTCAGTGAGTACAAGCAGTGATTATTGTTATCTTTATGTACAGACAGGGAAAGAGCTCCAGAATCTATTGTGAGGAACGTGATTATACACCAGCATAGAGACCATACTCTGGCGCGTAACTGCAGGTTTGTTCTCTATGTAAACACTTGTGCACCTCTCTGCATGTCTGTGCAAATGCATAGTGAAAGTTTCACACCAGCTGGGCAGTCAGGACCTCTGGAGATGTGGTTGGGAGTGAGAGCATGTTTACCCTACAAATACCTGTATTTGAAGCTCTTAACAAGAGAGAGCTTTCATGTACAGGCATACCTTGGAGATATTGTGGGTTTGGTTCCAGACCACCACAATAAAGTGAATATTGCAATAAAGTGAGTCACGTGAAGTTTTTGGTCTCCCAGTGTGTATAAAAATTATGTTTATACTGTGCTGTAGTCTATTAAGTAATAGCATTATGTCTGAAAAAACAAAGTACATGCCTTAATTAAAAAAGACTTTATTGCTAAAAAAATGCTAAGCATCATCTGAGCCTTCAGTGAGTCATAATCTTTTTGCTGGTGGAGGGTTTCAAATATTGCAAGAATTACCAAAATGTGACACAGACATGAAGTGAGCAAATGCTGTGGGAAAAATGGTGCTGACAGACTTACTCGATGAAGGGTTGCCACAAACCTTTCATTTGTAAAAACCACAATATCTGTGAAGTGCAATAAAACAAGGTACACCTGTATTACTTGTATAGTGATAAGACTACAATATGTAAAAATAGTAAATTTAGTCTCTACCTCCTCCAGGAAGCCTTCCATGACTGCACTGGCCCATATCCCACACCTATCGGATCTATTCAATATAAGCTGACCTGCGGTGGCTGCTTTGAATCAGCCGTGTGTGCACATGAGTGTGGTCCCCTCAGTCAGCCTATGAACTCCTTGAGGGTGTGGACTGTGCACTTTACAGGCCAGACACATCTAGACTGGCAGTTCCCAAAGTGTGATCCCCAAATGGCAGCAGCAGCAGCACCTGGGAGCTTCTTGGAAAGGCTGATTCTCAGGCCCCACCCTGGACCTGCTGAATCAGAAACTCTGGGGGTGGGGTCCAGCATGCCATGTTTTCATAAGCCCTCCAGGTAACTCTGATGCACTTACTGGTATTGATGGGGAAGCCAAGACACAGTGAGGGGAAGGGCTGGCCCAGGGTCATGGGGCGAGCCAGCTGAGATGACCATGTCAAGGTCCCAGTTAGAGATGAAGGAGAGGGCCTGGGAGCTCCCTGTGCCACCACATCTGACCTCAGGAGAGAGAATTTGAGGTTTGGTCCCGTGTGTCCAGGGGCCAGAGAACCCACAGGTATGGGGAGGTGGAGACAGCTGCTCTCTGTTTATGGGCACTCGGGCCTGCCACAGGGAGCACCCCTCCCCGCAGCTCCATCCCTCCTGAGGCCCCTCCCCAGCCAGCTGCAGCCAGGTACTTGCTTTATAGAAAGTGCATTCTTGACTCTGGGGTGAGTCTGGCATCCTTTGGCTGCCCAGTCTGCTGCTCCCTCTGTCCCGGGCTGTGAGCGGAGGTTTGGTGGGGTTGATTGCCGGGTGGGTCCTGTGGGTGAGGAGTCTGCTGGTCTCCATCTGACTGCGGTCTCACCCCTTCTCTGCCGTCTCTCTGCAGGTGTCCCTCTGAAGAGCCCCTGAGCCCGCTCACGCTAACCCCCCCCCCAGAGGTAAGCAGCAGCAGCTGTCTGGGTTGGTGGATGAGGCTGGGCCCTAGGGTGTGTGCATGCAGGGCAGGTTCCAGGGGCCTTGTCTCCCTCTGCTCCGCCCTCTCTGCCACCATTTCTCCTCTTCCATCTCCTGGAGCCTACCTTTGCCCTCCTCCAGCCATGCTCCTGGGGGTCCTGTTGAGCTGCAGGGTGAAAAAAAGGGTTTGGGAATCAGCTTTGGGGAAGAAAAGAGGAGGGTGGCTCCTTGGTCTGAGGGGTCAGGGTTATGGGCGCTGTTGGGGTTTGGGGGCTGCTGGCGGAGGCACCAGCCAGGAGTGAGACCCTGGAGGGACCCTGGAGGCCCCTCACTGAGCAGGGGGCAGAGCTGTGGGCCACTCAGGGGAGGTGGGCCTGCCTGTGGGGGGCAGGCCAAGGTCTAAGTTAGGCTGTAGGTGCTCTAGGTGGTCGAGCTCAGGCTTTGGGGGCCTGGCCGTGCTCTTCAATGAGTGAGCATTTTGGGGACACGATTCCTGGGTCTGGGGAACGCTGTTTGATGAGGGGTTGCACAGGCAGGCCCCAGCAGGTCTCAGGGCAGGTGCTTTCCCTCCCCCCAGCTCCCTGTGTCTCCTCGGACTGCAGTTCCAAGGAGGCTTTGCTGAGTGGATGATTTCTAAGAGGGTTCTGGCTTTAATTTGGCGTCAGGGGGCCCAAGTGTGTCTGCCGAGTCAGCCTCGCCTCCACACACAGGAGGGAGCAGAGGGGTGTGAAGTAGGGGAGGTGGCACCATTCCCCCCGAAAGCCTTTCACAGCAATAGCATCAGCCAGTGGGGAGCAGTGGGGGACCTGAGGGCGGGCCTCCCTGGCTCTCCACCCTCGTCTGGCAGCCTAACCTTGCTACACAGCCCAGGACGGGGGTAACTGAGATAACCAGCTGGAGTTCTGGCTTCACCCTTGTCTGTGTGACCCACTCCTCCGCATTTCCTCATCTCTGAAAGGGGGCTCCTCCCAGTGTATCCTTCCGGGCGTTGTGTTGTATGGAGAAGGACTGGTACAGAGGCTGGCACACAGTTGATGCTCAGTAAATGTTAAAAGACACACCAGTTATTTTGCCTCATGGACTGAGTTCTGTGAACACAGAGCCCAGGGCCAGGCACAGGATGGGTCTGGTTATCGGGAAGAGTCTGCAGGACTCTGGGGAACAGAGAAGAGCAGCCCACAGCAGCTCAGACACTCCTGCGAAGGCCGGCGCAGCCTTCCTGCCATTCTTGCGAGGGAAAACTGTGCCCAGTGGACCCAATCCAGGCAGACTGCCTGGAGGAGGGGTGTTAATTGTTATTAATTTGCCATGGTTGATCACCTCTTTTAAGTCTACAAGAAACATTTTTCACACTTTAATTAGCTCATTAATCTTACCAACAACTCATGAGAGGGAGCAGTTTGTTCCCTTCCTAGAGGTGGAAAGGAGCCTAGAGCCGAGGCTGAGAGGTGGGGATGGACCCTGGTGGCCAAGGTAGGATTTGGCTCAGGTTCTCCCTCCAAGTCCTACAGTCTATGTATCACTCTCCACTACTCTGCACCTTTCCTCCCAGTCTGGGGCCTCCCAGGGGGAGAGGCATGGTTAGAGGCCACACCTTTGGCCACCATGTCCCCTGGCCAGGCCCCCAGGAGTTGGGGTCTGCCCTCCAGAGAAGCCATGGCATGTGGGGTGGGAGCTGGACTCCTGTCTGGACCAGGAGGCCACAATCAGCAGAGCTGCAAGATGAAGCCACTTGGCTGCTCTCTCAGGTTCCCTCTCCGGGGCACATCTATCCTTCCTAGACATGACCCACTTCCCTCTCCTCTGTGCCTGCACACTGACAGCCCCTCTGCTTAGAGTTTGTCCCCACCCTTAGGAGCTAGCCCACAGTAACTGCCCTTAGCTGCCCTCCCCAGCCCGCCATCCCTTGGCTGAGTGGGCTCTAGCCCCATTCAGTTGACTGAGAGCAAGCTCCAGGCGCTTGTCCCAGACGTGGGATTCAGTAGCAGAGATGCTACTAAGGGTAGGCTGAGAAGGGCAGCTTCAAATCCACAAGGCTGACCACAGACCTGAAGGGATGTCATCTGGCACACCTGGAACTGGCATCGGATGCATGTTTGATTATTTATGACTGTGGGATGGCCCGAGAAATCTTTGGAATAGAAGAAAGCTGTGCTGGATCAGAGCATGCACGCGTGCGCGCACGTGTGTGTGTGTGTGTGTGTGTGGTGCATGGGGAGCCTGGCGGGGAGGCATTATGCAAGTCTGGGAGCCACAGTTACAACAGCATCTGTCCGGGGCAGAAGGAGGAGCCGCAGGTCCGCAGGTCACACCAGGGCACGGGCTCCATCTGCAGTCAAGGCTGGGCGTGGGTGGTGGCCAGCCTTGGCCAATGTTCTGCCCCACGTGAAGCCCCACGTGGGCACCAAGGGGTGTACAATCATCTGAGGGGACCAGAAGTGTGAGGACCACTCCGGAAGAGGCCTGGCCCCCCCCAGAAGAGCCCAGGAGGCCTGGGGAAAGGGTCTTGGCTGGATTGGTGGGCTTGCCAGGCACCCACCCCGATTCTATCATCGCTGCCAGAGTTCACTGGCCTTTTTCATGTGGGTCTGAGATGCAGACCCAAGCTGTGACTGCCCTCATTTCTAAAACAGGGGAATGATGGGGCTGGGTGTCAGGCCTATGCCCTAATTGACATCCTATTCTTGGGGATGTAATTTTCAGCTTTAAGAAGTCAGAGGGTCTCTGCTTCAAACACTGCTCTGTTTCCTTGGTTTTCACCTCAGTCACCTCAACACAGAAGGGAGACCCCATGGCCTTCTCCCTTCTCCCCACCAGATCTCCAGTTGTGGGCATTTCTGTGGTGCTGGGGGATGGACTTAGCAGAAAAGTATAGTGTTAAGAGCCCAAGTTCTGAGCCAGACCACCTGGGTTCATACTGTTGTCGCCGCTTGTGAGCTGTGTGACTTTGAGCAAGTTTCCTAACGTCTCTGTGCTTCAGTCTCCTCATCTGTAAAATGGGCATAACAGTCGCTTCCTCATAGGGATGTTGGGAAGATTGGATAAGAGGATGCATGAGAAGCCTTTAAACATGGCCTGTCACGTGGTGAGGACCCCGTCAGTGGAGCTATTATTATTGCCAGGATTGGTAGCCGGTTGCTCTTATGGGTGGGGCAGACAGCAGAGCCAGCTCCAGCTGAAGCCAGTGGTATCTCTGTCCTCCAGCTCCTGTGGCTGTGGTTGGGGTGGCGGCTCTGGCTTCTTTTCTGCTGCCTTCCTCTGGGTATCAATTACTGAAGGCTGCTGGGGGCACTGCTGGGTATGAGGCGGAGGCAGCTTGTCCCCGCTTTGGTGATTGGTGCTTTCAGCTACCAGGGTGGAGATGGGCACAGAGGGGTGAAATCCAAGTTGTGAGGAGGTGGGGAGGCTGCTTGAACGGGGTGCAGCGGGGCAGCAGTGGTAACGACGGGGCTGGCCTGAAAGGCCTGGCAGGTGGAGGTGGGAGACAGGGAGGAGAGAGGGGAAGGAGAAAGACCTGGCACATGCCACCTGCCAGGCACCTGGCACAGTTTTCACACACGTAGCATTGTTCATTCCTCATACAGGAGAGGGATGTCACTAGCCCTGTTGCCATACGAAAAACAGAGGCCCGTGTGGGGAAGGTGAGTTGACCCAAGTCACAGAAGAGGCAGGGGTGGGATTGAACCCACCTGTGTCCTCTGCCCTGGGGGGCATGCAGGGCACCAGGAACGGGTGGGGCTGTAGTGCTAGGCTCTGGCTGTCCCGGGCAGTGGTCATGCGGGGTCCTGGATGTGCATATGTGACTGCACGTCCTCCTCGCTCCCCGACTTCGGCTGGACACTTCTGGGAAACTGGGGCAGTAGGGCGGCTCCCTGACACCTCCTACGGTATTGGCACCTGGGGGCGGCTTCCACATCGGAGCCTGGTGCCCGGGCCCAGCCTGTTCTCCTGCACAGGCCTTCCATGACTCTGTCCAGCCCCTCACCCAGCCTACCTGCCAGGAGGGGGGTGCCAAAGGTGGGCTGGAAGGTGCCCCGGGATAATAAAAATGATCGGTGGCTAAGATGTTGTACGCCAAGTGTGGGTTAGCGATAATTTTATTATGCCCATTCTGCTGCTGCGGAAATTGAGGCCGGAGGGGCTGTAGTGACTATGCAGTTGTGGGGCAGGGTTCTGACCTGGGTGGTGGGGCGCAGCTCTGGTTTTGCTCAGTGGGCGGTCCCAGGAGAGCCCCGCAAGGTCTAAGGAGTCAGGATCCTGCCCCAGCCCTGCTGCAGGCCAGGCCTCAGGGGAGCATGTGATACAAATCACCTCAAATGAACCTGCCAGCAGCTTCTTACTGTTCTTATGTTACAGATATGGAAGCTGAGCTGTGAAGAGAAGATGAGGTCTGCAAGGCCACATAGCTGGGAAGGAGTACACGGGGTGGTGTTCCCATTAGCTCTATCTGATCCCCTAGAGCTGCCCCTGGAGGTCCCTCCCTGGAGGCTGAAAGGAAGGGGCAGGAGTGAGGTGGTGAGGGCTGCAGAAAGCCCTCTTCCCTATGTGACCATCACTTGGGCCCCACCCCTCAGCGAGGCTTTGGCCTCTGGCCTGGCTGGGACCTGGGAAGACTCTGTGGGCCAGGACTCAGGCAGGCCCCAGTGCAGCCCATCTGCCCTGCGCTCGTGGGGATGTGGCGTGGCCGTGATGAATGGGCTCCTGGCAGGCTGAGCATTAATCATATTGCCGGGCGGCGGGAGAGGAAGCTGCCTGAAATGCCTGCTCTGGGACAGCATCTATCACCACCAGGCCTGGCTGGACTGGGAGGGTGAGGGGGCAGCCAGGGGTGGAGGGGAAGGGGGCCCAGTCTGAGTGAGGAGAAACAGCCTTGACCTGGGGGTCATGTCTCAAGAGGCTCAGTTTGAGGGGGCTCCTCATCTCCCCGCCCCCCATATGTATATCTTCTTTGGAGAAATATCTTTTCAAGTCCTTTGCCCACTTTTGGGTCGGATTATTTGGTTTTTGGTGTTGAGTCATAGGAATTCTTTATATATTCTGGATATTAAGCTCTTATCAGATATATGATTTGCAAATATTTTCTCCCGTTCACTAGGTTGCCTTTTCACTTTGTTGATTGTTTCCTTTGACACGCAGAGGGTTTTAAGTTTGATGTAGCCCCATTTGTCTATTTTTGCTTTTGTTGCCTGTGCATTTGTTTTTGTTTTTGTTTTTGCGGTACACGGGCCTCTCACTGTTGTGGCCTCTCCTGTTGTGGAGCACAGGCTCTGGACGCGCAGGCTCAGTGGCCATGGCTCACGGGCCCAGCCGCTCTGCGGCATGTGGGATCTTCCCAGACCAGGGTATGAACCTGTGTCCCCGGCATCGGCAGGCGGACTCTCAACCACTGCGCCACCAGGGAAGCCCCTTTGTTTTTTAAAATTTATTTATTTTTGGCTGTGTTGGGTCTTTGTTGCTGCACCCGGACTTTCTCTAGTTGCGGCGAGCAGGGGCCACTCTTCGCTGTGGTGCGCGGGCCTCTCATTGCGGTGGCTTCTGTTGTTGCAGAGCACGGGCTCTAGGCACTCAGGCCTCAGTAGTTGTAGCACATAGGCTCAGTAGTTGTGGCTCATGGGCTCCGGAGTGCAGGCTCAGTAGTTGTGGCGCACGGGCTCAGCTGCTCTGCGGCATGTGGGATCCTCCCAGACCAGGGCTCGAACCCGTGTCCCCTGCATCGGCAGGCGGACTCTCAACCACTGCGCCACCAGGGAAGCCCTGCATTTGGTTTTATATCCAAGAAATCATTGCCAGGTCCAATGTCATGAAGGTTTTCCCTTATGTTGTCCTTTAGGAGTTTTATAGTTTCAGGGATTACATTTAGATTTTTAATCCATTTTGAGTTAATTTTTGTATATGGTGTACCATAAGGGTCCAACTTCATTTTTTTTTTTTGCATGTGGATGTCCTGAAACTGAACATAGGCTGTAGCAACTGCAAGCTTCTTCTTTCTTGTGCAATATCTATATACCCGTGTCCATCAGGCCCACATCCTTTCTGCCTGGGGAATGACTGTTGCCCTGGCCATGAGTCCTTCCTCCTCCCCTCTTTAGGCACTGCTGTACCCAGGCCTGCTTAGGCAGGACAGGGGCCTACGGCCCCACTAGGGTGGTGTGGACCATTACAGGGATGCAGGCTTCTTCCCTGCCCATCTCCAGGGCCTCTGGGGCCTCTGGGTGGATTCAGAGGCTCTGTGCAGGGCAGATACCGGTGCCCAGTGACAGTGCGCTCAGGAGGACTTGGGCAGGGCCAAGGGTCCAAAGAGGCAACACTGGATGTTGGTCTGTGGGAAGAAGGTCCCCAGTGGGGCACCTTAGGGCTCTGGCCTCATTCTGCCCCAATCTTCTGGTGAGTTAGACGAAGGTACAGAGTCCCACATTTGCCAGTGAGAGGTGGTTCTCACCTTGGGTCCTCAGCTGATGGAAGCTCTGGGCTAAAACCCACCAAACCAAATGGAATCTTAGGGGTAGAAAAATGAAGTTCTGCACTTGGGAACAAAAACTCAATGGCCAGGGGATGGGTGCAGGAAGGGGACAGGGCCACTTTCACACACACTGCAGCAGTGCTGTGCTGGAGCCAGCTTGCATACCTCCTCCTTGAGGTGTGTCCATTGGCACATGTTCAGGAATCTTGCGAGCCAGTGGTTCAGCACAGGTGTCCCAGGTGTCCTGACTTCCCCAGGCCTGGCAGATGCAGGCTCCACCTCTGACAAGGCTGCCCGTGGAGCCAGGGGGTAAAACAGTCTGCCACTAGCTTTCTGTGTGACCCAGGCAGGCCTTTTCCCCTCCCTGGGCCTCAGTTTCTTCATCTGTAAGATGACCACTGTTTCCTTCCCATAGGGGAATTTTGAGGGTTCAAAAAGATGATGGCTGTAAGTCTGTCTGTGGGGAGTCAGCTGTGCTAAGAGTTGACTGTGAGCCCGAAGGTTCCCAGGGACCACGAATCCACTCCCTGCACTGTATGGATGGGGAAACTGACACCCTCAAGCTCATATGGCTGATCCAGGACTCAGACTCCAGTCACTGAATCCCCCATCCAGGGCTCTTTGTCCTATTCAGGTCCTCGCACAGGGAATCAGCTAAGCTCAATTAGACCTGCCTCTGGACTGGGTACACCCAAACCAGCTTCTGATACCCAGGTGGGAGCCCCACCACCTGGAGGGGAGTGGTCATGAGGGTAAATCCTTCTACCCTGATCCTCCACCATAGCTTATGTGACCGGTGGGAGGATGGAGAGGAGGACAGGACTCCATCTCAGGCTCCCCCAGGGTAGGTAGTAATAGGGTCCGCCTGCCATCTGGGAAGCACCTACTGTGGGCTGGGTGTGAGCTTTGTGGAGACCTGCCAGGGTGGGATGTTGGGTGGAAATGGACCAGCCCCTGGCCATGAGGCTGGAGCCTGGCCCAGAGGGGGCTCTGGCCAAGGGAGGCTGTGGGGTACTTCCGGCCCTTGGGAGCTCGTGGCCCTCCTCCTCATTATGGAATGGTGGCTTCATGTGCCTCACTTCATTTGTTCCTCACAGTAGCCCACAAAGTGGGTGCCAACCTTATCCCCACTTTACTGATGACGGAACTGAGCTCAGAGAGGTGAGCTCGAAGCTAGAAAGCGGCTCTGCCACTGATTGCTTGTGACCTTCAGCTCTCAGTTGCCACATCTGAGCAATGAAGACTCAGACAGATGCCTTTGGGGGAATGTGTTTGATTTCAGATATATATTCCGCTAAGGATGCTGAAGTGTCAGAGTATCCACAGCTTTGAAGATTTGACAAGTCCAAGGAAGGGCCCTGATCGCAGTCTGTAGACCAGCAAACCCGAGGCAGAGAGAATTAGAGTTAGGTCTTTGGAAGTCACCCCCTTTCCCACCTCACCCCATCCACCCTCCCGGGTAGGGCTTGCTGCCTGACTCCCCTGGGATCCCAAGATCCCAAGTTGCTCCGGGCCCTCTCCAACGCCCCCTGAGGCTCGTGTCCGAGCCGTCAGTCACTGGTGATGCGGGTCTGGCTGTGTGTACGTGTGCACATGCGTGTGCTGGGGTGAGGGATGTGCCTGGAGGGAGCCAGGGAAGCCGAGTAGACTCTGTGGCTACTGGGCAAGAGGAGGCCCCCCACCCCTCCCCGCTCCTTCTCCAGGGGGCAGTGAGTGGGAGATGCCCTGGGTGAGGGTTTGTGCCCACTATATATAGCTGTTCAGACACACACACCCAGCTATTTCTGTGTTCTTCCTCCTACTGAGGCAGGGGGGAGGGGAGAGAAAGTAGTCCATCTAAAAATATAACCCGGGGAAAATATCACAGCGCCAGAGCCAGAGCCTGAGAGATCTGTCTCATTCTCTCGCCTCCCACTCCCGCGCCCCGACTTACCTCACAGCCGCCTCGGCTCCCTTTGGAACCTTCGAGATGTGGCCTCCTCCCCAACCTGTGCTGCTTTCCCCTCTTGCCCGCTAGGTGGGGCTGGGGTCTCCCTGCCCCCATTTCACAGATGAAGAAACTGAGGCCTGGAGAGGGCTGGCTTCGCCGGGGCCGCAGGCTCCCAGACACAGCACTTTCTGCTGATGGCCCCTTGGGATGCCCAGGTGTCCCCAGCATCTCCCCACCCTGTTGGGCCTTGGACTTGGGTGGCAGGGTTCAGGCGTGGCTCTGCACTCTCTTGCTGCAACATCTCCCCCGGAGCCTCGGTTTCCTCAGCTACAGGGGGGATAATGGTACCGTGTACCTGGTAGGTGGTGGTGAGGATAGAACAAGAGGTGCAGGTGAAGGCTGTGACCCGGTGCCAGTAAGTCAGGCCCCATCATCGTTGTTCCTATTACTACTATCATCCTTGCCTTTTTCCTGGCCCGGAGTCCCTCTTTTCCTGAGGCCTGGAGTCCTCTCAGCCCCATTTCCTGAGGCTTTGCTGGGTACAGAGTGGTTTAAAAAATTACTTTATCCCTGGGAGCTTCCTGAGGGCAGGATGGCTCTTATCAGGTCTGCATCCCTGTGCCCAGTGGGAAGCAGGTCTGCCCACCCCAGCCTTCAGTAGCTGAAGGCGGTTGTATTTAAATTTGCTGAGGAAGGCGGGGCCAGTAGAAGGGTGATTAAGGGTGATTAAGCACCTGCCTCAGGCTAGGCTTCTGCTACCTGGGCAGGTCAGATGGGTCAAGTGGGGTGAGGTGTTGCCACCCCTATTATAATGATAGGAACCTGGAGCTCAGAGAGGGAAAACCATAGTCCCTGGGTCACACAGCTTGGACAGCAGACCTGAAACAGAGGCTGCCTGACTCCCCTGGGATCCCAAGTTTCCAGGTTATAGGTGCCCCTCACTTGCCTGTCTCCCCTTCTGTGGACTGCAGGAGCCTCTGGGGGTACCTCTATGAAGGTTTAGCCCCCCACCCCGTGCTCCTTCCTCGTGCTTTATGTTTTCTTGCTGCCGCCGGTCTCTGAATCTTGCTGTACAAGGGGTCCAAGGTTTCTGCAGCTGGGAGAGTGCACCCCTGGATTTAATGAACACCTAATGGATGCCTGTGTGATGGTTCAGTGTGAAAATGTCAACCTGTCCGAAAGCAGAGAGACTAGTCGACTGAGCTCCACATTCTCATCATCGAGCATCAACTCATGACCAGACTGGTTTCCTCTATACCCACCTACTACCCACCACCACTGGGTTATTTTGACATCGTATAATTTTATCCATAAATGTTTCAGTGTATATCTTTAAAAGGTAAGGACCCTTTAAGAAACATAACCATAATGCCATTACCACACCTTAAAAATTGAATGTTACCTCGCACTTGGTATTTATTACCTGATTCACTCTGCAAAAAAGCCCTGAGGTAGGCGTTAGCATTGCCATTTTATAGATGAGGAAACTTGGGGCTCAGAGAGGTTTGGCAACTGGATTTAGGTCACACAGCTGGTACGTGGCCAAGAAGGGATTTGAACCTGGGCCACCTGACTATAAAGCCAGTGCTCATTCCTCTTTCCTCTGCCAGGCAGGGTCCAACTCTGCTCCTAGCCATTTCCAAAGAGTTGCCAAATCTTGTGACCCCAGCAGGGATCTGGGCATACTTTTGTCGGGGAGTGTCTAGTTCCTAGGCTTCCTGGCAATGCCAGAGTCCGGTGCAAGACTCAGCACAGGTGTGTGCTCAGAGCGCAGGCTGCAAGGGAGTCCAGGCCACACCAGGACCAGGAGTGAGCTGTCTCCTCCGGCCAGTGCTGAGCTTTACAGGAGCATTAACAAGCCATTTAAAAAGAGCTGACGATACACTTTGCGGCTCCTATTCAAGATGTACTGAAAAATAAACACCTTTTCAGGGAGGAAACTGAAGCATGTTGGGGTAAAATACACCTGTGGTGTCACCTATGCACGTGTCACCCTGTAGGAGTTGTTTCGGGAGCAGCAAGCTCCCAATTTCACCCTCCCTGCATGGCCACAGAGGGTGGCACGTACTCGGTGAGCAGGTGCATTTGTCAGCATCGCCAGCTCTATGGGGGAGGAGGAGGGAGGTCTGAAGCTTTGGGGGTGTTAGATGTTAGGGTGGGGTGGAGTGGGAGTCATGGGTGGAGGGCGGAGGATGTTCCCTGCTCCAGACCACCCATTTCACAGATGGAGAAGCTAAGGCTCAGATGGGCTGAAAAGTCCCAGGTCACACATCTTAAGAGGTGCTCCTAGCAGTTCTCAGAACCCCCAAGCCCAAGGGGGACACTATATCCACAGTGGGTGGTCCTGTATCTCTCTCCTCCCTCCTCATCGCACCTCAAAGCAGACATTCTCAGATCCTCAGACAGGCCCAGACTCTTGCACTGGTTCACTGTAACCTTGGGCATATCCTGCTTCTCTACGCCTTAGTGTCCGTATCTGTAAAATGGGGAGAGTAATGACGCCCAGATGGGACGAGGGGAGTGGAGAGTTTCACAGTTTGTTGGGGTGACCCCTTACCTCCTTGAAATGCCCTCAGCTGACACGAGGGCTGTGACAGTCTCCTAGAGAGTGCCATGGGCCGGGGCTCCCTCCCCTTCCCTCCTCCCTCTCTTCCTTCTTTCCTTCCACGAATATTTCTTAAGTACCTACCACAAGCCAAGCACTGTGATGGACACGGGGGACACAACAGTGAACAAACAAAAATACAATCAAAGCAAAATAATAAAGGGTCTGGCTGCTTCATGAAGTTTATAGTTGAACAGAGGAGACTAAAGCTAAATAAAGAATCACAGCACTGTTGTAAAGCCACTGTGTGCACACTAGCAAGGGGCGGATATGCAGTGCTGTGAGAGGATTTAAGAGGGGATGGACCAGGTCCCGGAGGTCAAGGAGGGCTTCCCTGAGGAGGTGACACATGAGCTGAGCACTGCAGGATGAACATGTGAGCTGAGAGGGTGGTAGGTGGTGGCTGGAGGGATGAGGGCAGGAGGTAGAGGGACTAGCACATGAGCTGAGAAGGATGAGGAAAGGCCAGTGTGGCTGGAGTGGAGAAAGCCAGGGGAGGAGTAGTGGGAAATGTGGCTGAAGGGGGCTGGGCCAGGCCTCCATGAGGGCCGAGGAGGGTTATACACTTACATTTGTGGTATGAACAGATTTCTGGCTGTTATGTGGGGGAAATGGCCTGAATTTGAGTCAAGAGTGGATAGGAGAGGTAGTTAGGGGGTGAAGGTGAACATCCAGGTGAGAGGGGGCTGGTGGCTTGGACCAGGGTGATGGTCTGGGGTGCCCACTGGCTGTCCTCCCCAATTATTCCTTCTGGGCCTGCTGACCCAGGAAAGTCCCTGCAGGTGTCCGGGGGGTACAGTGCTCTAGGACTTGTCATCCAGCAGGGGGTGAGGTGGGTGCCTTTGGAGATGGGTCTCCTTCCTTCCCTAGGAGGTGGGGAGGCCCTTCTGAGGTCAGGCATGAGAGGGGGTCATGGTCCAGGGCCCACTGGCCCGGGGGGCACATCCTCTCTGAAATGCAGCTCAAGAGGCAGCCGGGGTGTGAGAGCATGAGTGCATTGAAGGTGTGACATCTGCCTTGTCTCCACTTTGAGATCTAACCTAGGGAGGAGCGGGTGTCCGAGAGGGGAAGGGAGCGCAAGAAGAAAAAAGTGGCTCGCTTTTACTTAATTATGACAGCTTGCATCTTTAGTCTGAAAAGTATCTATGGGATAAGGACTGCTTTTCTCAATTGGGATAATTATGTTAATTAAAATGCTTTCTTTATAGCAGTTCTGATTAATAAAAACAGTTTCACTGCTCTCTTTAACACTCTAACCTTCTGTTGTGCGGGGAAGGAGGCCCTTTCTCAGCAATTTATGGTTCTTCACGCAGATTCCAAGAGGCGACCTGCTGCTGGGTGGCCTGGTGGCAGGCACTTTGCTCACATACACGTGGGGATGGATGTAGGGAGAGAGGGCAAGAGAGCAGACCTGGCAGGCGGCTGGACTGGCCATCGGGGCGGGGATGGGATGGGGCACCGTGCTGCTGGGTCTGCTGGAGAACAAAAATACCACTTATTGGGCTTCCCTGGTGGCGCAGTGGTTGAGAGTCCACCTGCCGATGCAGGGGACACGGGTTCGTGCCCCGGTCTGGGAAGATCCCACATGCTGCGGAGCGGCTAGGCCCGTGAGCCATGGCCGCTGAGCCTGCGCGTCCAGAGCCTGTGCTCCGCAACGGGAGAGGCCGCGACGGTGAGAGGCCCGCGTACTGAAAAAAAAAAAAAAAAAAGAAACCACTTATTTCTCTAATTGCTCTTTATTTCCTCTGGAAAACATCGGGATAATTAACGAGCTCCCATTTAAGAAAAATTACATATGGGGGAAAGAGGTGCCCGGGCCAGGAGTGGTTCTAGAATTGAGGGGTGAGCCTGGGGGATGACCCCATCCTGGCCTTGGTGGGTGGGAGTGGGGAGAGTGGGGGGAGGAGGGTTAGCTGGGGGGTAAGGAGCAGGGGGCGTTCCCTAATAAAGTGGGATGGTTGTTGCTGTGCAGGGATGAGAGATGGAGTGAGGGAGGGACGGAGGGAGGGCAGGAAGAGGGGGAGGTGGGGATGACACCTGTTTCCCACTCCCAGTGAAGCTGAGCTGGAAGGGGATGAGAGCGGGGACTTGATGGCAGAAATCTGAGTTCTGGGCCTGGGTCTCCAGCGACGTGCTGTGTGACTCCGAGCCTGGCCTCACTGTCTCTCAGCCTCGATTCTTCACCTCTGCCTAGGCCAGGATCACAGATGCCGCCCAGGCAGAATCTGCCCCATAGGCGTCTGCGTGTGTGCTTGTGTGTATGTGTGGATTGTGCTGGGACCCGGCCCCCTCAGGATGCTGGTGAGTATCCTCTTGGGTGCCGGTTTCTAGGTGGGCCTTGCACCCCACTGGCAGCTGTCCGGCCCGCTAGCCCTTGTATGGAGAGAGCATGGGCTGTATAACCTGCCCCGTGACTCCACTGCCCAGATGTACTGAGGGCAGAGCAGAGACCCTCCTCGTCCACTCCCCCTGAGGCCCAGCCGTGGCTGGGGGTGGGCCAGTCCCCACATGGCCCAACCAAAGCCCGGCTGTGCAGTGGGGTCTGAGCACCACTGCGGAGGGCCTGGGACTAGGTGCCCGTCTGCCGGGGCTCCCTTCGCACAGAGCAGCCTGGGCCCTGGCACAGAAGAAGCTGCGCTTGCCCTAGGCTCCCAGGGCTGCCTCTTCCTCTTCCCACCAGCACTCTGGCTAAGGTGGGGTCAACTCAGCCCTTGCAGTCTGTCTGCCTCCCCTCCCTTCTCTCTCCTCCCATTATCTGACAGGCCCAGGGGCTGTCCCTCTACCAAGGGGGAATGTGTTTTCAAAGATGGGACAATTCCGACCCCTAAGACACGGTGTGCTGATGGAGGGGTTTCAGGCACTGTGAGCAATGCCTGTGCTCCCGTTTTGGGCAGGACCGCCCCCTCGCCTCAGCAGACACAGTTGGCTCCTGCCTGCATGTGGCGGCCCCTGCATGCGTGTGGCGGCTCCTGCCTGCGTGTGGCGGCCCCTGCATGCGTGTGGCGGCCCCTGCATGCGTGTGGCGGCCCCTGCATGCGTGTGGCGGCCCCTGCATGCGTGTGGCGGCCCCTGCATGCGTGTGGCGGCTCCTGCATGCGTGTGGCGGGCCCACAGGCCCGCTGGGACCTGGACCTGCCACCCCTACCTCAGCCTGCCTAGAAGCCTGCCCCCCTCTCACCTCCACTGTATTTACGTGTCTATTTTATGATTTCAGTTTTTAATGCCTCTGCTCTTTGAAGACGCTTAATGCTTTCGAGTGGAACATTTCCTTCCAGGACCTGAGCAGAGTGAGGACAGAGCAATGAATCAACTAATAACCGGAACCTCATTTTCTGCTCCACAGCAGAGTTCACCCCCGCCTCGCCGTATTCCTCTCGGAGGCGGGCAGCTTCGGGCGGGCGAGGGGGGCTGGTGAGCTGAGCTGGGCTCCCTGCAGCTCGCTGCTCAGTGTTTCCCCGCTGCTCCCCTCCTCTCCTCTCTTCTCCCAAGTCTCTCTCCTTCTTGCCTCTGTTTCCCCTCTTTCTCTTCTTGTCTCCTCTTCATCTCTGTCCTTTATTTCTGTCCTGCTCAAAGCAAGCAGGAATAGAGGAGATGTCTGGAATTGGAGATTGTTGAGGGGACCCTGGGATGGTGTGAGAAAGCGTTTGTTGAGAGCTTCCCAGGTCTGGGCACTGGCCCAGTTTTGTCCTGACCTGCTGTGTGGCCTAACAGGAGCCTCTCTGAGCTTCCAGGTCACACCTATATAATAACTGGATCTCACCACATGGGCAGACGAGGATTTGATTTTTAACATCTAGGATAGACTTGACAGCAGAGGTGGGCAGTGCCTGAGATTCCCCCGTTACTCCCCTGCCCATGGTGGCTTGGGGAGAGGAGAGGTGAGAGCCTCTCGGGCAGAGGGACTGGTAGTGATGGCTCTTCATTCCTTTTCTGTGCATGAGTCTGCATGTTCACTAATGCCTGCATCTGTATATACGTTTGTGTGTGAGTGTTTATGCAAGTGTCTTGGCCTCCAGGGTCATGAAGCACCACCGCTGTTCACCTAAGATGACTTCTGACCCTCTGCAGGACGTGTGAAAGAGCTCACACGGGGAACCACGTCTGCCTTGAGAGGCTGAATGGTGCAGGCCGAGGTTAGGAGCACAGACTCTGGGGGTCACACCGCCTGGGTGCAATTCTGGCTTTGCCATTTACTGCTGTGTGACCTTGGATAAGTCACTTAACCTCTCTGAGCCTCAGTTACCCCATCTGTAAAATAGAGATAAAATAGTGCTTCCCTCATAATTTTGTTGTACACATTAATGAGTTAGTTGCCTGTAAAGTGCCTGGTACATAGTAAGTGCAATGTAAATGTTTACTGTCATTATTGTTTAAGACACACGCACACAGAGCAAGCTCCCCTCCCCAAACCATGAGACACCAGAGATGCAGTAGGCACATGTGCCCAGACCCACCAGCCTCCAACACCTGGTGAGGAGGAGCTCAGCGTCTATCAGAGTAGCCTGGGGAGGCTTCTTGGAGGAGGTGGTGCCAATACTAGGGTTCAGGTAGATAGGAGGGTGGACCTGCAAGGGCAGGAAGAATATTTGGAGAGTTCCAAGGCCCAGATGGTTGTGCTTACATCGATTCAGAGGGAAGCAGGGAGGGGAAGGACAAACATTTAGTAGGCACCTACTACATGCAGACATCTTGTATATGTTATCTCTCTGTGGAGATGAGGAAACTGCATCTGAGCACTGAGTTGTGACTTGCCCAGGGTCACCCAAGCTGTCTGTAGCAAAGGTGGGATTTGAATGCGTGTCTGTTTGACCCTGAAGCTCTCCTCCACTCGTGGCTCAAGTCCCAGTGCTGCAAGGCTGGAGCAGGGCAGCCAGTCCAAACCCTTCCCCTGCAGTGTCCTGCTTTGCTGGACACCTCTACTGACAGGAGTTCACTACCTTTCAGGACAGTTCATGTCATTTTCACATGGTTGCACTCTAACCGTGATATTCAGGCTCAGCCAAAATCCAGTTGCTATAACTCATCCCTTATACACCGTACACCCCCTCGGCCATGCCCTGCCCAACGGGCCCATGCTGAGTGGGCCCGACTGACGTGTGAAAGGAATGGAAAGTGCGCTATATTGAGTGCCTGCAGTGTGCCGGACGTGATGCACGGCACCGCCGCATTCCACCTGTGACCACGGTCACCCTGTAGAATAGGCTGGTGCCCAGTCCCGGGCGTTCAGTGTTCCACACAACCAGGCCCACCACTGGCATCCAGGGCAATCCAGAATAGTGCTCAGCCCCGAGTATTTGGTTTCCAGAGTATTTAAACACATGATTCTACTAGGTTATAATTTTAGCACATTACAGCTGATGTCTTCTTGGGGCCATAAAACAGCAAACTTTTACTGCTAGAAGCAGCTCCCAGCAAGACGTGGGGAAATTATCATGTCATCGAGTCATCTGGGTAACAGTTACTGTTTTGGGGAGAGTGGAGTATGTGGATATTTATAGACACGTGCACCCTCCCCCATGTGCAGACGAGCCTGCCTCCTCAGGGGAGAGAGGATGCTGCTGGGGGAGGAGACCAGGGAGCTCTTGTCCATTCACTCAACAAGCATTACTGAGCACCTACTATGCACCAGGCACTGACGTGCTAACTCCCTCTGGCTGGTGGGTAAGGAAGACAAACAAAATAAAGGCAAACAGGAGATTCGAAATTGCTAATGGTGCAGTGACGGGATGAATGGGGTCACCTGTGAGATGAGGCCCAGCTCCCTCTCAGGTGAGGGAGCACCTGTGACAGGGCCCTGAGCTGGGAAGAGGAGACTGTGGTGGGAGGGAGGTGGCCTCACATAAGGGCATTTGCATGGCACTCTGGGGCTGTGGGGAGGAGCTGAGATGTTTTCCAAGGGGCAACGTCCAGCTAGCTCTTGATGGGTTAAGCCGGGGAGTGACTGATGTGATTTATGATTTAAAAAGAGTTCTCTGGCTGCTGTAGGAGGGACCAAGAGGGGAAACAGCGTAAGGCAGAAGTGATGGAAGCTTGGGCCAAAATGGTAGCCATGGGGATGGAGAGAGGCAGATGGTTCCAGACCCATTGTGGAGGCAGAACTGGGAGTTGGGGGAAAGACATGAGGGAAGCAAGGAGGATGCCTTGATATCTGACTTCAGCCACTGTGGCTGTTTTCTGAGATGTGGAGGACCAGATGAGGCTTGAGATTGGGATTCAGATAGGAGTTTGGTTCTGACCGCCTCCTGGAGCAGAAATGTCCACTGATGGTTGGGCTCATAAGGCTGGAGCTCAGGGAGAAAGTTGAGCAGGGGATGGAGATGCAGGAACCAGAAGCTGTAGGTGGTGTTTATAGACATAAGCGCTGATCGCCCAGGAAGAGATGTGGATGGTGGAGAGAGAGGACCCAGGCTTGGGCCCTGGGCTCACCAACGTGGAGAGTTGATGGAGGTGACAGAGCCGGCACAGGAGGCTGACGGGGCATATCCAGGGACAGCAAGGAAAGATCCACACCAGGATGGTGTGGCAACTCAGAAGCCAAGAGAGGCTTCCCAACAGAAGGGCAAAGTCGGCCATGGTCGAGGATGCTGCGAGGGTGGGTAAGATGGAGACATAGACACCGCCATTGCCTTTGACAACAAGGAGGCCATAGCAGGCTTGGATGAGAGAAGTGTTGTGACGGGATGGACGAATCCAGCTTCAAGTGAGCTGAGGAGAATGGGTGGAGAGAGAAGGGAGAAAGGGTGTAGTTGACTCTTCCTAGAAATTTTGTGAAGAGGGGAAGAGAAGTGGATGGAGTGGGGGCTGGAAGGGGGAGAGTCACAGGAAAATGCAAAGAATGTGTAAGTCCCGGACACCCTCTACCTAGCTGCCCTCAGCGGTGATGTTCTGTATAACTGTAATACACATCAAATATCAAACCAGGTCGCTGACATTGGTACAAGCCACAGACCTTATTCAGATTTCCCAGTTGTGTGTGTGTGTGTGTGTGTGTGTGTGTGTGTGTGCGCGCGCGCGCATCAATACCGTGTAATTGTATTGCACGCGTAGCTTTGTAACCACCACCACCACAGTTAAGACAGACTGTTCCATAACCACGAGGTTCCCTGTGCTACCACATACCCCTCCCCTCCCCCACTGTCCCTCCCCCGCAGCTACCACTACTTTATCCGCCATCTCTGTAGTTTTGTGATTTTGTGAGTGTTATATAAATGGAATCATATAGTATAGAACCTTCTGAGATTGAGTTTTTTTAAACTCAGCATAATTAAGGAAGGAGTTTTAAAAGGACGAGAGATACCAGAACATGATTGCTGCTGGGGTGGGGATGGTGGATCCAGTAGAGGGCAAGATGGGTGATGTCAAGAGACAGCACAGTGGTGGGAACCAAATTCTTGGGACCAGAGGTGATCGGTTCAGAGTCCAAGTGGAGCAACTAACCTTCGACAGGCAGCGTGACCCCTCCTCAGGCAGGAAGAGGGGATACAGGCAGAAGCAGGTAGGCTTCTGGAATCTGCCGTAGGCAGTTGAGGGAGTTCACATCTGCCGGCTTCTGCTTCCTCAGGGAGACTGAAGGGAGGGCTCAGCTGAGAGTGACGGGTCAGACAGAGATGGGAGGTACGAGGTAAGTACCTCGGTACTTACCTCGGTAAGGGGTAACGACATTGCCATCTTGGAGAGCAGGAAAGCGAGCCAGCCCGTGACACAAGCTGGGACTGCTGGGCAGTGCTGGGGCCACTCAGATTCTGAGATTTTGAGCTCACGGAGGGCGCAGCCTGCATGGTGGGCTCATTTTTTCCAATCACATTTGACTTTCCAGCTATACGTGTCAAGAGGGTGCTAATTGGGTTCCTCCAGACATGGGTTTCGTGAAAGTGTTGCCAAGGGAGAGAGGGGGGCAATGTGCTTGAAGGATTTATTATACTGATGGACTGTGGAACCCAAGCTAGGCAAAGAGTGTGAGGATGGAAGAGCAGTGTGGGAGAGAGGGAGGTGTGAAGGTCTCAGTGGTGGCAGAGAGCCAAGCAGAGGCACAGGTGGGCTGGGCTGGGAGGCTTGGTTAGAAGCTGTGGTGGAGACAAGGGCCAGGCTACAGCCTGGGATGGAAGCTGGAGGGCATGGAAGCCAAAAGTCACTGGAGGCAGGAGGTGAGGGAACGGAGAGCCCCAGAGTTGGTCTTCCCTAGCGTGGTGAAGTCACCAAGAGGATGACAAGCGCTGAGACTTGGAGGGAGACGGGAGCCTTCGGTGGGTGAGGAGGGGTGGCCAGGAAGTTGGAAGGAAGAGATGGGCGAGGCACAGCCCGATGGGGTAGGCATCCAAAGGGCAGGAAAATTCTAGGTGGGAGAGGTTTGGAGCTGAGGTCTGGAAGGGACTCAGAGGAGCAGGGAGCACACCGGCCTTGCCTGGCCTAGCAGAAACCATCTACAGAGTGTCACTGTGCACCCACCCCTCAGATGGGAAAATAGAGGCCCAGAGAGGTTAAACAAGCTTCATAAATGATAGGCTCTGTGGAAGCTTAGCCAGGGCCCACTTGAAAGTCAGTGGAGTGGTGAAGAAGGTAGATTCAGGAGCTAGCATATTGCTGGGTTTGAGTCCTGCTTCCAGCCACCTATAAGCTGTTTTCTAAACCTTTCTGGGCCTTTCTTCATTTGTGAAATGGAGCTAGTAACAGTGTCTACTCCAGAGGTGGGCACGAGGATTGAGTGAGTTAATACACACATTCTGTGAGTCCTGGAGCCAACCCTATTTACATATAGGGAAACTGAGGCTCAGAGAGAGGCATTGACTTGACCAAGCCCCAGTGGTTCCCAGCTTCCCTGCCAGAGCCCACCGCCCTGCTCCAGGGGTACCCCACCCACTGCACTGCCCCACTTCCCCCAAACACATGCTTCTGTCAGGGTCATCCTGGATGCTCCAGCAGCCCCAGGAAGCAAGCAGGATGAGGGTCTCGTTCCCATTTGGCAGATGGGGAAGCTGAGGGCAGGATGGTATCTTTCCTCTCTATGTATCCCAGAGTGCCAAGGGAGGGTAGAATCTTTATTATCAGCCAGTCTTTACTGTGGGGGACACAGAGTTGACACAGACACTGTTCCTGTCCCTGTGCCACAGTCTCACAGGGGAGACAGGACAAAATAATGAGACAAGGTAGTAGCATTAAACAATGGAATACAAGGCAAGGAACAGTTGCTCAAGGCGACAGGGATATGGGGCTGGGAGATCTCGGAGGGCGAAAGAAGTCTGGTGACTGTGGTGGCGAAGGAGGAGCAAGGGTGTAGCTGGGTTTTGAAGGGTCGTGTGAGTTTAGAGAGAGGGGCGTTTGGGGGTGGGGGGCGAGGAGAGGGGAGCTGTACTAGCAAAGGCCCAGAGCGGGGGAGGCGAGGAGGCTTCCGCTAGAGCAGAAGAGGTGGGAGGGCGAGGCCTTGCAGGCTGGCTCCTGCGATGTCTCAATCTTCTCCAAGACTGGTGAACCAGTTGTCCCTAAGGCTTGTGAACAGATGCCAACAGTGGGAAATTGGCCAGTGGATTCTCTATGGCCCAGCACGCCTGAAGCCGCCAAGAGCTGAAGCGGAGGGGCCTGCAGGCTGGAGGGGGGCTATTGGCCCCGGGGTGCACTGGGCCAGCAAGCTCTGCAAAATGGGGCTACCCCAGCCGCCCCTTGCCTCTCCCAGGCGGGCTGTGTGAGGTGTCACAGCCCTGTGAAGTCTTCTTCAGCGAGACAAATGCTGGCACTGGGAGTGATGGGATGGAGGTGAAGGCTTTTAGACACCCAGCAGAAACCCAAGGCACGTCAGAAAGCAGAGTTTCGGGAGAACCTTTGATTTAGAGAACAAGGTTTTGGCATCAAACTGCGATCAGAGAACAGAGGCAGCCGGCCACTCCATGAAACTGAGCTCTGTAAACCTCATTAATCTGATGCCTCCGTGTTCAAAGAGGCACCTAATTAGAAAGAGCCGAGACTCTCCACCGGCTGGGTGGCCCATTGTTCCCGCAGGACAATTCACACCAGGTGACTTCAAAGCCCACTCCTCCCGTCCCTCGGCTCTGCTCTGCGGCGCCAACTAACCAGCATTAAGAGCTGGCTGCCCCGGCTGGTGAGCTTGGCTGCGCTCACGCTCCGTTTGGTGCCAGAGCTGGGGGCCTCCACGCTGTTCTCTAGCTCCTGGGGTAGACGGAGCCACGTGCCAGCTGCAGGTTGGGGTGCGGTGCAGTCCACCGGGGCTCAGGGCCTGGAAGGAGCTGGAGAAGGCCATACTGTCGCCTCCCATCCTTCAACTTCCAGGTCCAGCTCCTCCTCCGGAGGCCCCAGAAGAGGACCTAGGACGTCCAGCCAGAGGTCACACTTGGTCTGGGGACACCCTATGGGGTCTTGCTGGGTGGTCTCATCTACATGGACTCTGGGTCCCCAAGGAGATGCAGTAACCTGCCTTCCCTGGTCTTCAGCCCCACCCCACACTGTGCCAAGGGCTTTGCACTGACAGAGTAGGTGCTCAGTAAGGGTCTCAGCACCTCCCTCTCTCAGCTGAATGCTGTGTGAGAGGCTGGTGATTGCAGCAGGATGCAATGGCCAACAGTGCTGCTGAGAAGTTTCCGTTTAGAGTTGGGCAAGGCTTTCAGCAGTCACGTCACTTTCAGTCTGGAACATCTGGGTTCAGGGAGACTGTGGATCTTTCTCTGCCTTTCAGGACGTTGAACTACAGTTGAGTCTAGAGACAGGGGAGGCACAGAAGGAAGACTCGGGGTCATGAGCCTGAAAAAGGCCATGACTGGCATTCAGGATTCCAGGATTTCAGGCCTGTGGTCGGCACTGACTGGCTACCTTGTGCTCTTGAACAGGTTATTTGCCTTCTCTGGGCCTCAGTTTCCAAATCTGTGGGATGGGAATGATAACTCTTTCCTGTCCAGTTCTCTGGACTGCATACAGTAAGGTCAGATGGGGGACTAAGTGTGAACCTGCCCTGGCATCTGTTCAGAGTACGGGGTCGGGAGGAATGGGGACACTCCCAGATTTGCTTGCACACCTCCAGAGGTGAGGTGCTCACCACTTTTGAGGCTGCCTTTTTTTTTTTTTTTTTGCGGTTCGTGGGCCTCTCACTGCTGTGGCCTCTCCCGCCGCGGAGCACAGGCTCCGGACGCGCAGGCTCAGCGGCCATGGCTCACGGGCCCAGCCGCTCCGCGGCTCGCGGGATCCTCCCGGACCGGGCCACGAGCCCGCGCCCCCCGCATCGGCAGGCGGACTCTCAACCACTGCGCCACCAGGGAAGCCCGAGGCTGCCTTTTTAATTGCTGGATAGTTGCAGTTGTTAGAATGGTCACTGTATTAATTGCCTAGGGCTGCCATAACAAATTACCACACACCTAGTAGATTAAAACGACAGAAACTTATCTTCTCAGTTCTAGAGGCTAGAAGTCTGAAATCAAGGTGTTGGCAGGGCTATGCTCTCTCTGAAGGTTCTAGGGATTCACATTTCTTGCCTCTCCCAGCTTTTGGTGGTTGTTTGGCATTGCTTGGCTTGTAGATGCATCATTCCAACCTCTACCTCCCTCTTCACGGGGCATTCTTTCATGTTTGTGTGTCTATGTCCAAATTTCCCTCTTCTTATAAAGACACCAGTCACTGGATCAGAACTCACCCTAATCCAGTGTGACCTCATCTTAACTAATTATGTCTGCAACTGCTAATTACCCTGTTTCCAAATAAAGTCACATTCTGAGGTTCCAGGTGGACATGAATTTTGGGGACACAATTCAACCAGTACATTCATTTTCCTTCTCCTGACGCCACCCCTGTGACCCCACCCCCAGAAATTATCCCCTGCCCAGCCCCAGCTCTGTCAGCCTCCCATGCCCTCGTCTGCTCTTCCAGGACACCTTTTGCTCTTACAGGAACATTTCTGGCAGAGTGTCCGTCTTACCTCCCCGGTTCTGGCATCCCTCCTCCTGCTCTTCTCGCCTTTATTTATTTAATTTTTTAACATCTTTATTGGAGTATAATTGCTTTACAACTGTGGGTTAGTTTCTGCTTTATAACAAAGTGAATCAGCTATACGTATACATATATCCCCATATCCCCTCCCTCTTGCATCTCCCTCCCACCCTCCCTATCCCACCCCTCTAGGTGGTCACAAAGCAGTGAGCTGATCTCCCTGTGCTATGCGGCTGCTTCCCACTAGCTATCTATTTTACGTTTGGTAGTGCATGTATGTCCATGCCACTCTCTCGCTTTGTCACAGCTTACCCTTCCCCCTCCCCGTGTCCTCAAGACCATTCTCTACGACTGCACCTTTATTCCTGTCCTGCCCCTAGGTTCTTCATCTTCTTGCCTTTAGACATGGAACTCCCATCATTCCACTCCAGGACTCAGCCCAGGTCCCACCAATTACCAGCTGCCTTGATGTATAATACTTTAAACCCCTTCACCTCATTATAGGAAATTTCTTTTGAATGGCCTTTAAAAACCATCTCATTACACAGGGAGAACTGTAATTATCTTGCACAAGAAGGAGGTTCTGGATGAGCTGGTGCCCAGCACTGTCCAAACTTCCAGACAGGGTTTACCACTTGCTGGTTTGGCCACTAGGGTTGAGCTCCTCCTCTCCCCCATTTAATCCTCTCCAGTCCCTTTTCTTCTGGGATCTGGGCACCCTTGTCACTGTTGGTGGCCCCAGGAGGTCAGAGCCTCCCATAGAGAGAGCAGAGCTGCAGAGTGGCCAGGGCTGGGGGTGGCAGCCTTGGATGGGGGCCTATGCTCCGATGGTCAGACCCTCCCCCAGCCGTTTTCAGGGGCTGCCTAGCTCTTCCCGAGCCCACCCTCCAGGAGGTATGTGCTGCTTGCCCAGTTGTCGAAGAAAATCATGGTGGGGCGGGACCCTGGGGGTCAATAGGTCCAGTCCCTGCCCTCAGCCTCTTACCCAGTCCTCCCCAGCAGCCTTCTGAGAAGGGACTCCAGCCTTCCTGGAATCATCAAGTTTTTTCCAAACTTTCGGAGGATTTCTTTCGTGTCTGGCTAAAACCCCTTGCTGCCCCAGTGCTGACCTGGTTTTAAGCCCCTCTCTTCCTGGCTGTGTGACAGTGGGCAAGTCATGTGATCTTTCTGAGGTGAACTTCCTCACCTGCAGAATGGTCAGGATCGTTTCTGCTTCAAGGGTGTAGTGAGATGGGCTATGGCTGACCATGTGGAACACCTGGTGTTGGCGCGTAGTGGGAAGTGAATCCACACTGCTTCCTTTCCCAGAAGAGACTGGCCGTGGGGGCTTCTTTCCCTCTCCTCTCTGCTTAATGCTGGACCGAGTGGCCACTCTGGTGACTTGAGGAATGGCTCCCCAGCATCCCTCAGTGGCCCTGGGTTGGTGTGGCTCTCCTCCCTCATACACTGTCCCCCCTCCCCAGCCCAGGGGTGTGTGTGTGTGTTTGGGGCTGGTTGCAGGGATGATTACTTCCCTTTTCTTGGTTCCCCTCCTAGTCGTGCCCAGGCCAGAGCTGTGGGCACAGCCCAGGCCACTCCTTAAGCCTCACCCTCCCCTGAGGTCACCAGCATATTGGGGGAGTTGCAGTGGGAGGGAAGAGAGGGCATCAGGGTGCCCCTCACTGGAGATACCCGCCCCCACCCATGGAGCCTTTTGGCCATCCTGAACTTTTCAATTCTCGGCTTTGTGATAGGCTCCAGGGACTGCCTTAGCCCCCACTGACTAGTTAGATGGGCCACAACCAGGAGATGGCAGCATGTGGAAATGTCAGTGACGTCCATGGAGCCTGGCAAAGTGGCTCTCTTGGGAGGGGGGCTGCTGTATCAGTGTTAGGACAGCTATGAGGAGACACCAAGTTCCCTCCCCCCACAGGCCTGGTGGTCAGCAGCTGGGGGTGGAGTCTGGGTGAGGAGGCCCCTGAGTGGGAGGACAGGGCTCCTGGGGTTTAGTGCCCGGTGCCCGAGACCCTCCCTGCCACCACACCTCTCCCGTAGCCTCTGTCCCACTCTGCATCTCAGCACAGACACCCTTCCTCCAGGACATCTGTCTCCAGGATCCCTGAGCCCTCCCAGTCTGGTCTAGGTGGCCCTACTGTGAGCCCTCTCAGCACCCTGGACTGCCACCACAAAGCTCTCCCTCCCCTCACCTGTGCACCGCCCAGACCTGGGCGGCCCTGAGCAGGCAAGCTTGAAGGAATGTTATCTGTGCGGTCCTCTCTCCCAGTAGTCACGCAGGGAACCGTGCCAGGCTTATTCACTCTGGCACCCCCAGTGCCCAAGCAGCGCCAGGTGCCTGGTGCAGATTTGCTCAATGATTGGATGATAGGAGGGTTGGCCCTCGTGGCTAGATCTCCATCAGGCCAGCGAATCTTAGGGGCAGGGATCCCGCCTGGCTCTAAGACTGAGGCTCATCTGAGGGTGGAGGGTGTCTCCCCCCAACCTCCACCCTCCTTTCAGAAGAACACAACTAGCAAAGGAGCAGGAGGTGCTGGATGCTCACCACACACATGGCCTTGGTTTGCTGCCAGCACTCCACCTATACTCACCAGGTCTCCATCCCGTCTCCCAGGTGTGCTGACCTCCACCTGCAGAAGCAATGATGGGAACAGAGTACTGCTCCCTGGGAGCTCCCTGGGGCTGGGGAGTCCAAGAATGCTTCCTGCAAGAAGTGGGACTCGATCAGGACAGAGTCTGGATAGAGAGGGGCTGGGGAGTCCAAGAATGCTTCCTGCAAGAAGTGGGACTCGATCAGGACGGAGTCCGGATAGAGAGGGGCTGGGGAGTCCAAGAATGCTTCCTGCAAGAAGTGGGACTCGATCAGGACGGAGTCTGGATAGAGAGGGGCTGGGGAGTCCAAGAATGCTTCCTGCAAGAAGTGGGACTCGATCAGGACGGAGTCTGGATAGAGAGGGGCTGGGGAGTCCAAGAATGCTTCCTGCAAGAAGTGGGACTCGATCAGGACGGAGTCTGGATAGAGAGGGGCTGGGGAGTCCAAGAATGCTTCCTGCAAGAAGTGGGACTCGATCAGGACGGAGTCTGGATAGAGAGGGGCTGGGGAGTCCAAGAATGCTTCCTGCAAGAAGTAGGACTTGATCAGGACGGAGTCTGGATAGAGAGATGAGGAAGGGCTTTCCAGGCAGAGGAAGATGCAAAGGTGTGGCTGGGCGTCCATGGCCTGCTGGCAGGAAGATGGGAATCTGAATTTTGGGGAGGATCAGTGTGGGAGGATGTTGAAGGGGTCAGCTTGGGAGATGCCTGGACCCCAGATGCCAGGGGACAGATGCTGTTTGGTGCCCTGCCCTGCCAGCACCTCTAGCAGTTCAATTCCATGATTTGAGTTCCAGGAACCCCGTGTGTGAGACCCACTCATAGCCGGCCACTCCCCTCCCCGCCCCCGCCTCCACAACCCAGGTCAGGTTGTCCTGAGCCTGGGTGCAGCAGGGGTCAGCCACAAAGGGCTGCTGGCCGAGGCTGCTGTGGGTAGGGCCAGGCTCAGGGGCTTACCAGAGCCCAGTACTGAGAAGTAACAATCAGAGGGGCGAGCTTGGATGTTTTTATTTGTCTCTCTCTCTCTTCTCTGGAGCATCGGGAGATGTGGGCACATCTTATTCCTGCCCGCTGCCTGCCTCCTGCTGAGACGGTTTGCTGTGAGCCAGCCCCTGGCACGGCCTTAGAAGTTGCTGAGGTCCTGCCCTGCTCCGCCCCTCGCTGCACTGTCCCCTACAGGGGATCTGCATGGTACCTTGGCATAGCTGAGGCCGTGGGCACCAGCCAGGGAGGCAGCATCATGCCTTTCTGGGTGTCTGTGCTTGCCAAGGCCTCCTCTGAGACTCCAGATATGGCTTTTGGAACTGGCTGTGGAAGCAGGGAGGGTGGACTCTCTGATCGGCTCCTGGGTGATGAACCTCAAGGGGCATTCCTGTTTACTGAGCCTCTACAATGTCAAGGCACTGGGGATCCAGGGCTGAACAAGGCAGCTCTGGCCCCTTCCCTTGTGAAGCTCACAGCTTTTGTTAGGGTGGGGGTGGGGACAGACAATAAACAAGTAAACAAACAAATAGATGTATAATTGCAAATTGTGACAAGTGGTACAAGGGAATAATAGAGAATGCGGAGGTGGGGAAGGCTCCCGGCCCGCTGAGACAGGGCAGTCTGGGAGGGCTTCTTTAGGAGGTGTCTCATCCCATAATCAGATGGATGAGGGGGCGGGAGCTGTGTGCAAGGAGTGGGGAAGAGCATTCCATGCCTGGGGGAACCTTGGTGTTTTGAGGAGCTGGAAGGAAGCTTGTGGGGTGAAGGGAACAAAGCCGGTGGGGGTGGGTCAGGCAGAGTCTGTGGACCATGGTGAGGAGGGTGGGTGGGTTTTGCTCTAAGAGAAGGCGGAAGTTGCCCGAGGGTTTTAAGGAGGGAAGGGACCTAATCTAATTTAGGGTTCACTAATACTGCCCTGGCGACCATGTGAGAAACAGAGTGGAGAGGCATAAGGACAAAGGGTGGTGTTCCAGCAGGCAGTGGTAGGCTTGGCCTGGACGGAGGTGCAGAGACGAGTTTGGACTGGAGACACTTTTAGGACTGTGCTGGGTGGGATGGGGGAGGGAGTGTGGGAGGAGTCACGAGGCGTTACAAGGGCTCCCACGTTTCTGGCCTGCACTGCTGGGTTGATGGTGGAGACATTCACAGAGGCAGGAGCATAGGAGGAGGAGCAGGCTTGGAGGATGATGGGGGATGAGGGGCTTGTGGGACATCCTGGGGGACATGGCAATGATGTCAGGATATTAGTGGTAACAGTCAGGTGACTGACATATTATCATTCCCATAATCCCACAGCTTATGTGGGAATCTGAAGCTCACAGCTGGTAGTACTGAGAGCCAGGATATGAACCCAGAGCCGTCACCTCTAGGGGTGACTCCCCACCCTTGCCTAGTCTTGTGTTTGATAAGGGCAGTGCTTTACCCAAAAGGATGAGTCACCAGTGGTGAGATTTCAGGCCTGGGCGGGCAGGTCATCTCCCCGTGCTGCCACCTTGGTCCTCACCCAGGGTCCTGTCTGGATTCAGATGCACACTCTCCCCTTAGTATCACACTGTAGTGCTCTTGGCCGGGAGGCCTCAGCTGCCCTGGGAAGGGAGGGGGCAGCTCATCCCCGTGGCCCCATAATGCCAGGGAGGATCTGGAAAATCTCTTCAGTTGTTCAGCCTGAGATGTCCAAAATTAGCCAGGAGTTGGGGCTTTCCGAGGACAGAGGAGCCCAGCACAGGGTGGTTCCCTGAGGCTCTGCCACTTCCTGCTACCTTCCTGGATGTGAGAGGGGGCTTGGGGTTTGCCTGACTCCCATCTGCAGGGGCCCCTCCTCTGTTGGCTGGGTGGGGCACTGAGAGAAGGGAAGCCATTTGGCAGCCGGAGGGTGGGGTAAAAAAAAATGCTGAACCAGGATGCGAGTCCTGAGGCTGCCATTTACCCCCAGTGACCTCAGTGTCCCCACCTGGATAGTAAGCCCAGTGAGTGGGTGAGGCCGGGGGCCCTTTCCCTCAGGCATCCCAGGATCTCCACCTTCTGAGGTCAGAGTGGCAAAACATACCAAGAGCTTGGGTCGTGGGGTTGTGATCAGGGGACAAAACTCGTCGCGGGGCCTGGAAAACATGGCCAGGGTGATGGAAGCAGGGCTGGGGTGTGTGTGGGGGGCATATTCAGACAAAAGCCAGTGGCGTAGGGGAAAGGTGTGGGGAGGGTGTGAACAGAGGGACAAAAGGCCGGGAGCACACACTAAGCCCACAGGCTCCCGCCTCCTCCCCACCAGGGATGGGCCAGTTCATTTGATCGAAGATTACTCAACAGTTTTTCTACAAGAAGATGGGAGCCCGACAGCCCTCCTTAGGGCTGACTATGACATTGGTCTCTGGTGGGGACTGGCCGCAGTGGCTGGTGACTGGTTCAAGGCTCAGTGTGACCAGAGTTGGGACCCGGTGTGTGTCCAGGGTCAGGGCGCAGACTGGTTCTCTAGGTAGAACCCTGCTGGGGCAGGTTTGGTACCCACCTCATCCACACTTCCTTTGAGCTCTCAGCACTCATCTCCCCCACGGGCCCTGTTATTTACGTGCCCAAGGCTGATGTCACCCACTCTGGGGCTTGATATGAAAAAACCAAAGCCCTGGCCAGGAATCTGGTCATAATGTCTACAGTTCCTCCAGAACTTGCCACCACTGGACACTGTATAATGTGATTATTTCCCCCATTTTATAGACTAGGAAACTGGAACTCAAAGAAGAAAAGCAACTTTCTGAGGTCAGCCAGCTAGTTGAGTGATGGAGCCAGGATAAAACTCTCTGTCCCTTTTCCCCTTTCCCTCAGCATCCCTCCCTGGGGCACAGAGGGGCCTTCAGCAGAGCTCTTCCTGCCCAGGTCCCCCCATGGAATCTTATTCCCTTTTCCATCTAGATTGGGGGGTGTAAGTTCAGTCTTCCTCAGGCTGAAGTTCCCTGGGTAAGTCAGCTGGGCCTGAGGATGGACTAGGAGATGTAGTAAGTAAGTCTGCTGGGTCCCATAAGGACCAGGGGTTTGGCTTTGCCCTATTAGAGGACAAAGGAGCATGGCAATCCCAGTGGAGGCCTTTGGGCATCATGGTTCTGGATTTGAGAGCTTTAGAGGGTCTTTCCCAGCACCTCTGACATCACCCCTACAGGCATTTTCCTCCTCTGCTTCTAGGAAGTGGTGCAAAGAGGGCCACTCCACCTCCTGTAGGCCTGGACAGCTCATGTTGCAGGCCAGAGAAGAGAAGACACTTGTACTAAGAAACAGTATGTTAGTAGAGAAGAGGGACCAGAACCCCAGCACCCTACCTCCACCGTCAGTATTCCTAGGTGTTCCCTCCTTCAAGCTCAAGACGATTGTGGAAACTGAACACTCATGAGCCCACAAAGGAATCAATTGTAATAGTGGGACTCCGAGCACCGTACCAGCTATTCTCTTGGGCTTTCCTGACCCCTCTACTAGCCTCAGACATTTCTCAGCGATAAGAATCTGCCCATTTGTGCGTCATTTAGAATATTTCATGGGGAGAAGCGGTCCAGAATTTGAACGAGGTCCCGGGAGGGTACTGAAGTGGGGTCAGCAGGCAGCCACACTGACATGGGAGGCAGCAGCCCCTGGCATGGCTTATCTGCACTCTGTGTGTAAACCCCAGCAGGCTTGTGAGATGGACAGGATCAGCTCATTTCCCAGCTGGGGAATCTGAAACTCAGTGAATGAAGTGAAGTGATGGGCCTAGAGTTTTCCAGCCAATTCTCACCCACATCTGATCTGAAGCCAGTGGCGTCCCCTCTGTGTGCCCAGACTGTGGCGTAGAGAGGAAGATGGTTCCCTGCCCTCAAGGAGCTGCTGAGAGAATGAGATTTAAGTCAGAGACATAAAAGGGAGCAAGAGCTACTGAGTTAGGCCTCAGTGCTGTGAGCACAGATCCTAGCCATGCCAGGAGCCCGGGAGAGATCAGTGCAGCTAGAGCAGTTAGGGGAAGGTGGGGGAAGTTTGTATAGGAAGAGGGGATTGGGAAAAGCAGGCATAGCTAAGGGTGTGTGTGGGGTGGAGGTGACCAGGTGGTGGTCAGGAAGGCAGCTGTCCGGGGTGCTGAACAAAACAGCACTCACAGGACTTGTCCTCAGCTCTCCCTGTCTTCCTGGAGCCTTGGAGTGTCCTTTCTCATGTCTGAGCCTCAGTTTGCTCACCTAGACAACTGGAGTACCAGAACCTACGTCACAGCCTTGTTGAGAGGATAAAGGAAGGTCACAGAGGATCATGCTGGGCACGCAGCCTGCAAACAGTTGATACAGGCATTGAGAGGGGCGGCCTGTCTGGGGCGTCTCCACTCCCCTTCCGTGTCCCCCAGCCTTTAGGCCTGGAAACCTCATATTGCAGATGGGGCAGCCGGGGACCAGGGTGGGGAAGATACTTGTGCCAAGAAACACAGTGTGTAAGTAGAGGAGGACCAGAACCTCAGGGCCCTACCTCCCACTGCCAGTATTCTTAGATGGTGCCTCTCCCTGGCTCAAAGCTTATGGAAACTAGATACCTCTGGGGACTCAAATAGTGGGAGTCCAGGCAATGGACACCTGTTCTCTTGGGCCTTCCTGACCGCCTCTCCACCGCCCACCTAGTCTCAGCCCCCTTATCCTAGCTCTGGATTGAATTTCATCTCTCTTTAACCACACCCTTACCCGCCCTGGCCTCAAACGAAGGTGCTTTTCAAGCCCTGTTGGCAACATCAGGCCTCCAGGGTGCCCCAACTCACCAGGGAGACGAATGCTTTGAGCAGCGGTAGAATGAGGCAGAGGGCTGCTGGAAGCCGCAGGAGAGATATCCCTCACCCTCCCCTGCCTCTTACCTCCTCATCTTCTCAAACTGCCTGACCCCCTGAGTCCTGGGCGTGGGACAACTTGAAGCCACTGGGAGGGGAGCCAGGAAGACTTCACCCCCAAAGACCTCTCTCAGGCCTACTGACTATGCTTGAGATACCCTCCAACTTCAGCCCCATGAGCCTGTTCAGCCTTTGGCATCTCCTTGTTCATTAGAAACAGTCCTAGGTGTGAGCACCAGCCTGGCCATTCCCATCTGTGACCTTGGGCAAGTATAATATAATCCCGCGGAACCTATTTCCACATCAAGTGGGAATAATAACATCTACTGCCTGACATTGTTGTGTAGTTTCACCACAGTGTCTCTTTAGAGCCCGAGATCTTCTGGAACCTGGCATGTGGGTGAGGTGGGTCCTGTGGGAGATAGGCGGGGGGAGCTGCAGGTATAGGCCATACTCAGCACCAGCGTTTTAAACACTGGGATGGCCAGACTGAGCTGCCACCATAGCCACTGTGTAACCTCTGACCTTGTTACCTCTGACCTGACTCTGGAAGGTTCCCTCCCCCAACCCCTACCCCCACCCCACTCACCCAGGCTCAGGAGTGGTCACTCGGAGTTATGCTGAAAACATGGGGCAACTCGCAGACCTTGGCCACTGGTGACACCCACCTCACCTACCACCGTGCCTGCAGCTGGCCCAAGGCTCAGACCTCAGTCAACCCTCCACCAGCTGGTCCAGCCAAAGAGAGTCTAGGAGAGGGGCGGGCTTGCCCTCAGCTCCACCTCAGTCTCTCTGGGCGCAAAGTGCTCACACAAAGCCTAGCACAGAGTAGGCGCTCCAAATTCTTAAGCTATCTTTATTATTATTGTTTATTAGTATAGTAGTATAGCAGTCCCATTTCACAGAAAAGCAAGGTGGGGCCCAGAGTAGTTGAAAAGCCACCACCTCTGTAAAGCCTCCCAGGTTCTGCCCCTTCTCCCAGAAGTGGCTCTTCCTTCCTCCTGACTTGTTTGTTTCTCTCCAATGTTCTTGGTTGGCTAGGGCCTGGCACACAGTGGGGTAGGTTCTGAGGTGGGCGGGGTGAATCGGAGGAGCAGCTCACAAGGCTATGGGTGCTATGAGGAGGCCTGGGCCCAGGAGGCCCATCTGCCCAGGGACCCTCCACTCGGGTGAACCCCATTCCCCAGCCCTCACTCCCCTCCTCGGGCTCCCCTGCCGGCCTGCTAAATGATTAAGGAGTGCTAATATGTGTGCTGAGAGCAGGGCCTCTGCTGCCCCAGCAACCTGGGCCTCTGCTTCATCCTCATGTCTGCTCCCTGGGGGGCATCTGCCATGTGCCTCTGTGATGTCCTTCCTCTCAGCCCCTTCCCTACTGGGTCCAGTAGGCAGAATTCTCACCTCCCTACATTGCTACCAGCCGGTTGGCAGTTGAACTCAGTTCAGTAAGAGTGAATTGAGCAAAAACGTGTGTGAGACACTGGGGATGCTGTGGGGACTAGAGGAGACTCCACCACAAGGGACGGGAAGGGGGCAGTCATCCATGTGCACCTGCTGTGTGTGCATCCGGGCACGGGGCAGTGCTTTCCTGGCCGGCCACTGAGAGGTGGGGTCTGCCTCAGTTTACTGACGAGGAGAGTAGGGCCCAGGGGAGTGAGGAGCCCGCTGGCGAATGCTCAGTGTGACGGGCTGGCCTTGAGGAACCAAAAGGGAAGAGCTGCCCCTGAGCTGACCCAGGTGGCTCCCATCAGCGGCAGGGAGAGTCTGGAGGCACTTGGGCTGCTCTGGGCTGTGGCTGGGCCCTCGGGAGCCCACACTCTGAGGAGGTTCTTAGTGCCCCAGGAGCACAGGGCAGCCTGAGGTTATTGTATGGGGCACCCGCTAGGGCAGTCATGGGGCCTGCTTCTCCCTGCCGGGGTTCCCTGCCCTCTGCCCTTCCCCTAGCTCAGACATCTTAGGGGGCTCCGCCCAGCTCTGGGTCCTCCTGATGTGCCCACTCTGACCCCTCTCACCCTCTGGCCCTGCCTGTGTGCCCCTTCGTCTCCTTAGGTGGGGCTGTTGACCTTGTCATTCCTCACCTGTGCCTCTTGCGCCCTTTCCAGCCTCTTGCCCACGGAGGAGAACTCCATGGTGAACTTGCCTCCGTCCCCTCACACTTTCTCTCTGGCTTCCCACCCCTGCCTTAGAGGAAGAGGAGTTTTCACTGCAGGCTGATGCTCCTCCCTGCCCCCGCCCCCATGATCCTCCCCTCACCCCCATCAGGCTTCCCCTTTCCACAGCTCCCGTCTGGCTCCCGCCCCTGCTCGTTCCCCAGCTCTGGAGGCTTATCTGGATCCCCCAGCCCGTGGTCATTCCCGATCACTCCTGCAGACTCTCGGGCTGTAGCAGAAGCCCTATAGCACCTGTCACTAATGGAGACAGACAGCAGCCCTGGACTTCTGCCCACCCCATGTGGCCATGGAACTTCCTGGGCAGCACTTGTGGGACTCAGTTTCCCCTCTGTTGAGTGAGCCAGAACAATGCCTGGAACAGAGTAGGCACTCAAGAAGTTCTTGTTGAATTAATGAACTAAGTAACTAATCCCTGAGGGCTGTGCCGATCAAAGTAACTAATGGATTTAAAAGGGCTTTGCAGAGTTGGACAGTGTTGTTTGGACATGAGCATCCATGATACTCAGCGGGCGTTCCTGCTCCCCGCCCAGCTAGAGCCATTTGACCTTTGCCTCTCCCCCCACTGGTCAGCCCTGCCCCTCTTGACCCCTGAGACCCCTACTGGCCTGAGCACCTCCAGCGCCTCAGTACCGTGCCAGGAACCCAGCACTGAGTCCCAGCTCTACGCTCCTCTAACCTGGCCCCAGCCCTGCCTTGTGCCCTGGCCAGCCTGCGGGTGGTCTACCTGCCACCCTGCTCTTGCAGACTCATGGCCTGGAATTTCTGGCTTCCGGGCCCGGCTTCCCTGGTGCTGAATGTGTTACCGTGAGTGATGCCCTTCAGTGGACCCAGTCCATGCCTGATCCTGGTTTCCTCCAGCCCTCGCCTACTAGCCTGCAAATCTGAGCAGAGTCCTGAGTGCCAGTCCTGCGTGTGAGAGGGCTTGGGGAGGATGGGAAGGAGGAAATGCTTCACCCCTAAGGCTGAAGGGCCCACATGTAAACCACCACCGGAGAATGGCAGAGCCCAGAAGCTGGGCTTCTGGCTGTAGGAGATACCCGGGGTGGGGGGGGGGCAGGTCAGGGAGGGTTTCCTGGCAGAGGTGGTGGTGCCTATGGGGGCCAGTGAGGACGAGGAGGAGGGGATGAAGAGGAGGGCTTCACCCGTGGGCAGAACAGCGTGAGCAAAATTGTCCTGGGTGCCCACTTTGTGCTGGCTCTGTGCCAGCTTCCCACCCCCACCGCACAGCCTTCGGGTGCGTATCATCGGCTCCATCTAACAGGCAGGGACACAGAGGTTCAAAGGGGGCAGGAACTCACCCAGGGTCACCCGCTATCACTGAGGCATTGTCAGGCCTCGACTCCACGTCTAGCATCTTTTCAGACTCCTTAGTGGAGGGAGAGTCTGGGGAGGAGGGGGCGGGATGCTGGCACCCGCCGCAAGCATCACACAGCTGGTGACTGTGACTTTCCGGGGAGGTGTTGTGGGATGGGGGGGTGGCTTTCCTAGTTGGTCCTGTTCTTCCCTCCCCCCACCCCCGTGGGAGAGCCCTCACGATGAGAGGTTCCCACCGTGCCCCCTTTCTGGAGAGGCCGGCAGTTTGCCTTTTCAGAGGATAATTCCCCATGATACAGAGATATTTAGCCTAATAGAAGCCGACAGATCATTCAGGGCAGTAATGCACTCCGGCTTCAAGCATTTAGTTTCCTCAGCCTGAAGTCCCAGATTAAAGGCTCCTTGCCTGCGCCTGCCCCACAAGGATGCCTGTGACCTTGACTGCGGTGATGGGGTAGGTTTCTCCCACCCTCCTTCCCTCCCCCTCCTTTGCTGGCTTCCTCCTCCCTCCCTTTCTCTCTTTCTTAAAAAAACAAAGGTATTTTTCTTCTTAAATATTCAGTTGAGAGGCTGTTGCTTAAACCCTGCATGCTCTGGGGACAGGCCAATTGTGCTCGGCTGCCAGTGGGGCACGGGAAGCCCTGGCGAGCCCGGAACACTCCCACAGCCACGTGGGGCCAGCGGGTATGCTGTACCTGGTGGGCGGTCTGGGCAGCTGGACCCTCCAGCCCGGCCTGGGCAGACAGAGGCCGGGCAGATGGCCTTGCCCAGGGATAAAACTGGCCCCCTACTTTCTCTGCCCGCCTCCCTGGCCCAGGGATCTGACCTGACACCCTCGCTGACTGGGGGCTCCTAGGGCAGGAGGTTTCTTCTGCTCCTTGGACCTGGGCATCCCGGGAAGGACCTAGGGAAGACTAGTAGCTAAACTGGAGGAGCAGATGGCTGCAGAGGTGGCACTGGAGGGCCTTTCATTGATCAAGAGGGTGGTTTCTGCAGTTGCCTCCTGGCCCCTGCAGGGTCCACTTGTCAATTCGTCTGTCCCTGCTGCTCTCTGTCTTGTCTTTGTCTTGCCTTCTGTCTCCCTCTCTCTGCCGCCCCTGCCCCTCTTTCATCTGCTCACCAGGCTGCCTATTTGAGCTTCCTTGCACTTCTGTGGAGGCGGCCGGGAGCATGGAAAGCACAGGGTATTTCGAATCAGCCAGTCCTGGGTTCAAATCCTGGCTCTAGAACTTACAGGCTGTTTCTGTTTGGTTTAATATTTTGAGTTTGGGCAAGTTCTTAATCTCTCTGAGCCTTCATTCCATCATCTGTAAAGTGAGATGCTGATACTTGGCTCACAAGAATATCCTGGGGTTCAGTGTGTGATGTGACATGGAGTGGTGCTAAGGGGTGGCAGCTTTCCTGCCTCGGCGGTCCCAGTCTCCCCACCTCCTGACGCTCCCACCTCTCCTGCCCAGATGCCCTCTCTCTGACCCTCCGGCTAGGAAAAGGGAAGGTGTTCAGGAGGGATACCTGGCAGGTGGGCTCTGGTTCCCCCTGGATACAAGCTGCCTGTATAGGGGTGAGGCAAAGAATAAGGCTGAGTGGGAGGGACCCTTCTCCTCGAGTTCATTTCCTGGGCAAAGCCTAGTGTCTGGTCCTGGGTCTGGTTTGAAGGATCCAACCTAAGGGACTGTGGCAGTACTACCAGGGGAATGAGATGAAAGGGTGGGAGAGCAGGGCCTCTGTAACCTGGGAGGAGAAGGCTTCTGGGCTGGGACTCCTCTCCCAGGTTTCAGTGGGGCGGTGTGCAAAGAGAGCCTCTAACCTTCAGGGATGGGGAGTTGTGGCAGCTGGACAGGAGCCCAGGGTGGAGGGGAGATTCCTGTTCCCTCCTTCTGAGGCAGGGGTGGCAGGATGACCATTGGAGTGCAGGAGGGGAAGGCCCCTAGGTCTGGGGCTGATGTGCTGGTCGGACCTCGAGCTGGTCCCATTCCCTCTCTGGGCCTCAATTTCCACACTTGCTAAATGGGGTTAATCATCCTGCCCTATGTTCCTCATGGGGTGGGCAGAAGATCCAGTTAGAGAATAGTTGCGAATGTGTGGTGATCTATAATGTAGTAATAATAATAACAACTATTATTCTGGCCATTATCTTGCCTTCGTTTCACTGTCTGTAAAACCCTCTTTGATCCACACAATCAAGCCCTGATTCATATGTGAATAGAATTAAAGAACCTCGTGGCTGAAGACAACCCCCCATTTAGTGCAAATCCCTAGCCAAAATATATGTTCTCTAGAACTCTGCTTGCATGCCCCCAGGGACAGGGAGCTCACTACTCCTCATGCTGAAGAGAGATCTCTCTTCCTGGGATCTTCTCTCACTGGGCCTAGCTCTGCTCTCTGGGCCCATAAATGCCAAGTGTCTTTATCAGGAACCTGAAGTCCTGACCAGGCCCCCCGAGGCTTTCCCAGGGAACACGGGTTCCAGGCCAACCTCTTCCTGTCAAGCCCCTGTGAACAGACCCCACTGTATCAAAAATCTTCTAGACAGTTACCTTGATGACTGACATGGCTATCTGGAGGTGGCTGCACTGTCTCCAGAGCTGGAGTGACTGGCTTACCCAGCCCCCATGTCTCCTGGCCACCAGGCTCCACAGAGGCCACGACTCCCTGGCCACTCACGGAGCTACTCACAGAACTCAGCCAGAGCCTAGTAACTCTCTCTTGTCCACTTTGGCCCTTTCCTAGGGCAAGCGGAGGGCTTCGAACAGGGGATCCTGCCTCCCTAATTGACCCCTCCAAGGTTGGACCTACTTTCGAAGCTCCATCCTAGTCTCTGCCAAAAAAGGTCGTTCCAGGCAGGGCCAAGGACCAGCTCTGCTGATGCCAGTGAGATTCCACCCCAGGGACCAGTCCGACCCACTCTCCCGCATTCTTGGACATGGTCATGTAGCTAACCACTGAGGAGCCCAGCCCATATTTTTCTGTCTCATCCATCAGGGATGTCACGGGGGCCTCGCTCGTGGCTGGTTGGAGTGCATGTCATCATTTTGAGCAGCCAAGAGAGGACATGCAGTTGTCCCGCAGGACTCTCTGGTAGTGAACTTCTCAAACTTACTATTGTCTTTCCTAGCGTCTGGGCAGCACTTCTAGAATCTCTATTGGAATAGATGTAAGCTTTGCAGTCTAAGCTTAGATTGGCTTTTTAAGCCCCCTTTTTATTAAAAAGGGGAGAGATGCTAATATTTATAAATGCCAGTTCTTGACGTGTATCATTTCAGCGAGTCTTCAGCACAGCTCTCTGTGGGAGGATTGCGGTTACCACTTGGAAGATGAGGGATCTGAGCCTTGGGAAGTGAAGTAGCTTTTACCCAGGGTCCCACGGAGAGCAAGGGGTAGAGCTAGGACTCAGACCCAGGATTGTCTTAGCTTCAAACTCCTGCTGTTCCCAGATTCTGGGCCCTACCTCCCCCGTTCCCACACCCCTTGGTATAACTTTTCAGGTTCAACCAGCATGTTCTTTACAAGCATGTGCTGGGGGCCTGCTCTGGGCCAGCCCCTCTGCACCCTCCCTCGTCCCACCCTGTCCTGTCTTTTTGGACAATCTTGTCTCCTGTCAGCCTGAGGGTGGGCCCCAATCTCTGCCCCTCCCTGTGTGCCACACATAGGACCAGAGAACAGAGCAGGGGCTTGGGAAGAAAGATGCTCCCCGGGGGGGTGTGAGACTCAGCGTGTGTGTGGGGTGGCAGTATTCCTGGTGGCTCATCTGCTGTTATTTTTTAATAGTTATTTAAATTTTTTTGTGGGGGGGTCTGGTAGTAAAAATAGTACGTGTCTGTGGTAGAAGATCTAGCAGTCATCCTTGATTCCTTTTTCTTACCCTCACCTCCTCACATCCAACTCATCAACTAACTGCCGATGAGTTGTTTTTTGCTATAACATATATCCTGCATCTGTCTGGTCCCTCCCTCACCCTAGCCCGAGCCTCATCTTCCTGTCTTGGGTGACTGCGACAGTCAGCCCACTGGTCCCCTGCTCCTGTGCCTGTTCCCCTTCAATCCAGGCTCCACTCAGAGCCCAAAGGAACTTTTCACAATGAGTAAAACATCCCAGCACTTCCCAGGTGACTCTTCGTTGCACTAGGGATGAAGTCCAAAACTTTACCTTGGCCTTCAGGGTCCACCCTCCCTCTGTGGCCTCCTTTCCTGCTGTCGCCCCTACCTCTGCGCATCTCATTCTGCGTGCTGACCTGCTGCTGCTCCTCAGAAACACCAGGCTCCTTCCCAGCTCTGCTCTTTTTTTTTTTTTTTTTTAATATTTTATTTTGGCTGTGTTGGGTCTTTGTGGCTGTGCGCGGGCTTTTCTCTAGTTGCGGCGAGTGGGGGCTACTCTTCGTTGCGGTGCGAGGGCTTCTCATTGCGGTGGCTTCTCTTGTTGTGGAGCACGGGCTCTAGGTGCGCGCGCTTCAGTAGTTGTGGCGCACGGGCTTAGTTGCTCCGCGGCATGTGGGATCTTCCCGGACCAGGGCTCGAACCCGTGTCCCCTGCATTGGCAGATGGATTCTTAACCACTGCGCCACCAGGGAAGCCCCCCACACTGCTCTTTGCCTTGCTCCTGCTGCTCTAGGAGTGACTGAGTTCTTATCGTCCAGGTATAAATTCAAATGTGACCTCTGCAGAAAGGCCTCCTCTGATCCTCCAGCTAGAGTGACCCCTTAGCCTCATCCCAGGTACTGTCTCTCATATTACCAGGCTCGATTTTCTTAATTGCACTTGTCACTCTTTGGAATTATCTTGTTTCTTTATTTGCTTATTTATTTGCTTATCATCTGTACCCCCCATCCCCATGAGGGGTACTCCACTGAATCTCCAGCACCTATAATATACTTACTATATAGTAAGTGCCCAGTAAGTATTTGGTGACAGAATGAAAAATAACAGAGAAAAATGTAAAGGAGAAATAGAAATACAATTGTGGATATGGTAGCAGTTAATAATGTAATAATTGGGGGGTGTGTGTGTGTGTATAAGCTGGGGATCACCTGCCCTTTTAATTATAGGCTTGAGGGTGCCTGGGCCTGAAGCATTGCACATATGGGAGACACACATGTGCACATGAGGGTTGTATGCATGTACATGCACGTGCACACACTCGTTTCCCTGTTCAGTAGCAGTGTAACCTCTGACGAGGTCTTTTACCTTTTGGGCCTCAGTTGCTTCACTTGTAGAATGGGGCTGCCTGGGGCTGGAGGCAGAGGACTGGATATCTTGGCCTCTTGAGGTCAGCCCTGGCCAGCGACAGCAGCGCTGCAGGCAGCTGGCGCTCTGAGGCCTGTCTGCTGGCCTGCTGTGCTGTGCCAAGGGGTGCCAGGAGGTGTTTATTGAAGTCCACCTCCATACAGAGCTGCTCCCCGCTGCCCTCTGACGTGAGGATCTCACCCAGGCAGGAGGGAGTAGTCCGAGGTCAGGAAATTGGCAGGAGAGCCTGAAGACATGAGCTTTGCTGCCAGGAGGTGGATTACGTTCACAGTCGAGGTCTCTTGGATGCATCAGTAGCTTCAGTTTGAATGTTTTCGTTTCTGTGTTTTTCTAAAAAAATTTTTTGATACCATGTTTTACTTCTGGAATTTTTTTTCTTTCAATTGCTACAGAAAGAATTTCCATGCAATTAAAAAGGGAAAACACACACACATCTGTATTTCTACTGCTCCAAGTCAACAGCTGTTCCCTCCCTGCCCCCTTACCCTTTTCCTGTGAAGACAATACTGGAACCTTGCAGAACATGTGGGAAGTAGAAGTGGCCCTTGACCTCTGTGCCTCAGTTTCCTGATCCCAAAAATAAGAGTATAAATTGCTCCTCGTACAGTTGTTGTACAGACCACATGGGCCAACATTTGTAAAGCACTTAGAATGTGTTTTTGTTAAATAGGATGAGTTAATTAATAGAAAAGAAAGGGCACCATTAATGCCACCATCATGGCACAAAGAGGCAGCAGTGGAAGTCTGTCCTTAGAGTCAGAAATCAAGAGCTTGAGCCCCGACTCTGCCCTCACTCCCCACGTAACCTGGCATATGTGTGTGGCTTCTCGAAGCCTCAGCTCCTGCATCTGTAGAATGGTTATGAAATCTGGAGGTCGTGATGCTGCGGTGCGGGCTGGGGGTAATAGATATAAGTGGGCTCCTTGAGCCCAGAGACCTGCACACCGCTGCAGCCCAGCCCCACCCTCATCCATTTTCTGTTTTCTTGCTCAATATTGTTAGGTAAACATTGCTCTGTGCTGCTGCCAGTCTCTGTGTTTATCTTTTTTTTTTTTTTTTTGCGGTACGCGGGCCTCTCACTGTTGCGGCCTCTCCCGTTGCGGAGCACAGGCTCCGGACGCGCAGGCTCAGCGGCCGTGGCTCACGGGCCCAGCCGCTCCGCAGCATATGGGAGGTTCCCGGACCGGGGCATGAACCCGTGTCCCCTGCATCGGCAGGCGGACTCTCAACCACTGCGCCACCAGGGAAGCCCTGTGTTTATCATTTTTAATGGCTGTGTAATATTCCATCCAACAGAGGTGTCACGATGCACTCTGTCATCTCTACTGTGGGATGTTTAGGCAGCTTCCAGCATTTTGGTGTTATTAGTAACCCTGCAGTGAACAGCTCTGTGCCCAGAGCACTTCTTCTCTGATAGGTGATTTCCCCAGCCAACCTCAGGGATAGTCACTGAGGCTGCTTTGCTGGGGTGCTGGGGGATGGGCCAGCAGCAGTGTCTGGGAGAGTCAGGTCCCTTCAAAAGCGGCCTGATACCCTGCCCCAGGAGCAGCAGCTTGGGTAGTGGGGCAGCAAGACACTCCGTGACAGTGCTGAGCAAGATGGGAGAACATAAGGCCACCATGGGAAGGGCAGTGGGTGCTGTGGAGAGTGGGGGCTAGGAGTCTGAGGACCTAAGTTCTGGGTTTTGCCTTTGCCACTCTCTATGTGACCTTGAGCAAATCCCTTCTCCTCTCTGGACCTCAGTTTTCTCTGGGTACTGTGGCCAGGGCAAGTGTTGGTCCAGGGCTGTATTATTCAATGTGGTAGCCACGAGCCACATGTGGCTATTTTGATTTAAATACAAATGAATAAAAGAAAAGAAAAAAATCAGATTCTTAGTGTCACTATCCACCTTCCACTACCTGCGTGTGGCTAGTGGCCACCGTATCGGGCAGCGCGGGCACTGACCACATTCATCATTGCAGAAAGCGCTCTTCGACGGTGCTGGTCTAGAGACATTTCTAGAGATCCAATCAGCCCAATGTTCTGTGATTCAAGATCTCTGTCATCATGCCTTTTTCTGGAGCCGGGAAGAAAGCCAGCATCCTTTAGATCAGAGGATTCATTAAGGGCCTAAAGAGGCTTAGTGACTTTCCAAAGCCTAGGACCTCTGGCAGTGTCCTGAGTCTGAAATATCCTCACCCTCTTTCTCTCCCCAAAGGTCCCAGCTTGGTCTCAGAGAGAAGCTGGGGAAGAGTGTGGGCCCCTCGAGGGGTGGCCCCCCGGCCAGGGACGGTGCCCAAGGGAGGCTGGTGTGAAGCCAGAGTAGTTGGTTTCCTGGTTCCTCAAACAGGAAGGCACTTGGAGGGCCTGCACTTCTCTCTGCCTATGCCTGGAACACCACCATTCATGCCCTTGGGTTAAGCATTGTCCTCTCTAGGATTCTTTTAGAAGTCCAGACCAGATATCAAAGGAGGCGGCTGCCTCACTCAGTTTTGTTCTATTCTGGCTGCCCTAGGCCTAGTCCTGGGCACGCACTGGGAGAGGAACTGTGAGAAATGAGTCCACAGTACTGAGGGTGAAGCTCCCCCGCCCTCTCCCCACACCAGGCACATACACTCTGGCACATGGATTCCAGCCATGCCTGCCCCAGAGCCCTCCCTTCTCTTCAGAGGGAAGGCCTTCTACAGATGCTCTTCTACAGCCTCGAGGTACTCCAGGGGAAGGGGGCAGTAGATAGGGGAAATGAGATACAAGATGTGAGGAGGTGAAGGTAAACTTGGCTGACTTTGGTCTCACCTTTGTCAAGGTATGGCCACCATCTGCCTTACGCCCTGTGCCCCTCTGTCCCCCATGTGAACGGTACTGCTCACTCTTGCTTCTCCTTTTTCTAGGGACCCCACAGCCATGTCCTGGCTGCCTTGAGTCTGCCTCCTGCCGGCGTTCCAGGGCTCTGGCCCTGTCCAGCCCCTGCACCCGCTCCCACGCCTGTTCCTCACCTCAGCCTGCGCCGCAGGGACTCCTCAAGCTTCAGGACTCAGCAGACGCAATAGCGGTCACGGTAGGTGGCATACCCACCCTGCCTACTCCCTAGCTCCTGGGGATGTCTGAGCCTTCTTGGTCTCTGGAACAGGAAGGATACATTTCTGACCACTGTATCTGTCAGGATCCCTTTGGTTGCAAGTAGCAAAAATCTTATTTCAATAAAATGAAATTATCAGCTCATGTGACTGAAGCGTCCAGGGGTAGGTTGGGCTTCAGGCAGGGCTTGATCCAGTGGTTTCAACAATGTGAACAGGATCTGTTTTCTGTCTTTATTTCTCTGTTTCTCTTTTTTGGTGATGGCTCCACTCCTAGTGGCTTTTCACATGCCAGCAGTTTCTGGGGCAACATGCTACCAGGTTGAAATCTGGGGCCTGGGCTAGAGACAAAATCTGCTTTCCTGATAGAACAAATAAAAGTCCTGGAGTTGATCTGTTGGGCCCTATTGGCAGGATTAAGATCGTCCTGCTCCTTTAATTGGGTCTGCAGGGCTTGGAAACATGGATGGGCTGGGGATAAGGGTCTGTCCTTCCCCAACCATGTGACCAGGAATGAGGGGGAGAGTGTTTCCCGAAGGAAGCTCAGGGTCCTGCTGGCAGGAAGAGATGCCTCCAACTGGGGGAGGCAAATAACAAATGATTATTATAGATGAGTCTGCCCTATCCTTTTTTTTTTTTTTTTTGGCGGTACGCGGGCCCCTCACTGTTGTGGCCTCTCCCGTTGTGGAGCACAGGCTCCGGACACGCAGGCTCAGCGGCCATGGCTCATGGGCCCAGCCGCTCCGCGGCATGTGGGATCTTCCCGGACCGGGGCACGAACCCGTGTCCCCTGCATCGGCAGGCGGACTCTCAACCACTGCGCCACGAGGGAAGCCCCTGCCCTATCCTTTTTTTTAAGGCCCAGTTTAGGTCTCTCCTTCTCTAGGAAACCTTTGCTGACTGCTCCAGCCAATGGTTATTTCCTTTAGTTCATCCGCCAGCTCCACCCTTTTTACAGATGGAAAGCCTGAGGCTCAGTGTGCATTTCCTTATGAATACTCTATTCGTTACTGCATTAGTGCCAAGATGTGTTGCTCTCTTTGCCTTGGCTGCTAGGAAGCTCATAGCTGGTTCGTGGCCCATTTCTGATAAGTGCTCAGGATGCTGTGGCATGCAGTTGCTCAGTAGTCTTGCCATTGGCTTCATCTTCTTCTCTCTCATATTTTTCCCTTGTTCTGATCTCTTCTCTTATGTTTCAGTTTGTGCTGTTCTTAGCAGCCTCAAACTCTTTTAGAAGGAGGTGGGGTATAAATAACCAAGAGTGGCCATAAATGAAGCATTCAGTGCTGACTGCAGCCAAATGCTAGGCCTTTTCCTTTCTAGAAGCAGCTGGGGTGGGGGTCTCCCCAGGCCCAAGGCCAAGCCTGTTCTCAGGGCAGCACCAAAGCCTGACCGTGGTAGCCCCAGTACAACGCCCACCTTGCCCTCCTTGGGTTAAAAATGGCATTGTTCTGTTTCCCACCCTCTTCCCTTCCCATTCCTCATCTTATCAGAAGCTAATGAAAGAGGCTAGGAAACCCAATCCTCTGGTAATTAAATTTACTTTAAGGGTATTCAAGTGGAGTAATGAGAAGTTTAATGCAGTGATTAGATTTTTTCTTTAATTAATTAAAATTAGAACCATGTGCCTTTCCAGCAAACCAGCTTGACCCTCTGCTTGAGAGTAGCAGGCAGAGTAGTAGTGGAGGGTTTGGCTGGGTGAGTGGGGCTGCTGAGGGGCGGGCGCAGCCTTCTGCCCAGCCCCGATGCCCACTCAGGCCAGTCTCTGATTCAGCTCCCATTTCTGAGCCCTGTGAGTGCCAGACCTGGGCTAGACCTGAGTCGCCCAGGGCCGAGGGATCCAGCAGTCCCCGCACCCAGCTGAAAACTGATTCAGGATGGAGGTTTCAGAGGAGGGTCAGCAAGAGTTACTTAAAGCAAGGAGCACAAAGGAGGGATTTCAGGCACTGTGACAGGAGGAGGTATTTGGGTGGCATATCTCACTGCCATGTACCAGCTAACACCTTCGCCTTCGTGTTCAGCCGGACCTGGGTTTACCTCTGTTGGCACTGGATCATCTGGGCTAATGGAGTGAGGACAGTGGGGTGGATAATAGAAAAATCCGCGCTAACTCACAAACCACTTCTCCTTGGCTTAGGAATGCATTCATGCCAGAAGGCTGACTGTCCTGCTGTGTTTCTGAGGGCCAGTTAAGGATGCAAGGAAGCACTTCCTGCCTTGAGCCCCTTCTGTAGGAGTCAGGTGGCGGCTGGGGCATAGTGAGTATGGGAAACCCAGCATAGCTGCCTGGAGTGGAGCAGAGGACAGGCCTTGCCTGAGTAGAGGGTGGGCATAGTGGAGACTCAGAAGACAGGCCCCAGCACCCCAGGGATAGGATATGTTGTTTTCAAAGCAGTGGGTAAGGCTGGGAGAAGTCCTGAGCCCTTCACGGTAGGGGGCAGAAAACTTCCTTCATTGAACCCTGACCCCAGTCCCACACGGAGCCTTGATCCTGGACAGACTGAACTTTGATCCCAGCCCCACACTGAGCCCTGATCTTGTGCAGACTGAATCTTGATCCTGGTCCCACGCTAAGCTCTGACCCCAGCCCCACACTGAGCCCAGCACTGTCATGGATACTCAGGAGAGCGACAGGTGCCGGTGGGAGGGGTGAATGGTCGTGTTTGTTCATTCCCACTGCTAGCTCTGCTGCCTGTGGGCAGGGCTCCTGTACCAGACCCCACACTCTGCGATGGATAAGATGAATCAGATGTGGTTCCTGCCCACAGGGCTGGTGGGGGAGGTGGCAAGCAAGCATTCAATGATGGCCGAGTGATCAGAGTCGAAGTGGGCCTCACTTGGAGCGTTCCTCTGGCAGCAAGTGGGAGGGGGAGGTGCTGGAGATGGGCCAGTGGGGAAGCAGCTAAGATAGGGTCCCTGTGAGCGATGAGGAGGATGGCACCCGTGGGGGTCTTGGGGGTGCCTAGGGTGAGTGATTCTCCCCGCCTCCAAGAGCTGGCTGTGACTCCCCCAGGGCGTGCTCAGCTCCTGGTGAGCCAAAGGCCTCACCTCTGGGGCAGGTTGGTTGTGTGCTGGGCACTGGGCTGGCAATAGTATTTACAGGGACAGCATTTTTATCCATTTCACAGAAGAGGAAATGGAGACGTGCGGGGACTTGCCTAATGACCCTCCGCCTGCAGTAGCCCAGTGGGGCATGGTCGCCGGTCTTACTTGTCTCCGGGCCTGCACACCACTGTTCCCGCGAGTAACTTGCCCTGGGAGGCAGGGGCTCCTCTTCTTCCAACTTCTCCACCCCGAACTGAGTGAATACGACCCGGACATGGGCGGGGGCTGGTGGGCCTCGGAGTAGGGAGTGTGAGGAGGGCCTTGGCTGGGTAGGGGACTAGCCCCAGCAAGGAGGGTCTTCTCCTTCCTCCATCCCCACTCCTCCCCTCTCTGAATCCCACCCCTCTGGATTTCTGCACCTCCCCCCACCCCCAACCCCAGTTCCCTCCTTCCATGGCTCAACCCCTTCTGAATAACCAGGCCTGGAGAAGCCACCCGAGCAGTCACCTACCACTCGCATGGGGAAACTGAGGCCCTGGGAGGGGCAGGGACCTGCTCAAGATCGTGGGGCTCTGCCTCTCGCGTCTCTTTAAGGTGCAAAGTGTGAAGTGACATTACCTGGAGTTTATACTTTAAACACAAGGATAGTATGTGAATACTTTTGCTGGGCTGGGAGGCCCTGTGGCTCATCTGCCCCCACAAGTTCACATCACACGGGCAGATGCCCCGCGAGCCACCTTGGCCTCCTTGGGCGCGGCGCCCCCGCCAGACGTGGCCATCCCCCCCTCCCTGGGTCCCAGGTGCTTCAAATCACTGTCTCATTGAATTCTCTCAGCAGTCTAGGAAGGGGCATGACTTTCTAGATGAGGGCACCGAGGTGGAGAGCTAAGCCACTGTCCTGCAGCTAACTGCAAAGGTGGATTTGCCTGCCAGGTTCCGATCGTAGGCCATCCACCCGCTCCAGAGTGCCCCCTCCTCACCTGCGGGCAGCTGCCCCCTCCAAGGGCCCCCAGCACCCCTACCCCTGCATCCACTGCTGCTTGCCTACTTGTCCTGTGCTCCAGCCAAAACCAGTGACTCTTCCCCAACGCTCCGCACACTTGCCTACCCCCAGGCCCTTGTTCCAGCTGTTCCAGCCCCCCGGAGTTCCCTTCCCAACTCCATCTGCCCACATCCCCTTCATCTTCTTAGGCTGGGCCCAGGTGCCACTTCCTTCATGGAGACCCCCTGTCTGCTTCATCCCAGTCAGAAGCCAGGCCCCCGGTCCTGCGAGCACATTCCAACGGCTCTTGGCCTGTCCCTCTCTTAGGCTCCTGGCCTCCGTGTGTCTGACTTTACAGCACGTGGAGGGCAGAGTAGGCTCCCGGCCCCCGGCTTCCCTGGCCCGTGACCCCCAGGGCCTGACACACAGTAGGTGTGCAGGGAGTAGCTTGGGTCCCTGCCTCGGGTGGGGCTGCAGCTCCACAAACCGTCCCTTTCCTCAGCTGTCCTGGGTCAGCTGACCCCCAGCTGCGCTGGTCCCAGCCCCCATCCTCACCGCCGCCCCAGCTCCCTGAGGAAACCAGCTGCTTCCTTTAGCCCTGGCTGGGTGGCGTTGGGGGCTGGCTTCCGGGACCAGCAGACCTCCCTGTGCACGCCTGACCTGCCCAGGTTCTGGGGGCAAGGACAAGACAAACCCCAACTTTGAGACTCCCAGGCAAGTCTTGAAGCCTGGCAGGTATAGGTACTTTGTGCTGCACGCTGTTGGGGGGCTGCACGAGTGCCCTGCCCGGCACCACTCACTGGCTCTGCTGATTGTTGGCTGTGTGACTTTGAGCAAGTTGGGTAACCCCTCTCTGCCTCAGTTTCCTCATCTGTTAAATGAGGTGATGACAGCCCTTCCTAGGGTTTCTTTGAGGATTGAAGAAATCAGTACAATGCAAAGCATACAGCACAGCCCCGACACAGACACATGTGTGCTCCCTGGTTGTTGGCTGTCACCGTTGCTGGGAGGGAGAGAAGGCAGAGTGTGGGGGAATGTTCAGGGAGAGTTTCCAGAAGGTGGCGACACACGAGAAACGACTTGAAAGATAAGGCACAGGAGGCAGGAAAGGACACTGCGGGAAGATAGAACCACAGGGACAGAGGCCCAGAGGCAGTCTGGGGGACTGAAAGGGAGCTGAGCTTGTCTATCTAGACTTAGGCAAAGAATGGGACAAGGGGAGACCTAGGTTGGTGGCACACAAGGGCTGTGTCCTGAGGGACCTTAGGGGCCACCCCGAGGAGTTCGGACTTTCTCTTACAGCCAGTGAGGGGCCGTGGATGGAGTATTTTTCTTCTTTTTTCCTTTCCTTTTTTTTTTTTTTACCACAAAAGCAATGTTTGCTCATGCAAAAATTGAAACAATATAGAAGTGTGTCCTATTAAGTAGAGAAGCTCCCTCTTTGCCCTTAGATCTCATTTTGCCGAGGTCCCACTATTGTTGGTCTGGTATGCCTCCTTCCAGAAGTTTTTCTGTGCTTTTATAAATATACTTATTGTATATTATCTAAAAAAAGAAATGGAATTGTATTATGCACATAACTCTACAACTTCCATTTACCAGTGTGCTGTGGGCATCTGTCAGTGTCACTGCATACAGATCTCCCATGTTCTTTTTAATTGTTGCCTAATACTCCGTTGTTTGGACATAACGTAATTTATGTAACTAGTCCTGGGTTGATGGATATTTAGGTGGTCTTCAATTTTTCACTCTTGCAAATAATGCTTCAGTGAACATCCTTGTATATATACCTTGGCTGACACGTGTAAGCCTTTCTATAGGATAGACTCCTAGATGTGGAATTGCCAGGGCAAAGGGTATGCTTATTAAATTTTGATAGCTACTGTCACATTGCTCTTCCAAAAGGTTGGGCCACCCTTGGTATCTGCAGGTAGCCATTTCCCCAGCCATCCTCGCACTGAACATTATCAAGCTTTTTAATTTTTGCCGATCCAGGAGAACACCTCACTGTGGTTTTAACACTCACTTCCCTTCTCCCCAGTGAGGTTGAGCATCCTTTCATGTGGTTATTGGCCATTTGTATTTTCTTCTCGGTGAATTGACTATTCACACCCTTTGCTTATTTTTCTTTTCTTTTTGCCTTTTTCTTATTGGTAAAAAGGAGCTTTTAGTATATTAGGAATTTTTAAATGTTCGTCTGTTATGTGTGTTGGAAATATTTCCCTTAGTCCGCTGTTTGTCTTTTTAACTTTGTTTATGGTATCTTTGGCCATATAGAAGCTTTCTATCTCTATTCAGTCAAATCTGTCAGACTTCTCCTTAGGGCTTCTGAGTTTCACGTCTTGCTTGGCCAGGCTTCCTGGAATGCTTTTAAGCGGAGCGGGGGTGAGGTCAAATTTGTGACTGGGAAAGGTCATTCTGGTTGCCACTGTGTGGAGGGTGGGTGGAGGGAGGACTGCAAGCCAGCTGGGGTGGGGGTGAGGGAGGACCGGGAGAAGATGAGTTTGAGAAATATTCAGGAATTGGCTGACTATGGGGAGAGGATGTGAGGGTGAGAGAGGGAAAGAAAGGGCTCGAGAGTGATGTCTGGGTGTTTGGCTGGGGACTGCATGGCTGATAGCACCACCAGCCTGAGTTAGGGACAGGACCAGGGAATGCATGCCTGTGCATGTGAGTGCTCACCCAGGCAGGGACATGTGGATATATGAGTACATACCTGAATATACAGGTCCATGCCCATGTCCATGCTTGGAAGTTCTGGAGACTAGCACATCTGTGCTGTGGCTCCATGGCAGGGAGGAGGGGTGTCTACTTTTCTGTGGAATTCTTGTTCTCTACCAAGTACTGTACAAGGCAACACACACACACACACGCGCGCGCACACACTCACACATGCTCTGTAATCTTTACTACCATATAAAGTATGTTCTACAGATAAGGAAGCAGACTCAGTGTACGTAACCCGCTCAAGGTCACAGAGCTAGTGACTGTCAGAAAGGGGATATTTTGGACAACTTAGATCTAGCCCCCCACAGACAGAATTCCTGCCAATGGCATTGAGGAGCCTTTCATCCATTTCTAGCCTGACCAACCCAGTTTCATCAGGGACTTTTAGGATGAGTGCTGGAACCTGACTGCCTGGGTTTGAAACTCAGCCCCATTCCTTATAAGGCAAGTTACTCCCCCTCTCTGTACCTCGGTATCCCCATCCTGAAAATGCACACAGTGACAGTATCACCTCCTAGGGTGCTGGTGGGCATTGAACATGCTCTTGCATGGGAAGTGCTTAGCCCAATGAGGGCGGAGCTCTCAGGATGCTGTCTATGGTGACTGCGATGAGATGGTGATGTCTGTGCCCCTTTACCCTCTCCCATCCCTCTCCATCCTCCCTCCACCTGCCACCTCTCTCCTGTGCCAGCTCTTCCTCAATTCCCCACAGGAACTTCTTTCAATATTTGCCTTTGGGCTTCCCTGGTGGCGCAGTGGTTGAGAGTCCACCTGCCGATGCAGGGGACACGGGTTCGTGCCCCGGTCCGGGAAGATCCCACATGCCGCGGAGCGGCTGGGCCCGTGAGCCATGGTCGCTGAGCCTGCGCGTCCGGAGCCTGTGCTCCGCAACGGGAGAGGCCACAGCAGTGAGAGGCCCGCGTACCGCAAAAAAAAAAAAAAAAAAAAAATTTGCCTTTGAAACTTCTCCCTCTGTTTTCATCCCCCAAACCCTTAGCAGACAGTGAATTAAAGCCCAGTCAGCCAGCAAAAACCATTCAGGGGAAAACGATTCATGTCGCGCTCACAGAATCCTCCCCCAAGCAGTTCTAGTCAGGCATTCTCCACAAGCCAATGCGTTCATCCCAACATGGCCCAGGCCTCTGGATACCAGACCATAAGGTCCAAATCTAAAACCCCTTCCTCCCTGAGTGGGGATCCTCAAGTTTACTTTCGAGCCAGGGTCTGAGCTGACGCCAGCCCAGCCAAATCTCCACTCTAGCCACAAGCCATCGCTGGATCCTTGACCCCAGGATGAGTAATTCTCAGCATCATTTGTCAGGAAACTTGCCTGTAGGAAACAAAAGCAGAAAGCACAGCAAATTCTGGGCACAGTTCCTTACCACTAGCATATCTAAGCAAATCCTGTGGTCATGAGGGTAGGTGCAAGGTGTCCAAACTGGGTTAAAATCTCAGGTCTGCACCCAATTTAGATTTTCTCCTATGCCAAAAAACTCACTGAAATCACCAAACTTATCATTATGGATTTCTCATCATCAAAATAAACCCCCAAGTAAATAAATCCCCAAATAGGGACTTCCCAGGTGGCGCAGTGGTTAAGAATCCGCCTGCTAATGCAGGGGGCATGGGTTCAATCCCTGGTCCAGGAAGATTCCCACATGCCGCAGAGCAACTAAGCCTGGGCGCCGCAACTACTGAGCCTGTGCCCTAGAGGCCGTGTGCCAGCCTGCGTTCCACAACTACTGAAGCCCGCGCACCTAGAGCCTGTGCTCCATAACAAGAGAAGCCACTGAAATGAGAAGCCCGCACACCGCAACAAAGAGTAGCTCCCGCTCGCCACAACTAGAGCGAAAAGCCCACGTGCAGCAATGAAGACCCAACGCAGCCAAAATAATAAATAAAATTAAAAAAATAAATAAACCCCCAAGTAAATAAACCCTCGTGGTAAAGAATGGAGCAGTTATTGCCTGTTTCTTTGGGGGATTTTGTTTTCAGTTGAACTGTATCAGTCACACCCTTTTTTTTTTTTTCTTTTTTGCGGTACGCGGGCCTCTCACTGTTGTGGCCCCTCCCGTTGCGGAGCACAGGCTCCGGACGCGCAGGCTCAGCGGCCATGGCTCACGGGCCCAGCTGCTCCACGGCATGTGGTATCTTCCCAGACCGGGGCACGAACCTGTGTCCCCTGCATCGGCAGGCGGACTCTCAACCACTGCGCCACCAGGGAAGCCCAGTCACACCCTTTTATTCTTAGCCAAAATGATGGCAAAACTCGCTTCAGTCCTTCCCAGGGAACAGCCACACCCAACTGCAGGCCCCCCACCCCCAAAGCCTCTGAGAGAGGATTTCTTATGACTGCTCTTTTAGAAGCCCCGGTCCCCAGGTCCCTGGGTTCCACCAAGTCCACCTTTGCCCAAGGGGCTTCTACACTTTAAACAACCCCACCCCTGCCTCCGATCCAAGTCCCCACCCCAGCACACCCCAGTACCCCTGCAGGGTGCCATGCAAGGCCACAGTTTCCAGCTACCCTGGCCCCATTTCAAAACCACAGGCCTTTGGATGCACGTAGACAAGTATTGACACCGGCATCCAGCGCTCATTCTCAAGAAGTCTTTTTAATGGCCTCAAAGAAGCCGTATCGTACCAGTTTGGAGGGGGTGTGTGGCAGGAGACAGTGTATTTTACTGTAGCCAAATCTTACTTCTTGGAAAAGGCAAGAAGTCACAGGGGCTTTATATGAACTAAGGGCTTTCCCCTCAGATTGTCTACCAGCGCCCCACTCTTATCTTGAGGGGAGGCCTCTTCTCCCTATTCCCTGTGTTGTCCCACAGGAGCATACAACATTCAAGGTGATCATTGCTAAAGTGTCAGTAAGTTCAAAATATAAACCTACAATTAAGCTTGCAGTGCATTGTCATTTGCGGCTCCAAGGCCCTGTTGGAGTTTCCTTCCCCCTCCCCGACCCCAAACTGTCCATCCAGGACAGACCAGTTTGGGGTCCAAGCGCCTTTCTGAGAGCTGGTCCCAAACCTGAGTTAGGGATAAAGCTCTAAAGACACTCCAGCCTTTGTTCTAAAGTCAAGTTCAAGCCCTTGAATGTAGGCCAAGGCTCCAGCTCTCATGGAGATGCCCCCAGCTGCCTCGGCTCACACCTCCCTTCCCCAGATAGGGATGGTCCTGCTAGTGGATCCTGCCAAAGGGCCTGGAACTGCCCCCTTTCCCTTGCGAATGGGGAACCTTTCAACTTGGCGATTGAGATATTCCATCCCCCACTGAAATCCTAGTCATTTAGGGGCTCCCAAATGGAGCTTAATTCTGTCACCCATGAAGTCATCCAAACGTGTTCTCAAACCATACGCCCCCATGTGGCCAGTGGGGGTGTAGGTAGCATAGTGATGTGCTGCACGAACAAGCTCTCTCTGAACTCTCAGTGATTTAATGCGACAAGGCTCCTTTCTTCTTTCATCCTTTACCATACGAATTCACATTACATGTTCGATGTGGGAAGTGGGGAGGGTGGCAGCCTCTGGTCCATTTAGTCACGCAGGGACCCAGGCTGACAGAAGCTCCACCATGTGGTAGCTGCCCCATCTGGAACCTGTGGCCTCCTTCCGCCACTGTGGCAAAGAAGAGAAAATGGTAGAGGCACACACTGGCTCCTAAATGCATTGACCCAGCAGTGACACACATCACTTTGGTTCACAGCCCACTGGCCAGAACTTCTCGTATGGCCTCAACTACCTGTAAAGGATCTGAGGAAGTGTGGGGACATTCTGTGTGGGGGAGGGCATGGAGGAAATGTGCCCAGACATTCAGTGAGCAGTAAAGTTATCTGTAGCAGGGGTTTTATGGGGTGCTCTCAGAGCAAGGGTTTCAGAATTGCCAAGGCCATGACTTCCTGTTCATTCTCTCCTCCTGGGGGGGCCCAGGGTTTGTGGGAGGGACTGATGGGAAGAGCTTTGAGGAAGAGTCCCCGTGAATGAATAAGCCCCATGGCCGGCCCAGGCCCTCTACCATCAGGCTCCAGGTTTGGCTCAGCCTCACCCCTCTTATCCCCGTGGAACACCTGCCATACCAACATAAAATGAATTTTTTAGGAGGAGAAGCAGGATTGAGGGTGAGAATGAGTTCAGCTTTGGAGGGAGAAAATCCAAGAGGCGGCGTCTAGAAGCCACTCTGTCTTAGTCTGTTCAGGCTACTATAACAAAATACCAGAGACTGAGTGGCTTATAAACAACAGTAGTTTAATTCTTACAGTCTGGAGACTGGAAATCCAAGATCAAGGCGCTGGAAGATTCAGCATCTGGTGAGGGCCTGCTTCCTGGTTCATAGATCCCATCTTCTCGCTGTGAGCTCACATGGCATAAGGGGTGACAGGGTTCTCCAGTGTCTCTTTTATAAGGGCACTAATCCCGTTCATGAGGGCTGCACTCTCATGACCTAATCACCTCCCCAAAGCTGCACCTCCAAATACCATCACACTGGAGATCAGGTTTCAACATATGAATTTTGGGGGGACACAAACATTCAGTCCATGGCATGCCGGATTGAAGTTGTTGCCTTTCTTCCACATTTTCATTCCCTTAGCAAATGTGGCTGCTATGGGCCAGGTAATGTATTGATTATGACTGTAGACTCTGACTCCAGAAGACCTGGGATTGAAGCTGGGCTCAGTCCCTTATTAGCTACCGGTTAATTACTTCTCTCTGCCTTTGTTTTCTCCTCTTTAAAAAGGGGATAGCATCTGTCTCTCTTAGGGTGGTTATGAGGATTAAATGAGTTAATATTTGTAAAGCACTCAAAACAGCACTGGGCACGTGATAAGGACTCTATAAATGCTCGATATCATCACCGTCATCATCATTATCCAGTACCAGATACTCTTCTAGATATTGGGGGAGGAGATGCCAAGGTCCCTGCTCTCACATATGATGGGAGAAATGGAAACTAAACAGAAATAATTAAATCAAGATGGTACTTTCAAATAGTGATGGTACTGAAATAATAAATCAGGCACATAAAAAAATCACTCACCATCATTAGTCATTAGGGAAGTGCAAATTAAAACCCCAGTGAGAAACCACTGCGTATCTCTTACAATGACTCTTGCAAAATCGACAACAGTAAGTGCTGGTGAGGATACAGAGCAACTGACACTCTTGTATGTTGCTGGTGGGAATGCAGAATGGTACAGCCACTTTGGAAGACTGTCTGGCAGTTCCTTATAAAGTTAAAAATATGCTTACCATATAACCCAGCAATCCTACTGCTAGGTATTTACCCAAGAGAAATATAAACTTACGTTCATGCAAAAACCTGTATGCGAATATTTATAGTGGCTTTATTCATAATCACCAAAGACTGGAAAAAAGATCCCAATGTCCTTTAGCTGGTGAATGGATAAACAATCAAATACTACTCAGCAATTAAAAAAAAAAATGAATGAAGTTCTGGTACAAGAAACAACACAGGTAAATCTCAAATGCATTATTTGATAAATGAACAAAGCTAGACTCAAAAGGCTACATATAGATGATTCCATTTGTATGACATTCTGGAAAAGACAAAACTATAGAGGCAGAAAACAGTTCCGTGGTTGTGAGAGGTAGGGAGTGGGGGAAGTTGACTACAAAGGGACAGCTCGTGGAGATTTTTGGATCTGGGGGTTAATAGAATTGTTCTGTATCTTAATTGCAATAGTGGTTACACGCAGTATGCAGCTATCAAAGCTTAGAACTTGCACTAAAAAGGGTAAAGTTTGATCCAGTTTTATTGAGAAATAATTGACATACATCACTGTATATATTTAAGGCGTACAGCATGATGGCTTGATTTACATATATTGTGAAATGATTACCGCCTAATATCCATCATCTCATATAGGTACAATAGAAAGAAAAGGAGGAAGGAAAGAGATAAAGTGTTTTCTCCTTGTAATAAGAACTCTTAGGATCTACTCTCTTAATAACTTTCCTATATAACAGACAGTGGGGTTAACTGTAGTCATCATGTTGTACTCTATGTCCCTAGAACTTATTTATCTTGTAACTGGAAGTTTTGATCACCTTCCTCCAATTCCTCCTCCCCCAACCCTCTGCCTCTGGTAACCATAAGTCTGATCTCCTTTCCTATGAGTTTGTTATTTTATTTTTATTTTTTTAGATTCCACATACAGTATTTGTCTGACTTATTTCACTTAGCATAATGCCTTCGAGGTCCATCCATGTTGTCAGAAACGGTAGGGTTTCCTTATTTTTTATGGCTGAATAATATTTTGTTACATAGATATATATCTCACATCTTCTTTATCCATTCCTCCATTGATGGACACTTTGATTGTCTCCGTATCTTGGCTATTGTAAATAATGCTTCAGTGAACACAGGAGTGCATATATCTTTTTGAGTTAGTGTTTTCATTTCCTTTGGATATATACCCAGAAGTGGAATTGCTGAATCATATGGTAATTCTATTTTTAATTTTTTGAGGACCCCCCCATACTGTTCTCCATAGTGGCTGCATCAATTTACATTCCCACCAACAGTGCACAAGGCTTCTCTTTTCTTCACATCCTCACTAGTATTTGTTATCTGAAAAGGGTAAATTTTGCTGCAAGTAAATTATACCTCAATTAACCTGACTGGCAATAAAGCTCACTGTGGGACTGTTGAGACAGGGAAAACCAAATGAGAAATCAGTCAGTCAGGGTAGTGTGACACGGGTAAGGAGGGGCTCCTGCACACGGTGGTCAGGGAAGGCTTTCTGAGGAGGTGTCCTGAGCTGAACCCGGACGAGGAGGGGCCAGGCCTGTGTGGATCTGGAGGGAAGCAGAGAGAACTGCGGGGCGGCCCTTGTGGCTGGAGCTGAGGGAGGAGAGGGGAGGGTGGGAGACAGGTCAGGGTCCTCCACTCTCCTCTGGGCATGATGGGAGCTACTGGGGGGCATAGATAGAGGGTGATTGAAACACTGGTGTGAGTGAGATGGCCCAGGGAGGAGAAGGGAGGGGAGGATGGAAACAGCAGCTTGTGACCATGTGTAAGGAGGAGTGATGAAGGGGTGCGATGAAAATGAGGAGAGTGTGTGTCAGGAGCCTCCTACGGGAGGGAGTGGCCAGCCAGCCAGAGACCTAGCAGGCTGGGGCAGGAGGACTGGCACGGGCAGGTGGGGGTCCTTGCTGAGGGTATTGTGGGCAGTGGTGGGACAGAAGCCAGACATCCTGGGTTGAGGGTGCTGGGGGTGAGGACATGTGAGTGAAGCTTCCAGGAGGCAGGGGACAGACTTCGTGGGTAGCAAAGGGAACCTCAGAGAGAACGAGGTAGAGCTGCCTCTGGTGTGTGTGTGTGTGTGTGTGTGTGTGTGTGTGTTTTGAACAAGACTCGCTGAGATGGGCCTGACCTATTGAAGACAGTGTGAGATGGTGAGAAGGGAGGGGTTCGAACAGGCCCTTGGACACCAGGCCTGGGAGAGCAGTCCAGGGGGCTGGGAGACGGTAGGGAGGCCGCTGCCACAAGGCCCATCCCTGAGGTGGGAGGCAGCGCTGAGCCCACTGGGCTAGAGGGTCAGGATCTGCCTTGGGAGACCCATGCCGAGGCGGGCCCAGCCCGGGTAGCAGAGGCCCCATCTTTGTCTGCACTAACCTTCCTGCTCTTCCCACAGTGCATGCTGGGACCGAGACGGACAGGCTGCTTCTCCTCCTGCCACTCCTCGGGCCCCCAGAGGACCATCTGTTTGCCTCCTGGTGCCGTCTAACCCAGGTAGGGGGAGATCAAGGGGGGCTCTCCCTGCCTCATGTCCCTGCACTGGGTGGGAGGGCTCTAAGTGTAAGGACCCCCGCCCCGGCTGAATGGGCCAGTGTCAGGGCAATGGGGAGGGGCACAGCGTGGGGTTTGAAGTCCCCAGTCACTGCAGGGCCTCCTGGGGAGGAGTTCCCAGACCTCCAAGAAGTGGGCCACTCCAGCAGCAAGCCATCCTCACCAGGCCGCCTCCCTGGGACACTGAGAGGCCCCCCGTTTGGCTCTCACATGTTCGCTGTCTGCGGTTTGTTAAGGATCCTTCGCGGTACACACCCGCCAGTTTCTTTGGCAGTGGGAGGTTTTGCACCTGAGGTTTCTCACCCGTTGCTGTCACTGGCTTTTCCCTGCCAGAGTCGCTGTACTCACAGCCCTGATGTTTGTGATTCTGTGAGTGGCGGCTCTTACTCCAAAAGGTCCCTGCTCTCTACAGGACGCCCTCAGAGCAGAGGTGCTCTTTCCGGCACCAAGAACAGCCCTGCTCACTTTTAATCCCCTCGGTCGTTGGGTCTGAGAGAGGACATTTCTCTGCTGCTCCTGGGAGCCCCAGGTGGAGGGAGGCTTTCTGCTTGGGGCCAAGTTCCCCAAGGGCTGGGATGTGGTGGGAGCTAGGCTTGCCAGGAAAAATATAAGGTGTCCAGTTAAATCTGAACTTCAGAAAGACAACAAATCATTTTTTTAGCATAAGTATGTCCCCAATATTGCATGGGACATACAATTCTATTTATTAAATCTGGCAACCCTAGTGGGAGCTGAAACCCCAGGCTCCCTCTTCCTCTGTTCAGTCCTCTGTGCTGGGCTCACCTTGGTCCCCTCGGATCAGCTGCATCCGGTGCCTGTGGAGGGTGCCCTGGAGCCAAGGGCGGCCGAGTCTACTCAGGCCACAATCAATGGTATTTCCTAATCTCCCAGGTCCTGCAGGCTGTCCCTGGGGCAGAGACCAGGGGTTCCTGCTGGACGCTGGGGCAGCAGTCCTGGCTGTTAAGAGTGCTCTTGGGGTCCTTGTCTTCCCCTCTGGCTCTCTGACAGCAGAATTCAGGCTGAGGCGGTCACTGGGCGGGGTTGGTCAGGCCTTTGGGCCCGTGATCAGAGCTGTGAGAGGATCTAGGAATAGAAAATGGTCTCGTGAGCTTGGAACCTAGCATGCTGAGGGTGTTGGGGTGGAGGTGGTGGGGTATCAGGGATGAGGCAGGGCCAGATCATGAGGGCTTAGAATGTCCTATTTCTGCATCCTTCAACATTTGGGGAGACAAAGGAAGTGTCTTCTCCTTAGGCAGAGTCATTTTTCCAGCTGTTCAGGTAACATGTTCTCTATGTGTTTATCTATCTATCTATCATCTATCTATCTATCTATCTATCTATCTATCTATCTATCTAACAGCATAGAAGTATTTAAAGCATGCAGTTCAACCCCTTCCCATAATCTCTTCCTCGCCAGGGCTAACCACTGCTAACTAGTTCCATATATCATATCCTTTCAGTCTTTTTTCTGTGTACTTATAAACATATTTTAAAAGGAAAAACATGAGATCACACTAGATATACTGCCCCGTCACTTGATTTTTCACTTAATATATTGTGTAAATCATGCTAACCTTCTTCTCTATCCTTTCACGCCCATTGTATGGATGGTCTTTAAATTATTTTATCAATTATTAATCCTGTTGGTGGCCATTTAGATTGTTTCCAGTGTTTGGCTATTTATAAACCTCGCTCAGAGAACCTCCCAGTTCGTACCTCTGTGTGCACTTGTGTTATGGGTCCTTTGGGAATGTTTCTGGAAGTAGACTGTCTGGGTCAGAGGTTACGCACATTTCAAGGTTTGATCCATAGGCCAGATCAACCTCCAGAAACTTGTGCCCACTTATCGTGTACAAGAGGCCTCCTCCCTTCACCCTTGCCAACCATGACATTATCAATCACTTAAATCCCCACCAATCTGATAGTTAAAACTGATTTCTTTTACATTTCTTTGATCACTAATGAAGTTGAGCATATCTGTGTACATTTTTTGGCCATTTCAACTTATCTGTGAATTGCCTATGTATGTCACGCCCTCAGCTGATTTTTCTATTCATCTGTCCCTTTATTCAGTAAGCATTGATTGAGCACCTACTACGTGTTAGGTACTGTTTTGGTTAGGGACCTAACAGTGAACAAAATTGATCAAAAAAATCCCCTGCTACTCCATGGAACGAGCTCTAGTGAAGGAGAGACAGCCAAGGGAAAATAAACAAGTGAAATACAGTGTGTGTAGTATAAGTATTAGGTGCTAAGGAGAAAAAAATAAAGCAGGTGAGGGGATGGGAGGTGTGGGGTGACTTGAATATGGTAGTCAGGAAGGCCTTACTGGGAGGTGGCAGTAAAGAAAAGACCTGTAGGAAGCGAGAGAATGAGTCACACAAATGTCTGGGACCCCGAGTCAGGAGAAGGCCTGGCCTGTTCAGGGCTCAGTGAGAAGGCCAGTGTGGCTGGAACAGGGTGAGGGAGGGAGAGAGTGGGATGTGCGACCAGAGAGGGATCAAGAGCCAGATCACGCAAGGCCTTGTGGGCCACCCTAAAGCCTTGGCTTTTACTCAGAATGAAGCAGGGAAAGCAGGGAGACATGGAAGGTTCTGAATAGTGATATGACATGATCTGAATTTCATTTTAACTAGATCATTCCAGCTACTGTGAAGGGGGCCAGAATGGAAGCACGGAGATCAGTCAGTAGACTGTTGCAATGATCCAGGGAAGAGATGGTGGGGGCTTGGACCAGGGGGTCTTGATGGAAGTGGGGAGAAGTGGACAGATTCTGGGTGCTTGTTAATGGTGGAGCCAATAGGATTTCCTGGCAGATTGGATGAGGTGGTGTGTGTGTGTCAGAGAGAGAGGGAGCCAAAGATTACTGTCTTAGTCATTTTAAGCTTCCATAACCAAATACCATAGGCTGGGTGGCTTAAACAACACACATATATTTCTCATACTTCTTTAGACTGGGAAGTCCAAGATCAAGGTGCTGGCAGACTCAGTTCTTGGCGAGGACCCTCTGCTTGGCTAGCAGATGACTACCATCTCGCTATGTGCTTACGTGACTTCTTTCTGTGCACACGGAGAGACCAAGCTCTGGTTTCCCTTCCTCTTCTTACAAGGTCACTAATACCATCATGAGGGCCCCACCTTCATGACCTCATGTAGCCCAAATTACCTCCCAAAAGTCCCACCTCCAGATACCATCACATTGGGAGTTGGGCTTCAACATATGAATTTTGGGAGACACAAACATTCAGTCCATAACAATGACGCCAAAGGTTTTGGCCCAAGTAGGGAAAAGGATGGAGCTGCCATCAACAGAGATGGGGCAGAGAAGTGGGTTTGGTGTAAGGGAGGAGAAGAGCTCAGCTGTGGATAGGACTGGCTACATAATGTTTGGGGGCCAGAGCTAAATGAAAGTGGGTATCCCTTTGTTTAAAAAATAATATTAATAATTTCAAAGTGGTGACAGTAGAGCATTAAACTAAGCCTGGGACCTTTCTGAGTGTAGGGCCCAGTATGACTGCCCAGGTGGCATACCTGTGAGCAGGCCCTGGCTGTGGACATGTAAAGTGTGAGATGCTAGTAGACATCTGAGTAGAAATGGATACGTGAGGATGGAGTTCAGGGGCTAGGTCTGAGCTGGAGATACAAATATGGGGTCATCAGCATAAAGATAGCATTTAAAGCTATGGGATTGGATAAGAGCATCAAGGGAGTTGAGTATAGGTAGAAAAGAGAAGAACTAGTCCTGGAGCCTCCTTTGGTGTGAAGTTAGGGAGCTGAGGAGGCACGGAAAAGGTGACTGAGAAGGTGCAATGAATAAGGTGGAAGAGAGCCAGGTATGCTATCCTGGAAGCCAAGGGCAAGACATGTTTCAAGCATAAGGTGGAGTAAGATGCAGACTGAGCATTGATCATGCATTAGCAGTGGGGAGGTCACAGGGGACCTTGGTTCAGTGATGGTGGGAGGGTGTGTGCAATGCATCTTATTGACTTGCAAGAGCAAACTGATTTGTAAGAGGGTAAGAGATTTAACCCTTTTGCCTGTCATATGTTGCAAAATTTTTTTTCACGGTTTTGTGGGGGGGGGCGTTTGTCATTTAAATTTATGGAGTTTTTTTTAACTCCTTAAAAGTTTTAAATTGTCCCATGGTCAAGTCTGTCACTATTTTCCTTTAGAGTTTCTGGCCTTACCCACTGAAGAGTTTTGAAAAGTTGTCTTATGTTGTTTTCTAGTTTTTATGATATTTAAAAATATTTAAATACCTAGTTCATTCGGAACGTTCTTATGTGTGTGGTTTGAGGATAGGGATCTACATGGTTTTTCCCCAAATGACTAGCCAGTTGTTTGGACACTGTTTATTGAGTGAGCTGTACTTTCTCCCTGCTCTGAAGCTACACTTGTATCATGTGCCAAATGTCCTCATGCTCTCACGTCTGTCCAGGCCTTGCTGTTTGATTCCATTGATCTTTGCCTGGGGAACAATTTAGGAAGTCCAGAGAATAGGTAGACTTGGAGATTGATTAGGGCTAGAGTGTGAGGAGGTGGGAGGAGTGGAAGGAAGAAACAAAGGGAAGTTAGGGATGATGGGAGCTCTACAGTATTGAGGGCCTCCTATGTGCTGTCACAAGTCTGCAAGGTTGGTATTCTATATACGCGTCTACAGATGAGGAAACTGAGGTTCAGAGAGGTTTCATCACGTGCCCAGCGGCGTCAACTCTTAGCAGGTGGAGTCAGCCTGGGAGGCTGCTCTCTCGGCTCCCACGCCTGTGTTCTATCCATCCCAGTGACAGGGGAGGTGAGAGGGGTTGGGTTTCAGGAAGGCTGGAAGGGCTCCAGACACAAAATACCACCCCACCCCCCGCTCAGCATTCCCGCCTGCCATTTGGCTGGAACTTGAAGGTTTTCCCATTTCAAAGAGCAACCTGTTAAAACCAAAATACTCCTGGCAGGGAATCACACGTTAAGTTTACAGCTAACATCTTAATTATCAGTTAACACCTCTGCAGGGATTAACTGACAGCCAGTTGAGGACACTGAAGGGGGGGCCTGTTCCATGTGTATCTGGGCTGGGGAAGGCCAGGAGACGGGAGGGGTGAAAGCGGAGGGGACAGGTACCTGGCAATTCACAGCTTTTTCCTGGAAAAGAGGGAGGTGGAGCTGGATCCTTGTGGGAGGGGAAGGGGGAGAGGAGCAAGGGAGCCAGCTCTGGGGAGCTGTGGGGAGGGGAAGGGAGGTGGCATGGCAGCTTCTCCACGGAAGCCTGGGGCTGGGGCTCCTAGAGGACCTGGTGTCTACTAGACACGTGCTGTGTCCTGGACACAGAGGAGATTGTCATCTGCTCAGTCTTGGTCTCGAGAAAGTCAGGAAATCAGCCACCACGATCCACCTTGGGCACCAGCTGCCAACAGTCACTCAGAGCTGGGATCTGTCTCAGGCACCCAAACACTGGATCTGTCACCCAGGCCTGAGGAATTGGGGGAGGTGAGAGGCTGATGCCTCTGGAACCTCCTCTCTATCTTTGAGAGCCAGTCTGCTCTGCGGGTCAGGGCTCTGTGCGTGACCTCGGTCGCAGCTCTGTGTGTGAGGAGGGTCCAAGCTCACTGTGTGACTAAGGACGAAGCTCTGTGTTTGACTAGTATCGGGGCTCCTTGTGCAATGGGGGTTGGAGCTCCATGTGTCAGGAAGGTCTGGGCTCCCTGTGTCACCAGAGTGGGGCTTGGTGTGTGACCAGAGTCTTGGCTCCCTGTGTGATCAGGGTCGGGGGTCCCGTGTGACGAGGGTCAGGGCTCAGCGTGTGACCAGGGCTGCAGCTCCTTGTGTGAGGGGGGGTCGGGACTCGGTGTGAGGAGGCTTTGGGCTCAGTGTGTGAGGAGGGTCTCAACTCGGTGTGTGGGACCGGGGTCTGGGTGTGTGGGAAGAAGGTCAGGGCTCCTTGTGTGAACAGGATTGGCACTCAGTGTGTGACCAGGCTCAAGGGTCAATGTATGAACAGGCTTAGGAGGGGCTTCCTCCCCCCTTTACTTCACTCTGAACAGCAGGGGAATGATCTGTGTCTTTGGGGGATATTTGTGTCCACATGTAACTGGCTGCCCAGCTGCTTCATCACTGTGTTGGACTCTGACTTAGCCTTCCTGGGACTCCGGGGCTAGGAGCAGCTCCCTCATCTTCCCTATTCCTCCCTATCTTGTCCCTCCTCTCCGCTTTTCTCCCTTCCCCTCCCCTCCTCTCCTCTGCCAGCCAATGCTGGCCTTGTACCCGGTTGCTGGCAGACAGACCCGGAGGCACCCAGATACGCTTCCAGCTCGAGGCTGGCCCGAGTCCTGCGTAACCTGCAGTCAGGCACACCTCCAGCTCTTCCCTCCTTCTCACCTGCACACCCTCCCTAAGGTGCTCAAGGGCTCAAGTGAGGGGGGAGGGAGCCTCATGGGAGGGGCAGGTAGTGATGAAGTCTTCCAGGAGGGGAGGAACTGAGCTTGATCCCTAGGAACAGGCTGAGAGAGGCTCCAGAAAGGGAACCTATGGGAGAAAAGGCTGGGGGTCGCTGGAGGTGCTGGAGGTGGGGCCTGTCAGTGAGTTGGGGGGTGGCTGGGAGGTGTGAGGGGTCAGATGGAGGAGGCCTCCGTGGCCACCTGAAGACCTCTTTAGCAGTTCAAACCTGCAGTAGGGATGCCTAGAGTGGAAAATAGACCCAATCGTTCATTCAGCAAATGGGCACCTAGTTGTCTAGACTAGGCACATCTGTGAACCAAACAAAAAGTAGTTTCCTGCCCTGCAGGACCTGCCAGTCTACAGGGAGGCCATGACTGAAAGAGGAGTAAAGGGCCTCACCCTGCCCGCCTCCTCCCGTCCACCCAGTGGCCCTCAGGGCATCTCCACAAACACAGGGCTCACGGGGCTAGTGCTAGAAACCTGCTATCCTTGAGGGACCTGAAGGGGAAGCTGAAAGAGAGGATTCCCTTCTGCTGATGGATGGTTCTGGGAGGGAGGATGGCCGAGACAAGGAGAAGGTGAGAACGAGAGGAAAGGGAGAAAGGCCTCTGAGGAAAGGAGCCCCCTCCCTCTGCGGCTCCTACCAGAGCAGAGAAAGGGGATGGGCCCTCTCAGGCATCGTGGCCAACTGTCCCATTTGGCCCAGGACTGTCCCAGTTTTAACACTTCTCAGTCCTGGGATGGTTGGTCACCCTACCAGAAAGCCATTCTGCACCGGAGGCTCAGCCTCTGCCCCTGGCAACCCACAGCGTCCAGGCAAGCCGTGCTGGGCCTCTTAGGACCTGGATGTCTAGGTCATGGTGCCGGCTGTGCCTAGGAATTGTGGGAAGCAACTCTGGGTTCCCTGGGGGGTGGGGGTTGCTGAGGAAGAAGCGAGGGGCAGGGGCCTCACCGCAGTGGCTGAGATGCCTTTAGGGCCCCAGGGGATTGAGGCCAGATCCAGTAGGTGCACTTGATTCTGAGGCCTGGGGAATCTGGGGGGCCTTGAGGCAGGAAGCAGCGGCAGAGCTGTCCATGCTTTTGTGTCCACCTTCCTCTGCCCACCAGCTGCCCTGGTCATCCTGTACCGGGTTGGGAGGCCTGGCTTCTCTGTTCTGCCCCCGACTTGCCATGTGACCTTAGTTCAGTCAATCCTGAACCTGGGCCTCTGTGGCCTTACCTGAGACACGTCTGTAACTCTGGACCAGAGCTGTCTGAGGGAGGGACTCTGGACCAAAGCACGAAATGTGGCCTGGGTTAACACGCTGCTGTGGTCACTGTTGTGGCTCAAGTGCCTGCCCTTGGGGCACCAGCTCTGGGGACCACCGAGGAGCCTCAGGTAGGGCCGAATCCCCATTCTTGTGGGGGAGACAGATGTATGAACTAGAGGTTGAAAATTGGAGGCCCCAGCCAGGGATGTGGCTTATGGATAGGTTTTGTTCCATTTTAAACAATTTGTTTTTTCTCACTGAGATATAATTCGCGCACCATAGAACTTACCATTTTAAAGCGTGCAAGTCAGTCTTTTTCAGTATATTCACAGGATTATGCAATCATCGTCAGTATCTAATTCCAGAGCATTTTCCTCACCTCAGAAGGAAACCCTGTGCTCATTAGCAGCTACTCCCCCTCTTTCCATCCCCCAGGCCCTGGCAACCACTCGTCTCCTTTCTGTCTCTATGGAGTTGCCTGTTCTGGACATTTCATATAAATAGAATCATACAAGAGGTGGCTTTCTGTGACTAGCTTGTTTCACATGACCATGTTTTCAAAGTTCATCCATGCTGTAGCATGTGTCAGTATTTCATTCCTTTTTATGGCCTGATAATATTCCACTCTCCGGATATTCCATATTTTGTGTATCCATTCGTTCATGGACATCTAGATATTTCCACTTTCTGGCAATTATGAATACTGCCACTGTGAACATTTGTGTAACGGTCTTTGTGGGAACCTGTTTTCCATTCTCTTGGGTTTATCCCAGGAGTGGAACCAATGGGCCATAAAGTGGCTTGGTGTTGATGCCTTAGGCAGGGTGTGTGCTCTCTACTTCTCAAGTCCTGCCCATCTCTCGATTGCATTACCTGCACTTCTTCACTGACTGTCACTTCCTCTCTGGTCCCTGTAGGCATCTAGGTTTTCAGCCCTTGATTACAGAACAGTGATGGAGAGAAACACAGGGGGCTGTAGGAGCCAGAGAAGGCTCCTGACCTGGGGAGGGGTCCGGGAGGGCTTTCTGGAGGAGTTATCACCTGAGCTTAATTTAGGCTGAGTGGACATTTTTTTTTTTGTTAAACTTTTAGCTGCACCACGCGGCATGTGGGATCTTAGTTCCCTGACAAGGATCGAACCCGAGCCCCCTGCAGTGGAAGCACGGAGTCTTAACCACTGGACTGTCAGGGAAGTCCTGAGTGGACTTTTTTTAAAAAAATAAATTTATTTACTTATTTATTTACTTATTTTTGGCCGCGTTGGGTCTTCGTTGCTGCGCGGGGGCTTTTCTCTAGTTGCGGCAAGCAGGGGCTACTATTAGTTGTGGTGCGAGGGCTTCTCATTGTGGTGGCTTCTCTTGCCGTGGAGCTTGGGCTCTAGGCGCATGTGCTCAGCAGTTGTGGCTCTCAGGCTCTAGAGCGCAGGTTCAGTAGTCGTGGCGCACGGGCTTAGTTACTCTTTGGCCACGTGGGATCTTCCCGGACCAGAGATTGAACCCGTGTCCCCTGCATTGGCAGGCGGATTCTTAACCACTGCGCCACCAGGGAAGTTCCTTGAGTGGACATTTTTAAGGGCAAAAGGAGTGAGGGAGAGTGCTCCAGCGGGAAGCAGAAGCAAAGAGGTGTGAAACCTTTTCCTCTTTCTCTTCCCTGAGGGGTGAGCCCTGGGGGGGGGCAGTGCTCCAGGGGCCAGCTGAGCTACCCTCTCTCCCTTCCTCTAGCGCTTACCTCCTGTCTGTCTTCTCTCTCTCTCAGTCTTCTCTGTTTCTCTGTTTTCTTTTTTCTTCTGTTCTTTCTGTCGTTTGTTTGGGGAACTGCAAACAGTTCAACCGGCTGGAGAGGAGAAGAGGGAAGATGAGGGAGTGCGATAAGCCAGTGGTCTTAAGCCCCTGCAGAGAGAGCAGGGTGGGGTGAGGGGCAAAAGGATGGGGGACTGCGGCCCTTCCTTAGCTAGGGGCCGAGTCTGAGAACCTAGCGCAGAGGTGACCCTGAGCCAGAACACTCCATGTCCCAAATGGCATCCAATTTTCCCTCCCTCGGGGGCAGGTGAGAGGTGGGATGGGCCCCGCTAGGCTGGACCAGGCCTGCAGACAGAGGCACAGCGAGGGGCCCAGACTCGGAGCTGCGCACACATCTTCCCAGGTTTCTGCTCCACTACCTAATGGGTAATTATACCCTGACATGCACGGAGGCAAAGAAGGGATTTTCTGTGAAGCAAAATCTCCCGTGAAATATTCAGGCCATGCTGGGCTTCGCTTAGCAGGCACCTAACCACTGCTGCTTGGCTTGGCCACAGTTTGAGAGGCCACATGTGCCTAGAAGGCCGCATGGGGCTTTTTATTTCCTTCTCGAGAGGGAGAGTTTTTCATGGACTAGGAAGAACCTTGGCTTTGGGCCTAAGACGCTGCGTACATACATGTGTGTGGTGTGTGTTTGCCTGTGTCGCCTCTGCACGTTCATTTATGAACTTGGCCGTGCGTGTGTGTTCTGAGGGTGCGTGCTCACACGTGCCTGTGATGCACCCTGGCATGGACAGTGCATTTCACACGGCTCTCTGGGCTGTCTCTGAAGGTGCTTCTCCACTGTGCCCTGTTCTCTGATTCTGGGGAGGCTGCCTATGAGACTCTCTTGGTGGGTGAAAGTCCACCCTGTGTGTGAGCTCTGCCTGTGACCGGCATGGCACTCAGGGTTGTGGGTTTGCACTGAAAGCCTTGAAGTCCTCACAGGTTCGGGGGCTCAGAGGTGTCAGCTGGTTTGCTGCGCATTTGAGTCAAGCTTTGCTTCTCTTCTCTCTGGCTTATCGTTTGTTTTGTTTCCACCAAGTGTTGAGTGCTTGATGGAGGCTTGGGGGAGCATGTTTGCTGCTGAGGGTTCATTGAACTGGGACATGTCTGTCTCTTTGTCAGTGCCCCCGAGCCCCTAACCCTAACCCCACTCGTCTCCTCTGGCCCTTAAAGCCCCTGTATTTGCACTGAAGGTCACCCTTCTCAACCCTTGCTTTTGCACTTAATTTACTCCTCCACATTGCACAAGATAGGCAGGACTAGAATTATTGTACCCATTTGGCAGTTGTGGAAACTGAGATCCAGAGAGGCAAAAGACATGCCTGAAGTCACGTGGTGAACCAGGGCTTCAAGCAAGATCACTAGCTTCTCCTCCCTGTGTATGAACCCTTTGCCTGCAGCCGCAGCCCTGGCCCTTGGTAGAGGGGACCCTGCCCAGAGGAAACAGTCCCCAGTTTCATGAATGAATCGAGCTGGAGGGTGCTCCCTTCTCCACATGGAGCTCTCCTCTCCTCTGTCATCATTCAACATTGTCCTGGGGAGACAGCCACAGGGCTCTTTTCGTCTCCAAATCAACAGGCAGGGACGCAGAGGCAATAATATTGACGTCCATCATTGATATTTCCTTATTGTGGCTGTAATTAGCAATTCTTCCATGGCTGAGGCTCCATCTGGCAGACAAGTGGGAGCTCCAGCTTGTTAATGTCACACTGACACGGCTGATGGCGGGGTGGGGGGGGGGTGGCCTTAGGTAGGGAGAAGGAGAAGCGAGAGGCTGAGCAGGAGGTCTACAGCTCTTCCCTCCTCCCAGGCACTTGTTCTCCTTGAGCACAGCCCACTAGAGCACCCTTTGTCCCGTGTACCCCAAGAGAGTTCACTTCCCAGGTTGCCTCCTTTACCCCATGCCCCCTCGCCCCTCCCTGTTCTGCCAGGACAGCTTGGATTAAACAGAGGCGTCCGCACCCCTGGGAAAGTCCACAGGCATCAACCTGAGGTCCCTCACATCTCAGGAAGCCTCCCCAGAGGTGGGAAAGCAGCTCCTCAGCCCTCTTTCTCCTCCAGCTGGGAGAATGCCCCCCAACCCCACCCCCAGTCCTGCCACGTCAGATCCGCATCCCCCTGCTGGCGCTGGCCTCCACGGCAAGGCAAACACAGCCCCTTCCAGCAGGTCCTAGCACACCTTCTCTCATCCGTGTACATTCTGAGCAAAAGGGCTAAGATTAGCGCTCCCAGACCCTTGGGAAACTACTTTTCCATTCAGTGAAGCCTTCCCCTCTTTCCTCCTCTCAGGGTCCCTCCACCCAGATCTCCTTAGATCCATTGGTTCCTTGAGCAGAGAAAGCCAAACCAAACATCCTCTGCTGAGGTTGATTTACTCAACCCTAGACATCTCCCCACCTCCTTTGCTGCCAGCCTGCCTGTTCTCTGCACGCCTGGTCTAGGGCTGCTTCTAACTAATGATAAAACAAATAATAGTGGCCGTTCTTGTTCCCTGGGTGCTTATTCTGTGCCAGGCACTGTTAAAAGCATCTTATAAGCATTTGATCCTCAAAACAACCCTATGGGATAAATACACGTATCATCCCCATTTTACAGATGAAGAAAACTGAGATGCAAGGAAATTAAGCTTGCTGCCCAAGATCACAGGGCCGCTAAGAGGTGGGCAGCGTGAACCAGGATGTGTGGCTCCCAAGCGACCCTCCTCTGCCTCTAGCTTTAGCCCATCAAGTCGTTTCTTCCACCTGCACCTCTACTTCATGAGCTCCCAGCGCAGGCAGGGGCCACATCGCCCTTGGTCCCGCAGCAGGTGCTCATAGTCGGCAAATGAGGTAGTGGTGGCAACAACACATTCTTCGGAGCTCTGCGTCATGTAGATGGTTCCCCTCCCAGGGCTCTTTGCTGCTCTCAGGAGCACCGTGCCCTCGCCGAGGATGGAGGCTTCATACACTGTATGCCTCGCTGGCGGTGTCTGCTGAATGAGGGAGATGTAAGACTCCCTAAAAGCACATCTACCCCCTTGAAAGAGACCTTCAAAGCTGTGTCTCAGCTTATGCTGGGACTTGGCAAGGATGTCCACACGTTCGCATCGTTCATTCATTCATTCAATAAATATTTGCTGGATGCTGGGTACTCAGTGCCAGGCCCTAAGGAGAGCCTAAAGCATGCTGAGATCAAGGTTCTGGCCATACCCTGGGGGAGCCCACAGCCAGTCAGGACAAGAGCATAGCCAGACCTGACCAGTGCCGGGTTAAGACTTGCCCCGTGGAGACAGTACCAGAGCATCATGTGGGTATGGGCACAATGCGGGAGGAAGGCTGCACAGAGGAGGAAACATTTGAATAGATTCATTAAAGGAGAGGGAAGCGTTTTCAGACTGATGGAGAGGGAAGGTCATCACAGCAAAGGAACAGCCTGTGCAAAGGCTCTGAGTCTGAGAGGGCCAGGCAGACTCAGGAAAAGGCAAGGAGTTCAATTACAGAACACCCAAGGGGGCCTGGCTGTGGAGACAGGGTAGGGGTGGCTGAGGGAGCTGTCGGGAGGACGGGTGCACCTCCTCTCTCCTGCAGGTGCTGGAGAGATGCACTGCAGGGCGTGTGAGGACAGAGGCCAGGGCTTCTGCAGATGGTCACAGGCCCAGCCCACGTGTCGGGGAAGCTCAGCGTTGCTCCTTTCCTGCCTGGTGTCGGGTGAGGCGTGGACAGGTCAGCATCCATGGGTGGTGACTGAGCCCGCTGTGGAGGGGGTGTGTGAGGACAAAGGGTATCCTGACCATGCGGGGAGGCTGCCTCGGGCTCAGGAACTAGGTGCTCTGGGCTCCAGCTGGCCTGGAGGGCACCCATGGCTGTGGCTGCATCCATCTGTGCCACACCACCAGTCCTCACAGTGACCCCTCTGGTGGGGTCAGCCTTATTGGGCAGAAGGGAGACTGAGGCCCCACAGGGGCAGGGCCATGCCCAGGGTCTCACATGAGCGGTGGGTGAGCATAGGGTTCCTCCTGCCCTTCAGAGGGATGTTGGGGTCCTCAGCAAGGACAAACCCTCCAGCTCTCAGGGTTCAGGATGGAGCCAGGGTGGCCGCCGTGCAGGGCACAGAGAAGGCCTGGCTGGAGAGGAGTTGGTGCCGGGCCTGCCGAGGGCAGAGGTCTGGCAAGGAGCCTGGAATGTGGCAGAGGAGGACCCCTCCCTCTGGAGTCTTACCACAGGAAGGTTTTCAAGGATTTACCTTGAGCCCCTAGTAGTCTCTGGGAAAAGTTTCTCTCCCATGCCTCATGGGGCCCAGAAGAGCCCGCGAGGGAACCGACCATTGCCCACTGTGTGCCCGTGAGTGTACCAGCTCATACTTGAGTGTACAGCCCTGCTCCTGTTTGCACATGCAGGTCTCTGTGTATGTCATGTGTGTGTGTCTGCTGGAGTGCGACCCTGTGAGTACAATTCTGCATCTGTATGTGTACACCACAGCCCCCGGCCACGACCAGCAGCCCTACCGGACAAACCCTTTTCCTTCCACCGGAGCCAGAAAGCTACCGAACCTCCCGCTGCCAGGCCTGGGCCCAGCTCTGCCCTCCCCTCACAAAGCCCTACCCTGAGTGCTAAGGTCTAATCCCTTGGGGACAGGCATTGTGGGTAGACCTGGCATCAAGGGGACAGCTCATGCTGGGAGGGGCCATCCAGCTCCTTTTTGTGCTCGCCCCCTCCCTAAGTGCCTGCCATGGGATCCTGAGAGGTAGGTACCCTCCCCCTGCCACTTGTACAGCCCCCATGATGGGGAGCTCATTGCCTCCCAGGGCAGCATCAGTGTGACCTCTGGGACACTGCCCAGGAAGGAGAGGTCAGGGAGGCCAAAGGGTGGGGTTAAGGCTCAGCCCTGACCACGTGGGGCCTGGGCTCTCCCCCAACAGCCAGGCCTGGGGCTCCAGCTCCTGGTGGCAAAGGTCAGGCCCGAGTGTTCTGAGCCTTTCGCCTTGTTGTCAAGAGCGTATTTTAGCTATTAGCGATAGAGCAAGGGATTTGGGGAGGATTTCTCTCTCATTTCCCAGAGCTTGCAGCAAGCTTCCTCCCTTCCCACCACCCCTCTGCCTGCCGGGACTGCGAATAACACACGCACGCACACACGCACGCACACACACTCATACCCGGTGTTCCTGTGTGGCTGAGAGAGAGGGAGAGAAATCTGGGTCAGTCTCCCAGGGAAAGCTCGTGACATCTCCCCACCTTCCCCAGCAGACGCTCAGTGTTGCAAACCCAGACTGTGGTCTGAAGACCAAGGCCGGTCTCAGTCCTGCCTCAGATGCACTGTGGTGGGACCCGAGACTCACCCCTCCTGGCCCCTCCCGGGGACTCTCTGTTCAGGTGACCCCATGTTCTGGCCTCTGTTTCCCCAGCCCGGCCCCGGGACTCACAGTTCATTTTTGCCACTCTCTGCTGATTGCATGGAGGGTGGCAGAAGCTCTCCCTTCTCCCATTGGACCCTCCAGCTTCAGCCCCTGGGTTCTGGGGATGAGGGGTGGAGTGGTTGGGGAGGCCTGGCTGGAGCTGGGGCCTGTGTAATAGCACTCCCATGGAGAGAATGTCTGACACAGAGGAGGGACCCCTAGTAGTGGACTTTCAGGCAATAGGCAGGGTCTGAGGTCTGGTAGGATGCCTCAGGGGTGGGAAGGGGTTTCCAAGAGAAGGTGGACAGATAAACGGCTAAAGACATTACTGCCATTTCAGGATGGACTCAGCTAAGTTAAATCAATGTCTGAGACAGGACCTAAGTCCAGGGTGGGAGCCTCGCCACTCCCAGTGAGCTCAGGGAAACATTCACTGGACTGGGGGCAGAGCGGGGAGGGGTGTTTCCTCTTCAGCTGGGAAAACTGGATCACGGGGAATTGCTGTGGTTTAAGTCACCCAGGGGCACCGGATGTCTTCCCCTACCTCCACCCCTGGGAGACACCAAAGCCACTTCCTTCTTACTGCCCCTGGCACACAGTTCTCAGGTGACCCAGCAAATCTCTCCTTCCTTCTACCAGGGCATGACCATGGGGTACTCAGTGCCTGCCCAAGAATGTCTGTTTAGTGAAAGGATAGAGAATTGATTTGATTTAAGCTAGACATAGGAAAGACTTCCTAATGCCACTGGGGTAGCCTTAGCCTCAGGGTGTGATGCAGATGGAGGTGAGACAGATCCTCGAAAGGGCTGTCATATGGAAGGGGGGACCCCAGCCACCCCCAGCTTCCGTAGAGGCCAGTTCCTGCCTGCCAGGTGTGGGGAGCGGTGGCTGCCTGCCTGCGGGGGCTTCAGCTTGTCCCAGAACCTCCAGGCCCAGAGCCCACTGGGATGCTCGTCTCTTTTCAGAGTGCGCGCATGTCCCATGTGAGGGTTGGCTGTTGAGATGCTGGTGTCACTTGTGTGGATGTGTCAGCACACATCTGCGCTGTGTGTGTGTGTGCACAGGATGGCTCAGGAGTCGCTTCACGGACTTAAAAACTCTTTTGAAATATGGCAGCAGGGACCATCCATCTTTAGAGGGGGCTAAAGGGATTGTTTTTGAGGCCATGGAGAGGGTGGCTGGCCTCCCTTGACTCACCAGCCACTTATGGAGTGAAGACTTCCAGGCTGGAGCATTCAGGGAAACACTGGTCTGGCTGTGAGAGGAGTTAACTAGGGTCAGGGAAGAGAGGGTGGCGCGGGTGGAGGTTTGAGAGGTGAGGGCAGGGTCATGCATGGCCTCTTGAGATGGGGCCCCAGAGCAGGACTCGGGTTTTTTTTCTCACACTGGGGTCCCTGTGGCATTATTTAGGCTCCTGTACAGCCTGGCCCCTCCTTGAGAACCTGTGGAAAAGAGTTTCATGCCCCCTCATTCCCAAGGGCCCCAGCCAGGCCCATCCCTCTTCCCTTCTCACTACGCCCGGGCCCTTCCCTCGCTCCCGCTCTCTACGGCCCTGGCCAGGCTGAGCTGCCAGCACAGGCTCAGGGCCCCTCGGGCAGGAGCCAGACAGCTGGGGCGGCCGGGGCAAGCTCAGTTCCCACCGGGAGGGCCCGAGCTGCCAGCACGTCATCCCCTGATAAGCTGACTGGCTCAGCGCGTGCACTGGAGCCCCCAGAACCCCCCGGGCTAGGGGCGCACACATGCTCACACGTGTGAGTCCTTCCGGATCAATAGGGTAAGGAAGTGGAAAAGGTATAATTCAATCTGTCGGCCCCGTTACTAGTTACTGTGCTGGCGGTGGCTCCTGCCCCTGCTCTGCTTCTCCTCTCGCCTCCATTCAGAGGGCCAAGCAGGATCCTGGCTGGAAGGAGAGCTGGGCCGCATGCAGCGTGGGCAGTGTCCCGGGTAGGAATGACCCGCGAAGACTGAGGCAGAATCTGGGACAGCCTCTCCCTGCCTAGAGCCATTGGCCCTTGGAGGGTCTGCAAGAACATCTGAGTCAGCATAGCCATCGTGCAGACCATGGGAAATTGAGGCTCAGCGAATGTAGAGGGCTGCCTCGTGCCTGTGTGTGGTGACGGCCGCCCTGTCCCAGCTTGCTCAGCCTGCTCTGAGAAGGATAGGGGGCAAAAAGGAGCAGAGGGTGGGGAGGTCAGGGAGGAAAGGGGTGTAGGATCTAGAGTGGTGTGAGGATGTGACCAACTGTTCACCCGGCAAACGACATCTAATCCCCTGGGCCAGAGAAGGGCTTGTCTCCGCCCTGCCCTCAGGGATGGTGGCCCAGCTGGGGAATGGAGTGACCTGCACTGTGTCTCACTTGGAGCCTCATATGGCCTGGCAGGGTAGGCACTGTTATCCCCATTTCATATGCACAAACTGAGGCCCAAAGGGAGGCCTTTCCAAGGCCTATGTATAGGGAGGGACAGTGCCTGCGCATAGGAGACACACCTGCTCCTGGTGAGGGGTCTCCCACAACTGAACGCTCTTAGCAAAGGGAGCTTCTCTTGCTCCCTTGAGGCAGAGCTGGGACCAGCTCCTCTGAGAGGCCGACGCTTGCCTTTAGGACACCAGACTCCTCAGTTTGTTCCTTGTGCTGGCCGAGAATTTCTTCTGCAAGTCTGACCACAGTCCCTCATGCTTTAACTTCACCGTGCCACTCCTGTGGGATCTTGTTAATCCAAAGGCCCTACTGCCTCTCCTCGGTTCCTCTACCTTCTTCATTCCAGGTGGGTATGGGGGCATGCACACTGGCCCCCGCAGCCTGGCTAGCCTGTGAGGGCAAGGGGCGAAGCTGACCTACCCCAGCCTTCCCGGCCAGGCCTGTTTGAGAATCAGCTCACCTTTGCCCAGCATTGCCATTCTCATCACAGTTTCTGCCCATCTCATTTCTATTAAACTCATTTGCCATCTGAAGGGCTTCATTTTCTACTCTGTTTGCCCATAATCACCCCCCAACCTGTCCCCATCTCCCCAGCCTCCCCCTGCAGTGTCCAGAGCAGTGGTGGGCAGGCAGCCAGGCTTGGGCACAGCTCAGTGCCTCCCCTCTACTGCCAGCCTTCCCTCCTGCCTGTCTTGGGAAGAGGCCTGTGTTCCAGGCAGGCATCTCACCCCTACCTCTGTGGATTTCCCAGCTCCCAGACCAGACTCCTGGTTTGGTCGAGAACTAGGGGCAGACTCTTAAGCCCTTGAAGGCTTTTCACCCTTCACTCTTTACCTTCTCCACCCATGCAGGCTAGAAAGACCTGGGCGACATCACCCTGAAGTACAGCGCTCAGAGGCCCAGGTCTTTCTTATTATGTGCCCCCCACACGACAAGCTCCAGATTTACCCTCATCCCAAGAGAAGCTGACCTTAGATGGTTGAGCAGCAAAGCAAGCTGGTTTTTTAAACTAATTCATACTAAAGTGTGAGTGATTGGTAGCAACTTACCCTGCCTATGGCATTTGGATTTGAACAGAAGAGCACTAGAGTAATAGTGTTAATAATAATAGCAATAATAATCACTAACAGTTTTTACTGTGGGTCAGGCACTGTTGTTAACACTGTACAAGTCTTAAAAAGCTGTATTAAGCCATTTAATTAAGCTAATAACCCAAATTAATTGGGAAGAGGGTTGAGGGGAAGAGTGTTGAGGGGCAGGAGGAGAATGGGGGAGCAGGCGGCAAACCCCTGCCTCCTCCAAACCTCTACCCCAGGTGTACAGAGAAGTACCAGTACATCCCCATTGTACAGGGATTACCTCCCACTTGGCACAGAGAAGAGAGTCCAGTTGTTTGCACTGCAAACCATGTCAGGCATTCACTTGAGGTCACCTTGCAAGGGCAAGAGCGAGTCTCTGCTCCTCCCTGGGGGCTCACGGTTCTCCCAGGGGACACCTGGGAGGTTGGTGCTCCAGGGTTGGCAGCCTTCCTGCAGGAACCTCAGAGCATCCCTTAGAAAGTCCCTTGGTGCTGAGGGTCATCTCACAGGCCCCCTGAGAAGTCAAAGGCAACGTCCTCCGTGGTCTCTGAACCCCTCCGAGTCTCCTGTGGCCAAGCAGCTGCCCGGCCCTCTGGCCACACACTTGACTCTACAGTAGGCTGGCCATGACCCAGAGCCCGTCTATAAGCTTGACTTAACGTGAGCTTCAAACAAACCCTATAGGGTGAGTGGAGCTGGGATGAGGATCCTCATTCTGCAGATGGGGAGATGGAGACTCAGAGAAGAGAAATAACTGTGCTGAATCCTCCTATCCAGAAGGATGCCCTGATGAACTCTGTAGTGCGGGGCGAGGAGGGCTTATTGCATTCTGACGGGGACCTCACCACTTTAAACAGACAAGTGTGAGTTAATGGTGCCATTTCAGTCCCCACCCCTTTCCCTCTCCACCAGGCGGTCTCCTGTTTCCCCTGGGGACCCCCCGTTGGAGGAGGCTGAACACTTGGCCCTAGGCTACCCCCTCACCTCACCCCCGCCTCTCCTGCCTGCTGGCTTGCAAGGTCAGGTTGCCTGGTAATTCAGTAATTGTTCTGGGAGACTTCCATTATAAATCTCCCAGCCGTGGCCAGCTTTTCCCATACAGCCAGCCGCCCTATCCCGCAGCCCATTCCGTCCAGCTTTCCCTGGTAATGACCGCTCATCTATTCCTTGTTTTCCCCATCCCCACAGCCCTGTGGGTGGGGCCCCAGGGACTCTGAATTCAGAAAGAAGTGACATGGCTCTGAACTGCCCTCAACCACCAAATGCTGTATGGTCTCAAGCAAGCCACTTCCCCTCTCTGAGCCTCTGTGTCCACACCTGGGACGTGGATCTGGTCAGATGGCTTTGGGGGGCTAGTGTGACAACATGTGGGAGCTGGCAGGGTGGCCACTGTGATGAGGGTTCCCTTGGGAACCATGCTTGAGGGGCCTCAGGGTGGAGGAGCCCAGAGTAGGGCATGATTGCACCTGCTTCTCTCAGCAAGTCAGGAAGACTTCTCAGAGGAGGTGGCATTTGGGCTGGGCCCTGAAGGATGACCAGACTCTCCTACATTTGGGGGTGGGGACAGTGATGTATGGTATTCTAGGGCCCTACATGGAGGCATGACCAGCCTGGGGCCTTAGGATTTCTTATTTGCAAATCTGACCACATCAAGCCCCTACTTTTATACCCTTCAGTGGCTCCCTGACGCCCTCGGGCTAAAGTCCCCGTTCCCTTGGGAAGCTTCGGAGGCCTGGCAAGATCTGGTCTCTGCCAGCTTCACATACTCGAGCCACTGTCTCCAGCCTTGATGAATTTTTAAAAAATTCTCTACAGGCTATAACCTTTGCATCAGTTGCTCCCTAATTTGACTCTATGACCGCGATAAAATTTGACTCTGTGACCAAATAAAACCCCTACTCCCTTCCAGGGCCCACAAGGCCCTATGTATCTGCCTACTCCCTCCCCCTAGAGCCCACCCCCTCTCTCTCCGCGTCCCAGACCCTCACACTGAATCCCCATGTTTGCGACTCAGCTTATGTATGCCCAGCTTAAAGTAGCCACCAGGTGGTCCATACCATCCTGGTCCACCTGGGACTGAGGTATTTCCAGGGTGCAAAAGTTCTAAAGCTAAAACCAGGACAGTCCCAGAGACATCAGGATGACTGGTCACCCTAATTCCCCTCCAGCCCTGCTGCCAGGCCCCCCTGTTTTCTTGTCTTCACCACCCTTCTGCTGGAAGACATTCATTCATTGAGTGAATGAATGAGGGGCATGGACTTGGACCTGGGCAAGCCTCTCCTCCTCTCTGGCCTTGGTTTCCCATCGATACCATGAGCGTGGGCTCCCAGCCCCTGTGCATCCAAATGCAGCAGACTGGAGAGGAAGGGCAGTGCCCAGCTCAGTGAGGGGCTGTGCAGGAGCTGGACTGCAGGGTGGGCAGAGCTGGCAGTGGCCTGGCAGCAGGGTGGGGCAGCACGGCGGGGGGAGAGCAAGTGTCTAAGCGCTCGCCTTCTTAGACATCCCGCCGTTACCTGAGGGCCATTTCTGGGCCAGGACATTGGTCCAGACCTAGGATTGGGGGTGTCCAGAGCGATGACACCAACTGCCGAGCCCCACTCCCCTCCCACCCCCGGGGAGCAGATGGCCCAAGCTTGGGCGGCGGCAGAGATGGAGACTGGCATTTGTGTATGTGTGTGGTTTTTTAAAAATCTGACACATTTTTATCACATCTTGGTGCATCAGAACAGTAAAGGAGGCGGGAGTGTGAAGAATGTTTTAACTCGCAACTTTGTAACAGCTCCAGTTTCTCCAGGCCTCCTCCCCCTCCCCCAAGCCCCTGCAGAGGAGCCTCAAAGCCCATCTGTTCCTGAATCCCTGCTCCGGGCTCCCCCCGCCCCCATCCATCCATCCATCCACCCATCCATCCATCCATCCTTCCTTCCTTTTCTCCCATCAGCTGAGAGGGAGGGAGAATCAGAGGAAGCAGGTTGGTACTCCAAGAGGACACTGGGCAGGGAGGCAGGGGCCCTATTTCTGGGGCTACTCGACACCAGACTTGCTTTGTGACCTTGTGCAGTTTCTGACCTTCTCTGGGCCCCAACTATGTGCTCCTAAGGGCGCAGGCCCATCCCCTTTGGGGTTCCCTGACTCTGACACTCATAGAAACGTCTGGGGAGAGGGAATTAGAAATGGGAGAATACAGGAGGGATCAAGACAGGGAAGTTTGGGGTTTCGAGCATCCAGGGAGGATGGCCCCAAGGTGGTGAAGGGAGCCACATTCATGAAGCCAGACTAAGTGGGTCCCAACCTTCACTCCCCTCAGGTTTGGGGCTTGGTCCCCCCATTAACTCCCACTACACCTAACCCACCCAGGGTGGTTCTTTGCAGGTGATCTGAGTTCTGGGCAGCTGCTCCAGGGTCAGGTGGAGGGATCCAGGCAGTCCTAGGGACCTAGACGTCCCTCCACTGCGCCGCTGTGCTTGTCTGTCCTGCAGGGCCCTGGGAAAGGAAGCAGAGTGGGTGCCAGGCCCTGGAAGATTTGTTTCTCAGCCGCCTGCCCTGCTGTCTCCAAGCCTGCCTGGCACTAGCTTCCATTTCATTAGTCATGGAAATGCTAACTGGCCTGGAAAACCGTGAGTCCACATAGTAGGCTGGTAGGAGCTGCCCTGGGCACGGACAGCAGTTAGAGGCATGAATGGGCAGTGCCCTGGGGCAGCTCAGCCATGGCAAGGGCCCAAGCCGTGCTTCCTCATTCCACAGCTCAGAGACCAGAGCTGCTGGGTACCCGTGCTGTGCCTTGGGATGGGGGCGAGTAGCTGGTGCACGATTGCCAGGAGCCAAGAAACAAGCCCCAGTTCCATACTGTCTCCTGTATCCATCCACACCTAACATGGAAATCCTAAAGTCCAGGAAACATACCGAGGAGCAAAGGCAGAGGGAAGGGGGAGGCAAGGGAGCTCCCTCCTACCCTGCTAGGCCAGCCCACTCTGCCCTGCCTTTAAGGGTGAGAAACAAAGTCTGCATCAGATCAGAAAAGCCCCTCCCCAGGGCTGAGGCAGCTTCTGAATATTGCCCCCCCTCCCTGCACCCTGGGTAGGACTTAGCACCCCCAAAGAGTCCCTGCAGGAGGTGGTCTTGTTTGCTCAGGAGGGTAGGTTCTGCCCAAGGCAGCCGAATAAACCAACATTGTCCCCGTTGAGGCCTAGGCCTGGGACCCCAGGGCCCAGCTGAGTCAATGCCATGTGAATCTCACCATATGGGCGCAGGGCGGCTGCGGCAGGGAGGAGCTGGGGTTGCCATGAGAACCCGCATGCTGGCATTTCCTCTTTGGGGGAGGCTGAACCATACTTCGCAGGCGGTGTAGGCTTCTGAATCCCATTTCTCTGTGTTTTTTAGGAAGGGAAAAAGGGCAGGGGAGGGGGGTGGGAAAGGCAAGGAGGGAGAGACGGAGTAAGACCGAGGGAACAGTAGGAGGGCGGGAGCTCTGTGGGGCTGTTGAGGGTTGATTGGGGTCCTGTGTTCCCCAGAACTCAGCCCAGGGCCAAAACAGGCCTGGTGTCCCCTGTGACCCCCTGTCCAGCCCTTGGGTAAAACTTTCCCTTAGAACATGTAGCCCTGGGCCCTGCCTGAGGGTTCACATCAACTCTGCGGCCCTTTCTGGGTTCCTCATCCTATCCCTGTCCCCTGAGTGTTCACCCTGTGGACAGTGACACTGGGGCAGAGACAGCAGAAGACTCGGGCCCTTCTCCTGGTCAGGGGCAGGCATCAAAATCTAACCGGAGTACATCCTAGACTCATTGGGTGGTAGTGGAACTCCACATGGCCAGGGCAGATGCGGAAGGCTGCCTGGAGAACAGGGAACCGTGCAGAGGTGGGAGGTGGGAGGTGAGGCTCGGAAGGATTTGGGGAGCTGAAAGGAGAGGACTGTTTCCACCCATCCATCTGGTCAGGGATTGAGGGGGTAGGTATGCTAAGAGTACAGGCTTTGGGGACATGGCTGTGAGTCCAGCTCCCTCTTTTCATACCTGTGGTACCTCCGGTAAATGAGCCTCCTTGAGCCTCAGTTTCCTCATTCTGTAAAATGGGGCTGATAGCCCCTACCTTGAAGGGTTCCTGTGGTGTGCACATGGCACAGGGGCTAGAGTAGATCTCGTTAAGTGGTAGCTGCCACTGGTGTGGTCATTCAGGACATGATCTCTGGCATTTGCTGGGGACATAGGGATGAGTTTATGTGGTCCTGAGCCTGGAGGGGGACCTGCCCTGAGCAGAGGCGTGGTGGTGGGACCTAGTGTGGCCATGTTCCAGGTAGGCAGCAGTGTAGAGAGGGGCTATCCAGATCAAGAAGAGTGAGCTGGCAGGAAAGAGGCTGGGATGGCAACTAGGGATCTTGGCTCCGGGGGCAGAACCGGGCCACATGGGCAGCTCTAAGGCAGGACCGTCACCTCCATTGAATCTCCAGCTCTCCCCTAGCTCCTCTCCTGGAAGCCCTGCCTGGCGTGTCTGGGGCAGCCAGCCTTCCTTCTCGGGAAGTCCCCTCCAGACCCTTGGAAAATGGGGCTACTGAGCAACGCTGTGACACCAGCTCCACCAGAACTTCCTGACGTGTGATGCTGGAAAAGCCTCTCCTCTCTGACTCTAAATGGGTTTACAGAGAGCTATCCTTCCCTCCTCCAGGGGCTGATAGGGCCCTGTGAGATGATGGGGCAAGCTTCCTTTAGGATGTGTCTAGAGAAAACAGGGCAGGGAAGTCTGGCTTTATTCCGGTTGAGGAGGTGGGGAGGGCAGAGGTGGAGAGTTGGGGTGGCCTCAGCTCTGGGTGTTGCCTCCAGTGATAACAGAGCCCAAGTATCAGTTCCTACTATGTGCCAAGATCTTTGCATCTCATTTCATTCTTGCAATAACTAGGGAAGTAGCATTATTCCCATTTGACACCTGAGAAGACTGAGGCTCAGAGAAGGACAGTAACTTGCCCAAGGTCACCCAGCTAGGGTAGCAGAGCTAGGACTAGAACCCAGGTCTGCCTAACTCGTAGCCCTATCCATGACCTCTCCAAGCCTCTCTCCTCTGACCTCCACCAGCCCTCACAGACTGAAAGGCCCCAGTCCGGCCTCTCCAGTGGGCCACTGGGAGGGGTTACAGGGACACTCTGCTCAGCAGAGTGGAAAATGAGGAGAAATGGATGCTGAGCAGCAGGCCCCGATCCCCAGCGGCTGGAGTCTGACCACACCCAGCCAGCCTGGGGCAGACACAGGACCCCAGCTTAGGAAGGGCATGGTCTTGGCATCAGGTACATTGAGACTGACCGAAATTTGCTACTTACTCACTCTGGTTCCCCAGCAAGGTACTGAACCTCTCTATGCCTCGGTTTTCTCATCTAGAAAACAGAGCGGCACTGTAACAGTCAGACTAGATAGGTTTTGCTGCGATAACAAACAACCTTAAAAATCTCAGAGACTTAAAACAGCTTAGGTGCATTTCTTGCATGACTGTGACAGGGGGAGGGAGGGTCTGTTCTTAATTGTCACTCAGGACCTTAGGCTGAAGGAGCTGCCCCCATTTCAACATGTGCACCCATGATACCATAGCAACAAGAAGAGGCATGGCCAAGCTGGCAGTGGCTCTAAAGCTCCCTCTTGTAAGCGACACAGGTAATTGCCACTAACAGTTCATTGGCCAAAGCAAGTCACATGGCCATGCCCAGCTTCAAAGGCAATAGGGAAGTACATTTCCTTACCACATGCCTGAAAGAAGAAAACTGAGATCTTAGCAAACATTGCTTACTCATGACCACCGGCACTGCCCCACAGGGATGCCATGAGCATACAATGTGCCAATACAATGGAGACCCTGGCACACAGAATGTGCCTAATAACTGTTAGCTCTCTTCCCCTGCACTTCCAACTCGTAGGGAATCCAACCCCCTTTCCTTTTCTGGCTGTCTCCCCTGATGTCATCAGGGCTGACCGACAGTCCCCACCTTGAGGATGAAGACTTTTGCTTCTGGGACAGAGCAGAGCGGTGTCTTCCTCTGGGGCACACGGCATGGTGGCAGCAGAGCCAGGACAAGCAGAAAGCAGACAGATGTCCTCACTCCTAGCTGAGCGCCCCTCCCCCCGCCAGTGCCTCTTGTAACAAATGCAAAAAAGGAGGAGATACCAGTAACACCTTGACTTTATTAAGGGCTTTATAAGACCCAGATCAAATTACACCTCCTGCAATTGAATAGTAAATTCAATTCTCTTCAACAAATGTTGCATTTGACATGGAGAAGGCCTGGGGTGGTCTGTGTGACCCACCAGGCTGAGGACCCCTCCTCTCACTCAGCACCTTCCCTCATCACTCAGGAAGGTGCCATCCCCCCTGGCTGGAGGCCACACATCTAACTTAGAGTCCAAGATGAGTAACCAAGAGCTGGGGCAGGGAGGGGACAGGGGGCAGGGACAGTGACTTAGGACTTGGGCTTGAGTCCATGGCCACATAAGGCTGTGTGACCTTGATCATGTCCCTTTCTCATTTTGGCCCTCGGTCTCCTCCAATGAAGGGATTGACCTAGGTCCCCACCCCCACCTCTGACATCAGGGTTCTGAGAACTTCTTTACCAACCAGCATTTCCCCCTCCCCAAAGTGAGGTGGCTTTCCCTTACCCTACCCCTCACCCTATATTCACTGGGCCAGTCAGACCCTGCCCTCCCCTGCAGTAGCTCACAGTCAGAGGAAGAGATAGGCAGGTAACCAGGCAAAGACCAGGTAGTGAGACAGAGACACACTCCCTCCAGGGAGGCTCACTCCTTACCAGCCATGGCACAAACCAGACAGGCTATAGGTTGAGCCCAATTTCCTGCCTTCTCTTCCCTGGTCCTGCCATTGACCACTACTGGGCTGGAGAAATCCAGGAGGACTCCCTGGTGGAGGAGGAATTGGATCTGGACCCCGAACCACTTAGCTGGACAAGGAGCGGGAGCGGGTTCTAGGTGGAGAACAGCAGGAGCAATAGCTCCTGGAGGTGGGGTGCATCTGGACTGGGTGTAAGTGACAGATGTCACCTGGAGGATATATTTACATGGAGAAAGGTGATTTCCATGTTCTAGCAACACACACACACACACATACACACATACACACACTTTCCCCAGCTGCAGCCACAGGCAAGGGATGTTGGGATTGTCCAGGAAGACAGAAGAGCTGTCAGCCAAGATTTCATAGTGCAGAGCAGAGATGCTGCTGGAAGGCCCAGACAGGCTTCTGAATCCCCGGGGACTGTAGGAAGGGACCCGCTCCCCTTCTACTCAGTGAATCAATAACAGCAACAAGAATAGTAGTAATTCTTTTTGGCACTTTACTGTTAATGAAGTACTCGAGTATTCATCGTCTTATTCAATCCTCACAGTGGCTCTTTGAGGGGTGCTCTGTCCCATTGATTCCCTGATTCACAGAGAAGGCAAACGTTTTGCCCAAAGCCGGTGGGTCCAGGAGGTGTGCTCACGCCCTTCGACTCCATGGTGTATTCTGCCTGCTTTTCAGAAGCCACGTGGGCCCTCAGGAGGGGGAAGCTCCTCAGCTCCTTGGTGAGGAAAGGGAGCAGGGTTCTCGCATGAGTGGGAAATGGATTCTAGAGTCACTGCTCTGTGGCTGTCCTTGACTTCTCGAGTTTGAGAGGTCTCCCAAGGCTACCTTGCTCAGCCTTCAGCTGAGAGTCCCCGAGGGCTTGACCAAACCCAGAGATCCAAAGACCCCAGGCCCCAAATTACTTCAAAGCCTCTTTCCCTTGAAGCAAGACTGTGGCAAAAGTAGCCAGTTCATTGGGTGAAGGGGTCAGCCACCACCCTGCCCCAGAATCTATATTTCCACTAGCCGGAATTACTTACCCATCAAGAAGTTTTGAGTTTGTATGTGTTTGTTCTTCATTTGAAGCTGTTTGGAAAGCGTGACTTCCAGGACTTCAAGCTGTGAGGTGAGCACGAGCTTCAGAATCATGGCTTATTAAGTTAGAGCACGACCTAAAGAAATCTAAACACGTGGGTACAATGTGGTACTTTCTTGGTAGAAATGGGCTGTTATCAGTCACTACTTGATACAAATTTGGGCTTTTATCATTTGACCTTAAGAAGGAACTGTGACCACTTTTTCCAAATTTGTGTTGCCAGACGCTCTGGGTGTGCCCTGGGCCACGTGATGTTCAGAGTCCTTTGATCTCCTGGGCCAGCAACCTCCTCATTTGTATTTTTAGGTTGGCTTGGCTTCTTTTGCTGCTTAGCTTTTAATACCAGCCTGCAAATGATCAGAGACAAGGTGTCAACTGCCTCCTTAGAGCTTCCATGTAGCTTTCTGAACACCATACATTCAGTCCTTTGTCATTCATTCATTTGTTCAAAAAAGTATTTCTTGAAGTCAGGCACTAAGGATACACAATAAAAGAGGTAGTGAACTCCCAGCTACTTTCCACAAACGTAGGACTCTCTCTTCCCCCCAGTTCAGTTTTCCATTAAAAGTGGCCTCTGTGCGTACCCAGATGCATGAATCTGCCATAGCTACTTTTTTCCAATCAGGATTTTTCTTATCCACATTTCTCTCCTGCCTGACGCCTGCCTTTGAAGCCCAACCCTGAGGCCAAATACACTCTAGACCCAGCCTCTAAAATGACTGCTTGCCCTCCATTAACATAGGCTCAGGGGTGGCTTGGGAGAGCCACTAGCTTCCACACCATGCCCTGTCCACTCCAGCACCTGGACCCTCCAACACTTACTCCATCTCCCAATCCTTATTCCATCATCTGTATTAGCCATGCATGGCCTCTCCCCTCTGTGACCACCATGTGGGACTCCCTTGCTGCCTCTGGCAATCCTTCAGCGTCCCCATCTCATCCCCTCCCCATCCTGAGACTTCTCTACCTTCAGACTCAGCTCCCAGTCTCAACCTGGCCTGGCCCCACCACTAGGCAACTCCTGTTTGTCCATCGTGGTGGCCTCCAGAAGAGAAGGAACTGGTGACCTCCAGGACAAGGGTACAGTACTGGACCCAGCCCCACCTTCTAGCATCTGCTGGGCTGACTCACTCTGTTCAGCCCAGAGAAACCTGCAGAGTCCAGGCTGCCCCCTGCCGGATGCCCAGAGTTGCTATGGCGACCCTCTGCCTGTCTTCCCTGCGTGGAGACAATCGAAAAATAACAGCAAAGACTGTTTTATTCTGTGTCCCACCTGGGAGCCATTTAAGCCTCCCCACTCCTTTTGACACGTAAATTTTTTTTTTTTTTTTGCTTTTAAGATTATCCTGAAATCTCACTTCCTTCTCTTCCCCCTCACTTCAAACCTCTGTGGCAGAGTCTCCAAAAAGGTCATGAAGAACCTAGGGGTAAGATGGGAATAAAGACACAGACCTACTAGAGCATGGACTTGAGGATATGGGGAGGGGGAAGGGTAAGCTGTGACAAAGTGAGAGAGTGGCATGGACATATATACACTGCCAAGCGTAAAGTGGATAGGTAGTTGGGAAGCAGCCTCGTAGCACAGGGAGATCAGCTAGGTGGTTTGTGACCGCCTAGAGGGGTGGGATAGGGAGGGTGGGAGGGAGACGCAAGAGGGAAGAGATATGGGGATATATGTATATGTATAACTGATTCACTTTGTTATAAAGCAGAAACTAACACACCATTGTAAAGCAATTATACTCCAATAAAGATGTTAAAAAAAACCCATACACACATGTGTGTACATGCTGTGCACATGCTTACACACCACGAAGACATGAAATTGGCCGGCCTGGTGCTTATCAATCAACAGCAAAGCCCCAGGGACCAGGACTCCTCCACCTCACATTGCACATCACTTTACAGTTTTCAAAGCCCTTTCACATCCTGTCTCATGTGGGAACCGCACAGGAGGTATTAACACAGCCTCCATTTTTCATGGGAGAAGATTGAGGCTTGGGATCTTAGGTGCATTGACCAGTATTATTTGGTGGCTGACTAGGGCTGGAACTAAGGCTTCTTGACACTCTTGTTTTATTTTTCTGTCATTGACCCCCTGGGATGATAGAGTTGGGGGTGGTGGTGGAAGGATCCCCACCCTTTCATCCTCCCCACTCTCGCCTTGGTAGGGCCTCACTTGCCCAGTCATGAGCAGTGGCGCCCAGCCTGGGTCCAGCTGGGCACACGGGATTCCAAGGTCCCCTAATTGCACTTCGTGTTCCCTTGGCTTCTGTTTTCCAGCTAGAGGCCTTCCCCAGCCACGTCTGGACGCCAGCTGAGCAGGTTCTCCACCTTGACCCAGGAGCCAGAATCCACTACCCCCAGCTTCTTTCTGCACCCTCTTCCCCACTCAGAATCCTCCTCTCCTTTCCACATCGTGCCCCTGGGTCTTTGCTCTCCCTGTGCCACCCTTTCTCACCGTGAGTTCCATCTCTGATAGTCACCCCCATATTGCAGATTCACATGGGTATTTGCCTCAAGCTTGCATCTGTAGTGAACACGTGCGTTACCACTGACCCCACGTGTGCATTTCCATCGACCAAATGTATTTTTCATCAAGTCCTCTGTCTTACCAAAAACTGGACATTTACATTGAACACAGCATCACCACCTATCATGTTCACTTTGAATTCATGAACATTTACACCAGCCACAATTAGCCTAGAACATTCCCATTGACATGAACATGTGTGTTGCTATTTAAACACATTTACGTTGGACAGCCAAGCAGGGCTCTGCGTTTGCAGATAACAGACTGCTATCCTATATTACTCCCAGGTCCGATCCAAACAACCTTTCTTAGCTTGCAGGATTGATAGTCATTCCTTGGATGTGTCTCAAAAGCACTTTCCCTAAGTTTGGACTTGAGGGTACACAGATCTAGACCCACAATAACACATGCATAGCTGAGGGCCACCTGGCCTTACAGGGGTGCTCCAGGGTGTGTGTGCAAGATTCCTGGGAGCCACTGGGCTGTGTAACAGCAGGTTTGAGGCCCAGGCCAGGGTTCCTGTTGTCCTCTCCTTGTGTCTTCTGGCCACAGGGAGCAGAGTGGGATCCCAGAGGAGCAGGGCCCCGCCTGTGGTCTCCAGCCCTGGAGAACAGAGTGAGCAAAAGGTAACCCTTGGGAAGGAGGCATGGGCTGCTCAGCATGGTCCTGGGGGGCCTTGGCCCCAGTTCATGTGTTGCTATCCAGGGCCCAGGCTGTCCAATCTCCCCCTTTCTTAGCAGGGTCTCTGAGGCCCAGACAGGGCAGGTCATGAGGTTGAGCCAGGCTTAGCTGGGAGCTCTGTACCCCTTGGCCTGAGGAATCAGGTGTGGGTCAGGATCAGGCCAGGTCATCCTGTGATTAGAACTGCTGTTTAATGTTCTCTTGGCAACAGCAATCAACACAGAGTAGAGCCCAGCTTTGGAATGAGAATGTAGACAAGTGTGGGTTCAAATCTTGATTCTCCCATTAGCAGCCAGCTGGAGGGCAGGGGAAGGTTGCAGCTCGCAGAGTGAAAATGGGCATGGTTGTATGGGGGGACATTCCAGCTCTACGGGCCCAGCTGTGTGGTCTTGGGCTAGTGACTTCCCTTCTTTGAGCCTCAGTTTCCCCCTCTGTAAAACAGGGTCAGTAATGTATCTGCCTCATAGGTTCATTGCATGTGAAATGTCTAGCACAGTGCCTGGCATGCAGCAAGTGCTCCTTAAGTGCTGACTCTATGGTTAGTGTTAGTATTGTAATTATTGTTGTATCTGGGTGATCTTGGGCCTCAGTCTCCTCATCTGTAAAATGGGCTTAATGATGCTACTGAGGGCCCCAGCTGCCCACCTGATGCCAAAGTCATCCCCATTTACTACCCTTCTCCCCCAGCTGCTGTATGACTGCCCGGTCTTTCCTAGATTCCCATAGAACAGAGCCCAGAGAGGGGGAGGAAAGAAGGAGACAAGGAAATAAATATCTTACCGTCCATCCATCAGTTAGCAATGGTGGCATCAGTTTTCATGACAAGGGGAATCTGCAAAGTAGTCAAAAAAAATATTTTCTCTGACTCCAGCAGCCCAGCTGTTCTCTTTCAGGAAAAGTGCTGAGGGCTGAAAATAAAATGAGGAACAATGATAGGAAGACACAAGGAAAGAAGGGAGGGAGGGAAGGGAGGGGTGGACAAAGCAGACAGGGAAGAGAGGGCATGGGGCACAGCAGCAGAGAGGGGAGCAAGGTTTTGCCAGGGCCTTTCTCAGGCTGCCTGGGACAGCATTCAGCAGGGCTGCCATTGACCCAGCATGTGCTCTAGTGAAAGAAACCATCTGTGATCTTTACCGCTGGGATTGTTTTTGTGAGTCTTCCTAGTCAGTTTCAGGGAGGGGCTCGGATCCCTTGGCTTTTTAGAAAAGGTTGCATCTCAGCAATGAGTTAAAACACTGCCCTTGGTGCTGGGGACGGAGACCTTGGAGAGGAATTCCCAGGCTTCCACTCAGCCTCTGACTGTATTCTGACTCTGACCCCATGCTGGACAGTTGTGGCCACTCCATGGGCCTTGTACAGACCCCACTCTGTCCAGCCTTCATACCTTTATACCTACTGTTCCTTCTTCCTAGAATGTCTGTGCCCCTCTCTGAAGGTCAGGATCCTACCAATCCTGAAAGACTGCCTCCTCCAGGGAAGCCACTGGGATTTCCTCCCTTCCCTGGGGTTCATCTTTCCTCCTTTCCTGCTCTGATCACTACTCATCTTGTGTCAGACCCTCCTGTGAGCTGGGCCTACCTATCCCCTGGCTTGTGCTCTGGCAAACGGACTGGGACCCTTTCATCTCTGGCTTCCTAGTGCCTTCTGTCAGGGGCAGGACAGCATGGGGGCCATAGCAGGGCCTGGTCTGGGAGCCTCCAGGGGCCTTGATTCTCAGCAGGGCACTGGCCCATCCCTAGACTCCCACCAGGAAAGCTACAAGAGAAACTGTCCTCCCAGCTTCAGCATTAGCACGTATAAAATAAGCAATTAGACAAATGAATTCTAGGTCCCCTACCACACACTCAACCAGCTTAGAGCCTTCCCCGACCTCCACACTGTACAGCTGGAATGTACCCAGGGGGCCACTTACTTCTCTATGACCTTGTGTAAGTTACTGTGCTTTTCCGTGCCTGTGTTTCCTCACCTGTAAAATGGGGACGCTCATAGCGCCTTCCTCATAGAGCTGTTGAGAGTATGAAATAAGTTAACGCCTAGATTACAGGAGGGCCCTGGTACCTGGCACAGAGTAAACGCTCCGGAAGCGTCAGGCATTTCTATTTTTTCCTACCATCTGTGGTGGGGCCTGCCTCTCTTCTGGGCCTAGTTTAGAGGAGCACACCCTACCTGACTGTCAGCTAATCCCAGCCCAGTCATTTGTGACTGTCAAAGTCCCCGCCCTTCCTGGGGTACTCCTGAGGACAGAGACACCTACCTCAGAGGCTCCAAGGAGGACATCGCTTATGCTGGAACCTCAGGCAGTGGGGATGCAGATGGGAGAAGAATCACAGCAGACTCAGCAGGGGGAGCTGTCTGGGCCAGGGGTTGGCCCTCAAACCTTGCCCTGAATGTGGGTTTTTACTCTCTGCATCTGTTCCCAGGAGAGAGGGCCGGCCGGCCTCTGCTCTGGTCTACTTGGGGGTGGGGGAAGCTCCAGGTTCCTGCCTGGGCTCTACCTGCTCAGAGATTTGTGACCTGTATAGGGGGCACAAAGAAAGAGGAGGGAAGGGGCACTTGGCCCTCTCAAGTGGGTTGTGAGCCACAGCCCAGTTCTCTCAGCCCACTCCTCTTTCCCCATCCCTGCCCTGACTCAGCTCTCTTGGTTGCCATGACAGCAGGGCTCTGGGAAGCGGGACTCCGTATGGGGACAGAACCAGAGTTTGCCAGCATGTGTGCCCGGAGCGGGGAGCTTCGTGTACATGCCCGGGTCCACCCGCACACTGGGGTGTGGTGGGGTAGCGGTGGGGGCCATGTGTTTGGGTGGGGTCCCTTCAGGGCTGCAGGCCTGATTCACACACACACTTCCCTGACATGTAGCTAAAGCACAGGCAGGAACAATCCATGCCTTTACTGACTAGGGGGGCCATAGATGTGTCTTTCCCCTCAGTGGCTGGGTGTCTGCCCCCATCACACCCCCACCAGGCTCGTGCAGAGGGCCCTTCTCATGTCTCTGACCCCTTCAGGAGGCAGGCAGGATAGACAGTGCAGTCCCAATTTGTAGATGGGGAAACTGAGGTCTCGTCATGCACTCGCTCATTCCCTGGACTCACCCTGGACTACCAGCCAAGCTGAGGCTCTTCTGGGGCATCCTATGACCCTGGGCTGTCTCCTCGTCCACTGGGAAGGCAGACTAATGTCCCCCACAAGGGGAGAATTATCAGCAAGATGTTTAACTTTGCTTCTCTTTATTCTTCAGTTCCCAGAGCTAACTAATGGCTTAAGGAAAGCCCACTAGCCTTTCTAATGGGCGTCTGGAGCCCTCTCTCTAGGGGGACCAGTAAGCTGTGCAGTGAGTGAAGGTGTGTAACAAAGTGAGCGAGGGTCTGAGGCAGCCGCCCTGCCTGCATTAGGGGACAAACTGCCTGGGGATGGGAGGGCGCACACTGTGGGCCTGAATTTGTTCACGATGCTTCCTACACTTCAGACATTAGCTGGAATTTATCTTTAGCCATGGGATGTGCAGGTACCCCCTCCACCCCAACACACACCTCCTGCGTGTTAACTAAATGTGAAGCTGTCCCTGCCAAGTTCAAGAGTGGAGAGAGAGCTGGGCACTGGTGGAATGAGTGGTGATGAGTTCCATCTCTCCACTTCTGCTTGGGCTGCCTCTGGGGAGAGAGACAGTGAGAAGGAGTGGGCCTTGGGCTCAGCCCTCCGCTCCACCCCATTCTCCCAACCCCATTGTGTGCCCTGGGACCCTCCCTGGCCCCTGCTTCCTGGGCTGGGATGTATGGAGTCTTTGCAAGCTGGCTGGCCAGGGCTCCCCCCTCCCAGACCCCTCAGCCCCCTGAGTCGGGGAGTGGATGGGTGGTCTTCTCTACCCCGCTCTCTTTGGGGGAGGAAGGAGGCTCCCAGACAAGCCAGTTTCGGGGGTGTGCATATGGGAGGAGTGTCTGGGTGTGCAGAGGCGGGGGTCCACAAGTCTGTGAGTCACTGAAATTTCCTGAGGGCACACCAGACCTCTCTTCCCACTTGCCTGATGAGCCACCACGACAATGCAGGTATTTATGGCTGGTTTTCACACCCCAGCAGGTGGTGTGAGCACACTGCATCTGAGTGTATGAGTCCATGTTTTGGTTCAGGGTGGGGGGGCCCCCATTATTTGGGGCCTTCCAGATCTTTGCACCTCAGGCTGCCAGCCTGAGCCACATCATTTGCCCCACGGAGAAGTTTCCATTTGGGGTTCCTCCTTCCACCCCCCAAACCTCTGTGACTATCACCAGGGCCAGACCTGGCTGTTAGTCCTGGCTCCACTGACTAGGACAAGTCACCTCACTTTTCTGAGCCTCAGTTTTCTCGTCTGTGAAATGGGCACAGCAACGCCCTCTGCACGTGTTGCTTGAAGGGAGTGAGGGAACCAGCCCAATGCTGTGTCCATCAGCTTCAGGGGTGACCAGTGAGAAGTCAGCCAGGGCTCAGCCTGCCCCTGGCTCAACCCTGCTTTGGGACCCATTTCCTGTCATCTCAGGGGCACATGTGCTAGGTTCTTTCTTGCCTTCCTGGTATCACTCATACTTCTATCAGTGCCAACCTCATTTCCCAGGTTATAGAAATGCCACAAGTAGGTGGTAGGCCCAGAAGGAGCAGGTAGATACTCAGGTCTGCCCTTGGGACTCCTGGAACCAGGGTACCTCCCTCACCCACCTGCCCTCCAGGCTCTGGTCAGCCAGTTGTGGGAGGTGGGCTTCTAGGACAACATGGGCAGAGAAGGGATAGAGAGGGAAGGCCTCCAGGTATAGACCACAATTGCTGCTCCTCTCCACACAGCTGGAAGCCCTGAATGAGGGCTTGGGTTTTCTGTCTGTGGACTGATGGAGCTAAGAGAATGGGGGAGATGTAGAAAAGTCCTGCTCAGGACACCTAACCCTGACACACACAACAGCGATGACACATCACGTTTAACAGTGATACACACAGAGTAGATCTGCAATACAACACCATTATCATAAAAAACCATAACACAAAAACCTGGATACGCACACGAAGCAGACATCCCTGCACCAACTAGACTCATGATCACGACAGCGCCCTCTTGAGGGCCGACCATGCGCTGGGCCCTGTTCCCGGGGACCTGAATAGATTATGTCATTTAATCCTCACGACACTTTGGAGCAGGTTAAGGGACTTGCCTAAGTGCTCTGCCCAGAGGGTTCCGTGTTCCAGAACATTCTCCCACTCATTACACCCACCCATTTCCCTGTTTGCAGATATATCATCCCCCTGCCCAGTCCCATACTAGAGGGAGAAAGGATAGGAGGGCAAAAATCCCAGGCGTCCTGCCTGGGGGTGGCACCAGACTCTCAGGAGGGATGCCCTGGTTTCCCACATCCCTACCTGAGATTTTCCTCTGACTTGCTGCCTCTGGGCCAGAGCTGTGGCTCCTCTCAAGGTAGAAACCCTAAACCACTGAGCTTGGGGTGGGCCCTCCTGGGATGGGCCCTCCCTGACACCGGGGCTATGCCTGGTGGGACGGCACACTCAAGAATGGCAGGAAAGGAGGTGCAGGCCCACGTAGCCAGAAGAGGCCCTGAGGAAGTGACGCAGACCTGAGGCTCCTGGGCCTTCCTCCCTGTGTGCCCACCCTCCACATTCCCCCATGAGCCTCTCCTTCCCTCTGTGTAGGCTGACTATTGCTGACAGTCTGCAGTCCTTATCAAGGGCTGACCTAGCTAAGGGAGGAGAGAAGGTCCTTCTCGCCTTTGAGGGTTGCCTCAGCCCCCAGTCCTACCAGGGCCCTGTGTTTCCCCTGACCCCCTGGACAGCCCTGCTTTCCCACCTGGTCCAGCCCAGGCAGCCTTCCTGCTCTCCACTCCTCAGCTCCCAGCACCATCCAGGAGGCCTGGTCAGATCCACTTGTCACTGGCCCAGGGTTCTGGCTTGCCTTTCTTTCCCCTGACCCTTTGAGAAAAGGAGGGTAAGCCAGAGAGATGTAGGGAGAGACAGACCTTCAAGGGGTCAAGGAGGGGCTGATGCTGATCTCGGGGCCATGAGGGTCTGTGGGCTGACCTGAGCAACCCACAGTACACACCAGCCAGTGACCACACCGCTGCACCGTCTACATGCTCCCCCCGTTTAGTTTGGTGTAGACTTTGCAACCAGACAGATATGTTGCAGCTCCCCCCACATCTGACTTATGATCTTGGGCAAAAGATGTCCCCTCTCAGGTTGGAGGTGGCGGGAGATGTCCTTAGGTCCCAGGTGAGCACCCAGCCCCAAGAGCCGTCCCTCCAAAATGCCTCCATCCCTCTCTGACCGGGCCACCTGGCTGTCACTGCAGGCAGCTACCCCAGCTGCCCCCACCCCGCTGGGCAGGTGATAGATAGGCAGGTGCTGAGGGCTGGGAGTCCTTAGGCAGGAAGGGCGCTCCTGGGAATGCCACACCACAGTGGCTGTCAGAGTGCGCTCATCACAGCACAATGCCCAGCGCCCAGTGTGACAGTGTGAGTCTCCCACTTCCTCCCAGGGCTGAGTCCAACAGGTGTGGGGAGAGGCAGGATGCCCCAGCTTCAGGAGTCAGCACTGACTTGCTGTGTGACCTGGGGCAGCGATGATGCCTCTCCGTGCATCTGCAAAACAGGCTGCAGTGGGACAGACCAAGCCTGTACAAGATAAGATAAGGGGTACAGAGAGGACCCCTGGAGGAGAGGCCCAGCCCGAAGCATAGCTGATAAAAACTCTCAGGATTCCCTTCTTTCTTCTGGAAGAAGGAAACCACTGACAGAACGAACGCTCTCATGGGGGTATTTCAGGACTGGGGAGAGGAACCCATCTGTTGCCCAAAGCCAAGCCCAGATGTCACCCCATTCTGCTCCCTGTGTGGCCTCAGGCCGGTTATGGAGGGCGATCTGGCTGCCTCTCCAGGGCACCTTCCCTAGTCCCCTCCTCTTGTCTTGCGTGGCCCTTGGCAGCTGAGCACACCATGGGCACCCAAGTGCCCCAATCAGGCTGCCTGTCTGTACCTCCTGGAAGAAAGCATCTTAGAGACTACAGACCCCCAGCCTGAGAGACAGCGAGGTTCAAGCTCTTCATCATCAAGGAGGCAAAATGCTAGCGTTCCCAACCATCACTCCTACACCTCCCCACTCCCCCTGACGCCTCTCTCTGTTGGCAGCTCTAGCTCTAGAGCACCCCCTCCATCTTCTTCCTCTCTTCCCCTGGGGTGAGGGTGCCCTGTGTGAGGTGGAGCCTGGGGTGGGCCAAGACCTGGCAGCTGGACACCTTCCCCCTCCTCGGCTGCCTCCCTCTTCCTCCTAATGTCCCAGACTCAGGCTTAAATGAAGCGTAAACAGAGTCTGGCAGAGGGAAGCCTCATTAGGCCTGATCTAATTAGAAGCCCCCTGTGAGATTGGGGGTGGATGTGGGAGGTAGAGGAGTGTCCAATGCACAAGGGCTTATGTGCACCCAGAGTATCACATACATATGCTCCTAGGGCCCCCTCCACAATCCTCCATGATAGGCATGGCTATACCCAGGTAGCATGGATGGAAAGTGGCTCAGAGGGTGGGTGACTTACCCAAGGTCACACAGCTGGCAGGTGGCTTTCCTGTGATGTGCACCCTGTGTGTCTAGCCTCAGCATCCGGTTTTTCCCAGCACCCAGTTGGCCTAAGCACATCAGACTGGGCAGGCCTCAGGGTTTTTCTGGCTCCTTGTCCTCTGTGACAGGTTTGTCCAGCCTCTGCTTGCACGCTGCAGTGATGGGGAGCTCATGGCCCGTTTTGGGCTCTTTATGTCTGCGGACCTCCTCTCTCTCCCAGCACCACCGGACTCCACAGTGGGTCAGGATGTTGGAGGGGGGCAGGGAGGGGGGCAGCCAGTCTCTCTGCCTCTCTCCACACCCACCCTCATGCATCTCCCTCTGCAATCAGGGAGGGTGTGGGGGGAGCCCATGCAACGCCAAGCAGCAGGCTGCCCCTTCGTTAGTCTTAGCTAACAAGCTGTTTATGGGTGTCACACGATACCTGCTTCCTTCTTTGTAACTTCAATAACTTATGGGTATATTAGTGGCCAGGTGGCTGCCCTGGGTCCCAGCCAGACTGGACGGGGAGATGCGGCCGGGTGCCTCTGCCGGTATTTACTCTCTCCCACGATCAGTTAGCACGGAGCGCTCCTTCATTTTTGCACATAATTACATACGCCGTTAGGGTTCGAACTCCCCTGCTCTTAAGCCTTCTGGAGAGGGGCCCTGCCTGCCCAACAGGGCTGAGCTGGCGTGGGAACCCAGCTGGTTAGAGAACCCAGCAGGCAGACACTCTCCCTACTTGGGAGAGAGAAGGTGGCAGCCTCAGCCCCACACCCGCTTCTCAGCTGAGTTGGAACCATCTTGGTCATTGCTGGCCTTCCTTGGGGTCTGCTGTCTCTCCCCACCGTCCCAGGGCCTTTGCACCTGCTGTTTTCCTTGCTTGGAGTACCATCCCCCACCTTCCGTCTTCTGGTTGACTCCTACTCACCCTTTGGATTTCAGCTCAGCCATCACCAGCTCCTGGTTGTCTATCCTGCCTGCCCAGTGCCTGTTTTGTGTGTGCACGAGCCCCCATGCTTCCCTTGCCTCAGCCTAGATCACGCTGTGCTGAGTCTTGTGCATGAGACCATGGGCTCTTTGGGGCACAGAGAAAGCTGTAGTGAATGTTTGTTGAGGGTATGAATGGGAGAAGGGATGGATGAATGCTTCCACCTGCTTCACCATTAATGAGCTCACTGAAGCACCTCCCCCTCCCCCTCCTCCAGGAAACCTGACCTGATTGCTCCAGCCACACACATCTTTCTCTCCTCCCAACTCCTCCAGACCTTCCTGGTCTGAGCTGGGATCCCCAGAGGGCAACAAGGCCTGGGCCCTCCATCTCTGCCCCCAGCACCAAACAGAGGGCAGGTCAGGGTGGAGGGAGGACAAATCCTGACAATCTCAGCTCTGCTGTGCCACCTGGGGAAGTTGCTCACCCTCCCTGATTTTGTTTCCTCATTGGTTATGTGGGGATAATAACAGTTCCTACTTACTGGGTTGTGGTTGAGGCTTACATGAGATAATTTAGAAAAAGCACCTAATACAGGGCCCAGCATGTTGTAGGTGCTCAAACAATAGTCCTTCACCTTAACTATTGTTTGTGAACTGAGTCAATGCAAAACTGAACTGAGGGCTTCCCCGGTGGCGCAGTGGTTGAGAGTCCGCTTGCTGATGCAGGGGACACGGGTTCGCGCCCCGGTCCGGGAAGATCCCACATGCCGCGGAGCGGCTGGGCCCGTGAGCCATGGCCGCTGAGCCTGCGCGTCTAGAGCCTGTGCTCAGCAACGGGAGAGGCCACAACAGTGAGAGGCCCGCGTACCGCAAAAAAAAAAAGAAAAAAATTGAACTGAACTGCATTGTGTTGAATTTAGCCATCTTATTCATACCTTCTCTTGTCCACACCTCCTTGATTTTAGTCTCCCCTACTATGTAGCTGGCCCCAGGCTTGGCTTATGGGGGGGGGCCTCTGCAAATATTCCAGATTGATTAATCAAGACTTTCCCAGCATCTCAATCCACACCTAGGAAGGGGGAAGGGGAAAGGGAGAAGGGGGGCAAGTCTCTCCCATGCTACAGAAGAATAGGCGGAGACCAGGGTGGTAATGTGGCCTCCCCCAAGTTAGCAATAAAGTGAGGAACCAAGCCGTGGCCTCCCACTGCACTCCAGGAAAATATCCCTGGAGATCCTGTGCCTCAGTTTACCCCTCTGTAAGAAGAGAGAATAATAGAATGGACCCCATGGGGTTGTTGAAAGTATTAAATGAGTGACTTAAAACCACTGTGCATGCTCATGGTAAACACTCTGGAGTATGGGGTTCAGGATAAGCCCAACTCTACCACCCTCCCTTCCTCTGTCCCCAGAGGTAACACTCCCCTGGAATCGGAGTTGATCATTCTCAGGCATGTTTGTATGCTTTTCTTATATATGCAGATGTCCATACATAATTTACAGGGTTTGGGGCTTATTTTAAAACCTTATATAAATGGTACCATCTTTGGTTTTTTTCCTCAACTTTGTGTTTGTGAGAGAACCCACACTGACATGTGTGGCTCCAGCTTGTCCATTTTCATTGCTACATAGTATTCCACTGCATGGTTATACCACATTCTGTTTATGCCTTCTCCCCATGATGGGCACTTAGGGCATTTCCAATTTTTCACTAATATAAACACTACCCCGGGAACATTCCTGTGCTTGTCTTCTGTGGACGTGTTTCTCCAGGGTGTATACCCAGGAGGGTACTGTTGGGTCATAGAGTGTGCATCTCCTCAGCTTTACCGGATAACCACCTAGTTGCTGTGTCATTCCTCACCCTGACAGGCAGCAGGCACTTTTCCTGCATTCTCTCAATGCCCCCAGCCATACTGGGAGGAAGGAATTTTTATGCCCATTTTACAGATGAAGCATGTATTAGTTATCTATTGCTGCATAACAAATCATCCCAAAACATAGTGGCTTAAAACAACAAATATTTATTATCTCACAGTTTCTGTAAGTCAGGAATCTGGGTGAGCCTTAGTTGGGTGCCTCTGGCTCAAGGTGTCTCACGAGGATACAATCAAGACGTCCACCAGAGCATCAGTCATCTCACGGCTGGACTTGGGGAGGGTCTACTTTCATGCTTGCTTGTGTGGCTATTGGCAGGTCTCAGGCCCTTGTGGAGTGTTGGTTAGAGACATCAGTTCCTTTCCATTCAGGCTTCTCAACAGGACAGCTAATAATATGGCAGCTGGCCTCTGTCATAGTGAATAAGCAAGCGATGGAGAGAGGGTGCCCAAGATGGAAGCCACAGTCTTTTTGTAACCTAATCTCAGAAGTGATATCCCATCACTTCTGCCATATTCTGTTCACTAGAATTGGGTCAATTAGTCCAGACCACAATCAAGGGGAGGAGATTACACAAGGAGGGTAAATACCAGAAGGCAGGGACCATTTGTGGCCATCTTAGGGGTTGCCTATCACAGGGCAGCTGAGGCTCAGAGAGGTGAAGTGGCTTGCCCAGTGTCATGCAGTGGTTAGAGACAAAGCCAGGACTGGAACTCAAGACTGCTTGGCTCTAGGGCTGGACGTCTTCCAAGCTGCCTTGCTGCCTTTGGCTCAAGTTAATAACAGGTTCCGAGTTAATAAACAAGTCTCCTGCACAACAGAACTCAAGACAAATGCTTAATAAATGGATTTGTTAATAGTGCTGTCTGTTTACACACATTAGCTCAAGTTCCCCCTGACATGATCTGTGGGGACAGCCGAGCCCAAACTCTTGGGAGAAGTCGCTCTGCCAAGCCTGGAGTCCAGATTCCCAAGGAGCCAGGGAGTGTCCCTTTATACAAACTACTTTTAACATTTGCTGTTTTGTTTTTGCTCTCAATTTAATCATTTGGATATTGTGTGTGTGTGTGTGTGTGTGCACGTGTGTGCATGTTTAATGGCGTGCACGCTTCCCTGTATTCTTAAGGAGAGCTAACTTCAAGGTCAGGAACATCAGTTATTCCCCTGGAGGGACTTCAGGGTGGGCAGGGCAGATGAGCCCCTTCACTGACTGGCCCCAGGCAAATTTCCTGCTTCTCAGCCATTATGGATGCAGCAACCAGGCACCAAGCTCAGCACACGGAGTAGGGGCCACCCCCAGGACCTCATCTCTCTGCGGGCTTCTGCCTTGGGTCCTCCAGGAGCCTTTTGGCCTCCCCCAGTTCTCAGTACAATTCCAAGTAGTGGAGGCTGCTACCTACATTGTTTCTAGATAAGTGAACATCACGGATGCTGGAACATTTCCAGTGGAGGCGTGGGTGATCGAGGCCCCCAAGATGAGGGGAGGTGAGAGCTGGGGATTCAAGAGTATCCCTGCCCACCCCACCCCACCGCGCCGTGCCCTGGTTCCCTTCTCCAGAGGAGCCCATTGGTCCTTCCTGATGAATGGATTTCAGTTGAGTTTAATTTGCACGCAGCAGACTCTGGAATCTGGGCTTCGGGCTCTCTGAGGAAACTGGAGGAGACACAAGAACAGTCCCTGCCTTCAGGGTGTTCCTGGTTCTTAGAGAATGAAGAACTTGGTCCAGGCTTCTCCTGATGGGAATGCTGAAAGGCAGCTTAGGGTAGACCCCTGTCTTTACGGAGGAGGGGCTGCAGGGTCAGAGGGCAGAGAGCAACCATAACAGTAAGTATAACAACCATAAAAATACCTACATTTATCAAGCACCTACTGTGTGCCAGGCCCAGCATCAAGTACTAGATATACATTTTGGTCCTTCGTATCCACAGTTTCCACATCCACAGATTCAGAGGGCCGACTTTAAGGGACTTGAGCATCTGTGGATTTTGGTATCTGTGGGGGGTCCTGGAGGGATGACTGTACATTGTCATGAGATCCTCATACCAGCCCCATGAAATGCGTTTTACTGATATTCCCATCTTACAGAGGAGGAAACTGAGGCTTAGAGAGGTGCCCAAGGATGCAAAGGCCAGCTCAAGAGCAGGAGACTGAGGTGCTTCGAGCAGGCTTCTGGAGGGAGGGGGCCACATAGTGCCCTGCGTTGGAAGGGGAGTGGGTGAAAGGATTCAAGGAAGTGGGTCTAGGGTCTTAAAGCTGTTAATGATAAATAAGACATGGCTGAAGTGGGGGCTGCCAGGGAAGAGGATGCCCCAAGGAAGTGAGGGTGGGCTCTTCACACCCCTGCCCTTAGAGTCTTGGCCTCAGCCTGTACCCACAGTGGGTGTCCCTCCATGTCAACCAGCACATCTCCACATCCAGCTGGGCCAGCCACTGTGCAAATAGTGACCCCCGGTGCCCCTCCCTGTGCCAGCTGCCCCATGAAGGACGTGGCAGACCAAGAGCTAGGGTGCACCTGGACAAATGACCTTGAGTAAGTCCTTTCCCATTTAGGTACCTCAGCCAGACCCTCTGTAACATGCCTAGGTGGGACCCTGGAGTCCCTGAGTCCCTTCTGGCTCTTAGGGAAGGACTTCAGAGGGAGCAGGAAGGCCTTAAGCCTGGCCACAGCTCCAGGCCTACCTCCTAGAGGGGACTTTCCTGCCGGCTCCCTCAGGTGTCCCCCCATCCCTTGCCCCCTCCATAGCTGCACCAGCACGGGGCTCTGACCTATGGATTTTGTGCCACTTCCTGATCCGCTTCACTCCAGCCTGAGTCTTTAGGACTTTATTATACCGGCAGCCTCAGCATCCCCAACATGGAGGGCTGTGAGAGCTATGCAGGGCTTCTTCAGTGGCTCCCGGAGGCTATAGGACCTCCAGCTTCTGGGCTTCAGCCTTCTAGGGACTCAGGGTCTTTCAAAGAGCCCCCTCTTGCGGCTTCATCCTATTCTCCCCATAGAACCCTGAACTTAGAGACCCCCCAGGCCAACTCCTTATTGTGTAACTGGGGAAACTTTCACCCGGGGGGTGGCAGTGACTCCCCCCAAGATGACACAGCAAATGAATGAGTGCTCAGACTCAAATGTGTGGCATAAAGTGGGACATGGGTTCCACCTGCCCCACAGAGACCTCCAGCTGGATGCCAGCTCCAACCCACTTCCCCAACCCTGCTCCATGCCCAGTGCCACTTGCCCAGCCCCCACCTGCCTCCCTGGCTCCAGGTCTCCATTTTTCTTGCTAATTAGAGGTCTCAGTAATGACTCCACTGTCCCAGCCATTTTAGAGCTGTCATTAATTTCAAGTGCCTTCAGAAATAATCATCACTGTAAAACCCTGAGAGCTGCTGGGATGCAAGCGGGCAGGACCAGCACAAAGCAGGCATGCATGCAGGCCTGTGTGTGCCACCCATTCCTTCCTGTGCCACAGGGGACTAGGCCCTGCCTCCTCAGTCTCCCACAGTGGGGGAGAGCAGGGCTTGTGCTCTGATACCAGACACACACAGAGCTTCTAAGCCCAGCTCTACCTCTTTCACAGAGTAAACTTGAGCAAGTCACCAGCCCTCCCAGAGCCTCAGTTTTTTCATCTGTACAATGGGGACAGCAATCTCAATCTTGAATTGGGATGAAGTATGTAAAGTATAGCTTAGACCCTGGCTTACAGTAGGAGCCAAATAAATGTTGGAGGGTCCTGCCCCTCCTCCACAGTCCCCTGAAAAACCCATTCCCAGCTTCTCTGCTTTGTTGTGAGCACTCAGGCTGTAGCAGACTGACTCCTTGCAGCCACCAATTCCTGCTTCACTGGGACTTGCTGAGTTTTCACCCTGAAGCCAGGAACATGCTGTCTCAGGCCTGCTCTTGGGAGCTCCTAGTCTGAGGACAGAGAGGGAGGAGACTGGGCCCTTGCCTCTAAGGGCATTTCAGCCTGAGGAGGAGAGACAGGAATAGATGCAAATGGTCTTAGTTTGGTCTTGAAGCACAGGTGGGAACCAGGGAGAGGACAGGCCGAGCAGGTGGACCAGTAAGGATAAAGGCCTGGAGGTGTGGGTGAACATTCTTGAGCTGAAGCTCCCGGGTTATGATCTCCAGGTTGTGCCAGTGAAATCTTGGACTGGGCCATTCTGATGTTCCATATTCTTCATGGCCCTGGGATCCCTGAGAGGGCTGTGTTGGGGACCGCCCCACCAGACAGGAGTGGAAAGATACCCGTCCCCAGTGACACCCTCCCCCTTTCATGGGGTCTCTGGTGACAAGGCCAGGGACCTGCACTCTCACCAGGCCCAGGCTGGACCCTCAAAAAGACCTTTTCTCCAAATTCTTCCCTCCCCGAAGCCTTCCCTTCCCCATTGTTCCCATTGGTGAAATAAGACAGGGAATGCTGGGAGGGGTCATTTCTTTTAGAGAAACGGAAGGGGAAATGGCTTGGATACTGTTCACATGGAGAACTAAGACTCTGGGGCAAGTCCTCCCAGACACACAGCTCTTTGGTCATCCCTGCTGCCTCCAAGGTGCAGAGGGACAATTGTGGGCCCCAGAAGACCTCACCTCAGGACGCCAACGTCCTCAGCCAGCATCTGGGGGTTGGGGGTGGGAGCAGTGGGCTCTCCCCCATTTCTCCGTCGAGATCACTGAGGCAGGGAGCAGGTGAGTCGGGGGCGGAGATACGCCGTGGCCGTGCAGTGTCTGCGTCAGCCGCCGCACCAGGAATAGCCCCCGCCCCCGCCGCCGCCCCGCAGCGGGTCTGCTCGCCCGCCGGGTGCCTGGCGGAGCCTTTACGCAGGAGCGAGAGAGCGTCTATTCCTGTCTGGCTGGTGGGAGGAGGCGGCGCGGGAGGGAGGGAGCTCACGGGTAACTCACAAACAGCCGGGGTGGGGGAGCTGGGCAGCCTGGGACGGGGGTCCAGGCGGTACAGGGTTGAGGGGCCGGGGAACCGCCTGCGCTGGGCTATTGAAGCGAAGGGGACTCCTGTGTCGCCTTCTCTCTTCCCCTCCCAGCTTTTATAAGTCCCTCTGCCAAGCCTGCCCCCTGCTGGAATTGGCCCTGGAAGGCGATTCAAATTCCCTTTCCAGGCTTTACTAGCTGTTTAACCGCAGGGAAATCACAGAACCTCTCTGAGCCTGGGGTTCCTTCTCTCTGTCACAGGGGGAGCAACAGTGCCTTCTCCCAGGGTCGCGGGAGGGTGAATGTAGAGTGCGCAGCACAGCATCCTCACTTACTAGGGGGGGCTCCAGCTAGGCCTAGGATGAGGACGGACATAGGAGACAGGAGATGGTTCTCCAGGCGTGACTGTGCAGAGCTGTGGGGTGGCTGTGAGACTGAGAAGTACGCAAACTCTGTCGAGCTAGAACAGAAGGTCTGTGCAACTCTTTGGGCTGTGTGTGAGGCTGAACAGTGGATAAGTAAGATGGTGCTGGGGCGGGGGTGAGGGGGGAACTGGCGGCCCCACCATGCTAGCCAGGTAACTGCAGTGAATGTCAGACAGGCTCCATGGGGGTCAGGGCACTGGGAGCAGGATTCCCCATTTCTTCCCCAGAGACTGAAGGGCTTTGGGCCAGTCTCCTCCCCCACGTCTGTGCCCCCCAGCCTCAGTTTCCTTTTCTGCCTGCCGGGACCCCTACCCCTAATGTGCTCATGTGGCGCACTCCCACAGTGGAGAAGGGGCGGGCATGCTGGGTGGTGTCAGCATTGATGATTATTCTAATCAAACTAGCTTAGTGTTAAAGGGCATCTGGCTTCAAGGAGATGGAAGCGGGTGTACAGTGGAAGGAGGTGAGGTCCCAAGGGTCGTAGCCCACTCTGCAGGCTTTGCCAAGAGACCTCCACCAGCCGAATCTCTGTATCTGCAGGTCAAGGAGGATATGGATCTGAGGAGAGGTCCCATTCCTTGGGCCTATCTGAGTATGTGCCTCAACTCAGGATCCCCTGGACCCTTGGGGAGCCGAGTCCGGAGGCTCTGCGTTGCCCTCTGCTGGTCTCTGGGTGCGGTGCCCGCGGCCAGAGCTGGCCAGAGCGGCCTGCTGCCCTCTGCTGGACAGGAAGCCAGGCTGGGCGGGGACCCAGGCTGCAAAAGAGGGCGCAAGACCACGCTTGGGGTAGAGCCGCGGGGCTGGCGCGCCTTCTTCGGCGTCCCCCGGAGCTTCCCTCTCTACCTGCCAAGCTCCAAGGCCGCCAGGATGTGGGCCCTCCAGGGATTCGCAGACAATTCCGAGAAGAGGGGACAAGGCGCTTGACCGCGGCTCCAGGCCTCACCCTTCCCACGCCGTCCTCCAAACAACCCTGGTCGGTGGGGAGCCTTGCCGGTTCACGTGCGTGTGTCGGTCCACATGGCAGTGTGCAATGACCCCAGTTAACACGTGTGAACACACGCGCTCACATGTGCACGCAAGTGGCCACACGCGAGGGTGGGCACACAGCCCCAGGGAGGACCGCAGACCGGACTCCCCGCGGCCGCGCTGGCCTGGGACTCGGAGGAGCGCGGTCGTGTGCGGGGCTGGAGCTCGGAGGCTCCGGCCCCCGCGCAAGGCTGGCACGCCCCTAGCCCGCTCCCCTTTGTCAGTTTCGCTGCCCCATCAGTGCAGGGCGGTGGTTGGGGCGCTCCTCCCTCTCCGCCCCCTTCGCTGAAAGGAGCCGAGTCCTCCACCTTACTTCCCCCCCCTCCACCCTCGGTTTTGCGGCCGCGCCTTCTCCTCCCCCGCCCGGCTCCCGCCGCTAGCTCGCTCGCTCTCTCGCTCCCTCCCTCCTCCCTCCCTGGCTCGCTCCTCGCGCTCCCTCCCCGCGCCGCGGCAGAGCGCGGAGCCCGGGCGGGAGTCGGCGCGGGAGCCGGAGCGGGCGGCCGGCCGGCGACAGCACAGGCGGCGGCGGCGGGTCCCGGTCCCGGCCCCGGCCCCGGCCCCGGAGCGCGCGGAGTCCCCACCCGCGCCGCTCCGGCTCCTCTCCCGACGCGGGGCTCCGAGCAGCATGAGCGGCCGCTGCCCGCCGGCCTCAGCCCTGGCCCCGGCCCCGCTGCGGAGCGCGCCCGGCCTCGACCCCGGCCCCAGTGGCAGAGGCGGCGGCGGCGGCGGCTCCAGGCTGGCCCGGGGCACAGAACGAGGCTCGTAGAGCCCGCGTCGCCAGTCCTGAGCGCACACCCGCCCCTCCGCCCGCCGGGGCCCCGGTCTCCCGTCTCCCGCCCCCCGCACTCCCCGGCCCTTGCCCCGGCCCCGGCTCCGGCTTGGCTCCTGCCCGCGTGGGGCAGACAGACGGACGGCTAGCCCCGCGAGGGCGCGCGGACTGCCGGGCGGAGGTGTCGGACAAGGAGGAGGAGACGAAGGAGGGGGCTGGGCAGGGGCTGGGCAGGGGCTGGGGCCCTGGCGGGGGAGACATGCGATTGGTGACCGAGCGGAGCGGACGGACAGCGCGCCCGAAATGCAGGTGAGCCCGGCGGCCGCGGCCCAGCCCCGAGTGGGCAGCCCCACGGCGAGCGCCCCTGGGGGCCGCCGTCGGCCCGGGCTGTGCCCATCTTGGGGCTGTGGGGCACCCCAGCGTCACCCAAACCCGCTTTGGGGGTCACAGATCTGATCGCCCCCCCCCCAGCGAAGCCTCAGAAATGAAGATTTCTTCTTTCCCGCCCCTCCCACCCAACAAATTCCAGGTTGTCTAGCTGGGACCCCCTGAGCTGGGGAGGGGTCACAGTCCTGCTCGTCCTCTGCCCCACCTCCCATTCTGAGCACTGATCACCCTGAAGGGTAAGCCCCCTGCTCAGCACTGGGTGGTTGCCTCTCTCCATAGACCCCAGACACCCCCAGGCAGCCCTAGCCTGCACCAGGCACCCCCAAGCCGGTGGATGCAGGCACGGGGCTGGGAGCCTCCTGACGCCCCTAACAAGGGGCAGCCCCTTTCCAGCTCCTGCCCAGTGAGGGGGAGGAAAGGGGAAATAGGGGCTAGGAGAGTGGAGGAGAGGGAGTTGGGGTGGAGGAGGACCCAGGAACCATTGGGGGCCCTCCCCTTCGTCTTCAGCCCAGGCTTCTCACTTCCCCCTGCTCCACTTTTCATTCCGAAGCAGAGCTGGTGGGAGGTAGGAACCGGCTGAGAAGAAGAGGTCTCCTTCTCGGCCCCCCACCTCTGCAAGGTGGGCTGTGGGCTTCCTGCTCCCCCAGGCACCTCCAGGTGGATCCCACTTTGAGGAGGGGTGGGGCCAGGCCCAGTGGGCAGTCCCCTCCTGTCTCTTGCCCTGGGTCCCAGCCCAGCTCCATCCAGCCCTGGTTGTGCCGGCATCGGCATCTCCTCTTTGTTCTCAGAGGTCCTGGGGTCGGGCTGGGGGAGTTGGGGCATCTGGGAGGATGGCAACAGCTCTGCCCTGGTGGGGTGGGAGTGCAGGAAGCCCTGAGGTGGGGGCAGCACCATCTGGGCAAGCCTCTTTCCTGCCAGCCCAGCCCTCCCTCCGTCCTCCTCTGCTCGGCTTGGGCAGCTGGAGGGTGCGCAGTCCAACCTGGCCCGCGGCTCCGGCTCTGGCTCAGCCCTGCTGGTCGTTATGCCAATGGCTCCAGCACCAGTGCCTCCCATGCCCAGGGAGCAATGAGCCGGGGCATTGAGACGGCGGAGAGCCTGGGGCTTCCGCACATCCAGCAAGGAGTGCTGTGAGGGAAGGGAGGGTCAGCTGCTCCCAGACCCTTTGTCCTTGTGTGGGCCAGGAGGGGCTCAGAGTCCTCACACCTCTGGGAAGATGCCAGCGCCTGGTCTGCTGGGACAGCTTGCCTGCCCTTCCTGCTTTCTCCCCATGGCCTGAGGCAGGAGACAGGGGATTAGGTGACAGAAGGGAGAGGCCAAGAACTCCTCGGAACCCAGATAGGGGCTCCCGGCAGCACCCAGCTGCCCCTCCTGGAGGGAGGCTTAGCAAAGGCGAGGGCGGGCCCCCTGTGGTATTCTTGTCTCTGCCCCTTTTCCCACTCCCTGCCAGTTTATGTGTGAGATGGGCCTTCGGTAGGGCTTGGTCAAGGCTGCAGTGCTCCCCAGTGCCTGGAGTTAGAGTGGGTACCGAATCCAAGGGGCCAGGTTTGGGGGGATGGGTGGGTGCTCAAGGCTAAGGTATCATGGCTTGTGGGCTGAGGGCATTGTAGAGACCACTCTACCCCTTGCAGTAGTCTTCTTCCTAGGGATCAGTTCCCCTATCCCCTGCCCTGGAGCACCCATTTTTCCTATACTAGATATTATTTTCTAAAACCCAGAATTCCAGGGGAATATCAAAAAGAAAAGAAAAAAAAGTCTTGTGAGGGTTGGTCAGCATAAAGCCAGACAGGATCCCTGGTACCAGCGATGGCTCATCTGGTACTGCTCTCCACGTGCCACCAAAGCAAGTGGTGAGAGGATCATGACTGGGTCCGGAGGGTGGGAGAAATGCATTCCTACTGAGAGATGAAGCAGTGCAGTGGTTTGCACAGGGTCCCATGGAGGCATGAGGCAGTGTGTCAGGTGGAGGGATGAGGAAGTGGGTCCTGTAGGACTAGGGAAGGGCCAGGGAGGGGAGGCTGTAGGTGGCGGTGGTTTCAGAGTGAGAGCCTTGGATTTGCTGGCTGGGGGTCTCTTGGTCTAGCTGTGAGAAGACCTACCCAGAAGGTCTTCTCTTCTCCTGGCCCCTCCTCTAGGAAGCCTCCCTGACTGCTCCACGTCACTCACCCTCCTCCTCCACGCAGCTACGGTGCCAGGTTTGCACCTAATATTGTACCAGCCAATTCATTCATGCATTTATTCTACACATGCTGGCTGAGCTGCCTGCTCTGCTCTGGGCTAGGCCCTCCCATGGCCCCCATGGATTGCCTTGAACACCCGGGGCAATCCTGGACCCATCCCCTGGGCTCCCTTGCCTGGCCTTGGGGATAGGAAAGATGCTGGGAGGCACCAGGGAGCATCTGATTCTGGTAGCAAAAACTACCTGGAAGGAACACAGTGTCTTCAGCCTGCAATGGATGGACAGAGGTAGGTGGTGTCAAGGATGCCCCAGGCAGGGGTTGGGGAGAGCAAAGGCAGGGTATTCAGTAGCACACACTGGTACTCAGAGAAGGATGGGATTTGCTCCTGGGGGCTGCGGCAGTCAGGGGTCCTCCAGGAAGAGAGAGACACTGGGTATCTCTTGAGGCAGTAAAAGATTTGGCAGAGACACAGAAAGCAGGATTCCAGAATCAGGGACGGTTTTTTTGTAGAAAGACAGTGGGAAGGCAAGTTCATTTCCAAATGCATTTGAGGGATGCTGACCTTCATTTATGTGTTGAATGAATGAATGAATGAATATCCTTGGGCTCTGTGGACCCAGTAGAGCTGTTCTGACAACAGTTCCCTCCTCCTGTGTTCAGTTCCTTTAGTGTCATTTTATAGTGAGGTTGTTGAGTGTGGTACCTGGAGCCAGATGCCTGGGTTCAAATCTCAGCTCCACGCTGCCTAGCTCTGTGACTGTGGGCAAGTAACTTAATCTTTTGGACCTCAGTCTCCTTATCCGTAAAGTGAGGCTAACAGAGGGCCATTATGAAGACTAAGTGTGTTCATGTATGCAAGGCAGTTAGAACAGTGCCTGGTGCACAGTAAACTCTCCAGAACTGCTAGCTACTCATAGTCTGTATCAGTGACGTGCTGTCAATCTTAGCCTTGTAAGTGGTACAGAGATTTGATTTTCTAGCTGAGAAAACTGAGAGCCGGAGAGGTAGAACAACTTGCCCAAAGACCCCAGCTTACAAGCATGGGGCTCAGTCTAGAATGCCTTCTTCCTGAGCTCTGGTCTGCGACTCTTGCTCACCAGTCCAGGCATGGTCTGTTAATTAATTAATGTAGTTAGTATTACTACTACTACGACTACTAATATAAGGAACGCCGTGACCCTACTCCCTAACCTGAACACTAGCACTTTAATAGCGATATGCATCTTCCCATGTGTTTCTTCTCACCCCATCCTTTGGCAGCCACTACCCTAAATTATCTATTTAGTATTCCCTTGCCTTTTAAAAATCACATTTTAATGTGGAGAAATTGTTCAGTTTTAGTTAGTTTTGAACTTTGTAAAAGGAACATGAAACCGTGCAGTCCTCTGGAATTTGCCTTTTTTCTTCAACACCGTATGCCTAAGTTTCATCTATATTGTTACAAATAATGATAAATGTAGTTCATTCATGTTCACTGATGCATAATGTTCTGTTGTTTGAACATAAACAGTGTATTTATTCCTCTATTAATGGGCATGTGAGTTGTTTCCCTTTTTACTCTTACAAACAGTGCTGCGGTGAACTTTCTTGTCCCTTCCCCTAAGACAACAGGCAGAGCGTCTCCGGGGCACACAGCTAGGAGCGGAATTGCCGTAGGTCATATTCATATTCAGCTTTACTAGGAAATGTGCCACAGTGTTTTCCAAATTGGTTGGACCGTTTATGCTTCCCCCAGCAGGAGATGAGTATCCCCATTATTCCCCACCCGCACCTACACTCGGTATGCTCAGACATCTTGACTTTTAATGATTGAATGAGTGTAAAATGATCTTACGTTACGGCCTTGATTTGCGTATCCGAAATTCACAGTTTCTGGTGTATGGAAAGGGGGTTGAGATAGGCAGCAGCAGCCAGTGTGTAATGGGTGCTCACTAAGCAATCATTCCCTTTGCACCTCGGTTTCCCCAGGTGTTGAGGTGCTGTCTGTATCAACCCTGGGCAAGCGGGTCAGGGATAGGCAAGAGCAGTCAGGGAGTTCTCCCCAATGAAGTGGGAAGAAGGAGGAGCAAGGAGAGCTTAAGTCCCTTCACACTTAGAGCCAAAGGAATCCTAGTGGCTCTGTGTTCACCCACAAGATGGGCAGGGGTGGTCCTAGCTTGGGAGGTAGAAGGAGACTTTGCTTCATTATCTTAATAATGCACAGCCCCCGATAAACCCCTGGCACCTGGTGTGGGGCTTGGCCTTAGTGAGTGCTAAGAGTTTGGTGACCTGAGGAGTGAACAATGATGAACATATGTATGTTCGCTCCTCCTTCTTTCCCACCTCGGGGAGTCCTCCCTGATTTCCCTTGCCCCCTGAGCAAGTGAGGGATGGCTGAGCAAGGTGGCTCCTGGACATTTGCAAGGCCCTCAAGCCCCTGCCTACCCTCAGGGGCTGAGAAACCTGGTGCTGGCAAGCTAATCTGGAGCGGCTCCCTCTGCCAGCCTGGAGCACCAACAATTGATTCTACACCGCTTTCCCTGCCCGGGCCTGGGCCCCTGGAGCTGGTTAGAGATGAGCGACGGGGCTGGCGGAATAATTATGCCTATTTCATGTGACACCCAAATTGATTGCCGCCAGGGTGACATTACCAGGGCATTGTTCCTTGTATCCAACCTCTTATTACGTGTTATTAGGGTGTGTGGTGTGTGTGTGTTTTTCTATTTTTTCCCATTTCAGGGAATTAATCTCTCTCTGCCGCCTCCTCTGCTTCCCTCTGCAGAGAACCGGCTCGTGGCTCCAGGAGAGGGTGGGGGCCCGGCCAGCATGCTTCCTCTGTCTGGCCCAGCACAGGGTTGCAGATGCAGTTGGGGGGCTGGCCATGTCAACTCCCTTTACTGGGGTGCAAGATGGGGGTATCTCAGAGCTAAGAGGGGCCGCTGAGGTGTGGACCCAGCAGAGGAGTCTTCCTGCAGTGTCCCTGATCCACGGTCTCTGCTTGCATACCTCTCATGACAGCCTGCTCACTCATTATCTACCAAGGTACATCTTCTATCCTGAGCCATCTGATCTTCCATTTGATTCCTCGTACTGAACTGAATAGGCCTCGTCTATGACTCCGCACGCACATGGGTCTTTGGATCTACCCTGTGGGCGTGCACTGGACCCTTCATATCCTCTGCCTTGGGACACACCTTAGAGATTTGCAGAGATGCCAGGGCCGTCCCAAGTTTGGGCTTCTCGTGAATGCACGGTCAGGTGATGGCATCAGTTGTGCCTGAGTAGAACATACCACCTGTATGTGTCTGACCAGAGGGGTTCATCACCTCTTGATACTGAGCATAGTATACATACCAGGTTGGAAAAAAATGGGCTTTGGCAAGAGGTTGGCCAAGATTCAGTTGAGCAGAGTGGGCTTTGAACAGTCGGTGCCAAGAGAAGGGCAAGTGTTTTTATTTATAGTTTGCCTGTCCATGGTATAAATAACTCACTGGACCTTGGTTTGTGATGTACGGGGGGCGGGGGGGGTTGTTTTTAAGTCTTCTCCCTTTTCTGAGGCAGAAATAATGCAAACCTTCACCTGTCCGTGACCTGGCTGCAGCATGAATGGAGAGGCTATGTTATTCTTGCATGATGTTGGGGAGAGAAGGTGGCTGCCGTCAGGAGGCCGGGCTTCTTCCTAGGCCCTAACCCTGAGATGCTGTGGGACCTTGGACAAGTTGCTGATGCTCTTGGGCCTCCGTTTCCTTATCTGAGTGATGGTCTCTAGGGTTATCATGCCTCTGGAGTTAGACAAGCTCAGTGACCTTTGGCAGGTGAATTAATGGCTTGGAGCCTCAGTTTCCTTATCAGTAAAATGGGGCTGATGGTACTTCCCTCACAGGGTATGTGGTGAGGGTTGGTGGGGTCATTCTGCAAAGCATTTAGTTTATGTGCTCCATATAAATGTCTCTTCCCTTCCTTCTCCTTGAATTCTCTGCCCCCAGCCCTATGAAAGCAGTATAAAATCTGCCATTCCCTTTTCTAAATGAGGAGTTTAGGGCCCCGAGGCATAAAGCCACTTGCCCACGATCATGCAGCTCAGCAGCCCTTGAACTTGAATCAGAGAGAGGCAGTATATAAGAGCGGTCAGGACAACCTGTGGTCTAACTGCCTCAGGACTAATTCCAGCTCTGCTACTTACGGCTGTGTGATTTGGGCCAAGTTGCATCACCTCTCTTTGCCCCAGTTATCTAATCTTTAAAACGAGGATAATAGTACCAACCTAATAGGGTTGTCCTGAAGATTAAACAAGTTCATGTTTGCGTTCGTGTCATGCCAGCTTTGTGACCTTGAGCAAGTTTCAGAACCTCTTTGTGACCTTGGGCAAATTACAGAACCTCCTTGTGCTTCTGTCTTTTCCATCTGCACAATGGGAAAAATAACAGGACCTACCTCAACAGATGGTGGTGGGGTTACATTAATTTTTATACGTAAAGTACTTAGAATAACGCCGGCACACCAAAAAAGTCCTCTGTTAGGGTTTTTCCAATCATCATTATCATCATGACAGGCCTCTGGCCTTCAAATCCCACATGAGATCCACCCCTCCCCTCAGCTCCCCCATCTCCACCCTGGATTTCTGAGGCTGTGACCTCCCCCCTCTCCCAAGCCCAAGGCTTGTGACCCTCCCAGGTGGGGATTGGCTGGTTTTCAGGCCTCCAAAGTCTGAAATGGGCCAACCTAAGCTGTTCCCAAGGTAGAGGAGCCTGAGGGCTGGAGCAACTGGGAGAGGGCCCTGGGTGCCCCAGAAAGAGGGGGGCTGAGGGGAGATGAAGCAGGCATTCTGCTAGGCACCTCCCAAGGGGCCCCTGGCCTGGGCGGTGGTTGGGGCCAGAGTCCTTCGGGGGCATCTTCCCGTCCCCGAGGGCCTGGGTTGGCATCTCAGACCTGGAGAGAGATGGGAAGGGAGGTATGGGGGTGCAGGACCATCACTTTCCTTGAGACCCGTCAGGTCACCACATGGGTGCTTGTGTACCCCTCCTCAATTCAGGGACAGCACCAGTCCAACTAGGAGTGCTGTCTGCTCAGGCAGGCCCACAGCAGACAACAAGGAAGCTTCTCAGAACCAGTGGCTCCCTCCTGCCTCCCCCAGGCCGGCTTCTAGCTTCCCCACTGGCCTCTCACCTCAGAACAACCGTGTGGAAGGGCAGGCAGGGTCCAGAGTGGTCCAGGACTCACCCAAGTTCACACAGCAGGGAAGGGTGCCCTGGCCAGAGCCCAGTGCCCTTTGCCCACTCAGAAATAGCCTTCTCTAGGCCTTGCCCCACCCTTGCTCCTCCACAACGAGCCAGCAGCCACTAGAGAGCAAAGCCTATACATAGAAGCCTTTAAACACTAAGATGCTTTGCCAATTAAATTTCATAATTTATCCCACAAATGGCGTGGGCCTGTGAACTGGGTGGAAGGCTGTCAGCTCCTAAGATCAGCTGCGCTCAGTGGGGTAGGCAGTGGGGTGGGCAGGGGCGTCCCTCCCTTAGGTGCAGGGGGCACGGGTGCTTGCCCAGGGCCACACAGGGGCAGCTGCCCTAGCAAACAGGCAGGCAGCCACACTGCGCCCAGTCAGCACCCTCCAGCCCGGCCATGGCTGAGAGGCCAGGTGAGCACCTTTGGGAGAGGACTGAGGTTCCAAGTGCACCTAAGAGATGGGGCTGATGGCAGTGGCCGTGGGTGAGGGTAGGTGCAGGGAGTGGAAGTGGCAGGAGGAGGGACAGCAGGCACACACATCCACATAGGCCACACATGGCTGCCTGCTCACAAACGTCACACACAGACACCCCGGGGGCCCAGCAACTCTTTGCTAGAACCAAGAGCAAGAGGAAAATAAAGAATTATACACGACAAAGGACATGCCCTCAATTTTCTTTCAGGTTGATTTTTCTCTCCCCGTTGGGGGCGGATGAAGGAGGAGGAGAAGGGAGAGGGAGAGGGCAGGCAAAGACAGGCAGACCAGCCCAGGAGGAGACAGACAGACGGAAGCGGCCCAGCTGCCTGCCTGCGGGCCACAGTCGGTCTGGATTTCTCCTGCCAGAGCTCAACCTGGTGCTAACCCCTCCTCCCAGGGTTTCCTTTGCCCCCATACCCCCTCTCCGTGTGCCAGGGGGCAGCCCCTGCCCTTCCCCAGGCTCTCAGCATAGCCCTGCTGGATTAGACTGGCCAGGGAAGACCAAGTTGCCCCCATTAGCAGCTCACACCTTAAGCCATTATCAGCCATTCACACCTCAGCAGGGATTAGCCCGGGAAAGCCAGAATGGAGGATCTTTAAAAGGAGTCCAGGGACCCGGGTCAGGATTTGGGGTAGGAGAGAAGCAATTAGGAGCCCCTGGATGCTCTCAAATGTTCCCGGACACGAGTCACCTCCACCCTGCACACCTTTGCCTGCACCGTTTTCTTGGCTGAAATGCCGCCTCTCCCGCCCCTGACTTTGGCTGGTGGAAATGTATCTGTAGTTCAGCCTGAGCCCACATGACACCTCCTCCTCCTCCTTGAAGCCTCTGTAAAGAGCTTAGACTAGGAGTCAAGAGCTGTGCTGGGGAGCTGTCCCAGCAGCTGTGTGTCGGGGGCCCTTGAAGCTGGGCCTGGCGGTGCTGAGCTATAGCAGCCCCAGCCCTGTACTGGGGGCTCTCAATCTGGGGGCCACAGAAGGGGAGGCAGCAGAGGCTCTAACAGAGGGAGGAAGGGAGAGAGGTAAACACACCAGCAGTGCTTGGCAGAGGGCCACCCAAGATCCAGAGGGACCCCCAGGAGGTGATCCCTTCTTCCTGGGGACTTGCAAAGAGCGGCTTGGGGTAGAAGACCCTTGAGCTGGATTCTGAAGGCTGAGCGGGAGATCTCCAGGCATGGGGCAGATGGTCGACCATCGCTGTGGGAGAAAGGCCCCGGGATGGAGCGACCATCGGGGCTTTCTAGACAGGCCTCACTCCGCCCCCCCATTACCCTACTTTCAGCCACGTGGCCACAGCTGCCTCTGAACAGGTACTCTTATCACGAATGTGCTTTATCATTTCATGGAGTGGATCCAGCTGCTCTGTGCCCTGGAGCTGAAGGCAGAGAAGGGACTTCAGACAGGCAGGAGCTTGGGGACAGGGCAGGTCCTGAAGAATCTAGACCTTACCTTGCCTCCAGTCTTTGGTGACACAGCGTAAGTCCCTTCACCTTTCCGAGTAATCGACCCACCTCAAGGGGTGGCCGTGGGAACAGGATGTGCTAACAGGCCCAGGGCTTTTGACAATCAGTAGGAAAGGGTAGTAGAGTTGGGCGGGGCCCAAGGCAGACTCTCTGAAGCCCTCAGTCCCCCATCCCAAGTCTGCCCTCCCCCCTCCCTCCTTCCTGCTGCAGGCCCAGTCTTAGGAATGTAGAGTGTCAGGACAAGATGAGATCGTGCATAACAGCCTCATTTCCCAGTGAAGAAGCAGCCCGTCACAGTAGCTGCAGGTCACACAGCCAGGCTGAGAAGCCAGGGGGCCCCGGGCCCCGGGGATGGCAGTGGGCACCTCCATGCCAGGGATCTCATGCCTGTGTGTACTGGGGATCCCTGCGGTCCCTGAGGAACACTGAGTGGGGACACCATGAAATATTGACACTGTAAACCCCAAATAACTGAACCTTCCACCCTGTACTGCAGCCGACCCCAAATTAGGCGAGATTCTAGCATTGACAGTGGCAGCAGGCAAAGGAGAATGGTGTGGTGGGAAAACACTGAAAACATTCAGTGTGTTCAACATACCATTTTCTGACAGTTGGGGAAAAGCTTTTGTCATTTAGGGGGCAAGTTACCTACATGCAGCTACCTAAGGACTAGTGCCTTCCCTTAGCCCTGGAGGCCTTACCCTAGCGCTGCCGTGACACGCCTGCCCCTCCTTTGGCTCTGAACTGGCCTGTGTGTCTGAAAGAAGTCGTGCTCCACTTGTGGTAGCTCTTGGGGCAGGCAGCCTGACCAGGAGGAACGGAGCTCTGCTGTTTCCTAGCTTTGTAGCCTAGGCCTAAAGGCAAAGGAATTTCCTTTTGGAAGCCTCAGCTTTTCTCATCTGTAAAATGGGTAGGAAATATCTCTGAATGCTGGGTGAGGGTTTCTAAGACAGTGCGTATAAAGCCTAAAACCTGGCCTGTAGCAGGTGGTCTGAAGATGCTAGTCCCAGCCCTTCCCTAAGTGTAGGCGTCTGACCAGCTCGTATGGGCCAGGCTGGCTGCGTGGTAGAGGCACGCCCCTGCCCCCAGGGGCATTCACATGCTGCCTTAGGAGACAGAATGACCCCTGACCTCCCTTAGGGTTCTCCAAGTCCACCCATGGATGATCCCATGCCCCTTCTGTCTCCACCAGCTATGCTCTTCAACCCTGAGCCCCACGGGACAGCCCCAGTGTGAGGCCCCAACTGGGGATGCCAACCTCAGATCCTTCCAGTCCCAGTAAAACTGCAGTTTGGGGCCTGAGCCCTTACTCGTCTTCATTCCTCAAGCAGGTTTGAGGATGTTGACTTTCTATCTGGGGAAGACCCAGTTTCTGTGTGTGTTCCCTCAGGGACCCTGGAATCAGCCCCTCCCTGCACAGCGTGGGGAAAGGGCAGAGAGGGCAGGCGTCCCTGAGGGGCACACAGTGGAGTGGCTGGTATGGGGAGCAAGTGAGCCAGGCTGTATCTGCACCACCACGTGAGTGAGGGTGTGATGGTGGCAGGTGGCCCTCTGCAGTGCAGGTCTGATGGCTCGGTTGCTCCCACTGCTCTGGGGTTGGGAGGACGCAGGCTGCTGTCGGCTCTGTATGCTGTGGCCCGGGCACGGCTCTCCTCTGCCTGCCCACCAGCCAGCCTTCGATGTTCATTTCCTTTGTATTTATTGGTCCGATTTTGAAAGTCTTGCCCTTGTGGGAAGCCCTTCAGGGGGCAAGGATCCAAAATAAAGCACTGATTAAAATGCGGAAAACACTTCTCCTTGGCCACTGCAGGAATAACCAGCAGGATTAATGGTGCCAGGAGGGCGGGAGCAGCACGTTGCTCACTCAGCAGCTTTGGTGACCCCGTCAGACACGACCCTACCAGTATCCCTAGATGACAGGGACCCTGTGGGGGTGTTCGACCTGGAGACCAGGCCCAGTGTGCTGAACCAGCTTGGGAAGCCCCTCTAGGAGCCTCAGTTTCCCCATCTTTCAGGACAGTCACATGTAAAAGGCAATTCGGAGGATGTGCCCTTCTGGAGCTATCCTGGTCCCGTGGAGTATGGCCCATTGCTCTGGGGGTCTAACTGCCGGGCCTGCCACACAGGGCAATGCCGACTAGCTTTTCTATCAACACATTTTGAATCCACCAGGTCTCTCTTTGCTCAGTGGGCCTGCTCCAGGGTCAGCTCCATCAGAGTGACTTCAGCCCCTGCAATAACTCTCTCACGCACACACACTTCCCGTCAAAGAACATTCAGTTGAGTCTTTTCCGTGCCACACCTTGGTCTGAGGCTGCAGACACATCACCTGCCCTCAGGCACCTCACTCTCTAGCAGGTGAGAGAAATGTACCTGTGGGAGTTTGACCCAGGATTAAACATACGACACAGGAGAGGCGCCAAGTGCTGAGGCTTTGGAGCACATTTCCCTCTTTGCTCAGGTCACTAGGAAGCTCTCACCTTTAATCATTATATAGGATTTTGTGACCTTCTTTCTTGACTGGCTTGCCTTCTTTAGCTTTATCTTCTTATCATCTTGTAACGTAATTTTTCTGGTCATTGGCTCAAATCATTTTTAGAATGAGATGTGCTATACATCAGTTACATAATGTCATTACTAATAAATAAGGTACTTCAGAGTTGTGGGCAAGAGATAATTTCTGACTGAGGAGATCAGGGGTGGCCTCATGGAGGAGATGGCCTTTGGGATGGATGGTCACAAAGGCTGCTGGGGCAGTGAGTCTGGGAGAGATCTCCAAAAGGAGATGGTTTAGAGCCAGGAATGTGCTGGACAAGGCTGGGATACCTGGGTGTTTTCCCTGGGGGGAATGGTGGGAGAGGAGGTAGATGGGTAGGTTGAGACAAGGGGGTGGAATCTTCGTATGCCAGATTGTTGTCTGTATGAGGGTCTTACCGACATCTCAAGGTAGCCTGTGCACTCGCTATCCCCTCTCTCATTCCTTAGCACCCTCTCCATCAGCCTACCCCACGCCCCAGCGCAGTGGTGAGCTGGGTGCTAAAAGTCCTATTTACCTCTCCCGGTCCCCAAGCTCACACCCGTGCCAGCCCCAGCTGCCGTCCCAATTACTTATTGATTGCCTGTCAGGATGTTTGCTTTTCTGGTGGGTCACTGGAGCATGTGTGACTTGTGGAAGATGGCCTGATGAGGGTGGGGTGGGGGAGGCCAAACCACAGAAAACTCTGGAGAGAGGATGAGAGGGGCTGAGGGGAAGGGGGGGTGGTGGTGGACAGAGCCCTTGGGAATAACAAAACCTTGCAGATTCTATAACATGTCAGTGACACCAGGAGCCCTCTCTAGTTAATCAGTCACTCAGTCGATCAACAACCGGGGAGTGCCCGTCAGTCCTGGGAGACCGCTGGAGCATTGTCATTGAAGTCCGACAGACCAGAGCCTTGGACCCAAATCCACCTCCTCAACTGGCTGGGTGTCCTTGGGCAGCCACAAGCTCTCCGAGCCCCAGTTGCCATAAGGGTTGAAGTGCAGGTGATAAGAGCTATAGCTTTGGAAGTGGAGGCTGTGTGCAGGTGTGGGGAGGAGCCTGAAGGGGTGGAAGAAGGGCCTGAGCTGGGGCAGAGAGATGGGACCTTCCCAGCTTGGGCATCCCCTTCCTACAGTGAGGTCCCCTCAGGGCCATGAGTGTGGGCTATGTGGACGGCAGCAGAGCCCCAAGGGTGCCAGGCTGGGTGGGATGGATCTTCACCCCCACTAGCAGTAGAAGGGCTTCAGCTCGGCCCCCAGAGACCATCTGGTCCAGCCTCTGGAGTTTGAAGGAGTCCAGACTAGTCCTCCCAGCCCCCTAAGGACCCTGCTGGGCCGGTTTCCCATAGGGTGGAACAGAGAGAGAGGAGAGAAGAGCAGTCCAGCAGAAGTGGGAGCAAGTGGCCTCTGAATGCGGGCTAGGAGACAGTAATCGGGGGGCGAGCTCCCACACACCCCTTGCTCACACCACCTGCAGCCTGTACTCAGGCTGGACCCCTATCCTGGCACCGTCTCCCTTGTCATCACCACCCAAATCCTGCATGTTCCTCAGGGCCCAGCTGTAACAAGCCTCATGTCCCCATTGCCCCAGTGTGGACCGGCACCTCCAGGGCTGCCTGCGCCGTCCTGGGCTTTGGGGGTCTGACTGCTCCCCCATCGGACCAGCAGCTGCACAGAACCCTGGTACTAGGAGGAGGGTGATTGGAAGCCGGAGAGACAGACGGATGAAGCCTGGGGGGAGTCTTTGAAGGGGAGTACACTTCCAACTGGGGATCAGAAAAAGCTTCTCAGAGCAATGGCCTTGAAGATGGGGTTTCAACACACCTGGGGAAGGGACATTCCAGGAGGAAAGAATAGCAGGGGCCTGGGCTCAGGAGCCTGGGTGGGTCACCATGGGGACCCAGACGAAGGGTAGAGTTGGAAAGATTCCCCAGGGAGGCACTACGGCTGGGTCCTGGCTTTCTGGAAGGGGGTACCCTCCACTGATCCAGAAACCCCACTGGGGAGCAGTGACACAAACACTGGTGGGAACCACTGGGTATGCTGGTTGCCCAAGATTCTTGGGCTTCGAGCTCAGCACAGTGTTGATGGAGAGGGAGCCGTGGTGTCTGTGCCTGGGGATGCTCAGGCTGAAGTTCTGAGAGGGTGGGCCCCAGCAGCCTCAGAAGCCCTTGCCTGGCATGCTGGGGCCCAGACGTGCTCTCTGCTGGCTATTCCTAGAGGCCTCAGCCTTTGAGCCCCTTTGATTCCCTCTGTGAGCCCTGAAGGCAACTCAACAGGTCTCGCTTTATCCCTGATGAACACCAGGGGAAGCTGAGGCTCAGGGTGCCAGGTGGGGTGTGAGGTGCATGCCTGGAGTTGCATTGTCTGTAAAATGTAAAATGGAAAGGAGGTGGATGCAGCCTAGGGTGCCAACGCCAGGCTCATCTGAAGTGACCCTGCCCCTTCCATGATCCCCCTGGATCCCAGGGATGCCGGAGGGTCCTTCAGGAGGGCTCTGGGTGGGGTAAGGGGCAAGGAGGAAGCAGCATGGGGTGGCAGGAGGCCCTCTGGCCTGGGCATCTGGACCTCACTGTGGGGTCCCAGGCAGGTGTCATATGCCACTCTGGACCCCTGCCTCTCTCTGTGTGTCAGGGACATCCTGACAGGGCAGGAGGGCAGAGGGCACAGCGGGCTCTGGGCGGGGGTCCAGCAGACACTGCCCTCTAACCGCCCCCTCTGTCCTGTGCTTGTTTCTGGCCACAGGTGAGCGAGAGGATGCTGGCGGGGGGCGTGAGGAGCATGCCCAGCCCCCTCCTGGCCTGCTGGCAGCCCATCCTCCTGCTGGTGCTGGGCTCGGTGCTGTCAGGCTCAGCCACAGGCTGCCCGCCCCGCTGCGAGTGCTCCGCCCAGGACCGCGCTGTGCTCTGCCACCGCAAGCGCTTTGTGGCGGTGCCTGAGGGCATCCCCACTGAGACCCGCCTGCTGGACCTGGGCAAGAACCGCATCAAAACGCTCAACCAGGACGAGTTTGCCAGCTTCCCGCACCTGGAGGAGCTGGAGCTCAATGAGAACATCGTGAGCGCCGTGGAGCCTGGTGCCTTCAACAACCTCTTCAACCTCCGGACGCTGGGGCTCCGCAGCAACCGCCTGAAGCTCATCCCCCTGGGCGTCTTCACCGGCCTCAGTAACCTGACCAAGCTGGACATCAGCGAGAACAAGATCGTCATCCTGCTGGACTACATGTTCCAGGACCTGTACAACCTCAAGTCACTGGAAGTCGGCGACAACGACCTCGTCTACATCTCCCACCGAGCCTTCAGCGGCCTCAACAGCCTGGAGCAGCTGACGCTGGAGAAATGCAACCTGACCTCCATCCCCACCGAGGCGCTGTCCCACCTGCACGGTCTCATCGTCCTTCGGCTCCGGCACCTCAACATCAATGCCATCCGGGACTATTCCTTCAAGAGGTTGTACCGGCTCAAGGTCTTGGAGATCTCTCACTGGCCCTACTTGGACACCATGACTCCCAACTGTCTCTACGGCCTCAACCTGACGTCCCTGTCTATCACGCACTGCAACCTGACTGCTGTGCCCTACCTGGCGGTGCGCCACCTGGTCTATCTCCGCTTCCTCAACCTCTCCTACAACCCCATCAACACCATTGAGGGCTCCATGTTGCATGAGCTGCTAAGGCTGCAGGAGATCCAGCTGGTGGGTGGGCAGCTGGCCGTGGTGGAGCCCTACGCCTTCCGCGGCCTCAACTACCTGCGCGTGCTCAATGTCTCCGGCAACCAGCTGACCACACTGGAGGAGTCGGCCTTCCACTCGGTGGGCAACCTGGAGACACTCATCCTGGACTCCAACCCACTGGCCTGCGACTGCCGGCTCCTGTGGGTGTTCCGGCGCCGCTGGCGGCTCAACTTCAACCGGCAGCAGCCCACGTGTGCCACGCCCGAGTTCGTCCAGGGCAAGGAGTTCAAGGACTTCCCTGATGTGCTCCTGCCCAACTACTTCACCTGCCGCCGTGCCCGCATCCGGGACCGCAAGGCCCAGCAGGTGTTTGTGGATGAGGGCCACACAGTGCAGTTTGTGTGCCGGGCAGATGGCGACCCGCCGCCCGCCATCCTCTGGCTCTCGCCCCGCAAGCACCTGGTCTCGGCCAAGAGCAACGGGCGGCTCACGGTCTTCCCCGATGGCACGCTGGAGGTGCGCTACGCCCAGGTACAGGACAACGGCACTTACCTGTGCATCGCGGCCAACGCGGGCGGCAACGATTCCATGCCTGCCCACCTGCACGTGCGCAGCTACTCGCCCGACTGGCCCCATCAGCCCAACAAGACCTTCGCCTTCATCTCCAACCAGCCGGGCGAGGGAGAGGCCAACAGCACCCGCGCCACCGTGCCTTTCCCCTTCGACATCAAGACCCTCATCATCGCCACCACCATGGGCTTTATCTCTTTCTTGGGCGTCGTCCTCTTCTGTCTGGTGCTGCTGTTTCTCTGGAGCCGGGGCAAGGGCAACACCAAGCACAACATCGAGATTGAGTATGTGCCCCGCAAGTCGGACGCAGGCATCAGCTCCGCCGACGCACCTCGCAAGTTCAATATGAAGATGATATGAGGCCGGGGCGGGGGGCGGGGACCCTGGGGCGTGCCGGGCAGGGGAAGGGACCTGGCCGCCATCCGCTCGCTCTCCAGTCCTTCCCACCTCCTCCCAGCCCTTCCACACACACTCTTTTTCTCCCTCCCACGCCGTCCCCTGCTGCCCCCGCTGGCCCTCACCGCCTGCCCTCTTTCTACCAGGACCTCAGAAGTCCAGGTCTGGGGACCCCACCTGCACAGGGGCACACGTTGACAGACTGGAGTCGGAAGCTGACACGGCACAGTCAATAATTCAATAAAAAGGTTACGAACTTCCTCTGTAACTTGGGTTTCAGTAATTATGGATTTTTATGAAAACTTGAAATAATAAAAAGAGAAAAAAAAAAAACTATTTCCTATAGCTAGTCGGAATGCAAACTTTTGACGTCCTGATTGCTCCAGGGCCCTCTTCCAACTCAGTTTCTTGTTTTTCTCTTCCTCCTCTTCCTCCTTTCTCTTCTCTTCCCCTGTGGGGAGGGATCACTCAGGAAAACAGGGAAGGAGGTTCCAGCCCCACTTGCCTGCCCACCCGGCCAGGGCAGTCGCCAGGAGCAGGTTTGGTGGTGGGTCTGGGCCCAGCTCTGGGCTGGCCGTTTGCAGAGAGCGGGTGGAGGGGACAGGGCTGCCCAATGGGGATGAGGGCCTGTCTGCTGAGCTGCCAGGCAGCACTACTGCCAGGGGGCGGGGCCTGGCTCGGGTGTGGCTGAGACTCTGGACAGGGGCTGGGGTCCTCCTGGAGGACAGCACGGTCAGTGAAGAGAGCCAGGGGCCGAGGCCTAACTCTGGTCCCAGCTTTGCTGCTGACTTGCTGTGTGGCCTCGAACAGGTCATTGACCCTCTCTGGGCCTCAGTCTCCACCTCTGTATAAACGGAAACGCTACTCCCCGCCCTGCCTACCTCACAGGGCTGTTGTGAGGAATTGATGAGATGATGTATGTGAAACACTTTGTAACCTGTAAAGTGCTGTGCACATGTGTGGGTGACTGTTCTCATTATGGTCATTATTATCTCACTGTGGGTGGTGGGGCTCCTAAGGGATCTCCATGGTGTCAGGGTTGGGGGCATGCCAGGGGAAGGCCGCCTCCAGGGACTTCCAGAGGCTTCTCCCAGGACAGCTGCCTGGCGGTGACCACAAGCATTTCCTGGATGGCCAGGGCTCTAGACCCCCCGAGGAGTCCCAAGGCTCATGAGCATCATCGCTTCCACCACCTCTGGTGTGGGGTCCCCCCAGGCAGAAGCCCCTTGCAGCTTTGACCCGGACCTGCCCGGGGATTGGGAACACCAGATCTCTCCAAGCCTTCTTGCCATAAGCATTTATCAAGTGCCTACTGTATGCCACTTCCCATGTAGAGTCCCCAGTCTTTGGGGCTAGGAAGGCAGTTCTGGGGCTGCCCTTAGGACTGCCCAGACCCAGGTCACAAACCCAGTCATGCCCCATCTTCCACCAGGCTTTACTCTGAGCCTCCCCTGGGCTTTGAAGGGCTCTGGGTTTGGGATTGGGAGCCACCTGCAGGTGAGCTGACCAGGAGAGTCAGAAGTGGCCCTGTTCATTCTCACCAAACCTAGATGCTCCAAACTCAACCCTGGAAAGGGATGCTCTGAGTGATGATAGAAGTGTGAAGAGCCAGACAGGTCAGCTTGTAACTTTTCCGGAATCCATGGGCTCTAGAATCTGGGGCCGTAGCTCAGCCAGCAGACCATGTGCTCACCCTCCATCTCTGTAAGACAGGTGGGGGCACCAGGTTCAGGAAAGCTTGGCTTCACCCCTGCAAGTTTCCTCTTTCTACTCAGGAACTCCTTGGATTCAGCCCCACAGTGGGCCCAGGGTGACCCTGCTGCCCATTAACCCTCAGGCTAGGGGAGAATCCAGCAATGCAGGAACCCATGGGTACAAGCTTAGCTGAACTTGGGAGTTGGGGGATGCAATAGGGAAGTCAGCCCTCAGCAGCAAGAAACTTCAAGAATGAAGCTCCTCCAATCAGGGCTCCTCCTGGGGCTCACACCCCCCCACCCATGCTGGCATGAACTGGGTAGCTGCATGCCTAGCAACTTCTAAACCAAGCCTCTGGTGGGATGGCAGGGTGAGCAGAGTCTGGCATGGAGTTGGCACTCATTCATTCATTCACTCATTCACTCATTCAGTTTACAGATGTACCCAGGAGCCTGCTCTGCTCCAGGCAGTCTGTGTACACTTGCCCTCATCTCCCAACCGCCACCCCAGACTGTCCCTGGTTCTGGGGAAGCCTCAAGCCCTCTGAACTGTGGTTTTATCCTGGGAAGAAACAGGATCCTAGAATTTTGATGTGGAAAAGGTTGCTGGTCCCGGGGTCGGGGGGCAGCCTAGACTAGTGATGATAAGACCCTGAGGTCTGAGGTCAGGTCTGAGTTTGAGGTCCTGTTCTAGCACTTTCTAGCTGTTTGGGACTGTTTCTTAACCCCTCTGAGCCTCGGTCTTCTCATCTGTAACATGAAGATGATCTTCAGACTTTTGGCCATTAGGAGGTAAAATGAGGGAGCATAGGTGTATTTGTTGGTTGATGTAGTGCCTGGCACTCAGTAAACCCTCTACCAGTGGTGGTGGTGATGATTACCGTTGGGTCCAACTGAGATGCAGAGCCAGTAGCAGAGAGGGTGGTAGCTTAGCCAAGGTCACGCAGCTTCTAAGTGACGGGACCAGGGCCTGGAAATTCCAGAGCCGCAGACTTCTAAGCCTGGCTCAGGGCTTCTCAGGGCCAGGCCTGGGGACCCCCATCTGGCAGGAGACAACTGTGGGGACCTCAAGAGCAGGGAGAGGAGTCCTTGGACATGGGGGTGGTTTGTATGCAACAAGAGGCCAGTGGCATCGCATGAGGCTTCAAGAACTCGACAGGCCTGCCCATCTCCAGAGAGAGACCAGAGCACAGGCTCTCCATCGCCACAGCCCTGGATGCCCTGGTGGGCACCAACCTCACGCAGAAGGCAGCCCATGGGATTATTACTTAACCCATCTGGGATGCCGGGATCCCTCGGGCTTTACGAGGTTCTAGTAAGAGCAGGGCCAATATCTTCCCGGCTACTGGGAAGGAACAGGACTCCTGAGGAAATTCAGTACAGAAGAAAATTGTGAGGTTGTTTTCAGATGGGTGAGAGAGTCAGTTCACGGGCATGTGGGAACCCCGGGTCAGGGGGCTGGGTTGGCCCAAGGCAAAGAACCTGGGCCCCAGGAAAAGCCCAAGCTGGGAGCTAGGCAGCTTGGGTTTTAATGCTGCCCCTTCCTAACTGTGGGACCTTCACCTATAGAAGAGGGTAATGAACTCAACTGCTAAGAATCCTGGCAGATTTAAGGGGGAATAGCGTGGAAAGTCAGACTGGAGAGGTTACTTTCTCCATGGCCTGGCAGCCTCCGACAGAGAAAGAGAAGGCACAGATACTACTCACCACATGACTGCAGTCTGCCTCAGACCCAATGGGGTTGTGGAGTCAGGGTGTCCTGCCACGTCAAGCCCTATAGGGAGCTGGCTTCTCTGCTCACCTTTCAGCCTGGGTCCAGGCTACTGGGGAAAAGGCAAGATACTGAATCCTGAGAGTTTAGCCTGCTTTCCAGAAGACCAAGACCAGAGGCAGCCTCCAGGCCTGTTCCTTCAGGATACAGCATACCTTAAAGAGAAAGGATGATAAGACTGGGAGCCTACCCTTGGACAAGCAAGTGGACTGGGCCAAGGATAGCATCCAGCAGGGTAAGTACTAGAGGGAGCAGAAAACACCATGACCCCCCCGGCTTATCCGTCAGAAGTGTGAATCTGAAGCTCAGAGAGGGGAGGTAACCTGCCTAGAGTCACACAGCAGAGTGGTGGATGGGGCATGGACTTTGGAGTTAGGCAGACCCTGGTTCAAACACCATCTCAGGTGTGGCACCTGTTTGGTGTACAACAGTGACCACTGTTATTATCATGACATCATTGTGGACAGGCAGAGAAGTGGTGGTTGAACTCAGGAACTGCGTGGGGAACATAATGGGGAATCCCAAAGAGCTGGAACTCCAGTGGGGTTGGGGTAGAAACCAAACCTGGTCATACCCTCTGGTTTGCCACGAAAGGCCTTGGGGCTGTGTGGGTTGGATGGCAGCAGACTCTAGGCTATCAGCCCTGACTGCCCAGGATGGAAATAGAGTGGCCATGCCCTGGGGCCCTGGAGGACAAGGCCACAACCTGTGTGTGTTCCGGGGGATGGAGGTCACAGGGAGCAAAGGAAAGGGGGTCAGAGGAGCAGTGTAGACCCCTGGCGAGTATTAGGAGTCCTGGGGGACCTTGAGCCTTTCAGGGCCTGAAGTGAGGTATAAGGAGCAAGGTCAGAGCAGACCAACAGGAGCTAAGTGACTTATTTGGGCCCTCACAGAACCTGGTTCCATGGTCTATCAGCTTTCCTGCTCCTCTCCCCAGTTTGGTGTCCTTTGATGACAGGACAGCCTGCATAGGGCTGAAAGTCGTCCTCAGCTCCCATTCCAAAACCCCAGCTTCAGCTGCCTTCATATTCTGGCTGGCTAGGATCTCTGATCTTTTCATTCATAGTCTCCAGAGGAAAAACAATCTGATTGGCCACCTGTCAGCCAATGGATGTGCTGCCTCTAAGTCAGGTGCTCATCTCCCGTCCAAACAACTGATGCCAAGGAGCTCCACCCATCCAGGCCAAGTCTAAGTAAAGATGGTACAGAAAGGACTAAAGGACTGTATCAGTTATCTGTTGCTGCATGACAACCACCCCAAAACTTAGTGGTTTAAAACAACAGCAACCATTTATTGTTTGTTCATAATCTGGGCAGGCTTGATAAGGTCCGCTCATCTCTGCTCTGCCTGGTGTTAGCTGGGGAGAACTGACTGGGGCTGAAAGATCCGGGACCGCTTCTGGCTGTGTCTGTCACCTGAGCTGGGGAGGCTGGAAGGGCTGGAGGACAGCAGGCTTCTCTCTTTCCACGTGGTCTCTCTAAGTAGGCTAGCTGGACTTCTTTATGGTAGCTCAGCGCTCCAAGAAGGGCGAAATGGAAGATGCCAGGTCTCTTGAGGCCTAGGCCAGGAAGTCCCACAGCTTTACGTTTGCTGCATTCTATTGGTCAAGGCAAGTCACAGGCCCACCTAGATTCAGGTGAGGGAGGTCAGACCCAGCTCTGGGTGGGAGGAGCTGCAAAGTCACATCGATGCAGCCGCTGTTGGAAGTCACCCTCCATAGGAACCTCCACAGGGCCTTTTTTCTTTCAGGAGCTATTCATTTGTGAACAGGCCTCTACAGTTTACCCAGGAGTAGGGGACTTAGAGAGTGATGGTGACAGGGCTACAGATGACCTACAGGTGGTAAGTAAGAGCCAGGACTTGAGCCCAAGTTTGCTGCCCCTGGTGCAGTGTCCTTTCAAGTAGAAGCAGGAGGCAGGTGGCACCAGGGTTAATATAGCAATAATAGTAACAGCTGTTGTTTATCAAGGGCTGTGCCAGGCACCAGGCCAGACACTTTACCCACATTCTCTTATTTAATCCTATCACAAGGATGTTCTCATGTGCTTCCTTTTGGATGAGAACGCTGAGGCTCAGGGAGGAGAAGTGGTTGCCTGGGGCTCACCGCCAGGTAGGTGACGAAGCCAGGATCCAGACTCAGGGCACCAGTACTTCATGGCAAAAAAAAGCACCAGACTGGTCTCTACTTTGAGCCACTCTAGGCTCAGGCTTCTCAGCTGTGGAGTGGGCATGGTCCCATCACCTCCTGCGGCCTCCTTCCTTTGTGGGATGGGAATGAGTCAGCGATGGAGAGTGTGCTTTGGCACAGGTGGGTGAGTGCATGGGTGGGGGTCACAATCAAAGCTTCTGCTAATCAATTCTCCCCTCCTGGCTCCCGGTCTACCTGGCATCTCTGTGGAGCCCTGAGATCAGAGCATGATATACACAAGGCCCAGCAGCCTGTTCTAAGGACCTGGCAATTGGGCCCTGGTACCTGCCAGGCAACTGGGGACTATGGGGCAGGGGTCTGAGAACAGTGGCCATGTAACTAAGCCCTGGCTCTGACTGCCTGAAGGAACTGATTGCTTAGTCTGTGAAGGGATTTACAGCCTCCCCATAAACCTATTATGGCTCATCCTATACCCCAGCCCAGGCCAGGTGATTTCTGTTGTCTGGGAAGGCTAGGCTGGGGACTTGGGGGCCACGGAGACTGAGGGATGCCCCAGTGTCTCAGCCCCAAACTCCTCCTCTCCCAGTTCCTTCACACCCCAACCCCCATGCCAGTTCATGCCCTGGATGTGACCCCAGCAGGAACCAGAGCATGCTGTCCCTGTACCCCCCACCAGCTCCACCCTGTCCCACATCCCCTCACTCCCAGCCTGGGCTGAGACACACCACCATGGAGACAACCAATCCTGGGGATGGAGCAACAGGATGTTCTGGAGGAACAGAGGAGGAGGAGGAAGCTGGAGGTAAAGCTGGAGGTGGAGGAAAGAGAAAGCCAGGCAGGTGAGAGGACTGCGGACCCTCCCAATGGTCCACCATTCCCAGGCCCCAGTGTCCAAAGCTGAGCCCAAAGCAGTGATCAGCATGACTGTCTCCCTGTTTTTTTTGTTTTTTTGTTTTTTTTTGCGGTATGTGGGCCTCTCACTGCTGTGGCCTCTCCCGTTGCGGAGCACAGGCTCCGGACGCGCAGGCTCAGCGGCCATGGCTCACGGGCCCAGCCGCTCCGCGGCATGTGGGATCTTCCCGGACCGGGGCACGAACCCACGTCCCCTGCATCGGCAGGCGGACTCTCAACCACTGCGCCACCAGGGAAGCCCCGTCTCCCTGTTTTGATGATGAGAAACACGGGTCTCAGAGAGGCTGAGTCACTGTGCGAAGTTGCACAGCTGAGGCGTGGCACCTCAGAACGCACACAATGCCCAGTGTGTGCTCCCGTTTTGATGATGAGGAAACTGAGATTCAGAGAGGGGGAGTGACAGGTCCAAGGCCACAAAATGAATCAGTAGTAGCACCAGCTCTGACTCAGCTGAACTGGGATGTGGTGACAGGGAGGCAACCACTGTAGCATCCAGAAAGCTTTCCCATAGGAAACACAAGGTCAGGCTGGCCCCAGGGGGCACCCAGCCCCAGAGGAGGGGGGCAGCTGGGGGCCCTGACTTTGCTCTCCAACTAGCAGACATTTACATAGCTCGTTAAAATATATCGTGTCGTAAAGAGGAGAGACACAGGCACAATAAACCCTTGTCCCTTCCATTTCCTGTCAGCGCCAGAGCCTCTTTCAGGACACGCCAAGGGCACAGGGAGCAGCCCTGGGTGGGAAGGGGAGTTCGTCTGCCCCCGCCCCCGGTAGTACAGAGCTGGGTCAGAGTGAGGCTGTCCGTGTGCCTGTCTCCTGGGCTCTGTCCAGCGCCGAGCACTGGGAGGGGAACACACTTCTTTGTGTGACCTTGCACCGGTCCCTGAGCGTTTCTGGGCCGACCCTCCCAGGTGCCTGAGGGAGGACTACACCAACTGGGTCTCCCTACTCCCTTCCAGCTTCGGGGTTCACCCCAGAACTCAGCGGTGTTCCCGTCTCGCTTCCCTGCCCCCACACCGCTGCTGAAGCAAAGTAGAGTTACAGCCTCTCTAGCACAACGACGTTTACTGCCCAGCCCTGGCCTGGGCCCATAAATCCCCCTCGCCATGCTTGATACCAACTGCTCAGTCACCTGGTACAGAGGCCCAAGGGGCCTGCTGGCCCATCCACCTGCCCCCGGCCCTGGCAGCCTCAGGCCACCTCAACCTTCCTCAGATGCTTCTCAGTCTGGAGCCGGGACAGCCAAAGCCCCCAGAGGCCCAGTCATCAGAGCAGCCCCCTCCCCACACATACCCTGGAGGTCACCTTTCTGGAGTCTTCCTGTGTCCTCCTCAGGGAGCCTGCCAATCTTCTGCCACTTGGGGTGAGTCCCTGCCCCTCTGCCTCACTTCCCCTCTCTGCACAGCTAGGGTTGGACCAGGTGGGCCCCAAGGGCTCAGCTAGGCAGGATGGCCCATGAGGAGTGGGACAAGATCCTCTGCCCCATGGTGAGTCCAGGTAGAGCCACCAGCATAGAAGTAGGACTGGTGGAAGGCCCTTCAACCAGAAGTGCCAAGCAGGACTGCCTGGCCACTGGCTGCCACCTGGCTGGCCAGGAGTCAGGAGAACAGCTGTTTCCTTTGTCCTGCGGGGCAGCTGGAAGGGTTAGGGACACTGCAAGGTTGATGGGCTCCTGTAGTTGCCCAGACGCAGACAGGACTGCTGAAAGTGTGGGGTAGATGGGAGGATTGTTTTGTGGTGAGGCCCAGAGCTGGAAAGGCTATGATGGGTTCCCAGGTCCCAGCTGGGCGCTCCAGCTGGCCTCTAGCCCTCCCGCACGAAAGAAAGTTTCCCAAACACACTTGCAGGCAGGGGAGGATGGGGTGGGGAGGTAGATGAGGGAATAACACCTGGTAAGCACCCCACAGCTGTGGAGTCCAGTGTCCCACAGGCAGTGGGGGCCTAAGGGAAGGTTACCATTCGTGTAGAGAGAGAAAATAGGGGAGACAAAAGGCAGGTCCCAGCTTTCCAAGGCCCCTAAGGCCCTCAGCTCCCGTTCCCCTGGCTTAGGTTTAAGAAAATCTGCTTTGAACTCTTCACCCCTGCCCTTGAAGCCTCCCCTGCACCAGGGACAGAATCCCCGCTCCTGTTGGCTCTCGGTGCTCCTGTGGGAGGGAGGGCAACTTGAGTGTGAGGGGCTGGGGAAGCTGAGGTGGGTGTTCTGTAGGGTGCCATGGGGCAATGGGGAGCTATGGTGGGTGCTTGAGCATGAGAGTGACACATCTCAGAGTCTATGGAGGAAAGATCTGAGGTGTGGGAGCAGCAGAGGCAGAGCATGCACACATGAGTATGCACACCTCTCTGCTACCCATGCACGCGCATGCACACACACTCCAGTGGGCACACGTGCACATGGAAGAGCTCGTATTTATACAGCCTCACACATTCTCCCACACAGGCAGCAATGTATGTGTCCACACACAAACCTTTTCACCTATGCAAGCAGGCACCCTCAGTGTACACTTTGGTACAGATAATAGCTGTTCACACTGGTATACCACACTGGATCCTCTCACCCGAGCACTCAAACTAAAGCACAGATCTACAGAACAGCCCCCTCCCGCAGCTCACAGGCGCACCCTGGATAAGCCACCCCCAACCAAGCTCTGACCATCTGGGTCCTCCCAAGGGTCCACACCCCGCCTCCCATACCGCGGCTTCCCTCCTTCCTGGGATCCCAGCGTGCCCAGACCAGCCCTGTGCTCAACGCTCCCGCACCCTGCACACACACGTGAGCCCGCTCACACACGTGCACGTGCGGACAGCAGCCGGGAACCTTGCTCCCGCCTTCCGAGACGCGGCTGGCCAATGAGAGCGCACCGGGCGCTATCTCCTAGGAGACCAGCGGAGGTGCCCGGCTAAGGGCTGGGAGGGGCCGGCCGGGAGGAGCGTGGCCAAGGGAACCTCCCTTTATCCCCCTCCCCGACTCCGGACCCTTGTGCCCCGGCCCTCTTCCTTTACAGGGTTAGAAGGCAGGGTTAGGCTGAGGGCAGGAATGGTAGGGGTTCTTCAGAGGCGCCCAGCTAACGAGCCCGAAATAAATCCCAGAGACGCTGGTCCCCCTGGATGGGCGCGGCAGGTCAGCCCTGGCCAGTAGCGCCTTGTGGGGCCCACCCCACGAGGTTTGTGAAGGGACCTGGCTCAAAGACTCCGGGGGGGACTTTATGACCCAGTATGGCCTTCTCTCTCCAGAGGGTTCTGAAGAGCTTGCCCTGACCTCCTTTTCCTGAAATGCCCAAGGTCCTTCCCCTCCAGACCTCCCCACATGTTCTTGCCTCTGCTTGGGATGCTCCCTACCCCCCACCTCCCTCTTCCCCCATCTCACACACACACACACGCACACACACACACACACACACACACACACGCCCACTTCTTTTTTCTGCCAACCTTCAACTCATGGTATAGGTCACTTCCCCAAATAGTCTTTTCCTCATCACCACCACCCCGCCCTCTCCCCCACCCCCTTCTGAATCAATGCCCTGGCCTAGGGCCTGCCAACAGTGGGATTAGCAAAATCATACCCTAAATATTTGAATCACATTGAAACACAAAGCATACCAAGAGATGAAGTCCTGTCAAAGGGGCCGAGTGTAGGAAGTTAAGAGCATGGGATCTGGAGCCAGATGACCTGGGTCTAAATCTTGGCTCTGCCACATACCAGCTGTGTGCCTTTGGGCAGTTTGCCCATGTAACTTATGAGGATTAAATTATATCATGCCTGCAAAGCACTTCGAATAGTGTCTGGCATGGAGCAAGTGACCGATCAATGTTTGCTTCTACTATTATTATTCTTATGGACTCCCCATTATATATAATGCCACCTTCTCAATACGGCTTCCTGCCCCCAGCCTTCACTCAGAACATTCAGAACAAGCATGGGGCCCTGGACCAGGAGACTCACAGGTGGTGAGCAATGGAGGGTTTGTCCCTGACGCACAGCCAGACCCGTTCCAATACCAGGTGCCCTGTCCAAGAGGGAGACTTGTCTCATCAGGGTAGGAATTAAGAGCCCATGGTGAAAACCAGTCATAATTGTCTTTTACCCTATTGAGCGGACAAGCCCACTTTTCTCTCTTTCTTTAGGAACATTAAAAGCAAGCATGGTTTCTAATGGGCCCTGTAGTGAGGCTCTGCAGGCCTTTCAGCTTCTCCAGTTCGTGGCCCACCTACTGCTCACTCTGGGTCGGGCCTATGGCTCTCAGCCTCTGGGAGAGCTGCCACTGCTCATTCCACCTGCTCGTGCTGGAAGGGGTGGTGGTGGTTCCCCGTCAGAGAGGGGAAGCCTCAGTCGCAGGAAGGGGTTCACTCAGGGCCTTATCACCACTTTCTCATCCCACACTCAGTGTGTAGTTATGCATTTGTCCAGGATTACTTATGCCTACAGCCGTCCTGAAATCTCACTTCTTGGGCCTCTCCCCCCTGCTCTGGGTCAGGTCCTAGCCCAGCTTAGCGGTTGCTCCCTGTCTGACCCTGGTCACTTGGTTTCCCCTTCTGGGTTTCACTTTCCCCATCTAGAAAATGGAGTCATAATTCTTGCTTTTGAGCACTCCCTCCCTTCCACATATTTATTGAGCACCTCCTCTCAGCAGGCACTGGGCTAGGCACCAGGGATATTATGAGGAAAGTTCCTGCCCTTGGGGAACTTCAAGTCTGGTGGGGGAGACAGACTCCAACTAGCCAATCACTCAGATAATACACATTTTAAAAGTGTGATCAGAGCTACAGGTACCAGGCGTTATGAGGAATCACACCAGATGGGGTAAGAGGGGGGCTGTGGTTCACAAAGCACTCTGTAGCCTGTGTGACAACAGTGACAGGGGTGATGAGAGTAATCACAGCTCCCAGCTTCTGAGCATGCCCGTGTATGTCCCAGGGCCTAGGCCGCAGTGGGGTTGTTTTCAAATGGTCAGCCCCCCTCCTCCCAGGCAAGCAGCAGCCCCACCCCCTTTCGCAGCAGGACCTCCACTCTGCCCTGCTTTGCATAATTGGCTTCCGGGGAGATACACTGGAAGCGGTTTGGCACACCCAGCTTTATGTCTCTGCTCCACACTGATCAGCCTGGCAGCCTGGGGCACAACACTGCACTGCTCCATAAAACGGTGATAATCATTCCCACCTTGCAGGCGTGTTGGGAAGCTTAGAGACAAAGCTGGTGGAAAGTAGCTGGCTTGTGGAATGTGCCCAGTAGGCGCCAGCCCGCTGCCCCTCACTGGGCCCTCCAGGGCAGAACGGTGGAGGCTGCAGGGAGATGTGGGGCTCTTGGGCTGGGGTAAGTTTGAGCTTCCAGTGCTGTCAGTATCCAAAACGATTTGACCGCACTGCAACGAACAGAAGCCCGTATAAAGATGTTCTCTAACAAGGGGATTGCTGCAAGGATCTAGTCTCAGGGAAGCCCATCACAGGAAGCTTCTTCTCTCCTCTCTTGGCTCGGCCTCTGGCTGTCCAGCGGCTCAGGTCACCTGTCCCCTCCTCTGCTGCCCAGTCAGGGGGTGTCTGAGCCCAGCTCCCCTAAGAGGACAACCTCAGCTCCCCATGGCAACTCACTCAGCCTTCGTGTTCAATTCTAAATTCTGAAGAGAAACTGTGATCTGCCGGGATTACGTGAGGTGTCTACCCTTTGTCCCATCAGCCGAGGCAGGGCCAGGAGATAGGGAAGGCCACCTCTTCTAGGCTGTGGGTGGGTTGGGGTCTGTAAGTATGAGTGTGCGTGAAGTGAAAGTGTGGCTTTCTCTAGATCAATGTGGTTCTCAACCCTGGCTGCACGCTGAAATCACCAGGGGACCTTTAAAAACAGAACAAAACAGAACTGCTATTTAACTCCCACTCCCCGAGATCCTGATTTCATTGGTCTGGGGTGCTGCCTGAGTAACAGGATTCTCAAGAGTTCCCCAGACGATTCTAATGTGCAACCAAGGTGCAGACCACCACTTAAAAGACTTCCCAGGGCTGAGTCCACACTGTGGGTGCCATCTGTCCCCCTACTTTGGTCTCATTTTAGGCCAGGTGAGACTTTCACCCTCCATGGCCTAAATCAGTGATTCCCAAGTCATCCTCCAGATAAGATAATGTCAGAATTCTGATTCCCAGGCCCAGTCCAGCCAAACTGAATCCAAATGTCTGGGAAGGTGCTCTGCTGATTCTTGTCACTGATCAAGTTGGGGACACTGGGCTAAATGGTAATTTACCACCTATCCTTGCACCTGGCATGCAGTCATGAGGGTTGGGGCAGGGGTTGGGAAATCAGCTCAAGTGCCATGAAAACTTCCATGTAGCAAAGGGGGAAGAAGAAAAAAGCTTTCAGCCCAACACTGCATAGCTGCCATCAGTAGATACCAACCTGTATCCTCTGGAGAGAAGTAGGTGATGGGAGCAGGCCTGATGCCCCCAGATCTCTGTGTTTAAAGAATGGAGTGGGGTATCAGTTGTTCTGCCTGCTTTGTGTGAGGTGCCCACACCTCCAACCTTGTGGTGTGACTAGGAACTGCTGTCTTCTTATGGAACCCACCCCCTGGACATGCCCCGGCCTAGGGGAGGGTACCCAACCCAAGCTGGGCTAACCTATACCCAACCCACCACTCCTTGTTAGTGTGAGTGGACAAGAAATTGGTATGTACCTGCCCCAAGTCTGGCTAATCAGAGCCCTTTTCTAGGATATTTGAACTTGGAAACAGAGAATACCAATATTGGTTTTTCTCTGGAGTTGAGGCTGGGAAATGTGAGCCTGGGAGCTACCAAGAGCCATGTTTCCAATTCACAGAGGATGCAGAGAGAAGCAGAGGCAAGCTGTAGGGCATGTCCCTGATTCTACTTTTTTTCTGTGGTTCCTTGAGCCTGGCTCTTAGTGGGCCCCAGGTCTGGGTCCCAATGACTATGGGCACAGCATAATTAGCGGGTCTGCTACCATTTGCTATGGGTTACTGACACCCCCTTCACTCCTTCCCAGCTAATTCCACACTTTATCTGAGGGTCTGTTTCTTGTCACCTCAAGTCCTAGAGTCAGTCTCTGTCTTAGGGCCAGTTTCAGTGGATTTCTGCCCTTTCTCCCAAAAGTGCCTTTGAATGTAAGGTTACAGAGAAATTTGAAGAAACACAATTGCACAATGAACTACCAGGCTTCCCTATCCCGAGATGAAAACCATCTGTGTCTGTCTCTCTCAGGAGCTAGGAGGTCTCTCATCTCTTCTCCCCTCTGTATATCCGCTCTCTTCTCCCCCTCCTCTCTGCTAACCAAGCTTTTCCCTCACTCGTCAGCATGTGCTTAGCTGGGCTTGACCACCCCTAGATGGTAGCCCCTGCCTGCAGCCAACGCAATCTCCAATCTCAATTCCCTGCTGCTAACGTCGTCTCTGTGCCCTGATTGCAAATTCCCACAAGACATCCTGTGATTGGCCACATTTTAGTCAGGTGACCTCAACCTGGCCCAATCAGCTGGGGCTTGGGGAGGGCTGCTCTGGAGAACAAGGACTCATCCTCATTCACCAGATCCAGGACACACCACCACTGGAACCCTGGCACATGAGGGAGATTACTTTTGGATAGCCTTAAATGAAGCCACACTTTCTCCCTGAGAGCTTGTTGCTCAGCAAGTCAAGAAGAGAGTGGGAGTCTCAACTAGGGGCTCAACTGATTGTGCTAGCAGGACCTAGTAGCTGGTGAGGAGGGACAGGAGGGGTGACCCTCACCCTCACCCTCGAGGCAGCAGCTGCAGGCCTGCTTTGCATCCTGTCCAGATATTTCCAGTAAACAAACATTGACGCTTTCGATATCATGTTAATTTCACAGGCGGCTGCTCTGCTGACAGTTACCACACTCTGCCAGCGCCTCTCGTCAGTTTTATACTCACAGGCAGACGCCAGCCCCACTTGCAGGCCACCCGACATACAGACAAAAGAACAAACGGCTCGGTGAAGTGACAGGAAACAGCGTAGGTGCCTAGGTTGGGGAGAGCAGCCCTGCCTAGTGTCCTAAAGTTGACCAGGGCAAGGACCAGGCCGCAGGGCTTAGAATCCACTAGTGTAACCTTGGTCAAGTCTCTCTACCTTTCTGGGCCACAGTTTTTGAGTTTGTGAGAGGAGTTAATATGCAGCACTGCTTCTCTGAGACCTTGACTGAAAATCTTGGGCAACCTCTGACTCTTAAAGACCCTTCTTAAACTTCCAGGGGAATCCAATCCACATGATGGCTATTGCCTGGATTTGACCTTCAGCACAACCCCTGGAGGTATTTGAGCTGAGACTTATTCCCATTCTGCAGATGGGATAGCTGAGGCCTAAGGCAGGGCAGTGATTTGCTCTGTGTCATAGGGAGAGACAGGAGTAGAACCAAGATAGGAACTGGGGTTCCTGCTCCAGCTGCTCCAACAGCTGTCAGCCACATAAGCCAGGGTCCTAGGGTCACAGGGATGGTGGAGCCAGAGACCCCTGCCCTGTCCCAAGCCCACCTGAGTCAGAACCTGGGAGCATTTAGGCTTCTCCCTAATATGAATAGTCATGAGGTCTCATGCATATGCATGATTCATTCCTATTATAGGCTGAGCTGAGGTGGTGCTTTCTGGCTAGGGTTCTCCTGTGCTCTAGGACCCTGCCTGTCTGCCTGAGTTCCTAGGCCTCTTTCAGGGAACCCACCAACAGCCCCACCTTACCTCTTGCCAGCCCACACTGCGAGCTGAAGCGGGGGCCGCTGGCCAGGGGACTCATTCTGGGGGCCAGGCTGACTCCCTTCTTCCTCTGGCTGCTGCTATGGCTGCCTTTGCACCCTTCCTCCAGGTGGAAAGACACACTTGCACCACCTGGGCCAATCCTGCCACACAAGCCCCCACCACAACCTCCAGGCCTAGGTTGGACCCTAGGAGGGACCAGGCTGAGGCTAGGTCACAAAGTATTACAGTGACAGCCTGCCTCCTTGTCTGCCATCTACTCCCTGAATGAAGGCTTCACTAGCCAGGAGGGACATTGGGGGGCCCTGCAGCCCAGGGGTGGTGACGGAGCAGGAGGTGATATCTTGGCCTACGAGACGGCTGTCCAGGGAGGCTCAGATGGCCATCTTCCCTGGGAGCAGTGCTCTGGAGGACCCACATGGTAGCTCACGCTTCCACAATCCTGGTGCCTGCTTCTGCTCAATAAAGACTCATTAATGGACCAAAGTGAATTAGAGTCATTAACACTGTTATCAGAGGCAAGCAGAGGTCGGCGCCTGCCCTCCAAGCCCAGCCCGCGGTCTGGGGAACTTGGGCAAGGTCTCAATTTAAAAGACCCTCACCTGTAAATTGGGGCATAAATGCCCTCTCAGATGGCTTCCATCACACACAGGCCAAGATTCCCAAGCTCTTGTGTTCCAGGCTGCCTGACCTGCCCTGTCCCCAGATTCATGTACTCACACACACCTGCACCCCCTTGTTCCCTTCACACACTGGGCACCAACCTGTCTCCAGCCTTCACCATGCTGTTCCTTCTGACTAAAAATTCAACTCTACCTTCTCCCAGGCTGCTAACCTCCCGAGCAGCCTACAAAGCCCTGTGCCAATGTTACCAGCACCAGGAAGGCTTCCCTGACCATCCCAACCCAGGCTGGGTTGGGTGGTCTCTCTCCGGGCCCACCTCAAGGAACCACCCATAAGGGAGCTTACATTTTGGACAAATTTAAAAGAAGCTCTACTTTCCCCAAGAGGAATAGTCCTGGAGGGCTTGTTCCTCAGCAAGTCAAGAAGAGAACAGAAGTCTGGACAGGGGCCCAGCCTCCTGCTGTCATTGGCAGTGCTGTTGTCTATTTAGGTGTCTGTCATCCCCACCAGGCTACCATCCTCTTGAGTGAGGCCTAGTCCAGCTCCGTCTCACCTAGGGCTTGGTACACAGCAGGTGCTTCCTCTGGCATCTTTTCTCCAAAAGGCCTTTGAGAAGAAGGAAGGGCACAGCCTCCCTCCAATCCCTTCCCTACCCCCACCCCCGCGGTCCCTGTTCAGCCCCTTCAGAATCACTTAATTTTTACAGATTTTTCCTCCTTGATTATAGCCCATGTAACAAATGACAAAGGAAGGAGGGAGGGAGAGAGGGAAGGAAAGCAGGAAGCTGCCAATCTCTTGTTGCCACATCCCAGGAGCTTCTGAGCCTGGACAAAAGTGGTGGGTGGGAGAGAGGGAGGGGGTGGGGAGGCTTTCAGCCGGGAGAACGGCTCTCACTCTGGTGCTTAGTGACCCCTCATCTCCCCTGGCTCCCAGAAGAGCTGCAGTGGGGCATCTCCAGGCCAGAGGGTTTCTTGGCCACTCCACGCAGGTAGGAGCTGTCTAGACCTCTCCTTTCTCTGGCTCTTGATGAGGGAATTGTCTCCTAAACAAAGATAATCAATTACAACGGCTGTTTATTGAGGGCCTTCTGTGTGCCAGGAACTCCGCTCAACCACTACTCTGATCCTCACAGCAACCCTTACCATCAGCTATTCTACAGAGTGAGAAATGGAGGCCTAGGGGGATGAAGTGATGCTCCACTAGGAAGTGGGTCTGATTTCAAAGTCTACGCTTTCCATGAAATTGTGCTGCTTCCCACATGAGCAAGCCTACCCCCTCTGAGGGATGGTTTGAGCATCTCTTGGGGCTCTCACATCATTATCTCTGCTGCCCCAGCAAGGAGATACTATATACTCTTTCTTTTTTCTCTCGGGGTTGTCTATGGACAAGGGGAGCCACCAACATCCTTTCCCCTTTCTAACTGCATTTGCTGGGTGGGTGGAAATGGTCAGGAGCAATTTTATTGCAAGGGATGTAAAAGCAAAGCACAAAGGAGCCAAAAACAAATCCCCCAGACCCAATTTTTTCTAAAGCATGAAAGCATGATGTTTTTGCCAAGTCCTAGTTTCTAATCTGTCAAAACCACAGCATCCTGCTCGGGGCAGGCAGAACCTCGTTTCTGCTGGGCCTAGTTCTGTGTGCTCTGGGTCACGTTGCCTCCCACTAACAGACTCCTTGGAGACGAACTGAACCCTGAAGAATAAATAATCCAAACCCCAGCGTCCCCAGGCCAAGGCTGATTCCCTCTTTCCTTCACGAGCTTGTTCCATAGAGGAATCTGGATTTCTCTGATTTAAGGGGTGGGTGAATGCCATCCATCTCTCCTGCCCTCAAGGCTCTTGGCAGCAGGAACGGACAGTGGTGGTTTTGACCACTACAAGGAGGGGAGGAAGCCGCACGCTACTCCGTGTGTGTCGTTCCTGCCCCTGCCCCCAACCCACGGGCCCCATGTTGAGCTGTGTAGTGGGTTATATAAGAAAAGGCGCATCTCTGCTCTCGACGGCCGCCAGGCCAGTTAGGGGACAGCATCCAGGGTAGGAACAAAAGGCAGCCACAGAATGTTTGGCAACCATTCATTCATTCATTCATTTATTCGTTCATCAAATGTTTATGGAACACCAGCTGTGTGCCAGGCAGTGCTCCTATTGTTGTAGGCATTGGGGACACGGTGAAGAACAAAGCCGACAGAAGTTCCTGCCTTTGTCAATCGTATAGTCTAGTGTAGGCATTTTCTGTAAACGGCTAGAAGTAAATATCTTATGCTTTGTGGGCCTCATACAGACTCTGCTGCATGTTCGTCTTTGTTTGCTTTCTGACAATCCTTTAAGAACGTAACATTCTTGGTTCATGGGCTGCACAGAAACAGGCTACTGGCTGAATTTGGCCCACAGGCCATAGTTTGCTAGTATAACGCTGTCCAACAGAAAAATAATGCGTGTCACGTGAGTTAAAATTTTACTAGCTGCATTTAACAAAGTAAAAGGAAACAGATGAAATTCATTTTAATAATATAGCTTACTTAAGCAAATATATCCACAATATTATCATTTCTACATGTAATCGATATTTTTTAATTGATTAGACATTTTACATTCTTTTTTTCATACTAAGTCTTCAACGTCTGGTGTATATTTTATACCAATGGCATATCTCAGTTCGGACTCTCCACATCTCAAGTGATCAAAGAGTCACATGTGGCCAGTGGCCACCAGATTGGACAGCATGGAGGTCTACAGGAGAAACAGGCAATAAACAAGGTAAATAAATAAAATATCACAGATATTTGAAGGTGATAAGTGCCATGGAGGACCATAAAGCAGGGAAGGGGGATAGGGAGTGCTGGTTAGGAGTGCCTTGGGCTCCTGGGCTGCTCCTAAGTCTGGGGATTTTACTCAGGCCAAGGATCTCGTAATTCCCAGGGAAGCAGGAAGTAGGGAGGCCGTCTGTAGCACTGTCGGATCTTATCAGCAGACAAGAACTAAGAGGTATCATCATGCCCAACTCTTGCCCTCGACAGATGGCAGTCCAGCCCCTGCTTACTCACTACCCTGATGGGAAGCTCATTCCCTCCCCAAGCAGCCTGTTCCTCCCAGCTGGGGTCTCTGATTTCACTCCTCCTCCCTTCTCGACTTTGCACCCTGAGTGATATTTTTAAAAACAAAATATTTTAAATGTTAAAATTCTTCAGTGGCTCCCCATCGCTCTTAAGGTAAAGTCCAAAGTCCTTATGGTGGTCTACACTGGTATACGCTTTCTGCTGCTAAGAACAAATATCAAGCTAGTACTGGCTTAAACCATAGAGAAATGTACTGGCTCACAAAACATGAAGCCTAGAAGTAGGTGGGCCTCCTGTCAAGTCTCATTGGCCTGAAGTGGGTCACACACCCCTCCCTGAGCCAAACACTGATGAGGAAATAGAATGGCAACTCCATTCCCTTGAGCTGAGTTCAGTCCCTCAGACTGCACTGCTGGGGAAAGGGTGGGGAAGATGTAAAGCCCCACTGTCCACCACTGGCCTCACGAGATGGGTCCAGCTCAGGCCTCCAGTTTACGCCTACCACGTCCTGCCTCACACGCTGTGATCTAGCTGGCTCTGGCCCACCAAAATGCCCCTTTTGCTTCTTAGTCTTCACACATGCTGTTCCTTCTGCTTGGAACACTTTTCCCATTCTCTGCCTCCCTCCCCACCTTTGGTTGGCTACTTCTTCTTGTCCTCTAAGCCTCAGGCCAGATGCCATCTCCATAGGAAGACCATGCCTGGTTCCCAAGATCAGGCCAAAGGTCCATGAAGAAGGACAGAGACCATAGCAGACTCACTTCCCAGTGCCTAGCACAGAACCTGCGTAGAGTAGGTGCTCAGTAAATAGTTCTTGAATAAGACTGTCTTTGGGTACCTTTCCGTGTGGAGTTGTGGTGAGCCTGGCAGACAGAGCAGGTCTCCATGCCACCCAGGGCCTTCCAGGGAAAGACCCAGGTTCAAGCACCAGATCTGCCTCCTCTGGCCTTGGGTGTGACCTTGGACAGGACTTTTCCGGACCTGACTGGGTTTGGGGGGTGGTGGGTAGATGGGATTGCTGGGAGCTAAGGCAGGGAAGCAACCCCAGCCAGCACTGTGTAGCCAAGGCCCACCTGCTGCCGCTCTGTTCATGGCAGGGTCTTTGTTGCCTGCAGAGCTCACAGAAGGCCAAGCCTCCTCCGCGGAGAGAGCTCTGAGCCTCTAAGAGAGTGGGAGACAGGAAATAAGCAGGATTGAAGTTCCATCAGGCACTCCCTGAGCCTGGTCCCTGGAGCCTCTGTGCCTTTGTTCCCTTTAATCAATATGTAATTAAACTGAAATCCCAGCTTAAGAATTTCCAGCGGTGTTAAGACCAGGCTTTCCAAGGGGCTGGCAGAATTGAGGCTCCTGAGTCCTCCAGCTATTAGCCCCTCACCAGCCTGGCCTGCTCCCACCCTGCCAGGCCTCAAGGTCACCTTCCCCAGCCGCTCAGACCAGAGTGGGACTCCAGTTTTCCACACATGCTTTCTGGAGGAGGTGGCGGGGCACCTGAAGGACAAGGGGATCAGGAGGAAAGTGCGTGTTCACTGACCTCTGTCGCCAGCCTGGGTCATCAGGGTTCTGGTTACCCTCACATGACAGCAGGGAAACTGAGGAGAGGGAGGCCAATGCAGAACTGGGCTTCAAGCCTGGCTGGACCCATCCAGCCACCTCCTGTCTCCTCTCTCCTCTGAGGGACCCAGGCCAGGGCTCTGACACCCCTGACTGCTGTGTGCTGAGCACTTACTATGTGCCGTATGCTATTCGGACTGCTTTACGTGTGTCAGCCCTTTCAGTCCTCAAAACAAAGCCATGAGGGAGGTACTAATGTCAATTCCATTTTAAGATGAGGAAACTGAGGTACAGAGCACCCACTGTCAGCAGCTAGTTGATGGCAGAGCTAGGATTTGAACCCACGGTGCTTGCTCCAGAGCCCTTAAGCACTAAGGGCACTGGCGTTGGGGCCTCGCTGCTAAGGACTGCCTTGGAGGGCGTGGACTCTGTGCAGGAGCCAGCAGAGACCTCAGTGCTCCTGCTGGGGAGATCCCACACCTGCCACAGTGCTCCTCCACAAGCCCAGAGCCTGCTTTTAGGTGAGAGGCTGAAACTCCTTCCAGGGCTCACATGCTCAACACTTCGGAGTCCCCAGTCCTCCTGTACAGGCAGCTCTGTGTTTAGGGAGGTCTGGAAACCTGCCCTTAGACTAACATTGGCCGACAGACATATAACATGAGCCACAAGTGAAAGGCCACACGTGGAATTTAAAATTTCTAGTAACCACATTAAAAAGAAAAGAAAAAAAGAAACAGGTGAGATGAATTTTAAAATATACTTAACCCAATGTGTCGAAAATATTATCATTTCAAGGCGTAATCAGTATTAAAAATTATTGAGCTATTTTACATTCTTTTATGGTTCCAAGTTTCTGAAGTCTGTTATGTATTTTCCGCTTACAGCACATCTCAGTTCAGACGAGCCACATCTCAAGGGCTCAGTGGCCACATATGGCTGATAGCTCCTGTGCTGGACAGTGCAGCCTTGGACAGTCACACCCTGTGTCCTGTTAAAATGCTATGAGGGGCTTCCCTGGTGGCGCAGTGGTTGAGAGTCCGCCTGCCGATGCAGGGGACACGGGTCCATTCCCTGGTCCGGGAAGATCCCATATGCCGTGGAGCGGCTGGGCCCGTGAGCCATGGCCGCTGAGCCTGTGCGTCCGGAGCCTGTGCTCTGCAACGGGACAGGCCACAACAGTGAGAGGCCCGCGTACCGCAAAAAAAAAAAAAAAAAAAAAATGTTATGAGAAAGGGAAGATGGGATTCCTGCTTTGAGGGCACCGTGAGCTCACTCAAGCAAGGGGAGCTGTGGGAGAAAAACCACAGAGAGGACTATTGGGTAACAGGTACATTTCCTCCCCGTTAGGGGTTATCTGGGGAGGGGGAAGGAGAGGCGTCACCTGTGGGAAAGTGGACCTTGGGGGGTCTAGGCAGGTAAGGGAGGTGGAAGAGTGTTACTAGGCAAGAGAAGCCCCAACCTCATTCTTCGCTCCCTCCTCTCCCCGTACCCCTAGCAGCTGCCACTCTGAGACTGGGGTGGTCTCCTGGGGGATGGAGCTAAACCAGAGGCTGCCCTGTCTCCCTGGAGGGGTCGAGAGTCCCAGGTGAGCAGAGAGTAGGTGCTCCCCAGAGCCAAGCCCACCTCACTCCTGCCCCTTCCCCCTCGGCAGGCGGAGGGAGGCTCAACATTTTGCTAAGTGGAGCCGTTCCTCATTCCCTGGGGCGAGCATGCTGCTGCCACAGTCTCCCTTAGAGAGAACAACCCACGGCCAGGCCTGGCCCCGCTCAGCGAGGAAGGAAGGTAGCCCTGTCCCTTGAGAAAGCAGTGGCTGTATTGTCCAAACAAATCGGTGCTTGGTCTTCAGAGATGTTGGGAGATCAAAGCCGACACCATAAACATCTCTGGTAACTCCCCATCCTCTCACTCGAGCCCAGGAGAAAGGTTCCTGGATACATGCCAACAAGGAACAGACACTAGGGACTCACTAGGGGCTCCACACCTCGGACTCTTGGAATCTGTTCTTGGAATCTTTCACTCCTTAGAGCTGTCATCATAGATTCTTCCAGTTTAGATGCTTGGAACGGAAGTCTAGAAGAACATGGGTCCCTTAGAAGTGGCTTGTTTGAAGAGCTCGTAACTGCGTTGGACTGAGGTGCTGCCTGTGTCGCTCCCGCACCCCCGGCCCTTGCTGTGGCAGAACTCTGTCTGAACTGATTTGTCCTGACCCACACCATCCCAGGACTTTCCTCTCAGATGGGCCATAGCTAGGACCAATTTCCTTCACGTGTCCTTGACACACACTTTTGTGAATGTCTGAACCCTTGACTGTGGGGACCTGGAATGTTCTGGTAAAACTTTGCTCCTGCTCATACCCCAGCTCCCAGACTTCCTTCACCTGGGCTTGTTGTGTTGTCTCCCCACCCCCATCCCACAAGCCCACTGCCTACCCTCCTGGCCTTTGGTCTTAGATCCTCGGTGCTCTGATTCCTCAGGAAGGTTCCTGGGAATTCTCCTTGCCATTCCTGTTATCCAGGCAGAGCTGCTCCAGGACACCTCAGAAACTGGACAGACTGTCTCCCAGTCTATCCCAGAAGAAGAGGCCTTAAGAGCAGTGAGGACCTTCGGTCAGTCCTCAGAAGAAACTGGCAACCCAGGTGCCCAGCTCTCCAAGAGAAAAGGGGGCACAGCTAGCAGAACAGCCTCTCTGACCCTCTGCTCCCCACCAACCCAGGCTCCTGGGTCAAGTTCTGGGTCCATGAAGGGACAGCTTCCTCCTCCCAACCTATCTGACAAAACCTGGATAAGAAGCCCTTCAGGGGGCCATCTGGGACCTCAATAACCAGCTGAGATAGCCCCAGCCCCTGAGTAACAGGTGAGGCATCAGGGGAGGATTTGGAGAGGCTGGGGCCACTAAGGTCGGAGGAGAGTCTAGATGAAGGAATAAGGTGGGCAAGGCCAGGCCAACCCTGGGGTTTCTGAGCTGGCAAGTCTGTCCAGGGCCTATCTCCACTCCCCAGAACCCCAATTAATGTAGTAAGTCAATGACAGAGCCAGGGCTGGAATGGGTCCTGGCTGGAGGGAAAGGTGTCGGGGGAGCTCACACAGCTGGAGAAAAGCCAAAGGGAATGGGCCCCGGGCAGGTGACTGGGAGGCCTACATGCCAAGTAAAGACGGATGGACGGGATGGATGTGTCCTTCTGGTCCTTCTTGGATGTGAACATCCCAGGTAGGCTCGGTCAGGGGGTCCAGGACCAGAGCCTGAACACACCGGAGCTTTGCCCATGAGGGTGGCTGGGGGCTGCGTCCAGGAACAGCAGCTGGGACAGTAAGGGTAGGCGGGCAGCAGAGGTGGGCACCAGGCCACATCGATCTTCTGTAGCCAAAACCTCAGGGAGATGCCAGAACAACCTTGGAATCCCAGAAGAGTCTTTCTTCTTCTTTGTTTTTTTAAATTTTTTATGTTGGAGCACAGTTGATTAACACTGTTGTGGTAGTTTCAGGTGTACAGCAAAGTGATTCAGGTATACATATACATGTATCTATTCTTTTTCAAATTCTTTTCCCATTTAGGTTGTTACATAATACTGAGCAGAGTTCCCCGTGCTATACAGTAGGTCCTTGTTGGTTATGCATTTTAAACATAGCAGTGTGTACATGTCAATCCCAAACTCCCTAACAATCCCTTCCTCCGGCCCTTCCCCCGCTGTAGAAGAGTCTTTCGAAAATGGTGTTATCTGTGGAAGCACCCAGAATCTTGCTCAGAGCATAGGAGGTGCTCAGTGTGCTCATTCTGAAGTCAAATCTGCAAGCAGAACGGGAGCCCAGCGAGTACCGTGTGCAGAATGCACGAGAGGGGCACTGGGGTCAGAAGCTGTGACAATGGCCCCGCTCGAAATGACCAGCCCCAGGCTAAGCTGGCCTCACGTGGACCGTACATTTTCTGGGCAGGGTGAGTGGGATCCAGCCAGCCCCAAGGCCCCATCCTTCTTCATTGGAGCCACAAGACTGCTGCACTGGGGCCAAAATAAACTTCCATCCTGGGGATGTCCCCACAGGCTGCAGCCCTCCTTCCTCCCTCCCTTCCAGTTCGTACCAACCTTTAAGGATGATCTACAGGCCGCATGTGGAGAAAGGGCAAGTTGAGATTGAAGAGAAGGCTAAGAAAATGTGACGATGGTTCACCTCCCCGGGAACAGGCAAGAGCTGGCGGCTGGCCTGGGGGCATGACAGGCATGGTGATTAAAGTCCTCTCCAGCCTCCCCCCCCAGGTCCAGTGAGCCTCAAACCAAAGCCTTCCCTTCACGCTCTCAGGACCCTCCCTTGGAGGGGGCTGTAAAGGGGCCATTGCAGGGAGGATTCAGTCCCTGTTTCCTGACCCCAGCTCAGCCCTGCGTGGCACCCTGTCTCCCAGCTCTTAACCCATGGCGTCGGCCCACCATCCCTTACCAGAGCAGGATGGGAGGAGGGTTGGGAGAGCAGGGCTGGTCAGTGGAGGCACTGTTGGGATTCGGGGGCCAGCAGAGGTCTGCGAGACACCTGGAAGTACAAAGCACTGCTCAGAGCCCCAGTGCCTTAGCACAGCAGCACACAGCTGAAAACTAGCTCTCTACCTTAGATCTGAGATTCCCCAGCCGCAGCCATTCAGGCTCACCCCACAACTTCTGCTCAACTTTTATACTACCTGTACTGTTGTCCTAAAATCCTTTAAGCCAACTTATATTTTGCTTATTTTTAAAATTATTATTATTATTTTTGATCGTGTCGCGTGGCTTGCAGGATCCTAGTTCCCCAACCAGGGATCGAACCCATGCCCCCTGCAGTGGAAGCATGGAGTCATAACCACTGGGCCACCAGGGAATCCCCAACTTACATTTTACTTAGATAAATTTATTTTAAAAAAAGGTTTTCTATTAGTAACTTAAGAGAAAATCAGTCTCAATTTTCATAAATAGAAGGTAAGTGTAAAACCACATGCCATGAAAATGATAAAAATGACCCCATTCTGAAAGATTAACTAGACATAAAAGCCAGGAGTCCTTGAGTCTGAGGCCTGTCATTTTGGGTTTAAGGGGAGGAGATTCTTAAGAGTTAGGCATGCTGAAGGCATACCAGCACCGCCTGGAGACTTTCTCAATGTTTCCAGAAGACTTTTGAAACTAATTGAAAATAGAATAACCTTCTTATCCAGTGACAATTTGATGACATGACCACACGTCCTTCTGTGACATAAAATCATCTCCCTACCACCAGTCATCGCAAGGTCTGAACCCCTGACCAAGACTATTTCAACAGCCTCCTAATGGGATTCCTGCTTCTACCCCTGCCCTCTTTCCCCTCAGCAGCCAGGGGGCTCCCCCCATGACAACGTGATTTGTTCAAACATTCGTTCAGGTCCTGTCACTCCTCTCCCCAGCGGCTTCCACCTCACTCAGAGCAAAAGCCAAAGTCCCTATGATGACGATGTGATTCCGCATTACTCCTCCAACCCCTGCCCTTAATGTCTCCCAGCTCCCTCCACCCCAGCCTCCTGCTTCCTCGGCCGCATGACCCACCTGAAGGCCTGGGTACTTGCTGTTCCCTATGTGCCTGATTTGCTTTTCCCAGGGCCTACCTCCTCCCTCACCTCCTTCAGATCTTGCTCCAGTGTCAGGTTTTCAGCGCGGCCCTCCCTGGCCGCCCGAAAATTGCAGGCCCACCATCCCCATCGCCACTGACACTTTCTATTCTCCTTTCCTGATTTATTTTTCTCCTTAGCATTTATCAGTATCTAACAGACTATCTATTTTACTTATTTACCTGGTTTATTGACTGTGTCCCCCCTAGAGCACAAACTTCATGAAGGAAGGGATTTTTTTTTTCTTTTTGGCCGCGCTGTGCGGCATGTGGGACCTTAGTTCCCTGACCAGGGATCGAGCCCATGCCCCCTGCAGTGGAAGCGCAGAGCCTCGACCACTGGACCTCCAGGGAAGTCCCAAGGCAGGGATTTTTGTCTGTTTTGTTCACTGTTGTGTCCTCAGTTCCTAGAAAGGGCTCAATAAATTTTTGTCGAATGAAGCAAGGAATCTTATCCCCTCAGTAGCCGCAGAAAGCAGATGGCGCTTTCACTATCCCGGTTTTCCGGATGAAAAAACTAAGGCCAAGGTCACAAGCCAGTAAGTGGCAGAGTCAGGATTTGAAGGCACGCTTCAAATTTTGTGCTCCTTGCAAAATGGCATTTTATTCAGGCCTCTCATATTATACTTAGAGTGACCAAGACCCCCTGCCCGGGGTCACACCAGACTTAATGATAGGACAGGCCTGGCGGGAGGACGTGCATCTCCAGTTCTACACCTGAAGAAAATCACAGACTCAATGTGGAGCCTGTATGGTGACAGCCCTCGTGTCTCCTCGCTCCCTGGCCTCTTCCTGCTCTCCCTGATCACTTAGCAGCTCCTTCAGGCAGGCCCTGCTTTCCCTCTCAGCCTGCTCGTCACATCCTGCACACCTGGATCAACTTCCCCAAGGCTCCTGCCACTTGGAGGGGGACGGCCTGGCAGACCCCAAGACCACCTTGTTGCAGAGCTAGGAGGCTTCCTTCTGGCAGAAAGTCCTCTTCTCTCAAATTGCAAAGGACAGTGGCATGAATGCTCCAATAATCACAGTAAGCAAGAAATCATTGTTTCCATGATTCACATCTTCCCATCACAGCCTTTAGCAAGCAGCCTCCTTGGACTGGTAGTGGGGAAGGCGTTTCCCCCCATCCCAGCCAAATCCTCCGGGAAGTGACTAAGCCCTTGTCCTGAGCTCCCAGAGCACAGCCAGCATCCTCATTCACTCAAGAGCTAGCCCTGAGCGTCTTCTGTGAGCCACACCGGAGCCAGGTCCCAGTCCCTGCCCTCCCGGGACTCATAGCCTAGCGGGTGAGAGGGGAGGGAACAGGTAGCCTGGAGAGTGAGCTGATGTAAGTAAGCTAGGAGGACATGGGAGCCAGAGGAGCCCCCGCTCAGGAACGCAGACTGTGCTCCAAGGGACATGGGGAGCCCTGCAGGAAGGAGTGAGATCAGAACACAAGCTTTGCTTTTGTGGGATTGAAAACGTCCTCTCTCCCCTGGGGATCCAGTCCCAGCTGGCACTCGCTGCATGCATAAGTGTCGTAGGCTGGGTTCCCCAGAAGCAGACACTGAGACATTTGAGTGCAAAGTGATCCCAGGAAGGGAGGAGAGAAGGGAAGTGAGATGGAGCAGAGAAGGAAGCCAGTACGGGGGGGACTGATGTGGGCAGCGGGGAGCCTAGTCTGCCTGGGGACCCGGGGACTTCGGAGGGACTGCATGAAGCACACCGCAGAGATGTCCTGTCATGGGGTAAGGAGCTGGAATATTTATTCGCCTCTCACCTCCCACAGAGCCAAGCCTGGGAAGACCAAGGTAGAGGGGAGGTGGGCTGTGCGGGATATTGAACGATCCTAGGCCTCTGATTGCAGAGTAAACATCTGGCAAGAATCGAAAGGGATTATGGTGGGTCTGCCTGGGGTCAGTGTTTCCTCGCCCTGGGATGCTGGGGAGGAGTTCCGGGAGAAGGAAGGCCTCTGGTGAGAGGACAGACTCCTTGGCGTGGGAGCCTCCCCCTAGTCCTTCTGGCTCTCTTTTACTTCCCCTCCCTTCCCTCCCCCTCCACATCAGCCTGGGGGAGGGCTGGGGCTCTAAACTCCTGCCCCTGGGGACCCCTGAGGAGAGGGTCAGGCTAAGCAGCCTCCCAGCCCTGCCCTCAAGACAGCCCTGCTGGCCCAGGTGGAGGCTCAGGTGTCATCAGGAAGGAGAGGAGGGAGAGGCTTCTGTAAATGTTAGAAGGATAAAGCAGCTTCCTGGATTCCCGTGGGGGCAGGGCTGGAGAAGAGAGGGAATGGTGGAGGGGGCGGGTCTCTCCTGTTCCCCCCTATTCACTTCAGAGACGCAGCCCCCTGTAATTGTCCCAGGAACCCCAGAGTGGCCAGTGTCACTGCCCTGCTTTGTGGGTGGGGGAAATGAAGGTGAGGCTGGGTCTTCCATCTGTCTTCTGGACTCCCGTCCTTGCAGTGGGTTAATTGATTTGTCATCCAGAATCATAGACACTGAGAGTTTCCGGTGGCTTGGGGCATCCTTGGAGCAGCGCTCTGAAAGTACCCACAGAACTCCCACCAGGGTTATGGCTTCCCCCACATGAGCATCTGCCCTGACCCTCCCGGTCAGAAAGCCTGACGTCTCCCCAGGGTGAGTGTCCTGGTGTCCCTCTCTATCCATGTCCCCGTGGCCAGCTTCCACCCACATCCCTGAGCGAGGAAGCTCACCACACACATGGGGCAGGTGCAGAGCACTTTCTTACCCACTTTGGGGCATGTCTGTGCCTGGGGCCTCCCTGACATGCACCCCTTAAATGCTGTAGAACAGTCACGGAGGGAGCCTCTGGAGGGAAGTGTGGGGGAAGAGGGGCCGGGCTAAAGCCATAGGCCTTGTCAGGACCCAAGGAGTGGCTCTTGCTTCTTTGTCCATTCTTCCCCATGGTGGGGAGAGAGGACAGCATCACCCTAAACCCAGGTAAGAGGGGTTCCTGCCCTGAGCCCTGCATTTTAGAAGCCCTGCTCTGGCCTGGAACCTTCTTCCGTGAGGGGCTTCTTCCTTGGACCCCCCCCCTCCTAATAAGAGGGCACCATGCCACTGATGTCCATGCTTCAGGCCTGAAGAAAGTCCAAGGGGCTGTGCGCAGGGGCAGGGGTGCAGACAGAGCTTGGCCTTGCAAAATGGGATGTCTGTCCCCACGCATGTGAGCAAGGCCCTTCTCAGGGTTGGGACAGAGCCAGGGGTAGAGGGAAAGGTGAGGGGCAGGCCAGGGCCCGGGGCTGGAATCTGGAGGCCAGCTCCTCCCAAGAATTCTGTATTTGAACCTGGCCTTTCAGGTTGCTATGAAGGTATATTTGTCAAGGGAGGAGACTAGAGCATGTTTTATTTAACAGTTAGCTTGATTTATCATTTACATATCTAGACACATGGTATATGGGCTTCCATTTGTACCATTGCCCCAGACCCCACAAATGTTAGGAGTGGGCCTGGAGCTGGACTCAAATCTCTGTGCTCTGAGATGGCATCTGTCAGACGTGTGGGGCAAGGCCGCCACCTCCACCAGGTGATGTGACTATGGGCACAGCTGTGAGCAGGCACCAGATTACAGAGTTTCCCAGCTGATAGGGATCTGAGGCCAGTAATCAAGGCTCCATTGTACAGATGGTAAAACTGAGGCCTAGAAGGTGCCAGGGACTTGCCGATGATGTACACAAACCTCGTGTAAACGCACACATGTGTGCAAGTGCAGGGCACCATGTACATCAGTGGGGGTGCACACACACATGGGTGTGAGTGCACACAAGGGCACGCACTGGTGGATGGGTGGGTTGGAGGATTTTTCTCTTCTCCTTTTTTCTGCGCCAGAGAAGATCCATCATTTCCTTTTGCTGTAATGATGTTGACCTGATTAAAATTTTTATTGGATTTCACAAAATAATTTCATATACAACATTCCCTGAGGGCTCCGCTGGAGGGGGCAATGGCAGAGGACAGCGGGGAATGAGGGGCTGGGGAGGGTGCTAATATGAGAAGAGAGAGCGACAAGTAGATTTAGAAAGAGGTTGAGGCAGATATATTTCCTGTGCCGCTGAAATGACCGTCGGTGGGCGGGCTGGGCAGAAGGGAGGTTAAAACTGTGCCTTTTCAGTCGTGCTCTTGAGAAGCTGCAAGTAGGAACATCGATGTGGGCCAGCCATGGGACAATGTCAGATGGCCTGGGACCATGAAGGGGCCTTGCAGGAGGCAGAGAGGAGGGGTCCACAGGCTGCAGGAACAGAGGATGGATGCTCCCATACACCCTCTTCCCTCCCTCCCCAGCCCAAGGCTCTGGCCTTGGGAATGCTGGGAATGTCAGAGTCTGCAGGTACATTGGGATCCCAAGGCCAAAGTCAAGTGAGCCTCCAGATGGCAGGCGTTGGACCGCCCCCTACCTGCTGTAGTGGCTACACTGTGGGTACATGCTGGCCTGCAGGGTCCAGCTAGCCTGGCCTGGCCACCCACAGTCCGAGTGACCTTGGGGAAGTCTTAACCTCCTGAGCCTCAGTCTTCTCACCATATGAGGTGGAGGGGTGCTGGGAGGATTCAAGGAGACAATGGATGCAAAGGGCTGGCACACGTGGTTGCCCACACAAGGCGGCTGCTCTACCTTATCACTGTGGTAATTTATTCATCCTTTTGTTCATTCTGCAAACTCTCATTCATTCTAACTACCCTCTGACAGGCACTGGGACTAGAGCAGTGAAAAGTGACTGACCTCATGGGGCTTACATTCTAGAGGGGAGACCATCACCAGACAAAATCAGAAAGGAAAATAAATTGTATTGTAGATGATAATAGGTGCTGTGGACAAAAATAAGCAGGAACTTGGGGGCTCTGGGGAGGGGTTGCGGTTTAAACAAGTGGTCAGGGAAGCCCTCGCTGAGAAGGTGGCCCTTGAGTACAGATGCAAAGGAGGTGAGGGAGTGAGTCCTGTGGGGCCTGAGCTAAGAGAATAGGAGATCACGGGAACAGCAAGTGCAAAGGCCCTGAGGTGGGAGCGTGTCTGGCGTGTAGGAGGGACATCAAAGGGACCAGCAGTGTGGAGGCAGAGTGAGTTGAGGAGGGGGAGTTGAGGGAGAGAGTGGAAAACATGAGGTCAGAGAGGGGATGGGGCCAAATCAATAAGACCATGTAGGCCACTGTGGAGGCTTGGGCTTTTTCTCTGAATGTGACGGGAGCCACTGCAGGGTTATCCTACTCCCGTCAGATGCTCAAGGAGTGAGTGGGAGGCTTGTTGTCTCTCTTCCTGACCCAGTGATCGAGGTACCTGCTCCTCACACAGCAGAGGATAGATAAGCCAGAGTCACGGACCCTTCTCCGAAAATGCCCCTGAAGGAGCTGCAGCCTGTGACAGGGAGAGATGGGGGTGGCTGAGGGACCTCCAGGCCCCAGCCCCTCTGCAGGCCCCTCTGCCTCAGGGCAGCAACTGGGGCCACAGTGACTGGGCCCCAGGGTCTGCCTCTCCCTGCCCCGGGTTCTAGCCTCACATTCCCAGTGCCCTTCATATCCTGGACACCCAGCCTGCCAATTACAACCGTGGACTTTGTTTGTACAGTCTCAACAAGAAGAGGAATGAAATCGATTCAGTCTATGAGAATAAGCATCTACAAAAACGGACAGAGTGCCAGGCAGACCCCGGCCAGATGCCGGGTTGGAAACCCCACCCAGGGGAGAGCTTCGCTGCAGCAGACACACTAGAAAGTGCCCATGACCAAGAAGAAAACATAACCCCCCTGTGGGAGCCATGACCAGCCCAGGGCAGAAGGCGGGAGACACGGGGCCCCCTGGGAGGGACATGGCCCAGTCCAGCTTAACTCACTCCGTTTCCTCTGAGTACCCGTGCTGTGCTGGGTGCACTGCCAGCCCTGGGGGACTCAGCCAAGACAAGCCAAGTCCAGGGTCACAGTGCCTGGCTGGGGAGGAAGAGGGACTGAAGTCTAGCCCATGTTCCACTTGTCAAGCCCGGCAGCCCAGCATGGGGCTGTGTCCACCTGAGGAAGGACGTCTCTTTCTAATTCACACAAAGGCACCTTATGGGCCAGCAGTGGCCCTACCCAAGGTCCCTGCCTTGGTCCTACCAAGTCCCTGCCCCAAGGTGCTCCCCATTCAGTGTGGACCAGACCAGGGCAGGGTGACAGGGGCACAGGGATGGTGTGGGACAGGTCAGTAAAGAGAAAAATCACTGCTCAGAGTGTACTGACAGGCATCAGACCGGGAATGCCAAAGGAGCTAGCCCAGTCTGTACATCCTCAAGAAGGCCCTGGAGCAGCCAGGTGGACACTGGGAAGGTGGGGAGTAGTGGGTGGGGTGGTACCCAGGGACCAGCCCCAACCGGGGCCTGGAGGCCTGAGGAAGCATGGTTTAAACAGTGGCAGATGGCCAGAGCAGAGGGTTTGCAGGGGAGGGGAGAGGAGGCAGGGGAGCTGGGCTGGGTGTGGGTGCCGGCTAAGGGGCTTGCAGGAGATGTTTCTAAGCAAGACCTCATGAGGTAATCAGATTATCATTTTAGTGCAAATCTCTGGCTCCTGGATGGAGGTTGAATTGGAGGGGCCAAGAGGACCAATGAGGCATCTAGGAGACAGATGGGGTGCCTGAAGGGGGAACAGTATGAGACCCACTGCGGGGAGCCAGTTTTAGCTGGGGCAGATCAGGTGGGGATGCTGCAGGCCAGGGACTGAGATGGGGAACTCTCTGGGGCAGAGTAGATCTGAGAGGGAGGGGTCCACTCTCTCCTACCCGCCAAAGTTCCCGGAGCCAGGTTTAAACCTGGGCCTTCTCACCCCCAAAGCCCTTGCTTCCTCTCTCCGCTGCTGTGTGCTGCTTTCTCACCCATCCCTTCCTCCCAGGTCCCCAGATGGAAAGCCCTGGAGAAGGGGTCAGCAAAAGGGTTTTTGCCAAGTGGAGTTATTTTTACTTAGTGCCCAGATATTTTAAAAAATGGGCAAAGCCCTTGGGGTTGCCTGCCTTCTAAGGTCTCACTAAACCCAGGATGGGGGGCACAGACCAGCCTGGCTGGCTCAAATATTTGCCGCGTTGCTGGGTAACCACCAGTTGGCCCTGCAAGCTGGCATCTGTGGAACCGGGGACTTGGAAGGAAAGTCACACAGCCGCTCAGGGCCTGGAATCAGAAACCGTCAGTGAAGTCAGGAAGCACCCCAAATGTCTCCTGTGTGGGGCGAGCTGATCCTCCGGAAGCTGTCCCCCGGGAGACAGGAGGTGTGAGATGGGATTAGTGGCTTCCCAGGGAGACCCACTCGGCATGAGGCAGCTCACAAATCAGCTCACATGGCTCTGGTCGCGTGGCACAGTGGGGCAGGGGGCTCACTGCTCCAGCTCCCAGGCCCTGGCTTCTCTCTCTCTTGCTCTGGGCAGCTGCCATGGGTACCCACAGGTGTATTGGTTGTTTCTGTGGGGATCTGCCCACCCTGTGTTCAGGGAAACTTGAGCCAGGGGCAAGCATACACGAAAACAGAGGAGGCAACCCCCTATACAGTGAAATTGGAGGGGCTCTGGAGGACACCCACCACACACACACACACACACACACACACACACACACACACACACACACACTTCTGTCGTCTGGCCTGCCAGAAACTCCACCATCAGGTATGGGACTTCCCTAAGAGTTGGAAAGGACGTTGGAGGTGGGCCAGGATAACTTCCATGCAGGGCAGCAATCTCAAACACAGTAGCCTAGGCCCAGACAGCAACCAGCCCCTGCTTGCACACCCTGAGGAATGGGGAACTCACCATTTAAGAAACAGTTGCTCATGTTGGAGACAGCAGTGACTGGTAGAAAGTTCTTGAACCTGAGCCTGGCTTTTCCTCTAGGGGAAGGCAGGGGCTATGGGAGAGAATGCTGTTCATGTGTGAGGCTGTGATGATCCCAGGTGGGCTACCCTCCTGCCCTGGAAGCCCCTGAGATTTCCAAAGGAGGGCTTGCAATGCCCAAGCTCTGGAAAACAGTATGACAATGTACAAAAACGAGGCATCCATCTATGCATCCCAAACCACAGAGAGCAGGTGTGCAGGCAGAGAGCAGCATCCAGCTCGGTCCTTTGTGAACTCCAGCCCCAGCACCCCAGCTGGGAGACCCATCGGTGGCTTTGCTTTTCTGAGCCTCTATTTCCTCCTCTGTAAAATAGGCATGACACCAGTACTACAGGGGACTCTGGAACTGGGAGATGAGGTGGTTGTCCCCTTTTCCCCTCCTGATGTCCCTGCTCTGACCCAAGCGTGCCCTGTTTCCTCTTCATCAAAAGCCTTCTTCTGGGCTTCCCTGGTGGCGCCGTGGTTAAGAATCTGCCTGCCAATGCAGGGGACACAGGTTCAAGCCCTGGTCCGGGAAGATCCCACATGCTGCGGAGCAACTAAGCCCGTGTGCCACAACTACTGAGCCCGCATGCCACAACTACTGAAGCCCGCACGCCTAGAGCCCGTGCTTCGCTACAAAAGAAGCCACCACAATGAGAAGCCTGCGCACCACAACGAAGAGTAGCCCCTGCTTGCTGCAACTAGAGGAAGTCCCCCACGCGCAGCAACAAAGACCCAATGCAGCCAAAAGTAAATAAATTAAAAAAAAAAAAAAGCCCTCTCCTACTTCTGTTCCTATCCTCCCTTCTTCCTTCCTCTACTTCCAGCTAAAATCCTCCACAAGTGGTTGGTGTGAGCCAGCTCCCTCAGGCATGGGCAGCTGCCTGCCACCCACCTTCACTGCTCAGCTAAGGCACCAGTCTCCACCCCTAAAGGCTCACGCTTATTCCCCTTGTCCTCCTCCTCTTCCTCTGCAGTGGGAGACACAGCTGACCGTCTTCCTTTGCACATTCCATCCACGCAGGTCTTCTGGGCCTGCAGCCTCCCAGCTCCCTGGGAGTGGGCACGGGCTCTGTCTTAGAAGACACTTTCTCAAGCCCTGTCTTCTAAAATCTTACTCAGTCCTCCCTATACCTCTGGCAGCATGGGACACAGGTGATTTTCTGCGCACTGTACAGATGGTACAAAAAGAGGAGGGACACAGTACAATATAAAGAACCCAGATCTTTGAGGTCCAGATCCCACTGCTGTTTGCTGGATGTGCCACCTTGAGCAAGTTGCTTAACCTCTCTGGGTCTCAGACTCCTCAGTCCTAAAACAAAGAGGAAACTTATGGTGATAACCCTATCCTTCTCATAGGTTGTTGAGGATTCAATGAGTAAAAGCACTTAGCCCAGTGTCTGGCTCATCTTGAGTGCTTGGAGATTGTTGGCCCTTCCCTGGGACAGAGTCCCCACCAGAAGGAGCCTGAGCTCTGCCAGACCCCAGGCAAAGCTGGCAGCATCTGCCCCACTGCAGTGGCCCACGTGGCACAACCTGTAGGCGGAGCTGGGAGCTCCAGGCCTGAGCTCCAGCCTCCACGCTGGACTGGGTAGCACAGGGACCCCAGTGAACAGGGAAAGTGCTGAGCTTGTCTGACATGGAGGGCAGACTCAGCAGTTCTGGCCTCAGGATGGGATGCAGCGCCTGCAGTTGATGAGGGATTGCGTTAGAATGGAGGTTTCTTGTGTCCATAATTACTCCCTTCCTCTCAGCCTCCCTAGCTTTAAAGGGCCAGGGCTCCATCAGCATTTGTGGGAAGGAAACCCAGGGTCTTCCTGCCCACTTTCCATCAGAGCTAAATGACAGTATCTCCCATTCCTTATCCAGATGGCCGCTGCAGTCCCTTTTGCTCTACAAAGCTCATTGTCTTTGTTTTTCAGTGGCCAGATGGCTCAGGGCTCTGCAGTCACTGGGTGACTTCATGGCTTCCCCACCAAGTGCCCAGATGCCAGTGGGGCTGGGTTCAAATCCCGCCCAAGTTTTTCCTCAGCTCATAAAGGTGAGAAATTTACATCCCCAGGCACCCGCTATGTGCTCTCCTTGCATAGTCTCAGTGAGTCCTCACAGACTTCCCTCTTCCCAGTTTCCAGCTCCCTGTACTTCAGGTTGGCAAAAATATATTTATACACAGAAAGCACTATGTGCCCAGTTGGAGTCAGCCTACCAAGTACCCCCACCTGTCTTCTGGAAAGGGTCCCTGATTTTGCCCAGAGGAACCTACCCCTTCCCACTCTCAATCCTTATAGTAGGGCTGACCCTTCCCCAGCCCCAGATGCCCATGTGACCTTTGCCTGGCCAGTGAGAGGGCCACATGCTTCTGATCACTGTGATTGGTTCAGCCTTGGACACATGACTCAAGATAAACCGCTAAGACTGCACTCTAGACTTTAATTGGAACTGATGGGAAGAAGCTCTGGTTCTCCTGGACTTGGAGCTGGCAGGATATCACACTGGAGCTTCCAGGGGCCCTAAAAGCAAGGGGGCCAGTTTAAGCCAACACCAAGGAAAGAGACAATTTTCTCATGACAGTATTTGAGCTTCAAGATCCAGCCGTGCCTGAAGTCCATACCCTTGGATTTCTCAGTTACATTAGCCAATAAATTCCTTTTCTCTCTTTTTTTCTTTTGCTTAAGCCAGTTGGAGTTGAGTTAATGTTACTTGTACCCAGAAGATTATTGACTAATTCAAGAATAAAAATGTTGAAAGGGCAGGAACAGAGTCCTGTGGCACAGCTGTAGGGACATCCATTTGGGCTGACAGTAATCCATGAGTCAGTTCCCGTGAGTCAGTAATCTAGGAGCTGTCAGGGACAGTTGTTTGATCAGTCTGTTGAAGTCCATGCCCTGTATTCCAGCCTCAGGGTACCATCTTGGCCTCACCAACATCAGGTGCAAAGCTTTGCAGGCACCTAGACACACCCTGTGCCCTAGTACCCTGTCAGGAAAAAGGATTTTGTCCTTTGGCCTGACTTATTCTTTTTTTTTTTTTTTCGGTACGTGTGTCTGTCACTGTTGTGACCTCTCCCGTTGCGGAGCACAGGCTCCGGACGCGCAGGCTCAGCGGCCATGGCTCACGGGCCCAGCCACTCCGTGGCATGTGGGATCTTCCCGGACCGGGGCACGAACCCGTGTCCCCTGCATCGGCAGGCGGACTCTCAACCACTGCGCCACCAGGGAAGCCCCTTACTTATTCTTGATGAATCACCTAGAGCTTTTCTGGGTACCCAAACTTCCTTTGTGAAGGCCTCTTGGAGGGTTGGGCTGGAACCAATGTCAAGCTTACAGGCAACTACACCCAGCAGCTCAGAGGGGCTCTCTCTGGAGACCCAAGCAAGCCTGGGAGGCCCATCCTCCAGCCTTGGAAAGGTGGGCAGAGGCAACAGGATCTGACAGGCCAGACTCAGAGAAAAGGGAAGCAGGAGGGAGAGTGAGCAGGAGAAAAAAGGGCTACTTCAAAGCTCATAAAATCACAGTGAATTGGACTGCCCAAGATGAGCACTGGCTGCTTCCTAAATTATGCAGATTTGTGCAAATTTTATGCAAATTAACCACACAAAGGTGGCAGGGGCACTTGCTGACAGCCTGGCTCTGGAGCCTTCTCAGTCAGTCAGCCTCAGTCTCGTTCAGGGACCCACCAGGCAGTAAGAAGGGGGGACAGGATCTGCCCTATCCCAGTTTCCTGCCAACTTTCCCTCTGGGGGAGCATCCCCAAGGTCAGACCTTCTACCCTACCCTCCACATCTGGCTTCTTCCCTAGATGACTAGCTCAGAGATAATCACTGATGTCTGGGCCCTTCTGGTCCCCTGGTCCAGCCGCTCCCTTCCCTTGTACAGATGCTCCCTTGTACAGATGAGGAAATAGAGGCCCAGACTAGGAAAGGGACTTGCCCTGTCCCTTGAGAGGCTGTTAAGTGACTCAGTCTGGTCCACCCACCCATCACCTCCCAGAAAAGTTGGACTTGTACATGGCACTAGATGATCTAGTTGCTTGTAAATTTGTGCTGGGCCTCCTTGTTCCCAGAGAGGTGGAACCTCCTTGGAGATTATTCCAGACTTGGGTTTCTTAGCCCCACCCTGGCAGCCACCTGGACTACCTGCTCCTTCATCTTTTCATATTCTTCCCATCCTCTAATCACATTGATGAAAATAATCACAAAAATGGCTCATCTTAGTTGAGCAGTTGCTTTGTGCCAGACACCATTATGAAAAATTGGGATTCTAGCCCTCTGGGTTAGGATCTATCATTATTCCTGTTTCAGAGACAAGGGGACTGTGGCCCAGAGAGGGAAAGTCAGTTGTTCATAGTTGTACATCCAGTAAGTGATGAGGTGGGAGGGTTACCCAGGTGTGTCTGGCTCCAGGGCACACACTTAGGAGACCTGCTCAGTGCAGTCTCCCTCTTCCTCCTCCAGGAAGCCTGCCCTGCTTGTGTGATGCTAAAGCCATCTGCCAATGTCAGGGCCTCATTCATTGATGGATCCAGGACTTGGGCTGCTTCCTTCCCTCAACCTCTGCAGCCCCAGAGTCCAAACTCTGTGGCTCTGCCTGGAATTTGTCTACCAGGCCTGGTAAGAGCTCTCTAACGGGAGGGCAGTACTCCCCTCTTCTGTCCCTGCCAGAACACTTCCTGCTATAGACCAGCACAGAGCTGGGCACCCCTGCCACCTGGGCAGCAGAGGAGTCTGGGCCCCCCAGCCTGGAGAGCTCTTCCAGCACCCAATACACAGATTCCCAATTCTTCATGTTGGACCCTCCCTCCCTGCCGAGTTCCATTGGAGGGAAAAAAAGAGAGAAACTTATTCTTGTACCACCTTCTACTTCTCTCAGTACCTCCTGCTCCCCAAGGCAGGAGCCAGCTCTCCTGTTCTTTGTCCCCTGGAGCCCAGGGACCCTCAAAGAGCACCCTTACTTGGGCCTCCCAGAATGGTTTGCTCTCCCCTGGGACGGGAAGGGGTGTCCAGTTGGAGGTGCCGGGAAGGCCCTTAGGGATGCTCATGTCCAGGCCGGGATAGTGCAGATGGGGACGCTGAGTCAGGATAGAGGTGGGGTCCTAGCTAGGGTTCTCACCTTGCTTGCTCTGTACCAGGTGCCCTCTGGAGACTGTGCTTTTGTCCGCAGAGTTGGAACCTCTTTGGGAACCACAGATGCTTTTGAGACTCTGAAGAAAACCCTAAATCCTGCCCTAACACAGAGATATGAAGGGATAAGTAAGAAAGGCCTTGGCTTTTCATACCCAGCCAACAAATCCCTGGCCATCCTGCTTGCGCTTTGACCCCAAACCTAGCCTCGGACCCACAGCCTGAGCAAACCCGATCTCTGCCTGACTCTCCCAATGCCCGTCCAGATTCTAGGGCCTGCTCCTGAGCCAAGTGACACCACGATGGGCTGAGCTCAGGCAGCCTATGCCAGCCCTGTGGTGGCCCTGCTCCTCTCCGGAGAGGCCCCTAGTCCATCTGTCACTACTGACCACTTACCTGTAAGCCCCAGGGTGGCAGGAGGCCTGTGGGGCTCCCGACCTGGCATCACCCAGCAGGGGGTCAAAAGGCCAAAGCGAGGCAGCCAGGGAAGATGGATGGACTTGGGCTGTGCAGTCAGGTAAAGTGGCTGTGTGGCCTGGGGCAAGCTACCTCACCTGAGCTGCAGCATTAGCGTCTATAAATGGAATCACCGCTACCACATAGGATCGAAGTAAAATCGTGTACAAATCCCCTAGCACAGTGCCTGGCATACAGTAAACACTCAGAGAACGCAAACTCGCAGCTCCATACCCTGCCTTGTGAGCCCAAGCTCCCTTCTGACCATTTTGGTTTGCAGCCCCCAGTGACCTCTCCACTGCCAGCCTCCTCCTTCAGTGTCTTCATGTTTCCCCCTCTGGGGCTGTCTTGGGCAAGAACCAGAGAGAGTGGGTAGTCAGAGACATGGCACAATGTAATGGGCACCGCATTAACCCCACCACTGCCATCTCACTGCCTGAAATGTCACCCTAGGTGTATCTGCCCTTGGGCTCAGCATTCGGCTTCTCCCACCAGAGGTGGAGCATGCCTTCAGCCCTTCCTACTCAGGGCACCACTGTGGATCAGATACTTTCCTTTGGCCCAGTGGTCCCCATGCACCTGGGAACCGACAAGAGGTCTGAGCTAGGCCAAGAGAGCAGGATCATCTAGGATATTCCCAGCATCCCTGTTTGTAATAGCAAAAAAAAAACAGAAACAACCTGAATGCCCATCGATAGGGGAACTGTTAGTAGAACTAAGGGCCATCCCTTGTAAGAAATACCTGGAAGCAGTTGAGATTCCCCAAGCTTACGGGGGAAAAAAGTAAATTCCAGGACAAGATATATCAGTAGGATCCTCTTTATGTTGTTAAACAACATCTTATCTGTGCACATGTAGATATTTTTTGTATAAATATATGTAGGAGAAAGTCTGCAAGCTACATATCAAACAGTTAATGATAGTAAACAGTGGAGGTTGCTCTGTAGGGAAAGGAAACCTCCTGTGTTATATGTTTGTATATTGTTTGAGTTTTTGTGGTAAAAATGTATTCATACTACTTGAATATATGTTTAAATATTTTTAAGGTCATAAGACCATAAAATTAAATACACACACGTATTTCAAAAGGCTGGACAGGGTGAGGACGCCCTGCCTCAGCTTCCCTGACACCAGGTGGACCCTTGCCTGGCTCCGCTCTGGCTGCACCCGCCCACCCCCCTGCAGTCCTGGCTCCCACCCACCCACCCCATCACAGCCAGTTCTCTCTGCTGCCCCTGGTTCTGACCTCAGCGTTGCAGAAACATCAGCTCTGTTTTCATAACTTCCCATCAGCCCTCCTCTGTGACCATCCCTCACCCCTGATCAGACTCGGATCCCATCAGCTTTATAACAACTGCTTCCTCTGGCCCCAGAGTGAAGAAGCCATGAACGAGGGACAAGTTGTGATGAGACCCAGGAGCCCTGGTCTCCTTAGAGCCCATGGAAACACCCTCTTCCCAGAATAATGGAGCCTTGAGTCTGTAATACTATGAGAAGGAAAGAGCCCAAGCCTGAGCTTTGCCCTAGGCCTGGGGACGCTGGAGGAAGATAAAGGAGGAAGAGAAGACCTAGCTCTGCACTTGGAGAGCCCCCATCTGGGAAACCTTACAGGCTCCCCTTGAGCACCAAACAGCAGAACTCAACGGCTTGCCAAACTTCTCATTTTTCAGATCAGGTAACTGAGGCTCAGGGAGGGAAATTGACTTGCCCACGCCCCAGAGTGAGCCTCCGCAGAGCTGCTCAGCCCTGAAGTGTGGCCTTTCTGTGTCCTTCCCTGCCAGCTCCCAACAGCGGAGAGGTTGCGAGCTGCCGGCAGGAAGCTGACACAGCAGAAGCAGCCAGGCCCACAGGACCAGGGACACGACAGGAATGCATGCAGCTCAGCGGTGGCCCAGGGAAGATACTGACTTTCTGGCTACTAAAGCCAAATTCCATGAAAGCTACAACTCCAGATGGAGAGAATCCATCAGTGTTTCATAAATATTTGAAAGCGTCCGATTGATATCACCCTGGGATGGTTGCATCCCTGGGTTTGAGGATGGACAGGGATAGGAGGCCCGGCTCTCACCACACCACGGAAGCCCCCAAATCACTTAGTCGTCCATTCAGAAGCTGTTAATATTTGTATTTGCTTCTGAAAGCAAATGAAACCTTGAAAGAACACACAGGAAACTAAAAGCAGGGTTTACAGAGCAGGGAGTGGGAGGGAAGGTTTTGACTCCATACCGTGCTATAATTTTTTGATTTTTGAAACGTTAAAGTGTTCTTTTTTCAAAATAATAAATAAAAAATTTAAGCTGCTCCTGGGGCCACTATCTCCCTAGTCCTGTTTAGTTATGGCAAAGAAGATAGGAAGGTCTAAACAGGGACCTCCCCAGGGTGGGGGAACTGGCTGGGGGCAGGGGAGAACCAGTGGTCGCACTGGCTTCTCCAAGAGCTCTGGGCTTGTGATTGTATAGCCTCTGTCTCCCTGTGGGCCTGCAAGTTCCAGAAATCACAGAGCTCAGATGAGTACCCAGCTATTACGTGAGCCTGAATATTTTAGGAAGAGGCTCTCTGTACTGCAGACATAAGCAATGCAAGGTGGTACAAATGCATTCTTCAGCAAAAGTGTCCTAGGGCTGCTTCCGGCCACTGTGCCCCCTTGACTTCCTGCCTGTGCCCCGCACTCACGCCGCTGGGTTGGTCTTCATTGGCCCGGGGTTGCTTGCCTCAGCCTCAATTATGCAGCAAAGCACTGGAGCTGGACAGGCCCTCAGGGGTCATCCAGTCCACTACCATCCACCCCTACCGATTTTGTGGATGCACAAACTGAGGCCTGAGAGGAGGGTGTTGTCCAGCATCAAAGGGCATGTCAGTGGCAGGGCTGGACCTCAGACCTAGACAATTTATGGTGTATAAGCCAAACTTCATTCAACAATGTATGGCAATTAAAGAAGAATGAAATAGTGCCATTTGCAGCAACATGGATGGACCTATAGGTTGTCACACTGAGTGAAGTTAAGTCAGAAAGAGAAAAACAAATATCGTATGATATCACATATGTGGAATCTAAAAAAAACACTCACAGACTTAGAGAATGAACTTATGGTTACCAGGGGGGAAGGGCTGGGGGGAGGGATAGATTGGGAGTTTGGGATTGACATGTACACACTGCTATATTTAAAATAGATAACCGACAAGGACCTACTGTATAACACAGGGAACTCTGGTCAATACTCTGTAATAACCTAAATGGGAAAAAAGTTTGGAAAAGAATAGATACATGTTTATGTATACCTGAATCACTTTGCTGTACACCTGAAACTACCACAACATTGTTAATCAACTATACTCCAATATTAAATAAAAAGTCAAAAAAAATGTATGGTAAGACCTCCTTTATCCAAGTATCCTTGGCTACGAGGGGGTCACTTGGCTGTAGCCTCTCCCTCCCAGAGCTCCGCCAAGAGGCAAGGAGACCGGAGGCTGACCTTGTTCAGTGTCTCCTGAGTCCTGCTAGGTGTTGCTGAAGCACACAGCTGCCTTGGCAGCCTAAGGCCAGCAGCTTCCCCTCAGCAGGTCCTAGACCCTTGGGTCCCAACATCTTCCAGGGCAGCTCTCAGTCAGTCTGAGGTCCCCAGAGAAGGCCTGTGGCCCAACCCCAGGACAGTGGGTACAATTCCCACTGCAGGAGCACAAGGACAGAGGAGCCCTGCAATTGGGTGGAGGTGAATTCCCTGGGGAGGGAGGCTGAGCTGGGCCTCGGGACACTGCTACTCACCACTTCAGCTTGGGTCACGCCACTCTCCTCACACTCACGCACCCGTGCATACACATGCATGTGCACATATGTGTGCAAGCATATTTGTGCATGTTTTATAAGTACACACGGGAACACGGAAAATCTGTGCACCTGAGTGTGTATGTCCCCCGCCACACACACACAGATGGACAAGCAGTGAGGGACAGTGGAACTTGGAGTCAGAGGGCCTGGGGTTAAGCCAAAGGTGTTCTGAAGCTTAAATGGCCAGGCAGGAACTCCATCAACCCCTCACAGGGAGCCTGGGGACCAGGCAGAGTCAGGGACTCTGGCAAACCAGGGCCTCCTGCCTTCCCGCTTGGGTTCCGCCACCCTGTCCCCAGGTTTCTCAGGAAGAGAGGGCAGAGGGAGGGGAGGGGCCTGGCATCCTCGCCCCCAGCACAGCTCACACGCTTACACTCCCTCACACTGCACCATGTGGGCGTGAGCCAGAGTCAGAGGGGCTCGTTAGGACATTGTTCTGTGCTAATTAGTTCCTGCGGCCCAGGCCTGCCTGGTGGAGATGGAGACCCCCTTGCTGCCCCGGCCCAACTCCCAATTTCTGTCTCTTCGGTCCTCCCCGCCCAGCCCAGCCAACCATCTTCTCCCTCTGCCTCCCCTCCTGCTCTCACCTGTCATCTTTCACCTCTCCCATCTCTGGGGTGACTCCATGGGTTCTCCCAGGTTCCCACACCCTCTCCCCCTACCAACCTCCCGGGCCGTAGACACTTGGTTGGAGCACATCCCAAGGGTGGTGAAAGGTAGGTGGGGCTGCATCTGATGCAACTGGGCTGACACTCTTTCCTCTTTAATCCTCTCCACAAATTGTGCTTGGGACATTTATTCTGATGTTATTAGTGATGGAGGGAGGGGCATTCCATCACGGAGAGTCCGAGCTGAGAGTCACACATGGGCAAACACCTCTCCCCACTTCTCTCTCTCCATAGGCAACCTTGTCTGTCCCCGTGGCCTTGAGTGTTATCTCTGTACACCTCAGACACACGTCCCAGACCTTCCTTCCTACAGACTCTCCATCTAGGGAAATGAACCTCCATCCACCAGCCCCGTTTGATTCCTTCTCCCTCATCCCGGAAATCCAAGTCCTGTCTGCCTTTGGGATCCCCTTCACCCCTCCTTCTCTTCTTGTTCTCATCACCACAGTCTCTTCACAAGCCACTGTCATCTCTCACTAGGAAACCTACAATCACCCACCCCCACCCCGCAGCTCATACCCCTTCTCACTCCTCTGCAAGCCTCTTCCAGCCAAGCAGAGACATCTTCCAAGTCTGTAACTCAGATCTCATTCCCTCTTTCCTTAGAATCTTATAACTCTTCCCAACTCCCTAAGGTGGCCTACAGCACCTACGTGGTCTCTCCAGGCCAGTTCACGTTACATTCCCCCCAGCTCCCTGCTCACCAGCCACACTGACCTTCCTGCCTCAGGGCCTTTGCCCATGCTATTCCCTCCACCTGGAATACTCTACTCTCCACTCAGCACTCAATTCCGGGCTTCAATTCAAATAGGCCTTTCCTTTCCCCTAAAAGAAGCCTTTCCTGAACCCACGATCTGAAGCAGGTCCTCCCTTCTCTGCTCTCATTGCACACTGTCCTTTTCCTTTAGAGCACTTATCCTAGCTTGTTATTATACGTTTATTCATGCATTTAGTTATCTAATATCTGTTTCTTACACCAGACAAGAAAGAACCTATGTCTGTATTTTCTCTCCACTAGGCCCGGCACAAAGTATGTGCTCAAGAAACACATGTTGAATGAATGAATGGTGAGCTGGTGGTTAGAACCTCCTCAGCTAGGGAGATGGAAGGTGGGCACCCCCAGAGGAAGGGAGTCAGAAGAAGAGCCTGGGTCTGCAAAAACAAGGACCTGGCACAACTCAGATTAGAGTGGAGGGACCAGTGATAAGAGTCCCTTCAAGTAGTCCTGAAGGGAACGGGCAAGGCTGGCCTGTGGATCCTCGTGTCTGGGTGAAAGTGTGTGCACACGTGGAGAGTGACGTACACGCTGGTTGTTGCATGGGGAAGGCGGGGAGGGGGCCTCGTTGCCGCAGATTTGTATTCCTGCCGACTTTTATTTCAGGCCTTGCTTATTTCTCTTTAAAACCTGCCCATATTAGCCGCGGGTGTGAAATTCTACAGTTATTAACCAGGTGTTTCTGTGACTTGGGAAATTATGAGGGAAATATAAACAAACAGCAGCAAAAGCAGTTTAGCAAGGAGGTCTCTGAGCTCCACATTTCACTTTCAAGGTGGAACAAGTCCCATCCCCTCCCTGGCCCCCTTCCCAACAACCACGCTCTCTGAGGCACATCAGGCCCAGGGACAAGGGTCCCAGAGCACCAGGCTTGAATCCTCACACCATTGCCTCTCCCCTGCCCCAGGTAAACAGGCCCATCCCCAGAGGCACAGTTCCCCCCAACAACCAGGGGCCCCTCAGACTCCCCTCCACAAAAGCAAACAAAGGCCTGGCCTAATTATGCGATATTTTCCTTCTCTGTTGGCTAATGGCACCCGAGCCTGGGTGACATTTCGCTCTCTTTCCTCTATTATTCTTGCTTATTATCTGGCTGCGCTGGCACGGATGCCCACCCCCACGCATCCTTCCCTTTGACTCTGTCCCTTCTCCTCTCCCTCACAGCCCCTCCTCCATCGCCTGAGAAGGAATAAGCTTGGCCCTGATCCTCGAGTCACCCTCTGAGGGAACTGGGACCCAGCAGAGGTCCAGCCTGGGCTGGGGATTGCTCTGGGCTCCTCGAGGTGGACGGGCCCTCAGGACACCTGCGTCTTGCCTCAGCTCAGCTGCAGCCTCTCAAGAAGGCCTCCAATATGTCCCTGTCACCTCTGTGCCTCAGTTTCCCTCTATGTGTACCACGAAGGTGGGGCTTGATCCCCAAAGGATCTTCCTGCTCTGGTATCTGCAGGTAAGTACCTACAGGGGTGAGGGATGGGTGGTGAGTGCCCAAGTGATCGAGGGATATGCAGGGGTGCGGGTTTGCTGCAGGAGGGGGTGGGCTTGGGCCAGGGCAGAAGAGGAAAAGCTGGAGAATCCATATAAGGACAGCTGGGCCTCGATTTCAACAACAAACTCAGCCATTGAAAACACCACCTTTGGCATTTTATTCCCAAATAATCTTCACTTTTTTAAAAAAAATACTAGAAAGAAAACAAAAAATATAAAACTCCTCCCTGTCTCCCTAAGAGGAAACCCTTATGAATAGTTTGCTGTGTATCATTGTTGACTTTTTTGTAGCAAATTCTATATATTTTAATACACAGACTTTTAAAAAACAAAAATGGGGTCATGGCATACATATTGGTCAGTCAGTCACTTGCTTTTTCCCCTCACCAATATATCATGGACATCGTCCAGGTCAGTACTTATGGATCAGCCTCATTTGTTAATGGTCACAGGGTGTTCCACTGTATGGCTGAACCACCATTTATACCTCCAGCCTCGCGTCAATGGGCATCTGGATTGCCTCCAGTTTGGGGCTGTATCTGTTTTTTAGTACCATAAGTAATGGCTACCTGACAACCCCAAAGCTTAGCTGTTTAAAACAAGCATTTATTATGTTCATGAGTCTGGAAGTCAGCTGGGCAGCCCTGGTCTGGGCCAGGCTAGGCTGATTCCTAGGGGTCCACTCAGGCATCTGCAGGCAGCTGGAGGATCACCTGGGGGCTGGCTGCTCTACGATGGTCTCGCCTGAGATGATTCTCTTCTCTTCCACGTGGTCTCTCATCCTGCAGCAAACTGGCCTGGGCTTGTCCTCGTGTTGGTAGCAGGTGTCCAAGAGAGCAAGTGGGAGCATACAAGGGCTCTTGAGGCCAACACTTGCAACTGGCCCAGGATCACTTCCACCATATTCCACTGGCCAGATCTAGTCAGAGGCCAGTCCAGATTTAAGGGGTGGAGAGATCAACTCCATCTCTTGCTGGAAAGACTGCAAAATGACATTGGAAGGGGATACAGGAAAGTATGGGGAACTGGGACCATTTTTGTAATTGGTCTACCAAAAAGGCTGTTACGAACAATTCTGTGATGAACACCTTTGTACCTCCTTCTCTCTGCTCCATCACAGTGGTATTTTCTGCAAATGCTAAAGGGTGGTAGGGCTCTCACATTCTTCAGGGAGGGCATTATTAACTGCAAAGCTGTCCTCCAAAAGGTTGTACCAATATCTACTCCCATCAACTTTCAAAGCAGATAAATTGGAAGAGAGATGGAAAACCTTTAGAGACCCTTCCTGTCTCTACTGATTCACCCCAAGATCTGTTGCTGACACTTGTCAACCTCTGAATTTTAGGGCAAAATAAATAATAATGATTATTGTAGAAGACTCAGAGGACCTGACCGGGTGGTAATCCAACTCTCCTGCCTCTAGCCCCAAGAGCCCAGCCTTTCCCAATCTCAGGCCTTATATTTAGGTCTTTAATCTGTATTGAGTGATTTTTATGTATGGTGTGAGGAAGGGGTCCAACTTCACTCTTGCATGTGGATATTCAGCATCATGTCCCAGCATCATTTGTTGAAAAGACTAATATTTCCCCCATTGAATTGTCTTGGTTCCTTTGTTGAAAATCAATTGGCTATAAATGTGTGGGCTCATTTCTATTCCACTGATCTATATGTCTATCCTTATGCCAGTACCACATTGTACTGATTACTGTAGGCTTGTAGTGAATTTTGAAATTGGGAAGTATGAGTCTGCCAACTTTGTTCTTTTTCAAGATTATTTTGGCTATTCTGGGTCCCTTGCATTTTAAGGATAGACTTATTTTTAAATAGACAATTTTTTAGAGCAGTTTTACGTTCACAGCAAAATAGAAATTTCCCTGCCCTCACACATGCCCATCCTCCCTTGTGATCAACATCTCAACCCAGAGAGGTACATTTGTTACGGTTGAGGAACCTACATTGACACATCATTATCAGTCGGAGTCCACAGTTTACGTTAGGGTTTGCTCTTGGTGTTTTACATTCTATAGGTTTAGATAAATGTATAATGACATGTATCCACCATTACAGCACCATATAGAGTAGTTCACTACCCTAAAATTCTTTGCGCTTCACCTACTTATCCCTCCCTCCCTCCAACCACTAAAACTCACTGAATTTTTTTTGTTGTCCCCATAGTTTTGCCTTTTCCGAACTGTCATATAGTTGGAATTATACAGTATGTAGCTTTTACAGATTGGCTTCTTTCACTTAGTAATATGCAGTTGAGATTCCTCCATGTCTTTTCATAGCTTGATAGCTCATTTCTTTTTAGCATTGGATAATATTCCATTATCTGGATGTACCACGGTTTGTCTATCCATTTACCTACTGAATAACATCTTGGTTGATTACAACTTTGGGCAATTACGAATAAAGCTGCTATAAACATTAGTGTGCAAGTTTTTGTGTGGACATAAATTTTCAACTCCTTTGGGTAAATACCAAGGAGCATAAGTGATGGATCATATGGTAAGAGTATGTTTACTTTTGTAAGAAACTACCAACTTGTCTTTTGAAGTGGCTGTACCGTTTTGTATTCCCACCAGCAGCCCCATGCATGTTCATATACATTTTAGGATCGGTTTGTCAATTTCTGCAGAAAAAGCCATCTGAGATTTTGATATGGATTTCATTGAATCTGTACATCGATTTAAGGAGTATCGCAACTTTAACAATATTACGTCTTCCAATCCATGAACATTGGATGTCTATTTATTTCAGTCTTCTTTAATTTCTTTCAGAAGTATTTTGTAGTTTACAGTGTGCAAATCTTGTGCTTCCTTGGTTAAATTTATTCCTAAGTATATTATTCTTTTTGATGCTATTGTAAATGCAATTGCTTTCTTAATTTCATTTTTCACTGCTATTATAGAAATACAATTGATTTTTGTATATTGATCTTGTACCCTGTGCTCTTCATTGTTTAGTCTAACATTTCCCAAATATATCCGACCAGGGGAACTCTTGTTTCAAGTAACATTGATCAACATCTCCCAGGACTAATGTTCCTCAGGACACTTTTGGGAAACATAACCCAGGCCTTCATAATTACCTTGTACTTTTCCCAGTGATCCATGTGGCTATGTGCTTTCAGGCCTTTGTTCATGCTGCACCCTCTACAAGCAGTGTGTGCTTGGAAAACTCCTGTGTCTACTTTTTTTTTTTTTTTTTTTTTTGCGGTACGTGGACCTCTCACTGTTGTGGCCTCTCCCGTTGCCGAGCACAGGCTCCAGATGCGCAGGCTCAGCGGCCGTGGCTCACGGGCCCAGCCGCTCCGCGGCACGTGGGATCTTCCCGAACCGGGGCACGAGCCCGTGTCCCCTGCATCGGCAGGCGGACTCTCAACCACTGCGCCACCAGGGAAGCCCTCCTGTGTCTACTTCTGAAGGCTACTCAATCTCTCCTGCTCTGTGCCTCCTTCCCTGATGCCTACCTCCCCTTCCCACCTTTGGACCACCATAGACCACCAATTCATATGCTGGCTTGTCCTTGTCTGTTTACACATTTGTCTCCCTCTGGGGCTGTTAGTGCTTTGAGGTCCAGGCTCAGAACAGGCAGTAGTGTGTTTATGGCATGAAAGTTTGACCGAAGGGTTGACAAGAGGTAGGAGGCAGGTGCAGAGCCCCTTTCTGCTCCCTCTTCACCCTGTCCCTCTGCCTTCTCTCTCTCCCATGCTTTGTGGTTTGCTCTCAACCCGCAGACCCCATGCCAGGCCTAGTACAATCCTGGGTCTGCTCCTGCCCAGCTCAGTGCTCTTGTCCAAATCCATACTCAGGGCTAAGCACTCAGCTGCCTTTGACCTGATGTGACCTGTCCTTCCAGCCAGAAGGAACTTAACTGGGAGGACCCAAGAGGCTAGCTCTCCTGTAATTAGCAGTCACAGACCTGGGGATTTGGTTCTGTTCTCCTTTGCTTCTGTGAGCCTGCCCAGCCCAAGAGGGGCACGTAGGGCATGGAAGCTGTCTCCCATTTCCATCAGACAGAAGTAGAATTCAGTGGGCACCAAAATTAGAAGCCCCAAGACACAGGGGACAGTAATGTGCTGGCCACATACCTGGGACACAACTCTCATGGGGGCCTTGCAGCCTCCCCTTGAACCTGGCCTCTGTACTAGCACACTGGACATTTAGGGGTTACTGGTGGGTTTTAATATGCACAGCCAATGATGAGAGACATTGTTTAGTATGTGCTTCCTGTGTGTCAGACAGCAACGTCTTTATGCTCATCATCTCCACAACCATATAAGGTTAGTACCAGTATTATCCCCATTTTACAGAAGGCGAAATGGAGGCTCAGCCCTAGGGAGTCATTTACCCAAGGTGTCTGCCATGACTCAGTTATGGAGTGTGTGTTCCTAACCACTGGATCACACAGCCTTAGGACAGCCTATTTCAAGCCCAGAATGCAGTGGGCTAGCACGAGAGGTCATGAAGGACTGCTCTTGGGAGGCAATCAAGGAGGAGGGATCAGAGGACCAGTTAGGTGAGACAATCTTTAAATTCCCCTGCCCTTGAACCCTTATGATCCTGGCATGGAGTGGGTGCTCAATAAATGTTGACTAGTGAATGACAGCATGAATGAAACCCGAGGGGCTGAAGCTACACGGTCTCAAGCCTGTGATGCAGGTGTGGCATCCAGCGGTGCAGGGAGGGTGGGGCGCTGACCCAGCGCAGCCTGTGCCTTTGGTATCCTTATTGGGAAGGACACCGGATGGCTGAGCGGCCTTCCCCAGTCCTGCTCCGTTAGATCGGCCCCAGCCAGCCAGCTGGGGAGTTTGGCAGCCACCGAGGCTGGCCTCACTATCTCTCCTGGCTCCTTGGGAAGGAAGCTCTTATCAGTGAACACTGCTTCTGAAACCCACAATTGTCAAGCACGGGCCCATCAAAGGGGCCAAAAGGCAAGCCACCCCCACCCCTCTTCTCCGCAGGCAGCACAGCTGGCTCCCCGCAACGGCTGGCTGGCGGGCATATATTTTAGAATCTCTAAATGCAGCTGAAAATAAAAATTATTTACACTCCTCAACCAAGCTGGCAGGCTGCTTTAAAGTGTGCACTCACGGTGTCTCTCCCTCCCCGTCTCTCCCTCGCTGATAAAGGGCCATAAACAAGGCTGACACATTTATAATAATCTTTTTCTTCCTCTCCTTCCTCCCTCTCCCGGACTCCCGTCTTGGCCTCTCACTCACACGCTATGAGGGATAATTTTTTATTATTCTGCCATTAGCAGAGAATAGAGAGTTTGATGGGGGGGAATAAAACATCAAATCATTCAGAAAGAGAAGGCGAGAAAACAAGCCAGCAACTTTTATTTCTCCACGTCAGTAGCGGCTGTTGGGATGTCACCGTCACATACAGGGCTTGGAAATTTATTTTTCCATATCTCCCCCACCTCAGTTTCATTTCCCATTTTCCTTCCCAAGGGGTCAGAGCCAAGTCCATTGGGGCTGGCTGGGTTTTTCCATCGGGTTGCTGATGGAGCCTGGGCCCAAGTGGTGGGTGGTGTGAACTTCCCCAGACATGAAAAGCAGAGGCTCTGCTGCGTTTCTGTCCCAGGGGGTCCATGCATGTCTGGTTAGCAGGTGTGGACGCTGCAGTCTGCAAGCATCTGTATCTAGGAGGAAGTGGGAAGGCAGCCAGGGGTCTTTGGAACGGCTCGGCCTTATGGACATGGAGGGGAGAGGCTGTGGGCAGAGGTTGGAGGGGCTGACAGCACAAAGGCTGGAGTCCCAGGAGCAGGTGCAAAAGCTGGGCAGAGCTGGGGTAAGGGGTCTGTAGGTCCCTACAGACCTAGCCAGCAGCACCTTGGCACAAGTAAAGACCAGGCCCTGGGCACAAGATGAGCCTTCCCACAGTGGGTGTGGGCAGAAGGATGTGGTGAGGCATCCCCTTCGCAGGGGGTGTGGTTATAGGCTGTGGCGTAGAGCGAAGAATATAAGAGGAGTGTAAGTGCAGGTGAGACACCCCAGAAACTGTCAGAGCTTGTGGTCCTGCCTGGGCAGAGAAAGGTTATTCCCTTTGTGATGACCCACGAACACCCACAGGCTGGTAGGGTGGTGTGGCTGGGGGAGCTTGTGTTCCATACGAAAGGGGCTTTTCCAAAGAACCTGGAATAAGAAGGCCATAGAGGCCCCATGGCTTTCAGAGCCAGTAGCTACACCAGGGACCTTTCTAAGACATTTCCTGCTGGTCCTGGAACTGGAACCAAGCCCCCTTCCTCAGCTAGATGGCTGGCCGGGGGGATGCTTTCCCCACCTGGACTGAAATCTGCCTTGGACCCAGCCATGACCCAGCTGCTGCCTGCAACGCAGGGCCCCTCAGGCACTGGTGGAGATGGGGTTGGGAGCCCCAAAGTGTGCCCTCTCCGGGCTGTGACAGTGGAGTGGAGGAGGCTGGCCCTCTCTTAGGAAGAGTTCCCCGAGTCTGGCTCTCAGAAGGGATGCCCAAGGCCACCACTGCTCTCACCAAGAGCTGCTCCCCACTATGGAAACCCCAGGGCTGGAGTGATCAGAGAGCGCCTCATGCAGGAACATGGTGGATTGGGGCCACCAAGAGGGGAGCAGGGAGAGGGTTCCAGGTCCTCACCTCACAACTCCAGTCCATCATAGATGTGTACATTTAGTATGACATCGTTCCGACAGATGGCAGGAAAGCATCTGGAGGAAGGGGTGCCTTATGCAAATTCTTACAAAGGCATGCTATGACCTAGTGGTGGTGCAGAAAGTATGCCAGGCCAGGAAACTGCGAGCCAGGAGTAGGGGTGGGACTCAGAGAAGTCCAGGGACTGTAAAGGGAGAGTTTCTGTCTCTTGCTGGAGTGAGAGGGCCAGCTGGGGCTGGAGGGGCAAGCCCTGCACACAGCACAGAACCTCTCGTGGCTGATAAACATGTGTGCACACACACATTGGCACAGGTGAGATGCCTAACCAAGGTGGCTGCAGGGAGGTGTGAAGTGGCCAGTGGGCATTGAGCCTGCTCTGCTCCAGCTCCCACGGGACATGGCTGTTCCACCATTGCAGGACTGGCCCACTCCCACTGAGCCAGCCACAGGGCTTCAGGTGCCAGGAAGTAGCCAGTGGTCAACTGGTGACCAGACCCTGACCCCAGGACATCTGCCCATTCTCTTGGCAGATGAGGACCCCAGTGGTGGGTCTGGTGTCACAGTGCACTGGAGATGGAAGACGTGACACTGTGTGGTCTCTCCCATTCCCTGGGTGGCCACAGGGAGGAGACGTGGCCACAGGGAGGAGACTCTGTCTCCCCCTGCCCCCCTCCTCCACCCTCTCTGTACAACATCCTTTCTTCTCACCATCAAAGGACATCTGTCTCTCTGTGGGAGGGAGAGACCAGCTTCCTCAGAACACACTCTAAGTTTTGATGTCCAGCTCAGCCAACTTGGCCAGGATGGCAGCAGCCCCTCCTCCCCCTTTCCACTGCCCCAGGGCCGCTTGCCCCTTCCAGCATCTCTCCTTCCCGCACTGTTCATCTGGCTCTCTCCTCGGAGCCTTCTCCATCTCCCTTCTCTCTGCATCTGCCCAGCTCTGCCCCTGTCTCAGCCTGGGGCCAGGAACCTCCACCTCTGCCCAGCCCCTTGATCTGAATGGGGGTTACCAGCATGCTCTGGCCTTGTGGTCCCCAAGGGCTCCCCAAGGGCTGAATCTGTCCCTGACCAAGACCCCCACTGGCTCCCTCACCCCATCATCTCACTGTTTCGTGCTCATGCGTGTGCTACATGTGTGTACGTGTGTGTGCAGTATCTCCTGGCCTCCCACCAGGGAGACCCTCAAAGTCAGGGCCTGGATCCCCCTACCCCTCAGCCAGGCACCCACAGTGTAAGGCTTCGTTTGTTTTCTTGCTGTGCAAAGCAGGCCAGGGCCAGGCTCCAGTGAATGAATAACTGGTGACGAACCTTACAAAGCCTTAGAACCTGAAGGAGCAGGTGGAGGAAAGGGGATGGAACCCCTGAAAGCTCAGGATGGGACTCCAGGGATGCGGCAGAATAACAAGAGGGCCGCGGCCCTGCTCAAGGACACACAAACATACCACATACATAGATATAGACACACATACAAGCTCACACAGATACACAGAAATACATGAGGCATACACACATGCACATATTTGCACATCACACATTTAACAGCAGCATGCGCTCTGCACACACACACACACACACACACCCACACACACACACACACACACACACACACACACACGCAGAGCCCAGGCTGCCCTCCAGGCACAAGCTCCTTGCCTTGCCTACAAACCCTTCTCCATTCATGAGCCTTGAGGCAGAGAGAGCCCCCCGCTTCACTCTAACTCCTCCAATTTGCTCCCCAGCTGGTCCTGACGCAGCAGCCTTTCCCCTCCTAATTCCACCCTCTGCTCCAGGCTGCCCCGTCCTCCAATGCTGACTCCTTTTTTCTAAGCCTGAGACCCAGTGGACAGGGGCAGAGTCTGGGGGACGGTGGGGCAGGGAGATGAGCAGGGCTGTTCTCTCCATTTTATAGATCAGGTCAATGAGGATCCAACAGGGCAAACGGATCTTTTGTCTATACTCATCTCAGATCAGCCTTCTTTCAACTGAAGGGAAAGCCTAGGATCCCCAAATCTAGCAGCATGAAGGCCAGACCCTCTCCAGAGTTCAGATGCAGCCCCATCTGACCTGGGCCTTGGTGGCTGGAGAGGATCAGAAAAGGTGGAGATGGAGGGGGAGGCTCCTCCAGGAGGAGGTAACAGCTTGAGCAAAGGCTAGCAGGTGGGAAAGTACAGGGTACCAATGACACCCGCAATCCTCCAACTCGTGCACATGAGAAACAGAGGGAGGAGATTTGGAAAGGCTGGCTGGAGCTTAAGCCTGGGGTCCTGGGGCCAAGCTGAGGAGAGGGAGCCCCTCCTGGCCTTCCTGACATCCATGACCTCAGGGGAGAATCCAGGTGAGAACCTGCCCCCTCAAGGCCTCAGAGACTCAAGACCACAGGAACCCATTTAGAGCAGGGAGGGTGGGGGTCGGGCTGCTCCTGACGGCTGTGTCCCAGGTGCTGTCTGGGGCCCAGAGGTTGCCCTGCAGGTATGGCCCAAGCAGACCCACCTGAGATGGGCGGCAGGTCCCAGTCACCACATGCTTTTGCTCAAGGACATCTTTGAGCTGGGTGTGATTTTATTATTTGGGACTTGGTCATTGGCCATCCACAATTCACCTTTTCAATGTCACTAATGTGACTTAGGAGGGTCCCAGGAATGAGTACCAGGGAAGAGGGTGGGTCCTGCTCTCTGGCTTGTCCACAGGCTTGTTGTGGACCCAGGGTGGGGTCCAGGAGGGGAGTGTCGGCCCTATTGGACCCTCATTGGCTGAGATGTTTTGTGCACCTGGGGGTCTAAGGCCAGACGACTCTAGGGAAGAGGTTGGTCAGAGGACACTTTTGGGGACTCCAGCTCTTACATGTTTTATGTATTGTTTCTTTACTGTTATCATTGATGCTTTATTTGACATTCCCAGTAAACATCTGACAATGTCCAGGTCAGGGGATTTGGCAGATGAAATGCTCCAAGCACAGTGTCTTACCCTACAATGACCTGAAATGTTGGCACATTTATGTTGCTACTTAATACGTGTGTGTGTGTGTGTGTGTGTGTGTGTGTGTGAATGAGGCGAGGCATGGCCAGCCCCCCCCCTCCTACTCTGTCACCACAGACTAGACTCCAGGAGAGAAGGAAGGCCTGGAGGGGAGCGGCCTGGGAAAAGTTCAGGGAACATGGCAGGTGATAGGAGAAAGGCGAGGGGCTAGGCCCCAGCCAGCAGGGTCTCAGAGACAGCAGGTTGAGCAGAATCCTGGAGGGAGTGTGGATGTGTCATCTGGGAGCCAGAGACTGGGCCAGGCCTCACGTGACCTCGTGCCCTCTCACGGCCTTTGGGCCCCTTTTCCGAGGGGCAGGGGCAGGCAGTGGTACGGCCCCAGAAACCTAACCCTAGAGGCCCCCAATTGCTGGCGGCCCAGGCATGACAGTACCAGCTGGCTCCCCATGTGGCAGGAGCTCCTGGGCTCTGAGAATGGGCCTCTGTCAGGCAGGCACATAGTGGGGGGTCCCAGGCTGATCGGGCAGTAAATGAAGCAGGGAGGCCATAAATCCCCTTTCAGGAAACCAGCCCCTGCCTGGCTCCGTGACAGCCACTTAATTTAACCACTGCTGTCACAACAGCTTTGTGGGGCTGCTTTCCTGGGCCCGTGGAACTTATGGCCCCAGAGAGACCTTCTTATGCTTCAGGCACTGGCTGGATGCCTGGCCCCACCCAGCCCTGGCGCAGCCTGGGGTCAGAGCAAGAAACCCTGCCAGCGAGCGTGTTCCAGGTGACAGCAGCCCCTCCATCCTCTCCCTGGGCACCCCCAGCCTCCCACTCCACTCTTAGACATGTCCCTTCTGCTAGCAGGCAAGACTGAGCGTCCCCAAGACAGGGGCACAGATGGATGGTTCTACCAGGTTCCCATCCCTGAATACAGGGGAGTCTTTCCTCACCTGCTCTGAGGATACTGAGTGGGCTCCTATGTGCCCCCCCCCCACGCTTCTTCACTTTAATAGGGACCTCCTCTAGGAGGCAGCTCCTGTGCACACCAGGTCAGTGGGCAGGGCGTTCATTGACTACACCGTAGGCCTGGGTCCCAAAGCTGCCTCCTTTGGCATCCAAATGATGTTCTGCCAGTTCTGGTAATCAGGCTGGATCACTTGCGTTATCTCCGTGCTCTGGGCCTGCTTTGGAATGAGGAATGATGATGTCTCCTGACCTTGGGGGCCACCACAGGGAAAACAGGAATACTGATACCTTGCTCATCTCCCCCCAGAGTCCACATAGACTCCCTACGGGGTTCCCCGCCCACCCCATGGAGCCACATGATGTCCTGTGGTGTCCCTAGTGCTGGTTTGAATCCCAAATTAATGAGATCCCTTACAGCCAGTACCAGCCACAGGGCTGGGCCATACAGACCTTCTACTTTGGAGCCAGGCAAGCCCGAGTTTAAATCCCAGCTCTGTCAGTTCCTTGCTGTGTGACCTTGGGCAAGGTGCTCGACCTCTCTGAGCCTGTTTTCTCACTTGTGAAGTGGTGATATATAGTACTGCTGGGAGGATTCTGTAAGGTAAGGCACCTAAAAGTTTCCAGCCCAGGGTTGCCTTATCCTAGCTGCTCAGTGGACATCACTCCCTTTCTGAAGTCTGACGGAGCTGCCAGGTGGGCTGCCTCTCAGCGGAGGGAGACCCAGGCCAGGGGAAGTAGCCATGCCTCATCTCTACTTTCCACATGGAGCCAGTCTGGCAGGATGTGATCTGCCACTTGCTTTCTAAGGGCGGCCCTCACAGCTTGGGTGAAAGGAATAAGGTAGGGCTAGGGCTGCGGCTGCCACCAGGTTCTCCTCTTAAACCTGGTTGGCTCGGCTCAGGACCTTCCTCGGGGAAGCCGAGCCCCTCCTGGACTCTTGCTGCCCACCCTCCCACCAAGTCCAGTAGCTGGGCCAGGCCAGGCCAGGCTGGTACAGACCACTGGGCTGGCCTGAAGCGGCTTCCTGATACTGCCAAGTCCACTCCATCCAGCTTCCTCCAGCCCGGGGCCCCAGTCCCAGCAATCCCAAGTTGACCCAAGACCAAGAACTTGAGTTAGCAGGGCCATCGGAGACCTTCCAGCTCCGTGCCTGGTGCACGGATGGGAGGTGGAGGCCCACAGCAATCCTCCTCAGGTCTGACACCGGTGCTGGCTGGTCACCCCTGCTGCCCAGGCCTCCTGTCTGCCCCGCCAGAGGGTGAGCCCCATGTAGGTAGGGAGCTGGACTCTCTTTCAGCCAACTTCTCCATCTGTCAGGTAGACCCTTTTCCCCATGTGCCCAGCCCTGCGAGGCCTACTGAAGGAGCCAAAGGAAGGAGTGGGCAGAGTCCTGCCTTGGACTCCAGTGAGACAGGCTGCCTCACCCCTTGGGCAGCCTGAGGAGCACGACCAGGCAGGGGCCACAGTCGGGCTGGAGGAGCCAGAGGATGAGCCCCCAGAGACCCCTTCCTGGAAGAGGAAGAAAAACAAATGGGATCAGAGAAGCAGAGCCCACAGCTGGAGAGAGGCCAGGTGTTTTTCATGTGGAGCCTCCCACCTTTAGGAAGCAAAATGTACTGGCTCCATTTCACAGATGAAGCCACTGAGATTCGGAGGGGTGAGTGGCTTACTTAAGGTCACACAACTGGGGGCAACAGGCTCTGGTAAGGGCAACACCAGGGCTGGGGGGAGGAGCAGAAATGAGGCAGTGGGGTTTAGACTTGCCTTCCCCCTTTCACAGATCAGGGGCCTAGAAGCCTTGGGAAAGACTTTGGGGTGATAATAGGGCCCCTTGCACGGGCCTGGCCTCCACACCCCCCCAGCTCTAGGAGGCTGAGAAGGAGGGGCCACCCCAGCCCCTCTAATAGATTCCACTTTGATCATGTTTTTGTGACCTTTGTAAAAGGCAATTTAAATTCTAATTGTCCTGTGAGTACCAGAGGAATCAATTAGAGACAAGAGCAGCTAACTGCGCCCCACTGCGCCCCGGGTGTGGGGTGGGGGGGGTGTGAGTCCCGGCTAGGAGGGACAAGGAGGTACAGGCGCCCCACACCCCCAGTGTCTGCCTGGCGGCCTCCAGCCTCTCCTCCCAGTCTGAGGTGGAAGTTGGCAGGGTCCACAGTGCGGGAGGAGGCTTCTCGGGGCCACGGTGGAGAGCTGAGTGGGAGGCCCCCAACCCCACGGGCCGCTGCCCTGCTAGGCCTCTAGGCCTACCCACAGCCCAGCCTGCAGGTCTCCTTACCCAGGAAGCTGTCACCACCATTGTAGCAGCACCTCCCTTCCACCCCCTCTGTTGGCCCTACTCACCCCCAAGGAGCTGGGGTTGCACTTCACAGCCAGGCCAGCCATGTGCTCTGTCCTGAGCCCTACCCTGCCTGGGTCTATGGGGTTGGGATCTGGGAATGTGACCCCTGACCCCAAACCAGCACACCTGTGCGTGTACACACCTGGGCATACACCCACCACAGAGCTCTCTGGAAAGTATGGTGTTCAGAGCTGGGTGTTGGGTTTGTGGGTGGTCCTCCCGCTGCTCTCCTACACTAGAGCTCTGCTCAGTTCAAATCCAGAATGTTCATTGAACAGAGTTCCTCAGCCTGGCCTTTACGGCCCTCGCTTATGCCCACGCCTCTCTCGGGCTGCTCATCCAGGCAGCACCCTTGGTCTCTGGGTCCCTGGAACTCAGTCACACCTCTGCTCACACCTTTCCCTAGCACAGAAAACCCTCAGGCTTCTCCAGTCCCATCCTTTCAGAGCCTCAGAGTTATCTATAGATGGCGAGGATAATTGTTATATTGTTACATAACATCCTCTTGTGAGGCTGAAATGAGACAGTGTCTGTAAAGTCCCAAAGCAGGTCCTGGTACACAGTAGGTGATCAATAAACGGTATTTGTTATGAACATCCACCAACCCCCCCAATGAGTTCATCTGGTCCTCTTTCCCCCAACATAGCCCACACACATGTGTTAGGATGGCCTCTGCAGAGACAGTGGAGCCCCCTGAGAGCAGGATTGCAGTATTTTACTCCCTGGGTCACCAGTGCCCAGCAGAGAGTAAACATCAATTAATTGCCATTGAACTGTACTGGTCCCTCAGGGCCTGGATACAGGCCTCCCTCGAGTGTTGTGATCTCGTCAGTGTCAGCCAAGTGTGCACCAACAGGCAAAATGAGCACAACACCCAACCAAATACAGCACTTACCATAGGCCAGGCACCAACCACTTAACAGAAATTAATTCATGTTAATCCTTAGAATCCTTACCCTATGGGGTAAGTGCTATTAACACCTCCATTTTACAGATGAGGCAACTGAGGCCCAGAGAGGTGAGGTACCTTGCCCGTAACCACACAGCTGGGATGGGCAGCCCCTGGATTTGCATTCCAGGCAGTCCGGCTGTAGAGCCAAGAACTCAGCCACCACACTGGATGCACTAAGGGAACATAATGTTCCATCTATGAGAAGTGGACCAAGTTGAGCTGAGTGGGTCACAGGACACAGTGAGACAGGAAATGGCAGCACAGTGAGGACAACAGAAAGCTCCTTTCAAAGGCCGCTCTGCCCACAGGACCCAGCAACTGGAGAGTTTCGCAGGCCTCTGAGGCTCCTGATAGCACAGTGTTACTGCAAGAATGCTGCCACTGGCTCCTTGAAGGTGACTTTGGGTCTTTCAGCTTCTTCAGCTGTGCCACCAAAACTTCCAGTATTCACACATAAGCCATGGACACAGCAAAGCTGAGATCTCCTGGGCCTGCACAATGGACCTAGTTTATCTTGCCTTTGTTACCAGAGGACTGACATTTTTGGTGTGCTGAGCTCCCTCTCCTTCACCTGCAGCCCAGGAGACAGAAAGCGGAGCTGGAAAAAGAAGAGGCCAGTCAAACCTGTTCCCGCAGACCAACCAGGGGCAGGGCTCAGTGTGTGACTGGGGTGGAGGCTTTGTGTGAGGAGCGTCAGGGCTCCGCTTGTGAGGAGGATCGAGGCTCAGTGTCTAACCAGGGTCAGGGCTCCATGTGTAGGAGGGTTGGGGCACCATGTTTGAGGAGGATGGGGCTCTATTTATTACCAGGGATGGGGCTCCAGGGTGGGAGCTCAGTATGTGTTCAGGGTTGGGATCAGTGTGACCCGATTTGGGGCTTAGTGCGTGACTAGGATCGGCTCCGTGTGTAAGGAGGGTCGAGGCTTGGTTTGTGACCAGGGCCCAGGCTCCAGGGTCGGGGCTCAATATGTGAGGAGGATGGCGCTCAGTGTGTGACAAAGGTGGTGGCTGTACATGTGATCAGGGTCAGGGCACAGTCTGTCTCCAGGCTTGGGGCTCTGTGTGTGAGCCGGGTTAGGACTCAGTATGTGACTGGGGTGAGATTCAGCCAGGAGTCTCTCATTCTCAAATCCACCTTCCTTTCCTTGTTTGATGAAGCTGGGCGTGTGACAGGGCTCCTGGATTTCTCTGGGCAGATCAGGTATGAATGCTGGGCTCCTAGTGTCCCCATGGCTTGAATGCAGTGCTGCCTTTATCCCACAAGCCCCCGGGCTGTCTTGCCTGCAGTAACACAGGTTAAGGCTCCCACCAGGTTAAGGCTCCTGATCTCCTGCCCCGGCTCCTCCTACTGTTTCCCACCTTCAGTCAGTCTGGCAGCCCTTGCTGCACGTGGCCCTAGGAGAGGAAAGGCAGGAGGGAGCTGCAAGTGGGGGTGGAGGACCAGGTGGCTCCTTAGGGATCTGGAGAAGAAATATTTATTTAGCCAGGGAGCCGTCAAGGTCTAGAGCTAGGAATCCATGACAGTTTCTGGTCCAGACGTGCCCCCACCTCACCAAGCAATGCTGGGCTCTTCCCTGTCATGTCTGAACCCCCAAATCCCCACTGTGACCAGAAGAGGCTAAACTAGCTGCCCCCAGTGAGCTTCCTGCCACATCTTCCTGAGAGGTGAGAGGCAAGGGATGATTAGTGCTGCTCTGGGTGGGCAGGGAGCTGGGAGCCAGAGCAGGGCAGGAGTTGGTGGGCATCAGGCATCACCGCGCCGTGTTCTAGCCCTTCTGTCTGTGAGGACATGGCTGTGAAATGTAAGTAAAACCCAAGGCTAATTTTCTCGGTCAGAAGGAGGAGGCACTGCAGCATTTTCAAACCCTAATTAAACCTGCTTGGGCGGTGTAACACAAAAATCAGTTCCAAGATCAATATTGCTATTCATTTAGAAGTGTAACGAGGTTAGAGAGGTGAGCAAAGGAAATAATTAACTCATTTGCAGCCTTTTTAAACAGAAACAGTCATTTTAATCTCCAGGGTAATTAGCTATGCTCTGTCCATCAATCATGACTGAGGTCATTATTTTAAGTATTTGATTAATCAAGAGGGAGGGGGTTAAAGCACCCCACCCAGCCCCTCTTACAGGCCCCCCCGCCCCAGTCAGGGATGACCCCTGGGTAGGGACAAGGAACCCTTCTCAGAGGAGCCGGCAAGGCAGGGCCCACCACACATGGGGGTCCCCAGGTGAGGCAGGTTGGGCAGGTGAGGTAGCAGCTCCCTCTTGTCAGCCTGACACAAGAGGACAAGCCCCACCCTGGGTATGGAAGTGCTGGGAGCCAGGAGGCCCAGGTTCTGGTCTAGACACTGCCCCTGACTTGCTGTGTGACCCCCAACAAGTCCCTTCCACCTTCTGGGCCTTAGCGTTTGTCTCCCTCTGTCTCAGGTTGAGTCGGACGCCAATTGTATTAGCCAGAAACTCACTGCTTCTAAGTGCCCAGGGGCCTCTGGCCACTGGAGGGCAGCAGAGCCCCAGGGACCCCTGAGCCCAAGGGCTGGACCGTCCAGAAGGGGGAGGCGGCAGAGCTGGAGCTGTTCCCTTTGGCAACCTGGGTTCTGGCTGATGCTGACGGAGAAGTCTGGTGTGGTAGCTGCATCCCAGGCCTCGCGGCAGCCTGAAGAGACGGGTCTCAGCGATTTTTCTCCCCATTTAGCAGATGAGGAACTGAGGTCCCAGAAAAGGTCAGGACTGACCCAGGGCCACACAGCGAATGCTTGGGCCTCACACCCAGGGCCTGACACTCAGAGTGGATGCAGTGGAGGGAGAGGAGGGCAAAGATGACCCAGACTTCCCCTTTCTTGTTCTAACAGCCCAGACTTACTTACTCACCCTCACCAGCCAAAAGGATCCTCAAAGACCACTGGCCTGTCCCTCTCACATTACAGATGAAGGAAACTGAGGCCCAGAGAGACGTAGGAGCACTCAGGAGAAAGACGTGTAAGAAGATGGTGACCACTCAGTGGAGTAAAGAGCTGTAAGACGGGCAAGCACGGGGCTGGGGAGCCTAGCAGAGGCACCGAGTACAGTCTGGGCTATCAGGGCAGGCTTCCTGGAGGAGGTGACCTCTGAGCAGAAGTGGAGTGAAAAGGCAGAGAAGAGCATCTCCAGGCAGGGAGAGAAGAGTAAGAACAGGCCGAGTAGGTGGTAAATTTGTCGTGGCTGGGGCACAGTTTAAACGGGTCGCAGCAGGGCACTGGGGAGGTGATGAGGGGACCAGGCCTAGGGTCGGCCATGAGTGTGAGCTGAGGAGTCTGGGAGGGAGGCTGGCCATTTAGGGGCTGTGAGGGTGGGGTGGCTGGGTGCACACTGCCCTGCTCCCTTGGGCCCCTGTGTGTGTTCACTCTGAAACACCTGTGCTGAGTACTAGGTGTATGAGAACCCCACATTAGTACTGTCCTCCCTCCCTAGGGCCTAGCTGAGAAAGATGGAGCCTCTGGGAGGGCAGTGCGGGGGACTGGGCATGTTGCTAAAGGGTTCTGGGAATTCAGGGGCTGGGGGAAAGGAGATGAGGATAAAAAGGACAGTGAGAGGAGACATGGGCCGAGTCCTCACTGACTTCCTTCTCAAGCCTGCCCAAGTCAGGGCTGCAGGACCCTCACTGCTCTGCACCATACCAGCACCAGCAACATCATCTTGGGATAGGTCTCTTCTTGCATGCCTCCAACTCTGGGAAGCTCACCACCTCAAACAGCTCTGAGGGGGAGAAATTCCCTTTGGCTCCTAAGTCTACTCTCTTGTCTATAATTGTTAGCCCTGTGCCTGAGGTGCCCTGAGAGCCCTGCTTGAGAGTCTTCCCAGGACATTCCCTGGGTCCTAGAGTTGCAGTACCAAGTCCCTCAGGTTGGCAGAGAGTACCGGCTGTGATTTTCAGTCAGTTAGCAACCCAGAAAGACTAGGGAGCTTGGCTTCGTTACCCAGCTGGCCGGGGGCGTTGAGGGGAGTCTCCCAGCCCTTGGCACTGTCTCCACAGGTTGGGGGAGGGAGGAAGGATGGGAATGAGGAAGCAGAAGGGGGAGGAGGAAAAGAGGGGAGGGAGGAGGAAGGAGGACCAGGTTGGGGACAGGAGCTCGGTTGCTAGGGGCAACAGCAAGGCATTCTGAGAAGGAGCCAGATGCCTAGGAGGGTGGCAGGAGGAGAGGAGCTGGGGTCCAGGTGGCACATCCAGGACTCTCAGGGCTTGGGGGTAAGGGTTGCCCAGGCAGCAAGGACCCCAGGAGGCCTGGGTGTGTGTGGAGGCCCTGGTGGAAGTTCCTTAGAGGCTGCTTTGACCCCAATGAACCTAGAGGCAGGCTTTCGGAGTGGAAGCAGGGGTGGGGAGAGCTGGGCCTGACACATTTGTAAGCTCCCCACAGTTGCTTTCACTCTTGGGGCTACAATTTGTCTGAGACTCCAGAGCTCAAGCAGTTGCCGAGGCTGGGGCTGGAGCAGGGCTGGGGAGGAATACTTAATTCAGCGCTGGCAGCCTTGCCCAGGCCCCCTGGGACCTGCTGGGGCACCAGCCTGCCCTCTCCTCCTCCCTCCTTCTATCCAGGGGAGGAACAGTTGCAGAAAAAGTACAAGCTGAAGGCCACAGACCTCTGAGGCTTTGGGATATTCTCAGACACTCTGGGTCTCATTTTGTGTTTATAAAATAGGGCAAATAACCTTGCCCTTAAATGTGTTTATCAACAGTTTAGTCTATACACATGTGAGCATCCCTTGTTAAGATAATAAGAAACAAATGGGTAAAAATTGATAAAAGGAAGGGAAGTCACGTTTACGTTGCATTTGCTCTATGCCAGGGAGGACTTTATACTCCCATTTTCCAGATCAGTAAACTGAGGCTTCAGAGAGCGCTGGTTAGTGAGAGCACTGGGAGCTAAACACAAAACTGTAGAACTCCAAAGCCCTCCCCACCTCTTGCTGTTGCTCCCACCAGGACCTCTCTGATGCCACCCTTGGGGTAACCTCCCAGGCCAGAATTGTCTCTGACATTCATGTCTGGTCTCCAGACTCCAGCTTCCATAGCATCAGCCTCTGCTCAGCCTACCCAGCCTCCTCTCCTTAACCTGCCTGCAGGGTAAAGCTCACCCCTCCCCCAGCATTTGAGGCCCCAGCCCACCATCCAGTCCAATCATCTCCCTGTGTCCCTGCCGCACACCCACCGCCTGGCCTGTTTGCTTCTTGTCTGTTCCTGTTACTACTATTATTGCATAACAAACCACCCCAAGAGGCAGTGGTATAAAACACTGACCATTTTATTATGCTCATGGATTCAGACATTCAGACAGGGTACAGAAGGGACAGCTTGTGTCTGGCTCCATGATGTCTGGGGCCTTAGTGTCTGGGGGTGACAAAGTCTGGGGTCTGGAATCATCCCGAGGTCCATCCACTCACATGTCTGGCGATAGATGCTGACTGGGCTGGGAGCTAGGCTGGGGCTGTTGACCAGGACACCCACATAGGGCCCATTCACACGGCCTGGGCTTCCTCATAGCATGGTGGCCTCAGTCCTAGTAAGCCTTCTGACACGATAGCTCAGAGCTCTAAGAGTGAATATCCCAGCAGACACGGTGGAAGATGCATTGCATTTTATAACCCAACCTCAGAAGTCCCAGAATGTCACTTCTGCTGTACTCTATTGGTCAAAGCAGTCACAAGCTTGCCTAGGTTTAAGAGGAGGGACACAGACCCATGACTCCAGGAGCAGGTGGCAAGGTCACCAAGGTCACAGAAGAGCCTGTGGGGTGGGGGAGATTGTTGTGGCCATCTGCAGAAAATACAAGCTTCCCCACTGCCTTTCTGTCACTGCTGTCATGAGTTGCCTTCCTCTCTAAGCCCAGTCTCCTTGGCACACAGCTACTGCCCTGTCTCCTCCAGAAACCCTGCCTAGACGGGCAGCTGCAGCTCCCACACACCAGGGGGTGGAGCCACAACCACACGTGCACCTCCAAAGGGACATCTGGTCTCCCTCACTCTTCTCTGGCACTCCGGCTCCTTCTCCTCTCTTGGCCACTAACTCACCTGTGTTTCCCAAGGCTCCAACATTGTCTTCTGGGACCTCCTGGGACCTCAACCCCTTGCAGGACCTGCATCCATGTCTATTTGCTGACGACCACCCCCTCAGTATTTCCAGCTCTAACTTTCTCCAGAGGACCAGGTGCCCTCACCTACCTGCCAGGTGTGAGGTCTCCACTTCCCCTTACACTTAGCACAGCCCAAACTGAACTCCTCCCCCAGATTCTCCCTCTTCCCCACAAAGGGCAGCCCAGATCCCCTGCCATTCAAGCCAGAGCCCGTCTCCCTGGGGCCCACAGCCAATCCAATTCCAGGTCCTCTCAACTTAGCTCCCAGGCCAGCGCCTCCTCTCTACCTGGGCTCTCACCTGGATGCTGGCACCTGCTCTCTCCCCGCGGGTTTCTGGCCTCCAGGCTTGCTCCCCTCCAGTCCATTCCCCAAGCAAGCTCTTCTAATATGAAAAGCTGACCTTGCTACTCCCCACTGAAAACGCATCCAAGGCTTCCCAAACATTCAGGACAAAATCCCAGCTCCTTACCAGCACATGCAGGCTTCAGCTGCCGTTTAGTCCTTCCCTCCTCTCCAGCTTCAACCATCACCATTCTCCCTCCTCCTCACACCCCTGGACCTGCTGCATTTTGCTTCCAGGCCTTTATACAAGCTGCTCCCTGGAACTGGAATACCTCTCCATGGCCCTAGCCTGGGGAAGATCTGTTCCTCCTCACAGTGCTGTCCAATAGAACTTTCTGTGATGATGGAAATATCCTATCTCTGCCCTGTCCAATATGGTAGCCACTTGAAATGTGGTCAGTGCTACAGAGGAACCATTTTTAAATTTTATTTACCTTAAACTAATTAAATATAAATAGCCACATGTGGCCAGTGGCTACCATATTAAACAGTGCAGCTTAAAGATGCCATCTCTTTCAGGAAGCCCTCCCTGACCTCCCAAGCCTGTACTAGAGGCCCATCCGCTATGCTCCCATAGTGCTCTGTTCTCTAAGGTGTTTGTCTCTTTATCTATCTCTCTGCCTGGCTTGTGAGTTCCTTGAGGGGCTGCATCTTATTCGTCATGGTATCCCTAACTCCTGGCTCTTACTGCGTACTCGATAACTGCAGAGTAAATGAATTTTCTTGATCCAGAGCTGGGCACAGACTAGAACTTACAAATCCAAAATGACTCTGCTGTAGATCTGAGTAAATGAGAGAGTGTATGTGTGTGTATAAGCGTGTGCAGTATGAGTTTACATGTAGGCACGTGTGTAGACCTACCTGACCTTGGCAGCACCTGGGCAGTCTCCCATCCAGCTGGGGACAGTTATCTCACACACAGATGCTGGTGCCCTGGGCTGGACAGGAAGTACGCCTCTGAATTGGCCTTTGTGAAAATCAAACCCTGTTTTCATTCTTGTTTCTAAGATGCTTCATCTGCATTGCAGATGAATCTTCGGGGAGTTTAAAAAGAAAAGCTTCCAGTTTTCTGTGTGGGACCACCTGCACTCAGCTCCTTATTCTATAAACAAGCCCTTGCAGGCACAAGGGGAATTTGCCATTTAAATGATCCTTCACCTCCTGAGTCCAAGATTCATTTCTTGGTTTATGGGGCTCTTGTTAAAGTTTTGATATTGGATTTTCTTCAGACGGAGCCTCAGGCTTCCGTTTTTTCCACACACCACTCCCTTCCCATCCACTCCACCCTCCCCTAGAACGTGACCATGCTTCCCCCTCTGGCCAGGATGGGTTCTTCCATCCCACCATGCCAGAGTCAGGTTTTGGGCTAAAGAGAGGAAATAGGCATGATTCCTGCTCTCCAGGAGTTTGCTGGCAAGAGAGGAAGCTAGTTGTCTTTCTCTTCTGTCCTCAATTCCCTACAATCTCCTTAGAAAAGCAGAACTTTAGAATTCTGGTGCTGGACAAGTTCTCAGAGGCCTGATCTAATGCCCCATTGCACCGACAGAGAGACTGAGATCTGGGGAATGGACTGCACTTGGCCACAGCAGAACAGAGGAAGGGGGACCTCAAGTCCTCAGGCATCCTCAGTCTGGGATTCTGGATACCACATTCCCCCTACCCCTCTCCTCCATCTGGGCTGCCACAGTGAGGCTCTATGCCTTTCTCTCCTTGGTCCAGGCTGGTGATTAACTGCCCCAGCTATGGCCATGTTCTCCAAGGAGGACACATTTAAAACGTAGGGAGAGACTTCACCCTTTGCAAAGCAGTAAACAATTCTCCAAAAGGGAGTGCGGTAATCACCAAGCCAGGGAGCAGGTGCCTCCATTACTGTTACTGTGTTATGAGTCTCTTAAAATGGCATTGAAAGGGCGTGTCAAGATCTTACAGCCTGCAATGGGACCCTCACAGAGGAGTGAGAGACAGCCACCGCAGCAAAGTACATGACTCAGCCAGAGCTTTCTGGAAAACTGAAGGGCTAGGGGCAGGTTGGGGAGGGGGCACCAGTCACTCTTTCCGTGACCAGGATGAGTCCCTCCCACTATCTATGCCCTCTATGTCCCCCTTTGCCTTGGGGTGGGGAGAGGGACAGGCTGCTAGTGCCCTACGTATGATATGAAGGGTGCCCAGGGTCCTCTTTCCCCCGTAACGGCCCACACACCTGTGAAGCAAGCCCCAGTCCAAGAAGGCTCCAGATGCCACAAGGAGACCCTCTTGATCCAGACAGTCCTTCCAGCTTTGTCCCTAAATTAGCCCTCTTTTGCTTGGCCCTACATTCCTTAAACACTGAGGAGGCAAAATCAGAATGCTAGCTGAAGCTCAAGAAAATGTCAGAAGGGGCCAGTGGCTTCCTTTGTTTTAAAAATGAGAGCATTGGGCAAAGTACTTTCCAGTCCCTGTCAGACATCAGGAATATTCTCCCAGCACCCAGACACACGGTCACACACACACACACACACACACACACACACACACACAGTGTGCCACAAAAAAAGGGGGCTTCCCTGGTGGCGCAGTGGTTGAGAGTCTGCCTGCCAATGCAGGGGACACGGGTTCGTGCCCCGGTCCGGGAAGATCCCACATGCTGCGGAGCAGCTGGGCCCGTGAGCCATGGCCGCTGAGCCTGCGCGTCTGGAGCCTGTGCTCCGCAACGGGAGAGGCCACAACAGTGAGAGGCCCGCGTACCGCAAAAAAAAAAAAAAAAAAAAAAGAGATCCATGAAAAGCCAACTGGTTAGCACTTAAAGGCTCAGGGAAGTTATATCAGAAAGACTCTGTTTAACTTGGTATTTCTCAAGCTTACTTGGCCATACTCTTTTTCAGGGTAACACCTTTGAATCAGAAATTACATTTGCCTGCCGGTAACAGAGACCCGAGCATAATGGCCTAAACAAATTATCCATCGTTGTGAAACAGGAGGGAAGGGGGCAGGGCACAACCTTTGAAAGAGTGACAGAGCCAGAGGACATGGCATAAACTGATTAGAACCAAATGGGTCCAAGATGGCGGACAAGTCAACTTCCAGTAGACCAGGACTTCCCTGGTGGCGCAGTGGTTAAGAATCTGCCTGACAATGCAGGGGACACTGGTTCAAGCCCTGCTCTGGGAAGATGCCACATGCCACGGAGCAACTAAGCCTGTGCACCACAACTACTGAGCCCGTGTGCCACAACTACTGAAGCCCGCACCCTGGAGCCCATGCTCCGCAACAAGAGAAGCCACCGCGATGAGAAGCCCACGCACCGCAACAAAGGGTAGCCCCCGCTTGCTACAACTAGAGAAAGCCCGCGCGCAGCAACAAAGACCCAACGCAGCCAAAAATAAAATAAATAAATAAATTTATAAGAAAACAAAACAAAAAACTTCCCCTAGACCTTGAGCCTCAGTATACGCTCACTGTAACACATCAGCAGGCTAAATGACACACCCACAAGCACCATGACAGTTCCAAGACTGACCATAAGGATCAAAAAGTGGGTGGTGGCCCAATTCCTGGAAATCCCTGCCCTTTCCTGAAATAGCTGGAATACTCCTCCCACTCATTAGCCTATGAAATTACCCATCCCTATAAAAACTGACAACCCCATACCCTGGTGCCTTTCTCACCTTCTGAGATGGCTCACACTCTGTCTGTGGAGTGTGTTTCTCTCTAAGTAAATCCACTTCTTACCTATCACTTTGTCTCTCACTGAATTCTTTCTGCAATGAGACGTCAAGAACCTGAGCTTCATTAAGTCCTGAAACCAGGTGTGAGATCTCAGTTGGAAGACTGTAGGTTTTGGCTGGGTTTGAGTCCTGGAACGTGGGTTCAAGTCCCAATCTGAGGTGCACGGTTTCAGCTGTGTCATTTACTCTTCCACACCTGGAGGTTGGCAGCCCAGGGTTGGTGCGTTGGCTCCACCATGTCATCAGGGTCCCAGGCTCCTTCTCTTTTTCAGCTTTGTCCTCAGCACTGCTGTCTGTCTTCAGTGTCACCTCATGGTCTGATATGGCTGCTGGGCTCCATTGTGTCTGCACTCCAGGCAGGAAGCAAGGAGGAGACAAGGGAGGAATCTGCATACTTTTAATCCATCTCCCTATTACAGAACTTTCCCCGGAGTCCCACTCAACAATTCTCATTCTTCATATCTCATTGGCCACTTCTGGCTGCAAGGGAAGCTGGGACATGTAGTCTTTTAGGTGGACACATTGTCCCCAAGAATAGAATAAGCATTCTGTTACCAGAGAAAAAAGGGGAAATGAGTACTGGGTAGACAAGTGCAGTCTTGTCACTGCTTCTTTGTGTTTCTGTATTCTAGAAACCAGCTGGAGTCAGGAAGAGCTAGGCCCAATCCCTACTTCCTGCCTGTGTTTACCAGCTGTGGGACCTCGGATAAGCTTCTTAACATCTCTCAACCTGTATTCTTATCTTCAAAATAGGGATTATTATAAGGACCAAAAGATATGAAGTATGTGCAGGCATTTTCATAGACTATGAAATGCTACAGAAATGAAAGATATTGTTTTAATTGTTTTCCTAAATAGCCTTTGGAAGAAGGTAGCGCAATTCTTATCTCTCCATTTGACTGAAAAAGAAATTAAAGCCCAGAGATATGAATTGAGTTCTCTAAAGAGGAAGTCTGAGCCTTGTCTTTGTTAATAGACTGAACCTTGATCCCAGAGCCCTGAACTTGCTTATCCACCAAGCCTTGATCCTGACATGAGTTTAGGTTCTGATCTTAGTGTTAGACAACCCTTAATGCTGGTTATAAACTGAACCTGGATCCCCACCTGAGTCTAAGCCCTGATCTTGATCTCTGAACCCTAATAGACAGAGAGGCCCTCTTGAACCATCTGGCAGTTTCCAAAGATGTCCACTGGGCTCCAGAGGAGTGAATAAGGATAATGCGGATTCCCAGGCCTAGAGAACCATCATCCCGGAAAACCAGGGTTTCTCCTATGTCTCCCAGGTTGTGGTTTATCCAGACCTTCCAAACCAGGGGATAGAACAAACCAAGCCTGTGGGCCCCGGTGGGGAGAGCCGAGCTGGTGTCCAGAGAAACAGGAGAAGCACATGGCCTGCTTCCCCCTAGTAATTTTCCCAGCCCAGACAGCTGTAATGGGGAAGGTATTGAAATTTAAATCAGAGCCCGGTCACCCCTCTGCCCGCCTGCGCCAGCTGCGGCAGCTGCCGTCACCGCTGCCGGTAATCTCGGGCTGGCCATCTCCTCCTGGGGAGAACGACAAACCGACTCAGGGAAAGTGATAAATATTCAATTTTATTTTAAAATATACCAGATGGGAGATTTTATTGGAGCCATAAATATGTCAAGAGCAATGTTGGTGTGTGATGGGCGGTGCCCCCTCCTTGGGGCCTCTCTCCCTGTTTAGAAATTCCATCAGATTCTTAATAAGAGGCTCCAGTTCGACTGCAGCAAAATAGTCTCTATATTAAAGCAATTGAATTTCCATTTGCCAGACATCTTGTGCTTTAAGATTCCAGGTTCCAGGGGTGTGGGGTGGCTAAGCCGATTCTAAATGAACCTAAACTAATAACTGCACAGCACACTGGGCGCTGTGAAAGAGTGGGAGGGGAGGGGAGGGGAGGAGAAGGGAGGGGAAGGGAGGAGACAACACCAATCACAGACCTGGGGCAGGGAACGGAGGGACCACCTTGATTTCTCCAGATTCAGAGCCAGCCTGGCCTGAATATCCCCCAAATGACTGAAGGGCCAGCTCCCTCTCTTCACAAAGGGGAAACTGAGGTCCAGAGAGAGGAGTGATGTGGCTGAACGCTGGCCCCTCTTCTCCTATCATTGTTTTCTTTGCTGTCCTGGTTGATTTGATATTATACCAGCCTTTTTGGGGGGGACAGGGGTGGTAAGGCTGCCTGGGGTTTGTTGAGGGTAGGGCTGGGACGAAGTCTGGCCCTTCTCCCCCAAAACCCTCTGAGCACAGGGCCTCACCTCTGGAAGGCTGTGTTGCCACCTGGGTATTTTCCTCATTTGCTCTTGCCTATGCCATCCCCCTCTGCCCTGGCAGCCCTTCTCTCCTCTATCAAGTCATTCTTTGCTCTCGCAGAGACCTAACCTTTCACTCAGCCTCAAGCATCTGGAATGGGAGAATGGCTCAGATCACAGACTCAAGGACATTAGAGGTCAGAGGATACAAAGGTGGGGAAAATGAGGCCTGGAGAAGGCATAAGGAATATAATTCTTCTAGAACAATCCAGGAGTGATGCCTACTGCAACCTGTCATCTACTCATCCTGCCCCAGCCAACTTGAGCCGGGTCTAGGTGACACCTGCCCAGGTTGACTCAGGCCCAGACAATGCCCAGGTAGTGAGAGATGGAGCCTTAGCAAGATATCACCTTTGTTGAGGGCAAGCCACCTAACCTCGCTGAGCTTCTAGTCTCAAAAATGAGTACACATTTCTGGATCCCCAAAGCAAACAAGAATAATGGACATACTGCTGCTTATACCTCAAAGTACTTGAAAGCTTAAATGAGATAATTCATGAAAATTTGTTTGGCATAACGCTGGCCCTTAGTAAGTGCTCCCAAAATGTTAGCTATTGTTATGCCTTGGTTGTTGTTGTTATTATTATGGCCCTGGATGCTTCCAGTGGGTTCTATGCTCCCCATGGATCTGTGTCCTCCCAAGTTGTCTGACACAGGATTCTGTAGATAGGAGCTGCTCAAAGTCAAGTTAAATTGCTGAGGATGTTCCATGCATTGTGACAAGACATGAACTCTGGAGGCAGTCAGAGCAGATTCAAATCCTGGTTTTCATTTCCTTGATCTGTGTGCTCTGTGGCTACTTTGAGCCCCAATGTCTTTATCTGTGAAATGGGTAAGTGGTCCTTTTCCCACCTTCCTTTCAAGGACCAGACCTAGAGAATACTCTCTTAGACTGCACTCTTTCTGCTTCTCCCTGCCTGTCTTGTCACCCCAACCACACCAACCTGGGTCTTTCTCAGTGGCCCCCATGCCTGAGCCCCAAGAGGATCCCGAGAGAGGCAGGGCTGGGGACGGCTCTCACCATCTGCTCCATCTCCCCCATCCTAACCTGATCCTGCATGTCCAGGATGCTATGTGCTGCCCTCCAAGGCCCAGCCGCTGAAAATGGACCCCTGGCCGATACCATGGCAGTGACCAACCTCGTTTTAGATGGGATGCTGGTGCTAGAGATCTGACAAAGCAGCTGGATGGCATGGACAGATGGAATCAAGTAACAGGGATCAAGCCCAGCCCTACCACAGGGGCAGTGCCACCAGATGATGACTAATCATTTACAGTGTCCTAGGGGACAGTGATTCCAGTCTCTGAATGTGGATATGTGCTTCTCTTGGAGGAAAAGGTCATAGCTTTCATCAGAGGGTTTCTAGAACCCAGACTCTTCAGAACCAGGGGCTTAGTTCTCCACCCAGGGTCTGCGTCTTACCCTCCTACACACACCCTCACCCGATGGGAAGAAGGTGTAGGAAGAGGATGCACGTACACCTGAAAGTTCGTGTATCCCGACCCTTGGCAGGCTTTGGACAGGACGGCGAGGGCTGCTTGACACCCAGAGAACTGTGAGGTGAAACCTACAACAGGTGCTCAGGGAAGGGCCGAGTCTGAGTCTGCACAGCCTTGGACAAGCTCCTGTTCCTCTCTGAGGTCAGCAGCCACCCCCTGACCTCCAAAGTCCCTGCCAACTCTGCTGTCCTCTACTCTGGTGGGCCCCCTCCTTCACTAGGACTGTCTGATGGCCCGACACTGAGTGGTGAAGGCCATTCCATCCCATTGACCTGGCAACACCTGAATAGAGCAAACTTTTGCAGAGTGCTCACCAAGTCCCAGGCTCAGTGCCACCTGCTCACAGGGCCTCAACCTTCATCATCCTCCGTTTTAGAGGTGGAGAAAGTGAGCCTCAGAGAGGTCAGGTGATCTGTCCAGCATTGATGCCTCACAGAAAGTATGTGGGGACTGCATGGGGGCAGAGAGCAGCCAGGCGGTCCTACGGGCGTGCCAGCTGCCAAGCCCTTCCTAGAAGCCATCTCTTCGAAGGTGCAGTCCTGTGAGGGGCCAGGGCAGTTAGTAAGTTGAGGCTCCCTGAGTCGAGGCATCTGCTCAAGGTCACACAGCAGACAGGGCAGAGGTGAGGCTCCAACCTAAGTGTTCCAAGACTTCATTCCCTGGTCCCTAAACAAACAAGACATATGGTTACTCTGCTTTGGGATGTACTGAAATCCACCCATTCACCCATTCATTTGTTCCACAGGTATTTATTAAGCACCTACACCGTGTTTAGGTACTGTTCGAAGTGCTGGGGAGGGATTTGATGTTGATCAAGACAAACAAAAGTCCCTGCCTTGGGCTTCCCTGGTGGTGCAGTGGTTGAGAGTCCACCTGCCGATGCAGGGGACGCGGGTTCGTGCCCCGGTCCGGGAAGATCCCACATGCCGCAGAGGGGCTGGGCCCGTGAGCCATGGCCGCTGAGCCTGCGCGTCCGGAGCCTGTGCTCTGCAACGGTGAGAGGCCCACGTACTGCAAAAAATAAAAAAAGTCCCTGCCTTCCTGGAGCTTACATTTTAATGGAGGAGAAAGAGGAAACAATATGAAGTCAATTACAAAGTGTCAGAAGGGGATAAATCTGTGAAATGCAACAGAGAAAGGTCCAGGAGGATGGGGAAGGCTGGGAGGAGGCAGTTTGAAGTCAAGTGGTCAAGGCAGGCCTTGGTGAGAAGGTGAAAATCAAGAGCAGACTTGAAGCAGCTGAAGAAGTGAGCCAACCATGAGGACCGCGGGGGAGGGGCACGGCAGCGGAGGGGGTCACCAGGGCAGAGGCCCCGAGGTGGCAGTGGGCCTGGTGTGCTTGAGGACAGCAGGGCGGCCAGTGTGGCTGGAGCAGAGTGAGCGGGGGAAGAGCGGGAGGTGATGAGGTGGGGAAGGTGATGGAGAGAGAGGGACAGATCATTTGGCCTTGGCCTTAATATTGTCATTGGAAGGTGGGCCTTCATGGGTTAATCTGAAGATCCCACAAATGATGGAGTCGTGGGCTCATCACCGCCACATGTGGCAGCCAGCTGGGACCAGAACGGGAGTGGGGTCATCTAGCAGAGCTGGGTGTGGGGCATGATCTCTCATCTCCCCTGTGGTCCCCTCTCGTCCCTTCCCTTCCCCCAGCTCTGCTTGTGACGTGTCCCCAGGGAGGCCGGGTCAGGCTGGGATGGCACAGGAAGGTCAGTGCCTCCCGCGGAGGCTTCCTCAGCCTGGGAGGGTCTGACTGCTAGTCTTTGAGGGCTTGGCTGTTACCAGGCCCTGCAGGAGCACTAAAAACCATGAGCAGGCAGACAAAAGGCTCCGGAGGCCCATGAAGCCTACCATGCAGCTAGGTTTGTTTGGAATTTAATGAAGGGCCCAAAGCCCAGCTCACCCCTCTGTGCACACTCCCCATACCACCCCCCAGGCCTTCTGATTATCTGACCTATCTAACCCAGCAGCTCCAGATCCCTCGCCTGAGGAAACGCAGGCCCAGGGAGGGAAGGGCTTGTCTGTGGCCACACAGCAACTCAAGGCGAAAGCCCTGGGGTTCTGAGGCCCAGCTCAGGCTACCCTAGTAATCCAGACAGGGTAGTCACAGCCCAGAGGAGGTTGCTACCTGCAGCCCAGGCAATACACCACGTGCAGAGTGGGAAGGTGGACATCAAAACCCCCTGCAGGTGAGGTTGAAGCCAATGAGTTCTGGTGCTGAGCGTCTCCTCATCTGCTTACTAGCTGTGTGACCCTGGAGAAGTGTCTTAATGTTCCTGAGCCCCAGGTCTTTTATTTGCAATACGATCATGATTATACTTCTCTCAAGATTGCTGTGAAGCTGTCAGGGAAAAGTATAGCCTTGTCCCCTCCCTGGAGCAGCCCAGGCAGCAGCAGAGGCTGCAGCGAGTTCTGGAGCCAAAATTCCTGGGTTCCCATCCCAGCCTGGCCACTTTACCAGCTGTGTGGCCTTGAGTAAGTTACTTAACCTCTTTGTGCCTCATTTTCCCAGCTGTAAAATGGGATTAATAATAGTCTTACTTCACCAGGTTGCTGTAACGATAAATGAATTCATCTACTTAAAGCACATAGGCTAATCTGGCATAGGGTACATGTTAACCCCGGTCACAGCACAACTCCAGGGGGCGCCTTTCACATACATATAATGTACAGTGCACCACGTCCCCACCCTATTTGGTCCTCTTCCCACTGCCCTCCCTCGAGTGAGAGTGGGTGAATGGGAAGGTGCCAGGCGGCCCTGCAGGCCGGGTCCCCAGGGCAGACCCTTGCAGAGGCTTATCCCGGAACTGAGGCTGCCCTCCGACCATTGATTACAGAGCCGCGGAGGCAGCGAACCAGATGGGCACTTTTAACAGCTTTTTAATGTGACGGAGCTCACTGAGCTTGGAGAGCAGAGGCACGTCAGGGGAGGCAGGGGAAGCTTTCAAGGTCAGCCAGCGTCAGCCTGACCTTGAAGCCTCATACCCTCCTGGGGAACAGCCCAGCCAGTTCCAGGAGCTGCAAGCCCAGGGCCTGCTGTGACTGGGACCCTGGGAGTTTCTCATTTGTCAAGGAGGCCCCGGGGGGCCTGAGCTGAGGAAAAGTATTAAAAGCAAACAAACAACAAAACAGCAATGAAGAGGCATGAAACGGATTAAAGAGGTAGGTGGCTGGGGGACGAGGGGCAAAGCCGTACTAGGGATGGAGCCTCGGAGCCCTCCTCCTCCAAGGCTCTGGTGTTGGCTTCCTCTTCCTCTGTCACACGCCAGGAAAATCCCCCAAGCAGGAGAGCCTGGGAAGATAAACGACTTCCCTTTCATCTCATCTTCTTGTCACAGTCTCCTCAGCCGGACAGCTCTGCTTCCTTTGTCCTGCAGATTAATAGAAATCAGGGTCGGCTCCCTGAAAGACGGCTCAATTATCAGCTACCCCTAGAGAGAGCACCTCGCTAGCCGCCGGTGCTGGCCTCTGGCCCTTGCAAAGTGGGGCCTCCCACCAGGCCACGCTGCTCCCTACCCACATTCCCTAGAGAGAGCTTAGCACCTTCACCACGCTCCCGGGGCCCCGCTGCAGGCCTGTGTAGGCAAGACAGCACCTTGGCCTTTCCCAGCTGCTGCTTTGAGCAGGTCCTTGGCTGATGGCCTCAACTCCCATGCGTGCTCCGAGCACTTTACAGCTCGGTGGTACTTCTACTCCCGTTGTTAGCCTCTGTAAGGTGGCGATTGTCACAGGTCCACTTTACACACAAGGAAACTGAGGCGCAGGGGGCTGGGACCATTTGCCTAGAGTTGCTCAGCCAGGGGGCAGGGGAGAGGGGAGCTGGAATTCAAATGCAAGGGTTGGTTCCCAGGCCTGAGCACAGCCCTCTCAGCAGTGGGTCAGGTTCTCAGGAACCCCAGGGAGAACAAGAGCAGGGGTGGCCCCCTCCCAACTTCCCTTCTGCCCAGAGTCTGGGATGTGGCCAGGGCACAGTGGGGAAGGAGGGCCAGACCCCTTCCAGAGAGAAGTCATGGGAAACTCAGGGCTTCAGGCATCCTGCAGGCGTCCACTCCACTCCAGCGAAGCCCCAAGTGATGAGGGGATTTCAGGCCCCATGGACAGCTCTCTGACCTGGGAACCAGGCAGCCCTGTTCCAGCCCCAGCTCTGTCATGGGCTAGGATGGGCCTTGGACAGGTTCCTGCCCATCTCTGCCCCGAGTTCCCCCATCTGCGAAATAGAAGGTGAGGAGTATGAACTAGAAGATCCCTCTGGCTCACACGTGGAGGATCTGGCCATCCACTCACTCTAAACTGGCCCAGGTAGAGGCAGCGGGTGGAGGTGCTGAGGCCACAGCCCACGGCGTGGGAATTCAGGGACTAGGGTCTTGGCAGCGGCTGCAAGCCATCAGCAGAACCCAAACTTTCCCACGCATGCAGCCCAGCCCCCAGAACAGGGCCCACAGTTCTCACTGCAGCCCTTCCAAGTGGAAACCACAATGTATGCAGAAGCCAGGCAGAAAATAAACAGAAAGCAATGTCCCCAGGACCTCGGGCCCAGCCTGAGGCAGCCCAATGGAAGGCAGCTATGACCAGAGCAGATTCCTGCTGAGCCTGTCTGGACTAGCCTGGGGCCCTGAGGGAGGAGCCAGCTGCCTCCCTGCCCCCCTGCTCAGACCAAGAAAATGCTCTGCTTCCCACTAAGAGCCAGGGGCAGAGGGAACAGGCCGGGTACCAGGAGATGGAGTCAGCCTGGTGCTGACTCACTGGATGGGATAAGCCCCATCCCTCCCTGGGCCTCACTGTTCCCATCTGAACACTGGGTGTAGCACTTCAGCTGCTTTCTAAAGTTCTTGCCAAGTGCTCAGAACTTGATCCTAGAACATGGCACAGGGTAGTCAGCCAAGAAGGGAGAAGAGAGAGGGCTGACTGAGGGACTCTATATCAGGAGGGCTCTGTGTGGGCATTTAATCTAGGCCTCGTCCTCCACATACTGTTTTAGAGAAGAGGAGACCGAGGCATTCCCAGGCCAGCCACACAGAGATGGAGTTGGGCTCTGAGTCCTGGCTTCGAGGTTCTGAGCCCAAGGGAGGAAACTCAGGCAGACCCTGGCAAGTGCAGGCCAGGCTGGATGGTGGGGAGAGCAGTGGGGAGTGGACATGTTTGTCCCCATCCTCTCCTCCCCCACCCCCCAGCTTTTCTCCCAGGGCCTGGCCTGGCCTCTGGCTTGGGGCTTCTGTCAAGTGGAGAAGGAAGTGAAGGGGGGCAGGGAGCCAGTTGACATGCAGGACTTGTTCCCTGGGGATGAGGGGGTGGTGAGCAGAGGGTGTGTGGGCAGCTTTCTTCCCAAGCAGAGGCAGAGCCCCCAGTCCTGTCCCCACCTCTGCCACCCCCATGCCACCTGACACTGCCTTGGTCATCCCCAGGCCTCCAAGGGACATACCACCACAGCCTTCAGAGTGTCACAGTCCCAACAAAAGTCCCTCAGGTGGACAGTTTTCTCATTCCTGGGCCATCCTGTCATGGAGGAGACTCATTCCCACTTGACCACAGGGAACACCAGACTCACCTGTTTCCCAGAGCAGGTGAGTGAAGCCCAAGGTTCAGACTCTGGCTTTCTAACTCCGAGTTCAGGTCTGAACCTACACAAAAGGTATCTGCTTCAGCACCCAGCCCAGGCCCAGCAGACACAGAGAAGGAGTTCTTGCAGACCCCACCATCACTCCTACCTGGGCTCGGATCTTTCCGGGGCATGTCTTTCTGCCCATCTCCACACCCCACCCCCAAAGGACTCCTTCTTGAGACCTTCAGAGGACACAGATGCATGGTGCACAGACCCATCTCCCTAGGAAGGCTGTCGGCAGCAGCTCCTAGTCCAACTGCAGCTCCTGCTGCCCTGGAGTCAGGGCCTACAGCAGCGCTCATGGCCACATGGACACAGGGAAGCATGGCCACACAGCCACAGAACTTGGAGCCGAGAGCCCTTCTCCATGCTGAGCAGGCTAAAGCCTTAATCCCTTTACACAAAGCCCACTGAATCCTTCCTGGGGGGAAGGCGGTGGGGGCACAAATTGGTTTATTCCACTGATCCAGAAAGAGGCTTGCTCCCATGAGGACAAGCAGGTCCATCCCTGCACACATCTGCAGGCTCCCTCTCTCCAGCACATACACCCTTCGCGTCCCTTTGCCCACCTTGCCCCCAACGCCCAGGCCTCTGGGGAGCCTTGCAGATTCAGGAATACGGAGACTCCACATAGGTACCTCTCCCTCCTTCCAGGACATCTGGGGATGGACAGGTCTGGGATGCCAAGTTCATAAATTGACTTGATGGCTTAGCCTAGGGATGGTTGTCTGATAGGAACTGCTAAGGAAGACACAGTCCAAGAGTAAAGTGTACACTGAAAGTATACACTGCCCGGAAAATGGTAACGTGGGGAACTTTTCTCTGCATCCCCTTCACCCACTTTCCATAGCCCTATCCGGAGGCCTTCCTGGCCAGAAGAAAAATGTTAGTAAACTCTCTTCCAATAGAATTTCAGACCAGCCAGAACTAGAGTAGCCTCAAAAGAAGAGACAGCTAATGGTGGAAATTTAAGCATTCTCAAAAGAGATAATTTGGGTCAGGAATCTTTTCTGGTATTCTTAAAAGCCCAAGGTTGTGTTTCTACCCATGTATGTGCGTGAAGTCAAGACAGAGTTGGTATCTCCAGAGGGAGATGGGTAGTGCCGTGAAAACATAGGTCCACACAGAGACTTGTACAAGAATATCCATAGCAGTCTTATTCATAATAACACAAAACTAGAAACAATCCCAATGTCCATCAACACTGGATACACTGTGGTACATCGATACAGTGAAATACTACTCAGCTGTCAAAAGGAATGAGCTGCTTATACATGTAACCACACGGATGGATGAATCTCAAAATCATTATGCTGAGTGAAAGCAGCTGGGCACAAATGAGGACATGCTGCATGATTCCATCTACGTGAAAAGCCAGAAATCACATAGAAATCTTGGTGATAGAAATCAGAAGAGTGGTTGCCTCAGGGTGGAGGGGACGGGATGACAGGAAGGAGGCATGAGAGAACTTTCTGGAGTGATGTGACAGAAGCCTTCTGTATCTTGATTTGGGTGGTGTGTGTGTGTATGTGAACAATTGTCAAAACCTATAGAATGGTACACTTAAGGCTGTATATAAATTTTACCTCATAAATAAATATGTAAATAATACAAGCATGCCAAATAGCATTTGTTTAGTCAGTTAGTTAAATCTTTATTTTGAAATAATTGTAAACTTACAGAAAATTTGCAAAACCAGGCCAAAGAACTCCCATTATCCTTCACCCAAATTCTTCAATAATTAACATTTACCACATTTACCCTACCATTCTCTCTCTGTACGTATATATGCATATTATTACAATTACAATATATATACATGCAATTATATACATATATGGGGTTTTTTTCTGAGCCATTTGAAGTGTTGGATTTTTAAAAAATTTTCTTTATTAATTTTTGGCTTTGTTGGGTCTTCCATGCTGAGCGCGGGCTTTCTCTAGTTGTGGCGAGCGGGGACTACTCTTCACTGAGGTGCGCAGGCTTCTCATTGTGGTGGCTTCTCTTGTTGCGGAGCACGGGCTCTAGGCGCACAGGCTTCAGTAGCTGTGGCACGCGGGCTCTAGAGTGCAGGCTCAGTAGTTGTGGTGCACGGGCTTAGTTGCTCCACGGCATGTGGGATCATCCTGGACCAGGGCTCGAACCAGTGTCCCCTGCATTTGCAGGCAGATTCTTAACCACTGCGCCACCAGGAAAGCCCTCTGAGCCATTTGAGAGGAGCCTGCTTAATCGTTTTGTGGTTCATCATGTAGTTGCATGTATCAGCAATTCATTCCTTTATATGACTGAGTACTATTTCATTGTATCAATGCACCACAGTTTACCCGTTGCTGATGGGCATTTGGGTTGTTCCTAGTTTTGTGTTATTATGAATAAGCCTGCTATGAATATTACCCCCCAATATTTCAGTGCATATTTCCCAAGAACAAGGATATTTTCTTGCCTCTGTTATCAAAATTGGGATATTAACATTAATAAAATATTATCTAATCTATAGACCTTCTTACTCAAATTTTACTAATTGTCCCAATAATATCCTTTATTAAAAAAAAATTTTTTTTCTGGTCCAGGATTGGATCCAAGATCACAATTTGCATTTAGTTGTCGTGTCTTTTAGTCTCATTTGATTTGAAATAATTCCTCAGCCTTTCTTTGTCTTTCATGAGCTTGACATTTCTGAAAAGTACAGGCTGGTTATTTTAATGAATATTCTTCACTTTGGGTTTGTCTGGTGTTTCCTCATGATTAGATTCAGGTTAGTGATTTTTGGCAGGATTATCACAGAAGTGACATTATGTTCTTCTTGGCAAATCATATCCGGAGGTACCTGATGTCTATCTGTCCTATTTCTAGTGATACTAACTTGAGTCACTGGTTAAGGTAGGGTCTACTGCTATAAAGTTACTGCTTTCCCATTTGCATTTAACAAGTATTTTGGGGGGAGTCACCTGAAGACTATATGAATACCATTTATCAAAATTTTCACCTACTAATTTTAGCATCCATTGATAATTCTTGCCTGAATCAATTATTACTATGATGGTGGCCAAATGTGATTTTTTCTAACCCCATAATTTCCTCTTTATTTATTAGTTCAAATTCTAATATAAGGAAGAGCTTTTTCTTTCCCCCATGTATTTATTTATATTCATTATATTATATTTGTATGAACTCATGGATTCTTATTTTATTTAGTGGGTCATAATTCATTCCTATCACTATTTATTTTGATGCTTAAATTGTCCCAGATTTGGCTGGGGGAAGCCCCTTCAAACTGGCCCCTGTGTCCTTTTGACATTTCCCCATTATTCTCTGAGCATTTCCTCACTTTCAGACACATCATGTACTTGCCTAGGAATCAGCCATTCGCCAAGGAGCACTTGTTTATTTTAGCAGAGAATGGCCTGTCAGGTAGAATATCCATAACCATATCTATTTTAATATCTATTTATAAACTCGTGAGCTCATATTGTTACCTCCAATTCCTGTCCAATACCTAGAGGTATATTCTTGTCTCCCCTGTTGCCATATTTGTAACTCACTTCTCCAACAGCGAGAAACCTAGATCCATGACTTTCATCATATCTACTCATTTGTTCAAGCCTAGAACACAAAGAAAGTCGTTTCAGAATTGCTAACCCATACCACTGTGAAAACAAACCTGCTAATTTGAGTCTGATGTTTTTGCAGCCCTCTCCTTCGACTGGGTGCATATAGTCAAAATATTGTGTTCAAAACTTCCTTAGGATACTCCTTTTTTTTCAATTTTACTTATTTTTTGGCTGCTTTGGGTCTTCATTGCTGTGCGTGGGCTTTGTCTAGTTGTGGTGAGCGGGGCTAATTTTCATTGCGATGCACGGGCTTCTCATTGTGGTGGCTTCTCTTGTTGCGGAGCACGGGCTCTAGGCGCATGGGCTTCAGTAGTTGTGGCACGCGGGCTCAGTAGTTGTGGTGCACGGGCTTAGTTGCTCCGCGGCATGTGGCATCTTCCCGGACCAGGGCTCGAACCTGTGTCCCTGCATTGGCAGGCAGGTTCTTAACCACTGTGCCACTAGGGATGTCCTGTTAGAGTACCCTTTTTTCTCTTTCAGTATATTATTCATTTGAAACACAGTTAGGTTTGTTTGTGTTTGTATTTCATTTTAGGGATTTCCCCCCATCTTTTATCATTGTTATTATTTTATTATTTGAGCATGTAAAGCTTTAACATGGTTCCAAAAGTCAATTCCATTCAACAAGTTATACTGAGAACAATACTCATATCCCTTCCACCCCATTCCCACCCAACCTCTGTGGGTAACTGATCTCATTAGTTTGCCTTTCCTGCGCTTCTTTTTTCAAAATTAATCATATAAATTTTCTTATTTCCCTCTCTTTCTTCCACAAAAAGTTACATACTATAGGTATATTTTTGCACTTTGATTTTTTTCACTTAACAACACATTCTGGAATCACTCTATATCAGTTTATGGAGATTGTCCACATTATTTAAAAGGTTGCATGTTTATTGAAGAATAACATACACACAGAAAATGGTGTTAGAAGTTAGGGACTTGCAGGGGGCTGGTTACAGTGGGTGGGGGGTTCACTTGATTAGTTTTGCCTGGTTTGAATGCTGTATAAATAGGTTCATATAATGTTCAGTCTTTGGTGTCTGCTTCTTTTGCTCAGCATTATGTTTGGGACATTTATCCACCTGGTTGTGTGCAGTTGTAGTTTGTTCATTCATATTGCTGTTTAGTATTCCATTGTATAAATATATTACGATAGTTTAATCCATTATATTGTTTATGGGCAGTTGGGGATTTCCAGGTTTTTTTTTTTTTTTTGCTTTATGGCTAGTGCTACTATGAACATTCTAGTACCTAGAATGTGTTTGGTCCATAGGATAGAGTTGCTGGGTTATCAGGTAACGCATATGTTCAGCTTTAGCAGATGCTGTTAAACACTTTTGTGAAGCGTAACTATACAAGTTTACGTTCCTACCAGTCATGTGTAACTGTTCCAATTGCTCATTTCAATTCTGCTCCCAATTCTAACCTGTGGGTTTTCTTCCCTACACCAAGAAATTCTGTGACACCAGCTGTGTGTCCCACAGTCCAGCTCAGTTCTGACACTATCTACCTGGAGATAGCATCCAATCCCCACAGGGCCTCAGTCCTACAAGACTGCTCCCTGCCACCCACTTCAGGCGCCAGTCACAAGTTCAGTGCTTCTGACCTACCGGCTATAGACTGGAGAAGGTTCCAATGCCCATTCCTTGGGTTCGATTAATTTTCTAGAGCAGCTCACAGAATTCAAATAACATTTACTTACTAGAGTACTGGTTTATTATAAAAAGATATAATAACTCAGGAACAGCCAGATGGAAGAGATGGGAAGGGTAAGGTACGGGGGAGGGCATAGAACTTGCATGTTCTTTGAGTGTCACTCACACCACACCTCCACATGTCCACCACTCAGAAGCTCTCCAAACCCAGTCCTTTTGGATTTTTTTTATGGAGATTTCATGACCTAAGTACGATTGATTAAATCATTAGCCATTGGTGATTGAACCTAATCTGTAGCCTCTCTCTTCTCCCTGGAGGTTGAGGATGGGAGGGGCTGATGGGAGTGGGGAGTTGGAACTGAAAGTTCCAACCCTCTAATTACACATGGTTGGTTCCTCTGGTGACCAGCCCCCATCCTTAGGTGATCTAGGGGCTTTCCAAAAGTCACTTCAATAACGTAACAAAAGGCATCTTTATTCCTCTCATCTCTTAGGAAATTCCAATGATTGGAGAACTCTGTGCCAGGAACAGGACAAAGATGAAATATACATTTCTTATTATAAATCACAATATCACACTCACCAACACCAGACCAAGAGCACTTTTTCCCTTTATCACCACCAAACTGGCCCCCTGTGAGGAGCAGCCTGGTGTAATGAAGGGGCTCTGGCCCTGGAATCAGAAAACCTGTTTTGGCCAACCTTGGTTGGCTGAGTTGTGTGATCTTGACCTATCTAAGCCTCAGTTTTCTCATCTGTACCATGGGAATAATGGCCTTGGCCTGCTTTTGCAGTAGACACATACTGACATCAGAAATGGCAGAGTCCCCAGGCCTCTTTTGTCCAAGTCTGGCTCCCTGCTTCATGGGCACCGGCTATACATAAGACAGGGATACACTCACCCACATGCCAATCTTATCTCTGCTTCTGTCCTGGACCTTTTTCTTCCTTCAATGGTATCTTATGGTTTCCTCCACCAGAAAGATTTCCCTGATCGCCTCCATCTTCCTTCCCTATGAGGCAGCGCCTAGACCAGAAAGAGCAACGGTTGGACCCAGGAGAGCACCCATTTGCCTTTGGCTTTCTCTATTGCCTGTGATCTGAGGTTAGTTTCCAGACAAAGAGCTGGAGACCTGGGGACTGCCTGCAGCATCTCTGGGGCACTTTGCAAACTGCTGCGCTAGTGCTCTTTTGTGCAGTGCTAGAGGAGTTCATCAGAGCATTTTAACAGATGAGAGATAGACAAACTCTCTTTGTGTACTTAGAATGGCCAAAGAGACATGCAAGCGGCTTCCATGTGCCTGTGTGTCAGTGAAGAAAGAAGAGCACCCCCAAGCAGGACTCCCAAATCCCCTCAGAGAGCCCACGGGAGGAATGCATTCCTACACTTCCATCCCTTAACACACCTGTATTGTTCAGATCTGGGCAAGGCTTAGATTTGGAAGCCCAGCCCCTCATTCTCTCAAAGGAGACGTTGAGCGTGGCACTGCACAGGCCCTGGGCTGTGCTCTGAAGTGTGTCCTCTTGACGGCTCCTGATGCCCAGGACCTTGGGGGGAAGCTGAAACACAGACACAAACAACTATAACACAAACAACTATAAAGTATGTTCCAGGAGAGGCCCAGATGGCCTCTATCTAAAAGGCTGATGGGTAATGGGGATATGCTGACAGTGAGGGAAGATGTTCCAGGCCAAGTTTACAGCCTTAGCACAGACACAGAGCTGGGGACCTGGGCATGTTCATGGGATGAATGATGAGGGCAGATAGGGGTTAGATCACCAAAGACCTTGAAACCCTGGCTGATGTGGGATTTTATCCCATGGGTAATGGCCAGGGAGCCACTGGTCCTTTTGAGAGGGGTTAGTATGGGGTGATATAATCAGAGATGATCACAGATGCTCACCTATGGAAGGCCCTGGGCCCACAGAGTCTCCCCAACCTGCTTCCACCATTTGAACTCCCTTCCTTAGGGACCCAAAGACTTTTCCTGGTCCAAGAGGCCCTGCTAAAGTGAAAACTCTGGATGCCAGTTCAAACCTTGATGTGATTAGCTGCTCAGCCTATGATCCTTAGAAAGCTCTGATTCCAGAGGCCAAGTCCAGACTATGTGTTTGTGAGGGTGGGTGTAGGGATGGGGGTGAAGGAAGTATTTGTTAAACATTCACCAGTGCCAGACTGTATGCTAAATGTTCTACGTTCAATATCTCACTTACCATTTGTAACAACTCTATTAGAAGGGGATTAGTCCCATTTTACAGATAAAGAAACTGAGGTCTGGGCAGGCTAAATTATCCACATAGTGAATCTGTCCACAAAGCCTGACCCTGTTATGATGCCCCAGGCAGGTGTGTGTGACCAGGCAGGAGTCTGGTGAGAAGGGAAGTCTGGGCCTAGTGCCCACTTGGTCCTTGAGGTGCAGTCCTGAGGACCTCCAAATGCTCTTCCCCATAGAGCTGCCCTGGTGATCTCCCCAATTGGGTGTGCCTGCCTGAGGGTGCAGGGTCGTGGTCTTTTTAAAGTACGAAAGAAGATGTTAACAGGAAGAGGGAAATTGTGTTCAAATTAGACACAGCTTTCTTGATGCCTCTGGAGTCCTCCCACTAAGGGAGCACATCCTGCAGTATTTTGTGCTTTTAAAAAATGCTGCCATATAATTCCTCCAACTGCCAGTTTGTGAAACAATATTCTCATGACGATCTCCAAGTAGCAGGCACTGGGTGTCATTTCATGCAAAGGGTTGGATTCATTGGCAATTTCTTCAACAAGCACTCACTAAATGTCTGCTGTGGGCCTAGCACTTTGCTGGGCACTGGGAACACCAAAGTATGTGAAACTAGGTCTGGATGTGCCGGGGTCTCAGGGAAAGACAGACACTCCACAGGGTTAGGACCTTAGCAATAGAGGCTCGGGGTGCGTAGTGATTAGCTTTGCAGTGACAGGGTTGGCAAGGTGATAGGAAGGATACAGGCCCCTTGTGGGGAATTCTGACAGCTAAGTGGCCTGGGCCAGGCCCTCAAGGAACATGAGGTTTTCTAGAACTGAGGTAAAGGATGACGGTGGGGAAGAGAATTCCGGAGCAAAGACTGGCTTGAGTGAAGGAAAGGAGAAGGGACTAAGAGAGGCCGGAAGATGAGGTGGCCCTTCTGGCGGGGCTGCGGGGAGACAGCCTTGGCCCCGCTAGTCCCACGCCAGTGACGCACCCAGTGCCCCACCTTAGTTCCCTTTACTCTGATCCTCACGCGCAACCCTTGCTAGACCCTTGCAGTTTCCCACACAACCAAGCTCTTTCTCACCTCTGAGCCTTTGCTCACGCTGTCCCCTTCTCCTGGGATGCCCCCACCCCGTCCCTCTTCTTTCCCTGGCAGACACTGTCTGATGTTCAGCCTGGCCCTCACCTCCTTGTAAAGCCTCAGATAGAGATCCATGCCCTCCTTGTGGCTCTGACAGCACCCACCCCTCCCCATCCCTCCTCGGTCACAGTGTTGTTTGTTTTCTTGTCTGTCTCCCTCACTGGATGGTGAGTGACTTTGGGGAAGGAGCTGGGTGTTGGACCCACGATGAGTCATGAATTGGGGGATGGTGCGTGAACGAGCTGGAAAAAGTTCACAGCATCGACGATGCCGTTGTGTCCATACTCTAGCTTCTGTTTGTTCTGAAACCACGTAAAAGTCATCTATTTTTCATCAAAAGAGAAAATGAAATCAGAGCACCATCAGTTTCTCTAATCTGTTTTCCTAAGCAGTGTCCACACTCTGCCCCAGTGTCTAGGGGTTCCTAAGTGGCCATGACCCTTTAGGCTTTTCCACCGCTTCTCTGAAGCCTCCCTGGATGGCCCAACCACAGATCTCCAAGCCACAGCCAGTCACCTCACTGGAATCCAAGGGCCCTGGAGCTTCCTCTCTTCCCCACACGTTTAAATGGGACCTGGCATTCCCCGGAGCTCCACCCCAGCTCTCTCTCCTCTTGCTCTCCACTTTCGGTTTCTCTGTTTCTTCCACAACCCTGACACCACAGCCTAGCTACATGTTCCTTCTGAAAGCTCCACCTCATTTTCTGAAATGGTGGCCCCAGGTTCGTGCAGATATGTTCCGTTTCACCTGCAGTATCTTTAAAAGTGTTTAAATTGGTTGCTTAACATTTGAAAATCAGCAGATTTCTATGAGTCACTTCACTTTATGATAATTTTTCAAGCTGTACACTTAGAGTTCATGTACTTTCCTGTATGTATACTTCAATTAAAAATATTGTCTTAGGGCTTCCCTGGTGACACAGTGGTTGAGAGTCCGCCTGCCGATGCAGGGGACACGGGTTCGTGCCCTGGTCCGGGAAGATGCCACATGCCACGGAGCGGCTAGGCCCGTGAGCCATGGCCGCTGAGCCTGTGCGTCCGGAGCCTGTGCTCTGCAATGGGAGAGGCCACAACAGTGAGAGGCCCGCATACCGCAAAAAAAAAAAAAAAAAAAATATATATATATATATATATATATATAGTTTTAATCTGCAGATTTCAAAATCCTGATTCCCACATTTTCTTAAACACTTGGAAGGGCTGCACTGTCGGACCTTTATTCTACATGAGCTGTGGCTAACAGCTGCCACCTTCACAAAAGATATGACCTCCCCATTTTGCTGCAGTCTCCACCACTCTCTATTCTACTCATGGCCGCTTTCCTCATTTGTGTACCTGCCCCTAGAATAGGCATTCAAGCCAGTTCTCTTTGTGTTCTCCAAACTTTTATTTCCCACTGCCTCCTGGATGTTCCATGGGTACCTCAAACCCAACACATCACGACTGAGCTCACCCTCTTCCCCTGTGCCCCAAACCTCTTCCCCTCCAGTATTCCAAGTCCTAAACGATGAATCACAACCCATCCAGTCACCGAAGGCAAAGGCCTGGGCATCTCTGGGACTCCTGTCTCTCCCTCATCCTACTAAAGACTCACCAACAACACTGATGGTTTTGCAAACCTGCCCCCTGCCTGAGCCAAGCCACTGTCATCCCTGGCTGGGACCCCAGGAGCCTTGTGACTGGTCTTCCTGTCTCCACTCATGCCCCTCAAATCTGCTGAGCCCTCTGCAGCCAAAAAGGTCTTTAAAATGCAACATGATCATGTCACTTCCTGCTTAGACCTTTTTGATGGCTTCCTCTTTTTCTTGGGGAAAAACCCAAACTCCTTATAAGGAAAAAAATCCATACTCTACAAGGGCCTAGAACCAAGGCACGTCTCCCTTCCAGCCTCTTCCCACGCCCTCCCCTATTTTCTCTCCATACCATACATTCTCACCATATTTCAGCTCATTACCCTCCATATTTTTTCATATTTTTAAAACAGGAGACATGATCTTTATACAGTAAACTGTACACATCTTCTGTTACAGCCTGATTGATTTTCTTCTCTAATTTTTTCATTGTGATAAAATACTTTACATAAAATGTACTATATTAACCATTTTAAGCATACAGTTCAGTGGTATTAAATACATTCATAATGCAGTATAACCATCACTACCATCCACCTCCATAACTCTTTCATCATGTATAACTGAAACTCTGTACCCGTTAAACAATAACTCCCCATTTCCCTGTCCTCCCAGCCCCTGGCAACCACCATCTACTTTCCATCTCTATGAATTTGACTCCTCTAGGTACCTCATATAAGTGGAATCATAAAGTACTTGTCCTTTTGTGACTGGCTTTTTTCACTTAGCATAATGTCCTCAAGTTTCATCCATGTTGTAGCATATTGCAGAATTTCTTTCCTTTTTAAGGTTGAATAAAATTCTGCCATATGTGTAAACATGGTCTGCTTATTCATTCATCCGTCACTGGGCACTTGGGTTGCTTCTATGGTTTCAGCTTGACTGATTTTTACATATGTGAATAGCCATGTAACCACTACTCAGACTGAGACATAGAACATTTCAGTACCCCAGAAGTCTCCTTCATGTTCCTTTCAGGCAACACCTACCACCCCCATTATTAAACCAACTTCACTATAGGTTAGCTTTGCCTGTTCTTGACCTTCATATGGATGAAATCATATAGTATGTGTCCTTTTGTGTCTGGATTGTTTGCGCAACATTATGCCTGTGAAATTCATCCATGTTGTGGTGTGTATTAGTAGTTCATTCTCATTTCTGTGTAGCATTCCACTGTATAAAAATATACCACTATTTATGCCTTCCACTATTAATGGGCATTTGGGTAGTGTTATGGGCTGAATTTTGTCCTGCCAAAATTCATGGATTGAAGCCCTAAGCACCAATGGTATTTGGAAATTGGACCTTTAAGGAGGTCATTACGGTTAAATGAGATCACAAGGGTGGGGCCCTAATCCAATAGAACTGGTGCCCTTATAAGAAGAGAGAGAGACATGGAAGTGGTAGTGTACAAAGGAAAGGCCATGTGAGGACACAGCAAGAAGGCAGCTGTCTGCAAGCTAAGGAGAGAGGTCTCATCATAAACCAACCCCACTGGTACCTTGATCTTGGACTTCCAACCTCCAGAACTGTGAGAAAATAAATTTCTGTTGTTAAAGCCACCCAGTCCATAGTATTCTGTTATGGCACCCTGATTAGACTAGTACAAGTAGTTTCTAATTAGGGTCTATTACAAGAAAGCTACTTAAATATTGTTCTGCATGACTTTTGCTGGATATAAGCACTTACTTCTGTTGAGTATATCTCCAGGAGTGGGTCACAGAGTAGATGCATTGATAAAAAGAAAGAGAGGAAGAAAGAAAGAAAGAAAAGAGGAGGGAGGGAGGGTGGAGGGAAGGAAGGAAGATGACAGCAAGAAAGAAAGAGGAAGGAAAGAAGGAAGGAAGGAAGGAAGGAAGGAAGAAAGGGAACTTATTTGTCTCACAAAACCACATTACAACCAGTGAAGTCAGGACGCTATATTACTACCATCTAATCTATAGACCCAATTCCAATTTCACCAATTATCCCAACACTGTCCTTTATATCGAAAGGGTCCAGTCCACAATCACATGTTGCTTTTAGTTGTCAAGCATCTTTCGTCTCCTTCAGTCTGAGACAGTCCCTCAATCTTTACTTTCATGACTTTGACACTTGTGAAGATTACAGTCTCGTTACTTTGTAGAATGTCTCTCAATTTGAGTTTACCTGATATTATTCATCTTTGTCAGGAATATCACTGAAGTGATGCTGTGTTCTTCCCACTGTATCCTAACAGTTTGTACCTGGTCAATTTGTCCCATTACTGGGGATATTAACTTTTAACACTTGGTTAAGATGGAGTCTGCCAGGCTTCTCCACTGTTAAATTAATTAATAAGAACAACAAGTAAATAATTTGTGGGAAGAGAGTTTGAGATTATGTAAATATCCTGTTCCTCACGATAATTTCACCCAGTAGTTTTAGCATCCATTGACGAGTCTTGCCCGAATCAAATATTTCTACAATGGTTGCAAGATGTGGTTTTTCTAATTCCATTATTCCTTCTACATTTATTAGTTGGCATTCTACTCTACGGAGGAGGTTTCTCTTCTCCCCATTTGTTTATTGATTTATTTATTTATGTGAATACAGACTGATGAATGCTTTCATTATTTATTTTGATGCTCAAATTGTCCCAGATCTGGGAATTGGGAGCCTTTCAAGTTGATTTTTGTGTCCTTTAAAAAAATTTTTTTTAATTGTGGTAAAATACGCATAAAATAAAATGTATCATTTACATATTTTAGTGTACAGTTCATTTGTATTAAGGACATTTGCATTGTTGTGCCACTATTACCACTATTCACCTCCAGAACTCTTTTCTTTTTTTTTTTTTTCAGGGAGACCCAAGCCCATGTGAGGAGTTTTTTTTTATACTTTATTTATGTTTCATTTTGTTTATTCATTTATTTATTTATTTTTGGCTGTGTTGGGTCTTCGTTGTTGTGCACGGGCTTTCTCTAGTTGCAGCTAGTGGGGGCTACTCTTTATTGCGGTGCTTGGGCTTCCCTTTGTGGTGGCTTCTCTTGTTGTCAAGCACAGGCTCTAGGTGCGTGGGTGTCAGTAGTTGTGGCACGTGGGCTCAGTAGTTGTGGCTCGTAGGCTCTAGAGAGCAGGCTCAGTAGTTGTGGTACATGGGCTTAGTTGCTCTGAGGCATGTGGGATCTTCCTGGACCAGGGCTCGAACCCGTGTCCCCTGCATTGACAGGCGGATTGTTTTTTTTTTGTTTTTAGAATCTTCCCTTTGTTCTTGGGTTTTGGAAATTTCCCAATGACATGTTTAAGTGAGGGCATTTTTTGGTTCTTCGGCTCTGGGATATTCTCTTGATTATTTGCTTGATGATTTTATTGATTTAATTAATTAATTAGTTAGTTTGTTTGTTTTTTGTGGATTCTTAACCACTGCGCCACCAGGGAAGTCCCTCCAGAGCTCTTTTCATCTTACAAAATTGAAACTCTGCACTCATTATACTCCCAGCCCCTGGCAACCACTGTTCTCCTCTCTATTTCTATGACTGTGACGACTCTAGGCACCTCTTATAAGTGAAATGATATAGTATTTGTCCTTTTGTGACTGGCTTATTTTACTTAGCATAATGTATTGCAGGTCCATCCATGTTGTAGCATATGTCAGAATTTCCTTCCTTTTTAAGGCCTAATAATATCCCACCATATGTATGACCACATTTTGTTTATCCATTCATTCATCAATGGGACACTTGTGTTGCTTTCACCTTTTGGCTATTGTGAATAATGTTGCTATGAACGTGAGTGTACAAATATTTCTTTGAGTCCCCTGCTTTCAATGCTTTTGAGTATATACCCAGAAGTGAGATTTCTGGATCATATGGTAATTCTGTTTTCAATTTTTTGAGGAACCACCATACTGTGTTTCATAGCAGCTACACCAATAGTCAAAAAGTGTTTTCAGTTTCTTTACATCCTTGCCAATACTTACTATTTTTGGTTTTTTGATAGTAGCCATCTTAATCCTGGTGAGGTGGTATCTCACTGCGGTTTCGATTTGCATTTCTCTAATGATTAGTGACATCAAGCACCTTTTCATGTACCTGTTGGCCATTTGTATATCTTCTTTGGTGTAATGTCTATTCAGGTTCTTTGCCTACATTTTAATTGGGTTGTTTGTTTTGTTGTTGTTGAGTGTAGGAATTCTTTATATATTCTGGATATTATCTTGTTTCCTTTTGACACGTCCCCATCATCCTTTGAGTACTTTCCAACTGAAACCATAAGATGTTTCAGATGTTCTGCTACTTCCCCTGCTTCACCCCTGGAAGCAGTCATTTCTCCAAGGAGCCCTGGTTTCTTTTAGTGGAGAATGGCATTTAGAAGCAGATCTGGGTTCCAGGTTTGCACACTGCTTCTGTGGGGAGAGGGGGCGGTTGCTGTTCCTGGGCTCTGTCAGTGGTCAGAGCTAGAGAATATGTGTGTGTACTTATATTTATTTCTATATCCATATATTGAAAACCATAAGTCATATCAATAACTCTATTTCCAATCCACCACCGCAATATTCATTCTAGCTTCTCCCCTTTGCATATTTGTAACTTCCTTCTCCAACAGCAAGAAATCTGGCTCTGCACTTGTAAGCCTGGATGAATGCCGGCAGCTGCTGGAGGTGGCGATGCTGCCCTGGGCCCACTCAGCACCTGAACCCCACCCAGAGCCCCTGGCCCTGGCAGGGTCAGGCACGTTGCTGGGGCCTTGGGCCTCCACAGCCAGCCAGAGGAACCTAGGCAGGCTGATCCCAGGAGGTCAGGCTGGAAATTGGAAGAGATTCATAACTGATACAGAAGCTCTTAGCTGAGCGCCACCTTCTCACTACCTTCCCCCCAACCCATGCATTTAAGCGACACGTTATAGGTCCAAATTGTTTAAAGGTTTCCCAGCCACCAGAATATGAAAGGTTTTGCCTGCCATTGTATTCCAGCCTTTCCACTAACACTGGGACCTGGGGTGGGGTGGGCATGTCTGTCCAAAAGAAGGCCTGCTCGGGCCCACCACTAGGCTTCAGCCATCCTTGGCAGCCAGGCCAACCCGTGCCCAGCCTGCCTGTCAGCCCAGGGAGGCCATAGGCATGAGAGCTCACTGAGACCTGCCACGTGCAGGGCCTTTGGGGGCAATGGGAAGAGCCCCCATCCTAAGGGAGCTCACAGTCCATTGGATGTCATAGATCCCCACCCAGGCAGGAAGCAGAAGCCCTGCCCTGTACACCCAGAGACGCCCTGCCAGGGACTAGGGCTGAGGGAGCAAGCACACTGAGGGTGCTGGAAGCGGTGAGGGTGATGGAAAATCTGGCGGAGAATCCCCAGAAAGGCAGGTCAGGCTTTCCAACAGATGACTGGGGTACATTTAAGTGGGCCTGAACCTTATATAATTTGGGGGGCTCTGAAAGCTAAATAATGCAAAATTATGAACAGAATTGATACAGGATCTTGGAAGATGTCCTAAACCTTGAGCTTCATTAGCTGACTTGGAAAGCTCCTCCTGGCTATCAGCCTGTCTTCACCTGGAGATTCCTGGCTGTTCACGGCTCCCCAGGCCTCATGTCCTCAGGAATACTTTCAGAGCTGGCTAAGGACCCTCCTCTCTATTCCAGAGCATGTAGCTCTGTTCATTTTTCTCTCTCCCCTTCTAGAGTTCTTAAGGGTAGGTACTATGTCTTCCTTACACTGTCTCTAGTAGAAAGCAAGTGCTTAATAAGCATTAATAGAATAAATAGAAGAAAGGAAGGAAGTAACAAGATTTTGTTAAGGGGAGAGATACTTTAAACTTTAATTACGTGCCAGGCAACTTCCATGTGTTATTCTGTTCTAATAATCCCAACAACCCATTCTCCCATTTTACAGATAGGGAAACTGAGATTTAGGGAGGGGAACTATTTGTCTGACTTGCCCAGATAGTAAGTGAAGGGGCCTAGATTTGAACCTGTTCTGCCAGACTCCAAAGCTCATGTCCTTTCCCCCTGTGGGTGATACAGCGGAGTGGGATATCAGGCAGGAAGGGGAAGCTGGAGAAACCATGTCTTACCAGAAAGGGGAGCATGGGAAGCAGGTGGGAAGTGGGGGATGGGAGCAGGTATGGGACACACTCAAGAAAGAAGCAAGGTGGTAAGAAGCCAATTGGAATCCAGTCAGGGAGCACCCCCCCTCCCCTCTCTTCGAAAAGTATGACCCCCTGAGGCTCTGTAGTGACTGAGGTCAATTCAGTTCAGAAAACTGGAACCGACATTTCCTGAGCGGCTGCCACGTATGTGGGCCTGGGTGCTGGGCAAGCAGACTGATTCCTACCCAGAGAGCTTGAGTAACTGCTGTCACACTCAGTAGAGTGTGTCAGTAGCCACAGGAGGCCCAGGCGTGATCCTGTCTGGTCATGGAGTGGCTTCCTGTTGGAGGGCAGAGAGGAAGAAGATCTATGGAAGTGAGTGCACAACACTTTACAGTTTACAAAGCACGTCAGTGTGGGTAGTTGTCCCCAGGAGTAGGTAGGGAAGTAGAAACAACTGTATCCCCTGCGTGGTAGACAGAAGGTACACAGTTCATCTTTGCTAAGTTAACAAAAGGGCCGTAGAGTTCAGGAAGAATCTCCCTGAAGGACCTGTAAGGCGGGCCTGGGCAGGGTCAGATGAAGACCTCTATTTAGGGGACCTAAGCCTGGAAAAGTATAAAATGTCCCCGCTTTCAAATTACAAATTAAAATAAAGCTAGTCTTAAATCACAAAATAAGAGAAAGGAAGTCCTACAATGGTCTGAGCTTTTCCACTATGACACTACGATGATTTTTTTAAATGGATAATTTCTCCAAAACTTCTCATTTGGGGTGTGCCCTGCTTTGCTGTTGCCAAGGCACATACGAGGCGTGGCCCATCCAGCCCTAGCTTGCGACTCCACCTCTTACTGACTCTAGTGTGAACTCCTGGAGATAGGACCTTGGAAATGCAGACTCATGCCCAGCAAAGGGGTCCAGCAGGCCTGGATTTGACTGTGACATCATCACTCAGCGGCCCTGTACATTCGGATCAGCCTCTGAGTCTCTGTGAGCTGCAGCTTCCTTATCTGCACAGTGGACGCTAGTAGCTACATTGCGGGATTGGGCATGAGAGAAGATGAAATGAGGAGTGTAAGGGCCTAGCTCGGGATCTTGTGCACAGTGGCTGCTCAGGGAGCACCGAGCAGGTCCTTAGCTTTCAGCAGCTCCCGCCAGAAGCAGGCCTTGGCTGTGATGGAGCAGAATCTGGAAGCCAACTGAGTTAGAGGGGGTGGGGCGGCAGCGCCTGGCCTGGGAGCCCGGGTCTCTCCCACACCTGACCTAGCCAGATGGCTCAACCTTAATTCTTGGCCTGAGAGGGGCCTTCAGTCCTTGGACCTGCCCCTCTGTCCTCTGGGCCACACGGAGGGGATTAGTCAGGAAGTGTGCACAATGGGCTTATTGTTATTGGAGTAATAGCTTTGGAAATGGAGAATTCCAGGGGTAGGGCGGGAGTGCTGAATGTTACTCAAGATTTTAGGGAAACAGACTCAGAGGTGTGCTTTGGGTGGCCCATCCAAAGCCAAGCTGTCCTCAACCTGCCCCTCCCCTACTCTCCTGACTTACACCCCCTATACCCGGCATGACCACCTCGACTTCCCTCCACATTTCCCCTGCCTTTGACCACCCCTGGGCCTTCACACCCTCTCTCTGTTGGAGGACTGCCCCAGGCTGTCAGAACCACTCTGCCTATAGCCACCAGAACAGGAAGTGCCTGGAAATTTATGTCCCCCAAGGACTGGCGGTGCAGAGGTATCAATACCCCAGCTCTCTTTGCCCCTGATTGGGACAGCTCTGAGGTGCCCCCAGAAGCTCCGCATGGGATTGGGCCAAAGTCACCCTCTGTGCAGCTTCCCTTGAATCTATACTCTTGCTTGGCTTCTTACTCTTTGCTTCCCTGTCCCACTTCCCCATTCCTCTGCTGTGCTTTTCTCCTTGAGAGCTTCCTGATAAATCACTGTCACACAAATTCTGCTGCGTTCAGTCGGCCTCAGGGGAACACGGGACCAGGCACAGCCGAGGGAGGAGTCTGGGAGAGGGAGCTGTGTGTGATGTGCCCGGTTGGCCCCTGTCCTTACAGAGGGGCAGGGAGAGGAAGGGGCCTCACTCACCTGTCTCCTCTGTAGCCCTGGAGTGGATGGAGGTGCTGACTGAGCTTTCTGATCGCATAGAGTGGGCCTGGACCCCACGCCCATGGGGGCCAAGGGTTGGGATTTTAGGTCACCTCCTTCTTCAGCAGAGCACTTCTGTGAGAGTCTGGGAGCCACCCATGTGGCATGGAGCAGGGCACACCCATTGCACAGGTGTGTGCACAGCCATAGCGAGGCAGGTGGGGCAGGGCAAACTCCGTCTTTCAGCGGCCCTTCTCAAATCCTTGGCGCCCTTCCCAGAACTCCCACTTTTGGGGGAAGAGAAGAATAAATTGTGTTCTAGGTGCCCAGCAACAAAGGCAAAGTGACTGAATGGCAGTAATGAATAGCTCGAGCAGGGAGTCAAGAGGGCAGGCGCAGGCCTGGAGCCTGAAGGAGCACAGAGACAATAAACAAGATTGCTATGGAGAACGCTTCCCCCCTCCTCCCACACAAAACACTTGTAGGCCTAAGGGAGGGGAGCCTACCAGCCAGCGAGGGTGGAAGCAGGACTGTGGAGTGGTTAGGGGCTGCCCCTTAAAGCCACCCTGAACCAAAGCGAAACCCTTGCTGTACTTGAACCTTCTCCAGCACTCCCCAGAGGTTGGCCAGGATGGGATCGGGGGTGGGTAGGTAGGGTTACGAGATAAAATACAAGACACCCAGTTAAATTTGAATCTCAGAGAAACAATGAATAATTTTTAGTATAAGCTTGTCCTCAACATTGCATAGGATGTACTTATACTAAAAAATTATTCGTTGTTTCTCTGAAATTTAAATTTAACTGAGTGTCCTGTATTCATTAAGCAATATTTTTTTTTCTCCTAAATCTAGCAACCCTAGCGGGGAACAAAATGATTGAAGAAACAGGATGTTTATCCCGGCAGCCAGCTGACACCGGGGGACAGGTGCCTTGGCTTTCAATTTCAGAAGGGTTGTCCTGTGAGAGAGTTAGAATCAGAGGATGAAAACAATTATATTTTGAAATAGCAGCTATATGGTCTGTTCTAGAAGAGAGTAAGTAGCAGAAAAAAGATACAGTGTTGGTTTCAGGTCTGGCCCTGCCACCAGCTTCCATGCAACCCTGAATAAGTTCTGCCTCTGAGCCTCGGTCTCCCCATCTGTATTCTCTGTGGACATGCCCTCTGACCCCACAGGCCTTGTGGACCATACCAGCCTGGTTTCTTTCCTTATTCCCATCACACTTCTCCAGCATGACTGCCCTGAGTTTCTGGAACACGGCCTGGTAAGGATGTAGAGACCAGTGTGTCTCCCTGGTTCTCCTGCCTGCGGATGTGGAAGCAAAGAGGGTGAAGCAGAGCCCTGAGACCAGGCCCATGGGACTCATCATGCTGCCCAGACATGGCCCTGCAAGGGTCTTCCTCCATTTAGCCCAGCATCTGGCCACTGGGCAGCCCTGCTCCCCCTCCTGGAGGAGAGATGCTTCTGTGTGGCCACTGGCTTCAGGATCCAGCCCCAGTGGAGGCTGAGGCCCTTCACCTTGGCCCTTGGAAGCCTCTGCCAGCTTAGCCTTGTTGAAGAGGGCAAAGCCTCAGAGGAGATTCCCAATTCAGGCCTTGTTGGCCAGAACCTGTGGCCATCTGGAGCTTAGGCCCAGAGCTAGAAGGGCACTTGCAGGCCATTCACACCTACCCCTCCCCACTATGCACACGGGGGAACCAAGGCCCTGCAAGTGGAAGGCATTTGCCCAAGGCCAGTCCAGGACTCCATGGACAATCAGGGCTCACAGCCCCTGCTCTGTGCTCAGCAGCCTGCCACACATGACGCCAAGCCTCAGAATCAACTCATATATTCCGTGCTAGGTGCCCCGAGGAACACGTAAACCCCCAATAACCCGGCAGAGGTGGCCCAGCCCCCGTTGCTTCATTGTTCCCATGTACACATGAGGCAAAGGAGGCTCACAGGACTGCAGATACTTGCCTGAAGCTGGTGAATGGCAGGGCTAGCATTTAACCCCAGGTCCCCACCAGCAAAGGGCTGCTCCCTCTGTCCTCTCCTCTGTTTGTCTGTTCATCGAGCTCTCTGCTGCTGGTTTTCCCCAAGGCCTCCCAGGCTTCTCCTGCTGAAGCCCTCCTTTCATCATTGCCCCCTAACGCCCCTCCAGCGCTGCACCTCACCACACCCCACCTTCCACCCCAGGACTCTTGGCATTTGCACAGCTCTCTAGAGTTTACAAAACCTGTCCCAGTATATTATGTCATGTTGGTTTCCCCAGCTGAGACTCCAGACCCAGCAGGGAGCACCTGCGCCTCTTGGGCAATTACCCTTGAGAGGCCAGAAGGAGCACCCATGTGCAAAGCGTTCCTTGTAAAATGTCAGGCTGTTCCAAGTAAACAGAAACAGGCCCCCGAGCCAGCTCAGCGGTCGAGGGGAGGATCCCAGGAATTAAGGCCTCCCAGGCTGCGGCTCATCACCTCTCTTTCCTTGTAAGCATCACCGCTTCTCAGCACCTGCGTGGAGAACAGAACACCCTGCTCGTCAGCTGCCCCGGGAGCTGCAGACCGGGGGTCTGGCTGCTGCTCCATCCTCCCGGCCCCAGATCCCCTCTAGGCCAGGCACGTGGTCCCTTGGCTCCTGCAGACATCTACCTGTGCCAGCTCCCAAAGGGGCCCAGCTGAGGACTCCTGACCAGTGGGGCAGGACTTAGTTTCTCTTTAGTCAAGTCTTTCCTTATCAAGCTTTCTCTAGATCTCCAGAGACCTGTGTGTCCAGAGCGGAGGTGCTTTTTGCAAAGTCCTGGCTCAGCATAGAGTACACTGGACTTTGAGTCAAAAGACCTAAACTGAAGTCCCGGCTCTGCCAGTTTTGAGCTACACGTCTGGCAGGGCTGCCATGCGCAGCTGCGCAGGTTGTATACTATGGCTATTCAAAGTGAGGTCCAGAGACCAGGCAGCAGCCTTATCGCCTGGGAACTTGTTAGAAATACAGAATCATGGGCCACACTTCAGAGTGAATGAATCAAAATCTGTTTTAAGAAGATCCCCAGGTGATCCAAACATTAAAGTCTGAGGATCACTGATGTATAACGATCCCGGGGAGCACCACGCACAGAGGCCATGATGTGAGTGACACCCCTGGAGTCCTGCAACATGCTGGTCGTGCTCAGGCAAATCCTCTTTGGGTCTCATTTCCTGGTCTGCCAAATGTAGATAATAACACCTTTCCCTCAGAGCTGCTGTGAAGCTGGAATGAGGAATGAACCTGAGAGGGCTGGTGCCCAAGGTGGGGGGCTCAGGTAGTCACTCACCCCCGTCTCTCCTGGGAAGTGAGCTTGGGAATTCTCACCACACTGAGGGCTTTTAGGGAAAATAAGATCCTTAGTCTGAGGAGCTAGAAAGGATTTTAGGGAATCCTCTGCTCAAGCAGATGCCCAGTTCCAGATGATTAAACCGAGGAAAGAGAGGCGAAATAGCAAACCTGATGGTCAGTGGCTGAGCAGAGACTGGACCCTGGGGCCTTTTTTACCTTGCTGACGCTTAAGTCCAGGCAGTCTCCTAAAACTGTTCTTGTAACTTATCCATCTATGCCTGTCCTCAGCACCTCATGAAGATAAACTAGAGGGAACTGGATGAAATTTACATCTTTTAAAGATATAATACCTAAGCAAGGGACTTCCTTAGTGGCTCAGTGGTTAAGAATCCACCTGCCAGATGTAGAGAATGGACGTGAGGACATGGGGAGAGGGAAGAAAAAGCTGGGATGAGGTGAGAGGGTGGCACGGACATATTACAGTACCAAATGTAAGGTAGATAGCTAGTGGGAAGCAGCCACATAGCACAGGGAGATCAGCTCGGTGCTTTGTGACCACCTAGAGGGGTGGGATAGGGAGGGTGGGAGGGAGACGCAGAGGGAGGGGATATGGGGATATATGTATACGTATAGCTGATTCACTTTGTTATACAGCAGAAACTAATACAATGATGTAAAGCAATTATACTCCAATAAAGATATTTAGAAAAAAAAGAAAGAATCCACCTGCCAATGCAGGGGACACGGGTTCAATCCCTGGTCTGGGAAGATCCCACACGCCATGGAGCAACTAAGCCCACGAGCCACAACTACTGAAGCCCATGCGCCTACAGCATGTGCTCCACAACAAGAGAAGCCACCACAGTGAGAAGCCCACGCACTGCAACGAAGAGTAGCCCTCACTCGCCGCAACTAGAGAAAGCCCGTGCACAGCAACAAAGACCCAATGCAGCCAAAAATAAATTAAAAAAAAAAAAAGAATACTTAAGCAAGTAAATGGATAGTTCCTTCTCAGACTTAAATAGGGGAATGTCAGGATAGATGAGACCACTCGGACAGGAGTGTTTCTACACCTATGTTCTAAGCACTTGTAATGTTTCCAGGCATTGGCTGGGCCCTGCGGTACGCGATGAACAAGATACCGTCCAGTCCTCACCTTGCTCCCAATCTGGGAAGGACACACGACATAAGCACCAGGAAAGCTAACAGTCAGTACAAGGCCCTGGGTGCTAAGTCTACCAACGCTATGTGTTACTAGAGGGGTTTTGAGAAGGATGAGACATTGTTGGGTGGAGCAGACATGGAAGATTCTAGAAGATGCTGGACTGGAAAGGCCTGAAGGCACGTAGGATTTAGATGGAGAGGAACAGAGAGCAATGAGTGCAAAAGTGTATATTTGCAAGGTGAATTTAAGGGACAGGGGATGGCTTGATTCATCTGGAGCTCAGGTGTCTTAGTCTGTTCAAGCTGCTGCAACAAAGTACCAGAGACTGGGTGGCTTACAAACAACAGAAGTTTATTTCTCAGAGTTCTAGAGGCTGGGAAGTCCAAGATCAAGGCGAGGGGAGATTTGGTGGCTGGCGAGGGCCCACTTCCTGTTCATAGATGGTGTCTTTTTGCTCTGTCCTCACACAGTGGAAGGGGCAAGGGAGCTTTCTGGCTCTCCGGGGTCCCTTTTATAAGGGCACTAATACCATCCTTGAGGGCTCCTTCCTCATGCCTAATCACCTCCCAATGGCCCCACCTTCAAATACTATCACATGGGGGTTAGGATTTCAACACACGAATTTGGTGTGGGAGGACACACACAGGCACTCAGACCATAGCAAGAGGTCAGGAAACTTTTTCTGCAGAAGACCATTTCTGATCTAGGGGCAGGGTAAAAGATGGGGCTGGAACATCTGGGGGGTGGTCACATGATACCGACCATTGAATACCAGGTTAAAGAATCTGGTGTTTTTCCAAACCTGCGTCAGATGTAGGAAACCATGATATTCAGACATCCCTAAATTGGACCCCTCTTCCAAGACACCTTCTTCCTAGACAAGTGACTCCCAAGATCCCAGGAAGGGGATCCATGGTTTTGCCTTTCACTGAAAGGGGCAAGACCAAGTGAGGGAGGAAAGGTTTGGGGGATAAACCTGAGAGTCTGAGATACATAGGAATCATCTAAGTGGTTCAATTAAATCACTGAGGTTATTGAATATTGACTCTGGAGCTCAGAGCTGAAGATGGAGATAGTATTTTAAATTCTGGGAAGAGGGACTTCCCTCGTGGTCCAGTGGGTAAGGCTCTGTGCTCCCAACGCAGGGGGCCCGGGTTCGATCCCTGGTCGGGGAACTAGATCCCACATGCATGCCTCAACTAAGAGTCCACGTGCCGCAACGAAGATCCCGCCTGGTGCAACTAAGACCCCCGGTGCCGCCTAAATAAATAAATAAATATTTAAATTCTGGGAAGAGACAAGCCCATTCAGGAAAAGAATGTAGGGAGAGAAGAGAATGCAGCCTAGGACAGAGCCCTGAGGTGTTCCGATTCTGGGGGTCATGAGGACCAGGATAGCCTGGAGAGGCAAGAGGCAAATAGCAGACCGTGATGCCCAGAAGCCAGGAGGAAAGAGTGACTTAAGAAGGGAGTGGCAGCTGTGCCCAGCGCTGCTGAGAGCTCGAGAGGATGAGGACGAGCAAGTGTTTGGGGACCTGGTGATGTGGGGGTCTCTGGTGACCTCACAAGAGCAGATTAGTGAGGAGATGGGCGTGGGAATCAGAGAGAACGGAGGTGACGCAAACCATTCTTTGGGAATATTCTCCCCTTTGCAAAACGGATGAAATTAAGCATTAGTCATAAGGAAGGATGAGGGATCGAACTAAATTCCACACTCTTCTGTGACTGCCCACTCTGTCCCAGGCACAGTGCCAGGCACCAAGGATACAAAGGTGGGAAGAGATGGGCCCAGATACCCACACTCCAATATGACCAGCATCCAAATAAGGTGTACACAGTGAATGGTGTTGGCAAGAGGAATGTTGGGGCCACAGAGTCTATGTTTGGGGATCAGAAGAAGCATCCCAGAGTAAGCGCTATCTGGCCTGATACTGGCAGATGAGGGAGATAGAGGAAGAAAACACTTGCCGAACAATGGGAAAGAGGATTTCAAAAGGACAGAGTTAAGAAAGAGCAGGGAGAGTTTGGGGACCAGCAAGTGATCTGATGTGATCTGATAGGTGGTGGTGATGATGGGGCACAGGGAATGACAGGAAACACCTTTAGAGACATAGTTGGCCGCGACAGAATAGGCCTCTGCACCTTGCTAAAGAGATTGAAGTTTGTAAAAAGGTGGAATGGGAGGAAAAACACATTGGTCCACCTGCTATGTGCCAGGCACGGAGCTGCTACCCTATGTGCTTTTGAGGTACAAGACAGACCAAATTTTGAGGTATAAGACAGCCCAAATCCTGGTCTGCAAGCTGTGACAGCTATGTGGCCTTGGGTCCTTTAACCAAGCAAGTCTCAGTTTCACCTGTAACATGGAAGGGATAATGCTTATCATATAGAATTATCACAAGGATTAAACGGGGTCATAAAAGTAAAAGCCACCACCAGAACGATAATTTTTTTTTTTTTTGCGGTACACGGGCCTCTCACTGTTGTGGCCTCTCCTGTTGCGGAGCACAGGCTCCGGACGCGCAGGCTCAGCAGCCATGGCTCACAGGCCCAGCCGCTCAGCGGCATGTGGGATCCTCCCGGACCGGGTCATGAACCCGTGCCCCCTGCATCGGCAGGCAGACTCTCAACCACTGAGCCACCAGGGAAGCCCCCAGAACGATAATTTACAATAGAGTGATATTTGCAAGATTAGACTTGTGTTTTAGAAAGGTGGCTCTCGTAGCGGTGTGCAGGACAGAAGGTGGGGGCGCCAGGGAGGGGACAAATGGGAGGCTGGAGGTACTAAGGCCAGTAAAGAGCTACTTTAGAACTAGTTAATCAAGAGGAAAAACAAGACAGTGAGCTATTGTGGGAGCTCAGAAGAGAGCCGAATGCTGAGTAACTTACAGAAGCTTGCCCTGGGGATGGTGAGAGGGACCACTGCATAGGGGGTTCCATGGCTGAATGAGGGGGGTTTCTGTGAATGAGGGGATGCAGGGGGACAGTGGGGGGAGCAGGGCAAAGAGTGAAGGAGAGGGAAGGAGAATGACAGGTCCTCTAGCTTGAGTGGGCAGTGGAGCTCTTAACTGAGCTGGCAGATGCAGGAGAAAATGTGGATTTGGGGAGACTATTTAATTTTGGACAAATTGAGTTTGAAGATTCTGCAGAATGCCAGATGGAGAAGGCCTGAGGGAGCTGGAAATAGAGATCAGGAACTCCAGCGAGGAGGGGCCTGGAGATTCAGATCTGAGCTGTTGACAGGCAGGAGGGAAAGCCTGGCTCCTGGAGAGAGAGGGCCAAGGTCCAGATGGCGTCTGAGCAGCGGGGACTCTGGAAGGTCCCTAAGAATCCAGTTTTTAGATCAGGAGGGAGTAATCCAAGACATAATTCATATAGAGCTTTAGTTTATTAGAAACTGCATGCACTCCAGTTATTTTGATCTAGACCCAGAGATTCAGAGCTAGAAGGGAGCACCTAGTCTTTCTTTATTCACCACTTTTTAGGGCCAGGCACTGTGAATAAATAAAAGGAGAAAAGAAAAAGCTGCTTCCTGAGTGTAGAGTGCCCACTAATAGACACAGAAGGAGTAATGGAATTAGAAGATCACAGCAGCACAGTGAGGACACAGTCCTATCAATGGGCTTCGCAGTGAACCCAAATCCCCCAGGTTTCAGTGGAGAGATAGTCTGGAGCCGTTGCAAGGTGATACAGAAGTGGCCTGGTTGGGAATAATAGAAAGGAGGTCTTTGCAGAGCCCCACCGAATGTTTCTCCACTATGGAATTGTTGTTTGTAAACAGCCTTTCAAGGTACATAGGGCTGATTAAAATCCCCATTTTACAGATGAGAAAACTGAGTCTCCAAGAGATAAAGAGACCATTGCTAACGGGCGGCTGCCGTGGGTGTGAACCCAGGTTTCCCAGCTCTGTCCAGGCCTTGTTTGGCCACCTGAGCTGAAGGAAGGCTAGAGTCAGGGCCAGAGGTGCCTGTGGACTGAGGCTCACGGGGTGGGGATGGGGAGAGAGGCACACCACTTCAAGTTCAAGTTGCTGGTTTTGCAGAGTGTAAAATTATTGCACAAGTCCCAGAGAATAAACAGAGTTAACACCCCATTAAATACAATGGACTTTCAATGTGAGCTTGAGACTAGCCCAGATTGAAACTAGTTGAGCAGGAGCTGGCCCGTGAGTAAAATGTATCACACGCACTGCCTTAACTTTTCCAAAAAAGAAAAATCCAGAGCGGGGAGAAGAAAGCGCCGGCAGCAGCTCTGCAGGCTCAGGGCTGAGGATCCAGTAATGAAGTCTTTCTGGAAGGTAAGAAAGGGCTGTGTGCTGTATGCTATTTTTAAACATGCTGGAGCAGCACATGTATTCCTGCCCCGTGTACTTTCTCCAGCAGAGGAGGGGCCTGGGGGAATGCAGCCAGGAATTTAGATGCTATTTATTGTATTTCCTTTTATCAGTCAAATGATTTTCCCATTTCCCACATAGATAAAGATCTTCCGCTTACAGCTCCAGCTGGTTGACCTTGTCAGGACTGCTGTGCAGTCTGGAAATTGGTCCCAGAGAGAGAAGGGCATTGTTGTTAGGGGTTTGTTTGGCAGGTTGGGTTTTTCTTCTCCCAACAGGGAGGAGATCCGTTTACAAAAAAAAAAAAATCAGAAACCTTCCAAAAAACAATAACTGATTGTTTTGTGCCTTTTTGCAAAACTGCAAGACCGTCCAAGCGGTTCTGTTCACCAGCCTCCCTCTGACCCCTACCTGAATATCTCCACCCCATCTTTCACCATCACACACACACACACACACACACACACACACACACACACACACACTCACTCACTCCTGCAGCAGAAAGCCTGACCCTGGGCCCGGCCCCAGGCCGCTGCTGAGCCGCTGTCTTGGCAGGCGGTGGAGCAGAGGTGGTGGCAGCTCCATCTCAGCTTGTAAGCTGAGCCAGCCCCTCGGAGGTGCCAGCTCTAGAGGCCCCTTGGAGATGCCGGCATGCCTGAGTGGGAGCAGTTACAACTTCCCCTCGGCTGGAAGCCTTGGAGCCAGCAAGGCCTCTAGAAGCCGCATTCCCAGGCAAGGGAGTGGCCGAAGGGCTGCTATGCAGTGGACGGTCTCCTCTTGGGCGAGCCGCCCTCTTTGTCGGGCCGTGCCTGGGCCTGCTGGCCAGCTTCACCGGCAGGAGCCAGCCCACTGTTCCTTACCTTCTCGGGAATGGGACCGGCGGATGCTGCTGGGGGCTGGGGTTTTATTATAAATCCTCTTCATCTCTGGCTCGTTCTCAACCACCAAACATAAAGAGAGCCAGCTAGACGGAGGGAATTCAGCCCCTCACAGACTCTACCTTTGAATAGCGAGGAGCTGCACGCCCCCTCCACACTGGCCTGGGTCTGTGGTGGATTTTAACAGCCGCCAGCTTTCCTGGAGCCCCAGGTTCTGCCCCACCATTGTGGTGCTTCCGGGCCGGGACAGCAGAGGGCACTGGCTCTCCTGACAGCACTTCTGTCACCGCAGCTCTCCCACACATCTGGAAATAGGCTCTACGACTCTCTCACGAAATACTGGATGAGGATCTGTCTGTGAGATGTGCTGGCACCCGAGTGAGCACGCACACACATCAAGAACTCCACTTTCTCATTAGTGCTATTTCCCCCTCAAGAGCACTTGTGGAACGTGGGGAATTTGCCTTGCCGGGCAGCCAGCACATCTGAGTTTGGGGCTTGGTCAGGCCTGGGTGGAATGTTTGGAGGGACTACCTCTGGTCTGAAGGCTTTGCCCTTGCCTCCCACGTGGAGGGTGAAAAAGAAAACAGAAGAGTGGGACCTCCCAGATCTTTCCCCCAGGGGAAGAAAGCGAAAAATGTTTGGCCTTTTCCACGCCTCCTGAAGAGAGGTGCCCACATTTCCAGGTCCTTAAGAGCTAATTCTAAGAAAGCATCTTCCTAAATTACAAGCGATTAGAAATGCTAATGCGATATGCAACATGAAGTTGGGAAGGGAGAAACTGGATGGAGGAGGGCAGGGCTGGAGCCAGGGAAGGGGCCTGGTTTCTATTCCAGAGACTGCTCCCTAGACTCCTGAAAGCTGCATGCATTTAAATGTCCACATTTTCCCGCAGAAGCCAGCAGTCTGTACTTCTCTCAGCCAAACAACACATCAGCCTAATATGGTGTGGGAGAAATATGTTACATCCTTTTATGAACAGAATGTTAACACCATCTAGAATCAATATTTATATCCAAGAATACAATGACCTGGCTTGTTTTGCGCTGCCATAGTTTTAAGAAAGGGACATTCGGAAGCCGCTGAGAATCCCCTTCCTCCTGCCCAGAAAGGCCGACCCAATCCCACCAAGGCAAACCAGTTGAGGCTCAGACATCTAAAGGGTTTCAGCTTCAGAGGCCCTGTTCATTCCCTTCCTGCCCCTGCAGCCCTCTGTCTCTTGGGATTGCAAGAGGAAGCCAGAAAGCAGCAAGTGGGGCAGGGATTTGCAGTGAGGTCCAGGACGTGAGGCAGCATCCTGTCTGCAGGACAGTCAGTGACGGCCGCACTGGAGGGAGGAGGGTCAGGCTTATGTCCTGGCACTTCGTACTGCATAGCAAAGTAGGAGCAGATACAACTTAACATAAATCCTTAGATGAGAGACTTCTGGGGGCTGGAAAACAAGGATCAGGGTGCGATGACACTTTTTCTTTCATGCTGATAGTATTTTTTGCCAGGCAATTACCCTCATCTGAGACAGCCATCGTGACAGAGTTGGAAGCAGAGTCTCCCCTCCTCAGAATGCTATATTATTCTTCCAGGGGCTTTTGGGAAACTCCATCAAACTCCTTAGGCTGGTTTGTTCCTTAATGCTGGTTTTATTTTACTGCCTTTAGAAGCTTCTGGGCCTGCAACCTGGAGTCAGTGACTTGCTCCTTGCAGATAAAATCCTTACCTAATTATAAAAACAGAACCAACCAAACCAAAACCTTTCCCCCTTTCCCAGAAGATTTAAGTTGGCCTACACCAGAGCATCTAAAATTGTGAGAGTCCTCTTCATCTCGCGGACTGAATTGGGCCCTCATTTTGCAGAGCAAGCAGACCTATTTCATTTTCGGGTTAGATGCTGAAGGTTACCACTTTCAACAATAGTACTTGCCTCTCTCATTAAATGCCTGGAGCTCATTATGGTATAAACTGCAGAAAAGTCTTTACTGCGTTAATAGGCATGATCTTTAGAAAAGATCCTTTGGCTTATGTATAAGATCAAGACATGATTAATCTTGGCCTCATTTAGCTGTGGGTCAGGTTTTCAAGCTACAGCGAAACCCCTTCTTTGCATGATCACAATTTACAATTTTCTATAATCTGTAGCCCTTTACCCCATGTTGTTAGCATATTTAGTTGCTGCAATTCGCTTGTTCTGTCCTGTTATTTTCATCGAGTTCTAAGAAACGAGTAAATGTCCCAATCATATTCGCTATAAAATCAGCCACGGTAAACAGATATTATTTCACGGTAAGCCTCTAGGATGTTTAGCATCTTTACAGATGCAAAGCTCTCCCTGCAGAAATCCCACACAAGAAACCTATGTAAGTTAAATGCTCTGAACACCTTTAGAGATATTGCCTGATTTAAGCCAACAGATAAGTTGCAGCTGGGTCCAGATGCTGTTTCTGGTGTCAAGGGCAGGACAAAAGAATAGTCAAAGTTGGTAATAGGGCCCAGGATCCAAACAGTGGATCCAAAACAGTGAAAATTTTAGCCAGGATGGTAGAGGTTGGAGGGATCGGTTTGCCAGCAGAGCAGAGCCAGGATCTGAGAGAAAAAAGTTAACACAAAAAGCCTCCTTGGGGGTCTTTAGTAAATGTCACCCCAAGTCCAGACCTATGTTTTAAGCTTTAGAGTTGTCAATATAGATGCTTACTTAACACCTAGCCTCCTGCATCTCAAATGAACATGCCCACAAGGATCTCTGGCTTCTAGCCTCTCCCACCTGCCCTGGTCTGCTCCTCCCCTAGCTGCCCATCTCGATAAATGGTGCCACATGTATCCCAATAAACAGTGCTCCAATGGATCTGTTTGAAGCCTGAGGTTCATCTGCAGCTGCTCTCTCCCTCCCTCCTTCGCACCTCTAGCCCATAGCTCTTCCTGTTCTTTGTTCCACACTCTTCTCCCCTTCATTCTTCTCTGCTACAGCCTCAGTCCGAGCTCCCATCATCTCTCACCAGGGACCACAGCCTCAGCTGACCTCCCTACTTCAGTGAGTGCTCTCCACAACCCACTATTCAGAGAGCAGCCAGGAGAATTTTTGAAAACCACAAATTGGATTATATCACTTCCCTCTTTGAAACCTTCAATGGTTTCCCCCTGCACTTCATATCCCAAATCCTTTGGATGGTCCACAAGACCTCATACGGTCTAGCTCCTCTCTGCCTTTTGCCACTCTTCCCCTTGCTTTTTCTGCCCCACTCCCTTGATTTTCATTCAGTTCCTCTAAAGCACCAAAAAACCAAAAACAAACAAAAAAAACCCTGCCGCCTGGATCTTTGTTGTGGCATGTAGGGTCTTAGTTGCGGCATGCAGGCTCTTTTAGTTGCAGCATGTGGGATCTAGTTCCCTGACCAGGGATCAAACTCAGGCCCCCCCTGCATTGGGAGTATGGAGTCATAACAGCTGGACCACCAGTGGAAGTTTCTGTCTGTTTTGTTTTGTTGCATCATGTTTCTTCCACTAGACGGTAAGCTCCATGAAAGCAAGAGCCATGTCTGTGTTGCTGTATTCCTCGAGTCTGCCACAGAGAGTAATCAGTATCAGCTGAACAAGTTAATGAAAACGATACTGCAGTATGCACAGCCGCTAAAAGGATTTATGCTTCCTTCCTGGGGAGTCTGCCTGGTCAGACCACATGTTACCCCCAGGTTCCTCCTTGAGAAGGATTCCTCATTGTGGGTTGGGAGAAACCAAGCCAAATTACCAAATGTTTGTCCAGTCTGCTCCTTTACCACTCCCAATACAGGCTCTTCTTACTTCTTGACCTGAGTTTTTTGACGGTCTCCTAACCAGTCTATCTCCATACTGTCTTGAATTTAGGAATCTGGCAAGGACTAAGAACTGCAGGCATGGATGGGGAAAAAAATTACATCTTGATTTTCATAAACCTCTAACTGAAAATTTGCACTGCCTTTGATTATAAATGTTGGCAACCAGCCCCAGGAGTACTGACAGGACCAGTGACTTCGGCACCCACAGAATCACAGATACTTTTTTTTTTTTTTTTTTGCGGTACGCGAGCCTCTCACCGCTGCGGCCCCTCGCGCCGCGGAGCGCAGGCCCAGCGGCCATGGCCCATCCTCCCGGACCGGGGCACGAACCCGCGTCCCCTGCACCGGCAGGCGGACTCTCAACCACTGCGCCACCAGGGAAGCCCCTTGAATCACAGATATTTTTACAACATTGAAATATCATTTATGATCATTACAGCTTTAAAATTATGGTAGTTATTAGAGCTGCTGCTAGATTACATTATTTAATCCTTCAGTAAGAAACACAGATATTCCCATATAACTTTTTTCATATTAATATATTTAGTAGTAATGCTAATATTTTGATAGTTATTTTTCAGTATAGTTGATTTCCTTGGTAATGCTATGCATTTCATTTTCTGCACTTGAAACATTATTCTGAGAAGGGTTTACAGGCTTCACCAGATTGCCTAAAGTGTTCGTGGCAGAAAAATGTTTAAGAACCCCTGGTCCAGTTTTTCTTCATCTCACATCACTGCCTTGCAAAACAGCCTTAATGCCTTCCCCCTGGCTGCAAAGTAAAAGCTAAATCCCTTCGTATGGAATTCAAGGCCCATTTGTAATCCATTTTCAAAAAACCTTACTATCTTCATTTTTTATCAGTACCCTGGATACAACCTGTGTTCCAGTCGCACCAAATTACTGGAGTACACCAAAAATGTACTCATAGCTCCAGGTCTATTTTTAGCTTCTCTTCAAGAACTACTCTTTTTTTAAGGCCTACCTCAAAATGTTACCCTGGTAAAGCCCTCTTTTGACTTCCCCCAAGCACAACCGCTGAATCCTTCCTTTGCATTTTCAGGAACACTTTGCTTATAGCTATTTGATAATTTATCAGATCCTGTGTTTCTTTTGTGTTATATTGGGAACTTCTTGAGGGGAGAGAGGTCCTCAACTTTCTACCCTAGACACATAGTAAGTACTTGTTTGAAAATATTTGAATGAATGAATATATGTAAAATACTCATTCTCCTGAGGGATGAGTAAAATCCATAACGACCACATTAGTTTGTCCTGCAAAACAAGAACTTCTTTTGATACATATAAGCCCACTTGAAAAATCCACCAGCCCCAAGAAAAATAGAAGGTTATCATCTTACAGTCACTGCCTGGACCCAGCTGCCTTTAGTTAATTTCTATCCTTGAAGATAGCAGAAGCACCCCTAGCAGGAACCCATTTGCTGATTCCATAAACCTTTTGGCTGTATCACTAATGTCTTCTCATATTTCCCTTCTTTGACTGATGCCAAATATATTTTCATCCAGTCTCCTTCAAGCAGACGCTTTCTATTACTTGCCCAGGATTTTCTAACCATCAGGTTATGGTATGATTTTTATATCCTAGAACATTCAGCTGCTTTATGCCAATCTTAAACAAATGCAGATGGAAGGTTTGAAAAATTCTTTTCCTAAGGAGCTTGAAAAATTAATAAGGAGACCATTCCTTAATTTCATAGTTCAGTGAACAGCTTGAGTAACCGGATCTACGCGTGTGTGCGCAGGCACCGAGGATGAAAGGAATGTTAGCAGCCCTGACCTGAAGTTAGAATCTCACGGAACCACAGACTTTTAAGAGCTGAAAGGAACCTTTTAACGAATAGCTGAGAGATGGGTCTTGCCCAGGGGTTGATCTGCTGGTTGAATCTCAAATTTAGCAAGTCCACATACAGAATTCTTGCTCTTTTCCTCCACGATGTTTCATCCTTAACTCTATGCGTTCTCAGGCCATGGCACCTCTGTCCACTACCCAGTTGCTCAAGCCCAGAAGTCTAGGGGTCAGGTCATTCTTGATTCTTTTTCCTTCATTCTCCACATCCAATCCCTCAGCAACTTATGTTCATTATACTTCCAAAATATGTTCTGAATTCATTCGCAGTTCTTTTTTTTTTGCCCCCACTGCCTCCACTTTAGACTAAGCCACTGTCACCTGAACCAAACTTCTTTATTTATTTTTTAATTAATTGATTTTATTTTTGCCCGCGTTGGGTCTTCATTGCTGTGCGCAGGCTTTCTCTAGTTGCCGTGAGCAGGGGCTACTCTTCATTGCGGTGCGGTGGCTTCTCTTGCTGCAGAGCACGGGCTCCAGGCGCGCAGGCTTCAGTAGTTGCGGTGGATGGGCTCAGTAGTTGTGGCTCACAGGCTCTAGAGTGCAGCCTCAGTAGTTGTGGCGCACAGGCTTAGTTGCTCCGCAGCAGGTGGGATCTTCCCGGACCAGGGCTTGAACCCGTGTTCCCTGCATTGGCAGGTGGATTCTTAACCACTGTGCCACCAGGGAAGCCCCATGGGCCAACCTTCTAATTAGCCTTTCCTTTTTTTTTGCTGTACGCGGGCCTCTCACTGCTGTGATCTCTCCCGCCGCGGAGCACAGGCTCCAGACACGCAGGCCCAGCAGCCATGGCCCACGGGCCCAGCCGCTCCGCGGCACGCGGGATCCTCCCAGACCGGGGCACGAACCCGCGTCCCCCCCATCGGCAGGCGGACTCCCAACCACTGCGCCACCAGGGAAGCCCTAATTAGCCTTTCTGATTCCTCTCTTGCCTCCTCACAATTCCCTTCACAGCAGCCAGGGTGATCCTTTAAAAATATAAATCAGATCTTGTCACTTAACGTAGAACTCTCTTCACGCTATACTTAGGATACAATTTAAACTCTTTACCATGCTTTACAAGGTGTGTTATTTGTGTGTTGTAGAATCTCATTATTGCCTTCCTTGCATCTTCAAAGCACTCTACCTCTCATTTACTCTGTTCCAGCCTCACTAGTTTTTTTTCCCTTGAACCCAAAGAGTTCATTCCTGCCTCAGGACCTTGGCTTTTTTTCTATTCCCAGTCGTCACAGGGCTGCCTCCTTCACATCAATCTGCTTTCTCTAAACATTACTTTTTCAGAGAGGCTTTTCCTCTACCCTAGTTAGTTTGTGTCATTTCATCTCCTCTAGGCAACTAGCTGACATGAGTCTGTTAGGTTACTTGTTTATAGTCTCTTTTCCCCCAGCAGGATATAAACTCCATGGGGACAGGGACCTAGGATAGCTCCTAACACAAGAAAGGCATTCAACAAATACCACTGAATGATTAGGTCAAATTCTGGTTCTCAGAACCCCCATACTGTGCCACTGCTTGAACTCTTGTCACTCTCCTTAAATATCTCTAAGACAGGGCCGCCACAGTGGAATTTGGAGTCAGAACGATCTGGGTATAAATCTCTTCTTTGCTTTTTCCCAGCTGTATAACCTGCAAGGTGCTTATCAGCTTTGAGTCTTAATTTATGTACTGGATAATGGGTGTAATAGTCCTACTCTATAAGGTTGTAGTACAAATTAAATGATATATATAATTTATATAAAAAGCAGAGCAAAGTGCTTGGCCTATAGTATGTATCTAATTGTTCTTTCCCCTTGAGTCTTCCATAAATTACAGTAGCTAATATTTACTTAGGTGTCTATTCTGTGACAGGTACTAAATACCTTACATGGATTAACTAATCCACAGAAAAATTCTACACAATAGACACTATAAATATCCCTGTTACAGGCTGAGCCACAGAGTGGTTTAAGCAATGTACCTAAGGTCACACAAGTAGAAAACCACAGAGCCCAAACTTGAACCCAGCAGTTCAATCCAATTTAAGAGGGAGTGAAACAGTCATTGATTATCTTTATTGTGACCCTACAGTAAGAAGTACATTTCACATTGTAACCCATCACATGTGTCTGTTCTGAAGTGGAAACAAGTTTTCACAAAATAATATTTACCCTTACTATATGGAATGCATTCTGAGCGTTTCTCTTCAATTTAATTAAAAAATGTTATTGACCAACTTATTGATTTAATGTCCCCTTAATGAGTCAAAACCATACTTTGAAAAAGTATTGTCTAAATTACAATCATCCAACTACTCTTACCTTCCAGTTACCTCAACTTTTACTAGAAAAACTCTGATAGTTATCAGTCTAGACTTTTATATTTCATTTACATTTCAGATAAAGTCCTTATTAGTTAAGATGCTGATCTCCTAAGACTCAGCTGTGCTCCCCATGCAAACTCTCTGGCAATTATGGAAAAACCAGCTCTTGTCAGATGAGATTCAAGCAATTCTTTCAAAATTATTTACCACTATTAAAATTCAATACAAGCTGTCCTGTGTTAGAACAATTGATGCAGATGTCTGTCTTTCCCACTAGACTGTCACGCCAAGGGCAGAAACGTGTTTTATAAATACTCCTGTGGCCCCAAATAGTGAGCTGACATGCAATGGAGAACACAGCAGCCGATTATAAAGAACTGGCTCTCAAGTGTCAGGTGGTGTTTGAGACTCAGACAGAAGACTACCTCTATACCCACTGTCTTATATATTATCTAAACATCTAAGGCATCTTCTTTACCAACCCAGTGTTGTAGGTGGTTTACAAAAATCCTTCTATTTGGACAATCTGCATTGACCCCGCTCTTAATTTCCCCAAGCCATCCCTATCTCGTGGCTCCTTCTCCTTCCTGCATTTTTCTAGGCTAACAGAGCTTACATTTATGCTTCTGGCAGAAGTTTCTCCCTATAGACCACATTCCCATGAAAACTAAACTGAAATGGCTTCTGGGTGAGAGGAAGTACATTAACATTTTTCAGTTGACCTTTGTAACTCTTGATCCTCATCTTTTTTGTGAGTTGGTGTATGAGCTAGTGTTTATTTCCATAGATATTACAAAATATATTTCTGAGCACAGGCTATGTATCAAAAGGCAAATAAATAAAACAAAGAAAAGGCCCTTGGAACCCTCAGTTGCAAGGCAGGAAATTTAGAGGGCAGGAAGTAGCTATGAGCTTTTCCGCCAAGCAATACTTCAATTTCTCCACCCTCAGGGAAAGATTATCCTGTTGTTGTTTTAATCCATCAGATGCTGAGCAGTTAGAGAAAGGGAACAAACAACTGGGGGAGATATTGCCACCTGTTTATGTTGACTTTTACCAAACAAGACTGGCCACCAGTGTTGAGGGTAAGGGAGGAGCTAAGGTGGGAACAGGAAATGCTAACGCAAGTTGTCAGCTTTCTGACTGTTTAAGGGGGAAAAAGGTGCCAAGGAAGTACGTGGTCATTCTCGATAGCCAAGAGGCAAAGGCAAGATGATGCATCTTGTTTACTAATATAGCAGGGCTGGCCTTAGTGTATGCATGGAGTCACACATGTGAGTCATGAAATTAACTGAGCTGCCTACTCTGTATTTATTTTCTCCTTCCTTACTGACTAAAACCTGTATATTATTGGGGGCAGTAATGCCCAAGGAAAGATGAGATTCCTCTGCCTTCCATATAGCTAGCTGTTGTCATGTGATTGTGTTCTGGAAGTTGAGTGTGGCTTCCAGGAAGGCTCTTTAAAGGGTGCTGACTCAGCTGAGTTTGCCCGTTTTGTCCTTGCCGGTTTTTTCTTTTCTTTATGCTGCCAGGAATTTCAAATGACGGCTGATGGTCAAGTGGCTATTTTGGACCTTGAGGTGACCCTGAGAAAGGAACCATATTGTGGTGCAGACAGGAGCCTCTATATTGGTCTTGGACTGCCTACCTTTGGAATACTTTTCAGTGAGAGAGATAAGTTTCTTATTCAAGCTTTTGCTGATTTGAGTTTCTGTTAAATGTAGTCAAGCCTGATCCTAACTGAGTTACCTCAACAATTCTTCGCATTCATGTAACAGAGTCTTCATATCCTCCAAGGCATGGTCGATTCTGTTACCTGATTCTATCTTTCTAACAAGTGTAAGAGAGCTGAGGCATGTCAGATGAGAAAACTGAAGCTGGAACAAAGCAAGTCTCACCCAATGCCACACAACTAGCTACTTGGAGAGCTGCAGGGTTTGGAAGCCAGGTGAGCTCACCCCTAGGATTTTAAAAGCATGGTGGAAGTAGGTGACAAATTTCCTTTAAAAATGATTCTGATTGGTGAAGTAGTGGTTATTTTTAAAAGCAAGCATTTAAGGACAATTTATCTCTTCAGTCAAAAGGAAGTCAAAAGTCTCCTATCAAGGGGACTGAAGTCACTGACTTTAAGAACATCAGACTTTCAAGTTGCCTCCAGAATACTACTGCTACATTAAAATGAATTATAACTCATTGTATTCTTACAACATACATTAAGAGAGCCGAATTCTCAAACAGGCTAGGACACATTTTGAATAAGCAATTAGTAAAATGAATGTGTTACTGCTTTAAAAGCACAACAGACTTGATGATTAATGTAGAGTTGACAAAGTCTTTACGATGAAAAGGCAATGCAGGTAAAAACTGAATCGGGTGGATTCAACACAGAAAAGTTTTAATGAGGCAAATGTCAAGCAAGCATATCGACTTCTTAAAAAACAAAGAAAATCTAAAAGTTTAATTACAAAAACACTTGTACAGAAAACTTGGCATTTCAACAGTTTCAAACACATGTACACACATTTTTTTCTAAAATTTTATTTTGTCAGAAATAAAACACTTTGTCTCATTTTCCTCAGCTGCTCCTTGTGTTTCAATAAAAAGAAAGAAATCTGTAACACTGAACAGGCAACAACTTATTTCTTGAGAAGAACATGTAAGTGCAATAACATCTACAAGTTTACTGGGAAATGTGAATTAGGTATCATGTTAGCCTGTGACCTCATTTAGTACCTCCTGGCTGGGCACAGAGGAGAGAGGAGGTGACGCAGACCTGCTTGTTTTGTGGCAGCTGAATCCCAGCCACCAGTGAGTTAGGTGTGTTGCTGCTAGGAGGGCCAGCCAGCATGTCAAAAGCAGGCTGTTATTTTGTGAAAATGATTTCAGACTGAAGGCTTTCTCGAGATCTCGTGCTTTCCTGAATATGCAGATGTCTCAAGTCAATGTCAGGTATCCTAGCTAGACTCAGGAGAACGATGATCTTTGGACCAGCTTACAGCCTTTCCTGGTCTACGGCACTGCTAAGAACGCTGTGCAAAACTGACACAAAGGAGAAACAGAGAGTAGGAGGAAGAAAGGAGAGAAAGTATTTGGCAGAAGGCAGACACAAACTTCCAGAACCGGCTTGGATGTCCTGCCACAGACAGTGCATTCCAGCTTGGACTTAGCAGGCAGGGAGTCTGAAAGAAGTCACAGGAATGGCAGGTGAGAGCAGGAAAACAGGAAAATAGAGAAGAGCAGGTGAGCTGGCTAGGTTTACAGAGATAGATAATGATGGGCTCTTATTCTAAAAGCCTGCCAAGTGGTGATACATGGGCTTCGGTACATGGAAATTTGATGTGTGTTCGTATCAGAATTTTCAAAAAGGTTTTTTTTTGTTGTTTTATTTCCTTTGGGTTAAGAAAGAAATCAGGGGAGGAGATGCTGAGAAGACAGGATGAGGCAGCAACATGACGGGGGTTTCTGGCTTGCACCCTGGCCTGTGAGCATATTGTGAGGGGGCCACACTTCCACCCGCCTTCGGAGGTGTGGTGCCTAGACAATGGGCTCAGCATGCCCTGCTTTGGCTCCAAAGATCTCAGCCGCAACCATCAGCCTCGTGCTCCAGAGCATCCAAACACGACACAACAAAACCAAACCCTGAGGTGAGAAACAGAAACCCTTCTTCCCTTTTGGTGTTTAAAAAAAAAAAAAAAAAATCACTTACTAATTAAGCAGGGAGAAGGAAGGGAAGCCTGTCCTTTTGACACAGACTCTGCAGTTATGATTACAGAAGGAAGACAAAGGACATGAGAATTCCCCCGTGTCCTTCTCCATCAGCTGGAGGCTATTCTGAATGGCATTTCCACCCATCCGTACCCATGAATCAGTACACCTCAAGCAGACAGGGATTCTCTCTGTTTTCACTTATGATAAACTTCAGGATTTTTTTCAATACCAAATGAGAAACTACTTTTCTCGTTCTGTCCTGTTTACCAATGACCTTTTCCTCAGCAAAAATATTCCACAAGTCACTGCCAACAGATGGGAACAGAAGAGCCTTGCTGGGGCTGGGACGCAGGGTATGTGCACGAGCAATGCTCAGAAAACAGCAGGCAGTACCAAGGAGGAAGGAAAGAGCATTCTCCTTCAGGGCAGCAACCACAAAGCCTCCACGAGGGCTGGCACCCACTGAGCGCTGTGTGGGATACGAAACACAGCCTCACTCCACAGGACACTGTCAACAAGAAGCTCCTTTCTTTGGAGTCACAGCAGGACAATGATGGGAGAAGACTGGGCCTGTCCAATGACAGAAACTCTCCTTCAGAACCCTGCTGAGCAACAAAGCCAAGAGGTCAGAAAATGGAGATGTCTAGCTTGGTGGGGGTGAAGGAAATAAAAAAATAACCCCCAAAAGCATTAAGAAAAAGTGACAGCTAGGTAGGAAAACCACTGATAAAACCACAGAGCCACTGATAAAAGAGTCCAATCTGAATGAAGCAGAACAATAAGAAGGCTTCCTTTCTGCTGCAGAAGATGCCAGTCTCAGGGGCGCCTGGTCAGCAGAATATATGCAGACCCACTTCAACAGAAATAGAAATGATAGGAAACTGAAGACTCGGGAGAGTGGCTGTACACAGTCAAAGCTTCACGAAGACGATTCCATAGGAAGTTCACATACATGTTCCTTTTGTTGCTCCCTCATATGGCTTCCTGGGGTGAAGGCATTTAACTCAATTGACAGTTCCTTCACAAGCAGAGTAATCTGTACCTCCCTCTCTGCCTCCACTCAATTCAAATTTCCATGGATGGCTTCTCATTCCAAACAAGTAAAACCACTTACAGAACATCTTGGAGCTCTAAGACCTGTAGAATTGGGAGAAAAAAAAAAAAAGGATACCAAAACGTAAGCACAGATCAGAAAGGGTTAGGGCTATGGGTTAAAATAATGCTTTGCTCTATTTTCAAAAGGGTTAAGGTACGTGGAACCTAGAAGAATGGTATAGATGTTCTTATTTACAAAGCAGAAATAGAGACACAGACGTAGAGAACAAACATATGGATACCAAGGGGGAGGGGGGTGTGGGAGGAACTGGGAGATTGGGATCGACATATATACACTCTTGATACTATGTATAAAATAAATGACTAATGAGAACCGACTGTAGAGCACAGGGAGCTCTACTCAGTGCTCTGTGGTGACCTAAATGGGAAAGAAATCCAAAAAAGAGGGGATATGTGTATACTATGGCTGATTCACTTTGCTGTACAGCAGAAACTAACACAACATTGTAAAGCAACTGTACTCCAGTTAAAATTAATAAAAAAATAAAATTAAATTAAATGGAAAAAAGAAAAACTTCATGGAGTTGTGGCAAGGAGTCAATGAGCCAGCACACGTAAAGTACTTAGGATGTGCCAGCATGTGTAAATGCTCACAGTGTCGTTTATTATTATTATTATGCAGAATAAACACCCAGTGCTACGTGGCCAAAAAAAAAAAAAAAGGGTTACGGTGAGTAGCAGGGTGTATGTAAACTAAAGAGCTCATAAAGCTGCAAGCAACCAACCTCACTGAGGCATTTTAGACAACATTTCAATGAAAAATGTGGCCCTGCTCCAGCTCAGCCACAATGGGGAGGTTGGAAAATTGCCAGCCAAACACAGAAAAGCAAGTATCAGGGACAAATCTGATGATGAAAAATTAGTACTTTACTTTAGTCCTGGTCAATCAAAACCAATTTTCTTCAAGTATAAATCTAAGGCCCTCTGCATGGATAGGGATGTACTGTGTGCATAAGATGAATACATTTTTACATTGATAAAAAGGCAATCACATATATATATTTTTTTCCAATCCTCAAACAGGCAAATATTTATCACTTGGTTCAACTGAAATCAAGCAACATATGGCTTTTGATAGTTTATATACAGTAGTCATCTGTCAATATGAAATCACCCCCATGACTTCCTCCCAGCTCCACTTTTTCTAAGTACAAGTCAGCCACAAAGAAAGATGACAGCTGGGGTAATTCTTCCATTGTATAACTATAAAAATAATTATAAAATGGCTGACCAAAATTTTATAACATTATAATTGCTGGATTGTAATTTTTTCCTAATTACCTCCCATTTATCTTAATGCTCTCATTCTAAAATTTTTTTTAGTGCTTTCCCCTTACACTCATCCCTACCTCCTTGTATCAACGTTTTAGAAACCCCACTGAGTTTAGATACATGTGTTCTAGTTCTGGATTCTGCACCCACATACTCAGGTATTTTCAGGCAAGAGATTCTGCCTCTTTGGGACTCAGTTTCTTCATATGTAAAATAATGGGATTTCTAAACACCCCTTCCAGCTCTTATATGCTCCTCTAAAGCTGTAGACCATTAGCTTCCTTTCACTCACTGGGTCCTGACAATGGAAGAAACCTTTGCCAAGCTCATGTCAGAGTAATTAATTGCACCATGAATGCTGGGGGCATCAGGCCTAGCTGTCTGTACATATTTGTATAATGAGGGCAAGCTAGTGTTAATCACAGTCTTTATAATTGTTTCATTTGACAGTTTCAGAGGGTACGGAGAACTATCCATTCTTAGTTATGTTTATATGGCTAGATTGTAAGAATCTGCGGTAATAAAACGGTTCACATTTTCAGGTACTGTTTCTTTCAAGGGCAAAATATTTGTAGGTTAAAATCAAGAATAATCATCACATTCTAGGTTTTCAAAGACACCTCGGAAAGCAGATACTACAGTTTATATCCTTAAGATAGATAAAGCTTTAGGAGAGTCTTACTGGCCAAATGCTCAAAATGGAAAACCATTTTTGGCTCAGAACTTGCAATAACTGCCCTATACCTATGTGAGGAGACACCACGTTATCAATTACTGTGTTCTTTCACAATCCTCCACACTGTTTCTCCCAGCTCTCTCTTTTCAAGCCTACAAGAGTGTTAATTGAAAACACTGTGTGAAAATGAGAAAGATGACGAGCTCCTAAAAATCCCAAGCCTAGATTTACAAGCTGTTCCCTTCACAAAACAGCAGCAGTAATGCCATTTCTTTATTCTGCAGGGAGTCCAGCCATCTCTTAGAAGTATGGTCTGTTCCATCTGGCTACTCACTAGAAGGACAGTAATCCTTTCCCCATCAGAGCACGGCTGAGGCTAAAGTATAATAAATTGCCTTGTACAGTTACTATTTGAGGGCTTGGACAAGAAGGATAAAGACTACTGCTTTTGTCTATGCTGCCAGATGTGGCCTCATTAGATAAAGAATCATGGGTTTTATTTATTCTTGCACATGTTGCTCAAGGTCCAGACCATGTTAGAATGTTAGTATGTATATGAGTGTGCTCATGTACCTGCAAGACAAATAAATAAGGATCCAAGCCCATGACCAGCCATTCTAAGGAGCATATCCTGCTATCCACTCTTGTTTTAGTATTCATATATGGCCACTCATTGTATGGTCCAACCCCAAGATTTCCACACAGTTTATATGTCTGCAGGTATGGAACAATTTAACTGACAGACCAAAGGGCTGTCAATTTTGTGGAATGACATACTAAAGGGTACCCTATCTCTACAGGAATTTGAGTGATGATACCTGATGACTGACCATTAGTACCACAAAGTTTATATAAGCAGATCCCTTTGGGAAATGTACTTTTTTCTCTTCTAAAAGGATGCAACACATACTACTAGTCATTTGTTGAATATGTTTTTAAAAAGCTTATTTTCTCTTTTCTCTCTTTCTACTTATTGAGAGTTCATTTATTTTTTAATATATTTAATCAAGGCATTAACTGTTTCACTGTAAGGTTAGTCCACATTAACATTTAACATACTACAGTTACTCTGATATTGAGTGATAAATGAAAAGCTTCTTACTTATAGAGTCTTGTACACATACAATGTCTCACTGACTATTGTAAATTACCATTAACTTTACAGGGGAAAGGAAGCTTAGCAATTAAGTGATATTTATTTTGTTCTATGTGTTGTTTTCTCTAAATTTCTCACTCACCCTTCAAAGCTCTTTGGGAAACTAATACCTGAGAATACAGCTCATAAGTGACAAAGCTAGAACTGAGGTCCAACCACAAAAATCACGCTCTTTCCATTAAGCCATGTGGAGGCATGCATGAAGAAAAACTATCTTGATTCAGTTTTCCAACACTATTTACTACATTTAGCAACCATGCAACAGGAATCTTAATCAAGTCTCCAACTCACTTATTCAATGTAATTCCAGGGTTTTACTAGTATTGATAAAGTCTAATGCCATCTTATTTTTGATGACACGCTGGCACATACGAATCATGTCAGTGAGCACTCACCATTCCCTAACGATCAAGCCTGTTCACAACTTCTCGAACTGTAGCTATGAAGTTTTCATTGTCTTGGGGATTAGCTAAAATAATACTGTGCAGTCTGTTCATATAGGAGTCGATAGTGTCCACTGTAGGTGTCTCTCCACTTCCTGAAGTGAGATAAGAAGAGAAAGTAAGAAAATCCTCCCATTCAGTTCAACCATAACACAGATCAGTGATTCCACAGCAAAAGAAACTTGACTCTAATGTGGTCTGCTCCATAGAGCAGATTTTATTTTCAGAGAGACTTTTAGACCTCAAAGAAATGAAATTAATCCACATACTCTAAATAAACAGATGGGCTATATAATTGCTGTGCAGTATATAGGTGTAGTTGCATAGCACAAAAGGTTAAAGACTCTCCCAGCTCTGCTGTAACTATTTCCAAAATGAAAGAGTATATAAGAAATACTATGGGTTTCCCTGGTGGCGCAGTGGTTGAGAGTCCGCCTGTTGATGCGGGGGACACGAGTTTGTGCCCCAGTCCGGGAGGATCCCACGTGCCGTGGAGCGGCTGGGCCCGTGGGCCATGGCCGCTGGGCCTGCGCGTCCGGAGCCTGTGCTCCGCGGCGGGAGAGGCCGCAGCGGTGAGAGGCCCGCGTACCGCAAAAAAAAAAAGAAAAAAATAAATACTAGTATTTATTTTCCTTTTCCTTCCCATTAAGACAATATTACAAAGCAAGCAAATATACATCAGAAAAATGCTCTGGGGGGATGGGTGAGTTGGGGGAGGGGATCAAGAAATAAAAACTTCTAGTTATAAATTAAGTCATGGGGATGTAATGTACAGCATGGTGACTGTAGTCAATAATATTGTACTACATGTTTGACAGTTGCCAAGAAAGTATATCTTAAAAGTTCTCATCACAAGAAAAAATTTTTTTGGTAACTCTGTATGGTGATGCATGGTACTAGATTGTGGTGATCATTTCACAGTGTATACAGATAGTGAATCATTACGTTGTACACCTGAAACTAACACAATGTTATATGTCAATTACACCACAATTTAAAAAACAAAAAAAAGTGCTCCACTCAGGACTTTAATATCACTCAGTTTCCACTGTTCAGAATATCAAATTAAGCTTAATAGAAAGTAGACTGTATGAAAATATAACTGAAGAAAAATTTAACTGAGCAGAGAGCCTGAAATTCTGGATGATTTTAACCAATGCTGAGATTCTATTACATGGCCCACAAAAACCTCTGAGTTTACTGATTTTCCTCTGGAGGTGAGACTTCAGCCTCACCACACCAGTACCAACATGAACAGCACCTCCCCCCACCCCTGCCACTTTACAGGGCTCAGCTAGGGATGACATTACCAGGCAAGGGCATGCTGGCGAAGCTGCTTGTCAACACCTGCCGCAGGGTCTCCAGGTGCTGCTGTAAGACGGTGTTGCGGCTCCGCTCCTGGATCACGTCCACCTCCAGCTTCTCCACCGCTGTGCGCATGCTCTCCACGTGCTTTTGCAGGGCTGCGTTCCTTTCCTCAAACTCCATGTTGGATTTTCGAAGCTGACGGAGCTCTGCCTCCCGAGCTGAGGACAAAACCCCGACAAAACACAGGTAATACCAGCCTCTCTGAGGAGTCCCGATGACTCTTACAGGAAGTCCTGCTTAGCTGTCTCTAATTAGCTACCCCTCCTCATGTCCCTATTCTCATTATGGCCTTCCAGATAGCAATTTCAGCAGGAAAACGCCTGGCTCCCCAGAGTTATTTTAATTCTTAAAGCTGGTCATATTCTATACTTAAGATTGTAAGGAACAGCTGCAATTCCCAGTATTTGTTTGTTTGTTTGATTTTTTAAAGCTGTGCAATGATAAGCCTGAGGGGTTCCACAGGGGGATCCTGGGAGACTGGGCAAGCACAGCTGTGGGTCCACATCTTTACTGCAGTGGGGTCAGCTTTACTCATATTTATTTTATATTTTGGACATCCATGTAAGCTTTCATTTGTACAAAGGGTTCTAGGCTAAGAGCCTGAAAGCAATTGAATTAGTGATGTATATTTATTTCCTCTGATCCAGAGACTAAAGCAGCTTTGACAACACTGGCTCAGCTGTCCTCCACGGGTCTCTGAGTAGCTGCTTTTAATACAGAGTGAAATGGAAGCAGTTTTCTTCTTCCAGACCAGTCCCAGGGTCTGGAATATCACTACCGTTGCTTTTCAGCAATGAATTCCTCCCGACAACTAAATCCCCTGTCATAGACCTGAGTAACACAAAACGATCCTTTGGTAATCACCTTTGCTGTGGTTCAGGAATTCCTCTGTAAATATAGGGATGTCAAAAACAGACCGTTCCTTTACCTCTGCTTCTTTCTGTGAATCAAGAGTAACAAAATAGTTAATTCTTAAACAGAAGCTAAATTAAACAGTAGTGCCTAAAGGCACAACGGTCATGTTTTCCTTAAAGAAATAGTAGGATGAGCAGGAATCAGTCTAGGTGGGGCTGTGAGGAAAATGTATTCACCTTTTCTTTGGAACCAAACTTTCATAGAGCTCAAGCAGGTCAAACATTCAGATCTCTCAGGTGACAACTGCTGTGCAATGAGAAACCTTAAAACAAACCTACATAAACTTCCCTAATGGAGATTTTGGAAACCATTTCTTAGCTCTGTGCTTCGAATAGTCAACAGTATACAGTGGAGAAAGTGGTTGAGGCAGGAATATAGAAAGAGAATTTCTAGGTTTTTTTTCTGTTGCTTCTGTTGGTTATATACATAAAGTGCTTTTTATACATAAAGTGCTTTATATACATAAAGCACTTTATATACATGTATATACATTTATGTATATACACTTTATATACATAAAGTGCTCTCTGAGATAGGATTATGCAATCTAAATTTGCAGAGTGGACAATAAGAATTTTAAGCAGAGATCTGCCAGCCATGAGCAATAATAATGGTACTCCACTGGGATTTCTACTTTTACTTCTACTTATTTACAAGGGCAGCCTATAGTTGGGGATCTTTTAGACTTTCTTCAGACACAGGAAAAACAAACAAACAAAACCAAAAATCCAGAAATAACTGGGTCTAAGTATGAAAATCCCAAGGATTATGCGAGATAGAAAAGAATAATAAACCTAAAATGAATTCACCAATAAGCCATTAAAAATAAAAGTCTCACAAAACCACTGCAAAATATATTCCACAATGATCCTTGTGAATAAAGTCAATATTTCAAAATGCTTTGTCTGCAGTTTCTACAATGAATTTGAAGTTGAAAGCATTAAGAACATAAATTATAAGTGTCTTGGCAGTATTTAAAATCTTGCATAATATAAGATGGTAAAGAGAACAGTGGGAAATGAGTACTGAAGAAATTGATAGTGAAATCTGAAGATTCCAAAACCTTTATAACATAAAGAACAGTTTAAAAAATCTAGAAATCATTCCTATAGAAACACATTTAGTGCCAGAGATAGAATGTATCTTTCCTACTTTTGCCACCACTAGTCTTTTATCTTTGAACACAAATATGATTTGGGGCCCAGTAGAAAGGTTAAACACTTAACAGCCTATGAGGGAATTCTGACAGCCAAGATCCTGTTTTCATACTGGTGTCTGCCTCCTTAGGGGTCAGGGCTGTGCTGTGTAAGCTGCCTGCCAATGGCATCTGATCAAGAGAGACGTCTAAGATGGAAGTCTGAAAAACAATGTATTTACCTGAAGACACTTTCACAGCACTTAATTTTTACCCTATCTTTTACCTCTTAAAGAAAGAAAGTGAAGTTTTTCAGAACAATTTAAAAACAAACAACAAGATTACCACTGAAAGCCCCAGTTTCAACATGCAAAGCTCTACCTCTAGCCAGCTCTTGGTGGATTTCAAAGAGAACTAATGTATGGACAAGAAAGGCTGGTTCCAGAAGGTATCTTAGGCATATTTCTCAGTGACTATCTCTCTACTCTGCTGGCTTACCATATTCTTTAACTCTTTTACTATACAAGACATAACAGGTATAAGCATAAGTCCATAAATGACTTAGGATAAGGCCTTATGATTTTATCATCCCATCTTGTTCAGTCTCTTAGTTAACTGCACAGGCTTATATGAGATCAGTTTACCTAGCCATAGGTCTGAATATCTGCCAGTCAGATGGGTAGGTGGGGATGCTTGGCTCCCATTACCATGGTACCGAGAGCCCTCTCCAAGGCCTAGATTCTGCTCAGATGGGTAATTCTGCTCTCTTCCCTGCCAAAGCAGTCCAAACCAAACCAGGCTAACTACATAAGGGCAGAGGACAGCACCACATAGGTGCATTAACACACTGCCTTTTGGTATAGATTCTTAGAGTGCAAAGAAAGAAACACCAAAGCAATTAAATGAAACTGTTCAGTCTCTGAGAGGCAACAGAGAATTCTACTTAACTGAAGAGTGGTCATAAAAACCATCAGCACTCTTCCATTACTGAGTACATTACTTGGCATTGGAGAGGATCCTCTTGGGGGCTCAGATATACTTAAGCTGCTCCAAGGGTCACTCAAGGGATTAAAATCATAAGGATTTCATTACCTCTTCATTGAAAGGGTCTAATTTGTTCAGGCTGAGTGTCATTTTGTCATTTCCCATAAATTAAAGGAGAAACAAAATTATTGTTTTTATCTTAGTCCTCACATGAGATTTAGACACTTTCTTGAGAGTAACACTAGCTGACTCCTGGGTCTAGCAGGCTGGCTTTTGATTTGAGAGGAGCGAGAATACTCTTCACTTTGGTTTTCATTCTATATATTGAGTGGAGGGTAAGAGAACAGAGGCCTTTTGAACTGAAACTATTTTGCTGTGATCTAGGCTCAGGGCCAGAAATTCATAGAGAGTGATATGCTTCTCTCAAGTGCCCTTTACCTTAAGGAATGCTCTTAATATTGTGTACCAGGCTTAAGTGCCCCACTGCTATGCAGAATGGCTTGAATGGCTTTCAGGTCAGCATTTCTTTGGCTCTAATATGCTCTCCAGTAACTGCCTTGGCAACAATGTCTTAGGAATCTAAGTTCCATTAGGGAATACAATAGGTTTCTTTACTACATACACACAAATCAAATCGTTTCTGTCTCAAGTGGCAACAAATTTTGCTGACATCACAGGCAACCTGGCCCATTTTAACTTGCAACGCTGTTTACTCCATATAACGTGGCAGGTGCTGCCAGGACTGCTAAATAAGATGGGGCTACAGAGGCCTGGCTTTCAGTCACAATTCTGCCTCTAATTAATTCAATAAGTGACTCTGGGAAGTTCTTTCCTGTCTCAGGCAAGTCATTTTCCTCACCAGCAAAATGAGGGGGTCAGTCGAGAGGGTTTCTGAGGTCTTAGTAGTTTTGAAGTGAGCTCGAAGACTATTTTATGGCATTTGCCATTTTATTCCTAATAGGATAAGTAAAGGGAAATAAGCATGTTTTTAGAAACTGTGATGTTTTAGGCACTTTGCAAGGTACTTGCTCTTTTATTAGCTTCCTCATAACTCTGCTCAAGCCATTTTACATATATATATATATATATGAATATAAATATATCTGAAGTGCCCCACAAAACCTGGTCATCTTTAAGGTCTGATTCAGTTCCTCCTTTCCATGGGGGCTTCTGTGGCTCCTTTTGTTTTCCACTTGTAGTGTTTTCTTATTTTTCTTAACTCTTATTATACTCTAAGAGGTTATGTGTAAATATGTTTAACAATTGTCTAAGAGGTTTTTTTTTATTGCAACTCTTTTGAAATTACCTAGTTTAGTAAGATATTATTCAATAAAAACTGATAAAGTGGGGGACACTAATTGGGTCAACAACCTTACTAAGAGAGCTTTATCCTGATGTGGGCATACAACAGATTTATAGACCCTACTGTACACACATTTGAGAAATTACTGCTGGCTCTCCACCTACTCCCTCCTTTTCTGTGTTTCACATGAGTCTAATCCTGAAACAGGGGAATCACACAGAGACTTATTCCTTTTCATATATCATAGAAATTCATATCATACTAAATAATGTATTTAAAAAACCTTCATTTCTCAAATCAGTAGCAGCAGCTTCTATGACTAAGTCTACTAAATCTTTTCTGATGGCAACTATTAACTTTATGAGAGGCAAAAATGCCACATATGGTTTGGGCAGTAAAATCCATAGTGATGAAAGGAGTCAGTCATTGACTAGAAAATGTGAGCTCTAATATTTTAGATTACTGTTCATACTCTCTTTTGTAACCAGTAAGGATAGAGAAGCTATAAAGGATGCTTAATAGGGAAAAAAGGAAGTTTGGTAATTTAATGATATTGGTGGGTTGGGCACACAAAGGAAGGAGAAATAAGTAATTATATAAGTATTTGGCAATATGGAAAGCTTGCAACACTATTCAATTATGATTTAAAATATATAGTGTACATACAGTTTCTCAAGCAAAAAAAAAATAAGATTCATCCTAATTGAAACACAGAGATGTCATATATAACTACATTTATATAGGATTTATATGAATAATAAAATGCTAATATTTACTATGCTTCTCACTTTCTAATTCATGGATGGTAATAAATCTATTTGACTTGTGAATCTAAAAGTGTTCTCTATGTTTTGAAGGTCACCAATATCAAATTAGGTATGAGAACTACAACTCCAAGATAAATACATTATTATTTTGAAGAAATGATTTCCTTGATTTAGTAAAAAACCCAATACATGCAAAAGAGTATATCAGAAAATTCTTTTTGTGTAAATATCCACTGTTATTTCAACAAATGGGTTTTGTATAGAAACAAATAAGTATTTATGGAAGAACTCTTCCATGCAAGGGCATCATGCTAGATGGGATGGGTACAATATGGAACTAGACCATGCATGCCTTCAAAGAGATTATAATCCAAGCGTGTTAATAACAGAAGCACTTGAGTAACTTTGGCACCTTAGCCAGATCAGCTAAGTGCGTAAGAGTAATATAGAGAGCTGTAAGGTTTAAAAGAAGTTGGAGGAAACAGGAAAAGCTTGAAGGAGGAAACAGAACTTGAAATAGGGTTTGATGGATGACTAGAATTTAGAGGCAAAATTGGATGATGGGAGAGGGTAACAGAAAAAATGAGTGAGGGAAAGAAAGTATTCTCGTGAAAGGAAGAATATGAGCACAGGCATGAGGCAGAAAAGGATGGGGCACCTGGAGGACAGTGAGTATTAAAGGTTTTTAAGTACATAAGATATATATGGGAAATATGGGAGTTAAGGTATTTGGAAAGGGAAATAGGGGCTTAATTACAGAAAACCCTGATTGCTGAGTTTGAATGTGATTTGGTAAGCAATGAGGAGTCATTGAGCATTTTCATGCATGAAATTACCACAAATTTTATTTTCTTAGAACCATATATTAATCATAGGCTACATATATATTTAAAGCTCTCTATGCAGCAGAGCCAACACACACAGGCCTCAGTCCTATACAGGAACACAGGTCTAAATCCTATTGCTGAGACTGAACCAATGGAGGGGAAAAGGCCAGTAAACAAATATGCACCAGTGAGGAAAGTAGGCATAGTGATCAAGATAATGTCACTTGTGGTCTGTAGATGCTGTAAGTTGAATAGTTCATTTTAACTAAATGCTGGATTCCCTAAATAACAACTTTTTGAGAGTCAGCATATAGTATCTGATGATGATAAACTATGGTCAAGTTATAGCTTTTAGTTGGTCCTCATTTCTATACCTCACTCCAAATTCCAGCCATCTTCAGCATTTAAAGCCAATAAAATTCTTGGACCATAAGAAAGGAGTAGAGTTAGGGGCTTTAATTCAAGGACAGACTCATGACATAAGTGTCTGCCATATGCTAAGAGTCCTTGAGCTAAAGGCAACTAACCCAATCCTAATTACAGGATAGGAAATACTCTGCCATTCATTAAAAAACAGTCCAATAGCATTTCAAATAGCATCATTATTATATACATATATCACACACACACACACACACACAGGCACGCTATGTAGACAGAAAGTTAATTACCTCATGATCATGAGTGGCCTGTCGGGCTGCATCTAAAAATAGGATAGAATAAGAACATTAAGCTGAAAAACAAAACAAAATAACAAAACCTAAGGAAATGACTATGCTAAGCTACAAAAACTGCTGGTATATGTGGGCTCTCAAAACATATCATATTTTCTCTGATAGCTTTATTAATCAGTCAACAAAAGTTAAAGGGAACCCATCTTACAGGTTACACAGTTAGACACAAGAGAAACAGCAGACACAGTTCTTACCTTTGAGGAGAACAGGGTGGGAGAGTGGACAGGAAATACATGCCAAAGGATGTTTGCAGAACATTACAGTTTAGCAGGCAAGATGCCCAAATGTGGAGAAGACGCAATAGCTCAGGAATGACAAGCTATTATGAGTGGGGCTTCTTTCTTTGGCAGTGTTTCCTGAAGGAGGGGAACTTTTAGCAATATTTTAAGAGTGTGATGAACAATTTTAACGGAAAACAAAAGATCCATGAAGACCGGGATCTTCTGTATCTTGCTTACCTTTGCATCCCTAATGCCTAGATGAGATCCTGATACGTAATAGGAGGTGTTCAATACATTTTTTGAATACACGCATACATGAATGAGTGAATTAAAAGGATGATTGATCACTGGAAGCTGGGAGAAATGATCACATGAAAGGCTTAGAGGTGTTACAGCAAGGTGGTTATGTAGTGTAGCAGACAGATTTGTTTAGAGGTAGAGAAATGACTAAATTGGAAATAGAAGAAAAAGCACAGACAACTAAAAGGGTCTTGGAGCACAAGCCAAATTGTTGATACTGGATATGGAAACCCAACTGAAATTTCTAAATGAGAGCAATGTGATTTTAATAAAATTCCAAGATGATGCTTGTAAGTGAATGTAGTATAATAGAGAAATGATAGAAATATATCTTTTATATTCTCACTCTAATACTTGGCTTTGTGACACTCCATCATGCAAAACAAACTACAAATACATTTGGTTCTGGTTCTGATACCTTGCCTATGAGATTTGCCTTTCTGACGGTCCTGGGCTTTCCTACTGAAAACCTTGTAGGCCTCAGTCTTCTGATACTGCTCCAGCTCCTTCATGTAACGCTCCTTATCTCTGTCTGCTTCATCAAGGTAGCGCTGGGGAAGAAATATGGAATTATTTTCAAGAAATAGGTCTTACTGACGTAAAATACCAATGAACTCTTTAAAGAAAGCAAAGGATAATTAGCACATGGAAAGAAAAGTACAAGTGGGATAAGCTTTGAGAATTAAAAAAAAAAAGTCATGTGAATAGAATAAAATATCTCTTAGTTATAAAAGAAATAGGTGATTCTAACTTTTTAGACTACTGCCTTTCTTAACTTATTGAAGACAACTTCTATTGAGGTCATTCTCATAAAAAATTCACAAGAAGATTATAGTTCTTCTACTAATCCTATAGATAGAACTACACATGGCCCTAGAGTCCTCAAGAAGACTGAACACCACATAGGCACACTTAATCTTCCCAGGGGAAAGGATGGAATATTACTTTGTTTCTTCATCCCCAACCCACTCTGAGGAGATGATCTCATACATCAATTGGCCTTTAAGAGCCAGAAGAGTGGAGATACAAGGAACATAAAAAAGAATGACCTCACCCTATGGACCTAAAATGGACTACTATGAGACAGCCTGTATCTACATGCTTTGTGCTATTAATTATTTAAACAAAGTTCATTGATCTACTAGGATAATTTTGTTTAATGCCTTGTACTTTTCATTCATCATTAGGTTTAAGAAATAAATTATAAAAATACTCTTCTAAATGAACACAAACAAGAGTTAGATATTATGTTAAAAGCCTTGTCCTACACAAGAGCCAGATGTAGGGGTCAAATGGCCAAATCTGGGACAATTTAAGTATCAAAATACTCAAGTATAGTAATAATTTATAAACCATTGGGAAAAAAAGAAATTCATATGCCTAAGCCAAATTGTAAATAAATAACAAACAGATACATAAATGGAGGGAGGAAGAGGGCTCTTGCTTAGATTAGAATGCTGAAGGGCAACTGGCAAATGTGGAGGGAGTGCTAGAGTTGGAAAATCATCATTTTGCAACCATCATGGTAAATATTAGATCAGGCAAAAGTTATTAATGAATGCTAAATCTAGGGGGAAATTTTGATATGGAACAGACTATTTGAATGTTCTTAAAATGTCTCTGCACAGAATACTTATTAATTATAAGGGAGAGTAAAAAACTTCAGTGAGTGAGCAAAATTAACATTACGAATAAAAGGAATGAGGAATGAGGAATAAAAGACATTGTGTGCCTGCATATGCGATACCCTGAGAAGGACCAACGTCCACCTATGCAGTATTCTGACCAAGAATGCATAACCTCAATCTAATCATGAGGAAACATCAGACAAATATAAAATGAGGAATGTTCTGTTGAAAGTAAACAAAAAGGAGGGGGAGGAAGAGGGAGAGACGGTATTCCTAAAAAAATATCAATGTCATAAAAGACAAAGAAAGGCTGTGGAAATATCCCGGATTAAAGGAATCTAGAGATTTGACTACTAAACTCAGAGCCTGACCCCTGGACTGGAATCTGAACTGGAGAGGGAAAATGTTACAGAGGAATGACGTTAGAGGTCAACTGACAAAACTGGAATACAGATGGCAAGTTAGATAAAAGTATTGTGTTAATACAAAATTATAAGGTTGTTAACTAAACTGTGGTTAAGTGAGAGAACATGTCTATTCTTAGGAAATTCACACTGAAATATTTAAGGGTAAAGGGCTATGATGTATGTAACTTATATCAAATAATTCAGAAAAAAATTGTGTGTGTGTGTGTGTGAGACAGAGAGAGAGAGAGAGAGAGAAAAGAGAAACCACATGCCCAATCTTGCCCAGGAGAGTATGAGCGCATGTGCGAAAAGAGAAAATGTGTTAATGACAGGTCAATCTGGGTAAGGGTATTTGGGTGTTCTTTGTATTATTCTATGTCTGTAACTTTTTGTACATTTGAAAAATTATTTTCAAATAAAAATTTAAGAACAAAAACAAACATGAAAACCCTTGCCCTGCCTAACTAGTTATCACTGTTTGTTATCCCTGGAAATGACTTTTGCGTTTTTCCTTATATACTTCTGTATTGTCTGAAAAAATTTTAAACGATGAGCATATATTAATTTTGAAATAAAAAAATTAAAGAGAAAAGAGTAACTACTATGTACAGCTCATAATCCATTTGTACATTAGAGCTAAAACAATGGATGATATACTCTGTTTTCTATTAGCTTCTACCACAAACACAGAGCTCCAAGTTGCAACTCAATCTGATCTCTTTAAAATTTTTTGAATTCAGTTAATTCCCAAGAGTATTTTTCAATTTGGTTTTAGTTTGTTTGGAATCCTTTTTAAGGAGTGTAAGACATAAGAGAAATATAGACATATATCAGATACTGAAAATGCTGGGAACTTTCAACCCCTCCGACAATCCCTACAATCACAACAATTTTGTGGCATTTCAACCAGTTCGTGGCTAACTTGTCTTTAATTCCTCTCAAATCTAACAAATGGATTTGTTTCAGTTTGGCAATAAGGTTAGTTTCTGTCTTGGAGGAAAGAGAATTCAAATAGTTCTTGCTTTATTTTTCATAGTAGGTTAAATTTGCCAGAACTCCAGTTTAAAAAGTTTATTAAAGCAGTAACATCTTTTTCTTAAACAAAATTCTTATGTGAGTATCAGAATTTTATCAAAAGACCTTTTCTCATTTAACTCATGACTTTTCACTTAACTCGGCATTATAAACCATGCTGACAGATTTCTTAATATTGAACTACTTTTTACAAAAATCTTATATGAACTCTCAGCATATAAAGCAAATAAAAGTGGAGCTGCTTTGGTTTGGGGGGGGATCCTGGAGTCCCTCCTGCTCACGTCCCTGCAGCAGACCCTGAAAGAGTATAAAAACCACTGTGGAGAAAAGAGCTATGAAGGACCCTGCTATTCTGGTCTCCTAGGCCCATGACAAACTTGGAGAATCAACAGTCCATTCTCTTTGCTTTTCTGACAAAAGTTATTTTGGAGATATAATCAAAACCAAGCAAAGGATCAGGAATAGGAACAATTACCTGTTTTTCCTCCGGAGGAAGTTTACTCCATTCATTGCCTAACATCCTTGTAATTTCTGGAAATGGGACTTCTGGTCTTTTTGCTCGAAGCTGTTCTCGACGCTCGTTCATGAACCGAACATATCCTGTAAGGGGGGATTTGGGTGCATTGCTGTCTCGAAGAGGTTTCTTCCTCTTTCTTCCTTTGGACCAACCTCCTCGTTTACTTCTTTGCTACAAAACAAGAAAAAATAAAAAACCCCAAACCAAATTACAACAACAAAAATTTCCCCAAATAACACAATAATCAACATCAACAAACAAAACAGGATTAATAATTGCATTTTGCTACCATTAAGGCCCTGGATATTCAAAGCTCTCCAAACCTGTTATAGGTACAAATGGCTGCAATGCAGTTTTCAAGAAGGGACCCCAGATGGTTCACCTGCAGACCTTTTTATGTACCATGCTACACAATGTTACACTAAGGGGCTATTTTAGTGCTAATCCCAACAGATAAGAATGAAGGGTACCATGATCACATAAGCTCTGGCCTTCATATTCACTTAACAAATCCTGACTCCTGACAGGGGAATATTCTAAATGAGAAATGCAGCACATATACAGCACTGTGCCAGGGAAGCAGACATTGCTACAGTAGATCAGAACAAGATGCTGTCACAAGCACTGGGCAAAAGAAGAGGAGACAAGTTGTAGTACTAGGATTAAAATCATTCATGAAGGGTGTTTCTCATTGATATCATTCAAAGACCAGTTTATTTCCACAGTAGATAGCACTATAGATTTTAAAATTAATATCTAAGACTTAGAAAAATTTCAGCAACTATAATATATCCAAAATGAATACTAGTTCTTTGGCTTGCTGGTTTATTTCTTAAGATGTTTATTTTATAAAGGCAGAGGTCCTTATATGTTATTAGCTAAATCAAAAGACAATATCGCCCCCAAAAAAGTTTAAAGGACTGAAGTACCACTATTGTTTTACCACAGCCTTTCTCTTTGTCCTTTTAAACAGGATGCAAGGTACTTTTACTTCATAATTTTACAAATACACATAGCCTATCAGTTAATAAAGTTTTATGGATATAAGCATTTTTATTTCAGAGAAGAGAAAGATAAGCCAAATGGGACAAAAATATCTAAATATTAATTATCATACTGCACTCCTCCAAATATATATAAAATGGTACAATAATTCAGCATTGGGCAAATGGTGTATTTGGTATCAGTTTTTTTGTTTTTCTTTTTGGTTTTGTTTTGTAAACCTAGTAATATTTAACATTAAAGCTACTAAGGATTTAAGATGTTTAAGAAGCCTTAAGCATTCGTCATAATCTTTAAGAATGCCAACATAAAAAGAATAAGCTCTTTCAAAATAAGAACAAAGACAAAAGTCAATGGTGGTACTCTTTTATAGCTAAAAACAAAAAAAGAGTACCTTTTAAAACATAGACAATGTAATCAGTCATTTGTGAGGAACACTGAAAGTCCAACAAGGGAATGATGGCCCAGGTCCATACAGAACCTCTGTGTGAATTAGAAAAAGATGCCCCCTATGGGACAATGAATGACTTGGTAAGTCGTGTGAACCCTTTGGGCACATATGACTCCATGCTGCAGGGTTTGGTGAGCAGAGTGTGGTCTTGAGTAAGGGCATGTGGACTCCTCGTTAATTACTTTAAAAAAAAATAAATTTATTTATTTTATTTATTTATTTTTGGCTGTGTTGGGTCTTCACTGCTGCATGTGGGCTTTCTCTAGTTGTGGCGAGCGGGGGCTAATCTTTGTTGCGGTGCGCAGGCTTCTCTTGTTGCAGAGCACGGGCTCTAGGTGTGTGGGCTCAGTGGTTGTGGCTCGCAGGCTCTAGAGCACAGACTCAGTAGTTAGATAGCCCGTGGCTCACGGGCTTAGTTGCAGCATGTGGGATCTTCTCAGAGCAGGGCTCGAACCCATGTCCCCTGCATTGGCAGGCGGATTCTTAACCAATGCACCACCAGGGAAGCCCTAATTACTTATTTAATTAAATCATGCAACTCATTCAGTAAGCATTTGTTGAGCGTCTAATCTGATGCAGGTATAAATTTTCTAGGTAGGGGAAAAAGAAGAGTCTACTTGTCTCTGTATCATTAAAACCATTAATATGGTTCTACGTGAAACAAGAAATATAAAACAGAATATTCTGCAGAATGTAAGGAGGCCAGAGGATGAACACCTCGGTCAACTCCCTTGCTGACTGCTTCTTCAGAAGCCTCAGAGACCAGTAACAGGAGGAGATGCTTCAGCTTACCTCATCTTCGTGCCTCTGTTCATTGCCTTCTGCTGTATTTGAAGACTCATTCTGAAGCAACTGACCTTGGGAGAGATCCTCAACAAATTCTGGATTATTTGTGGATGATGAGGCTCCACTACTATATGGAACCTCTGGGTGGGTTATCCTGAAGAATGATAGGCAGAGTGGAAAAGTTCAGTATCAACAGCATCAAAAACTCCTACTTACCAAGGTTCAAGACAAATTTCACTGCCAGCAAAATCACATGCCAGCCCTTGAATTAATTCCCCCACCTCATTCTGTATAAATGTAAACAATGTCTCCATAGCAATTATAGAGCATTTTAAAAAAGGTTTCAGTGCTTGATTGGATCAGGTCAGTTCCATGAAGAAATCTCCTACTAAAAACAACTCTAATCTTTCCCCCACAAATTACCTCTCTCCTCAACGTAGACTTTACATTTTAGTTCTGAGCATGCAACTTTTATATGCTAGTTTCATGTACCTCCTTTTCATGTAATAAAAGGAAAATACTATTAATGGAAAAGAACAGGAATGGGAGTTGAAGAGGAAGTTTGCCCCCTTATCACAAAAGAGAGCGTTCTTTAAGGGCATAAGAAATATCTCTTATGGTACATTCCATAGGCTACTCCTTGGATTATAGTGTTTATTGACAATGAGATCATCTAAGAACAATATTATCAAGTTCAGTAAGTTCAGGTATAAATGTTAATAAATCAGAGATATACATTTTCTGTTCCTATCATTCTGTTCCAGATGAGTCAGCAAACCAGATCTCATCCTTCTGAAAAGTGGACACAAGAAGGCACAGATGACAATTGGATCTTAGACTGAGTTATACCCTATCGCATTTAGATAAAGGAATGGAAATAAAAGTAACACCATGCGCTAGGGAGTTTGGGGTTTGGGGCAGGTAGTGGGGAAAGTGGAGGAAGATGTACAAGAGAGTAATATTCAGTCATTATTCTGGAAGAATGTATACTCCATAGGGTTACAGAAAATACTTACAATGCAATGTAAGTACTGAAACAGAGGTCTGTAAAATGTGCCATAAAGGTACAGTAGAGGGGATGAGGGATTTTATATGTATGGAGAGAATGTTAAGAAAGATTTTACAGAGGAGGTCTTAAAAGTTGAAGAGGCATTCATCAGGTAAACAACATTATTACAGGTAGAAAGAACAGGGTATTAATAGGAGAAAGGGAAACTCTTCAGGAGGCTACTGCAATAGACTAAGGGGGAGACAAGGGCAAACAGGAGAATAGGGGAGAGAAAGCTAAGAGATAATTAAGAGGTAGAATGATAGATCGAATATAAATAGTGAGGGAAAAAGAAGAGTCAAAGGTAATTCTGAGGTTTCTAGATTGGGTGATAATGTACTATTAATCAATGTAACAGCTGGAATGTGTGTGTGTATGTATGTGTGTGTGTGTGTGTGTGTGTGTGTGTAAGAAAGACAGATGAGAAAATGCTAAGTTTGAAACACTCATGGCATAATTAGGTGGAGCTGTCCCACCGACAACTGGAAACATGCCCTGAGAGAACAGAAGTGAAGAAAAGGCAGGAGATATTTTGGGAGGCATCAGCTCATGGAAATAATGGGAAGTGCTAGATATTCTCCAGAAAGACAGTGAGAAGAAAAGTCAGGCTAGAACTCTGTTGGAACAATATTTTAGAAGCAAGTGTTAGACGAGCTGGGAAAGACTAAGGAGGGCGTTAAGAAATCTAGGAGAGAATACTGTTACAGAGGCCAAGGCAGGAAGACTTTTGAGAAGGGGTTATTACACAAGCAAAAAGTTGCAGATGTCACATAAGATAGGCTAAAAAGTATCTGCTAAATCTGAAGATCTGAAGGACTTCAGCTGTACTCCCTGTACTTCAAGGGAGTACAGTTTTAGTGGAGTTATGGGAATAAAAACCAGATTACAGTGGACTGAGAAAAGAATGAAAGCAGATTCAGACTGTCCTTGAAAGGACAGAAATTTTATTTTTCTGAACACTTCTATAAAAAATAGAGTATTATAACTAGGAGGTTCCTACATTTTTGAGGTCCTGTGAAAAAGGGTAGATAGGAGAAGTTATTAACTCAATGCTAATTATGTTCTCTGAAGAGTTGCCATTAGAGATCCAGTTTGATCTTGGCAGCTTTGTTTTTCAAATATTTCAATCATTTTGGATGTCTTACAATGTCTTTTCTTTCACTGTCATTCTTCATTTCAACTGTGCCATCAATTTTTAAGTTACTAACTCTTGCACATTCTTATTTCAGTAAAATATGAAAACTAGGTTTAGGAAAGAGTACCAATCCTGTGAATCCCTTGACTGAAGTGGATAGGAATCAGAGGGAGTGGTCAAAAGCAGCAAATGCCTTAGAGATGACAAGTTGAATAAAGACTGAAAAAAAAAAAAGGCTCCTTTGTTCCAATGAATGAATTGTCCATGCTCTTAGCTAAAGCCAACAACCCTTCCATTTGCGCCCTGGATCCCACACCCTCTAGCCTACTCAAAAACAAGTTTCAGCAATTCTGCCCCCTCTGGCATCACCAATTCTTTCCTCTCTACTAGATTAGCCTAATCAGCAAACAAATGTGGCATTATTACTCTTATCTGGAAACAAAACAAAAAACACACTTTCTTGATTCCACTTCATTTTTCTCCTTTCCTTTATGGACCTGACCTGAGGGTGGTATGTTCCAAGGTCCCCAGTATACTGAACCCTGTTTTCTGTTCTGTCTTCCACCCACAAATTTAATGCCTTTTCTATCTTAACTAAGCACTTATCATGCACTGTGTCCATAACTTTTGCAGTTTGAGATGTGATAGCAAAACTAGCACGAGTTTCCTTTTCCTTCTTCACAATTTCGCAGATAGAAGATTCATTCTCACCATAGATCTCAGCAGCCTCAGCATATTACTATTTTTTTTTCTTTCCTTATTAAGTCAAGAACTTTCACCTTTTCACTTAAAGGAAGCACATTAGGGCTTCTCTTTGGCGTATCTGAATTGCCAGCATCACTACTCTTGCGCTTTGGGGCCATTATTAAGTAAAATAAGAGTTACCTGAACACAAGCACTAAGATACTATGACAGTCCATCTGATAACAGGCAGCTACCAAGTGACTAACAGGTGGGATATGCTGGACAGAGCAATGATTCACGTCCCAGGCAGGACATGGTGGGATGGTGTGAGATTTTATCATACTATTCAGAGTGGCGGGCACTTTAAAACTTATAAACTGTTTATTTCTGAAATTTTCCATTTAATATTTTCCAACCATGGCTGACCGTGGCAGGTAACAGAAGCCACGGAAAGTGAAACCATGGATAAGGGGGTACTTACTGACTTCAATTGTTTATAGTGGAAAGAACTGTTTATAGTTATTGACTTCAATTGATCTCCCTTCATTCTTTCTTAAACCCAACCCAAAGGAGATAAGTGTTCGCAACTCTTGTCAAGGCCACCAGTGACCTCCATGCTAAATCCAATGTCATTTCTCAGACCTCATCTTACCGGATCTTCCAGAAGTATTTGACACAGTTCATCTCTTCCCCTCCCTTGAAATATATTTTTTACCTGGTTTTCAGGACCCTGCACTCCTCTGTTTTTTCTGATACCTTTTCAGGTACCCCCTTGAGTCTTCTTTGCTGACTCTTCCTCTCCTCCCTGACTTGTAAATGCTGGAGTATCCCCGAGTTCAAGTGTCAGGTCTCTTCTCTTTTCTACCCACACAGTGCTCATTCGTTTGATGATCTCAACCAGTCTCACAGCCTTAAATATCAGCTCTAATATGTTGATTGACTCCCAAGTTTCTCTTTTTAGTGTAGACAGCCCCTAACTTTAGCCCTGTATCAAGCTGCCTATTTGACATCTCTGCTTGGATAGCTAATAAGAATCTCTATTTTAAAATCTCTAAAACCGAGCTCCTAAAATTCCCTCCTCCACTTGCTCAGTTTTCCCCATCTAATTTAATGGCAATTCCATCCCTTCAGTTGCTTAAGCCAAAAATTTGGAGCTGTCTTTAACTGCTTTTTTCTCCCTTCTCACATCTCATCTGGTCTTTCAGGCAAATCCTGTTTGGCTTACCTTCAAGATATATCTAGAATTCTATACTTCTCAACACCCCCCATTCCTATTATCTTTGAAACCCACTCCAGTGAGGTTTTTGTCCCTACTACTCTGCCAAAAATACTCCTGTCAAAGTCACTAGTGAAGTTCTTTGAGTCATCATCTCTCACTTGAATTATTTTAGAACCGTAACTGGTCTCCTTGCTTCAGTCCCTGCTCCCTTCACTCTATTCTCTATATAACAGCCACAGGGATACTATTTTAAAATGTCAGATCATATCATTCCGCTCAAAATCTCCCCATGCTTTCCCACCTCACTCAGAGTAACAGTTAAAGTGCTTACTCTGACCCATAAGATCCTACACGATCTAGTCCCTTGCTACTCAAAGTACCGGCCTTACACCAGCAGCACAGCCATCATTTGGGAACTTATTAGAATGTAGAATCTCTGGCCCTAACTCAGACTTTCTGACTCAGCGTTTGCATTTTAATAAGATGTCTAGGCAATTCATAAGTGCACTGAATTTTGAGAAACACTGATGCAGCCTATTACCCCTCCCCCTGGTATACTCTGCTCCAGTCACACTGGCCTCCTGGCTATTTCTAAAAGGCAGAAACACTCCTACCTCAAGGCTTTCCCACTCACTGCTCCCTCTGCCTAGAATAATCTTCCCCCATAACTGTAGGCTAGCTAATTTACTTCCTTCAGGTTTTTATTCAAGTCACTTGTAAAGCCATTCTGGGCCATCTTATCTAAGATGGCACCCCAAGCCCCTCCTGTCCCTCTTCCTTACTTTATTTTTTAATCCATAGTTCTTATCAATGTAGTATGCATTTTACTTATTTATCCTGTCTGTTGTCTGATTTCTGCAGTAGAATTTAAGCTCTATAGGGGTTGGGATTTTTGTCCATCTTGGTTATTGCTTAATGTCTAGTGCCTAGAATGGTGCCTGGCACATAGCAGACACTCAGAACATTTTTTATTGTACAAGTTGGACTCAGCAAGTAGGCAGCTTTTAGAAAAGTTTTAGAGAATAGTTTCATCTGAATAAAGTCAGAAGGTAGATATTAATGAGTTAAGAAAGAATGCCAGGGAAGGAAACAATTATAAAGTGTAGTCTGTTTTTAAAGAGCTCGAAGGAATATTAAAATAATTCATCTTAGGGATTAGCTAGCACTTCAATCTATTAGTGAATACATTTCTTCTTTGGCAAGTAATGTCTAATAGAAAAGATAAAAATTCAAGTGGAACAGAGATTTTCAGTGGAAGAGGGACTACTGCTATTAGCTCTTTTCTACATTTCTTTATATATCTGTCCAAAAATACCAAAGAAAGGAGTTGGAGTTGGGGGGAGGGGTAGGTTGGGAGGAACAGAAGTCAGCTAGAGCTCCTAGGCATCTTGAATAAAGAACCATAATTAAAAATCTAATCTTAAAACAACAACAAAAAACCCTGATGTTTGGGGAAAAATTATTTTAATATCTGTGGCAATTTAGACAGAAAATGAATTTGATTTTCGAAGCTAGCCCTGTGGCAAGTATTTCCTTAATGGTGACTATGTAATTCTCTTAACTGGGAGTCACTGATGTTTCCTAGATCCCACAGTACTGCTGTTCCAGTTCACAGGAACCAGAGCATTGCAAATGACAGCTGAATACAGATATTAAAGCAGTTTACAATGGCTCTCATTCTCTTTGCAAAGCATAACAAACGCACCTTCTATTTTTGATATAAAACTGCCTCTTTAGCACCTCATATGTTGTCAGAAGCTGTTCTGAAGCCTAGGCAGAGGCCCAGTGTCCCAAAGCAGCTGCTTACCCAGTTGTAGCCAGATCATTACTCTCCTTGGAGCCATCTTCATCTGCAAAAAGGGGAGGCAGGGTGGAACCAGTCATCAAGGTTTCCATCTCTCTAAAAGGAAGACAGAATAAAAAAAAACTTTAATGGCTTAATTATTTCCAGTTCAAGTTGCATTAATTTAAGAGTCAGCCTTCCTTAACTTTATCACATCAGCAGCAGAATAGAAACTGACCTAAATATTTATTTTCTTGACTTGGACACATCAATTTGAACTTTATGGTTAATGGGCTTTTAACCCTGGTCTTATCAACTGACCAGACTAAAAACAGATTTTAACAACCAGGACACAGTTTGGAAAATTCCTTTTTGTTCATTCAGAATATCTTCAAAAGTATGCTTCATTTCCGGTAAAAACTGTTAAGCAGAGTAACTCAGAAGCACTGCAACCCTGAGCAAGTTATTCAGCCTCTTTGAGATACAATTTCACCATCTTAGACACAGACAAAATTGCTGACTTAACCCACAGGGTTATTGTGAAGGATTAAACTGAAAGTGCTCCATAAACAGAGAAAGGCTAAGATCGTAAGTGCTTTGAGTATTATTATATAAAGAAAGGTATTGTTATTACAGCATTACGAGTTCTTAATCCCAGATGAATCATCCTTAGATTAAATGGTGACAATCTGAGTCCTTCAAAAGGAAATAATGCAAAGGAAGTAGAGGATGGAAGGCATACTGATGTGGTTCAAAATGAAAGAAACCACACTTCCAGGTCAGAAATATGCTCCACATCACCATGATGACCAACAGTGGAAATAGCATGCACCTGGGCACAGGAAATAACTAAGCCTAATTGAAGAAAGCAAATAAATCAGAAGAACCTGAGGTTATCAGAATGAAAGGATAAAAGGACAAAGTGAGAAAGAGAGTAATTTCATTTAGCATATCGCTACAAAGAAAGATTTTTCCCTTTCAAGGCTTACTACCAGGGGCTTCACCCCATATAGCTAAAAGCAGAAGCCTTCCATTCACCATGAAAATGATATTCAAACAAAACATTCAATAGTGACCCTAAACATCAGCCACTTAAGTGGAACTGCAAACCACTCAAGAAAAAAAGGGCCTCAATCACCTGGGAGAATTGAGGAACAGATTATGAAAATTCACTCAGGAGCTCCCTCAGCAGTTATTTCAGGTGCTGCTGCTAAGGAGACCTAGTGAAATAGCAATTAAAAGAAAAGCACAGCAGCCCAAGCAGAGCTAGGATTCATCCGGCTGAGATGGAAATATGAAGAAAATGCAGATGACAATGATGCCATATTCTAAAATGTTCAATATAATAATTTACTTACAAAAGGATAACAGTGATGATTTATTTCTTATTCTTACTTATTTTCTTGTTTTCACTTCTTTGTTACTTAGCAGACCAAATTCCATAAATAGCTTACTCTGAAAAAATGCATCTTTGTATGTTCACCACCCATTATAGTGGGAGAGCATGGAAGGCAGAGAGGAACTTCCCACTCAACCACAGAGTACGGAGTTTATTCCACATGCAGGGATACTTGCTAACTTTTCAATTCCTTCAAGAAAGGGGGGGTTACAAGGGGCTCTAACAAATACTGCAAAATTCCATTCTAGATGTTTTCTAGGATAATCTTGACACAAGTGCACTTATGTTTTACTTCACATTATGCACAGACCAGATTAGAGCCCAGGCTTTAAGGGCTGCTAACATCACCTTATACCAATATTCATTTTATCAAAAGAAAATTAATCAATTAGATGCCATATAATCTAGTTATAAACCACAAGCAAACATTCAAATAGTCAGGTATATATCCACAAACCTTAAAAGGACTCATTTAATTGGCTTCTTTCTAAAAGTCACCTTAGAAGTAAAGGACTTTTCGAGAGCCTCAAGATTCAGCATTGGAAGCTCTTGGCATCATCCCACCTCAAAAGAAGATATATTACCTGGTGGGGGACAAATGAACTATCTTTTCATTCACTATACCAACATGATCTTCTTAGAGTGTTTCCCAGATATCTTTAGTCATTTTTGAAATATGGGGAGGCAGCTGGACAACACAACCTTAACAACATATAAATAGATCATATAAACAAAGGAAGTTCAGAGAACACATTTCTTGTTGTTGTTGTTTTTTCCTCTTAAGTGTGTTTTACTCAATCCATATGGCTTCAGATATATTTTCTCTAGTGTTACTGAGTAGTCAGGTCCCTAAGAAATGAGTAATAAAGTGGGTGGAAGGTTAAGGGGCCAAAATCAACAAAAGAAGGAAATGAGGAAAAAGTCCAGTGAAACTCAAAGGCCTCTAAACTAGTTGGGAAAATAAAATGATTCGCAAGAATTGGCTGGGATCCTGCAAGAATCTGCTTTCCTATGGTTCATGAGGGGGTGATTCAAACTGAATCACAGCTACCAAGCCACTGATTGCCAAAAGCCCTTCAGTGTAGCATCTGTGCCTGATAATGTCCCAGTACAGAGGTCACACTAAACTCTGAAATTCTATGCAAAGCACTTAAGAAATGTAATGAATGCTGCTCTGGAAGGGGAAAGAAGAGATATATGTACAAAGGCAAGGCAATATACAAGTTTGGTTTTCCACTGCAGTTTACAGAAACAGGTATATCCTGCAGATGTTTTCTTGCAGAAGGGATTCACCCAGTGAAGGCCTCCACCTGGAGGTAAGTGGTATTACCTTGGGGCTTACACTTTGAGCCAAGGTCTGGACTGTAACTTTGGAAACTCAAAAATCCCCTCTAACACTAATCGCTCACTGAAAACACTGATGTAAAAAACAGAGTGACAATTTAAGATATTTTAATAACAATTATAAAAATTGTAATAAAAATTATATTAAGCCACTAATCATAATCAGAACATTTTTTGGGGCCAGAATAAAGGCACTCAGGTGTAGCTTAAGAAATCTTCCTCGGGCTTCCCTGGTGGCGCAGTGGTTGAGGGTCTGCCTGCCGATGCAGGGAACTCGAGTTCGTGTCCCGGTCCGGGAAGATCCCACATGCCGCGGAGCGGCTGGGCCCGTGAGCCATGGCCACTGAGCCTGCGTGTCCGGAGCCTGTGCTCTGCAATGGGAGAGGCCACAGCAGTGAGAGGCCCGCATACCGCAAAAAAAAAAAAAAAAAAAAAAAAAAAAGAAATCTTCCTCAACTAAGATTGTTCTAGTAACCTTTCCCAACAAAAGGGATGATCTCACCAATGAGACTATATTATTCCAAATGTGTTGGACAGTGCTGAAAGTATAATTTATACTTCTGTTTTCTGGGGGTTGGCTCTTTTCAGGTACCCTTTCCCCACTTTACATATGTTAATCCCACTTCATTAAGCCCTCTCATGGAGATGTACCATATTCCTTCCCTACCACACCATCCCCAACAGTACACCTCAGAGTTGAGAGGTAGGATTCTGCCCTCATTTTTCCATACTACAACCTTTATGCAAAATTTCCAGTTCCTTTAGAAGTCATGTTAATTCGCTATACCAATCTCTGATAATTACCTCCTATCATTTCGGTTCTACTACAACACAAACCTCTATTTGTCGACTCTTGATTTTCCCTTCTCTGTCTAGCTTAGATTCTGTGGCTGCATTTCAAATATTTTTTTGCCAACACTCTCAATTCCTTTGCCATGTTGTTCTTCTATACCCTGGATGTAGATCAACTCTGAGTTTTAGCTCAACATGGTGTTGGAGAAAAATCACAAAATAAAGGGTGCTACTATAAATTTATGGTATCAACTATAGCTGGGCCCACAATGCTCTCAGCAGTCATTTTACATGTTCTTAGGTTATCAACTGCCACATTAGCTCTGTCAAAATTTTCCAATCAAATCAAACCTAACTCACTCAAACCCTCCTGAATATTCAGGCTCATCTCTTCAAACTTCTCATCCCTGACTCACACCAAAACCATCCTAAGTAGTTTTATTTTAAAAATATATAATTTATGTACCATAAAATTTATTCCTAATTTAAGTTATACAGTTCAGTGGCTTTCATATATTTACAGGGTGACTTTCACATATTCCTACCAACACCATAATTGATTTTACAACATTTTCATCATCCCTAAAAGAAACTCGGTACCCATTAGCAGTCACTGCCCATTCCCCCCTCCCCCTAGGCCCAGGTAACCACTAATCTGCCTTCTGTCTTTATAGATATACATATTCTTAACATTTCATATAAATTTAATCATATTCTCTGACCTTTTGTGTCTGGCTTCATTCACTTAGCATAAAGTTTTCAAGGTTCATCACATTTTAGCATGTATCAGTATTTCATATCTTTTCATGGATAAATAATACCACATTTTGTTTATCCATTCAAAGACTGATAGACTTGGGTTGTTTGTATTTTTTGTCTATAGCGAATAATGCTGCTTTGTGTACAGTTTTTGTGTGGACATGTTTTCAATTTTCTTAGGCCTATACCTAGAAATGGAATTGCTGGGTCATATGATAACTCCGTGTTTAACATTTTAAGGAACTGCCAAACTGTTTCCAAAGCACCTGCACCATTTTACATTCCCACTAGCAATGTATGAGATTTCCAAATTCCCCATACCCTTACCACACTTTTTAGGAGTGCTAAAGAAATATCAATTCTACCCTCCTCCAGCTTTCCACATGGGCTAAGGGAAATACAGAACTCCAGCCCACTTCAGCCATCCTGTCCCACTGAAAGGGGGAAAAAACTAAGAAGCACCGGTAAAGTTTATAGTCCAGGGGGCACAGGCTCACCAAAAGACTGTGACCTAATCATAGTACTACAGAATGCTTCTCCTCCCCTCACACCTTACCACTACCTCACTAAAGGCCTATATACCACAGTTCCTTTCACCCAGGACATCATTTCTACCTTTCAACAAAAATTTACAAGGCATACTAAAAGCCAAAAAACGATTTGAAGAGACTGAACAAGGATTAGAACCAGAGTAAGATACAGCATGTTTTTTATTTCTTAACTTTAAAAAAACTGAAATACAGTTGGCTTACAATATTAGTTTCAAGTGTATAATATAGTGATTAATATTTTTCCAGATTATACTCCATAAAAAGTTATTATAAAATATTGGCTATACTCCCTGTGGTATACAGTACATCCTTGTAATTTATTTATTTTAGACCTAGTAGTTTGTACCTCTTAATTCCCTTCACCTATTTTAGTCTTTCCCACCCATTCTTCCCTCTGGCAACCACTAGTTTGTTACCTGTATCTGTAAGTCTGTTTCTGTTTTGTTATACTCATTTGTTTCATTAAAAAAATTCTACATATAAGTGAAAACATACAGTATTTGTCTTTCTCTGTCTCACTTATTTCACTAAGCATAATACCCTCTAGGTCCATCCATGTTGTTGCAAGTGGCAAAATTCCATTTTTTTTAAAGACTGAGTAATATTCCATTGTATATATATAGCACATCTTCTTTATCCATTCATTTGTTGATGGACACTTAGGATGCTTGGCTATTATAAATAACGCTGCTATGAATGTTGGGGTGCATATATCTTTTCAAATTAGTGTTTTTGTTTTCTTCAAATAAATACCCAGGAGTGGAACTCCTGGATTTTATGGTAGTTCTGCTTTTAATTTTTGAGAAAACTCCATACTGTTTTCCATAGTGACTATTCCAATTTACATTCCTACCAACAAAGTGCTAGGGTTCTCTTTTCTCCACATCCTTGTCAACATTTATTATTTCTCGTCTTTTTGACGATAGCCATTCTGACAGGTGTGAGATGATATCTCACTGTGGTTTTGATTTGCATTACCCTGATGATTAGTGATATTAAGCATCTTTTCATGTGTCTGTTGGCCATCTGTGTGTCTTCTTTGGAAAAATGCTTATTTAGGTTCTCTGCTCATTTCTAAATTGGGCTTTTTTTTTTTTTTTTGATATTGAGTTGTATGAGTTCTTTATATATTTTGGATATTAACCCCTTAACAAACATATCATTTGCAGATATCTTCTCCCATTCAGTAGGCTGCCTTTTCATTTTGTGGATGGTTTTCTTTCCCACACAAAAGTTTTTAAGTTTGATTAGGTCCCATCTGTTTATTTTTGGTTTTGTCTCCCTTGCCTGAGGAGAAAGATCCAAAAAAAAAAAATCAGTAAGACCAATGTCAAAGAGCCCACTGTCTACGTTTTCTTCTAGGAGTTTTACAGTTTCACGTCTTACATTTAGGTCTTTAATCCATTTGAGTTTATTTTTGCCTATGGTGTGAAAAAATGTTCTAATTTCATTCTTTTACATATAGCTGTCCAGTTTCCCCAAACCACTTATTGAAGAGCCTGTCTTTTCCTCATTGTATATTCTTGTCTCCTTTGTCACAGATTAATTTACCATATTTGTGTGGGTTTATTTCTGGGCTCTCTATTCTGTTCCATTGACCTATGTGTCTGCGTTTGTGCCAGTACCATATTGTTTTGATTACTGTAGCTTTGTAGTATAGTCTGAAGTCAGGCAGCATGATACCTCCAGCTTTGTTCTTCTTTCTCAAGACTGCTTTGGCTGTTCAGGGTCTTCTGTGGTTCCATATAAGTTTTAGGATTATTTGTTCTAGTTCTGTTACAAATGTCATGGGTATTTTGATAGGAATTGTATTAAATCTGTAGGCTGCTTTGGGCAGTATGGTCATTTTAATAATATTAATCCTTCCAATCCATGAACATGGAATATCTTTCCATTTATTTGTATCATCTTCAGTTTCCTTCATGAATGTTTTACAGTTTTTGGAATACAGGTCTTTCACCTCCTTGGTTAAATTTATTCCTAGGTATTTTATTCTTTTTGATGCAATTGTAAATGGTATTGTTTTCTTGATTTCTCTTTCTGAAGTTCATTATTAATGTAAAGAAATGCAACAGATTTCTGTATATTAATATTGTACCCTGCACTTGACTGAATTAATTTATTAGTTCTAATATTTTTTTTGGTGGGGTTATTAGGGTTTTCTATATATAGACTCATGTCATCTGCAAATAGTGACAGTTTTACTTCTTCCTTTCCAATTTGGATGCCCTTTCTTTTTCTTGTCTGATTTCTGTGGCTAGGACTTCCAATATAAATTAAATAGAAATGGTGAGAGTGCGCATCCTTGTCTTGTTCCTGATCTTAGAGGAAAAGCTTTCAACATTTCAACACTGAGTGTGATACTAGCTGTGGGTTTGTCATAAGTGGCCTTTATTATGTTAAGGTATGTTCCCTCTATACCCACTTTCATGAATTTTGTCAAATGCCTTTACTGCATCTTTAAGCTGATCATGATTATCTTCCATTTTGTTAATATGGTGTAACATATTGATTGATTTGTGAATAGTGAACCATCCCTGCATCCCTGGAATAAATCTCACTTGATCATGATGTATAAACCTTTTTACATGTTGTTGATTCAGTCTGCTAGTATTTTGTTGAGGATTTTTTCATCTATGTTCATCAGGGATACTGGCCTGTATTTTTCTTTTTTTGTAGTGTCTCTGTCTGGTTTGGGTATCAGGGTAATGCTGGCCTTGTAGAATGAGTTAGGGAGTGTTCCCTCCCCTTCAATTTTTTGGAATAGTTTGGATAGACATTAACTCTTCTTTAAATGTTTTGTAGACTTCCTTTGTGAAGCCATCTGGTCCTGGACTTCTAATTGTTGGGAGTTTTTAATTACTGATTCAATTTCAATACTAGTGATCGGTCTGTTCAGATTTTCTACCTCTTCCTGATTCAGTCTTGGAAGAGTGTATGTTTGTATGAATTTATCCATTTCTTTGAGGTTGTCCAATTTGTCACTGTATAGCTGTTCATAGTATTCTCCTAGGGTTGTTTTTATTTCTGTAATATCAGTTGTAACTTCTCCTCTTTCATTTCTAATTTTGTTTATTTGGGCCCACTTTCTGTTTTGCTTAATGAGTCTGGCTAAAGGTTTATCAGTTTTGTCTATCTTTTCAAAAAGCCAGATCTTAGTTTCATTGATCTTTTCTATTGTTTTCTGTTTCGTTTTGTTATTTTGGTATTTTCACTATGATCTTTTTTGTTTCCTTCCTTCTGCTGACTTTGGGCTTTGTTCTTCTTTTTCTAATTCCTTTAGGTGGAAAGTTAGGTTGTTTGTTGAGATTTTTCTTGTTTCTTGAGGTAGGCCTTGAATTGCTATAAATTTAATGCTTAGAAATGCTTTTGTTGCATCTCATAGATTTTAGAAAGTTGTATTTCTATTTTCATTTGTCTCAAGGTATTTTCTAATTTCCTCTTTGATTTCTTCATTGACCCATTGGATATTTTGGTAGCATGTGGCTTAGTCTTCTCCTGTGCAGAGGGTCAGCACCACTAACACCCATGTTGTTCAACTGTATATAAAATTTAATTGCTTTTCTATATACTAGCAATGAACAAGTGAAATTTAAAATTAAAAACACATTACCATTTATATTAGCACCCCCCCCAACAAATGAAATACTTAGGTATAAATCTAACAATATTTTACAAGATCTCTATGAGGAAAACTACAAAACTCAGATGAAAGATATCAAAGAAGGACAAAATAAATGAAAAAAATATTCTGCGTTCACGGGTAGGAAGACTCAATATTGTCAAGATGTCAGTTCTTCACAGTTTGAGCTTTACATTCAACTCAATCCCAATAAAAATCCCAGCAAGTAATTTTGTGGATATCAATAAACTGATCCTAAAGTTTATATGGAGAGGCAAAAGACTCAGAATAGCCAAGTAAATATTGAAGGATAACTACAAAGTTGAAGGACTGACACTACCCAACTTCAAGACTTCCTATTAAGCTACAATAATCAAGACAGTGTGTACTTGGGAAAGAAAAGACAAATAAATTATTGAAACAGAATAGAGATCCTAGCTAGAAATAAACCTATATAAATACAGTCAACTGATCTTTGACAAAGGAGCAAAGGCAAAACAATGAAATAAAGATAGTCTTTCAACAAATGGTGCTGGAACAACTGGACATCCATATGCAAAACAAACAAACAAACAAAAACAACTTGAAACAGACCTTACACCCTTCACAAATATTAACTCAAAATGCATCATAAACCTAAATTTAAAATTTAGATTTTAAAACTATAAAATTCTTAGAAGACAATATAGGAGAAAAATCTAGATGAGTTTGGGTATGATTATGAATTTTTAGATATAACACCAAAGGCACAATCTGTGAAAGAATTGATAAGCTGGATTTCATTAAAATGAAAAACTTTTGCTCTGTGAAAAACAATGTCAAGAGAATGAGAAGATAAGCTGTAGATGTGAAAAAAGTATTTGCAGAAGATACATCTGATAAAGAAATTTATCCAAAATATACACAGAACTCCTAAAACTCATCAGTAAGGAAATGAACGACCCAATTAAAATATGGGCCAAAGACCTGAACAGACTCCTCAACAATGCATATGTACAGATGACAAATAGCATATGAAAAGATGTTTAATTTGGGAATTTAAAATTAAAACAATGAGATACCACTACACATCTATTAGAACTGTTAAAATGCAAAACACTGTCAACACCAAATACTGGCTAGGATATGGAGCAACAGGAGATCTTATTCATTACTGGTAGAAATGAATGCAAAATGGTACAGCCACTAAAGAAGACCATTTGGTAGTTTCTTACAAAACTACTCATACTCTTACCAGCAACTGGGTTCTTTGGTATTTATCCAAAGGAATTAAAAAGTTATGTCCATACAAAAACCTGTACATGGATGTTTATAGCAGCTTTATTTATAATGTCAAAATTTGGACACAACTGAGACATCCTTCAGTAGGTGGGTGGATAAAGAAACTGTGGTACACCCAGATAATGGAATACTATTCAGTGCTAAAAAGAAGTTACCAAGCCAAGAAAGAACATGGAGAAAACTTAAATGCATAATACAAAGAGAAAAAAGCCAATCTGAAAAGGCTACGTAGTGTATGATTCCAATATCACTATATTCCAGATAAGGTAAAACTATGGAGACAGTAAAAAGATGAATGATTGGGAGGGGTTGGGGGGACGCAGGAGTGAAAAGGCAGAACACAGAGGATTTTTAGGGCTGTGAAACTATTCTGCATGACACTAGAATAATAGATATATGTCATATATTTGTCAAATCCCATAGAAGGTACAACATCAAGAGTGAACCCTAATGTAAACTATGGAATTGGGTGATTATGTGTCAATGTAGGCTTATTAACTATAACATATGTACCACTCTGGTAGGGGATGTTAAGAGTGGGGAAGGGGGCTTCCCTGGTGGCGCAGTGGTTGAGAGTCCGCCTGCCGATGCAGGGGACACGGGTTCGTGCCCCGGTCCGGGAAGATCCCACATGCTGCGGAGCGGCTGGGCCCGTAAGCCATGGCCGCTGAGCCTGCTTGTCCGGAGCCTGTGCTCCGCAACGGGAGAGGCCGCAACAGTGAGAGGCCAGCGTACTGCAAAGAAAAAAAAAAAAAGAGTGGGGGAGGTTGTACACATATGGGGACATGGAGTATATGGGAACTCTGTACTTTCTGCTTAATTTTGCTGTGAACCTAAAACTGCTCTAAAATATAAAGTTTATTAATTTAAAAATTAATTTAATATATTATAATTATACAATTTATTGTAAGATAGCCCTGAAGTTGAGGAATAAATACAACTGATTTTTATATGCATGCAATTTAACAGGAGCAAGTGAAAGAAGGCGGCTTACTACAGAATGATCTACCAGCTGTGAACATTTAGCTAAGAGCATTAAGCAGGCTGTGGGCATTAATCAATATGTTTTACAGAGGAAATAAGAACACTGGCTAATCCCTAGGCAGTTAACTGGGGTTCATTAAGAACTCTCTAACTGTAGGTTTTGATATGGGAGATGAGGGGGCAAAAGATAAGGCGAGGTAATTTGGTGGTAATTAAATACTTACTTTTTGGGGGATGGGTAGGATCGGGGAGATAATTAGAGTTTAAGGCTTAGGGTTGTTTCAGTACCTAAGAAGGGCATAGAGGTGTGTGTTTGGCTGGGTGTTGGATGGAGTGAGCAGAAAATGTGGCTCTCTATTTTTAGAATCTAGAGCCCAGGCTCCTGTAACCATGACTACTGTTAATTTTTAAAAATGTAGTAGGCTACTCTAAGAACTAAATAATAGAGAAACTGATTCATTCATTCAACAAGTATTTATTGGGTATCTAACACTGTAGGCACTTTATATGTACTGGGGATATAGCAGCAATCAAAACAGGCAAAAGTCCCCACCCTTACTGAGCTCAGTATAATGGGATACAGACAAAATAAGTAAAATGAATAATGTTACATAGTGATAAGTACAAAGAAAAAAAGAGAGCAAGAAAAGAGCCCAGGAAGAGTTCAAGGGAAGAGGGTTCTGGAATTTTAAATAGAGGCCAGGAAAGGCTTTACTGAGGTAACCTTTGGGGAAAGACCTAAAGGAAATGAAGAGCTGTGCACATGTGTGAGGACAGAGTGGTCTAGGCAGTGGGAACACATGCAAGGTGTACACTTGGTATGATTGAAGGAAGCAGCAAATCTGGCTGGATTGAAATAGGGGCAAAAATAGTAGATGATGCTGACTGCTATAGGGGACCAGACCATATATGGCTTTGTAAATCATAGTAAAGACTGGCCTTTACCCTGAGATGCAAAGCCACTAGAACATTCTGAGTAGATAAGGCATGGAATCAACCATTTTTATAAGATCACCATGGCTGCAGTTTTGAGAACAGAATGAAGGGTGAAGAGGGTCAAGGGTAGAAGTAAGGAGATCACTTAGGAATCTATTGCAGTAATCCATCTGAAAGTTGATGGTGGATTGGATCAACAGTGGTAGTAGTGGAGGTGATTAGAAGTAGTCAGATTCTTGATATATTTTTAAGGTAAAGCCAATTTCTCAGTTCAAAATAACTGGAAAAAAAATTAGGAATAGAATCTAACTGTGGCCTGCATATATATATATATTTTTTTGCGGTACGCGGGTCTCTCACTGTTGTGGCCTCTCCCGTTGTGGAGCACAGGCTCCGGACGCGCAGGCTCAGCGGCCATGGCTCACAGGCCCAGCCGCTCCGCGGCATGTGGGATCTTCCCGGATCGGGGCACGAACCCGTGTCCCCTGCATCGGCAGGCGGACTCTCAACCACTGCGCCACCAGGGAAGCCCGGCCTACATATATTTTAACTGCAGTTTTATAACCTGTTTAGTGATAAAGCTATACTGACAATATATTACTTCCAATTTTTTGTAGTTAAATATAGTGTTTTTTGGGGGGCCATAAAGGAAATAATCCAGCCTCTTTTGAAGGCAAATGCTCGCAGAATTTATATTTGAACAACAAACATTTGTTGAGTACCTTTACATGTGACTAAGATCGTGCCTGGTGTCAAGTGGTGTGTGCTGCTATTCTCCTTGGTCTAGAGACACTGTTCTCAGGCGAGAATGATAAGTGGGAAGAAGATGCCAGGGTTAGAAACAAACATAAATCTTCTATCGTTGTTTATGATTTTTTGAAGTGAGAGTTTTGCAAACTTTTGAGTTAGGTATTTTCTAAAAAATAGAAAAGTACTAGATCATCAAAAGAAACTGGGCACAGTTTAGATTTCTTTTGAGATAGTTTGATCCCTGTACATGCATTTTTTTCTTCTCAGTGGAATCTTGATGGAGAATTGTTACCATCAGGACACAAAATACGTTGTGAAAAAGAAAATAACCCTGAACATCTAGACATAGTGTTTTGTATCAGGTTAAAGCACTGTGATAACACAGAGAAAATAAGAAACATTTTCCTCTGCCAAAGCAAATCTGTCACTTTACAAGCAGGGTGTTGCCTTTTGAGGTCACAGTCCACATATTTGGCTTTTTCATGGTGACTGTTGGTCCCAAGTTGCCCTTCCTACACAACCTATTCAAGCACTGCTTTTATTATTAGTAAACAGATAACTGCCCAAGTAAGAAACTTCTGGACTAGTGCCAGAAATAAGAGTTAAAGTAATCCAATAAAATTTGGGAGTACTTCCTTAGTGTAGAGTACTTTCCCAAACAATTTCCTGGGACACTAGGGTACTACGAAACAGTAAAAGGTAGGCAGGTGTGTATGAGGTAGGGGAGGAGAAGTGAGGGGGGGAACTTCCTACTCCATTTAGGAAGCCACATGATATATATTTTTTCACTTACTTCTTAGTGATTCTCATGGAGGTTATATCAGAAAAGAGGAATTTTATGTTTACCAAGAGGGAAATGAATTTTGATAAAGCAATGCTTTTCACAGTTTACTACATGTCACTGTATTAGGCATCAAAGACACAGAGGTAATTAAGATTAAGAAGAAATTCTTGTCCTTTAGAGTTCATAATCTATTGGGGCATAGAAGGGTAAACAGTAAAAAAAAATTGCAAAGGCTGTAGTGGCTGATGTGTATAAAGTTACTTACTTACTTATTTATCTATTTAAATATATGAGAAAACAGGGAAGAAATACAGATGAATTATATAGATGGGGTGACCAGCTAAGATAACTGCTAATGACCGTAGTGAATTCACAGAGCATTCGAGATCTGAAGGAAACAGAAATTACTAACTGAGTAAATCCTGAGAAGGAACACTTAGCTCAGGGTACTTACATGTTTAGAATCCAGACTCATATTCAGAAGGCAGATGGTATTCATTTCTAGTTCTTAAACAAAATTATTTAAGCCTGCAGTCTGAGAAAGCTATATATGAGGAAGCAGAAGCAACAAAGGTCTCTAGTATCTTGACCCAAACAAAAACTTAATAGTTAACAGTTCTAGGGCAAGGGTCCTTACTGGTTCAAGGAACATTGCTCCTCTATTTTCTTATGTTTTACACTGCTTTCTTCAGCTCAAACTTACAGCTGTGAAACAACACTGCAAAGAAGAGATGGAAAGGATGTTCTTTTCTGCTACAGTCAATAATTCCCAAACCTTTTACCCTTCCAAATCTGATGAATACTAAAAGTAAAAGATGATGTTTAAGGAAAGTCAGAGATCACTTATAAAAACTATAGTGTAATAAAAGGAAATAGATCCCAAAGGTTCTTCATTTTAATCAACTTTATTTTAATCAATCAATTTAATTTAATACAAAGTAAATTCTCTTCCTAGGAAGAATTCCTAAAAGAAAAAACAGAGAGCTCTGTATAGTAAGGAAGTTTTCTTTAGTCAAAAGTTGAAGACAAAAACAACAACAAAACAACAAAAAAAACGTTAGCTGCAGTGAGTCAAAGGCAGTTAATGGAATAATAAAGTGAAATTCACAGTTTTTCTCACAAAACAAATAGGCACAATTGCAGTTTAACAGAACAGTTTAAACTGAAAGAGAATATTTAAAACTCAGATTTTGCTGTATTTTGCTTTTGAAATTCACACTTTTCCCTACAAAACAAATACGCACAGTTGCAGTTTAACAGAGCAGTTTAAGGAAAGAGACAAAACTTAAAACTCAGAATTATTTTGCTATATTTTGCTTTTGAATCCTAAAGCTGATAATGCTCAGGACTTCAGAAAGTAAATCAAATAGCCACAGAATTCAAACTTGACACATTTAAAGCTCTAGAAGACCAGTTTCCCAGGAACATTTTTCCTTTAAATACCCTACCCAGTATGAAAAGGCTTCGCCCTTCATACACAGACGGCAATTCCAATCGAGCGCTTAGATGTTATCTTCCTGGTTTACAAGCTACTGATTTTGTTTCCGTTGTTTCTAGGTGAAACAAAACCAAGTTTAAAACCAAGTTTAAAAATAGACAAATGGATAAAGAAGATGTGGTACATATATACAATGGAATATGACTCAGCCATAAAAAGGAATGAAATTGGGTCATTTGTAGAGACATGGATGGATCTAGAGACTGTCATACAGAGTGAAGTAAGTCAGAAAGAGAAAAACAAATATCGTTTATTAACGCATATATGTGGAACCTAGGAAAATGGTACAGATGAACCGGTTTGCAGGGCAGAAATAGAGACACAGATGTAGAGAACTAATGTATGGACACCAAGGGGGTAAAGTGGTGGTGGGGTGGTGGTGGTGGTGGGATGAATTGGGAGATTGGGATTGACATGTATACACTAATATGTATAAAATGGATAACGAATAAGAACCTGCTGTATAAAAAAATAAATAAAATAAAATTCAAAAAAAAAAAAAGAGCAATAGTAAAAAAACAACCACATATTAGCAGTAACTAACTGAGGAGTAACCAGACTAAATCACCTCAGGATTCTTGGTGTTTGAGTGTGTTTACTAAAATATGACAAAATTTGTATTTCCAGAGTTGCCTATTGCTGTTGAAAGGCTCACCTAGTCCAGTAAGGCAGGACTATGTCCCATGGAATAAGAATTTGCAGAATGATTTGTTTTGCTCTTCTTTCTACCTTAAACGCATTCACTCATGTGTGGTAGAAAGTACTGTGGAGAACAGAAATTCACTACAGGACCAAGTAGAGGCATTATGTGACTCCTGCTTTCAATACCCTGATATGTAAAATGGTGCTAATAATACCTTCTCTACTTAACTCAAAAAGATATTGTGAGGAGCAAATAAATATTTCTTTATATTATCTGCAAACAATAAAATAATGTAAAAGCTATTTTTGCTAATTATGATACAAAGTTTTCAATGAAATATTTATGAGAAAGTATATTACACATATTGTGATACACCATATTAACAAATTGAAGAATAAAAACCATATGATCATCTCAATAGATGCAGAAAAAGCTTTTGACAAAATTCAACAATGATTTATGATAAAAACTCTCCAGGGCTTCCCTGGTGGCGCAGTGGTTGAGAGTCTGCCTGCCGATGCAGGGGACACGGGTTCGTGCCCAGGTCCGGGAGGATCCCACGTGCCGCGCAGTGGTTAGGCCCGTAAGCCATGGCCGCTGAGCCTGCGCGTCTGGAGCCTGTGCTCCGCAACGGGAGAGGCCACAACGCTGAGAGGCCCGCGTACCGAAAAAACAAAACAAAACAAAACAAAACAAAACAAAAAAACTCTCCAGAAACTGGGCATAGGGGGAACCTACCTCAACATAATAGGGGCCATATATGACAAACCCACAGCAAACATCATTCTCAATGGTGAAAAACTGAAAGCATTTCTTCTAAGATCAGGAAGAAGACAAGGATGTCCACTCTCACCACTATTATTCAACATAGCTTTGGAAGTCCTAGCCACGGCAGAGAAGAAAAAGAAATAAAAGGACTACAAATTGGAAAAGAAGAAGTAAAACTGTCACTGTTTGCAGATGACATGATACTATACATAGAGAATCCTAAAGATGCCACCAGAAAACTACTAGAGCTAATCAATGAATTCGGTAAAGTTGCAGGATACAAAATCCATGCGCAGAAATCTCTTGCATTCCTATACACTAATGATGAAAAATCTGAAAGAGAAATTAAGGAAACACTGCCATTTACCATTGTAACAAAAAGAATAAAACACCTAGGAATAAATTTACCTAGGGAGACAAAAGACCTATATGCAGAAAACTATAAGACACTGATGAAAGAAATTAAAGATGAAACAAACAGATGGAGAGATATACCATGTTCTTGGATTGGAAGAATCAACATTGTGAAAATGACTATACTACCCAAAGCAATCTACAGAATCAATGCAATCCCTATCAAATTACCAATGGCATTTTTTACAGAACTAGAACAAAAAATCTTAAAATCGTATGGAGACACAGAAGACCCTGAATAGTCAAAGCAGTCTTGAGGGAAAAAAGCAGAGCTGGAGGAATCAGACTCCCTGACTTCAGACTATACTACAAAGCTAAAGTCATCAAGACAATATGGTACTGGCACAAAAACAGAAATATAGATGAATGGAAGAGGATAGAAAGCCCAGAGATAAACCCACACACCTATGGTCAACTAATCTATGACAAAGGAGGCAAGGATATACAACGGAGAAAAGACAGTCTCTCCAATAAGTGGTGCTGGGAAAACTGGACAGCTACATGTAAAAGAATGAAATTAGAACACTCCCTAACACCATACACAAAAATAAACTCAAAATGGATTAAAGACCTAAATGTAAGACCGGACACTATAAAACTCTTAGAGGAAAACATAGGAAGAACACTCTTAGACATAAATCACAGCAAGATTTTTTTTGATCCACCTCCTAGAGTAATGGAAATAAAAACAAAAATAAACAAATGGGACCTAATGAAACTTCAAAGCCTTTGAAAAGCAAACTACAAACAAGACGAAAAGACAACCCTCAGAATGGGAGAAAATATTTGCAAACGAATCAACAGACAAAGGATTAATCTCCAAAATATATAAACAGCTCATGCAGCTCAATATTAAAAAAACAAACAACCCAATCCAAAAATGGGCAGAAGACCTAAATAGACATTTCTCCAAAGAAGACATACAGATGGCCAAGAAGCACGTGAAAAACTGCTCAACATCACTAATTATTAGAGAAATGCAAATGAAAGCTACAACGAGGTATCACCTCACACCAGTTAGAATGGGAATCATCAGAAAATCTACAAACAACAAATGCTGGAGAGGGTGTGGAGAAAAGGGAACCCTCCTGCACTGTTGGTGGGAATGTAAATTGATACAGCCACTATGGAGAACAGTATGGAGGTTCCTTAAAAAACTAAAAATAGAATTACTATATGACCCAGCAATCCCATTACTGGGCGTACACCCTGAGAAAACCATAATTCAAAAAGACACATGCACCCCAATGTTCACTGCAGCACTATTTACCACAGCCAGGACATGGAAGCAACCTAAATGCCCATCAACAAATGAATAGATAAAGAAGATGTGGTACATATATACAATGGAATATGACTCAGCCATAAAAAGGAATGAAATCGGGTCATTTGTAGAGATGTGGATAGATCTAGAGACTGTCATACAGAGTGAAGTAAGTCAGAAAGAGAAAATCAAAGATCATATATTAATGCATATATGTGGAACCTAGGAAAATGGTACAGATGAACCAGTTTGCAGGGCAGAAATTGCGACACAGATGCAGAGAACAAACGTATGGACACCAAAGGGGGAAAGTGGCGGGGGTGGTGGTGGTGGTGTGATGAATTGGGAGATTGGGATTGACATATATACACTAATATGTATAAAATGGATAACTAATAAGAACGTGCTCTATAAAAAAATAAATAAAATTAAATTAAAAAAAAAGGCACATGCACCCCAATGTTCATTGCAGCACTATTTACAATAGCCAGGTCATGGAAGCAACCTAAATGCCCATCAACAGACAAATGGATAAAGAAGATGTGGTACATATATACAATGGAATATGACTCAGCCATAAAAAGGAACGAAATCGGGTCATTTGTAGAGACATGGATGGATCTAGAGACTGTAATACAGAGTGAAGTCAGAAAGAGAAAAACAAATATATTAATGCATATATGTGGAACCTAGGAAAATGGTACACGTGAACCGGTTTGCAGGGCAGAAATAGAGACACAGATATAGAGAAGAAATGTATGGACACCAAGGGGGGAAAGTGGTGGTGGTGGGGTGGTGTGATGAATTGGGATTGACATATATACACTAATATGTATAAAATGAATAATTAATAAGAACCTGCTGTATAAAAAAAAGTATATTACACATATTATAGTTATATCAAAAGAACGGATACATAAGATTGGAAGGAAACACACCCAAATGCTCAAAGTAGTAATGTTTTAGGATGATGAAATTATGAGTAATTACTTTCCAATCTTTGTTTTTACTCCCTAACATTCAGTAATATGGTTGTGTTACTTTAAAGAAAGAGGAAAGTACCATAAAAAATCACAGACCTTTTAAACTTCAATTTTAATTTCACATGCAATACTTTCTTTTTATGAATACACTTTCTTTTTAAAACTTTTTACTACACATAGAACTAAAATTCCCTTTGACCAGACTCTTCCCATTTTCCTCTCCAGAAAATATACTACCTTATTGCTGAAAGGAGCCTTAGAGATAATTTCTAGTGACAAATTCATTGTCTCGCTCTCTCAAATCAGAATGAGCCCTTCAGGACAGAGAAGAGTAAACATGTCTAGCAGGAAGAGTATGACAGCACAGTTTATAAACTTTGTGTTTTATATTAAAAAATTCATTTAAATTCTGCATTCAATTTTATAAAACAGTGTTTATTCTAATGCAAAAATAAATGTTTGAAACTATAGGAGAGCAGGAAAAGGATAATGTACTCTCAAGACAACAATATATTTCCCTATGAATGCATTACCATGTGGCACAGGTTAGGTTCATCTTCCTGACAGATACCTGACAACTTTCGATACTGAGAGAAAAAGAAGTGCCGTGACTTCCTTCCTACTTCTCTACCATACAGCAATAGAATGAGTAATTGTTATTATTGGCTAGAACTACAGGTTAACTCAATTTATATCCTGTTAACCTTCCAGATAAAATTACATGACAATACACTGCAAATATCATACAAAAATCCCATTTAATTATGGGAAAACAGACCATGACCATGAAATTAATATGGTTTGGCATTTCCTTAAAAGGTTTAATTCTGAAAACTACAACATATCTGAGGTTGATAACTGTACATTCTCATGGCACTGGTAGGAAAAGTAACAAGCTGTTTATGAGTAAATAGTCATTTTACTTCTTGCTAATATATCTTGAGATATACCTCAAATATAGTATACTTGATCCATCTCTAATTCCACTGTCATCACTTTTCCTTCAGAAATTTGACTCCAAATCTGGCTTATGTGAAAAAGCTCATCATTACAATGTTTTCCCACGGAAGCATTTTCTCTGGAGGTATTTATTCTTATTACAAAGTCTCTCCAAATATCTAATTTGACTCTTTGTGTTTAGTAACATTAGAATATTTAAAAGACAAAATTAGTAACTTAAAATCAAGATGTACCAATGTGAGCTATGAGGAAGAAGAACAACTGCAGTTTTCTACAACAAACTCACTCAAATTTGGGGGGAGGAAGAACCAAAGCATTTCAAATTTTTGATAAAGGATTATGTGCCATGTAAACTACAGGGAGGTAACCCGAGGCAGTAGGAAGTTACTTCTGAGCTGAAGTCAGGAAGTCTGAGTCTGAGTTCAGGCATGACACCAACTAGCTATGTCTTCTGGGATCACGAAACCATTCTGGCCTAAGTTTCTTCATCTGTTAATGAAGGACAAGATCAATTCTAAATTTGTTTAGATGTAAGACCATGACAGAACACCATGAAATAGTACTGTTAATTAAATGATATGAACTAGAAACAACTTTACAAACTAGCAGAAAATAGAAATATATTAAAAGTTCACTATGAACTCATAACCATGAACTGTACATACACAGACACAGAGTTCTCTAAGCACAGGATGCATTTCTGAATTCTTCTGTTAATATTTATTTGCTATCTGGGAGGGAGTCATGGTTAATATTGCAGGCTCTGAAATCAGACTGCCTGAATTCAAATCCCACCTTTTATTTTTTAGTTGTGGAACGTGAGCAGGTTAGTTAATATCTCTGAAGCTAAGTTTTCTCATCTGTAAATGAGGATAGTAATAGTAGATACTATGGGAGTTATTTGAATAATCAATCAATCCATGTAAAGCAGGTAGTATGGTGTCCATCACAAGTAAGAGCCTAGTAACAATGATAGAAGTAATATTAGCACACACATATTGAGTGTTTACTAAGTATCAGGCAGTATTCTAAGGGTTTACATGTATTACCCCATTTAATCCTCACAACTACCACATGAGATAGATACTATCATTAGCCTCTATTTTATAGTGAACAAACCGACCCATAGAGAGACATTAAGTAACTTGCCCAAGTTAACTGTGACAGTCATTATTATGGCTATTCACAAATATTTTAGCTCTCCTTTCAGGAAGTGTAAGATTACACTTCCTCACAACCTCTGAAATTAGGCAAGGTTGATGGAACTCACAGGGTCAACTCATAGTGGCACATGATACTTCTAGGCAGAAAGTTTAACAGTCCAAAAGCAATTTTCCATGTTTCCCTTCCCCTATTACAGTGCTCATGAAAGTTTATATTATAATGGAGTTTACATCAACATGTTTGCCTAAGTGAACAAAAACAGCATAGCCCCCCTGTTAACCCACTTTGTACAAGCAGCATGAGTGAGAAAAAAAGCCACTGAGATTTTGTAGTGGTTTTGTTAACATAGCAGTAACCAAGTATCCTGACAGTAAATTTCAGATTTAGTATCATAATTATCTACTTATTCACAGCTAATGCCAAAAGCTTAAGAATTAAAATATGGGAGAAAATAGTACAGTTCTATACATTTATTTCTTTTTTTGGTGTATGAACAAATGAAAGTTTACCATTATCTAATTTAGTATTGTAATTCAAGAATGATTGCTCTGGGGGACTTCTCTGGCCATCCAGTGGTTAAGACTCCCTGTTTCCGCTGCAGGGGGCATGGGTTTGATCCCTGGTCAGGGAACTAAGATCCCCACATGCCGCATGGTAAGGCCAAAAAATTTAAAAAAAAAAAAAAAAAAAAAGAATTATTGGTCTAAATGTTTTCATGACCTTGGGCTAGACAAAGACTTCTTGAAGAGGAAACAAAAAGCACTAACCACAAAAGAGAAAAATGATAAATTGCACTTAACTAAAATTAAGAACATCTGTTCATCAAAGACCATGTTAAAAGAGTGAAAAAGTAAGGCATAGACTGGGAAATTATATTTGTAATACATATAATTCCCTAAAGACTCATATTCAGAATATGTACAGAATTCCTAAAAATCAGCAAGATAAAGATAAATGAGCCAATTTAAAATAAGGCTAAAAATAAAATAAGCACTTCCTAAGAGAGACTATCCAAATGATCAATAACCATCAAAAAAGAAATACTACAACATATTCAATGGCTAAAATAAAAAAGACTGACAATACACAGTGTTGGCAGGGATGAGCAGGAACTGAAATTCTCATTATGTTGCTAGTGGGAATCTAATGTGCACAGTCACTTTGGAAAATTGCTTGGCAGTAACTACTAAAATAAACCTAAACCTACCCTATGAAACAGCAATCCATTCCTAGTAACATATCCTAGAGATATGAGTGCAGGTGTCTACCAAAAGACATGTAAAGATTGTAGCACAGTTATTTACAGTCTCAAAGTGGAACCAATCCACATGTCCATCAACAGTGGCATGGCTATATTATGAGACATTCCCACAATGACATTAGTGGAATATTACAGAGATTGAACTACTGCTACATGTAGCATGGATGAACCTCATAGACACAACGATGAGCAAAAGAAGCCAGACCCACAACAGTAAGTATTCTGTGAATCTATTTATGTGATGTTTAAGTATAGGTAA